>NC_138760.1:73617580-75036662 GCF_965113315.1 Podarcis vaucheri | reverse complement strand
GGCGGGCAGCGCTTCCGTCCACAGCGCCCGCCTCGCGGCTCTCATTCCCTGCCCCTGCTAAAGCTCACCCAGCCAAGCCGCGCTCTCCTTCCTGCCTCGCTTTGCTGCCTCCTCCCCCCCCACCCCCAAAGCTTGGAGGTTCCCTGGCAGGAAGGAGGGAACTTAATCCTCTCCAAGGGCTGCGGAAAACAGACATGCAAATGGGGGCTTGCCAGCTCTTCAAGCGCCGCCGGCTTTCCTCGGGAATTACCGCCCGCCGAGCCCGGTAACGCTGACAGGCCGAGCCGCGGGGCTTGGCAGCGCAGCCGGCAGAGTGTGGGAAAGGGTGGCCGCCACGCGCCGGGCAAGGCGAGACTCGACGGGGAGGACACCGGCAGCAGCGCCCCCCCCCCAGAAACCCGCTCCGGGCAGGTAATTCACAGAGAGTGGACAGAAGGAAGCCTTAAAGGGCTTCAGCCACCCAGAGTGGCGGGGAATAATAATAATAATAATAATAATAATAATAATAATAATAATAATAATAATAATAATTGACAGGTGGTGTTTTTCTAGGTGAGGGGGTGGGGACTGTAATAACAAAAAAATCAGCTGTATATCAACTGCTGTTTTGCAATGAGGAATTGCAAATAAGGAAGATCAAAAGGAGAATGTTTTTTTGGGGGGGACTCTCTTCCTCTTCCTCCTCCTCCTCTCGTTCTTGCTCCTCTTCCTGGCAAAAGGGCTGCTGAGACCCCCTCTCTCGTGGGTGCTGTGACGTTGACGCTGCTGTGGCAAGTGCCTTTACTTAGCAGAGTGCATTCCCCTTTACACAGGAGGGGAGGGAAAATAATCGAAACTTACACTTTCGTGCGTCCCTCCCGGCGCGACACTGCGCGCTGACGTCACGGGGCTGTAATGGTGGTGTGCCTCGAGATTTTTTTCATCAAACAAGTGTGCCTTTGCCCAAAAAAGGTTGGGAAACACTGCTATAGCTTACCCCTTAACAGTTCCAGGATTGCTTGGGGGAAGTCATGAGCTTTAAATGTATGATGTGTATTCATCCCTATACTCTCTAATCTCCGTCTCAATTTCTCCCAGAGGGAAGATAGTATCCTCTGCGTATCTTGCTTTCTGAGCTCTCAAAGCAGTAGAAGCGACTGCTAGGGGTGGATGTCTACACCCCCTCCCTCTTCAGACATACATACATGCATCCTTTTCTTTGAATGTCACCTTTCCATGATTAAAAAACCATGCTCAAGGATGCTTACAACATGAAGAAAATCACGATTATAAAATAACAAAAGCATTCATAAACAATAAATAAAATATCAAAAAGTACAGAACCATATCAAACAATTTCCACATAAATTATAATAAGATCTCAAATAAATAAACAAAGAATTAATAAAACAGCAGTAACCTCCCAGCACCCACCCACAAAACCCCCTAAACATTGCCCTGTCCTGGGACAGTTTTTGCTCAATATCTTTATAAATGACTTGGATGAAGGAACTGAGGGGATGCTGATAAAATTTGCAGATGACACTGGGAGGGGTAGCTAATGCCACAGAAGACAGAATCAGGAGTCAAGATGACCTTAACAGATTGGAGAACTGAGCTAAAATTAACAAAATGAATTTCAACAGGGACAAATGTAAGGCTCTACACTTAGGCAGGAATAACCAGCTGCACACATATAAGATGGGGGACACCTGGCTTGCTAGCAGTACATGTGAAAAGGATCTAGGGGTCTTGGTAGACTACAAGCTTTGTTGATGCAGCAACAACAAAAAAGCTAATGCTATTCTAGGCTGCATCAACAGAAGTATGGTGTCCCAATTAGGGGGAAGTCATAGTACCACATTACTCTGCCTTGGTGAGACGACACCTGGAATATTGTATCCAGTTCTGGGCACCACAATTTAAGAAGGATATTGACAAGCTAGAACGTGTGCAGAGGAGGGCAAACAAGATGATCAGGGGTTTGGAAACCAAGCCTGATAAGGAACAGTTGAGGGAGTTGGGTATGTTTAGCCTGGAAAAGAGGAGACTGAGGGAGATATGCTAGTTGTTTCAAATATCTCAAGGGTTGTCGCACGAAGGATGGAGCAAGCTTGTTTTCTCCTGTTCCAGAGGCCAAGACCTTAACCAATGGATTCAAGTTACGATAAAGGAGATCCCAACTAAACAGGAAAATCTTTACGACAGTAAGAGCTGTTTGACAGTGGAAAGGACTCCTTTGGGAGGTGGTCTTTTTCCTTGGAGGTTTCCAAGCAGAGGTTGCAGCGATGGATCATTGTGCTTCAAATTTCAGTGGCGCCTGTTCTGTCATGCCAAAATCTGGCACCCCCTGCTTCTTGCATTCCATTGGATGTCATGGTTGCGGCACCCGCTGCAACGCTCCCAAAGCTCAGCGCCCAGTGTGGCCGCACCCGCCACACTCCCCTAGATCAGCCTTTGGAGGTTGGATGGTCATTTGTCAGGGATGCTTTAATTGAGATGATTCTATTCCTGCATTGCAGGGGGTAGGACTAGATGACCCTCGGAGTCCCTGCCAATTCTATACTTCTAAGAATCTTCAGGATACCCATGTATTCCAAAGAGGCGGGCAGCTACCCTTCTAGTATCACTGGCAGAACAGCGCCATCTAGCAGCCAATTAGAGAAGCGGCACCTACCTATAGCATCCTCCTGAACCTGCCCAACTGACCAGTGCCGGATTTACGTATAAGGTAACCAAGCTATAGTCTAGGGCCCCACTCTCTTGCCCCCCCCAAGAAAAAGAAAAAAACTGGATGTACATTTCCAAAATATAAGATAAAAAATAAATAAAATAAAACCTACATACAGCAACAGTGTTTTGTGTTGTGTTTGGACCTATTAGGTCCATAAATTACCATATAGCATATATTCAACACAATAAACAGCAACAATTTGTTGTTGACAAAGGACAGCTGGACATATAAAGGGCCCCATTACCTTCAGGAGCTTAGGGCCTCATCAAACCTAACTCCAATCCTGAACCTAGAGGATAAATGAAGCTGGAAGCAGAAACTCTATTCATTGCCCTGGCTTTAACCCTTTCTGTCTATTCCACCCTGTGCAAAGTGGGATGGGATGGGACGTGGAGGAAGCAGCAGGTCGCCCCGCTCCCCTTATTTATTCCTAGTTATATATCTCTTAGGTGCTTCCTCGGCCCTGCCTCGCCGTTCTGGTGGGCACAGGGTGGATGAGGCGCGGGCACGAGCGAGTGGCAAGGAAGGCTTTGCGGGGGACGACGCCCAGCAGCGACCCTAACCCTGTCCGCGAGCCGCCGCTGTTCTGTTTCGAAAATGCACGCGCGAACTAGAGCAGCATGAGGCAAGGCTGCGCCCTTGTGGCCGCAGTAGGTGGAGGCCTGAGTGGCCCAGCAGAAGTCGGAGCAGGACAGGCCCCGACCTCCACCGTGTCCTTTTCTAGCGACCTGTTGTTCACAACTCATTTTTCCCTCAGAAAACTCTTGCAGGAGAAATGGGCTTCGTGTCTCCCTTTTAGGCTTCAGGGGCTGCCTTTTGTGACACTGGAATGCTGCGTTTATCCTCATTCTTGCCTCCTTTTTTTGCAGCATCCACAAGACGTCTTATATCCCCCACCTCCGGGGGAAAAGAAATAGTAAGAAATAAAAGAAATAATAATCCAGATCTATCATTTCCTGGATTATCATTTCCCATGCTTTAATCTGTTGCCAATGAACCTTTTGCAGATTATGCCGCTGTCTGAAAGCACCCCCAGTTCTGCTTGCGTGCCACGAAATCCATTTTGCCAGAAAGGCATTTTTGTCCCTTTGGGGTGGGTGGGATTTGGTCACATACTAGCAAATTAAGGCTGCACAATCAAAGTGGATTTGGCGCTTGTGCACCAAAACAAGAATTGCCCCCCCCACCAGACTTTTGGGGATAAAGTGACAGGAAAATACACTGTGAAGTATGGAAGAACACTTGGTGCAATGTTTTAGGGCCTCCCCACAAACAGTCAATGTTGTCTAATGTTTGTGGAAACAAATTTGGCTGAATTCTCAATAAAGAGGTCACCTGAAAGCCAACAAGAAAAAAAGCCTGTTTGGACACTGTGCCTAGAAAAAGCAGAGCAAGGGTAAGTATGGTTGAGCCCTCGGTCTCTTTCTCTTTGTGCTTTCCAGACTGACTCGTAGCCTCAAGGTTTCTTCTTCTTCTTTAAAAAAAATGTTTTCCTCCCTATGTGTTGAGAAGGGCTGGGTAATTCCCATAACTGAGCTGAGCCTTGCTGTGCCCTGCTCTGCCCCGCCCAATGTCCTTAGCAACCCAACCTGGCAACTTAAGGAGACAAAGGCACAGAACACAGGCTGGACTGGAGCGTCCTTGCAAAATGGAACCAGGGTGGCCCTTGCCTCTCACATTGCTCCTCAGCATCTGTACTATAGGTAAGAGGGGGTCTCAGCTCCATCATGCATGAAGCTCCTGCTCCGTATCTGTTCAATGGAGGATCCCCATTCCCAAATTAGATTTCGCTGTTAGGACATGGGAACCAAGAGACTGGAGAATTGGTGTCCCTATGGGTTGTTGTTGTTGTTAGTCAGCTTTTCACCTGAGGCCCCTGGGCAGGTTACAACCATTTACAATGTATTACTAAAAGTCACAGCTCAACCACAAAATGTTATTAAAAAAAATAAAATCCTTCCAGTAGCACCTTAGAGACAGACTAAGGTGCTACTGGAAGGAATTTTAAAATTTTGTTTCGACTATGGCAGACCAACATGGTTACCTACCTGTAACAAAATGTTATAGTTAACTTTTGGCTAGTCAAGGTCAACCTAGACATAGCGTGAGTTATCCATGGCCAGAAACTATTGTGTTTTTAAAAGAATAGCAGCTAGTGGGGTGGTGGTGGTTTGTGTTGAGCACATGGCGCTGGGGAAGAATTGACAGCCCTAGACGCCATGAGAGCATTACCACAGCCCAGTTCGTCAAAGGTTTCCTAATCCTTCCCTCTGAGGAGATTGGTCCAGGCGTTTGCCTGAGTACTCTCTGAAACAGAAATGTGCATGATTACTTCCAGAAGCAAAGGAGAACAGGTAGAAGGTGGAATTTCACAGGCAGAGCTTTTTCTACCATATGACAACCTGCTTCTTCCTCAGTTCTCTCTTTCAACATCTGGGAACCCCAGGCTCCTTTACTTTTGGTTGGGGAGTATGTTTGCTGAGGGAATGTTTGCTCACTAATTGAACTGAATATCTGGTAGATAATAACAGTATTTCCTCTTGTGTCCCCCCCCCCCCCGGCTCTAGATCCAGCCATCGGAGACGTAGGTAAGGAAAGGAAACCTCCACACTTCCCTACTTAACAGACCTATGACCAGTGGCAGGGGAAGAAAGATCACCCTATGCAGTGCAAAAGCAGGCTTTGATGCACAGCAGCTGTGAAAACAAAGTCAGCTGTTCTTAATGCAGGCAAACATGGGTTATAGCCAAGTGTGTATGTTTGAGCACATGCACCTCCAGATGGGCATACAGACACCTGAGTGCCTAAAGTGCTGTTACGATACACTGGGGGGGAAGCTCCCTACGGTCAGAGCAAGGCAGCCCCTCCCCTCCAAACATAATATTGTAGTACCCTAGGAAGCCTTTGAACAGCGGCTGCTCTTAGGCTGCCAGATCTTCACTATAGATGAGAAGAGACAGACTGTAATTGCTCTGGAATTGAATGAATACAAAAAATAATAATATTCCTTTATATAGTTAGTTAAAAGAGTTGGCATAACCAATTAACAATGAATACACAGCAATAACAATGCATGAACAGCCCAGATCCAAACCGCTATTGAGAACATAGCAGGGCATCAGTTTAACGATGTTTGCTGAATGATCACTATCAGTGCTGTTAGGGTCTGTTCCTGTTGCTCATTCATCCTCCATTTTTGGGTGTCTTGCAAATCTTCTTTCTTCTCTCTTTCTTTTATCCTCAGCCTTGTTTATTTGTTTATGACATTTTACCTGAGTTGTTCTTGGAGCCATATCGCAATTCTTGCATTGCAGGAGGTTGGACTTAATGACCCTCAGGGTCCCTTCCAACTCTTACAGTTCTATGATTTTACTATTCATTTATGAAAGCAAGCTGTCTATATTTCAGAAACATGGAAATTACCCATGTCATATGCATGCTTATCAAAGAGGGCTTTTCTCTGCTGTAGTCAATGGTGCCATGGGACCAATACTCTCATTGCTGTCTCTGTCTCAGTGATTGAGGGCATCCCAGACACTGTGGTGCTAGAAGACAGCTTGACACCAGGCACAACCGTGGCCAACTTCACCGGCAACTGTACAGACTCCAGTGATCCACCCACAGTAAATCTGAAGACCACAAGCCCCACCACATCTTTTTTCAATCAGCCAAATTTTGTACCCCCTGACATCTATGAGGTACAAAAGACCTGTAAATTTGTAGTCAATTCCGTGTGTGTGTGTGTGTGTGTGTGTGTGTACGCAAGGGGAAAGCTTTTCCTGCCATCATGTTCTATGAGAGTACAGGGACTCTTTCCCTCTGTGGCATTTTAAAACACATTTTAGTGGGGATTTTTGAACTGGGACTCGTGAGTCAACAGTGCTGTTGTCCTGCTGCACTGCACGCCAGATATTTCAATCCAATCAAGATGAACTAGCCTCTTGTGGGATTAGAATATTTAATAAATTCTATCAATTAAACATACCTAAAATAATTGAACAGGTTAAGTGTCATTTTTGTTAACTAGTATTGTGCCATGGAATACAGCTTTTGTTTAGCAAATGTAACCTGATTTTTAATGTATGTGAACATGTAACTAGTATGCAGAAGCATAGAGCATGTCTTCACTACAAGTGTAAAACTGTTTCATACCTGTTTCACTTCATTAGTGCCTACATTAGGATGATATGAAGCAGCAGCAATTAGCTGCTTTCCTTCCCACAAGTATGCAATACTACTCCCCAAGTATTACTGAGGGATGCAAAGGGGGAGACTTTTAGTTGCTGCTGCTACTTTAATTAGGCCATTCCAACATGCCACGTTCTCCCACCTGGCACCTGGGCACCTATCTGGCGTATGGACATCTATTGATTGGTGCCCATGGCATCATCAACACTAGGCTGTTCAACAGGATTGAACATGTGGAAGAGAGGTGCATCACATGCTGAGATTTTTTTTCTTCTGGCTTCCAGGTGAGCCTTAGTCCCAGTGCTGCCCTGGATGCTAGACAGGTGAATCAGTATGTTTTGACATTCAGTGCAAGTTGCCCAAGTGGCACGCCAGTTGAAGTTAACCTCTTCATTCGCGTCATTGCAGCAGACAGATTGGAGTGTGGCAGTGGACCTGAATACATAGGTAAGGCTCTCACGGTAGCCCTGGTATTTCATCCTAAGGCCCTGACAAGGGTGCCATGGTGAGAAGAGTTTTAATATGGTACAGTACTGCAGTGTGGTGAGGGCAGGGGTGGTGGTCTCGCTCCCAGGCACTGAGAGGCAGTGAGTTCTCTAGCAACATGTGGCAGATCCTGCATGGCAAAGGAGGATGCTGGTTTTTTTTCCAACCACGGGGAGGCAGATTTGAATAGTAGACTTGCCAGTGCTAGAAGAAGGGACTCTGGAGCTGCCCGTGCCAGTGGGAAGCTCAGCCTGCAGAGGGCTCCAGTGCTGTCAAAGGGTCAGATTCGAACTAGGGCAAGAGCCTGACTGCTCCCATCTCTTTTACTGCTGCAGGAGAGAAACCAGTAGGCGTTTCAGAGGATGTTGGCCCTGGAGAGTTCATCTACCAATTTGTACTGAAGAGGGGAGGCAGAGGCAACTTGACTGTAAGGACCTTTGTTGTGGGGAAAGCAGAAATGTTGGAAGACTTTAAAAAAAAAGTAAAACCATTAGAAACTATTATTAAATAAATGCTTTTAAATAAATAAGGACTATAGTTGAGGAGTCTTGTACAGGGAATTTTCCAGTAGTGTGTCTGGCCATGGAGAGAAGGCTTGAGAATTTGGAAGGTGGCATATTCTAACAGTGCCCCAGGCAGAGGGGGAGATAGCAATTTTGGACATAAGTCTTAGGGGATGAGATTTTCTTTAAAACAAATGAAGAAACAATTCCCCAAGCCAACTTTTTCTTTTTATACAGTTCTCCATAGAGAATGCCTCTCTGCCTTTCACCATAACTGGAGATGGAAGAGTGCTGGCACCTGCCATGGGTTTCAGTCGTGAGCAAGCTGGCAAGGTTTGTTCCATTGCTTACTGTACCTATGCATATGTTCTGCCAATGTCACTGTCCTTATAACATGTCACTCCCCAGCTCTGTCCCCTTTCAAAAGTGTTCTGTAGTTTGTTAAGGGGGCTGGGAATTGTAGCTCTGTGAAGGACAAACACAGTCCTCAGGATTCTTCAGAGTAAAACTTGCACTTTAAATATGCATTGGATGTGCTTTAAGTGTATGGTGTGGATCTTTGTCTCACCAGACGTTTCCTCCTAGCCCTGTGACTCCCACCTCCCTGTCCCCAGGTCCTCTTTTCATTAAAAGGCATCATTTGGATGGGGCCACACAAATGATGCTTAAAAAAACACACACACAACGGTTTATGGAGGGAAAAACCATGCAGCAGGCTTCTGCTTCTCATGCAGAACTGTAACTAAAAGCATAGTGCTTGAGAAAGCTGACTCAACCAGTTCCTGGTATGATAAGGCAGTAGGGACAAAACATGACATTCTCCATTTCAAGGTACTGTGCCTTCCTGTTCCTGGGACTTCTGTGGCACTTCAGTCTTCCCTCCCTAGGAGCCAGTGTGGTGTAGTGGTTAAGAGTGATAGACTCGTAATCTGGGGAACCGGGTTCGCGTCTCCGCTCCTCCACATGCAGCTGCTGGGTGACCTTGGGCCAGTCACACTTCTCTGAAGTCTCTCAGCCCCACTCACCTCACAGTGTCTGTTGTGGGGGAGAAAGGGAAAGGAGAATGTTAGCCACTTTGAGACTCCTTCGGGGAGTGATAAAGCAGGATATCAAATCCAAACTCTTCTTCTTCTTCTTCTTGGACCCAGCAACATACTAAGAGCTTGCTTTTGACTAGACCTATCCCTCCTGCTTGTAAATTCACGCCATGCCGTTCTCCCTGCAGACGTTCTCAATGGTCATTGTGGTAACGGACAGTGGTGGGAGAAGCTGCCGCAGGACTCTGGCAGTGAAGGTGCTGCCTGTTTACCACAAGCAAGTCAATTTCACGTGAGTTGAGTTGTTACTATGTTGTTTTTAATGGTGTTATATGGTTATATGCCACCCTGATGTTTTATGATATGCTGGTATAGGGCACTTTTATGAATAAACAGCGGGGAGAGGAATACAAAGGCTCTTTGGCTCCAAGTTCCCCACAGCATAAACTTAAGGCATGAGCTACTTGCCCCAATATGTTCTGCCACCGCTGGTGGTTATGCAATATCATAAGAAGGTGTGCTTAAGAAACTTTTACCACAGAGAGTGCTGGGGCATCGCTCCCAGATAATGTCTAGTCACACTTGACCTGAGAGTTGCACTTCTGTGACACTGCAAAGGATTAAAATAGTGCTTTTTTGGCACCTCTAAAATATTGCCTCCTCACAAAGCAATCACTTTTGATGTAAGGAATGTACATTCAGGCCATCAGAGATTTGAGCCAGGGCAAGAGGCTACTGATCCGGGCTTCCCCATTCCCCATTCCAGGGCACATGTGGGGCCCATCCACTTCCCCTCTCATTAACTTGTACCAGAGAAGGAAAGCCCTAGCTCTGACAGCCTTTTGAGTAAACAAACAGCAGGTCCCTGTGATACCTGGAGTGTCGCTTTTCCCACCCACATCCCTTCAAGTGCCATGCCAGTGAGGCTATTGCTGACTAGTGGCTGCCAGTCCCTGGTGGTAGAGATTATCTGGATTTGAGAGCAGAAACTGAATTAGGGGAGATTATTGACTTGCTGTAAGGGAGCTGTGCAAATCCCCTCTAGTGTCAGGACAGGTTTACTGTCTCCTCTGCCCCATGGGCCTGGGCAGCACAACAAGAGCAGTGAGGAGTGTGAGCTTCCCTGAAACACCACCAGCCACCATTGTATTGGGGACTGGGCCATCGCACTATGTCAAATTCTTTGAAGGAAGCATAGAGGACATTCAGGTGTGTGTTTCTCTTTCTTCCCTTTGATGCCACACATATTGTCGAAGTTGCATGGAACAGCCATAACTCACTTTCCTATTTTTCAACATGACTCTAAAAGTCCTTGTTGTCCTGTTAATGCTCTGCTTCCTGTATTATCCCCAAACAGGAATATTCAACTATGAGTAGATGGGGTGGCTTATAGCACCTGGGGCTTACACTCTTTTCTTCATGATATAGGGAGTCATCATTAGCAATATCGGTATCAGAAAACACAATTCCCCTCCAGCCTATTGTAAGAGTCAATGCCAGTGGGGAAAATGTGCTTTACCGGATCATCTCTCTGCCCACAAGGCATTTCACCATTGAACCAGGTAAGGAGAATCCAGGGATGTGGCATGGAACCCACACAGCCTCAGGGAGGGCTGGGCCTTCTGTGGTGGTCATCAACAATGGTCTTCAAACTATGTCAGCCATCTTACCCTCAAGGAGCTGAGTGATCACAGCCAGTCTCCTGCTTGCATGCAGACACAGGCATAATCAGGAACACGTATGACCTAAATCTGAGACGCTATCCAGACTTAACTGAAACCCTGCTCACAGTGGAAGCCTACAACATGCTGCATCCCACAGATAAAGCCACCATCACTGTCAACATTACAGTAAAGTGGCAGAACCTGCAAGGACCTCTGTGCACCCCTGCTGTAATTGTGTAAGTCTCCATAGAGCAAAAGGATCTTATTCAAGCCTGAGCCAGCAAAAGAAATGTAGTGTTTGAGGGTCTCTCCCTACCTGCTATGCACAGCAGGGTATAGCAGTATTTAGGGTATAAGAGGATCCATGGGTATTAACCATGAGTAGGCAAACTAAGGCCTGGGGGCCAGATCCGCCTTCTAAATCCAGCCCGCACACGGTCTGGGAATCCGTGTGTTTTTACATGAGTAGAATGTGTCCTTTTATTTAAAATGCATCTCTGGGTTATTTGTGGGAAATAGGAATTCGTTCTTTCTTTTTTCCAAAATATAGTCTGGCCCCCCACAAGGTCTGAGGGACAGTGGACCGGCCCCCTGCTGAAAAAGTTTGCTGACCCCTGGATTAACTATGCCTCTGAGAGGAGAATTGGGTCTAGAGCGGTGGTGGGGACTTGTGGCTCTCCAGATGTGATTTGGCCTCAGCTGCTCTCAACTCCAGACAGGGATGAGGAGTGTTGAAGATCAGCAACATCTGGAAGGGCCACAGGTCTCCCACCCCTGATCCAGAAGTAAGAACGATCTTAAGGGCTAATGAGTCAGAGCAATCAGAGCACAAGAATTGTCTTCTTTCCACTGACAGAACAGTAGCCCTATGGAGAAGCTTTGACATGCTTGAGCTTCTGTTTGTCTTGTCATCAGTGATCAGCTCTAAGAGAGGTTATTGAGAAACATAGGCAAAGGGGAGAGGAGGAGGAGGAGATTTTTCTTTCCTTTCAAATCACCATTTCTATCCTTCTGCATCTTTTACTCTTTGTGGCTATTGCTGCTTAATCCTAGAATTGAGATTCCAGAGACGACCTCCATTGGGACGCCACTGCCGTCTCCATCTTGTAATGATGTAGAGAGTGGCAGCGATAGGCTTCACTACGAAATAATGGAGGGCAGCCAGAGCCCTCCCTATAGCTTCCAAATGAGGCACTCAGAACTACAGGTAAGCCCTTAGAATGGACTTAATTCTTTCATCATACAGTGGTGCCCCGCAAGACGAAATTAATTCGTTCCGCAAGTTTTGTCGTCTAGCGAATTTTTCGTCTTGCGAATCACGAAATCCCATAGGAATGCATTGAAAATCAATTAATGCGTTCCTATGGTCAAAAAAAGTCCAAACAAAGCCAAATTTGGTACAACAACAGTTTATTAACTGCTCTTTAAAGTCACACATACTGTAAAGAGCAGTTCAAAAATTGAAGGGAAAATAAATTAACTTTATAAACAAAACATGTCTTTGTTTTTAGACAAAGGAAACAAAGTCGCGAGACGTTTTCGTCTTGCGAAGCAAGCCCATAGGTGAAATTCGTCTTGCGAGGCAAATCGAAAATGGAAAAACCTTTCGTCTAGCGAGTTTTTTGTCTTGCGAGGCATTCGTCTTGCGAGGTACCACTGTATATGTTAGGGAGAGGGAGTGTGGAGAATGGGCAAGGTTTAAGAGTAGCTTCCAACATACCTAGCCATCCTCTCAGTTTTGCCAGAATTTAGGGCAAAATGTGACTCAGGGTACTGCTTAATTCCATTTCAGTCACTTCTGGGTGCTTGAGAGATAATGAGTGTGGTATCTCTAATTAACATGAGTTTACCATTTTCCCAGACTAAGCATCTCCCCTTGGCAGAGGATGCTATTAGTTTAAGATGTGCCCATATGGTCCTGACCTTTCTGTCCTTTGGTCCTGGCAGGTGAACACCACTTTGGACTGTGACTCTGAAGCTATGGCCAGCCTTAACTTCCAGTACCAAGCCACCATTCTAGTGACTGATGATGGAAGTCCTCCACAAAACAGTGCGTACTGCTCTGTCAGTCATATGTTATTTGGGTTTGGTCTTCTTTTGATACTGAACACAGTAGGTCATGGGAAATCAGGACTTCAGCAAGATCTCTCCTGGATTGGCTTGCTTTGAGGTATGGTAGAAATAAGAGGGCAGAGGTGACTTCCCCTGGTAAAATCCTCACTGCAGAAACAGTTATTGGAGCTCTCTGCTGGCAAAGGTAAATCTATCATGTTTATGGCTGTTGTCTGGATTAGTACCAGGACCTAGGAACCCAGTGAAATGCAGGCACAAAGCAAGCAGTTGCTGAGGATCAGAACTAAATTATAGGCCAGATGGTATGTGTTCAGTAGGCAGTGACAGTGTTTTAATGAGCCTGTTTGCATATGTTTCATAAGAAGTTGGAGTTTGGATTTATAGCAGAAGACAGCATTCCCCCTCCTCCCCCCCCCATTATGCATTTCTTTTGTATCTCTCGGCTTTGGCTTCTGTTAGTACACACACACACACCATTTGGGTGCTTCCCTTTTGGCATTTATGAATCCAAAATCTATACCAAGAAACTTGAGTTCTCTTACCTTTGTATATTATGTAAAAAGCCATGCAAAGTCCCATCTCAGCTCAGACCTCACTGAGCTCTAGCTCTGAGGGCCTTCTGCCAATTTCCTCATTGCAAGAAGTTACAGGGAACCAGGCAGAGGGCCTTCTCGGTAGGGGCACCTGCCCTGTGGAATGCCCTCCCAGGAGATGTCAAAGAGATACAGTGGAACCTTGGTTGTCGAATGTAATCCATTCCGGAAGACCATTGACTTCCGAAACATTTGACAACCAAGGCACAATGGGCGGTCAGCAAATTCCACTGCAAAAATGGAGAAACACGCCTCAGAAGCTGTTTGACTTCCAAGGTGCATTTGAAAACGGAAGCATTCACTTCTGGGTTTTCGGCGTTTGGGTTCTGAATTGTTCAGTTTCCAAGACATTCGAAAACCGAGGTTCCACTGTAATTATACAAACTTCTGTAGACATCTGAAGGCAGCCCTGTATCGGGAAGCTTTTAATGTATTATGTTCAGTTGTGTTTTTGTATATTCTGTTGGAAGCCTCCCATAGTGGCTGGGGCAACCCAGTCAGATGGGCGGGATAAAAAAAACAAGTTGTTGTTGTTGTTGTTGTCAGCTGCTGACCACTGCAAATTCTACTCAGCTTCTGCTCTGGCTTCAGAGATTTTTACCAGACACTTTGAGGATGATTCAGAGGCAATATGACAGCCATCTTCAACTATGTGAATGGCTGTCACATAGGTGATGAAGCAATTTTGTTTTCTGATGCTCCAGAGACTTAGGACCTGAACAATGGGTTCAAATTTCAATAAAAGAAAATTTAGATTAAACTTTAGGAATAACTTCTTCACCCTGTGAGCCACCTGACAGTGGAACAGGTTGCCTTGGAAGGTGATGGGCTCTCCTTCATTATAGGCTTTTAAGGAAAGACTGGCTGGCCATCTGTCCAGGATGCTGTAGCAGACAGTTTCCAGCATCAGCTGAGGGGTTGGGCTAATGACCTTTGAAGCACCAATTCTGTCACTCTATGATTCTGTACTTTGCAGCCTGATGAACTAGAAATCTCCCTTAATTAAAAAAGAAAAAGAAAAGAAATCTAAGGCAGCAATCCTAACCCTATTTACCCAGGAGTAAGCCCTACTGAATTCAATAGGACTTACCTCTGTGTAGTCATAGTTAGGCTGGTGCTGTAAGAGCCTTAGGGTGCTAAATTCTGAGCCCAGTACCACATTCTGTGCTTCTTTAGTGCAAAAGTGGAATCACAGAATATAAACAGCCTTGATTGTACCATTTTGCTCTGTTCTTAAGAGTAGCCTCTCCGTACCACCTCACCTGACTTGGCCACCCATATCGTGGGCCCATCTTGATACAGCCATCTACTAGGAATAAAGAAATAGATTTGCAAACAATCTCTTCCTTTGGGGATGTTTGAACAAGGGAAGGATGTGTTTGTGTGAAGCTGCAATCCACATTCCACTTCTGCACAAGCCTGAAGAGGCAACAAAGCGTAGTGAACATTGATTTGCCACAACCCTACAGAGAATAGCAAATACTGACACAGTGACCAATCCTTCTGTTACATTTCCCAAGTGCCTTCAAAAGCATTCCAATGAAGAAAACATGCTGGAAGAGGCCTCCAGGTTGAACATTTTAGTTGCCTGACCACATTGGTTAATGAACAATTTGTAAAAACCTGACTGAAAACAAACCAGGTAGTAGCTCAACAATGAACTTTGTTAACGGGTTACCACTGAAAACCAAAGCTGCCATCCAACCAAAGTATTTTCAAGTTTGATTGAATTCAATGAACATGACATAAGACTATGCCTGCCACCCTGCATTGAAATCAGTTTGCTTATTGTTAATTTGATTGTGTCCTGGGTGTACAGGGAGATAAGAACCACCAATTATTGTATACCATAAAAGTCATGGCTAAACAATAAGGGAAACTTTCAAAACAGCTGTAGAAATTCTGCAAATCATCTGCCCTTATACTTGTGGCTGGTTGATAAATAATCATACTTTTATCAATAGCATAAGGAAGATAATAATGACTTGTGTTGATATTTCTTGATAGAGAAAATGTAAGTCATGTACTACAGGGCTGTTGACTACAGTCATGTACTACAGTTGTTGGCTGATTTGACCTTAGAAGAAGTCCCACAAACTTCTTCTGTGGTACATGAAGGCAGACTGTTACTAAACAAATTTGTCATGGACAAGCAACAACTGCATGTGGTCTGTGTCAAAAAATAAACAGAGGATCAAACAGAAAGCCCAGCACAGACCACCCTCAAAGGGACACATACTTCACACTACAAATAGCAAACTGACAAACATCCAATAAAATAGAAATAATTAAAGCACACAAACATGAGAATTGTACGGAAAATTTTCTGGATTTTAAAAAACAGTTAAAATGAATGTTCAGAGAAATGTGGTATCCACAATGGGTTCATAGACAGTTAATATGTCTAATAATTGCAAACATTGAATATATGTGTATAAACTGGCTAGATGAGGGTCACGGAGGCAGGTTGTAAGAACAAAACAGTGAGCTCTTTGGGTGGTTGTGAGAGCCATACCGCACCAGATTCTGGCCAATCACCAAATAATTAAAACTACACATTAGGTGACGACCTATTGGTTTAAATCTGGATCTGCCCCAATCACATTTCAAGCAGTGTTTAGAGGGACACAGTTTTTAAAGTGAATGGGGTAGGTATATGGGGGTGTGTGTGTGTTTGTACTGAGCACCTCTACGCAAGGGCTACCTCCCAGCTGGGGCAAAAGACCCTGAGAAGAGAGGCTACAGGGAGGTAAGTGACAGGTATGCAGTGCTCTGTTCACACATCCCTCTTGCTTGAAAAATCAAACTCCACTTCCTCTGGTTACATGTAACTGGGTTTAAATTAAAGTTGGAACCTGCAAGCCTGCAGCTACCATATACAATTTGAGCCGGGCATTTTGCTAATGGTTATGTAGGCTGGTTTCTCAGTTCCTAGCCAATGCTTAGCCAACGCCTGCTGAAGCTTGAGATTTTGCTTCCATATTTATTGAGCATCCTGATTGGTTTGTACAAATTATGTGGGAAGTTGCTATGACATCCATTTCCTTGAGTATTCTCCCTGGTTTTTTTTAATGGGGAGGTTATATGATGTCATATCAGGCAGTATTTATCCCATAATTCCCAGTGCATTTCCACATCACTTTCCTTACCACAAAAAATCTAGGATTTTCCCCCAGGGATGTGGGAGGTGGTGTGCAAGAGCACCAAATCAACTGTAGCTGTGCAGCTTGAATTTGCCAGTATGTGATTGAATCTTGCCTGTAAAATAGTGAGTCTGAAAGTGTCCCTATTCACACAGGCTTCTCAGATTTCTTTCTGTCCTCTGCAGCCACAGTGCAGGTGTTGGTGACAGTAAGCCGAGTGAATGAATACAAACCAGAGTGCTCAAGGCAATTCTTTAGTGTTCCAGAGAATGTAGGCTTTGGATACTTCATTGGCAGCATCAATGGCACTGACCGAGACTATCCTTTCAACAACATCATATACAGCATCCTGGGTTCAGAGGACTCTGTTTTCTACATTGGCCGTCGCTCAGGTAAGGAAGGGGATCGGAATCCTGTATGACGTATCCAGGTAAACTTATGTCACCTGCTCTTAGCCCTACTTCCCTTGTTTTATATAACACACCCCTTGTCTGGGTTTATTCTCAGTGGCGTAGCATGGGTTGTCAGCACCCGGGGCAAGGCAAGTAATTTGCGCCCCCTAACCCGTGGATTTGCGCCCCCTAACCCGTGGATTTGCGCCCCCTAACCCTAACCCCCAGATGTTGCGCCCGGTGCGGCCGGCCCCCCCTGCACCCCCCACGCTACGCCACTGTTTATTCTCCAGCTCTTGACTTAACTGGGCTTTCTTGCATTTTGATTTAGATGAAGGTTCCTCCCTCTCACACCCACACACCCAGATTGGGGCTGATCTGGTCAGCCTAGAGACCTCCAGAGGATTTTGCTAGGGAATAATGGCCCATGCTTCACAATACTTTGCCTTCTACCTTCCCAAGGCCCATACTCAATATCATCTTAAGCAGATCATTTAACACCCTTTTAACTACCTACCATACTCGCATCAAGGGGGTGGAAGAATGGAAGTGGGGATTCAGCTTTGGCAGTTGCGAATATGGACCTGGGAGTGGCTGTTATTACAAAGTACAGAGGTACCTTGGGTTAAGTACTTACTTCATTCTGGAGGTCCGTTCTTAACCTGAAACTGTAGCATCACTTTAGCTAATGGGGCCTCCCGCTGCTGCCGTGCTGCCGGAGCATGATTTCTGTTCTCATCCTGAAGCAAAGTTCTTAACCTGAAGCACTATTTCTGGGTTAGCGAAGTCTGTAACCTGAAGCGTATGTAACCCGAGGTACCACTGTAGTATAAATGCACAATTTTATCTTTGTGGCACAGGTGAGCTCTATGTGTTGGGACCACTGGATTATGAAAAGCAGAAGTCATATCATTTGGTCATCCAGCTAAGGGACTTTGATAATGGCGTAAATCCTGAATCGTCGAAGACGAATCTGTGTAACATCACCATTAATGTGCAGGTAACTGGACTTGGCAGGTGGGTGAGTAGAGTGAGGTTGTTGCAAAGCTTTGAGTGGGACTAGGTCACCTACGAGATTACCTTACCCCACATGTGTCTACTCAACCACTTTGATTGGCAGAATCAGCACTTTTTACAAGTGCCACATAATACCCACAGGGCCGGATTTAAATTTGATGAGGCCCTAAGCTACTGAAGGTAATGGGGCCCTTTATATGTCCAGCTGTCTTTTGTCAACAACAAATTGTCACCGTTTTTTGTGTTGAATATATGCTATATGGTAATTTATGGACCTAATAGGTCCATGCACAACACAAAACACTGTTGCTGTATGTAGGTTTTATTTTATTTGTTTTATATATTATATTTTGGAAATGTACATCCAGTGTTTTTTTCCTTTAAATTTTTTGGGGGCCCCCAAGAGAGTGGGGCCCTAAGCTATAGCTTGTTTAGCTTATATGTAAATCCAGCACTGAATATCTGCACCATATCTATAAGAAGACAATCCTTTGGAATCTGAGGAACAAGGAGCTGAAGCAGGGAGGACAGAGAAAGCTAGTGAATGGCTGTAGGTGCTTGTAATGAACACCTGAACTACAGGGGACTTTATACGAGTAGTTTGGTGTCACGTGAATCTTTTAAAACTACATACAGCAAGAAAGAATCTTCAGTAAAGAATGGAGATAGGTGGATTATCTAAAAATAATATTGTAAACAATTAAATACCTTAGCAGGATTAATTTAAAATCTAGCAGTTAAAAGGTGACCTTGGAAGAAATATAGACAGTAATAAATAAAAGCAGTTAAGGAGGAAATGCAGTTTGAAAATGTTTGTATAAAAACCCAAGGAAGGGGAGTAGGGAAGTGTAAATAATTGTGTATGTAATCATATTTGATGGTTATTATTTGAAAAACTGGATTTTTTTTAATAAAATAAAAATAAAACTATAGTACATACAGCAGCTGTTAACAGCCTGCTCAGGAACCTGACCTCGGTATGCAGTGAAAGTTGCTTAATTGTTTCTTCCTGAGTCATAGTCCTAATGGATATCAATGGTCCTCAAAACAGTTTTTTGCCCCAAAAAGGAAGCTCCCCTTGGTGCCAATGGGTAGTTTTATGGGTAATGAAATGATCAACCCACTGAGGCCCTAGCATTCAAGACATTAAATTATTCTTTCATTGGCAGAATCTGAAATGAACTTTGGGAAATGAAATTGCAGAAAGTAAACTCTTTCTTGCCAGAATCAAGTGCTGTGTTCTGTAGACACCTGCTCTATGTCATCTTTTGGCTGTTGCTTGGTTCACACAGAACACTGCAAAAGCATGGGTTATAACTGCTTCTTAACACTTCGGGTAATGTGAGAAGCCCAGCACATGAAGGGGTCCTTGCATGGAACCTCACTTCTTGGAGCACCGGTGATAATTGCAAATGGGAGATGGGAGTTTGGGAACAATCCTTTCCAGGACTTCTGTGCCAATAAACACGATCCCTTTCCTTGCTCCTAGGATATAAATGATGAGCCCCCTGTGTGTAATCCACCCTTTTATCAGAGTTTCATACTTTCCACAAGTACTACATGTGTCACTAATCTGCAATGCATGGAAAACAATGAACGAAGTGAACTTACCTACAGGATTGTTGGAGGTATGGAATGGCTGAGGCAGAGCATTAGGGAATAGGCAACAAAGAGGCTACCCTAAACTGTGACATTCTTTGGTTCCAACTCCTGAGTGAAGCTGCTGAAGGACAGAGGTGGATTTAGCAGATATGGGCTACTGTTTGAGCTAGATAGCCGTCAGTGGAGGGATGTATGTATGTGCTGGAAAACAGGAACTTAATGGTGTACTGAAGTTGGAACTCTCAAGGCAGAACTGAAGTAGCAGAAAACATGAGAAGGTCTGCCTGAGAGTGCAAGCCTATGCAAAGAGGGCAGCAAGGGACCGCTCTAGGTTGTATTTCTGATGGCAAATACTGAGTGTGCACCATACACTTAAGCAGGTTTAATAGTCCTTCCTCCTCAGGTCAGTGGTGTAGAGAAGGAGGGAATGCATAGTTCTGGAGCTTCTTTCAGAGCTGGAGCAATGGCATAACCTGCCAGAGTGCCAGGAATAACTGACTGGTCCTCATTGCTCTGCCAAGTGGACTAGGTGATAATGAGGTTTTCAAGTTTGACAGATCACCATGGAGGAGATCAGAGAATGAGGAAAATAATTTCACAGAGGCTACATACTTCTTTATTTTTCTTTGAGTAGGTTCCTACTTCACATTAGCAGGTAAATGGTTACAATTTAGATAGATTGTTTGCATTCACAATGGAAAACTAAAAGTTACATCTTAGCTCAGATGTGTTTTACAAGTTACACCTATGCAGTAAGCACCGATGAGTTCACTCCCAGGTAATTACGCATAGGTCTACAGTCACACTTATCCTAATAAACTGGTATTGGGCTTTGAACTGCTGCTCTGTATGCTGTTTATAAATAAATCAGCACAGTTGGGGGGGGGATTAGACTCTACTTTGGGTCATGGCAATGCATCCCCCACCCCCAGTCTATGACAGCTAATAATGAACGCCCGCACTTAAATCCTGAAGTGCGCTATAACACTGTCCTAGGGAATCCTGAGAACTGTAGTTATGTGAAGCAGGCTTTGGAGCTCAAATGGACCTCCCTACACTCTTACAAAACTACAATTCCGATGATTCTTTCGGGGGAAGCCAAAACAAGTTAAAGTGATATACAGCTGATATAAGTAAGGTTTGCAGTGTAGATGTGCTCCCCTCCCTCTTTTTCAGGCAACACAAATGGGCGCTTTCGCATGAATGGAAATTGTATGCTCCATAATACCTTCTCCTATGACCATCCTGGCATTTTTGACCCCCTCACTTTTGAGCTGCTGGTGGAAGTGACAGACGGTGGGAGCACACCTCGCTTCAGCACCACCGCCACCGTTCTCGTTTACGTGACTCCCTGGACCACGACAGTGCCTACTACTACCACCACCACCACGGTGAGGGGGCAGATAAGGACATGCTGTTGCCAGGAAGCCTTGAGTCAATCTGATTCACAGGAATAGTCACACTTGCACCAGTGCCCCTAGACCCACAGCTCTTTCCCTGGGCTATGAAGTGTGTCTGCTATAGGATGCTTGCTTGCATTATGGTTGCTTAATAAGTCACTTAATAAGTTCCATTTATAGGTGAATGCGACCTTCCTAATATGACTTGACCTTTTAGCAGCATTTGACACCTTGAATTTGAATTTGACAGCATTTGGAAGCCACCTGGATCATCTGAAATTAGACATTAAAATTGGAAATTGGAAATTGAAATTAGTGACTGTGTGATCTCAGAGTAGTAATGGGTGGCTGCTAGCTCTGCTGAGTTACAATTACTGCATGGACTATAGCAAGATTCCATCTTTACCTCTTCAGTGTTTCTGAGTAGTCACTGAGAGAGATCCACTGATTATTTGCAGTGCAGTGAGGAGGGAGAACAAACAGCTCCAGGACTTTTTTTCAGAGCAGAAGTGATGAAATAATTGCTAGAGTGCCCAAGTTGAGAGTGGCATTCATGAGTATGGGACATGTTGTAACACACTCTATGAAGAGTTGTACTTGAAGATGGTTTGGAAGCTTCTATTGGTGCAGAATGCTGTGGTAAATATTTTGGAAGAATATTCCCGTGAGTCAGTAGTAGCAGCTCCCAGGTTCAAGTGAAAATGCTTTTAATAACCTTTAGAACATGGGTATGCAGCCTCCATTAATCACAATTTGGGAATAAATCTATTTCACTGCGTGCCATGCTGGAAAAAATATTCAGTACATTGTCAACAGGTCAGAAGGGCTTAGTTAGTCCAGTAGCCTCTTACTACAGTTTAAGATCATCCCCATACATTGATGAAGGAACGGATCGAGAGAAAATTATGGGAAGGTTTAGATTTGAATAATTCCACTAGTTCCAATGACTTGATGGGCTTTCTCAAGTGGAGCCTGACAAGCCTGAGCTTGTGTGGTTTTGCATACTAGATTTATGTTGTTTTGATTTCAGACGGTGCCCAAGGAGCCCATCACTTTGCACAGAACTCTGAGGTACTGGGCACCAGATCCCTGGTTCGTGGTGGTTCTTACGCTCACTGGAGCTCTCCTCTTTTCTGCCTTGGGTTTATTGTTCTGGCAACTCTGCTGGAGGTGAGTTTCCAGTGAAACCTCTCTATCCATACCTTATTCCATATCAATTCCTGACTCAGCTTTGATGTCAGTGGGATCTTCATTAGCAGTGGCTGCTACCCAGGCATATTCTGGAAGGGGACCTGTCGAATCTGTAACCAAATATGAACAATCATTTTGACAAGAAAGAGCCTGATCTGGTCCCATAGATCAGTACCCTCTCGAGCTCAAGGAACATTTTGGCTTGCTAAGTACATTCTCAGAACTCTCACTGTTGTTTGTATTTCAGGAAACCACCAGGAGAGACATCTCAGCCCCTACTGCAGAACAAGTAAGAACCCCTGTCCATGACACAGAGCCTTGTGCGACTTGGGGGAGTGTTGATTCTCATGGCATTACTTGGACAGGGCCGAAACTAGGTTTTCTGTTACTCGGGTCAAAGACCCAGTTTGTCACATACCCCCACACGTGTTTGCGTACACACGCACACACACACACACACACACACACCCCTCAACACATTTCTTCATAAAGGGAGTAAAAAGTAGTTTGAAAGAGGCTGGAGAAGAGATAATCTCTCCAAATAGTAAAATTGTCTGTGTGTGTATCTGGCTTTCATTCAGCCTTAAGTAGATCTCCTCAGAGAGTAATAGATCATTTGAGGAATTATAAGAAGTATTATGACTGTATGATATAACAACAGCAACAACGGAAGCTGTGATAATGATCGGACACATACCAGAGAGTAAGCCCTATTGAACTCAGTGAGACTTACTTCTTCTGAGTAAAAATGCTTAAGATTGCAGTATAAGACTGCAATCACAGTTACTGGGAGTAAGCTGCATTGAATTCAGTGGGACTTCTGAGTAGTAAAGACTTGCAGTTCAAGGTTCTAAATAGTGAAATAAAAGAATAAATACTCCACAAGTTTCCTTAAAAATATGCTGGATGCTGAACCATTGCAATTAAATAATTTAAAGTGGATTGGCTACATTTTCCTTCCAAATTACAGGAAGGGATAAATACAAAGTGCTTCATATGCCAGCATCACATTTCTTCCATTGCAGGAATTTTATTTTCAGTATGAAGAGGACTCAGTTTTTATAGCTGATTGTATGCAGCAGTGCCCTCTTTATGTATTCACATGGTGCAAACATGTATGTTGCCCTTTAGATCCACACACGCACACACACACTGAGCGAGCGAGAAAGAGAGAGAGAGATCTTTTAATTGATCTCTGAGATGTTGGGGGAAGCAAAAGAAGAAAGCAATAAAACTTCCCCTTTTTCATCTTTGCTTGGAGAGCAACCTCCTTCAGGATTTCTCTTTCACAAACAGTTCCAAAAACAGACAGGGGGGGGATTTTCTTCAGTAGCGCCCCTCTAGAGGCTTCACATGGGCTGAGACCCCAGCTAGCCACCCCACCCCTTGGAAGGGTCTGTCTTACAAGGCAAAGTCTTGTAGGAGGTACAGAAATGAGCTGAAGCACATCTCAGCTAAGAAGATGGAGTTATAACAGTCACTGACCACATACTACTTGGACGGGCCCAGCTGATGTCATTGCTGTGGTGCGGGGTGGGTTTCATAGTTTGTTCAACATTCAGGAACTTTATGTATATACAGCAAATACAGACTGTCAAAATTCTGTGCCAATTTAGCAATGCAAAAACTGCACTAAGAAAAACAAATTATATCACTCCTTATGCTTTATGCAGATTCATTGAATTTGCTCATTTGCCATCATTCTGCTGCTTCTCCCAGTCATGAAGAGAAACATAATGAGCTATGCTGGGCACCAAAGCCTCACCATATGGCTGTGAGGAAACCTACGGAGTTTCCTCACGCCTCCCAGCTTTTTAAGTTTCACCAGACATTGTTCTGCGTATTTTTGAGCCTGGTTTCACAGCTTTATGGGATCTTGTTTTCTCTCTCTTTTTCTCTCTGTCTCTTTCATCAAACAGGGAAGTTTGAATTCTACTGAACTTGTGCGAGGTGCTCACTGTCAAATACACACACCTCTGGTCACTCTCAGTGACAAGCTCTTATAACTCCTGTATCCAGCCTTAAGATATCAGAAGCAATAGGGTGAACTACGGTTTCCTTGGCCAGCAAGAGACTGAAGGCCTATGCAGCTCTCAAGAATGGGCCTCTCTCGGCTGTCAAAAGCCTTCACTATAGATGCTGCTGGCAGTGTTAATTGGGCAGATTTGGAAGGGCTAAGCCTAATAATAACGCAGTCTGGTCTCCCTGCAGTGGAGCAGAGCTCCATCTTAATGATTAATCCAGACTATTGCTTTGTCTGCCATTAGCCTTGATGGACTCTCACAAGGATGCCGAGTTCCTTCTGATCCACATTTCTCATTCTGTAGGGACAAAGGAGTGGAAAGAAATTACATCACAATGGAAGAGCCAAGCAAGGAGAAAGGGAAAGATTCCACTGAGGCACTGAGTCTGGTAGGGCATAGTCCACTTTCAGTTTCCCCAGTTGGTTTGTACTTAGCTTGCTTCTACGTGCTGCTATCAGTCACCAGCAATCAGCCTTGTGGCAATTCTGCACTTCCATGTGTGGAACAGCCTTCCTCACCTGGTGCCCTTTAGATGTTTTGGACTACAACTCCCATCAGCCCTAGCCAGCATCACCCATGATGAGAGATGATGGGACCTATAGTCCAAAGCATCCGGAGGGCACCAGGTTGGGAGAGAGTGGTCTAAACTGATATGGGGCCATGAGTTTGTCAGGGATTTTATGCTCAGCAGTAGCTGTGTGACACTCTACTGTGTGCTAATGTTTCTGGATTGTGTGGCCAACCATACTTGTGTTAACAGTGTACAATCCATAGAGCATGACATAGAGCCTGGCATGTCTTGTGTCCATGGGGATCCAGTAACGTGCAGACTGCCTACTTGGTGAAATGCTCAGTTCAAAAGCAGCTTTCCTTCCCTCGCAGTGCTCCTTGCCCTTGGTACCCAAGGCTGGGACTATGATTATAACGTTATTTCATCTATTTCTCTTCCTCTCTTGCTGTAGCAACTCCAATTTGATGGCCGTGCCCAGGACCCCGGTAAGATAATTCTCCATTGTTTAATAATTGTTTCAAAGCACTCTCAAGCTGCATGGGGACAGTATAGCAGTTCAGTCAGTTTATCAATCATCAAGCAATCAATGTGACAGGCACATTAGTTTTTTCATGTCATTGAAAGAACGGCCATGCCATGCTTCCCTCAGCTAGAGCTGATTTCATTAGCACATGGGTGAGAACACAACCCTTTTAGACTGTTTGGGCCAGATCCTTCTCTGGACCCAACACCAAAGACCAACTTTGACAGGTGAGTAGGGCAACCCATCAGTCACATGACATCATCATACTGATGGATAGTTGACAGGTGGGCATATACCTCTTCCACCTAATTACCTTGTGACACCAGCCTTGAAGCCTTAACGGGAGACAGCTGTATGTAAGCTCATTATTTCTGAGGTTCTAACCCATTCCCATAAACCAGTCTTAAAGGGGCAATAATGCCACAACCTCCTGCATTGGAAGAGTGCAGGGTTGACCTCCCCACACCTCAGCAATTTTGCTTTCTGCAGGGGTTGGGTGCATATCTGAACTGGGCAGGACTGACCTCTTTGCATATCAACTGATGTTGGGGAAGCCAATACTACTTTCTGCAGGAACCAACTGTACACATCAGTTCCCACGAGGAACAGGCACATGCAGCCATACCATTGCAGTTCATCAGCTGAAAAGTGGGTGGTTCAGTCCTGCTTCTTTAAGGATCAATTTCCCCCATTCATCAGCTGATGCCAGCTGCTCAGTGGGATGATGCCACCTGATTAAGAGGTGGGCATGGTTTCAGGAGAAACCGTTTTACATTTTTAACAAAAAAATCTCAATGCGGTTTATGACCTACATTAAAACATCAAATAAAACAATCCAGAAGAAAATATTACAGAAGAAAGTCAAGCATACATTCAAAGCAGCATAATGACCAGGAAACTAAAACATTAACTTATAAGATTCAAAATAAAACCTTGCTAAAGGAAGTCACATATAAAATACACAATTAAAACAGCATAATTAGCAGGAGCATGAAATGTTATCATAAGCACAGAACATATTGGCTGCTGTTGCTGCCAATCCTGCCAATGGTGGTTCATGGCGGCTGTGAAAGCTCAGGCTTGATGACCTGGATCTGCAATAAGAGAGAAAGATTACATGTCACAGTAGTCAGCGAACCCACAATCTATAACTGGCTCTCTGGCAAGGATGACAGACTGAGAACCATGTGGGTCTAATGATATTATCAGGCTGTGTAGATCCCTGTAGGATGCCATAACTCTGGACTGGGAAGTTTGAAGGTTCCAAATGAAACAAATGCTAGGTATGAACTACAGATGCCATAGGGCAAGACCACTTATAACCTCCACGTTTGTAGCTTTAAAAAAATGATTTCATACAAAATCAGGCATGAATGAAACCAATGCAGAAAACAGGCTAGAAGTATTGAAGCAGAGACAGTGTGGGTGTGCAGTGTGGGATTGTTGTTGGGCAGATGGAGAAGGCAAAGAATGGGGACGTAGAGCTAAACTGGACAAAGGCCTAATGTTGTTCCTTGCTTTATGTCCCTAGTCACTGGCCAATATTACCTGTTTGACAGCAGCACTGGAGCACGGCGCTGGGTGTGAGCATGCCCTTTTCCATCTTAAGGAGTGAGGCACAGGTGTACACAGATAAAAAGGAGAAACAGGGTTTTCTGCAGAGCACCAATACTGTTATTTACATATACATATAAAAAATTGTTACCTGCTGTTTATGTTGGGCTGGCAACTAGCCTTTCCTATCATGTGCCCCTAATTGTTTACATTGACTTGTGCATGTTCCTGGGGAATCAGAGAAGCCTCTAAGAGCCTCTCCACTGGCAAGCTGTTTTCCTCCTGGCTAGGCTTCATCTGATAAACTTCAAGATCTGACAACTTGGGTTGCTACCTTTGTTTCTTACCCAGCTCTAGAACTTTGTTCTGATCCAGCAAGGCTCTTGTGTTCTTATGTTCTCTGTGAAAATTGTGCCATAATAAAGGATGTGCCTTTGATTGTGTATAGAAAGCCTTTCTTTGACTAACTACTAAGTTAGCACAACCATTTCCAAAATATCTGATACTAGGGGTAGGGAGGTTAACAGGCCAAAGAGCAAGTTCTAAACTTGTGCGTTTCCATTATGTTCTAAGAAGAGCTAAGATGTTATCTTTAAAATAAGAGGGGAGGGGGGGAGCAGAGCCTATTGGGTGCGTCTTTCCTAATAGCTTCCCCCCCCAAAAAAAACCCCCACCCCAACCTGGAGCCAGACTTGTGGCTTGCCCTTAACATCAAATTAACCATTGTCTCTTGACCCAGCTCCCTGAACAAAATGCCTTCAATTGGCATGTCTGGTATTGAGAACATCATGTTATTTTGTGCACCCTGATGTTTCCTGAATTTTGATGACACATGTTATCATCAAACCACACTGAACACTGACAACAATTTTCATGTGTCAGAACAAACTTGGAGACCCTCCCATGAAGCATACAACTGCAAGGATTGATTACTAATGTGTTATATATAGAGGGTGGCATTTGGAATGTTAAAGAGTGTTCAATGACACTTAGTAAACCAGTTAATCACTCCCATTTGTTAGATACAGAGAGCTGATCAAAGAAGGACACCTTAATCTGATGACAGCTCTATTGCAGGGACATTTCTGTAACATCAGGATGCCCCATTTGTGTATCTGTCTTCCCTTTTAAATTCTCTTGGCTGAGGTAAGTTGAGCTGGGCCATGGGAACCACAGGTATAACCTTTGGTTACTCCAGAATGACAAATAAATGAGAGCTTCAATAGAGAAGTGAAAGCTGGAAGTGGGTTTTTTTAGTTCCAGTTAGTTTCAAAAAGCACCCATTGTTTCTGCATTAGCTATGCAGAACCACACACTCGTCTCTCACACATAAGAGCAATGGAACAAGAAGCTAGAGCTCAAAACCTCTGCTGAGCAGAGGCCACCTGGCATAGATTCCCTATTTCTCTTTTTCCTCACTGCTCTTAAGTTGCCAAGCTGTAAGATGCCCTACTGGCTGGAAAGCTGTGAACACCCTGGAGCAGAGTCACATAGGACCTCTGCAGACTAGAGCAGGTTTTGGGCAGGTGTATTCTGCAACATGGTGTAAACACCGTAACAGTGCTTTAGTGGTGAATTTTTGTTTGGCACATCATTCCACTTTATTACTTTTTTTGATGCTTCCCCAGTGTTATCACACTATTATTGTCTAGAAGGGCACTCTAGTGCAATGGGCCAAACCCTCCCCCCAATCATACAGGAATGTGGTATGAAAAGTAACAGATCTTCAGCTAGATGCTACAGGACATGCACAGAGTGGAAATGAAGCAGTGTGACCTCCCCAAAACTTTTGCAGGCACAAACAGTATTGAAACCAGAAGTACGTACATATGGCCAACCCAATAGAATAATGGGCACAAATAATCAGAAATGTGCAATAAAAAGGACATGGAGGGCCACAAATGTTTTGAAACAGGGAAGATTTGCGTTGGCTGAATATTAACCTTATGTACTAATCCACTGTAGATGACGGCAATTTACAGAATTAGTATTGGCAATGTAATTTGCATACCTACACTGTACAGGCAATCTGGGTACAGGAATCCACATAACTTGAAAAGGTACCTGCTCTCAACAAGACATCTAGTTTTATGTTTGGAGGTTATAGTAAATTTTTGGTAGACTGTTTCCACTTCTAGTTAATATGAGATGGTGGTTATTTCTGGGCAAGTAATGTAATTTACTATGGGGTTTTTTACCAAGCCATGTGTAATCCTGTGTAAGGGAGAGGGTCGGGGGGGGATGGGCTAAACATATTGTACTCATGACATGGTTTGACCCGAGAGTGTTAAAACATTACAGGAATAAAGCTGTAGCAAAAATAGAGAGTGCTTGGTGCTGTGGTGTTGGAAATATAAATTCAAGAGTGGGAACCATTGTGAAAACAACAGATTGCTGTGACATCTCAGAGACTATTGCAGCATAAGCTTTCATGGAGCAGTGCCTATTTTGTCAGATACGTGAAAAACACTTGGCAAGTGAAGGTAGATGCAATTGCAACAGCAAAGATGCCTGTGATTTCAGAATAATGTTTCCATTTGAATGGGACCCAAATTCTGGCATCCCAAATTCTAGTATGACAGACCCTCCAAGTGTCCCTATTTTCCAGGGACATCCCTGATTTAGAAAAGTCATCTGCTTTTCTGATTTGATCCCAGAATGTCCCACTTTATGTGTGCTACAGCACAGGACAAACGGCAGTTCCCTTGGCCTGAAAAGCGAGATGAATGCCGCACCTCATGTTCGCCTTTGACTGGACTTAACCATCCAGGTTTATCTTTGTAAAGTAAGAGCATAGAGCATATGGATACCCTAATACCGTCCCCAAATAACATGGGTACCTTAATACTGACCTCAAATAATACCAGTAGTTCACATCATTGAAGGCCATGGGCTTGTGAAAACCTTCCTCAGTCTTATCTTTGTCTGACTTAGCAACAACTAATCAGTGAGAAGGTGGGTGTGGCTTTCCTTGGACAAAGGGATTAAATTCTGCAGTGCTGTAACAAAGCAGAATTTAAAAAACAAATTTGAAGGAGACATCCCTTCCTATTATAAAAGCACATGTATATTTTTCCTCTTTTTTCCTCTTTTGGTCAAACAGGGTTCGCAGGTTTTTCAAATAATATCAAAACCTGCACAACCAGAGGCAGAGGTGCAACACAGACACACTTTGAGCAGTATGTTTTATTTAAAATGACCATCTGTCTCCATTCCAAATCATTCCAGACTTGAACAGAAATTTGTAAAAATAAAAAATGGTAACAAAGCAATCCTGCAAAGCGGGGATTGGGGCACTTTTTGGGGCAGATTAAGCGTTTTAGAAATTAAGTGTGCTGAGTTTGCTTTTTTTGTCAGATGTAGATTAAGTGTGGAAGGATGGGGTGTGTGGAAAATATAGGGTGTTAACACACTTGCTGCAAGCTTCCTGGTAAGGTAAGGTCAGAGGGCAGGCCTTCAATCACATTCCAGATAAGAGAAGACTTAGCAGAATACCAAAAGCGTGTGTTAACTGATAAAGGTGGCGGCAGGGGTCAGAAACTAAGTTATAGGAAGGTAATCTAGGAACCACTTTCTATATTGAAAGAGCAGAGGTCAGGTCCTGAAAGAGCGGCCTCAAGGTGGAGGTAGAGATTAGCAGTGAAAGGCTTCTTCAATTGGTTGATAGGCCATGACTTGTTAGCCAATAGACAATCGCCCCTCCACAAGAGGATGGTTGCGTCACGTTTGCGCAGCGTGCGTCGGAAAACTGAAGACGGGGGTTCCTGCCGAAGGAGGCGTGGAGAATTAAGAAGAGTGACGATTACACCATCCAATCAGAATGAGGAGCAGCACAACGCCAGGCGCACATCGATACGTGATTGGATCATCTTCCTAGGAAGGCGGACCTTGGACAACACGGTTGCTATGACGGCAGAATGCCCACCTTCCCGGCGCCGCCATCTTGTTGTTGATTCGAACCGTAGGGAGCGGGTGAGGGCAGTGTTTGAAGCCGGCCTGGGGGGACCGAGTAGCAGCGCCCCCCGGCCGGGCAGGGAGAAGTTTCCCTTGGTAAGTTTCGGTCTCGGAAGCGGGGTTTGTGCGCGGGAGGCGAAGGGGAGGGCGCCTCTCTTCCTCTCTCGGCTCGGATCTGAACGAGTGTCGGGAGGGGGAAGAGGAGGCCGGTCGGGGGGGGGGGGAGGAAGGAGCTCGGTGGGGGCTGAGGCGAGGCAGCGGCGCGTGAGAAGAGAGACCAGGCTCCCTGGTGGGTGTGGTGGGTCCGTGAGGGCTTCTGGGCTGCCCCCCGAGGGAGGGATCCTGCGCAGGTGTCTTTCTATTGGGGGGGGAGGCGGAGGGTGTTACAAAATGGGAAGTGGAAGCGGCTCTCCTGCCAGGCAGCCCGGTCTGCCAGTCGTCTTCGTTCTCGACGGGCTTCTGGGCTGCTACTTTTGCATGTTCTGCCGGTTCCTTTCCTCCCCGGTGGAGACGCGGCGCCAGGTTGGCTTCGTTCAACCGTCTGTTTTGGAAGCGGGCTTTCTGGCGAATACACGGCACGCTACTCCTCTTAGTGGTTGACATCATTAGACAAGGCCAATTTGGAATGTGTGTGTAGCTTGGAGTCAGTAGCTGCTGCACGAGAAATTGGGGGGGGGGGGCTTCGCTCAAGCCGTTTTTCTTCCCCTTCCCCTCCCCTGCCTGGGAAAAGCCTTTAACGAGGTGACAGGTTGAATCCCAGAGGTCACCATGTCCGTTGGGAAATGGTGTTGGTTTTCAACAGAAGGCGACTGCTTGGCACACTGGACCTAAGTAAGTATGTTGGTTCGAATCCAGGGAACTCTGGGAGTAGCAGAAGGCTCTGTAGGCAGTAAGTATCCAACAACTGACTTTGATGGATCATCCTTAACATAGAACCACATGTAGGGAATTGTGCTGGAACTGGACAAGTAATAACTTTGCATTTTAATATTTTCTCTCTTCCCACCACTCAAATCTTGTTCTAGTATAGGGTTGGGTAATCTCAGTCCCAGAGACTGAATGTGGCCCTTCAGACCTCTGTGATTGGCCCTTGGGACTCTCCCCAGGCTAGACCCATAAACAGGCCCTCTCTCAAAGCTGCAGCACACATTGACTGCTCTGCACACTCCTCAAGGGCTTTTGCCTGACAAGAATGTGTCTTTGAGCTGTGACTCTGCCTTTTGCTTGCCTGGATGTAGAGATGGGGGTGGTGTGTAGAAACCTTTGACTTTTGTGTGGCTCACATGTAGCCTACTATATAAAAGTAAAAACTACTTGGTCTCTTCAGTAGTGGCCCCTTCACACTTGTGGAATGCTATCCCTAGGGAGACACAACTGGTATCGTCTTTATTTTGGGGCACAAGGCAAAGACGTTTTCTCTTTATCTGGGTGTTCGGCCCTTAATTTGAAGGCAGTGTTCAAAATACCCCTTGCACCAGGTGTGTTTTGTGACTGGCATTGGTCCAGTTGCGACCATGTGGAGATCTCTGGATGCCAGCTTGGCGACTGACATCTCCATCTGTCTGGCCCTTCCAGCTTTCTTAAGCAGGTAAGCAGAAGAGCTTATTTACTGCATTCATATCCCACCTTTTTCTCCAAGGACTACATGGTTCACCCGCTCCTCAGTTAATCCCTACAACGACCGTGTAAGGTAGGTCAAGGGACTGTGACAGACTTCAAGGTCACCCAGTGAGCTATATGACTGAATGGGGAATCATACCCCTGATTTTTCAGGACTTAGTCTGACACCCTGACTACTACACCACCCTGACTTCCTAGAGTACTTCTTCTGTGGGGCAGCTATATAAATTAAGTAGGTACATAAATATGGGGAAAGCAAAATGTTACTTAGAGAAGGATCTGAAATATTTTCCTTGAAGATTGAATTTTTTTTATTCTGAATTGTTTTATTTGTTGTTTCCATGTGTTGTAAATGGCTTTGAATTTTTTTTCCCGTTAAAGTAGAAAGTGTTATAGAAATGAAATGAATAGTATTAATAATAAATTTCGCTGGGGGAGAAATGGTGCCTAGATATTCTGTTGTGGTGATTGTAGCCTAGGTTTAAGGTGCCATTTGGCGATTAGCTTATATATCTGAGTTTATAACATTGTTTGAAGGATGGCATTGTGGTGGGATCTGTTAGTGCCTATCTGCTTTATCTGTGTAGCTGTGTTGTTACTGGATGTTATTGGATGTTATTAATTGATTTCGATGTAAGTTTATTTGGATCCTTCCATGAAAAGAGTAACTAACAACTATGATAAATAAATTGCCCCACCAACCTTTGTCTCTGGCCCCTCTCACTCCTGGCATATGGGCTCTGGAAGGAATGCAGGCTTTGGTCTGAAAAAGGTTCCCAATCTCCATTCTAGTATATTAGTGTTTTCTCACTTGCTATAACATTTGTTGTTTGTACTTAACATAGTAGCTTGAGCCATAATTCAAAATGTTGATGCAGGGGAGCTTGCACAGTATAGGTGACACTTAAGCGGTTTTGCATGGATACTCCAACCCTCTTGTATAGCCTTTAAGTTAATGCCTAGTTTTCTTACAGGAGGAAGTCAGTTCGCCTAAAATCAGCTGATGAATTTTGTTATACAAGCAAGAAAATGCCTACAGCGGAACCTATTTATAACTAGCTGTGTGTGTTAAATTTGCAGAGATACATGCATTCAGTAAATGATTCTGTCAGGAATCAAAGTTAAGATGATTGAAAGTATATTTCACTAAAAAATACACCAACAAGGAAATATTTAATGCTGCTTGAAAGATCACTGCAGCTCAGTCAGTAGAGCATGAGATTCTTAATCTCAGAGTTGTGGGTTTAAGCCCCATGTTGGACAAAATATTTCTGCATTACAGGGTTGGACTAGATTACCCTTATGGCTCCTTTCAACTCTACAATTCCATGATTCTATTATTTCTTTTAAGGTAACCTTTGCAGCCCAAGGACCATAGTTACTAACTACGACCTGCAGTTTTTAGTGCAGTGGGTTCCTTGCGATTTATATTTTATTCATCCTGAAAACTCATTTTAATTAGGTTAGCTTGATAACTTGGCAAAGAATTTAGGTTTCAGAAATATGAGTGCTTTTCATCAACTTGGATTTGGTATGAAGGTTACACTCAGACCTTTTTGGATACAAACAAGCCATTGTAATGTAAGAGGAATGACTGCAGTATGCTCTGCATGTAGTTGCCTTTAATGACTAACGAGTACATTGGTTTTCAAGCAGTGTGCCATGGTATCCTGGGGTGTCTTGAATGATGGTCAGGGGTGCCGCGGGCAACACTGGCCTCTGTCCTTCTTTCCTTCCCTCCCTTCTTTGATGCCCTCTCACATCTGCCTCCCAAAGGCTTGCACAACTGTTCGTTACAGCAGCCCTGGCTACAAGCTCCCCAGGTGAATGGTGCCTCTGCTGCTGGCCAGGGAGTGCTTCCCAGGCCCCTGTGGGGCAGTGTGAGGAGGCTTCTCTCTTTGGGGCAGGAGGGCAGCTCAGAGACCAGGGTTAGCAGCAGCTGCTGCTGCCTAAAGGACTCCCAAGGAGAGGGGAGAGGAGAGGAGGCTCAGGGAACACTCCACAAGGGATGGTGTTTGAAAATGGGTGAGAGACTGCCAGCTCTGCTGGCAAGGGGTGACATAACTGGGCTCCTGAGCCCCACAGGGCAGGAAGAATGTAACTGGTCAAGGGAGCCATGGACTGAAAAAGGTTGAAAACCTCTGAACTAGTATATCCCTCTTTTTGGTGGGAAGGAAGTCTGGTAGCATTATATGTTGGTGCTTCTGCAGCCACAGCATCATTTTCCAAGTAGATTTCAAGGTGCTGGTTCAAATCTACATACCAGATGGATAGGGCACATGCTAAACAGGCTGCCAGAACCCATATGTTCTATCACAATGGGTTAGCCAATGGGAACTTCCTTTGACATGCAAATAGCAACTTGTCAGAATTGTGGTGGGCAAAGGAAGAGTTAAACTCCTCTCCATGGTCCTAAGGTAGTTTAGGTTCCTTTGTGACTGCCCTTTATGTAAAAAAAACCAAACCCCAAACTCTGTGATTCTCTTCGTCTAGCGGTTTTTTCATCTTGCGAAGCAAGCCCATTGAAGGATTAGCGGATTAGCGCTTTTAATGGCTTATCTGCTGATCGGATCAGCTGATAAGCGGCTTAGCGGCTTAGAAAAAGGGGGGGGAACCAGCAGGAACTCGCAAGACATTGTCATCTTGCGAAGCAAGCCCATAGGAAATTCGTTTTGGGAAGCACCTCCAAAACGGAAAACTCTTTCGTCTAGTGAGTTTTCCGTCTTGCGAGGCATTCGTCTTGCGGGGCACCACTGTATTTGTTTATCTCCGGTATCATTTAAAAACGCTTCTCTTTGTCACTATCCATGTATCATATTGAAACAAAAAATGAGCATTAAAGGCTGATGGTGTTACTTCTTCACAAATTTGAATTCCTGAAAATTTATCAGAGCCAGAGAATATATTTCAGGAGTGTACACTTTTGGCTGGCTATGGAAAGTGGTGGGAAGGTAGGATTATCATTTTCTGTTTTTAACCAAGTTATACCTTACAGTGGTACCTCGGGTTACAGATGCTTCAGGTTACGTGTTTTTGGGTTGTGCACCGCGCCGAACCTGGAAGTACTGGAATGGGTTACTTCTGGGTTTTGGTGCATGCACAGAAGCTCTGAATCGTGACCCGCATGTGCGCAAACGCGGTGTTGCGGGTTGCGAACGTGCTTCCCGCACGGATCACATTCGTAACCCGAGGTTCTACTGTAATTGCATTTGCCTGAGATACTATAGCAGACATCCATGCGTCTTAATATATTGATAAACTTCCCAAGCCTCTGTGATAGAATGAGCTATAAATTAATCATTGGTGTTTTAGTGGGTCAGATGAAAGGTGAATCTTTTTGTAGTTAGGTACCCTATGAGTGAAATGTGAGGCAGAAATTTGAGCATAATTGAGTTCTTGTTGACATTAAATTGTCTGTTCTTGGCTTTAAGCATTGGTTCCTACCTGTACAGCATCCCTAAATTTTTGATAAAAGCTGCAACCCTAGCCTAAACTATCTTAAGCTTTATTTTTCTTACTGTAAATTTTCACTGTTGTGTGTTTTTGCTTTCATTATACATATATATGCCTGAAAGGGTCTGAAGTAGTACAGAAATGACATTGCTTACATAATTGGCCACAACAGTAATTCAATCATAGTCTCTGCTTAGGTGATGCCACTTCTATCTTCCCTGTATCAAGTGTTTGAACTCTGTAATTGGTACAGAATATGGGAGCCAGTATTCTGACTGGCATGTCTCATCTTGCTGATATTTCACCATTTATAAAAGAGTTCCACTGGCTACCTGTTTGCTTCTTAGCTGAATTCAAGGCGTGAGTACAGTGGTACCTTGGGTTACAAACGCTTCAGGTTACAAACACTTTGGGTTACAGACTCCGCTAACCCGGAAGTGATACCTTGGGTTAAGAACTCTGCCTCAGGATGAGAACAGAAATTGCTTGCCAGCGGCGTGATGGCAACAGGAGGACCCATTAGCTAAAGTGGTACCTCAGGTTAAGAACGGACCTCCGGAACGAATTAAGTTCGTAACCAGAGGTACCACTGTACTTATGTATAGAACCCATAATTGCTAATTTTAGTCTGTTTTGAGATTAATCTATTGCTTTTATTTTTTATCTGTTTTTAATTGAATTTTGTTTTTGTTGTTTGAATACCGTAATAAAGGGTGGAGCTCAAATATTTTAAAAAATAACCATAAATTATAAGGGTGTATAGAAGTTTGCAGTAACTTTCTAGTGTTTGAACTCCTTAATGAAGATCCATTGGAGGCTGTTTTCTGGAGACAGTGCAGACAAGACATTGTTATTGGGAAGATAATTGGTGCCAGATAAACGTGGATAGCCCATCGTGTTTAGGTGGGGCTTTTTCTTTTTGCAGTTTTCTTTTTAAAAATTGTAAACTGTCCTTGGACTGACTTATAAGATAGGATAAATCTTAATTAAAATTAACATGAATTCTTAGGCTGCTCCCTCTGTTTCCTAACAGTGTGACAAATATCAAAATAGAATTTATCAGCTGTTGGCCACAGCATGCTTTTGTTGATAATATTTGAGTAAAATTTATAAAATTTGCTCTCAGTGCAATGCTCTTGAAGTGCCTATATCTTTTCTTGGTGTACATGAAGCTACAATCCTGTGAACACCTGTCTTTGGGTAAAGCCTATTAGGTAGAATTCAGTGATGTGCTAAGTGAGGTATGGGGGCATAGAATGAGTTCCACATGAGCAGTGAGACTCCTCACTCCTCCCCTTGTGTGCCCCCCATCAGTGTTTGAAACTCCCATTGTTCTAGTGTGTTTTGTAACAGGGAATTTAATTAGCGCAAGCAGTTTCTGAGCTCTGGGCGCAGTACTGTGCATAAAGATTTCAGATTAAAACTGCACAGTGCTGAAGGAAAGGAGGACCCTTTTCTGCCTCCCCACTTCCAGCCACTTCCTGAAGTCTGGAGAACAGACCCTCTTAAGAATATTGGGGGGGGGGGGCAGGGGAAGCATGGCTTTGTTTTTTGCAGTCTTCAGATGAGGACTAGACCATGTGAAAAATGAACATAAGATTTTAGCTGCAGTTCATTCATTTTAAGCTTTGTATTCTTGTTATAAAAAAGTGCACCTAGACATTCCATTGTTGTGCCCATAACCTAGGTTTAAGGTGCCATTTAGCTCCTAGCTTTCATATCTCAGTTTTTACACTGCCCCCATGTACCTCTTAAATCTGTTCCGGGAGTTTTTCCAACCCTCCGAAGACGCATAGCACAAGCAGCTCCCATTCTGTGCATGCAACAACTTAGTTGAATCCCACTCATTGAATACAGTGAGGACCCATCTCTGGGTAACTTTGTCTAGAATTGGGCTGAATGTTATCTGACAGCAAGCCTCTCTCCATTTGAACATTTGTAACATGGCGCCATTTCTGAAAAACAAAAGTTCTATTGGAAAGCTTTCTCAAAATATTGTTACTGAGCTTCTTTGTGGAAGGATCTAAGCTTTTAATCCATCATCACCTCAGAAGAGTAGGAGCAGAATCTATACTTAGAGTATAAGTTGGGACTACAGGATGGAAATTTACCGAAAATTATTGCAAATTAGTGCGCTGAATAAGCCTGTACTCACTGAAGATTGTGAAACTTGCAGACTCTTTGCCTCTTCTTCCTTCCATTAATCTGGCACAATATATGTAACTCAGGAATCTTATAAAAAGTGAATATTATGCACAGAGTTTTGAGACACATTTCTGTGGAAGCAAAGAGCAGTAGAAAATTGTTTCATTTCCTGTTAGGAGTTATGCCAAGTCACTAGCATGGCCCTTTGGCAAAATTTGGGTCTTCCCACACAATGGCTTTGCTATGTCATGGCTTAAAGGCTGTTGTATAAATATGATGCATTGTGACTACCATAAGGACAAATTCTGCTCATGCTTGCAAAGAGACCAGACCTCTGAAATATCATTGGTTCTTGACTAATTTAGGAATAAGAAAATACAAATGTTATATGTGAGAGGTGAGAGCAAGGCAGAGGGGAGAATAAGAGCACAGGAGTTTCCATAACTGTAACTGGAAGCATAAGTTACAGATAGGTAGCCGTGTTGGTCTGCCATAGTCAAAATAAAAAATTCCTTCCAGTAGCACCTTAAAGACCAACTAAGTTAGTTCTTGGTATGAGCTTTCATGTGCATGCACACTTCTTCAGATACACTGAAACAGAAGTTGCCAGACCCTTCTATATAGTGAGAAGGTGGGGAGGGGTATTACTCAGAAGGGTGGTGGGAATGGGAGATTGGCAGATAGCTGAGATGAGCCTGTTGACGACTCTTAACGACTGTAATAGGTCTTACAGGAAAAGGCAAGGGGTGAGAAGGTGAGAAATGGCTTAGTCATGTATAATGAGATAAGAATCCAATGTCTCTGTTCAGACCAGGTCTCTCCATGGTTTTAAGTTTGGTAATGAGTTGCAATTCAGCAGCTTCTCTTTCCAGTCTATTTCTGAAGTTCCTTTGTAGTAAAACAGCTACTTTGAGATCTTGTATAGAATGTCCTGGGAGACTGAAGTGTTCTCCTACTGGTTTCTCTGTTTTGTGATTCTTGATGTCAGATTTATGTCCGTTTATTCTTTGGCGTAAGGTTTGGCCTGTTTGTCCAATATAGAGAGCTGAAGGACACTGTTGGCATTTGATGGCATACACAATGTTAGACGATGAGCAATTGAATAGTCCCGAGATGGTATGTGTGATGTTGTTGGGGCCAGTAATGGTGTTGTCCAATGCTCATCGTAAACAGTTTGCAGTTCAGTTCCTTTGAGGGAATTGTCAATATGGCTGTAGTTACAATCTTTACAAGGGAGAGACTGAGTTCTTGGGGTGTAGAGGCTAGGTTTAAGAATGATGGTGATCAGGGAATGGATTGAGAAAGAGGAATCTTCAGGAAGAGCCAGGTTGCTATGTTAGACGAGATTGGGACCTGAGACAAGATGGGACTAATCAGAGAGACCGCTCCAAAGAAACTACCGTATTTTTCACTCTATAACACGCACCCGACCATAACACACACGTAGTTTTTAGAGGAGGAAAATCCGTAGGCATGCCACCCGTAGGCATTTCCTCCATAACACGCACAGACATTTCACCTTACTTTCTAGGAGGAAAAAAGTGAGTGTTATGGTGCAAAAAATACGGTACTCAGCATTTAAGGCCAGGAGACACTCTGTGCTGTTGAGGGAGAGAGGAGCATTAGGTCAAGACACGATGGTTAAAAGAAGTGGTTGCTGGCTCTAGAGCCTAAACCTGAATACAGTGGTACCTTGGGTTACATACACTTAATATTACATACGCTTCAGGTTACAGACTCTGCTAACCCAGAAATAGTACCTCAGGTTAAGAACTTTGCTTCAGGATGAGAACAGAAATCGTGTTCTAGCGGCGCGGCAGCAGCAGGAGGCCCGATTAGCTAAAGTGGTGCTTCAGGTTAAGAATGGTTTCAGGTTAAGAACGGACCTCTGGAACGAATTAAGTACTTAACCCAAGGTACCACTGTCAGGCAATTCTACAAATTATGACTTCAGTTGTCACTGTAGCATTGTAACATGGCAACCCTAAGTGGGCAGCATGCGCCTGAAAGTCATGAATGAATGAATTTCATATTGATTTGGACTAACCAGCCAGTTCTTTGGTTGCAGTCTTCTTTCTGCTTTTGCACTTTATTTGTGGCAGCAAAACCTTGGCACAAACAGTGCCTGCACCACAGAGAACAGGGCTGTGCTACAGTGCAGGGCAGGTGGGATGAGTCGCTTGAAGTGTGCTTTGTATTATACTTTCTTTTACAGGCACCACCAAACTCAGCCCTTCATCTGTTTTGGGACTACAACTCCCATCATCCCTGACCACTGATCCTGTTAGCTAGGGATGGTGGGAGTTGTAGTCCCAAAACAGATGGAGGGCCAAGTTTGGAGGTGCCTGTTCTTTTAGAATAAGAGCAAAACTATGGCTGCAAAGAATCTACTTGTTAGCAGACTTCCTCAGCTTGAAGGCTTGAAGGCTTTGTGATCTGTGCAACCTGCAGTAAACTGACTTGCTCCTGTAATCAAGTTTATTACCACAAAATATATCCACACTTTTGAGAGAATTATTATTATTATTATTATTATTATTATTATTATTATTATTATTTATACCCTGCCCATCTGGTCTAGTAGTAGACCAGAAATTAAATGCTTTACAAAGTCTTTGTAGCTGTTATTAACTTGAAATGCAAGAGAAATGGATTAAAGAAATAAGCACTAGAAGAAGAGCAACAATTACTTAAGTGATGAATCCACTGTCATTTCTGCTGTTGGGTTTTCTTCATGTTTGGCCTTTAAGTAAAAAAAGAGAGTACTGGCGGTCTTCTGAAATTCTTTGTAGTAGTTTCTGCAGCTGTGGTGAAAATTCTTTCTTTTTTAAAATCATATTTGTAAATGCTTTGTAAATTACAAAGATTGCTGTAGAGTTCCATATATTCTCAATTGACATGTGGTGTGTCTATAGCGAATGGGGTGCTTGGAAAAAATGCATTTTAAGGATTATAAACTGTAGGGTTTTTCCACCAGTAAGATAATGTTTGAATATTGGGATTTGGACTGCTGTACTGGCTTTAACTAACTGAAATACGAGACACTTATCTGTTCCATTACCTCTCTTGAGCCAGAGTTTCCAAGCTCCTCATTTTATTATGCAGAACTGTGTGTTCAGTGTTTCAGATTGCATTGAAGTAGACCTTTAGGAACCATAGGATTGACAGATTGAATGGTTTGTTGGCTATACCACAAGTGACTGCTTTGAACATTATTTTTGCCATGTTGTATGAATGGTTGACAATTTTATCTAGTCTATTCTTCAGTGTCCAGCATTTTCTGTTAATATTTGCAGGAAATACTGACTTCTAGACTTCATAACTTTCTTCTGCAGGAAATAAGAAACATAATCTTACATATTTTCTGGGTTTCTAAAAATTAGTAAAGACAGGAGGAAGATGTATGCTGCTGCTTTGCATTTAGCTCCTGAAATCATTTTCTGAGACTGCCTCCTATAGCAGATTTCCACTTTACTTCGATATTAAACAACAAACATTGACTGGTGTATGAATTGAAACAAAATACCCCTTAAGTCTTACTTCCTATTATTATGTGTCTCAGTGCTCTGTTACAAAGCTCTAAAATTATTTTCACTTGTTGTTGTTGTTTAGTCATGTCCGACTCTTCATGACCCCATGGACCAGAGTTTGGTCAAACTCATGTTGGTAGCTTCGAAAACACTGTCCAACCATCTCGCCCTGTTGTCCCCTTCTTCTTGTGTCCTCAATCTTTCCCAACATCAGGGTCTTTTCCAGGGAGTCTTCTCTTCTCATGAGGTGGCCAGAGTATTAGAGCCTCAGCTTCAGGATCTGTCCTTCCAGTGAGCACTCAGGGCTGATTTCCTTCAGAATGGATAGGTTTGATCTTCTTGCAGTCCATGGGACTCTCAAGAGTCTCCTCCAGCATCATAATTCAAAAGCATCAATTCTTCAGCAATCAGCCTTCTTTATGGTCCAGTTCTGACTTCCATACATCACTACTGGGAAAACCATAGCTTTAACTATATGGACCTTTGTCGGCAAGGTGATGTCTCTGCTTTTTAAGATGCTGTCTAGGTTTGTCATTACTTTTCTCCCAAGAAGCAGGCGTCTTTTAATTTCCTGACTGCTGTCACCAGCTGCAGTGATCATGGAGCCCAAGAAAGTAAAATCTCTCACTGCCTCCATTTCTTCCACTTCTATTTGCCAGGAGGTGATGGGCCCAGTGGCCATGATCTTAGTTTTTTTTGATGTTGAGCTTCAGACCATATTTTGCGCTCTCCTCTTTCACCCTCATTAAAATGTTCTTTAATTTCTCCTCACTTTCTGCCATCAATGTTGTGTCATCTGCATATCTGAGGTTGTTGATATTTCTTCCGGCAATCTTAATTCCGGCTTGGGATTCATCCAGTCCAGCCTTTGAAAGAAAATTAATGAATTTTATTTTCCATGATGTGATTAATTTTTATCTGCACAGTCCTTGCGGTACTATTTTTATTTACCGGCTTTCTTTAAATAAACTGTTTACTTTTAAAACCTCTCTCAAATATGGGATGGGAAGTGCCGGTACAGCTGTTGGTGGATCACTATTATACCTCTACTCGGCAATGGTATTTCTCCTAAGTGTTCAAGCAGAGGGAAATCTCTCTTCAGTGTAAGCTAAGCATCATACCAGCTGTTGCTGAATACACAATGATCTGACCTCTATTTTATTTCATGAAAAGCTTTATATAGAATGTACACATTTAATGCACATTAATATCATTTGCGCAGCTTTATACGTCAAATTACTTTCATTATGCTTATCTTACAATTTAACTCCCAACCCCATCCAGTTTCAAAGTATTACACGAAGTCCCTCTGTTTCCTTGAAATCATTTCTTTGTCTTTGATACTGAATTATCAGGTCCCAGCTGCTCAAATAACGTCTGTTTGATACTCTATTGTAATTGGTCTACTGTAGTAGGACATTGATTGCTTTTCTGTGTTTACAAAGAGCATTGTAGCTATTGTGATCATTTATTTTAAAATAATTTTTCAATTGATACACAGCTCTTGATAAAATTAGCATATAGTCCACAGGCTTTAATTCTACTCTGAACTGAACTGAACTGAAATAGTTCATCATTTATTCCTAACGCTATCTTCTAGTATCTGGCAGTTGTTGGGGTTTTTTGCATATTCTCACCACATATGATAAAAGTCTCTGTTATAGCTCTTCCAAATTTTTCAGGCTGCTAAACACCATTGTGAATTAATTTTGAATCAGATTTCTTTAAAGCAGACTGTCACTGAGAAGTGTGAGCCTTTTGTATAAAGGCATGTCCCCATCTCCTCTGGGACTTAACTCTGTAGTTTTCTATTTCCCCATATGAACTTTTCTATCCACTTTCTGAGTGTTTAGTGATTTCCCATAAAATTCATTTGCTAACACTAAATTTTCAAAATCTGTGTTTTCTTAAATAATCTTTGAGGTAAGCTGCTGCAATTTTGTCCCTTTTACAATCGTACTGTGGAGTGCTGGCAAAAGCTAATGGCAATTTTATTCCAAAATATCTGGAGAGTGCAAGGTTGAGGTGACTGGCATAGACAATGGGACCTTGGAGGAAATTTTGTTCTTTTTGCTTTAAGAAATGGTGAAAACTGTGTTTGACTGACAGCCTCACTTTGCTAACATCTCTTCTTTTTTCTTTCCTCATCAGATGTTCTCCCTCTTACCCCAAAACTCCAAATTCACCAGTTTCTAATCCATAACCTCTTTATCTCAGGTTTTAGATGATACCTGCTTAACACTTCCTGTCTTCAGTTATGTTTAGATGTCAGGAGGAATGGGCTCTGTCAGCAGTTACCAATTATTTGTTGACAGCCTTATGATCCACTAAAGTAGAATTTGATCTCCTGTGACACATAAATACTCATAAACTGTTTCAGATGTAGTTGAGACAGTGCCAGTGCCAGGCTATTTTGTGCCTTAGGCAGGGCTAACTACTTGCACGTGTACACACACCCACCCCAATTGTTAACTTCAGTTTTCAAAAAAAGGGAATGAAAAGCATAAAACTTGAAACTGCTAAATTTATTTTAAATTGCAAGAATAAGTACAGTGGTACCTCTGGTTATGTACTTAATTCTTTCCGGAGGTCTGTCTTAACCTGAAACACCACTTTAGCTAATGGGGCCTCCTGCTGCTGCCACGCCGCTGCCGCGCAATTTCTGTTCTCATCCTGAAGCAAAGGTCTTAACCCGAGGTACTATTTCTGGGTTAGTGGAGTCTGTAACTTGAAGCGTATGTAACCCGTGGTACAACTGTAATGCAACCATTTTTTATTATCTTCCTCAAATACAAAAAGTGTTTTATCACACAAATCATTGTGAATAATTTTGTAAAATTTATTGTTAAAATTTTAAGTCTCTTAAACGTTTCAGTTTCAGGCACATCAAAACCTCGCTTTGTGTTCCTTTTCCTCTCCGAAGTTTGTTACCAATTCCTTCAGGTCAAGTGCAGGTGATGCTTGGCATGTTCAATTAATATCGTTGCCAAGCCAACTAGCTTCTTTTGCAATTTCTTTTGCTTTTTTGGTCTGTTTTGACACCACTAACTAGGCAGGCTAGTGTTTTCAGTAGCAAGTAGGTTTTCTGTAAAAAAGGGGGAAAAAGTAGCAGTCTGTAGAAAACTGTAAATATATATATCATTACAATTGGATCAGAGAGTTGAAGGGCTAATGGAAGTTCCTAGGTTTATCACTTCAACTCCCAAACATTAACTCTCACTCAAAGTCTTATTGCCAAATAGTGAAAATCATTTCTGTACTTCCTGTTATGAGTTACAAACAGTTTAGTCTGCTTTTGTAAATGGTAAGAACTGAAACTATCAACCTGGGCTCTTAACTTGTAAACATAGATGTGAATTTATTGGCTGATGTTCATGTTATCTTAATGGCCATGGAATAGAAATACAGGGGTTCATTTTCAGAGGGGATAATTTTTCTCTGCCTATACAACCGTAGATATCTTATAAAACCAGAATAATTTAAGATGTTTCTCTTTCCTCTCTCATACACAATAAACAGCATGAGATTCTCTTCCCCCAAGCTTATCATACATTTTTGTGGCCTCATCAGATTGTTCAGGTACTGTTGCTTTGTGTGTTTCTTAATAAGCAACTCCCCCTCAAAATTCAATTAACATTTGTCTGAAAGTAATAATTCACTGGTAAGCTCAGTTAAAACTACAGTTCCATTTGACCCCCCAACCCGTTCTTTTTGAATTTCTTCTGTGCATAGAAACGTGCAATTCTGGTGCACTTGGACTGATTCTTACGTAATGGATGTCAGTGGAAATGTTTCAGTATGATGAAGCATAGGCCACTTCACAGCTATAATATGTGACTGTTCTTTAACCATGTTAAAGTACTCTTGGTGCCGTAATGTATCTAGTGGTATGCATTTGGTGGCTGTAATGTAAGAACCAACCCTCTGGTTCACATAGGCAACTTTTAGGTCTTGTAACCCTTTTAAAAAAACTACTGTATTCCAAAGTTCAAAACGTATTAGCTGTAAGTTTGTTACAGTAGTTATATGTGTAGGAGTACAAAGTAATATGTACTGATTACAGTTACTTATATTAATGTTTCCTTTAAAAAAGATTATTCAACCACAACAATCTTCTTCAGCCTTGGGTCACCAGATGGGTGTTGCGCTACAATTCCCATCATCACTGACAGTTGGCTAAGTTAGCTGAGGGTAATGAGGGTTTTAGTGGTTCAGCATTTGGATACGAGGTTGAAGAACATTGGATTAAAATACCTTTTGAATTTTATGTTGTGATTAGAGTAGTACAGTATCTTCATTTCTGGGCTGCAAGCTGATATTCGTTGCCAATGCCAAAGTTTTGAGTGCTCAGTAGATCAGGTTCTGTAAGCTCCTTTGAAGGTGTGTGTATGATACTTGATAAACAACTGAGCAGTTGCTAGTGTATGTAGTGACATGTAGAAAATGCCAGTGCCAAATAACCGCTTCATCCCTCTTGCCACTTATTCTGTAAATGTGCTTATTGACACATTCATTCACTGTTCCATATCAGTCGTATGAAGACATTTCACCAACTGACAGCCAGCTAAAAACTGGTATACATATAGCTTGTAACATTTTGATTGTTGGAGAAACCTAAAAATGGCAAACAAACCACTACAGTGGTACCCCGCAAGACGAACGCCTCGCAAGATGGAAAACCCGCTAGACGAAAGGGTTTTCCGTTTTGGAGGTGCTTCGCAAAACGAATTTCCCTATGGGCTTGCTTCGCAAGACGAAAGCCCATAGGGAAATCTCCGGGGACCTCTTTTAAATGCTAGCGGTGGGGAGCAAAGCCTTTCCCCCCCTCCGGCCTTCAGAAGAGGTCCAGAAAGGCTGGCGGGGGGCGAAAGGCTTTGCTCCCCAGCGCCAGCATTTTAAAAGCAGTCCGGGATAGCAGGGAAGCGCTTCCTGCTATCCCGGACGGCTTTTGAAGGCAGGAGAGTCTCCGCCAGCAGCGGCAGCGCTGCCGCTGCTGGCGGAGAGGTCCGCGAAGCCTGGGCGCGCTGCGCGCAGGCTTCTGCATGCCGGCAAGTCTCCGCCAGCAGCGGCAGCGCTGCCGCTGCTGGCGGAGAGATCCGCGAAGCCTGGGCGCGCTGCGCGCAGGCTTCTGCATGCCGGCAAGTCTCCGCCAGCAGCGGCAGCGCTGCCGCTGCTGGCGGAAAGGTCCGGGAAGCCTGGGCCAGACAGCTTTTGAAGGCAGGCGGGGGGAGCAAAGACTTTCGCCCCCGCCAGCCTTCAGAAGAGGTCCAGGACCTCTTCTGAAGGCTGGCGGGGGGCAAAAGTCTTTGTCCCCCCTGCCTGCCTTCCCAGGGGCTTTTAAATCGCCCCGACAGCGGAGAAGTCCTCCGCTGTCCGGGGCGATTTTAAAATGCCGCCCGCCAGCATTTTAAGATCGCCCCGGACAGCGGAGAAGTCCTCCGCTGTCCCAGGGTTTTTTAAAATGCTGGGGGTGGGAAGAAAAGCCCTTGTCCCCCCCCCCAGCCTTCAGAGGAGGTCCGGGGACAGACTGTCCCCGGACCTGGTCTGAAGTCGGTTTCCCTAGGAACGCATTAATTGATTTTCAATGCATTCCTATGGGAAACCGTGCATCGCAAGACGAAAAACTCGCAAGAAGAAAAAACTTGCGGAACGAATTAATTTCGTCTTGCGAGGCACCACTGTATTGTTAAACTTTGGAGGCTAAGCCTAGCTCATAATATTGGTCAGTAGTCATTCACATAGTGAGCTAAGTAGATGGATGAAATGGGAGCCTTTTCATCACATACTCGAAAGGAGCTCTTTTGGGGGAAGGGAGCATTTAAGTGCTAGCCAACCATGTGAGTCTGAAAAATGGGACAGGCCTTACATACGTCCCTCTTCATTTGCTTTAACAAGTTCCCTACCTGGCAACGAGGAAAGAGGGACATATCTATGCTTGCAGAATGCAAACTGTGTCCAGTAGCTTAATATAAGCCATAGATAAACAGAACAGCTATCACAAGTGCATCCTCGCCTGAGGCCATGAGACTTTCCAAAGTAGTGCCCTTACTAATCGGCTTTACACAAGATCACTGGCCAAATTAGAGCTCTGCAGAAGCCACCAATCTGTTTGGCAGTTAGACGAGACTGAAATCATTTTTGTCTACCTTAGTCATCTTCTATTTTAGCTTCCTGTTGAAATATCAAAAGCATGCCCTTACTGTGAAAGGGGAGATGAAGCATGCACCTCTCAGGGCAACCTTGGGGCACAGTTGACTCAATCTGTTTTGTAAAAAGCGGGGGACTTTCAAAAATTATATCAGAAGCTTGTCAAAAACATACTCATGAAATTCATATTATAAACCAAGGCTTGAGAGGCAGTTTGCAAGCTCCTTGCTTTTCTGTGTTTACGCTTTGCTTGTTAGTAGCAAATGGTAGACCTAAAACATTGACCTTTCCCCTTCTCCTCATGACTAATTAGTGTTTCCCTTATCGCATCACCTAACATGCAACAGTTGCATCTTCAGTGATGAAAGCCTACTTTTTATTTTGAAATGCCTTTTCTTCCAGTTATTTAATGAACCTTTTTCTACAACTTAACTGTCAGTTCAACATTTACATGAATTGAAGGATGCTTTATTGGGGACAAGTACATGAGATGGCTCAAGTGGAAGGCATGGGATGTTGTTGAACTAATTCCTTGCTGGCATAGAGGAGTAATGCTTTAAGTAAAGGATGGGCTTACCTTATTAAAGGATCTAGATTGCTCTGAATAGCTGGTAGGTCATTGCTCTTTCTCGGTTTTGATCACAAACCTCTTAAGAAATTATCGTCTTGTCAAGATCATTGATAAAATACAGAAGTGTGTAAAAAGAGTACTGCATGTGTGTGTCTGTGTATAACTCATAGCTACATGGTAGACTTTGCACTGGGGCTGATGCAAGTGACCACTGGCTAAGTTTTATGCAATCTTCTCTGTTTTGCAGACCATTGGCACATGCTTTCTTACTAAGACATCTGAGTGGTAGAGATTTTGCTCCTTGAGAAACTCCTCCTTCCACCCCATGCAGCTCACCCCCAGCTCCAAGTGTGCGACTGGTGCCCTACGCAATGTGTGTTTGTCAAACCATGGAGGTGGGGAAGCATGGCAAGAACGCATCCCACACAGGAGGCCGAGGGGTCCTTCTGGAGCCTTTCATCCATCAGGTGGGCGGCCACAGCAGCATGATGCGCTACGATGACCACACTGTGTGCAAGCCTCTCATCACCAGAGAACAGCGCTTCTATGAGTCCCTGCCTCCAGAAATGAAGGAATTCACACCTGAGTACAAAGGTAAGCTCCCAAAATCTTTGGAGAATCTCATTTAAATCCAGAGCATTTTAGTGTATCTGGAGGGCACTCTTCTATCAATAATAATAGTAATAATAATAATAATTTATTATTTCTACCCCGCCCATCTGGCTGGGTTTTCTCAGCCACTCGGTCAGCTTTCAGTAGAACCTTAAAAACAGAATAAAACTTCAAACATTAAAAACTTCAACTGTTCTGTGAATGTATACATAGGGTGGTGTTCTACAAATTAGTTCTGTTAGTGCAAGTACTTCTGGCTGCACAACAGAAAAGTCCCCTCTTCTTCCCGCATGCCTCATTAAACTATCCTGAAGGCTCCCCCAATCTGATCTGAGGGTGTGCAGGGAGAGAAGAGGGAGGGAAGTTCCATTGCACAAATTGAAATCTAATGGAACTATTTCATTACATACTGTCCATAAGATCACTGTGAAACTTTCCCATGTATTTTCAGACAATGCATGGACGAGAACAATTCGTTTATATGCTTAGGCAGTCATAAAATCTTATTAATGGCATTGCTGGCTGGCAGTACTTCTAAAGCCCAGTTGGGTTTAGTTTCAAAGTCATATAAGCCCTACATAGTTCACTTGGACTTACTTCCCAGTAACTGTGCTCAGGATTCTAGTCTTAAGTCTGGCTTATATCCTTTGAATCTCATAGTGGAGTGGTCCCGTGACCATCTTTTTCTGATGAAAGTAACATATGAGGCACTAAGACCATGCTGCTTTCTGGTGGAAATTTGTGCAAGTATGGCAACTAAAAAACAAGACTTTGAGACAATGTGCATTTCCCCCTCCCTGTAATTTTGGACACAAAACTGTTCTGCATGGAGGATTCTGATGTGTATTAACTGGGCCTTACTTGTGTAGTTTCAAATGAGTCTTAAGAGAGAAATTTCTTTTTCACATCACCTCTTTTGCCATATATTGAAAGAGTTAATTTTCTAACTTTAAAACGTAAGCATTCCATCTTGGTAAGTTTTCCTTGTAGCTGCCACTTGGAGCTTAGGCCTTTCTAGAGTTTTTTTCACCTGGGATACCATATTGGCTACTCCTGCTATTAGCAAGTCTAGATCTCCCACAATAGGACTGAACCTGCCAGGTTGGGCTTTAGGGCCCTGTCAGTTGTCAAGGCAGACGCAGCACTGTGAGGTGCAAATAAATCCCATGGTGCATTGCAACATGTCTGTCCTGCCTTTGAGAAAGTCTTGCATGCATCTGATATTGCTCCCAACCTTGCTGATTTCTCTTGAGCACCTTCTTTGATTCCCGCCCCCCTTCTTTTGTATATGTATCTATAATCTTATCTGTTTTCACTTGTGTTTCTGCCTCTGTTTTGGCTGTCTAGTTCTTTAAAGCTACTTAGCCCTGAGAACACCTTGCACAGCCTTATGGTACTATCCTGTACATATCCACTCCAAGTCACTCCATTCATTTATGTGGGCTTTACAGGTAATGCTTTATAGGATTGCAGCTGTGATGACTAACACCAAGCATTTGTTATTTGCAAAAGTTGTGAGGGCTTGGAAATGGTGTTTGGAAGGTGGGGCAATTGTAGTAGTCTGCTGCTGTATTTTTAATGCAGAGGCTATAAAGCTGTTGATACTAAATAAATTCAGTGTTTAATAAAACTAAAGTAGAAAGAATTAATATTCTTAAATTCATACAGAAAGCAGATGGGCTGTCATGAATAGGCACATCATTCTTTATAGATGAAGCTGTACAGAAAAAGCCTGTCACAGAAGAAAACAATCTGCCCCATGTTATAGCAAAGGAGGGTGACTCTTCTTTAATAATATGTTGCTCTTGAATGGATCAGAAGATCAGGCACATTTTTCTATTACTGCTGTTGGGAAAATGTGACAAGGAAAGCCAGTCTTAATTTCAATTCACGTACAACAAAATTCAATTTATACTGAAATAGCCTTTCTCACAAGAGAAAATAGGTTGCATCTCAACCTGGAGTCATTCCAGTTAATATTAAGAAGCTGTGCCAGAAAATGGACAAGAGTGACTTATGAATGCACTCTTTGGGCACAGACTATGCAGATAATGGCTAGAGCTAAGCCTTTACTCGATGTGCTTAAATACTTAATGTGCCTTCATGGGACAAACTCTTAACTCCAAAATACATTTCACAGTTATTTTTATTTACCATCAGAATGTCATTTCTACCCTGTATTTCTCTTTTTTGAAATGGAGGTGGTTTGAAAAGGGCACCTTTGAAAGCCTATAATTTGAAACTGAGTGCTTTCAAGACACTATACTATGCTCATTTTATTTACCTGTGTAGTAAACTTTTAGTTATAGAAACTATTGCTGTTGCATCAAGTAGACCAGAGACAGTCATATATTCTCAAGGGCCATTCTGTTACATACATGATGCATACAAAATCCAAAAGAGCTGTAACTTTATAAAGTGTATAATTTTTCTTTCTTGCACATAATCCTCTCTCTCCCCCCCCCCCAAAAAAAAGCGCATCTGGCCAATTCCTCCTGCCCAAACACCATAATTGATCCATCTTCTGGATACACCATTGATGTGACAATAGCTGCTTTACACACACACACACACACACACACACACAGAGAGAGAGAGAGAGAGAGTGAGTCTGTGTCCATCTTATAGTTTCATTTTGTTTTTCTCCCTTACATGGTCCTTGGCACCAACCTCTTAAGAGTGCTAGTTTTTGTGGCTGTTACCTAGCTACTAAGAAATTTCATGTGAGGAATGCCACATGTGGCTTGTGTCTGGCAGGTGTGGTGTCTGTCTGTTTTGAGGGAGACAGTGATGGCTACATTAACCTGGTAGCATACCCCTACGTGGAGAGTGAAGCCTTGGAGCAGGAAGATGTACCAGAGAGGGACCAGCCACGTCGCAAACACTCTCGCAGAAGCCTCAACAGGTCTGGCAGTGGCAGTGAGCACAAAGAGGAGAGAGCTGGACTGGCCAGTGACACATCAGAAAGGTACCATGTATTTCAGTTGTTTTTCATTAGTTCAGACATAGCTTTTCAGAAATTGCTTCCCTTAAACAACATTTCCCTTTTTTGGCAAAATGTTCCCCAGTAAAGATACTGTAATCTTGTACATGCTCGCTGGACATCGATTTCCTGAGACCCTAACAATTATGCAAAGAAGGCTCTCATACTGCAAGTATGAGAAAGGTGCAGAATGTCCCCATCTCCTACAGAATTACTCATGCAAAGCAACTAAATTTAGTAGCCCAAATGCTAATCTCTGTTGTAATCTAATTCCTAGCAAAGCTCTTATTTGTGATACCATATTGTGCCAACAGCTTCCAGGACACGAAGAGCCTCAAGAGCTGGCATTCAGATGTTCCATTTCAGATGCTAGATGGAAATAGCAGCGTGAGTTCTGAAAAGATCACATTTAACCCGTGGAGTCTGCGTTGCCACAAGCAACAGTTGAGCCGCATGCGCTCAGAGTCCAAGGAACGTAAGCTCTACAGTATCCTCCCAAAGGCATAGTGTATACTGACTGCATGCTCACAAGGTCTTTGTTGGGGACTAAGAGGGGTGGCTGACTGCCACTGTCATCTGTTTGTTTTGGGAGGCAGTGAAAGAGTGCGCCTTCGGGGGTGACTGACACCCTGCCAGTGAACCCTGCTTGGAGCATTTTCATCTTTAAAAGACCTACCCTGCCCTGGTAGGCTGAATTGTGAGTCGTCATAACTAGTGTTTTTCGGTGGCCTTCAGTCTATGGTTACCAGATTTTTTGCAGTGAATCTGAGGACACTTTTTTTGCAGCAGCCAAGGGGTTAAAAGACAGTAGCATCCGGATTATTAGTAGGGAGCATCATTTTGTAATCATATGTAGTTTCCATGGCAACCAGAGCCAGATTCCTTGGTTATGGATGGGGGGGGGGCAAGGTTCAGCCCAAGCGCCTATCAGCTGCTCCGGGAGGCTGTGAGTGACCAGGGGGCGGGGTGCAAGCGTAGTTTGGGCGTGTGCTGCTTGCTGCCTGGGGCTCGCCATGCACACACAGACATTGTCAAAGCTGCCGATGCTGTAACAGCCGCCACTCTCTGGGCATAAATCGGGGGACATTAATTAGAATCCGGGGTCATTCCGGAGACAGATTGGTGAATCCAGGGACATCTGGTAACCCTACTTCAGTCACTGTTTTCTTGTTTGGCCACCTCCTGTAGTCCAGCACCAGGACCCGAATATCAGTTCTGGAGTGGAAAGTCTGCTCTTGCTTTAAAAATGGGAGCTTTTCTTCTTATGGTATTAAGCTAGGCTTCCTCTTCCTTGGCTTGTCCCCTGCCCCTGAAGATGAAATGCTTGTTTCTTCCTTTTATCATTGGGGGTGGAGGTTTCATATATTTGTTTTTGTTCTTTCCTGTCTTGTTCTCTTTTTTGTCAGAGTTAGATCTTTACCAGTGCATTTTCTGGAATGAAAGAGAGGGGTCTTAGAATTTCTGTAGAAACCAATCAAAGCAGTTCTAGGAATGCTGAGTTTAAAAAACAAATTTACCTTTACTGGCTCCTTAGAATTCCTTTTACTGGAGAACGTGGTACACCATTTCAAATTTCCCTGTGTGCTTGACTTGAAAATGGGGACCAGGCAGCACGGGGATGATGCATCTGAGGAGAAAGCTGCTCGGCAGATGAAGAAGTGTGCCCAGAGCACCTCGTCCACACTAGGCGTACGGGTTTGTGGAATGCAGGTACCGTATCAGCTGCTAGCAAAACTTCTGTTGCATGATTTATAGCCAGGGCTGATACCTTCCTGTGCAAGGGGGCGTGTAATAGTATTTGGCAACTGCTTAGAATACAGAGAATCTCTGCTTTTTAAAAAAGCTATGTGTGTAATTTATAATAATATAGTCTCTCTCCCACAAATGCACATTTCTAGTCTTCATAGAGAGGTTTGAAAACTTTCCAGCACTGACTGCAAAAGGCTTCAATATCTGCCCTCTTTGTCAAAGTGTGACATTATCCCCCATGTTCAGGTATGCAATTAAGCAGGGGGGGGGGGAGAGCAATGCTTAGCAGTCATTAGCATAAAGTGGTTTACAATGCACTCCTGTGCAGATCTACTCAGAAGTAAATCCCATTGATTTTAATGAGGTTTATTGCAATATAAGTGGGTATAGGACTGCTGTCTTACTTCCCGGTTAGCATAGGGCTGCACTTCGGTGTGTGGAGTTGGTGGCAAATATTACCAGCTGCTTAATAGCAAACAATCTCCATCTGTCATAGTGAGCTTCCTTAGCTTTGAACTGTGGTTAACATAGGCAACTCACCTGGTAGTGCTTTCATGCTAGTGAATGGAATAGCGCTCCTTTGGGTGTAAGGCTTACTCTGAGTTTATTAACCTCTGATCCTTGAGGAACCAAGGTAGTAGTAGGATAGTAGGCTTGGACATAGGAAAATATCTCTCTCAGATACATATATATTTGAAACCCACTAATGGGCAAGGAGAGGGACACGGGTGGCGCTGTGGGTTAAACCACAGAGCCTAGGACTTGCTGATCAGAAGGTCGACGGTTCGAATCCCCGCAATGGGGTGAGCTCCCGTTGCTCGGTCCCTGCTCCTGCCAACCTAGCAGTTTGAAAGCACGTCAAAGTGCAAGTAGATAAATAGGTGGGAAGGTAAACAGCGTTTCCGTGCGCTGCTCTGGTTTGCCAGAAGCGGCTTAGTCATGCTGGCCACACGACCTGGAAGCTGCACGCCGGCTCCCTTGACCAATAAAGCGAGATGAGCGCCGCAACCCCAGAGTCAGCCATGTCTGGACCTAATGGTCAGGGGTCCCTTAATGGGCAAGGATGAACAGAAGTTTCAACAATCTTGAAACCGTATGGGGCTCTCTTGTTCAAAACGGGTGGTGACACCTTGCACACAAAAAGCACAGAACATCTGCATTGGTCAGGGTGTCAGATAGGTGTCCCTTGCTTTGAGTGTTGTAGATACTCTCCTGTTGGTTTAGCATGCCTTCATAGCATGGATGTTGGTGCCCCCTGCTGGATGCTGGTCATTTGAAATCCGTACCTTGCTTTTATTAAAATATCCTAATTTTACTGACAGCCATGATTCTGCATCAAGCTGCATTTGGACTTATTTTGAAGGAAATGTTGATTTCTGTGTCTTGAGCCACCTTGAGTCCCATCAGGAAAAAAGGCGGGGTATAAATAAATGTAATATTAATTATAATTTTGCTCAGGGTGTTTTATTCAGCAACAAGGGTGCTCCAAACAATTATTGTTTAACACGAGGCATTTAGCCAGCCTGGAATTTTCTTTTGGGCTACTTTATCCAGCAGGGTGTTATACAGTGTCCAGTTATACTGTATCATATTTAGGAAGGAAGTTGAAGAGACTTTTCTCTTATATGGGAGTATCCAAGCTTCCACCCATATCTTAACACCTTGCCAGCATAATGTGCAATCTTTCAGAATTCTTTGAGGATACAACAAAGGCACACTGTTGAGGTTTGCCATTTTTAATTTGGCTGCTAGTCCACTTTTTCCTCTTTAAGTGTGCTTGAGTCCTGCTCCACTTTGGTTGTTCTGACTCTGTGTGGTTAGGAATGTGTCCTAACCTATGGAGAACCGATTCCTTGTAATGTTTTAATTTGGCACAGCAGGGACTAGAACTAGTTTGATGCTTCTTTTTTTAACAATTCTCATGACGATGCAACGGCTTCCGTGAGCTACTGCAGAAAAGCATAGCTGATCATAACTGCTTTGTAGCTTCATGCAGTATACGTTTGACTGTTCTTTGTAGACTAATGTATGACTTTTTTCTATCATAGGTATATCAGCTGGATACAGGCCATTATTTGTGCAGGAATAAATACTACGGCAGAGGTCTTTCCATTGAGGGTTTTCGCAATGCCCTCTACCAGTATCTGCACAATGGAGTAGAGCTACGAAAAGACCTGTTTGAGCCCATCCTTAGCAAACTGCAAAGCCTGAAGTCTGTACTGGAGAGGCAGGCCTCCTATCGCTTCTACTCCAGCTCCTTGCTCATCATCTATGATGGGAAGGACAACCGGTCGGAGACATATATGGAGCGCAGGGCAGAGATGCGCCTGAAACAAGTGGACATCTCTCTCCCAGAGAGCATACAAGATGCCAGCAGCACAGAGGCAGTCAGTTTCCAGCCCAAGGTAGATGTACGTATGATAGACTTTGCACACAGCACATTCAAAGGCTTTCGAGATGATCCCACTGTACATGATGGCCCTGACATGGGGTATGTGTTTGGACTAGAGAGCCTTATCAACATAATGGAACAGATGCGGGATGAGAACCAGTAGCCTTGGGCTGGGCTCCTCAAGTTTGTCCCTCATTGATAGAAACAGACAGGACCACCACCCCTACAGAAAAAGCAGACGGCTGCTTTGAAAATATTCTGTTGCTCCAGTGTGTTTAACATCAAAGGACACAATATCCTGGACGATCCTGGCAAAATGGCTTTGACTATCCTGGCCTGGACTTCTTGCAGGAGAAACAAACCCCATGGACCCCAGTATTGGGCATTTATATCTAGGGCGTTGCATTTGTTCAATACAGCCCTGTGATCATGTCTGTTAGGAATGTGGAGACTGACCCCATGGGAAAGAAGAGGGGTGATGGTCTAGTGGTGTAGATTTTGGGATTCCAGTGTCCCTCTTCCTTGTCAGCCTTCCATCAAGAACCAGTGGTTTGAACCTCTCCTCTTTTGTTTGGAAAGGGCATTCAGATACAAGCTAACATTACTTATGGGGCTGATCGAGGCACATGATTTGCACATACTCCTCTCTGCTGTTGCTGCCCCTGAGCAGATGTGAGAGACTCTTCTAGAGGGTAAAGATGATACTTCATTTATCTTCTCCAATCTGGGCATTATCAGATCATCCCAAATGGGGAAATAAATGACCAAAGGAAAACTAGTGCAGTGCTTTAATGGTTTTGCTTTTCACCCCATTGATGAAGCTGGCCTACCTCCCTTCACCATTTCCTGCACATTGATAGAAACTCTCCAAATTCCAGAAAGGCCCAGTCAGGTGTTCACAATGCTGTCTTGGTCAAGAACTCCATGGGAGAGTTCAGCTGGCTAAGGATAGTGTTAATAGCACATTCATGTTGATCCCTTGCTGCTTTTGTGAAACTAATGATGTTTATCAGGTGCCAACTCCCCCTCACCCCACCCATGCGTCTTTCCATTTTGTAGATTAAATAGTCTCTTTTCCAACCTCATTCAGATACAAGCACCATATTTCATTGCAGTTTTCCTTTTTCCTTCCTTCCAGGGAGGCTTCCTAGCAAGACAGCACACTTCCATACATGTTCCGCCCACAATAATAAAATACTTGTGTGGGGTAATGGATGAGAAAAGTAGGCATCTTTATTTTCAGAAACTGTCCTGATTTGTGGAGGGAAGCGTCTGTCTGGCTTTTAATGTATTGCCACCTGTGCTTGTTTTCACCTCAGGGAGTTGGTGTTTCCAGCCTTGTTCCTCCACTTTGTGACGGGTTGAATGCAGCTGTGCCACGTTCTGGCCCCACATACGTATAGGGGATTCTGTTGCGTGGGCTGAGGTGTTGGTGGCTTGTAGCATTAATCTTGACAGCATTAGTTCACTGCGTGATTAATCACAAAATGCTGCTCTTGGTGGCAGTGGTGGCCCTAAGTGCTGTTCTATGGACCTTGGAGGCTAGTTGCTCTAATTAGGACCAGGCCTAGTATACACAAATGCATTAGACTTCTTGGGCATGCACTTTGTTGGGGAGGCAATTTACTACCATAGGGAACTAATGGCAAGGCATTAAAGTTGAGCACAATTGTCGTAAACCTCTACTAGATGCTCTTGTAATGGGTTTGCATTTGCCCCAAAGCTCCTGTGTTGAATCTGTGCCTCCCTTTTGGACGTGTATGAACTTCACAGGTTTGTCTTGAAAGTATTGGTTCTCTCATCAAGGAGCTGCTGATGGAACCCCCTCTTGTGCCAGCAGGTATTTGCAGTTGACTCAGTGCTGAATGTTCTGAAGGGCAGGTGGGGGAGCAACCGTTGTGCATTGACCAATTTAGAAATTAGTATTAGATATTGCCTCTGTAACGAGAGGCATTTCCACAGGGAAAAGAGCGATGCCACTTCCCCAACGTTATCTTTGATTCCCAGAATTTAAGGGAACGGGTTTGCTTTCTGTTGAGCCTAGCTTTTGAAGTCTTCAGAATGGTTTTGAGGCATCACAATTTTGGTATTGTTTTGGTTAAACAGGATCTTTCAATATTGTTTTGAAGTTTTTAACTTTGTAATCTTTATCCCTCTACCAGCTACTTAAGTAACACTGAAAATACAGAAAATCACTCTAAAGAGTCGTCTTCTTCCTGTTCTAATGATTGCACCATTTTGATTATTATTTTTTCATTAAAAAAAATCTGGACCATTCTGAACTTCTCATCATAAGTTCCAGAGCTTGTAAATAGTATTTCTCCTTCCTGTTGCCAGGTTTTGTTTTCATGTTGCTAATAACTGTTTGCTCCGTAAGGAACCAAAAATATTAAAGGACTTGGTTTTGTTGGTATTTTAGCATTGTGGTTAGTTTTCAGACAGTGTAACTGCAAAGCACAGTCTTGTTCAATAGCAATAAGCTTTCCAAGTTCATTTCTTTAACTTCAAGTTAAGCAACGGGACGTGGATGTGACTGTTCTTCATACTTGAGCACCTTGCATGTCTGAAGGGATTTGCCTTTTCCTAGTAGAGGTCTGCTTGCCACCAGCTCAGAGTACAAATTGAACTAATTTGACTAACATGCTCCTCTATTTGATGCAAGCCTGTATGTTGCCTCTTGCAGGGGTGTTTGTGCCTGCATGTGCACACACGTGCTTGTGTGTAGTCTGTTGGTGTTAGAGTAGCTGAAATTGAGATGTACTGGCAAAACTCTGTACGGAAGCATCTAGAGGGTTTGTTAGAGAAGTACCCATGCTGTCAGGGCAGATAAATTTAAATGGATTTCGTTGCAGAGAGTTATTTCTAAGCCATCCCTTTGGGCGTGCAGCAAAAATCAGTTTCTGCAGCTTGACATTTGCTTTCGATTGAAAGCAACTCTGCAGAGTAAAAGTGCCTTCTAAAAGGCACCAAGAAAAACATGACAGAGCAGAAGGTATGAACTAGAATTTGCCTTCAGCATCTCTCCTTCCAACTGTTTGGTTAACTGTTTGTTCAGACTTGCATCTTGCCAGAGAAAAAGGTCTCGGGTCTCAGGCAAGCAGGTCACACATGTTTGAGTGCATCCCCTTTGCCCTCTTCTGCCCTGAAACAAAAGGAATTGAATCTACCCAAAACAAGTAGTTTGTCTAATGGCTTTTGTACAGTACATTGTCCCACTCTGTTTTGATATATAAATGGGGCAATGTATTTACAAAGGTAGACCCAGCATTTGTTGTTACACTGCAGCCATTCACCTTGCCATAAAGGCACCTGTCATTGGACACAATCGTGCAAACATGCCACTTCCCTGTTCTACCTCATTATCTGTAAAATCCTTCAAGATAATTAGGCTTATTATTTCATTTAAGGGGTGTTGTTACAGAACTGGAAGCTATATTGCAAGTGTCATGAAGTTCTCTAGAATAATTTTGCAAAATAAAATAGCTGAAGATGACATGGGGTTAGCTTTGAGGAACTAAACATAAAGCAACTTGACTCCTTTCACCTGTAGTTTCAGACTGGGATGTTGCTTTTTAGTAGTTTTTAGCTCACTAAAATGCCTAGACAAGGGTGAGTGGTGAGAGACTGAGCATACGGCTTTTGTATAGCAGGTGCTGCTCTGGACGCTGGGTCCAACAAAGCCATTTTGTATGCATTGTAAACATTCAGGTCCTCTGCTGGACACTCATGTAAATAATCCTTCCAGTCTGTTCCTCCTGGAGCAGCACATCCTGTTTGTTGCCCTTACAGCTTGCTGACACTTTATGTCCAGTAGTGTTGATTCCTTTAGCAGGACTTTGCACGTACTGTGTAGTTGCCTTCATGTAGATGATGAATCAGCTTTTCAGCCTTCTGGAATACATAGCCAGCTATCTCTCTAGCAATACATAGGAACTGCTAGTGTTGGTGAATGCACACTGTAAGGGGTTCCTTTTCATTAAGGGCCAAATGAGAGTTCACCAGATAAGCACTTGGATTTATTTTGTATTGGTGGCAGCTGCTGCCTTGAAAGTGTCTCTTCCTCCTCACCTAGAGGTTATTACTGCACTGTGCTTTTTGTCAATAACTGATCTTGCCCTTTCAGTTGGAATAGGAGCCACCTTCTCTTTACTAGCACCTTTGTAGCCTGGACCTGCTGCATGACATTTCAGAAATATCGGCTCAAATATTTCCCTATGAATGATGGAGAGTTGCACTTTGGATAATGTTCAGTCTAGATGACCCCAAAGAAGGCCCACTGTGTGTCACACGGGGAAAGTATTCAACTCTTAACCATATCTGTTCCTGCACCTGAAGGAAGTCTGTGGAAGAAATGTAGCCGGGCTTCTGTTGAAAGAGGCTGAATGTCAGTTTCAATTTCCCTAGCCTAACACACGTGCAGCTATGTTTCCATATCAATCCTGCCCCTCTTCAGAGGACCAAACCACAAATCACATTTGCCTGCCTGCCTGCTGCTTACAGGTTGGGTTTGATGGTGTAGTTTTAGGTCAGAAATACTAGTTTCTGCTTGGGGGGAAGATGCTTTAGCTAGCCAGTTATCTCACTGAGAGTTACACCAGCAACTTGCCATGAACCCTTGGAGTGCACCTGAATACACATTTTGCTGCTATTGGTATAAAAATGTGGAGGTGCAATCTGGGGGCATATGCTGCTCTGCACAAGTGCAAGGGAACCTGCTTTATTGCTTGCTGTGAAAGGGTCACCACAGAATATTATGACCATTTGGATTGAAAAGGAGAGACAAGCTTTGGTGGTTTCATGGACTGTTTTTGACTGTGGGGAGAGAGACTATAGGCCTATGTATTTTGCTTGTTTTACAGCAAGTCTGGAAAGAGTCATCCAAGTCAGGTTCAGACTTTGGTTGGTTGTATTTGTACTTACTATTGCATGCTTATCTCAGGAGCAAAATGTTGTTTTTTATACTTTGAAAAGTCTAGGTGCAGAATGGTCTCTATGAGAACTGTCAGAAAGGGAAGAAATGTTACTATGAGAGCAGGGAGCAGTACTGCACCCTACAGGAATGGTTCCTACCTGTCCATTTTGACTTGTCTGGGAGGGACGCAGCATTGCATTACAAACTTCTTGTATTTTTCATAGTCTATTCCAGTGCCATTTTGTTGGGCCAAGTCAAGCTTTTGGGCATGAGAAATAACAGTATCTGTACTCCATACACTGCATCCCTAGCTCTCCTGTTGTGTATAAAAAGTCCTATGTGTATATAAATAAACTGCTAGACATTTAGCTGAGGGACAAGTGTCTTTTATGGGTCTCTTTCACTCCACCGAGCTTAATAACCTAGTTCACATTATTAATTGAATTTATATACCACCCTATACCCGGAGGTCTCAGGGCGGTTCACAGAATAAAATCAAAATGTAGAACCACAAAATACATAATCAAGTGCATAGCCATCCCAGTATGGCTAGTTCCGGGGAGAACGGGTGCAAGATGGATGTGAATTTGACTGCCTAGGGAACTGCATGAGATTACACACAACTATGAAATCTCTGGCTGGCTTTCTTTCACGTTAACATATTTTCTGTTTCTTCCTCCAGTTTTGTAAGACTTAAGGAGATTACTTCTAGGCACTAGTACTTGTTATTTTGCCCTTGGGGAAAAATGTTATTTTAATGGGGCTCATCTCACACAAAGCTGAGTTAAAAATGGTTCACAAATGTCAGTTGCTTAATGTAAATATTTAGTCCATGTTCAACTGCAAATCCAGCCTTACTAAACTGAAGTTATGTTCGAGCAGTTCCCATTATTATTTCAAAACTTTAAAAAAAAGTTAGTCTGGAAACAAGCTTAATAAATGCATTTATTTAGCAACTCACACCATTAACATTCCTTTCTACTTTTGTGGCTGCACCAAGAGAAAGTGCTTTCAAATTAGGAGGAGAAAAGAACAAAGGATGTGACTAAAGGATGGAAGACGTGGGATAAATCAGCTAATGTTGAGCTATTCTGTGAAGCTGGACTCATTTCTCTGCTGTAGTAAGGGACTTTATGGAACTGCAGAAGCATATCCAGAAGAGTAGTCAGAAAGAGTTCAGCTGATGAAACCCCAGAAAGGAACATAAGATACAACTCATTCTTTTCTTGCACTAAATTATACAACATTTCAAATGGCAAGGTCCTCCAGATCCACTGGATGAGGCTACATCTAGCAGCTCTAAAAGGGGAAGGAAACCAACATGGGTGGATTCCTCATCTTTTTCTAGTAGCATCTTTGCACCAATCTGCATACAACAGTGCTATTCCTAAGAAATGTGCCAGGTTCTAGTGCTTGGAAAACTTGTGTGTAGGAGAAGAGGCTACTATAATAACAGCCATCCACCTGAAACAAAAACACAAACAGTAGTCAGTTTCTGGCAAAAACACTGCACTTGCTCAAGTTTAAAGAGTAGGAGCTGAGCATTCTCCCTTTCCCTTTGTGAATCTTTCCTTATAGTGATTCCTAGGAAGCTCAGTGACGTATTTCACAGCTATGCATGTTGCAACTTAAAGCCCAGCCAACATCAGAAATCCCTTCAATGAATACCTGCTGCACCTTACTTTTCTGGTAGAAAATAGAAACAGTTGTCAACTAACATTGAAATGCCTGATCTGCACTGCTGGCTGGTTTGAAGTATCTCCGCTAGAACCCACATTTACTGGACTTCTGAAAACTCTTGGTTAGCATTGGGGAACTCCTGAAAGGAAGAGACTGTTGTTGAGAAGGGCAGCAATGTATCTCCTACCTGGTTCAACTACCACCCCAACAGTTGATGTGTCTCACATTACTGCTATGATTCTGTGTGAATATAGCATGTCACATGGGATGCACTGTTCAGCTTCCTGAGAATGTTTTTTTTTTCCTTATAAGAGCAAATTTCCAACCCTTATGACTGTGAAGATATACTCTGAAAGTGTGTGGGCAATGCTTGCAAAAATCTCAGAACTCAAGATTTCCAGTAGCTGCAGGTTAAGGTTCCAGTAGATTGCGTGGTTCCTTAGCCTACTTACAAAGTCAGGATACATTATGCAAAATAGAAAATATAAAGCAGCATTTGAAAAATAAAATTTCATGCAAATATACATATTTTAGTGCAGAGTACTCACAGGCCTGCACACCATGCAGCCCATCAATAATGGTCAAGTCCAGACTAACAACTGAGCTATATGGCACACAGTTTTTTCTAGTCTTTCTACAGCTGGGGTCTCCAATTTGGTGCCCATGCCAACCATATATTAAATAAGGGGTTTTTGCATTTTTGTTGTGAGGCCTGTTTTGTCTTATGTTCATCTGGGGGACTGTGTAGGCTTTTTGCCTATTGCTGGGGGAGAAGTTTCTGAGCACTGCATGTTCTTCCACGCAATGGACATTTTGTGCCCACAGGTTTTTTAGATTTCCAACTACGTCCCTTGGTCCAGACATTTTGGGACCTCTTTTCTAAGCTAAGTGTCTTATTTTACTGACTCTACTTACCAAACAAAGGTTTCCTGGCCAGACTTTGGGTGATGGATGTGGGAGTCAGACAGAGAAACCTTTCTGCAAGTTCTACAGTGGGTTAAAAGACAAAACAAAGTTGGGGGGGGAGCCTCCTCTCCCCCCGCCCCTCGCCTTGGGTAGGTCAACAAACTACTGCCAATCTTCATCTTGACTTGCAGACCAGCTTGCCTGCATGGGAAAGGGATTTCCAGGCATGTGTCAAACAAAACCTGAACCTAATTTATGTATGTGCCCCTAAGATCAATGAGGGCTGCTTTGGAAATGATTTCGTAGAATCACAGAGTTGGAAGGGGCCTCAGATGCCAACAAATCCAGCTTCCTTCTGATGCAGGAAATCTACAAGTTTCCACTCGCAGACAGGCAGACACATACCTCCAAACCGCTTTCTTGTCTTTCCTAGTATCACAAATACATAGAAGTGGTATTGCTGGGTGCTCTGATGTAGCTGCTTGATGTTCCTGATGCCACTGCAAATCTTTGCTGATGCCATCCAGTGTGGGTAAGAGAGAGAGTTGGCCTGGCAACCATGGATCGCAGCTAAGGATCTAGGTGTTGCAGAGAGAGACTAACATCAGCTAACCATTTTGGCTCCCTTTGAAGAATATTATATTTACTCCCAGCCTCTGCTGTTAAGTTCATTTGTCGTAAGACACAGGGAACACTGGCCCTGTGGATCTGGGAAAGAGTGCCTGAAGGAGATGGCAATGTACACACCTCTTGGTCTCCAGGGCAGAGCTGTAGCTCTTCAATACTGAAACGCAGCCATGTTGGAGAAGGCTGGCGCAGAATCAACCGCATGGCAATCGCCCGATCCACACTGCAAAGCATCTAAAAGAATTAATGTATGCTGTTAAAAAAAATGAACACCTGCAACAACTGCTGACAAGACACTTGAAACAAGACACTTGAGTCATTGCAGGTGCTGGAGTTCCTTCTGTCCATTTATAAAGTGGTAAGACTGCTGGACTAGGATTGTTCAAATCTGTACTCAGCCATAAGACTCACTGGGTTACCTTGGGAGAATGACTATTTCTCAGCATCCTCTACATCACAGAGGTGTTGTGAGGATGGAGAAAATGTTTGGCTTTATTAACTGCCCTAAGAGCACTTATGCTGGGGTTCAGTACGAATCACTTCATAAATAAATAGATGCATGGATAAGCCTTCAGTTGACTAGTGCATAGTCCTAAGAGCTGTATCAGAAACCACCTGGCCTAATAAGTTACAAATGGTTGGCATTAATGGACAATATATTGTTCAAGAATAGAACTGGAAAACATTTTCAACTCTTGCTGTAAGTTGTATCTTCACCATTCCCTCAGAAGTTTTTCTTAAAGCTAAAGGGATGTAGGAGTAGCTACTAATGGCACTGGCTGTCCCCATCTACTAAGTAGTGTGGGGGAGGAGAGTGGGAAATCTGGACATAAACATTGCACTTATCCCATATTAATAATTAAACTGGTACTTTTTTGAGGACGTTTAACGTACAGTTCCTATAAGTGTAGGGAACGAGAGCCAGCTGTAGTGAAAGTACAAAGGAACACAGGTTCAGAATAAAAGCTGCTTGGTAAGTAGTGCTCAAGGGGCTCAACTTTGCACTTTGCAATGAGCACGTGCTCCCAACTGCTCCACCTCTGTAACAGCCACAGCTGAGGCATCCTCCTGTAAAAGCACTGTCTTGAAAAGAGAGCTTCGTCAGATTTTAGATCTTGCATTTCAAGTGCAATATCGGTTACCACAGAGATTGCTCCCTAGAGAAAAAGAGACTGCAGTCTGCCAAGTGAGCTGTTTATAAATGAATAGAAAGGAAGCAATACACTGGCCTTTCACCTCCAGCTCCCAGTGGAGCCTGGTTATCCTAACCTGATTCCTGGAGAAACAGAAGTAATCCTGGGAGCCTTCCTCTGTGTGTGGGTTGGGCATCAGGCAATAATTACGTAAGCAGGTGACCCAGCGGGAGCGGCTTTTGCTTCCCTTGTTTGTGAAGTTTTGTTGCTGCATCCGCACTGTCAAGAAAGCTGTGTAATAATTCCTGAACACAATTTCCTGTAACTGAAAATAAGGCTGTCAGTTAATTACACAGCTCCCTCTGCATAAAATAATTATTAACAAGCAAGCAGCCTGTGCCTTACATTTAGAAAATCAAAATCAAAACAGCAACCAACTGTGCAAAGAGTAACAGCAGAGCTTGATGGAAATGCTTTTCTGCTGTAACTTCCATTCTACTGGGCTTAAAATGGTGAAAACCTGGGGAGCGGGTGCTAGAGCAGAAATATCCACCCTCCAGTCACCCCAAACATTCTATCCAGGACTTGTACCTTCTCAAGAGAAAAGATGGAGGGTAAGCAGTAAGAGAACACAAGGTCAGCTACCGGAGGGCTTTTTGCTGCTGAAGCAATTTCAGAAAAATGTCGCTTGACAATTCTTAATGCTTATGTTGATGGTTGTTCAACTGAACCAGACAACTCTATGGAAGAGGACGTTCCTGGGTCTACTCTTTCAGGTAGGTTGGGTAATCTTAGCTGCATTCACAAGCCAGTAGCTGTAGTGGGTAAACTGTTTTTCTTAGGACAGGAATGGCTAATCTTTATTTTCCCATAGGAGCTGAATATACCCTTGGCTAACCCATTGGCTGTTGGCCAGTGGTGGGTGTCATGAAAAGTAGATGTAGCCATCTACATACATTGTACACATACTCTAGCATTATACTAACAGACAGCCCCAGTCGATCCATGCAGCTCAACTGAGAAAGGGCATTATTGAAACCTCTCTGCACATTAAATAATAGATCTGATGACCAGGAAGATAGTAAAAAGTTCTGCAGGTCAGGGCAGTGGGTTAATTGTGGAGCTCGGTCATCCAGTTCTGCTTTGGAAAATAACCTGAAATATGTGGTCATTTGATTTTGAAGTTCAATATCCTGCCACTATCCTTTATCTTCTCATAGTCAAGTAAGTTTATCCACAACTGAATGATGGGTTGGAGATGGTTCTGAGAGAATAGCCTCTTGCATGAGATGTGTTATAAGGGGGGGGGGGATGTAGTTGTAGTAGTAGTAAAAGTAATAATAATATTATTATTATTAATAGTAATTGCCAAAAGTGTGACTTGTCATTGTACCAGCACTACTCTGCCAACAGATTAGGTGGCGGTGGAGAGACATGTTCTCAGTAATACTTCCTGTGCTTTGCTGATCTAATGTATACCCAACTGCTGTTTCCCCCCTGAACTTTAGCAGTGGAGTCACTGGGGGTGGGGGTCTTGTGCAAATCAGTGTCTCAACATCAATTCCACATCTACACTGCGAAAGGCAGGGACCAATTTCACAAGCTTATTAGGAAAATAAGGAGTGACAGGTATCACTCCTGAACATGAAGTCAGATTGAGTGCTATGAAGAAGGGAGGATGGAAGCATCTCTGTGTCCCTGAGGGCCTTCCTAAGTCATTTGCTGTGCAATACATCTGTTATGACATTTGCTCCACTCGCACTCCCCTGCCTGTATGGTTTTTTTAAAAATGACATTTCCCCCTTAATATTTTGTCACTGGGAAAATGAGGTTTCCTCTCCCTCTACTATCACCATTGAGGGCTGTGTAATATGCGGGGGGTGAGGTGGCTGGGCTGCTAAGATGAGCAGGGCCGTAAGCTTGATGAAAGAGAGCGAGAGAGACCACGTTTTGGGGGCAGAAGGTCCAGTATCCACTGGAATCTCCAACGGAAGACAACTTCAGCTTCTCGCTCCCTACTCGGGGACACGAGGGAACAGTCGGACCAAGATGGGACTGCGGGAGGCTGAAGGCGCCCCTCGCACTTACGAGGAAGGGCCGGCGGCGAGGCAGCAGCACGTCGATCACTGACGCACCGGATTGCCAGGACCACATTTGCCCGTCCACCTGCGCGGCGACCGCGTTTCTGACCGTGCAGTGAGCAGCCTCGCGCGCCATGTCCCCTGCGAAAGCCGCCTCGGCCCCGCTTCCTTCCTTCCCTCCCGTCTCGCCGCCTCCACGGCCAAAATGGCGGCAGCGGGCGCGCCTGCCCGCCCAGTGGCCTCTTTGGTGGTGGGGGGCTGCGCCCTTAAAACCCCTTCACTCAGGGGGTTGGCGGGGGAGCGTTCTGGGAGCGCGCGAAACTCTCGTCCACAAACGAGCCCTGATCTGGGAAAGGAGGACGTGACGCGAGGGCGTTCGAAATCTCCATGGAAACGACCGCGGTTCGGTCCTTTGTCCGGGAAGGGAGAGTAGGCCGGAACGGCTATTGGAGGTTGCGGGGAATTCCCGCCCGCCTATCAGGTTGCGGTGTTCGAAGTGCGCATAGAAGTGCGGAAGCGCGAGCCGGCGCTCCTTTTACCTATGGGGAGGGGGAGGGGGAATGGGCGGAAGGATACAGCGCTATTCGAATTCTCAGTACAGCAACTACGCCTTGAATTGCGCTCTTTGAAGCGGCATTTTATGAGGAGAGTTTATTCGTTTACTCAGGAGAATGTATAAACCGCTTAATAATAATATTAACCCTCTAAGCGGTGGACATAAAAGCAAAAAGACTTATCAATGAAAAACAGATAAAATAAGCAAATGTTCACACACACTTACATATACAGTATATATGTGCCTGGATACAGTGGCGTAGCGTGGGTTGTCAGCACCCGGGGCAAGGCAAGTAATTTGCGCCCCTAACCCGTGGATTTGCGCCCCCTAACCCTAACCCCAGATGTTGCGCCCGGTGCGGCCGGCCCCCCCTGCACCCCTCACGCTACGCCACTGCCTGGATAGGCTTTCACATACTAGCGTATGTTACACAGTTACTAAGTTCAGTACTGGGGTAATTTATTTTGGAAGGTGGCTTTTTGGGGAAGATTTTAGTCACACAAAACAACCCTCACTCGCAAATCTTGCCCCACCCCATTCTAACTGGGCAATGGCAGGCTCTGTTCCTGCACACAGGTTTTTTGGGTGCTTTTCTGACTGCTAAAGGATCCTTGGGAACAGTGGCGTAGCGTGGGGGGTGCAGGGGGGGCCGGCCGCACCGGGCGCAACATCTGGGGGTTAGGGTTAGGGGGCACAAATCCACGGGTTAGGGGGCGCAAATTACTTGCCTTGCCCTGGGTGCTGACAACCCACGCTACGCCACTGCTTGGGAATCCTCTGCTTGAGACTCTGGAAAGCTATGCAGAACAAATAGTTCTGGACAGCAGACCAATGGCCTGAATGAGCATAAAGACAGCTTTATAGAAAGTAGGGTTATGCCACAATCTGTCAACCTTTAACATGGTGCAAAACTCACTGCTGTTGCTGCCACTAACATGGCTACTGGAATGCGTCACTGAAGTACTGTGGACTGTTCTTTCAATCCCAGGAAAGGCTGGCAGTGAAGCTGAATCAGGAGGAGGAGGAAGGAAAGCATGTTAAGTATTTGTGTAGGAGGAGGGAAAAAGAACTTCCCAGAGATGTCTGCTTTGTTAAAGGCCAACTAGACATTGCAGTCCTTCAGCTGGCACAGTAATTTGCACTTCTGAAACCCAAAGCACCTTATTTCAAAGATGATGAGATGCATTAGATTACTGCAATGCACTTTGCATGGGGCTACACTTGAAAAAGTGTCTGGAAACAACTTTAGCGCAGATTGCCGCTGCCTGGCTGTTGTATGGAATAGTAAGCTGGGAATCGTATCAACCCCATTCTCAGAGCTGGCTGTTGGTGAAAGGGATCATGACTAGTGTACAACGCTCTACATTACTTGGGACTAAAGTACTTGAAGGAGTAAAATCCAGCCCAGAGTTTGCAATCAGAGAAAGAGGCCCTGTTCATTATCCCATCAGTGAGAGTGACAAGGAGGATAGCAGAATGAGCAGGGTGCTCCTGATGATGGTACCCTGTTTATGGAACGCCCTCCCAGGGGAAACCAGGCAAGCCCACACTCTGGTCACAATCACATTGTCAGGGGTTCAGGAGCAGAGGCGAGGGCAAGGGAGGAAACAGAGAGCGAGGGGGAGGAATCCGAAGAAAAGATGAGTGATGACGACGACCCGAGATCTCCGAGTCTTTCCAGTGAATCGGAAGATTCACAGAAAGGAGCGCCAGTGGCCAGAGCAAGGGGGGAGCCTAGGGGGACACCCCAGGAAGAAGGGACCAGAGGGGGTTCAGAGAGCAGCAGTTGGAAATCGGGGCCAGCGTCCCCAACAGAGCGCAGTGGAGAGGAAGGGCGCCAGGTATCGAGATCCGGCGGCTCGCCGCAGGGGGGAGGGTATGAGTCAGGAGTGGCCACACCTCCATCGGGGAGCGAAGAAACGGTCAAGCGGAAAGTGGAAGGTTGGGCGCGCGCGCCAAGTTCAAATGCACAGGAAGGCGGCGCAGTAAGCAGCCCGGAAAGGGAGCCAGGTCCTAAAGCCCGCCGCAAGGAGACAGAAGGGTCCGGGGGGGGTCAGCGTCAGAAGAGTCCAGGAAGGAAGAGACCACGGGGGGCAGAGGGACCCAGAGAAGAACGGTCAGGCGGAAAAGGTGGAGTAAGGCTAGGGTATTAAGTTGGTGTACAGGAGGCGGGGACTCAGACGGAGCTTCGCCGGTCTAGCTTCTAAGACGTAGGGCTGCACGCTGCAGCTTGGAAATGGAAACTGTAACTCAATAAAGACTTTTATAAAGTGAACGCTGGCTAGCGTGATCCTCTGTGAGCTAGGATCTGGAAGCAGCTCTGACACACATGAATTTTAAAAACTCTTTTTATTTGCCCAGACCTTTCAGAGGTAGTTTTGTGATACATTTTTGCACTGAAAGTATTAACAGATGTCGTTTAATACTGTTTTGATTTTTGTTTTAACTTTTATTATGATTCATATTTTTATGCCATTAGTTGTCCTTTCGGGAGGAAGAACTGACTATAAATTTGATGAAGTAAAATTACACTTCATTCCCAGTTAACTAAACACTGCTTATTAGAACATCATATGTAATAAAAAGGGGCCCTGATCCATCTAGGACAGGGTTGAAGAACCCCAGGAGCGGAACATGGCCCTCTAAGTCTGTCTGGTCCTTGTGATTCTCCTAAGGCTACAACCCCTTCCCAGCCACAGCTACAACTGTGCCAGCTTTGCATCTCCCTTGAGTGGTTTTGCTTGGCTGGAATGTGTCCTTGAACTCGTGATAATCATGAGCATAACCAGGATTTTTGTTAGGGGGGCAGACTTTTGTTAGGTGGCACAACCTCATATTTTTATTGAATTGTAGTGATTTTTTAGTGATGGGGGCAGCTGCCTCCCCCCCCCCTTGGCTATGACCATGCTGATAATGCATCTTGCTCGCTTAGATGGAAGACAGAAGTGTGTGTGTGTGTGATTGTGCATAGAAACTAGCCTGTGGTAAAAAGATGGTGTTTACATTCATTGTTCTACCCCATTTGCCTCTGCCCCTCATCTAGCACTGTTGTGTGTACCCCCGCCCCTCCCCGCCAAGTTGCCCAGAAAGCCACTTCCGGGCCTGCCCCAGGAGGTGGGGTTGCGGGCATCACGCCCTTCCCCACGTGAGCGGGGGCTGGTCTCAGCCCCCGCGAGAGCAGGGGAATCCTGTCCGGCCACGCCTCCCGGCCAGCCAATCGGCTGGCTGGAGGGGGCGTGGCTTGCCCTATTTAGGGCCGGAGCGGAGGGGGCTCGCCCTCTCTTCTCCGGCTAGCCCCACGTTTACCAGCTGATTGCTTACCAGCTGATCGCTTGTCCTCTTGCTACCTCGTGGAGCTACATCGGCAGAAGCGCTTCGGAGCGCTCCTTCACCCACCTACAGGAGAGCCATCTCAGCAGCCATTAGCCTTGGCGGAGTGGCTACCGCGGCTTTCCTTTTTTGAGCTGAAATCACTGGCGGGGAGTCCTTTTCACCTTTTCGGCTTAGCGTACAGCGCTCCTTCGCTTACCAACCGGAGAGCCGTCTCAGCAGCCATTAGCCTTGGCGCAGTGGCTGCCGCTGCTTTCCTTTTGAGCTGAAATCCTCGGTGGCGGTAGGCATTGGTAAGAAGGGGTTAAGAGGATGTGTGTGGGGGAGGAACGCCATCACCTCCCCCCAGTGAACGAAGGGTGGTCCGTTAAAGGACTCCGGGGGGCGTGGCCCTGTCCGAAGCCTATGGAGGTGTGGGCCAAAGGCACGCCCCAGAGCGGTGACCCGGGGGAGCTCTTAGCCGACGTGCCTCGGCGGGAGACTCCCCCGATCAGTGCTAACCCTTCACCGTGTCTCCAGCAAATGGGCTGGAGCCGGATAGTCGTTAGGACCAATGCCTAAGCCAATGCCTCTCATTCCTGAATTCAATAAAGTTGTGGCCTAATTCGCCCAATTAACCTTAATTATGGTGTCTCGTGTGTTTATTTATCTTGGTGGGGGGCGGGAACTCGCCACGCAAGGGAATGTGACTCTGCAGCTGAAAATAATTCTCCATCTCTGATCTAGAAGTTGATGGTTTTCAGAAGCATCATTTACTGCAGTTTTGCCAAGTGGATGAGAAATGGGTGCCATGTGCACAAGTACCCATGCTGATTTATCATCCGGGGCTTTTTTCTTGTTTTCTTTTGAAGCTGACAAAAAAAATTGTCCTGCACCCCTGGCCTACCTGGCAGCAAGCCAGTATGTCAAGTCCAAGGTCCAAAGGTCAGGAAATACAGTCCAGGGTCAATCCAAGTAGGCCAAGTCTGAAGTCCAGCAGTCAGGATACAGTCCAGAGTCAAAGCACAATCCCATAGAGGCCTATAAACATGGGCAGTTGAGCAGACACAGCACCTCAGCTCTGCTTGCTTTTTGTACTTTACATGCTGATTGCAGCATCTGGCTTGATGAGGCATGCGACCTTCACCTGTACCAAGCCTATTCCAACTGATGAATAACACACCTCCTCCCAGAGCTAGCGAGCCCCACCTGGCAGCCCTTGCCTGCCTCAGCCTTCTGGAGTGCCACTCCTGCTGCTCCCTGTTCCTCAGAGCCCACCGTATTCGTGAAGACTGGGGCCCCTCTGGCTCTGGTGATGGGTTCTGCTGCTCTGGTTCCTGTGCATTGACTTCCATGCCTTCAGCATCCTTCATCAACCTGTGAGTACTTACTTCCCCATCCCCTGCTTGCCCTGGTGTGTCCCAGCCCCAGCTACACCCCTTACCAGGGTCCTCTTCGTCCTCCTTGTCCTGCCAGTTTATGACAAAAATGTTCAAAGAGGGGTGTGAGGGCTAACTTTAGTCCCCTTACCTACCAAACCAGCTCTGCAGCTCCCCCCCTTTTTAAAAAGGAAACTGTTGGAATAGAACTCATTTCTTAAATAAGCTTAAAAACATGCTGAATGGATGGTGACTGTGGTTGATGGCAACCACTAGCTTAAAGATGTTGCTGTAAATTTTCCAAGTGCTTACCATTCTACTTAGGTACATTTCAGTCTAGTAGTCAAATCAGTTATTTATGGAGGCTCTGAAGGGTGGAATGGAAGGGAGTGCAGCCTGTTCTTATACTTTCTGGGTAGCATGAACTGTCATTAGTGTGAGATGATGGTGATGATTTTATTTATTATTATTATTTGTATTAAATTTATATCCCGCCTGTCCTCTCAAAGGAACCCAGGATGACAAATAACAAGTGATAAAACAGTATGAATATTTTCAAAACAATTCCAATACAGATGCAGACTGGGAAAGACCTCCACTTAAAGGCTTGTTGAAAGAGGAAAGTCAGGCACCAAAGAGACAACAATGACTACACCTGTCTAATAACCAAGGGGAAGGAATTTCAAAGGGAGTTGACTTTTGATCGCTAAGTGCAGTACCAGGCTTTCTCAAAAGAGGTCACCCTTTCCCCAAAGATGCCACTGCAGGGATGAATTCCAGAGGTGCTAAGTGTGTTGCAGCAAAAACAGCAAAGAGTTTTGTGGATACTGTGAAAACTAACAAATGTATATTGGTGCAAGTGTGTATGGGCCAGAGCCCAGTTCTTCAGATGTATAACCTCATTGGATAGGTAGGTTTCCTCAAACATCAAGTGGAGATATTTTTAAGTGAGACCCAAGTGCTAACCTCTCTTCTCTCTTTGGCAATCACTGGTAGCAGAGTAAGATAGTCTTCCATGAACACAGTCTGTAAGTGACTGTGGAGGCCAGTTCTGGATCCACACGCCCTTCCACAGTGGGGATATAGGTTTCTGGGCAGGAGTTGATCATGGTGAGAGTTTGCCAAACGCGCCTTCCTCTTAGCTTGTTTCTCCTTTTTGCCCTGCGTTTGTGCTTCTTCAAAGTCCACAACACCTTTGGTAAAGACTGTTCTCCAGTTGGAGCACTCACAGGCCAGTGTTTCCCAGCTATCAGGGCTTATACTACATTTTTTCCCCAATTTGCTTTGAGAGTGTCTTTAAACCTCTTTTGTTGTCCATTGGTATTTCACTTTCCATTCTTAAGCTGGGAATAGAGTAGTTGCTTTGGAAGACGATAATCAGGCATCCGAACTGCTTTCATCTGGTTTATGAATAGACAAAGCTGTATCATTAGTGTGCAGAAATACCTAAAGAGTGACAGTTACTTTCTGAAGTGAGCTAAATCACTCCTGTTCTTGTGCTAGGAGTAAGCCTACTTTCATAAAGACTTCCATATATCCAAAAACTTGAGGTTGGTGGCAGTGCAGGGCATCTACTTACTTCTGGGTGCAAATCGCTTCCCATATCTAAAGGAATACACATGGGTATAGCCTTACGTTTTTTGCAGTTCAGTGATTTTTCAGTTTGGCAGTTAGTAGCTTTCTAATAATTTGTGTCTATCACATCATTTTATTGTTTTATTTGGTTACAATGTGGCCAGTGACGTTATTCACCTTGATATTGTACTGTTGGATAAAGTTTATTTCCCCGCCCGCACTTGAACAAAGCCAGCCTACACATGCATGTATCTATCATGTGACTGCTTAGCACTCAGCCAATCACAGTTTAATATATCAACTGACTCTACTGAAAAGCAGTGTGTTTGAGGAAATGTAAAGTGGTATGAAAGTCCTGTCTGTGGCGATTGACCTATAATGGCTAATGCATATATGCCAAATAGTCTGAAGCTGTTGTTGAGCAAAGAAGATTCATGTGTGAAGTACATTTTAAGCTTAATATTTAGCTTTTGTTAGTTTGGTCGTATCCACTTTAGAACACTTATCCTCCTGATTCAGCTATCCTACTCTTGTGGTAGGGCATGAGTGGGGAATCTGTGGTTGAATTTACACCCATAAGCGACAGTCAGCAGGAATGGTCAAGGATGATGGGCGTTGTAGTCCAACAACATTATGAGAGCCATAGTGCACAGTATCATATGGAACTGTTCTTCTGCAAATGTCATTGCCTATGGCAGGGATGGCCAGCCTGCAGCCCTCCAGATGTTGTTGGACTGCAACTCCCATCACCCCTGACCATTGGCCACGCTCCTGGAGCTGCTGGGAACTGGAGGTCAACAATATAGGAAGTACTACAGTTTTCCCATTCCTCACTTAAAGGATCCTGATACATACATACCCCCCAAAAAGAGCAAATCCACATTCAGTGCATAGAAAATAGTACAGCATTCCTCTTTGTGCAGATTAAAGAAATGCCATGCAAACCAACAGAGTGGATTTATAGATCTGTTATCATATTTCATGGTGTCATGGTGTCATGTGTGCAGAAACAGACATGCTGTTATTTAGCTTCTCTCAAAACCGCCACCCATATGTTAATGTACACTGAAGTATTTTTTCCTTCGTTTTTCTTAAAAACAATTTTTATGTGTTGTATTTAATTTTTTAAAAAGCATCCTAGGCAGTGCATTTGGTTTAAGCCTAGTCTTGTAGGCCTATTAACCACATTCTCCCCATATGAAGCTGCCCTATTCGGTCAGGCCATTGGTCTACTTGGCACTGTTTACTTTGGTTAGCAGCAGCTCTCCACATCCCATGCAACATTCTTCCCTCCCCTCTGATTCCTGCTATGAGAAATACTTTAACTGGATATGGTGGGCATTGTTCCTGGGATGTTCTGCATGAAAAGCATTTGCTCTCCTGCTGAGCTATGCCTCCTCACTTATTATTGCAGTGGATCTGCGGGAAATGTAGCCGTCCAGAACCAAGTGGTAAAAGTCCTCTGGCATCTTCAGCAAAGCTTTAGTCATTGATTTTCATTGGGAAAGATCTCCAATATCACGACTGAGAAGGACCTCTGCCCAAGATGTTCCGAGTCAGAGTAAAGAGAATGCTTCTAGATGGCCCAATGAACGATTTCATTAGAAGCCAACTTTGTATGTTTATATTGATTACAGAGTTCTTTGTAAAAGTGCATCTGTCTTTCACTGACTAATTGAAACATCCCTATAGTCAACCAGAAAATTAAATTAAATGCGAGAGGACTAGGCTTTTCAGACCTGGAAAATATATCTTACACACTACAGCGGTCCAGAGATCTAAAAGGTAACCAAACAGTAGTTTTATTAAAACTACTGAAAGTCTGAAAGTTGCTGAATTGCAGAAGAATATGTGGTAGTGCACATATGTGGTACTGGACGCGGGTGGCGCTGTGGGTAAAACCTCAGCGCCTAGGACTTGCCAATTGCATGGTCGGCGGTTCGAATCCCCACGGCGGGGTGCGCTCCCGTTGCTCGGTCCCAGCGCTTGCCAACCTAGGAGTTCGAAAGCACCCCCGGGTGTAAGTAGATAAATAGGGACCGCTTACTAGCGGGAAGGTAAACGGCGTTTCCATGTGCGGCTCTGGCTCGCCAGAGCAGCTTCGTCACGCTGGCCACGTGACCCGGAAGTGTCTGCGGACAGCGCTGGCTCCCGGCCTATAGAGTGAGATGAGTGCACAACCCTAGAGTCTGTCAAGACTGGCCCGTACGGGCAGGGGTACCTTTACCTTTACCTTATGTGGTAGTGCAAAGCATTATACAGTATTCATTCTGCCATTGCTCCATATTAATCTTTCAAACTGGTCTATATTTAGAACAACTCTAAACTTAATAACAATTATAGATAAATTATGGCTCGCTTCTATTGTATGTAAGTGTAATATCTGATTTGTTACTATGCCTCTTGAAGAGTAAGCCTCTCCTTGTCACTTTGGGGTATTTATCTGCCATCTCTGGTTTGTACATGTTAAGAGATCTGACCAGAAATGTTCTTCTCCTGGTCTCTACTTTTTATCACAAGTCCTGTTGATTTAAATTATTTGGGGGAAACCAATCCATTCTTATAATTTCTGCTCTTTCAAGATTTGCAGCACCTATACAGGTCTACCCAGAAGAAAGACTTGTTGTTTTCAATAGTGTTTACTTCCAGGTAAATAAATATAGGATTTCAGCTTTAGGCTGTAATCTTATACATTCATCTGGGAGTAAACCCCATTTAATTTAATGGGATAAATTTCTGCTTAGACATAGAAGTGTGCTGATCATCTAGTTGTAAACTCTGTTGGAATTATTGACAGCTGAGAGATTATAAAATAGTTCAGTGATGGCAATTCATAGAATCATAGAAGTTCTAGTGCAAGGCCCTGCAATGTAGGAATCTCAACACACGGTCCTCCCATCCAATTTGAAACCATACCAGGCCCTGCTTAGCTTTGCAAATGTGCTAGCAAGTTTATTGCTGCACCAAATGATGATTCTGGATCAGGCCATATGAGCAGAGAAGGTTACAAGAGGGTGCACATCCAGCACCCAGAACTGCCCATTTCTGGATCTAGACCTTAGACATATTGCCAGACATACAGTCTGTGACATCAGCTGTCATACCACCTATCATCACTTGAATGATCTCAGGTGCTGTGCTTCTGCCTTAGGAGGTAAACAATTTTGAACCCAGCCTTCTATAGGTTTTGGGCTACAATCCAACCAGCACAGCCAATGGGCAGGGATGATGGGAGTTGTAGTTCAAAACCTTTGGAGGGCACCAGGTTTCAGAAGGCTGGTCTAAGCTCATATAGGGGCTATCAGTTTGGCATAATTTTTTACACTCAATAGCAACTGTGCAGCCTGCTACTCTGTACAGGCTGTGTTAGACCAAGGCCAGACCCTCTTGTTTTTCTACTGTACAAATCTTCATCTCTTACTTTTCTAAATAAATAAATAAATGGTTGGATTGGGGCATGTATGTCCATTAGGTTCAATGTGGAGCTAAACATCTCTTTCATATAATTCGACAGGGCCTAAATTTGCTTAACTTTGTTTGGTTCGTGCCCCTTGTTAGTGCAGGGGTAAGATGCATACAAAGAGTAGACTGGGGGCTTGGCAGAGCTGTTGGGAATTGGCACTGGATTGCAACAGCTGCTGTGTAGGATTCTGGCCTGCTTTGCAGAAAGAGCTTAGGGGAAAGACATACTTGTTAGGAACCCCTTGCTTGTCTTTCCAAGCCCATTCCTTGGAGCAGTGTTTGCAACAAATGTTGGGTTCCCAATGCCAGAGGGTAATCCTTTCCCACCAAGCTCAGAGCTTCTCAGAGATGGATCTCAGACACAGCTCTGTTGTCAGGGATCAGCTGGAGAACAGCTGCCTGTAGAACAATCTTCTCAGTGTGGGTAGCAGATAGCAGGCCAAACGGGTAAACCCAGGAGGAGACCCACCCCAGAAAACCTGGCCAGGAGCCTTGACTGCAATGCTATCTCTCTATTCCCGTTCATCACCCCGCCAAACTTCCCATACAATATGGCCTCTCCTGACACACCCATGTCTTTTCTAAATTGCCACTTGCCAGATCCAGCTCATCATTGATAGCCTCTCTACTGGACTATTACACGGAGCTGAAAGGCTGAACACTCATCATTCCCACACACCATCCTCTCACTCCTCCACTGAGGCCCTGTTTGATGGGGGAGGGACCTGTTGCCCCAGATGTTGCTGGTCTCAAGTCCCCACTTTGGCTAAGCTGGGTGGGGCTGTTGGGAGTTGTAACCCATCAACAGTTGGGGAGCCACAGGTTCCCCACCACTACTGTTAATCAATGATACCTTTTTGTTGTTGGCATTTATGGAGCAGAATTAAGGTAGCCTATAGCCTATCATACTTCTACCATAAAGCTCATGTCATCCATACCAATGGTAAGTATTGTGTACTGCAGCTGTATGGAGAAAACTGGCCTGAATGACATTCACATAGACATAAGTGGTACCTCGGGTTAAGAACTTAATTCGTTCTGAAGGTCCGTTCTTAACCTGAAACTGTTCTTAACCTGAAGAACCACTTTAGCTAATGGGGCCTCCCGCTGTTGCCGTGCCGCCACAGTGCGATTTCTGTTCTCATCCTGAAGCAAAGTTATTAACCCGGGGTACTATTTCTGGGTTAGCGGAGTCTGTAACCTGAAGCGTCTGTAACCCGAGGTACCACTGTATTTGAATAATGTGTGAGATGACTTCTGTGAAGTATGGTATTGCTTTATGGTGCACAGACTACCATGGAAGGATATCCTGGTCTTGATAACCAAAGAAAACAGAGGCGAAGTATGGACATGCATGATGTCCATTCATATGAAAATATGTGTAATGATGTTATGGCTGCTGTGGCTGCTCCTCATTGGTTTTCAGCGGTGTAGTTTCCTGAAAAATATTAGACTCATCATTTAACATAAATAGAAATTGTGTCTGGGAAATCTTTTTTAAAAGTTAAAAACAAAACCAGTCTTGGCTTATTCAAAAGAATATTGTGAAGATGTATGACTAGCAGATTACTTAACCCTGAAAGCAGATTGCTAGTCAGCTTGGTGAAAAATGGAAATGGATCCAAGGGAGAGATACTGTAGCTGAACAGAAAGAAACATACTTCCTTTAAGAATGGGATTTCTACCTATTGGATTCATATTAAATAGGGTAACAGTGTTTAATTATAAGGTGTAGAACTGAGACACTCTATAGGAATCTCTAATATGATCCTAATATGACGACACATAGTTCAACAATACATGGTGAGTGAAACGTTTCTGCCTTTTACTGTGCGTTAAGGCCACATTTCTACACACACTTACCTGGGAGTCTCATCAGATACACTGGGAATTAGTTCAGAGTAGACATTCACAGGATTACACAGTCAGGCTTGTTGATCATAAGATTTCTGATGCTTACTTGAGAGTAGGCCATTTCTCTCAGTGGGGTTTACTGTCAAGTAAATGTGCATAATACTGGGCTGCATGCAGAACAGCTGATCAGCTACAGTCTTAAAGACTAGCCATGTACAAACCTTCACTTCAAGGTAATGACTGTAAAAATGGTTTCCTTGGCAAGGCTGCATTTAGTCCAGTGCTCCTGACAAAGCAGGCCATGATGGAGAACACCTGTCCCTTCTCATATGGCCCCAGCAGTTGGTAGCCAAAAGATATGCTGCCTTTGGATGTGGAATATGGGGGCATCCATTGTGGGAGAGATCTACCCACTATGAATTTGCCAAATACTTTTTAAAAAGTCACTCAGTTTTACTGTTCTTGAGTACGTAGCAGAAGTCTAATCTATTGACTCAGCTCATTCCTATGCAGCCAGCAATTCTGTGCTCCTAATTCTTCCTAAACTCCTAGTTTAACCGTTGGCATCACGGGCCACTCCCTGCCCGACTCCTCTTGCACCTGCCCTTTATCCAGGCTCTGCTCGGCAATTTGCTGTCTGGCATGTGCCTCTTTTATAGCTACACTCTAAGGAGTGGGAAAGCCAAGATGGGGAGAGTGGGGGCGGGGGCAGAGAGGGAAAAGACAGGCACTTGGCTCTGCTTCAGTTGTGTGGTTCAAAGGCAAATATTTCTGCTGGGCAAGGGAAGCCTCTTCTGCTCTTGAAGAACGCCGACAAGGCGGCGGCGGGGGGGGGGGGAATACCCAGGCCTTTCACAACAAAGCAGCTCAGGCTGCTCCTCTGTGCCCTTGCAGTCACGGCAGGAGGCAGAGTTTTTAAAAGGTCTGCCACTGAACTTCGGAGAGAGGCTCGGATGGAACCAAAAATAGGGAAGGCCTACCAGTGACCGTGATGGGCATACAGAGCTATTGAGCTGCCATCACATAATCCTGCAGAAAGATCCCGAGGGAGATGGTAATTTCCCGGCACCCCCTTTGCCTGATCATGAGAGACAGGTAGAGCACAAGCTGACTGTTCTCCCAGTATTCATAATCACATCAAGGAAGTAGGTTAGTGGAAGCTGTCACTGGCTGCAGAGACACAATTTGGGATGACATGTACAGAGCGGCAGATGCGGCAGGGAAGCGAACAGGCGTCCGCAGCACACGGGGGGTCAACATTGTCTTATCAGACCACAGGAGAGGGGTCCTTGGCCAACAGCAGCTCAGCGCAACAGGGCTCCAGAAAAAACCCCCAAGGCCACGCTTGAACTTCCTGGGAGGCAATGCTCCCCCGAGGAAGGCAGAGCCCGCCGTTATGGCGGAGGCAGCAAAGCAAAACCCAGCACTGAAGCCTTCTGTGCCTCGCCCTCGAATTACAGCAAATGCTGCTGGAGTCAAGTTACAAAATATAAAATTTGCTCCACCCACGAAGGCTAAAAATTGCTTGTTTGTCCCCAGCGAGTTTGGGGCAGGCTTGATGCCGGGCCTCTCAAATGAAATATATTTTTTTTAAAAAAAAAAAGAAGAAATAATGAGCGGCCTGGGGTGAGGCAAGGAGCTCCTGAGCAAGTTTCTCTTTAAATGTAGCTAGTCTGGATAAGGGAGGGAGCCATGTGATGTGGGTAAACTTCTGCTGTTAAGAGAGCCATAAATAGGGAAGGCCTTTTACAGAACCTTCCTTTCTCCCATCCTGGCAGAGTTTAAAATAGATGGGATGGGCTTAATGACTGCTTGTAAGCTTGCCAAAGCGAGGCCTGGAGCAAAAAAGCTTTGGAGCAGCAACAGGGACTGGGAGGGAGGGAGGGAGGGAGCACACAGCCTAGCTGTGCTTTCCTGCCCTTCTGCAGCAGAAAAGCTAACAAGGCTGGGCTGGGAATCTTATCAGAGGCGCCATGTGCTCCCCTTTCTCTTTTTGCAGGCACACACATACACAAGACTAGCAAATGGCACAAACTCCCAAAGAAAGAAGGGGGGGGGGAGCTGCTCTGACAGTAGTGGGTACGGCTGGCGGTGGAACACATGGAGGCCTGCCACTCAGCCTCTTCAGAGGAGATGCTAGAAAGCTTTTAAGCATCCATTTTCTCATTCTCTCCACATTCTCCTCCTGAATGCGGCCTGATTAACACACGGTTGAACAATCCAATTCATAGCCTTAGGGTGCAGCAGGAGCCACACACCAAAAATAGCAGCAGGAAAGTTTCAAACTTGCAATTGCTGAATGCAAGAAGGCAGCAGCTGCACTGTGCTGCCAATTACCCACCTTGACAGAGCCCGATTTGCCTTCCAGAAAGAGAAGACAAACCACAGACTCCATTCTATACTTCATGTCAATCAGTTGCCCAAAAGATGCATGCAAACCATCCTGGGCTTGCAGCATGCCCTAAGGTAGGACCTGTGAGTCTGCACTGCTGGAGTTAAAACAAGGCTTGTGGCAAGTTCAAGGTGAATCAATCTGTTGTTTCCAGGGGGGGGGGGTTTCTCTGCAAGAGCCTAATGCACAACAAAGAGTCTTGTGGCACCTTAAATACGTAATGTCAAATGCAATGTGGCAGATGCTTTTGTGGACTAGAGTCCATCCACTTCATTGAATGCATGAAGATTTTCCTGAGTGGCTGGTATAGGCACATGTTTTAACTGATTTCAAGCTTGTATTTTTCTCTTGCTGTAACCTGCCCTGGGACTTTGTGGTGAAGGGAGGATAACATACATTCTTTTTAGGGTAGTGATGATGGTAAAAGATGAGGTCAGAGGAAATGCAATGCAAAGAAGTGCAATAGTCATTCCATTACTAACAGTGATAAATTACAAAGATTGTGTAGTCCAATCTTCAATTTGTGAAGATAGTAAACATAGCCTTAAAAATCTAAATATTAAAAACTTCAAGTTTGTCCTACTTATGATGAAAATGGAAAAAGGATGTAGAAAATTGGAAAAATGTGACATTAACATGGCTGGTCAGAATAGCAGTAAGAAAAGAAAATATCACACCCAAGGGTCATGAAGAAGAAAACCCCACACACTCACTGGCCTGGGCTCCCCAGGAGGGAAGATGGAATCCTGTGTGTTCTATATAGCAGCCTTCACCGACCTGGTGCCCTCTAGGTAGGTTTGGACTACAATTCCCATAATCCCCCGTCAGCACAAGCTAGCTGTGGCTGATGGGAGTTGAAGTCCAAATATGCATGGAAGGCACTAGGCTGACAAAGGTCAATATACATATAATTGTAGAATCAATTCTGAACATTCTTCCAGACACTTAACGTGATAAAGAAATGCCTTCAGATCCATTCTTGCAGTAAGAGGGATCCTTGTGTGGAGAGCCAGTGAGGAGGAGTGGGAAGTGCTGGACTAGGATCTGGGAGATCAAGATTCAAATCCCTACTCAGGGTTGTTGTGAGGACAGAATGGAGATGGGGAGAAGTGTGTACCTCACCTGGAGCGCCTTGGAGGAAAGGTGGAATATAGAAATAAAAATCATAATGATAAAACATTCCTGGTGTGTGGGTGTAACACGGGTGAAGAATTTTTCAGCCCAAGGGTTGCATTCCCTTGTGGGGCTTCATGCCAGTGGTGGGTGGGAACAAAGGCAAAAAAGCAGTGCACTGGACACTTGAGGTCAGGATGAATCAGAGGTTTGCATGTACCGAGATTTCCAGCCAGGGAACAAAGAGGCACAGTCACAGTTCAAGGCACATTCCAGTCAGGCAAAGGCGGTCAAGGGAGGGTCAGGAGGAGCAGGATTGGAGACAAGTACGGCCTGAGGACAAGCGGGTCCAAGGAAGAGCCCAAAGACCAGGCAGAGATGCCTCATTTGGCCTCCAGGCCTGAGGCGTCTCCATTCATCCCATGCGTCTCTGTGAGCAGAGCAGAATGCAGAGATGTGCTATATCCAGGAGGATCTTTATAATATGCAAGCACCCGCCCTCCCTGCCTATACCCATTATTGTGACAGGCATTTTACTAGTTAATAAATCATGGCTAACTTTAAAAAAACACACACCAAAAACCAGACACATTTTAGGAAGATAGCAACACGGTAAGCAGAGTAGCCAACAATACATAAGCAAACCACCAATAGTAACTTAGAAGGAACTTCTGAATCATTCCTTGTATGTTGCAGTCCAGTTTGGCATATCCAGGGCCTTGCAAGGACATGTAACACAGTAGACTGTAGCACTAGATTCACTTCAATCCAGCAAGCCAATAAAGTTTACCAGTTTCCAGAACAGTGCTTGAAAGCAAGATGCACACAGAATCAATAAAATGTCAATCTTGCTGACTGCAAGTCCATACCTACTACACATAAAATGTATAAATCATCACAGCGTTTTGCTCTATCACCAGCTGAGCATTTGAAATTTGAGCTGCAAGCTGAGTTCTGGTCACATGGTATTGTTTCAGGTTCCTCTGAGGATGAGCAATGTTTGAACCAATATGAATTTTGCATTTGTGAGCAAAGGAATGGCAATGCCTACCAATTAGGTTAAATTTCACAGAAAGATTTGCAGAAACTGATTTAACTTGCACGGTGTGCAAACCAGTGATGGAAATGGATTGCACATCTTGCCAGAATTCCCTCATCTTTTGCTGGTATGCTTAAACTCATTGATTGATGTGGTTAAAATGTTTTGGGAGTGCTCTGCACCTGGCTAACCATGGCAGCTTTCACCACTGGTTTAAAAACAAGTACAAATAAGGCAAGTTCTTGGTTCAAAAAAGATGAAATAAAAAATGCCTTGAGACGAGGTTGGTGACTTTTAACAACAACTGTGCATTAAGTTTTGTGGATAAATAATAATAGTAAGAGCTAGTGCTGCCATGAATCATTTCATGCTGCAGTCTTTTTAGAGGTGGTTAAGTTGAATGGCTAGTGTGCAACTGCTGTCACACAGGAACACCTCCATAACTGACCTTTGGCTCATTTCTGTGACTGCTTCACTATGGCCATTAAATCATTTCAGAGTCCTACCTGTTCTATGTGTTGCTGGTCCTCAAGGATAAACATATCTGAAAAATCATCTGAGTACAAGCTAATTTCTTCATCACTTGTCCTGTTGGTGTTGTTCATTTTAAAATTATGAGCATGTTTAAATCTCACTCAGGGTCAAACAAGTAGGTTGGTGTTGTGTGGATCAAAACTGGAACCACAGGAGGGAGAGGGTTAACCCTTGCCTGCCACACCACGGTTCCAAAGATCATGCTGCCCTCCCCTTTCCTCTGAATATAGTGCTTGGCATCCCCCTAGGCATGATCACCTCCACACCTGCCCTTTAAAGTGTGTGTGTCTGTAGGACAAGCATGCAAAACCAAGCAATGGGTTGTATCCAAAGTAGAGCTATGGGACTTGTTTTGGATTTCTGCTTGCACAATTGAACTTTCCCCTCTCTTTTGCCCACCATGCCTCCGCTAAATCTGTTCTAAGGGTTCCCCCAACCCTCCAGAACAGATGTGGAGAGGGCACACTTGGGGAAGAAGTGAAGAAGTTCCACCATGCAAGCAGAAATCCTTGTACTGACGGAACAAGTGCACTGGATACTGTTCTATGGGTTGTATCTAACTCAGAGAATTGAAATTAATGGTCCCAAGTTAGCCATGTCCATTGATTTCAATGGGTTTCCTTGGAGTGTGGCTAATGTTAGTTACAGCTTGGAAGCTAAAGGAGAATGAAAAGCACGGAAGTTGAGATCAGTGAAATAACCAACAACGCCACTAGCTCCAGAACATAAATGGATTGTGCATTATAACCTTGCACATCCTGATCCTATGCATTTACTCATAAGTAAATCCCACAAAGGGTTTAATTAGATTTGCTTCCGTGAGTATATACGGTAATTTTAACCAAGCAGCATATACATATTTAAGAACATAAGAAGCTGCTCAATGTCTGTCCACCTGTTCTCACCATGGCCAACTAGACTCTGCAGCAACAGGTATTCAGAAGCAAACTGCTGCCACCCATAGAGGCAAAGCATAGCCACCATGGCTAGCAGTCACTGATAAGGCAGATTCATGCATGATAAAGCTAATTCTTTTTTAAAGTCATCCAAGTTGGTGGCTATCACTGCTTTGTTTTTTTAATCTTCTAAGGGACTTACTCTTTAATAAGTGAAATCTGGTCTGCAGCCATAGTGTGTTCCTGTGTACTGAGTTTCACTTTGTTCAATGAAGCTTACTCCGCAATAAGGCTTGAAGCCTTAACAATGTAGAAAAATATTAGCTAGTGCAGGTAAAAACCCAGTAAAACCAAATACAAACAGCTAAGTGTGGGTGACTTTTATGTGCAGGGAGACCACTTTCCTATAGAATTGAAACTGTGGTACGTTAATACTCTAGTACATCTCATTTTATTGATATTTATTACTCTAGCTCAGTAATTTTAGGGTATAGAACAGCAATTGAGATGTTAAAGAAATGGATAGATGTTTCAGACATGTTCCCAGTCTGAATTATAGAAAGGGAACAGGAAAACTGTAAACCTTGAATCAAAGGAGTGACAGTTTAAATGTTCACTATGAAGCAATATAAATTAAAAAGGTGGCTATGAAGTCCAATTCTCTCCTACCCTATACCTTCTCCCAAGCCAGCACCTTGCAGATCTCTACTAAGGTTGTTGCTCTAGTCATCGGCAGGGAGAAGCCCATTCTTCCACTGCTAAGAGGGCAGAAAGCAAGCAAAGGTATGAGGCCATAAACTGCAAAAAACAAAAATGCCATCCAGTATTGCTTTTACACAGTACAGTTGTCCTTTGATGACTTGGGACTCTTACTGGACTAAGAGATTTAAATTCATGTTCAGCCAAGAACACACTGGGTTGTCTTGATTAAGGGCTGCAATCTTATACTCACCTAACTAGGAGTAAGCCCCATTGTACTTATCATGTACATCACCATACCTCTATTTCTCATCTGTAAAATGGAACCTAGTGAGCTACAAAATAGGGTTGTTATGAGGATGCATAAGAATTGAGACGCACTTGACAAAACAACATAACATATATTTGTAACGTATATGGAGAACGGTGCCTTGGTATTTGAAGGCTGCGACTCCAGGGATCTTTTATTGGTTTGACACTCAAAATAATTCCTTCCAGTAACGCAACCTTTGTACTACTTGTCAACTTCACTCTGACCTTTTTCTTTTTTTAAAAAATGGAGAAATAAATCTTTCTTTCATCACCGGGGAGGATTTAAGCAGATATCACTGTGCTTTGTTTCTCACATCTCCTAAACTGTAAAATCTTTAAGCCAGTAATGAGTATACAGTCTTGAATTATGCTAAGCGGAATGGAGCTCACTTACCGCACTCAACAGAGCACCCTCGAGATCAATGGGACTCTTCTCCTGCACTTTCTACAGCTTCTTTTCCAGTCTGAGCTTTCTATGTTATGGGAATATTGTGTGCTGGGAACCCAGAGGGGTCTAACGGAAGAGCACACTAGCCTCTGCGTTTGTAGTAAAGTACACTGGTTTATTTACTTGATATGTTTCTTTACAGAATGCAGAAAACACATTTTTAAAATAATTATATAAGGACATAAAAACACATCAGTGGTTGGTGAACACTTTTAATACAAGATTTTCTCCCACCATTACAGTGTCTAGTGGCATAAATAAACAGCACTGGTGCTTAGGGGGAAGGCGGCTGATGAGAATGCCATTGTTATTATTCTGTTCACTGCCCCTTCGCCTCCAGTTTCTATGGTGACAGGTAGGCCCAGGCCTGAAACCGTTTGCGCTTGCGCATGACCATTATAAAGTGGCATCAGTTGCTAGGGACAACGGCACTGTTTGGAAGGCCCTTCTAACTTGCAGCATTTGGGCTTAGGAGGCTGTGTGTGTGTTGATGACTTGGAGACATCTGAAATGCAGGCCTGCCAGTATAGATTTTGGCACTGTGCTGCCATGGTCGCTAGCTTGTGGGGGGAGGCATTCTTACAAACGTATTTCTAGTGTCTGTTCAAAAGCAGTCTGCCCTAAGTGGTGCCACTTAATCCCTTTCCCTTCAACCAGCTCTCCTGTGTGTGGAGCGGAATCCATCGCTTCTTCTCATCTGAGACACACACCAACTTTCAAGCACTGAAGGGATAGAGGAGAGGTGTGTGGTTGTTTTTTTAAGGGGGAAAAAAACTTTGTAGGGCAAATCTATACCTGTCAAACTAGACAAAGGCTAAACCTGAAGCATTCTTTACAGTCACCCTCACTTCAACACAAACCCCTCCAGCCCACCTCAGGGGGCAGAAGCAGTGTGCAGAACTATATGGGGCCATAGTCAAATTAACAATTGTTTTAATAGACAAAATCCTATTCAAGTAGTCAAAAAAAGGCTTGATGGGAAATGCCACCCTAGCAAGTTCAGAGGTGAAGGCCATTTTAGCCATTCATCCACTAGTGTGTTAACTGGCCATGTCAGCACACCATCATACTTTGCAAAACAGTCAATATGGCTTAAAAGTGTCTGCTTTGTGTGCAAAGTCAGCCAGAGGCTGCCCAGCCCCCAGCCAGGGGATGGACTAATTATTGCAAAGGGCTTTTCCTCCCTCTAATGTACCAAAAATAGTCTCAAATGGACAAGAAAAATTAATAACTCATGCTTAAAATCATTTTGTTGAAAGGGGGGGGGGAGAAAGGCATGGGGGTGACCTTGACAGTCACTCCAACTTCCCAGGAGAGACATGTGGAAGTTCATTTTTTTAAAAAGGCAAGAAACCTAGACATGGCTCTAATATTTAAAAACAATGACTATGAGAGACCAAAAAGAAAGGGGAAAAAACCCAAAATGAGCAAAGCAGTCAGTCCCGTTGAATTGATACTAAGAAGCTAAGCTCATACAAACTGCTGGCAGCATTACCATTTTTAATCACTTTTTTTAATAAAACAATTTGAGGCTGTATCAAAAATTTAGTAAAAAATTAGAGCTGAGAGTTCACTGATTTTCGCTATGAACTATTTCTGGCGCGCACGTGTTTTTTATTTTATTTTGCCAACCGCCAGACAGCTACTATTGCGTCTGTGTGTGTGCAGAGGACAGCAGTGAGTGATCGGGGGGGAAGAGGGACTGTTCCAATACTGTGGTCCAGGAGGAGTCTTGATGTGAGGAAACTGCATTACACTACATAAAAATATTGCATGTTCACCAAAATATCTCAAGAGTGTTTCGAAAGCCAAAGGATGCCTTCCAGATGAAAAATCTCAGCACAGCACCATGACCCTTGCAGCCTGCAGCTACCACTGTTGGGGCCCCAGTTTCCGAAAGGCAGCAAATGCTGCTACATAGCTAGTTTCAACCCTCTCTCTCGCTTCTTTTTTCTTTTTGGTAATTGCAAAGAGCTCTCCAAACTCCATCCCTTTTTCAGAAACCTACGGCTATCGGCCTGGCATCGGTCCAGCAATGGCAGGCTGGAGCAACAAGAGCTTGCAAAAAGGACCCCAGCTGATGACTGAACTGTATAATGTGTGAAAAAATAGGATTCCTTTGATTAAAAAAGATGGTCCCTCAGCCTGACTGGCATTGGAAACACCCCTGGAGCTTATTTGTAGTAAAGCATTTCCCCTCCCCCTCCCCATTCTATACATACAAGTTTAGGTAACAGCAATTAAATGTAAAAACTTAACATTGACCTCAGAAAGTCCTCCGGTTTTAATTTTTTAGGCTACGTTTCATGTTATGCCCTGTAGCTAGACACACGTGAAATAGAAAAAACAGTACAGTTAGTTTTAAAGGCAAACAGCAGAGACCCAGCGTGCCACCCCTAGCGCTGCCTGCATGTCCAGCCATTCTCCCTTTGCACAAGATGCTTCGAGACGCCTGCTGTCAGAAATACTTTTTGAGCCAAGTAGATTCCCCCCCCTCTATGAATAAACAAAACAAAAGCTGTTAGGCAAAAATAAAATCAGTGTCCCGAAAATTCCACAAGCACTGTGGTGTAGCAAACGCATTCGGAGAGAGGGCCTGCCGGGACCGGGCTACGTTTGAGCTTATGTATGTTGGTTTCCTAATTGGTAACGGATTCGCAGGCCACCGACCCCTACAGACAACACTGGTGTGGAACTATAGGCCCCATCTCCGCAAGCGCCTCTTGTTCATTAAGGGGGGACGTAGGGAGGTGGAGACCTGTAGGGGGTCATGTTCTTCGGACGGGAGCCTTTGCCCTCCATGGGTGCTGTGAAGGGAGGGGGTGGCTGGTAGGGCGGTGCGTTGGGGTCTTCGTCTCGCAGTGGCGTGTACTCTCCTATGGTGTCTTGGTTGAGCGGGGTGGTTTCTGGCATATTCTGATTTGGGTACTCTGGGGGCGGGAGAGGGGCTTTCTCCTCCTGTAGAATCAGCGGCATGCTGGAGGAAGGGGGAGGCTTGGAGTCATCCAGCTCATCGGCAAAGATGATGGGCACTCCCTTCTTGATAAAGGTGGCTTGGTCTTCTATGGTGAGCTTGCCTTTTCTCTTCTTGCGATAGCAAATCATAGCGATGATCCCAGCAATCAGCAGGATTGCTGCCACCACCACAGCGGGGATGACCGTGTGGAGGTACACATCGTCTTCGCTGGTCTTTTCTGGATCCCGCGGAAGCACAACTGTAGGTGGTGCCGTTGTAGGAAGTCCTTCTCTATAGAAAGGAATAAACTGAATGCGTCCGCAGCTACCAGCACCAATAACGGAAATGTTCTTAGCCGGGAACTCTGGCGCTAAGGCATTCTTGAAAGCGTGGCTTGGCTTGCCAGAATTATCAGCAATTTTTCTGCTCATGGTGCGAATCATCTCTTTGGGGCATGGATCCAAAGGCAGAGTATTGTTTGTCCACTCAACTATAATGGAGCCGTTGACAATGTTTTCTATGGTAATAGTGCTACTGTTTCGGTCTCCGAGGGCAAAAGCCAACTTCTTCACCAACAAAATTTTCTTATGAATGTCATTGACAACTGTAGTATAGTCTCCCTCTAATGCGGCTTTAAATTTAACGGGAGGCACCTCGTCGGCTCCAAGACCATGGACAAATATTTCAAATGCATCCACTGTTGAAAGGCCCCCTTTGTCTGTGGCATGCATGAAAAATTCATGCCTGCCTGAGTGTGTGCGATTGGGTAGTCCATACATTAGCTGACTAGTGCTATTGAACTGCACCCACGAGTTTTCTTCCAATGGCTTCTCATTTTCTAGTTTCATGGTCAACTGCAGTTTATCAGTGGTGGTATCTTCCTTGTCATAGAAAGTGTCTGAAGGTATCTTGAGTTCAAAGTACGTGCCCACCCACGCATCAACCCTGTCAATGTGGTTTTTCAGTTCTGGCGGATCATTGGGCACACGGGGAGTTCCAACTGTAGTGGTGCGTATGCGAGTTGGTGGCGAAACTCTTTCTGGTGGAATGAAAGGCGATTTAGTAGTCCCGGGAGTCTTTGGAGGTCGAGGAATTTTGGTGGGTCTGGGAGTTCTTCGTGTCGTGCTCGTATCGGTGGTTGATGGTGTGGACGGTTTTGGCGTGGTTCTTTTTGGTTTCTTTGTTGTGGGCGGTGTAACTGCTGCAGTAGGTTCAACTTGCCCAGTCATTGTTGGCCGGATCTGGACAGGGGTAGTAGAAACTGCTTCTATCATTCTGGTTGGCTGAATTGGTCCAAGGGTTGGTGTCTGAACAATGGCACCTCTTGTTCTAATAGTAACTGTGGGTTTCCTAGGCAATGGAACAGGCTCTCTTACTGGAGGAGCTGTTGTTTCAGTGGGAGGTGCAATGGCTGGGGAAGTGGGTGTGGGAACAATTCTAATTGGCGGTTCTTGGAGGGCTGTTGTCGGAGGCCCAACAGCAGTCACAGGGGTTGGTGTGGCATTAATCTGCCGCCTTATTCTCTTTGGAAGATTAGGCTTCTTGTTTGCAATGTGCCAGCCAACCACGGGGTAGCCAAGATGAGCAGACATTGTACCTTCCTTAGCTGGAGATTCAACATTGCTTATGTTTGGGACACTATTCTGGCTCAAAGAACAGCCTAGTTTCCAAGAGAGTAAGGCTCCATTTTCCACCACTTTCTTTGCGTTCCCTGGGCCAGCCATGAAGGCGGACATGTCAAAGAGTCTATTATTTACAACGGGAACTAATTTCATGTTATAAAGTTCCACTTCTGAGAAGGTTTTCATTCGGTTTAAAAGTTCAATCCTCTGCTTTGGTGTCATTTTTGTTAAGTCAGCATCCAAAATTACAGTCAAAATAGTGACTGGTTCCTCTGCGCTACACACAAACGGTGCTACTTCATTCACATCTTGTGAAGCCACCCGTACCGACTGAGGTTCATTATGATCTTCTGGGTGAACCTCAATGGAAAAGACATTGGTGGTTTGGGGCACGTAGCTTCCATTAGATACCAGATGCATTGAATTCACTGAGATATAATGAATGCCTTTATCTGTATCAAGCGGAAGACCTTCCAAGGTGCTACTCTCTGGTTCCCAATGCAACCAAGAAGGCAAAGTTTCTTTCCCAGCTTCGGTAATCTATGAAAGAGAAAGAAAGAAACAGTCACAGGTAGTTACAACATTCGTTAGAAATAATAGTAGTAGTAGTAGTAGTAATAATAATAATAATTTTTATTTATACCCCCCCCCTCCCCAGCCAGGCCCGGGCTCAGTATAAGTATAACAGTAAACTCTGGTCTTTAAAGTTTGTGCAACAGGCGTTTAAGAACCCCTCCAGCAAGTACACATGGAATGTAAATCTTGAGAAGTAGCTCAACTTGACAGGTCAAAGAAATTGAAAACAACCAATTAATAAATTAAAACAGGATTGAAAACAGACAGTCACTTGGTTGCCTAGGGCAGGTGACTAGGTAGAGAAACTTTTGTTAAAGGTAATGTTGTTGGCTCTTTTTGCTTTTTGCCTCACTTATATATATATAAGAATATATATATATTCTCAAAGGAGCCCAGGGTGGTAAAACAAACGATAAAACCATAAAAACATCTTCAAAACAATTTCAAGACAGATGCAGATGGGTAAAAAATTTAACTGAAAAGGCTTGTTGAAAGGGGATGGTCAACTAGGTACCAAAAGGTTTTTCCTAATAAAAAGAAAACACATAATTGAAACTCTTCAACTATCAAATTTAAAATGATCAAAGTGGTACTTAAGTCGTGCACTCAGTGTGTCTAGTGTGTTCCAATGTAGACAGAGGACCCTGATTTTTCACTGCTTCCTTACAGCATGCCTAGCCATTTGCATCAGGGCAACATGAGCAAACACAAAGTTCTACCAGAAAAGTGGAAAGATACGTACTGTGCCAAAAGGCCACCAGGAGCCAGAAAGAACAAACAAGAGTCCCCTTTTAAGGTTCCTGCTGGTGGTTCTGTTAGACCAACTTTATTGCTTCAAATATACATAATTGAAACACTCTAGAAAAAGTTTTTCAGAAACTTAAGGACACCAGTTAAGGATTCAAGTGTACTAAGGTCTCCTGAGACATTTGTATTCAGGAACAGAACACTTGATTATATACTTTCTCATAAGTAACTCTGTTGCATGACATGCGGCAGCGCTTAGCTCTCAGAGTCCAATTACATATATGAATGTATACTCAAAATCCTCTGGCCTACTTTAGGAAGTGGAAACTTAATGTACGAAAAAAAGCAAAAAAGCATTCCCATATGTCAAAAAGGATCTTATTAGAGGTCACTGCACCTAGTTCCTCCTCTTTGATTCCTGTTCCTTATTTCTTCCATTTCCCCTCAATTATATAGCTTTCGGTTATAACTCTGTATTTCATGATGGTGTGGCTAGGAAGGTAGGAAGGAAAAGAGGCATGGATGAAACCTGTATACTTTTGTTGGTTTCATGGGTAGCCATGGGACCCAAAATATCAGTTAGCAGACTGTATGTTTACTGGGATCCTGCTTTTTCTATAGCCATTTGTTATCAGAGTAACTATCTGATAGCATGTCAAGCTGAGTTTTCCTTCTTCAGGATAGATGGGAAAGCTACATAAAATCTATTTCTGTGCGAATTCCTGTATGCTTTGAAACCAAGAGAGTCCCAGCAACCATCCTGCCCAGCAGGAGAAGGCACCATTTTGGTTCCATTTCAGGCAGCAAAACATTTTATGACTGCTCTATCTGTGATCTTTACAGTGCATGGTGCTCCTTCAGAATTAAACTAATATTTTAAAATAAGTAGTAATGTTGATTTGGTGTCTAGAAACTGTATCCAACAGTTGAAACAGAACAGGGTCATCTTGTTTTATTGAGGTTTGGGGGTTTTTTGCATTCCAATGTATTTTTTTATTGTTTTATTGGGGTTTTGTTTTTTGCATTACAAGGTATTCTGGGTCATGAGTAGAATCTGGCTAGGTATAGTTCCAAATGACTTTGATGCAGTCTAGTGCACAGCTGTGATTAAGCTTTCAGAGTAAAGGACATTTTTATTTCTCTAAAGGTCTGTAGAATTCATATACTTCATTATTTGCCAAAACTCAAATTTATACTCTGCTGCCATACAGCCAAAATGGATCCATTGCATATGTACTGTACCTCCCTCCTCTTAAAAAAAAAAGGAAGCAAAAGGGGAAACATAATAGGTGAACAGAAAAAAATAGGCGAACAAAAAAAAAAAATACTACTTCCATAACAGATAGATATCCCAATCCCAACTTGTTTCAGACTGTACAGTCATTTTCCAGGGAAATATTCATTGTAAAGAATAGTAACTCAGTTGTATCTGCCTTAAGATGGTTCTCATTTAACTAATGTGATACATGCAGACTGAGCCTAAATTATGAAAATACTCTCTCATTCTGGCAAATTGCAAGTATTGTTTAGCCCTCAGAACAGCTAAAGTTGAGGAAACAATTACATTTCAATATCAACAACATTATACAACACACAAACACATTTTACAAAAGGAACAATTAAATACTTTTTTTGGAGAAAAATTGCACGAATCACTACAATAGATAATGGTTTAGATTTAATTTAGATAGCTGATTGCGACCAGCAGTTTTGATTTTATTTTTGGTAAGTGGTGTGTTAACAAGGTAAGGTAAGAAAGAAAGAAAGAATACCACAGATAGGTGAATGGAAAAGTTTGTTTTCTCAGAAAACTTACAGTGCAATCCTTTATGTGTCTACCCAGAAGAAAGCCATTTTCATTTTACTCTATAAACGCAGCCTGCAGCCTGAGTGTAACACTTTTGTCCCACTGACATCAATGGGAAAATTAAGCAAATGCTAAAATTCATGAGTTAAAAAATGTTTACTTCTGGCCAGATCATTCCCCGTTTTTCTACAAATACTGCCAACCACCTGGAGGTGCAAACATCTCAGTAAGCAAAATGCTATATATGCTAGCTCCTTCTGTCTTGGGTCCTTGATATTAACAGCTTTCTCTTGAGTAGTTAAAAGTGTTTGTGAACATTCTGTGATATCACAGAAAGGCAGCCCCGCTGAGAACATCTTCAGTCAGGGGATAGTATCTGCTAAGTGCTGAATATACTGCTCCCTTTTGAGGATTAATGTTTTTTTAAAAAAATCCATTTTAAGAAATGCCTTTAAAATTATTATTGTTATTATTATTAACAATAATAACCATGGACTATTACCATGGATTTTTAAGTATGCCCAATTCTAGAAATGTTTCAACCATGTGCCTTCCTCTTTTGTTCACTGCAGTCACTGGGTCACTAAATCAGTTCAACAAAGCAAGGAATGCAGAACAGAACTGCCCAAATTTTGCCACCTTAACATTCTTCAGCAAGAGTAAACTCCAGCTTGGCAGGATGACAGCCGAGACCAGCTGTCAGACAGTGTGAGCCACACCTTAAATTTAAGCCTCTTACCTTGTCAAGGTACCATATGTGGAACTGCTTATAGAATATTTCACAATTCCTTACTGCGACTTTAAACCTTACTGAGGTGATGCTTGTATTCAATTCTGTCAAAATCACATTGCCAACTGAAGAGACACAGTACTGGACAGATTTTAAATGGCTATCGTTTTAGAAACTAGGTGGAAGCATGAGAGGACACGAATTTGATATGCCTGACTCACAAGCAGACATGTAGTTAAGTCTCGAGGTGATACTGCATAGAAAGATTTTATACTTGGCATCTTTACAGCACTTTGAATATTTCAATAATATATGTGAAGCTTCTTAAGTTTTTACAGTGGGTACCAAAGGTAAGCCAGTATTGCTACTATCCACACTACTGTATTTTCTGTAATTATAAGTTCTTAAAACGTTTTACTGTTCTATTTTAAATTGTACCCTGCCCTGGGACCTTAGGGTAAAGGGCATGTGGTGGTGGTGGTGGTCAACAGCAGTGATCTGAGTGAGGCCAACTAGTGAATTGCCGAGGCAAAGTCTTCCCAGTGCATAGCTTACATCCTTAGATCTGAAACTCTCCATTGCCGCTGGAGCTCTACTCTGCCTTTTATCCGTGACAGGCTTCGGGAAACAGAAGCAAGAAAGCCAATGAAAGCTGGCAGAGTGCCCTGTGGGCACTAAAGCTGAATACTAGGAGAATGAATCCCCCATGGTTTCCAAGTATTAACATTATCACTTGAGGGGTGCAAATGATTTTTTTGGTGGGGAAGCACTTTGGTACTAACCCAGCCCAATACAATAGTTAAGAACAAGAAAGGAACTATGATTTGCAGGTATCTAGTGTTACCTGTGAACTGGATCAAAGACAGATACACACCTTCGATTTCTAATTGAATAATAAAGCCAGTAAATAAATAAATAAATAAATGACAACAAAAACAACAACATACTATTTCTGCTTCAGCTGATTAGTACTATTTTCAAGAAGTATTCAAATCTGAGGGACAAAGATGAGTAATATTTCCCGCATGATGCTAAACAGGAATGAAGCAACAGTATGTTGCTTCCCTCGTAAAACTAAAGCAGCTTTGCAGAACTTCCTCACGCTAGAGTTCAGGAAATAAAGTTAACTCTAGCTTCTTTAAGTGCATTTCATACTATGTAGTATAGTATCACGGCCTCTAACTTCAAAAAGGAGACATGCAGCCCAAAATTCTAACACCAGACCTTTATGACAACCACAAAGTACGTTTCCCTGCAGCATCCACACAAGCATGATATATAATATGTATAACTCTGGACAGAATCTGAAACAAGCCAACCACTACCAGTGCAGTTTATGTAACTGAGCTCCAAAAGGCAAATGCAAGTAAAAAGAATACCAAGTATGGATTATGCACCAGACACTGTTTATGTATGGGACTGGTGCCCTTTTCAATAGGGCTTTCATTGCTCATCCTTCCCCAAGAGTAGCAGATCACTGACAATTTATGCCTATTTAAATATATACAGATTTCAATTTCTTTTCTTTATTCCTTCCCCGATAATCAAAGAAGATGGGAGACAAAGCCAATTCTCAGAAAGTGAAAAGTGCAAGATAACTTTCTAGCACCATAATTTTGCCAAAGTGTAAACCAGGGTTAGTTGTTCCATAATATCTTGCCAATGCTGCAGCTGTGAACTTAAGAAAACCCCTGCAGGATCAGACCAGCCGCCCATCTACTTGTCACTCTGTGCTTCAGGTGCATCTGTGTGTCAAGGGACTATTATTTTGTTAATGCCGATTTCCACAAACTAACAAATCCCATATACAGTAATTGCATCCTCCCACATAGTAAACTTTGCAAGCAGTCAGACTATGGCTTTGACAGCCACAATATTTTTTACTAAGATTTCACATACAAATATAAACCCAAGAAACACTTTTCTAGTCATACCGCATATATTGGCCAGAATATGTAGTGGAATCTAGAAGAAATTCCATGGTTAAAGCCTCACTTCGGTGTGTACAGCCAAGTGGCTACATTAATTCCTAAAAAGTGCATGGCTGTGTTTGTGGTATTGCCTCCCCATGCTATCTTAGCAGAATAGAAAGATATTCAAGCCTAAGATGACTACAGATGGATAGATGAAAGAAGGCAGAAAGGGAAAAGAAGCTAAAAGGCAGAGAGTCAGGTCACTAAAACCTAGGCAGATTGCATGATTCTCAGATTATCATATCAAGACTCCTATACAGCTGGCTACTTTTAAGAAAGAACTTTTACCGCTAATTTTGTTTTTCTGAAAACTTATAGCTCTGAACACAAACTAATAAGGGTTTGTTTTTGAAGGATACAGTCCTCTCAAAACAAGAAAGGAGAGGCTTTGAAAAGCGTGTTATTTGCATATTTGAAAGCTATTGAAGAACTACCGTATTTTTTGCCCTATAGGACGCACTTTTCCCCCTCCAAAAATGAAGGGGAAATGTGTGTGCGTCCTATGGGGTGAATGCAGGCTTTCGCTGAAGCCTGGGGAGCGAGAGGGGTCGGTGCGCACTGACCCCTCTCGCTCTCCAGGCTTCGCACACCTCTCCGCAAGCAGTAGGAACCCAGCGCTGGGCTCTCGCCACTTGCGGAGAGTTGCCTGCATGCTGAAGCCTGCGCGCGCTGAGCTCAGCACGTCCAGGCTTCGCGCACCTCTCCGCAAGCAGCATCTTGCAGAGAGCTGCCTGTTCTGGGGGCTGGGGTCGGGGGAAGCTCGGGCTTCCCCCGCCCCAGCCCCGCGCCTGGGGGGGAAAAATAATTCCCCCCCTTTATTCCCCCCCAAAAAACTAGGTGCACCTTATGGGACGGTGCATCCTATAAGGCGAAAAATACGGTAACTGAAAAATTGCAATGTTCACCATGCAAGAGAATCAGGTTAGTCGGTTACACCAGAAAAAGCCAAGCATTTTTGTCTCTCTCAGTCACCATTCTGCTTTCATCCATTCAGTTGTCTAGTGAAGTCACCAAACTTACATCTTCCTCCTCAAGACATTGTTTCTGCCACACACTGAAATGACATGCAGACAAACTTTCAACTGTTAACAAGCATATTGCCCCCCTGCTTTTGATTGCATAAAAAGCCCTAGATACAGTAAGCAACAAGACTTAGGGAATCTATTATACCAGCTTTGGAACAGCAGCATTGGCTACAGGCCCTATCCAAGCACAATTCAAAGTAGACATCCCCAGAGACCATGCTCTCGAGCATGAGCTATCCAGAAATGCCTCAGCGACCCGACTCCATGTTCCCTGCCAAGTGAAGTAAGGGAAGTGGTAACCTGAGACACTCAAACGTTGTTACGGAGCTCCCTTCCAAGAGAGGTTTGCTTGGTGCTCCCTTTTTATTTTTGGCACCAAGTGCATACTTTAAGAAGGTCTGGGCAAGGGACATTGTAAGAAACCTTTCATATATTTTGTTCTGATTTACTGATTTTACTGCTCAAGTGACTGCTATTTTTATTGATCTAGGTTTGTATTGGTTTCATGTAAGCTACATGTAAGGGATGCGGGTGGCGCTGTGGTCTAAACCACTGAGCCTCTTGGGCTTGCCAATCAGAAGGCTGGCAGTTCAAATCCGCACAACGGGGTGAGCTCCTGTTGCTCTGTCCCAGCTTGTGCCTACCTAGCAGTTTGAAAGCATGCCAGTGCAAGTAGATAAATAGGTACCGCTGTGGCAGGAAGGTAAATGGCGTTTCCGTGCACTCTGGCTTCCATCATGGTGTTCCGTTGTGCCAGAAGCGGTTTTAGTCATGCTGGTTACATGACCCAGAAAGCTGTCTGTGGACAAACGCCCGCTCTCTCAGCCTGAAAGCGAGATAAGCGCTGCAACCCCATAGTCGCCTTTGACTGGACTTAACCATCCAGGGGTCCTTTACCTTTTACCTTTTTACCATGTAAGTTACTCTAGGAGTAAAACAAACAAACAATAGGAGGGACATATTAGTTCTTCCTTTAAGTATTATTTCTTCCACGCCATTAAGACGGCATGAAGAGAGGGTAGGGATGTGCATGCTGAGCCTGCTCATCTATGCTCTCCCCCCAATCCATGCAATGGGGAGCTTGTCTGCATAGGGGAAACCTACTGAACATATGCTGGCTCTATTCGTGATTCGGAACCCTGCACTCACACCCACTCTCTCTATGAGACCTTAAATAGAGGAAATAGTGGGCTACTTGCTATTGTAAAGGGTAAGCCCCTAGAACGGTACAATGTAACCCAAATAAATGAAATCAATTACTGAATGCAAGCATCTTAGTTCATAAAAGTGATCAATTTTCTTGGGAAAGGGTTGAATAGATGTGTGTATTGAAAACTCACACTCCCTCTCCCCCACAGCTTTGCTGCTGCTGGAGTTTGACTTCTGGCAGGTGCTTATTCCTAGATCTTAACAACTGAAGCCACCACAAAGCAGAACATGGAAGCAGTTGCAGGGAGGGTCTGATACAGAAGAGCGGCTATGTGAAGCCAGAAGCGGGAATGTCAGTGTGCAGATGCAGCAGTAAGTGTTTAAGGTGTTTGGACTCAAATATATCCCCAAAGTAACTTTTTTGGTTATCACATATTAATGCTATCCTGTATTTCAAACCCTCAAGCAATTCAGTTTGAGAAGCAGTTATGTTCAGCGCTGCCTGCCCACTATCATCAGCACGTCTGTGAACTCTGCCATTTGATGCAAGACAGAAATATCTCCTTGGATGCTAAGAAAAAGCCTGCTTTTGTTTCCAATTATTACAAACAAGCATATCTCAAGCAGCTTTCATGGAAGATGATCATGTTCCTATGACTCATGGCAAAAAAGTAATTTGTACTCCAAATGGAACAACAGTGATTTAGAACAATTTAGATTTCTAAAATTGCCATCAAGCTATTTATGAGGTAATGCCTAGTGTCAACAAATGCTTGAAAGTAGATTAATACCCTAATCACAGACCACCTTCACCCCTGCCATCTATAAAACTCAACGCCAACTTCTTGCTTCTGGAATGGATTTGATCTTGTCAGTTTTTGGGATCCACAGCACATCTGTTACTTCCTTTCAATGCACTGCCCAATTTACTAATTTGTACTCCATCTCTGGGGCTTATATTCATGCTGAAATCCATTATTTACAAGCCCCACACCCAGTATCCTGGATACTACTGCTATAATTTAATGTTTCCCCTCAGAATAATTTTTTAATTCCTGAAGATTTTCAGAAGATTTTTGTTTGTCTCGACTGCAGATGCCTCACCCTGACTGGATTTAACTGAAAAACGGATGTAGTGAGGTGGCCAAGTTTGCTGATGATACTCAATTGTTCAGTCATTAAAAGAAAAGGACCTCTCCAAACTGAGTGAATGGGCAGTAAAATGGAAAACGTACTGAAAGCCTGCTTAAGTATGTTTTATAATTTCCAGGAAATGTTTGGGTTTTGATGTTGATTGACCTATAGATCACGGGTAGGCAAACTAAGGCCTGGGGGCCGGATCTGTCCTAATCACCTTCTAGATCCGCCCACGGACAGTCCGGGAATCAGCATGTTTTTACATGCGTAGAATGTGCGCTTTTATTTGAAATGCATCTCTGGGTTATTTGTGGGGCATAGGAATTTGTTCATATTCCCCCCCCCCCAAAAAAAAATATATAGTCCGGCCCACCACATGGTCTGAGAGACGGTAGACCGGCCCACAGCTGAAAAAGGTTGCTGACCCCTGCTCTAAGCAAAGGGTCAAGCTTACGTCTCCTCCTTCTCCCAAACAATGGAGGCAACTGAAACAGGCAATGTTCAGTTGAAAATTTGACCGTCTGAACAAGCTTGAATGCTGAAGCCATGTTGGTTTTGACTTCTCAGCATAACAAGGAATAGTCAGTGAATGAAAAGCAGACTGCAACTCATGAAGATTGCTTCAATTCTAAATTTAGGAGCAAAAGAACTCCCTTGCTGGGTAAGATCAAAAGTCTACATGGCCCAGCACTCTTTCTAACACTGGCTAACCAAATGCTCAGGATACTCACTCCAAGGGCATGATGCAATTAACCATCCACCATTGGTCCAAGCATCTGGCAATCAGATAAACTACTTTTGAATATGGAAGCTCTAATATTGATTGGGAGATCTATTCTCCATGTGTTTATATGTTCCCTTTTTAAAATAAAAACAAACCTAAACCAGTAGCCATGATTACATTTTGTAGCGATTAATTCATTATTATACTTTGAATTAGAATTCCCCTGCATCTGTTCAAGACCTAAATGCAACATACTTCAAGCCATCTGGGACCTATTAGTCACAGCTGTATTTTATTGATCATGAATTTTAAGAGAGTCAGATTCAAAGTTCAGAAATTTAAGAAGAAAAGATGCACTATGGTTGTTATCCTGGAAAAAATAAGGACAAAAGCTGCATAAAACCAAATGCTGACCTCGAGAAAGCTATTTTTGATATGCAGTGAACATTCTGCAGTATGCCTTCTTCTGGGACCACCCAGGAACACCAGTCAAGCATCTGAACCTCTAGACATCCAATGTAACCACTAGAGGGAACTACGAGGCTCACTCAAGAATACTAAGTAGTACTAACAACTAGGTGTGTTACGATAAAATGAAAAAAATGTAAGGAACATGCCTGGTTATTGTATAACAGTGGAACTGCATCCCAGATGCTAAATTCAAGGCACATTTTTTAATTTCTTGTTTCAAAACATTCAGTATATTCATCTGGAGAAAATGGAAACACTGAATAATCAGTAGGCAATTAGAATATTTCCACTATGCATACCAGACATTTAACCATACCCCGGCAAGATCTATTTTAAAGATGTGGAAATGACCCGTATTTGAAGTGACATTTGTCTTTGGTGTCTGTAATAAACAACTTCTCTATGAGATCACATTGTTCAAAACTCAGCAAAGTTCTGAGCAGCTGCTCCATCTAATACCATTCTGCCACTCCCACTGTAACGCCTTCCATTTCCAGATGTGCCCATATTTATTATAAAGGAACTATTCAGAGGACAACTCATTTCCTCTCTCATATGACAAGAGGGCATGCCAGTAATTTCACTGGGTGGTCACTGCAAAACATTGACTGTCCGATGAAATGCCGCCGGTCTGAAAACATTTCACTTAATCTAGAGTCTAGCAGGGACCTGTTGCCTGAATCCTGCTCTGCGTTTTGTTGCTCACAGTCCAGGGCAGAATGCCAAATTTTGAAAGAGGGCACTTCTCCACACATGACCTTTTTGCAAGCAAAAGGCCAAAGGAAAAAGAATCTATGCTACAACATTTGCACCAGATGCTAGGCGCATATTGATGCTTTGGACTCCCAACTAATCACCACTTGCTGCTATTTCCCCAGCCAGCAGATATCCTGATGGCTGAATTGGCAGGAGGATTAAAACTTCTGCTAGTGACCTTCATCCAAGCCACGCAGACCATGTATACAATTACTTACTGGTTATCTTCTCCTTCTTTAAAATTCAATGCTAGAGGACACTCTTCAGGAGCGGCAACGTCGAGAGACAAGGAACTGTCAGTGTGAAAAGTTTGTTTGTAATTAGACTGAGTCATATCTTCCAAGTGTGGAACCCACTGTTGGAAGCTAAAAGGCCAAAATCCGTCACAATGGGAGGCATACATGACTGCACCAGTGAAAAACTGGACAAGATCTTCTTTGAGTCTCTTAGTACATGCCTCTGTGACAATCCCTTTATATCCTGGGAGTCCACAGGTGTTACTGAAACTACGTACGGGAAACAGCATTAGGTTCCCACAGACCCAGGCATGCACAATTCTCAACCTATTAGTTAGCAGGCAGCCTGCCAAGTGCTCCCACTGCATTAGCTTGAAGCTTTCACGGAAAGTGCTCTTTGCACCACATTGACCCTAATCTTGAGTTCATGTTCAGTTAGAAATCCATGTGTTAATCTTCTTAACAGAAGGCCAGGAGAGAAAAATGCAGCCTAGATGGCAACTCCTTGCTACATCCCAATGCCTCAGAAGAATGTCTCTCACAGTGCAGCTATTGCATTAATAGGGACAGAGCCCTGCCCATGTGACCCCACTCACAGCTGATAATGAGCCTGTTTGGTTTCTCTGAACAAAACTGCTCAGATCCTGTTTGTGGGATGAAATCTCCTTAATATCCGATAAGAATAAACCTGTTAAATAAACCTGTTAAATAAAAGCCTCTCCAGCAGATGGTGATAGTTATTGGACTTGTGAAAAGAAGTCTCCAGACCGCGCAAGCAAAGCAGCTTTGCATAGCTTTATTGCCAACTAGTCCGTCAGTCACAGAATACACCATTTAAATGGAGTCAACAATTAACCAAAGATTAAATGGATTTGGTTTTGCTCTTGACAATTCACTGACATGGCACCATCTGTGCATCAGTTATGTGTATGTACAGCACTGCAGAGAGGTTGAAAGGAAGGCGATTCCATCTCCAAAGGAAATACTTTCCCATACTTCCATTTTGTTGGAGGTCACAGAACCTAACTATTGTAGCTTCCAAGGCAGATCCAGATTGGTCCTTCATTTGATTGCTACAGAAACACCTGCTGCCAAATGTTTATCTATTCCTGAACATGGCTTTTTTTGGGAGGGGGGATTCCATTTAAGAGTGTTCAACAAAAGTGATCACCACCAACATACCCAATAATTGCCTCTTCTGTTTAGTAGGAACCTGCTTTGCTCTGCAGAATAATTGTTGAGATTTTACTCAGCAGTGTGACCAGAGAAAAAGGTAGAGTAATTATTTGCTAATTATTGTTGGTCCCTTAAGTATTAGACTGCACCCTTTTGGCAAGAAGACTAACACAGTTCTTAAAGCTCATGTAGGGTAGAAGAAACTATTTTAAAATGGCATTGTGACCTTGATGTCAAAACAATGCAGGCTTGAAAACAGACATTTATCTGACCTGCAGTTAGTAAGACTCTCCTCCAGGTGACAAAGGAGAGAAGCTTTTGTAAAGCAAAGAGAAGTGCTGATTATTTTCTCTTCCTTTCATACCTCTGGTATTGTATTCTGGTAGAATACAATTAATACCACATGGATGGGGCAAAGAGACTGCAAGAAATTGTTATGGGCAAGTAATTTCTGTGTATTTGCTTACAGATCTAAGGTGTTGTTGTTTAGTCGTGTCCGACTCTTCATGACCCCATGGACCAGAGCAGATCTAAGGTAACAAATCCAAATTGAAGGTTCACATGTCTAAAAAACAAACACTGAAAAAATACTATCCTAGAAAAGTGTGGAGAGCTCAACATGTCAGAACTTCCCAAAAGGTTAAGATGTCATAAGACTGTGGGGATTAAGTATATTCAGGCATTCAAAGTGTTTGGCACTAAAGAGCTAATCTACCGTATTTTTCGCTCTATAAGATGCACTTCCCCCTCCTAAAAAGTAAGGGGAAATGTGTGTGCATCTTAGGGAGCGAGTGCAGATGGGAGGCTCTGCTCAGCACTCCCTTTAAAGAGCCCCATGGAGCGTGTGTGCGGCTCGTGGGGGCTTTTCCCCGAGGAGGGAGAAGGGCTGCCCTTCTCCTTCCTCAGGGAAAAGCCCCCACGAGCCACACACATGCTCCGCAAGCTCTTTAAAGGGAGAGCGGCTCTTGGGGGAGCCTTCTTCCCGCTGCCCGGGAGACACTGTGCGCGGCTATCCCAGAAGCCAGAACAGCAAGAGGCTATCCCAGAAGCCAGATCCCTCTTGCTGTTCTGGCTTCTGGGGTTCAGAATATATATTTTTCTTGTTTTCCTCCTCCAAAAACTAAGTGCGTCTTATGGTCTGGTGAGTCTTACAGAGAGAAAAATACAGTAAGTGAGGCACATATCAGGTCACGGATGTCAGAAATAAGACTGCAAAATAAGGCATAAACTTGGGCATGGGGCTGATTAACCAAAAATGAAAGTAGTTTGGGGTTTTTTTACCCCGTGATTTTACGTGAAAAGCAGTCTTTTGTAAAATAGAAGAGCAGATTATGCTGATTACTAATTCAGTTACTGAGTAAATTTCAATGGCCTGTATTATGCAGATTACAGGCCATAACTGTTATTAGTCCTCCTGGTTTTTAAATCCTATAGATGCTGCATAAAGCAAGATGAATAAAATAATTTCGCACGTTTCCAAGCATAGGTTGGCTGTTTAGCACAGTCAGTATAGGAAGTTTGGGCAGGATACGATTTCTTCTTTTGAGAAGATGTCAGGCTGCCTTTATCCTGCACTGAAATTCAGCCTGTAGTTCTGTAGGTCTTGTGAATCCTCCGAGGTTGTCCAAGCTTAACACACCTCTGGCATTGCCTAAAATAAGTTGCATCTCAAGATCTCTGAGCATCTTAGTGATTAAAACTAAATATCCTAAAAGGAAAGCAGGACTACAACTGCTCTTACAGTTTGGGAACTACTTAACAGATTACAAGCAGATTCTTGCCCCTTACTTTCAGTTATCAGTACCTATCACTTTCTCTTGACCTTCAAGCTCTGTAAGGCAACACCCATCTGGCTTTCTATGAATGTACCATGTCAACAATCTTGCTAGCAAAGCACTAGTTCCAGCACAGGATAGCAAAGCAGTTCTTGGACAAAAACTTGCACAAAAACTGAGAAGGAAGCCTCAGTAACTATGTTACACGTCTTTCAAGATATAAAAGAATGAGCATAGGTATGAATGATATCTCTTTTCGCCAGCCCATGTTGAGGCCTGGCAACCAGACAGTTGACTACATGCCAAGAACCTTTTTTAAAGCACAGGGCACAAAAAAAAGTTATGATCACCTCTGAATTATCTCTGTTTGAGAGGTTCCAGCAAGGGGGACTCTGCATCTTTGACTAACCCTTTAACTAACACTTTCTGCATACTCTCCACAATCCCAGTGCAGTCAATTATCCATATATGCCTTGTTTCCTTCCTCCAATCAAAGACACAGGCTCTTTCAACACAAAGACAAGCAAGTGACAAGATGGTCCAAACCTCCCTTTCGGGAATGCTTTTGGGCAATAAATGGTTGCTCCCATTCTGGTACAAATTGCTGTGGTTAAATTTTTGTGTTTGCTGCATTCAGGGTTTTTCCTGTGCTGTTTTGTGGCTCTTTCACTGCTTTTATTCATTTAATATTTTTTAAAAATAGAAATAAAAAAGTGGTTCCTTAACTAAAAACAAGGAAGAAGGGGCAGGAAGGAGTGCAAAGTCAGCAAGTACTTCCTGATTATTTACAGGTCTTGTATCCCATAAATGATTCTAGGTTCTTTCTAATACAGCCTCAACTTTTTGGCTGAAAAGCTGTTGGTTAGGCAGGCTGGCTGGCTGACTAGTGGCAGAATTTATCTCTTCGGGCACTGCAACACCTTCCCCCAGAACAGCAAGTTTCACATCACTACCACAGCTACCTCTCCAGTTGGAGAAATGATACATTATTTGTCTGTAACATTTGAATTGTGACAGGCCATGCAAGCCCTGGACTCAGTGGTGGGCTAGGTGAGGGCCAATAAACTGACTCTTTCAAAATGGAGGCACTGTGTGAGAGCAATTCCAAGTCTGGATAACTGATTAATTGCTTACTTTGAATGGGGCTATACATAAGGAGCAGGTTTATAGTCTGGATGTCTCTATTGCTAGAGGCCCAGGTGACCTGGATGGTTAACAGTGCCTTTTATCAGGTTTGACTGATAGATAGACTGACTTAGAAGCTGCAGCTGGTGCAGAATGGCTTGACTGCTCACCAGGGCAGATTATTATGCCGGTGCTGAAAGAATTACACAGCCTGCCAGTCATCTACTAGGCTAACTTCAAGGTGCAGGTATGGGTGTACAAAGCCTCACATAGCATGCAAAGTTTGAGAAGTTTTAAAGCAGGTGTTGGATGTCCATCTATCGTGTATGAATTGGTTGAGATTCCTGTATGCCAGTTGTTTGGATTAGATGATCCTTGGGACCCCTTCCAACTCTACAATTCTATGATTCCTCTTTCAACAAGCCTTCTGAAATCTTTATCTTGGTTTTTGAATTGGTTTGATATACAGTGGTACCTTGGTTTACAATCACAATCCGTTCTGTAGGTCCGGTTGTAAACCAAAACAGGTTGTAACCCAAGGCACGCTTTCACCAATGGGGCCTCCCCCCAAAAAAATTGGTTGTAATCCCCCGCCCCAAAAAAATGGGTTGTAATCCAAAAAAAGGGACACGCACTTCCAGGTTTGACATGGTTGTAATCCAAAACGGTTGTAATCCAAAGCGGTTGCAAACCAAGGTACCACTGTATGTGCTGTTGCTTTTTAAACTGTCCTTATAAAAATAATGGTTTTAAAGTTGTTTTTGTGTATGTGTGTTTTGCACATGTTTTTATTCTATTGCAAATTGCTTTGGGGTGTCTCATGGAAAGCGATTCATAAATAAACAATAAGATTACATTTAAAAATAAAATGTTAATAAAAATATCAATATGCAATAATGAAATAATTATAATACAACTAATAAATTAAAGCTGGGTTTGGCAGGCACTGTAGCATCCTAAGGCCAGGAAAGTACATCATGGCTGCCTGTTCCTACCAAAGTCAGAAGAGGAATGCAAAAATTTTATGCCTAGGAAAGTGACTATGCTTGGAGCGTGTTTATGACAAGTTCTCTTCCCCTAGCATCAAGTTTCAAATTCCATGAAAAGTCAACCCAGATTTCAAAATAGGATCATGTTAGACAAAATAGTATAGTCGATACTTATCCTGATCTTAGTCTCTGTGACATTTGGATGTAAAAGTCAATTTCTAAGCAAACCCATTTAGGAGAGAGAGAAGACAAAGACTAGTAAGATAGAAGTAAATATACGGCAGAAGATATTGCAGCCCCAAACTTCTCACCTGGATAATTTCGCCATTAGAAGCTATTAGTTCTGTTGGGATGGTGACTCTGAAGGAACGACCCACTACAGCAGAGCTGTCAGGAATTCCCACCACCGCTGGCACATTCTCTCGGAGATCCGAAAGCACCGAATGCATGGAGGCCTCTAACTGGTTTTCCCAGTCCCGTACAACTTCTGAGGCCTCACTAGGCCAATGGCACTTAACAGTAGTAGTCACCATCAGCACTAGCAAAGTCCTCCCCAGTATTGGGGACAGCTGTATAAATCCAAGAGTCATTCTCTCAGCACGTGCCAAGTACTCCGTTGTAGCCAGAAAAGAGATCCAGGGCCCAGCAAGCTAAACAGAGCCGTGCAGTCACCAATCCTTCACACCAGATTCATTGTTGCTAATCTTGGTACCTGTAAGAGAAACACACACACAGTCAATGAGCAGGTGAAGACAAACTTCATGATGACCCTTTGACTAAGGTTCTGTCATCTGGCTAGTGCATGAAGCCTTTCAGAAGCTTGAAGCCCAACTGCCCAAAGCACTCTCCCTCTACATTCAAAATTCTCCAGCTTCTGCCCCAGTCCAGTTCAATCTTTCTGTCAAGGCTTTTGTTGACCCTCCCACACCCACAATGTCTTCATCATTTTTCGCTTTTACATGGAGCTCCCAGGGGCCTACAATCCAATTTTCTGCAACAGTTTATAACTTCCTGGTTTCAGCAGCACTGCAGCATTGAATGTTTCCAGGTTATTCACTCCCCATACCCTATATCTTTACTGAGTCATAAATGTATGTGAACAAAGGAAGAAATCAAACGATGTATCATCCTAGAGCGGGGCAATCTTTCAAGAAAACAGTAGTAAGTTTGCACAGGGAGTTTGCACTTTAATTACCAGAACTTAAGAGCCATTAGTGGAAGATGTTGCATGCCATTTAGTTCCGCTACTTTGAGCTCAACTCCACACTACAGTTTTCCTAGCCCCAAGTTGGAATGTCACAAACAAGTACTAAAGATGACAGCTGTTTTACATAGGTCACTGCTACCCAGACATTGCTTCTGCGTAGGAAATTCCATACAAACACCATGTTGCTTGAGAGAATTGTGTCTATATATTCTGAGAGGTGTGAATGCTGCAAGAATTATTTGCAAAATAGGCTTCCTGCTGCATGGACCAGAGTCAAAATGCCTAAACACATCTGGGTACATGAAACCTCCTGCAGAAGAGCAACAGAATTCCATCCTGCGTGAAGACATTCGCTCTGTATTCCTCATTAGGCAGGTGCATATCTCTACCCATACGTTCTCTGACTGGAATCCCCTCTTGATATGAGATCCCCCCTCTCGCTTCTCACTTTTGTATTGCAAAAATTTCAATATTTTCCAATTTCAGAAGTTGCAACAAAAAGATAAATGGGGTCCTTTATTAGCTCTATCCATATTTATATACTGTACACAGACGACCTTTTCATTAGGTAGCAGACATTTTCAATACTACTGCTTTTAATAGGGGAAAGTATCAAATTTAATAGCTTTGCTGGGTGTTAACACATCATGCAAGCTTGTCTTTCACCAGCTAAAAAGAATCTACACTGACGAGCAATGTCTTTATAGTTTATACGAACACTTTGCTCCATGTACACTTGTAAAAAGCACAGGTCCAGAACTGCTCAGATAATACGTAAATAATAAACTAGACTAGCATTTGCTCTGATAAAACCATTAAAGGAAAGATCTTCAAGGTCAATGAGTAATAGAAGGCTTCCTTAAAGCTCATGAACCAAAGTGATGATGTGATTACAACAACTCCCAGTTAGGCACACCTTCTCTAGTGAACGGGAACATTCCTCCCATGCACTAAGTTGTGTCAGAACAAGTTCTGACCCAATTTGGAAGAATACTGATCTGCAGGTTAACATTTCATGTATGCATTCCAATGCACAATAAAGTGTCTGAACCAATAACTTAGACAATATTTGAATGCATGAATGTGCTTCTTACTACATTTTGGTAGCCTTGGGGCAGTAGTAATTTCTGTCTGGAGTGTGGAGGAAGGGGAGACAACACAGGAAGGAGCATCACGGTGTCAGTGTGTGTAGACTATGAGGCTGTTGTTGTTTAGTTTAGTCGTGTCCGACTCTTCGTAACCCCATGGACCAGAGCACGCCAGATACTCCTGTCTTCAACTGCCTCCTGCAGTTTGGTCAAACTCATGCTGGTAGCTTCAAGAACACTACCCAACCATCTTGTCCTCTGTCGTCCACTTCTCATTGTGCCCTTCATCTTTCCCAACATCAGGGTCTTTTCCAGGGAGTCTTCTCTTCTCATAAGGCGGCCAAAGTATTGGAGCCTCAGCTTCAGGATCTGTCCTTCCAGTGAGCACTCAGGGCTGATCTCCTTAAGAATTGATAGGTTTGATCTTCTTGCAGTCCATGGGACTCTCAAGAGTCTCCTCCAGCACCATAATTCAAAAGCATCTATGAGGCTAAAAGACAGCAACTATGGAGGTAGCTTCAGCCACATTAGTGCAAATGCACACCCAATGCATTAATGTTGTCTTATGTGTGTGTGGCAACTGCACCATATGCTAATATGGAAAGACTCCACTTTGTGGGTGGGGCAGAAATTTCAGCTACCCAACTTCCCCCTTCAAGCCACCAGCGTCTTCAAACAGTTGTTAAGGCCTCATTACAGGTGCAGGGAGGGAGGGGTCTCTTCCCCACAACTATGCCATTTGATGCATCTATCTTGGAAACAAATAAGTGATTATGTACATTGAAATGAGCAGGCTCAGTCTTAAAAGCTACCTGGATGGAGAATCTGGGAACTATGCTGAAGCCACTGAGTTCTTTTGAAGACTAATGGTTAGAGCAGTGAAAAAATATACTTATAGAATATAACTGGATTTGACTTCGTCTAGTCAGAGGGACCTCAGAGCTTCTTTGCACGGCTCAGCTGAGCATTAAACGGCCCCCACTCCACAGCTGAGAGAGCTAGGGCAGAAGCAGTTTAAAGAAGTTGAGGGAGGAACAAGCTGTATCGGGCCCGGTGGTACAGCTTGCTCCTCTCTCTGCAGTATAAGGGGCAGAGCAATGGTGGCTTCACTTGGCAGTATATCGCGGGTGAAACCACTGCTGCTCCTGAGTCCCTCTGCTACCAGAGGCTCAATGCTGAAAGTGGCACTGGTAGCAGAGGGACTCAGAAGCAGTGTTGGTTTCACTTGCAATATACTGCTGTGTGAAGCCGCTATACATCACCCAGGCCCAGTTGAAACACCTCCTTCTAGAAGTGTCCCTGTTCAGGATTCCTGCCAAGCCAGCCAGCCAGCCAGGCCCTTCTCCAATATACTATAGCTGTAAAGGAATTTAAGCAAGGCATTCTATTCTTCTCTCCTTCTGGTCCTCATGGTTCCCCAGAGTATGTCAATAGCTGCCTCTTATTTGTGAGTGGCTCTGTTTTGACACCATTTATGACAGCACTCACAACATGAGTTTGTTATTGGAGGGAGCAAATACTGAATGTGTTAATGGTTCCTTTGGACGAACTACTTACTACAAGATCAGCAAAGCTGCCTTGCAAATCAGGCACCTAGTCCTTTACACATTGCAGTACTAAAGACTGTGCGGAAGTTTCTGAAATGAACAGGAAAATAATCTAAAACAAAGTATACCTTTATTCAAGGTCCAAACATCAAAGAAAGCCGGTCACTTCAGTGCTCCATGGCTCTTTGAAAAACAAAAAAAACTTAACACTTGGCAATGCAGGCACTGCCTTTCCACCAGCTCATGTTTACATAATGTGCTGCCCACCTGGATTTGGGAGCAAACACCTACAGGCTCCATTTATCAAAATGTGCTTACTTTAATTGGAAAAATATGATCCAGGAGTGCTGTTGGCCAGAACCACATTAGAGCACATAACATTAGTCTTTATGAACAAAAACACCAACTGCAAACAGCAACTGCTTGTGACAGAATGCATAAATCTTCATACAACAACTGCAAACAGCAAAGAGAACAAAACATTGGCCTCCAAAACCAAATAAGTTAAGGGAAGCCCCGAAAGCCCCTCAATACCTTAAGGACTGCCTCTCATACAAAGTGACCTGGACCCTGTGTTTGTCATCTGATGCCGTTCTCTGTGTCCCTCCTCCTTGATGGGTTCAGAGAGAGACCCCCCAACTGTGGAATGCTCTCCCCAGAGAAGCTCACCTGGTGCCATCATTACATTAGGCACCAGGCAAAAGCATTCTTCTTTAGCCAGGTCTTTAGCCACTGAATGGCCTGTTAAAGCTTTTTTGTGGGGGGAGCCAGGTCAATTGACTGTTATTATGATTAGTTTATTATTATGCTGACTGTTATTATGCTTTTTATTATGTTTTTATTATCAATAGTCCATAAAATGTGTTATTAATGCCGTACACCACCCTGGGGACTTTTGATAAAGGGTGGGATATAAACAGAATAAATAATAAAGAAAATAAAGCTGCTTCCAAAATTATGTAAAAACTTACACCATTTTGTAAGGCCAGATAGTGCATATTATACAAGTCATCAATCCCACAGCAGGAAGAAATCATATCAAAGCCTTCTAGAAAAACTGCTCTAAGCAGTTACATTTCTACCCATATGAGATTTACTACCAACATTTCAAGATACATATAAGGGTTGCAAATAGAGACAATGCATGTATTTTTATAACCCAATAAAATCTTTAATAAAAATATTTTTTTTAAAAAAAAAAATATGCATACAAGGGGGGAAAGCCCAGGAAGGCCTTCATGTAACCTTCACCCCCTGCCAGTAATGCCAATACTCCTCAGAAAGATAGATTTTCTTGAACCAATTTCATCTCTTAACAGGAACACATTTCTCCCAGAGGCTAAGAACTAACCTTGGAGAGTCTTTTCACCCCAAATCCCTCCTTAATCTAAATTCCTTTCCTCGATACTCCACAGCACCAAAATATGCAAGACCTTTGGACCACAAGTTCTGCAAACTGGAAGTTTTACTCTGACTCCCTGGGATGCTTTAGGACCAAGGTTACTATGCAAATATTAGTCTTGCTAATCACATTTCAGGTATGTAATCAAGTAGACCAAAGGGAAGGACACAAGATAATGAATGTTCTGAAGTGAAAAACACGCAGTACTTCAGACAGTTCTGGTTTAACAGATAGATTGTGCAAGGAAGTAAAGCTGCATAATTGCTCATAGTTTTGTACTTACGCCTTCCTTTTTACATAGACATTATCTTAAGCAAAGGGCTGTTTTGAAGCTGGCCAAGTGGATTTGAGTTGTACATAGCATAGCTACTTCAAAATTCCTCATCTCTTGAAACTTAAGGCGTTTCTTTACTGTGACAACATGTTTTGAGGCTCTCCTCCAGTTCATTTATTCTTAGTCTCAGCAAAGTTAAAATAAATATAACTATTTGAAAGCTCTTCACACTACCCGCCACTGTTCCTCCTCTGTGGTATAAGATTATTCTGCTGCTATCATATGTACACTGCATGCATGAAAGGAAGTGGTCCCAATATATGAACCCTACTGCTTTTCAAAGAGGTGAAGAAAAGTATTTTTAGCAAATAAGTCTTGTACACTGCTTTGCATGAAGCATTCAGAACTACTACAGTATCCTAAAAGAGAGATTCTAGTATTTCCTTTAGATGTCATTAGATATCCAAGGTGAATAGATTTAACCACACGAAGTACATTCATTCCAATTATAATGTTTTGGTTTTTGCTCCCTAGTGACTTCCGTTTGGTAATCTGTGTTATATGCCTGTCCTGTGGAGTGAACTCTTCAAATGCACTGAAGATCCTGCAACTGAGCTGCACTACTGCTTTAAATTGGTTCTGTTCGCAGCTATGTGAAGGGAAAGCACTGTGGTAACGAAGGCAAGAAGCTAAGCAAAGCCACACTGACCAGCAACATTTTCTTTAAGTAGCTCAATTATGCTATATATGTCATGTCAGACTAACCTGATCTCATTTTTTGCCAGAATTACAAGCCTGGTAGATGAAGGGAACACAGTGGATGTAGCCTACCTTGATTTCAGCAGGGCATTCGACAAGGTGCCCCATGATATTCTTGTAAAGAAGCTGGTAAAATGCGGTCTTGACTATGCTACCACTCAGTGGATTTGTAACTGGCTGACTGACCGAACCCAAAGGGTGCTCATCAATGGTTCCTCTTCATCCTGGAGAAGAGTGACTAGTGGGGTGCCACAGAGTTCTGTCTTGGGCCCGGTCTTATTCAACATCTTTATCAACGACTTGGATGATGGACTCAAGGGCATCCTGATCAAATTTGCAGATGACACCAAACTGGGAGGGGTGGCTAACACCCCAGAGGACAGGATCGCACTTCAAAACGACCTTGACAGATTAGGGAACTGGGCCAAAACAAACAAGATGAACTTTAACAGGGAGAAATGTAAAGTATTGCACTTGGGCAAAAAAAATGAGAGGCACAAATACAAGATGGGGGACACCTGGCTTGAGAGCAGTACATGTGAAAAGGATCTAGGAGTCTTGGTTGACCACAAACTTGACATGAGCCAACAGTGTGACGCGGCAGCTAAAAAGCCAATTCAATTCTGGGCTGCATCAATAGGAGTATAGCATCTAGATCAAGGGAAGTAATAGTGCCACTGTATTCTGCTCTGGTCAGACGTCACCTGGAGTACTGTGTCCAGTTCTGGGCACCACAGTTCAAGAAGGACACTGACAAACTGGAACGTGTCCAGAGGAGGGTCAAAGGCCTGGAAACGATGCCTTATGAGGAACGGCTAAGGGAGCTGGGCATGTTTAGCCTGGAGAAGAGGAGGTTAAGGGGTGATATGATAGCCATGTTCAATATATAAAAGGATGTCACATAGAGGAGGGAGAAAGGTTGTTTTCTGCTGCTCCAGAGAAGCGGACACGGAGCAATGGATCCAAACTACAAGAAAGAAGATTCCACCTAAACATTAGGAAGAACTTCCTGACAGTAAGAGCTGTTCGACAGTGGAATTTGCTGCCAAGGAGTGTGGTGGAGTCTCCTACTTTGGAGGTCTTTAAGCAGAGGCTTGACAACCATATGTCAGGAGTGCTCTGATGGTGTTTCCTGCTTGGCAGGGGGTTGGACTCGATGGCCCTTGTGGTCTCTTCCAACTCTATGATTCTATGACATTACCAGGAACTTTTCTTAGAAGTAGATAAAAGTTTTAAAATAACCTCAAGCGGGCAGGAGTAATGAAACAAGTGTCACACTTCTCTTCCAAGTTGCGCTACATTAGACTCCTATTACAACTGTAGGAGAAACCGCAGAACCCCAAACTGCACTTGGGCAAGTAACACGCATCTATAGGAATCTATAGGTGTGTGTAGAGTATAGAATAGGCCATGATGGACATCTAATCACCAGTTTATATAGGAAAGCTACTAGCTTCCACTCAGAACACACCACAAAAGAATCCACATGTCTACAGCCAAGCCCTACAATTGCATTTGTTCACAGACTCAGATAGAGAATTGCGACTTTCAATTTTTCACCAGACATTCCTTGGAATCCAACACCCATGCAATGCATGGTACACAGGACTATTCTACTATAGTGCATATCCAGAAGAGAAAACTACAGATCGCCACTTGTCACTTTCAGCTCCCAGTTAAAACTAATCAAATATATAATGATCTATAGCACACTTTCTTCTCACAGGCTTTGGATGGCAGGCCCACACTTGTATAGAGACACCCTCTTAACCTAGAACAGCTACTCATGAACAACTGGCCATAAAACAGACATCAAGCCACTAGACCCTGCCACACTTCCAGAAACCCTGCCTCTGTCCCCATGTCAACTCCACAACATTACAAGATCTAATAACATCATTCCCATCACAGCTTCTAATATAATACAAGCCACCTGCCAACAATTCCCTTCTACATGGAGAGGTGGCCTGCTCTAGATCACCCACTGAAGAAGCAGGTATATAGTTAACTGGCTTCTCCATGATTCAACACAGTCACTGGAGATCCAGATGGCATTAGTGGCAAGGACTGCCTATGTCTAGCTCCAGCTACACCACCAGCTTTGGTAGGGCTACCTTGTGAAGATCTGAGAACTGCATTTTGTGCAAAATGTGACCACCAGATTGTTGAGTGGTGTATTTAATCAGAATCGTAACACACCACTTCTGTGAAAACTGCACTGACTGGCAGGATGCTATTGAGCCCAATTCAAGGTTAGACATTAACATATAAAGTCTTACATGACTTAGGTCCCAAATACTTGGAAGAAATGTCTTGGCCTGAGCCTTTAATTCTGCTAGGAAGGCCCTTCACATGGTTGCACTGCTGGGCATAGCTTGATGTGAATGTGATGATACAGGAAAATACCTTCTTGATTACAGAAACACATCTGTGGAATTCCCTTCCCCTAGAACTGAACTGTGTGTTGTGACATGTTAGTGTATCGACTGCAGTATGTAGGTGTGTCGTGTGAATGCTCCCCACTCTCCTCCAGGGGCTAGAAAGGGGTTAGTTTAAACTCTGGTTTGCTAGTAAAACTGAATTACTGTGTAGCGAAATGATGCAAAACTGAATTATTGTGTTGCGAAATGATGCATATCTAAAGTGTGTTGTCACCAATATGAATAAAAATTTCTGTCTTTTGTAAACTGCCCTGAGATCTAATTAAGGGAAGTATAAAAATTTGATCAAATAATTAGAGATTGCTCCTTTCCCCCCCAAAAGGGCACGAATCTGAGATAAGAAATGTCAGTATCAGTGGGGGAACATTTCAACCACACTCTAACAGATCATAAGATAGCCATGATAGAATGCCAAAGGGAAACTGCAACATGAAACTGTTGGATTAGCATCAAACTTCTTGATGAATTCTTTCTTGTGAACCAAATTAGGATATCACACTGCTTGTTTCAATTGGCCAGGATGCCTATGTTAATGGAATATAATTATCACATTCTGCATTTTATTTCCTCCTGAACTTAAAGTTTATAATTCCCCTTCCCCCAACCGTAGATATGGATCTCTGCTGCAAATACGAACGCATCTGAAACAGTGGGCTGCCACCTACTAAAGCTTATACCAGGATAAACTTTGACAGTGTTTAAAGCATCACAAGACTTGGTCGTTTTCAGGAAAGTCTTTGCAAGTGATTTTGCAAGTAATGCTGACTACAGAAGTGGTTTTGGACTTTGCTCTCCTTCTCAGAGTAAGCCTTCATGCATTACAAAAAGATGACATGAAACACAAATCAAATCAAAACATACGCAAAACTACTTTAAGATTGGCCATATTCAAATACAAAAAAGAGGGTATGAGGTAGAGAAGGGAAGGGAACAGAAAAGAAGAATTTTAATTAGCAGGCACACTACATTTTCAACACAATTTTGCGGAGTCCATCTTCTTTTTCTTAATTGGTGATGATTCGTGGCTGAGTAAAATTAAGTAGTCCCGTACTGGGTAAGTGTATTGCAATTTTTTTGCATTTAGCTAACTTGGGTGCATTTTCCATCCATGTAAGCGAAAGCATGCATCTGTGCAATGCAGAATCCAGCTAAAGCTCATTTGCTCTTCATTTTTTTAAAACTTAAATTTCTATGTTACAATGGAAAATCAGTACAGTACAACCATACCAGCAAAGCACACACTGCGGGCTGTAGACCTGGAACAGAACTCTGGGTGTTTGTGAACAGGTCTTGTCCTATCCTCCTCGACTTTTTGCTGAAACTAATTCAAACCATACATGAATTTGTTAGCCACTGATACTTCCTGTTTAGTCAGAGTCAGCATGATGTACTGGCTACAGTGTTTGACCTAGATATGAGAAAACTAGGTGTGAATACTTGCTCAACTATGAAGCTCACTGGGTGGCCGTGGGAAGTCTCTCTCAGTCTAATGTTCCTCACAGATCTGCAAAAGCTAAAATTCTTCTTGGAGCCCTTTAGAGGAAAACCGGGGTACAAGTGTAGCAAATATATACAGTCCTGTGCAGCACTATGCATCTTATAGGAGGCTTTCTCTGCAGAGAACTGAAAGGGGGAAGCATGTACCTGTCCCATGTACCTGGTGAAAGCATGTACCAGCATAAGCTTTGTATGATTTTCTTTTCATCAACTACTTCTGTTTAAATAAAACTAAGCACACAGGAGCCCTGATCCCAGTGCTTCTAGGTTCCACTTATCTCAGAAAGCATTTGTGCATGTTGAGTAGCATATTAAGTATATTGTGTTAATAAAGGAATGAGCAATGCATCATGTGTTGAGAGATTTTAGTCTTCAGGGCCAATATTTTGGTCATGTGCCTCCTGATTTTTAATATTTGAGGGTTTGGTGGGTGTGGGTGGGTGTTTTTTTCTTTTATCTTGGGAGATGGCTGGGATAGCTAAAAGGAGAAGTGCAGACCTGCAGTCACTCTGCCCTCTTCCTCTCCATTCCCCAGAATGCCTCTGGGCTCAGGGAAAGTCTTCATAGGAAAAGGAGGGCAGGGCAGCTGGAGGCCAATGCTTTGTTTTGCAGCCTGTGTAGGAGGGGGAAAAGGAATGCTGCCACTGTCTGGTGAATTTGGGGGAGGAGAAGTGACTTGGAAATATTTAGGGGGTATATTTTACCTGGTTGTAGGTTCTGGTGTTACAAATTGGGGTTTTTTTGGCGGGGGGTGGAAGTTCCTGTCCTTTTTTGTTTAGGGGTATTAAATAAGAAAATAAGTCAACGTACCTGGATATGTAGATCTGTATTTATTTATAGAATTTATAGGCAAATAAAAACAAAATAGAAGGTTTTTAATTTAAACAACTAAAATATGCTAGCATTAAGAAATTTTACTGTGCATTCACGCTGTGTTTCCCAGAATTAAATATTAATATTACATTAATTCAGAGGGTCGTTTTTCTCACCTCTGCCACTGTGAAGTGAAGCAGAGAAACCCAAAGACTGATAAATGGCAGTCACAATCAACGGCAGGGTATGTCAGTTTCTCATTTACCGATCACTGAAATTATGTTCTCATGAACCTGAGCTTTGGAAAAAGCTGCTCTCACCTCGCACACCACAAGCCCACAGCTCCAGGTTGTGTCCAAGGATATGTGCGCCCCACAAGCTTCCTGTCCCACCCTGACAGAAATCATCTAAAACCCCCAGATCTAATTTGTATACACTTTCCTCACCCTGCTCCAGATTATACCCCCCAAAATCAGTTTAAAGATAAAAAATAAAATCTGAACTTTCAAACTTACATTTATGCAAAGCAAGCAAATAATGTAGTAATCAATTATTTTGCATAATGCATTCTCTTGCAACATCTAAAAGTACATAAACCTTGACAAGAACCTACAGCAGTGGTTTTCAACCAGTGTGCCATGGCACCCTGGGGTGTCTTGAATGATGGTCAGGGGTGCCGTGGGCAACACTGGCCTCTGTCCTTCTTTCCTTCCCTTCCTCCTCTGATGCCCTCTCACGTCTCTGCCTCCCAAAGGCTTGCAAAGCTGTTCATTACAGCAGCCCTGGCCTCAAGCTCAGCAGGTGAATGGTGCCTCTGGGGCTGGCCAGGGAGTGCTGGTTGCAAGGAGCTGAGGTGGCCTTGGAGTTAAGCAAGCAAGTGGACGACTAGTGGCAGGCAGGGTGGGCAGGCACTGGCCTGTCTTGTGCTTGCTGTGTGCAACGCCTGCCCGGAAGCTGAGTGCCCAGTGCTGAAGGGGAGATTTTTCACCAGGAATGCCCAGCAGTGCCCACTGCTGCCTCCCAAGGTAAGGTGCTGGCCTCATGTTCACCTTTGGCCAGTCTCCATTGTGCCACGAAGGCTGGAGGCATCTTCTTCCCAGGCCCCTGTGCGGCAGTGTGAGGAGGGACCTTTCTTTGAGGCAGAGAGGGCAGCTCAGAGACCAGGGGTGGCAGAAGTGGCTGCTCAGAAGACTCCCAAGGAGAGGGGAGAGGGGAGGAGTCCGAGGGAGCACTCCACAAGGGTGTTCAAAAAAGGGTGAGAGGCTGCCAGCTCTGCAGGGGTGACATAATTGGGCTCCTGAGCCCTATAGGGGCGCCACTGGAAGATTACAGTTGGTCAAGGAGCCGTGGACTCAAAAAGGTTGAAAACCTCTTACACCAAATAGAAGGACCAAATCTGCACAGGCCTATGTATGTGCTAGTGAAGCAACGGGTGGGCAGGTGACCAATCACTTGGGGTTTTTACATCCCTGTTTAGTGATATACAGTGGTACCTCGGTTTAAGAACTGTCCTGTTTATGAACGATTCAGTTTACGAACTCCGCAAAACCGGAAGTAGTGTCCCGGTTTGCAAACTTTACCTCGGTGTAAGAACGGAATCCGAACAGTGGAAGGGCATTGATGGCGGGAGGCCTCATTAGAGAAAGCGCGCCTTGGTTTAAGAATGGACTTCCGGAACGGATTAAGTTTGTAAACCGAGGTACCACTGTATAATTGATTTTTTCTATGTTACCTCAAACATATTCCAAAGGGTCAAAGCAGCATGGATAATATTACTCAACCTATACATGACAAAGGGGTAGGAGGAAATAAACCACTGAGGAGTATCATGTTAGTCTGTTTGAGGGTGTATTCCTAGACCTTACATAAAACACATGAAATTCAGCTGATCAGAACACAAACTTTGCCACACCATATCCAACATGTAACAGGTCTTTGCTTTAGAGGTCAAAGCTAATTTTGTATTGCACTCAGAAACTCTCTAGGAGCGAATATAGCCTATGGAACATACTGTAGGATAATATCCTACTCTGTAAATAGCACAGCTCACTCAGGCATTTCAGTCACCCAATGAAAACTAAATAAAAATAAAAATACACTTGTAGACCCTCTTGCAAGATTGGCACATCACTGTTAAAAACAAGTCTCCTTTTTGCTATGCAACTGTTGCAATTAAGCTATCTGTTTATAGTTCATGCACAGTATTTGTTCTTGTTGCAAAATCTGGGACAAAAGGTTGAAAGTCAAGGAAAACTGGAGGGGAATAGAAAGGTTGCTAATCTCCCACAGAAGCATGGAATTTAATGAAACAGAGGACACCAATGTGATGCATCCTTGTTGTCCACAGGGACCCCTCCCCACATTGAAATCAGGCTTCGAAGAGGCATTCTATCATAGCCAACAGAATAGGTGGCAGAGTGTGTCTGGGGTGCCTGGTTTGAAAGTGTGCCCATGGGCCCCAAAAGGCCAGAGAACAAAAGGAAATTCTTACCATGAATTTCTGTTCCCAGAGCCTTCTGGAGGACAGCCCTTTAGCTAGACAAGTGGGCTTTGTCTGACAAGGCCTTCAAGTAGGAAGGTACAACAGAGGGTGGTGCAGCCATTATACCTCTTCAAGCCCACTCAGCAAGCTCTGGTAAATCCCAGCAAGCTCTGGTAAAAATCACATTTTTTAAAAAAATAAATCCAAATCTTTATGAGTGCCACTTTCAAACCATCTCTGCAGAGGATATACAGGAGGATGGTAGCCCTGCTTTGCCTTTCTATCCCCGCCTTCCTGTCCTTGAAAGCCATAATGTCCCCTTCTCCAGTGTTTCAATCACACAATTACTAGCTACTTTATCTCCAGATCTAAATAGGCAGTAAGTTACCTCTGCATCTCAGTGAATCTGCCTGTTCTACAGCTGTATTAGTTATAGGCAGCTGATAGAAGAGATCTAAAAGAACAGACTATGTCTACAAGCCTAGATCTTTCCGCTTTAAATACATGCAGATTCATACCATGTCTTCCTAGCTTTTAGATACCCTAAAACGAAGAAGAAAAACAAGGCTGGTGATTATTGTTGATTTACCATCTCTGCCTCTTGGCCAACAGTGTTTATGGTACCTCAGGTTCTCAATCACTTTACATACTTCAGATATTTTAGATTGTTGAAATTTCCTGTTCCTTAATGAGCTTAGTTAAAGATACAGTTGTAGGCATCAAGACACACACACACAAACTTATTGCAGTTGTCTTTGTAACTGAAGTGAACAGAACTAAACTAAGTATTCCAAGTGTGGCCCATTCAGACACCCAAGCCTACAATATGTAAAGAAGGCATCCCCAAACTCGGACCTCCAGCTATTTTGGGACTACAATTCCCATCAGCCCCGACCACTGGTCCTGTTAGCTAGGGCTGGTGGGAGTTGTAGTCCCAAAACAGCTGGAGGGCCGAGTTTGGGGGTGCCTAACCTATGGGACGCGGGTGGCGCTGTGGGCTAAAGCCTCAGTGCCTAGGGCTTGCCGATCGAAAGGTCGGCGGTTCGAATCCCCGCGGCGGGGTGCGCTCCCGCTGCTCGGTCCCAGCGCCTGCCAACCTAGCAGTTCGAAAGCACCCCCGGGGGCAAGTAGATAAATAGGTACCGCTTACCAGCGGGAAGGTAAACGGCGTTCCGTGTGCGGCTCTGGCTCGCCAGAGCAGCGTTGTCACGCTGGCCACGTGACCCGGAAGTGTCTTCGGACAGCGCTGGCCCCCGGCCAATAGATGTGAGATGGGCGCACAAACCCCAGAGTCTGTCAAGACTGGCCCGTTCGGGCAGGGGTACCTTTACCTTTACCTTTAACCTAAAGCATCACCTTGTGGCCATTAAGCACAAGCGCAAACACACTACGTAAACCACACAGACTCCACGGCATTACTGCCTCCCTACTGACCATCACTGTTTGGTCTGTCAAAATGCTATTTTAATACAGTGGTGCCCCGCAAGACAAATGCCTCGCAAGACGGAAAACTCGCTAGACGAAAGAGTTTTCCGTTTTGGAGGTGCTTCGCAAAACGAATTTCCTATGGGCTTGCTTCGCAAGACGACAATCTCTTGCGAGTTCCTGCTGGTTTGTTTTTTTCCTCCCCCCCTTTTTCTAAGCCGCTAATCAGCTGATCAGATCAGCAGATAAGCCGCTAAAAGCCGCTAATAGCGCTAATCCGCTAATCCGTCAATGGGCTTGCTTCACAAGACGAAAAAACCGCTAGACGAAGAGAATCACAGAACGGATTCTTTTCGTCTTGCTTGGCACCACTGTATCTCCTTCCTGCTTTTCTTTATTTCATCCAATACTGATTTGCACAACTCAGAAATCCTTAAACTTGAAACTTCCTTTTCCAAGCACTCTTAAGAGCTGTTCAATTTTTAGCAATACTCAAAAAATAAAAGTCACCTCATTCCTTTCCAACTGGCCCATGCAATATGCTTACAGCCAAATCTATTTAAATTGTTTGGGCGAGGCGGTACAATATGTCTGGTGCTATTTTCAAAAATATGCAGTGTGGGTGATAGAAGCAAGCAAATAGTCATAGTCTAAGAGTGCTTGGATAAACTAGTAGTGACACTCCAGGTGCTCAGGGAGCAACAAGAAAAAGCCTCCCACAGATTGGGAAATGAGAGCACTGGGGTTTTGCTTTTTTAAAAAATCTACTTTATTCTCAATCCTCCCCACATTCATCATAGGCAGAATAGTATATCTTATGACTCCGGAGCTAGCTCTAAACCCAATCAGAAAAATAGCAGAAATGGCAATTAATAAATCCAAATAAATTTAAATGCCGTTGTTCTGCTTTACAACAGTGATTTCGGTGTTTGTTGCCACTATGCAACTTGTAGCTTCTGATTTAGAAGTCAATGCCTCAGGAAAGTTTAAACATTCTTTCCAAAACAGAGGCTTATAGGATAAGCCACTTCCACCCTCTGGATGTGGAACAGTACAGTTTATAAACCCCTACAGGTAGCTCCATGTTACAAGTTAATTAGCACAGAGAGATCCTTCAGGAGATCTGGTCAACTTCACTGTGGTTAAGTGAAGAGTACAAGTTGTTTGAGAATACCCTCACTAATCCTGTCAATAAGGAGATAATACCAAGAGATACAAATTCCTTGGTATTTTAGAAGTAACAGCATATTAGAGAATCTGAAGCATGCAAACTATCCCAATCTGAAAAAGAAGTCTGGTTTAGACATCATATTAAACAGCTTGTTGTAAATAAACGATGGTTTTGAACAAGCAGTGTGCTGGTGCACATTGCTCAAAAGTCCCTGCTTCGCGGTTGCCGCGCTCCTCCTGTTGCTGCACCGGGCAGAAAACAAGCCAGAGGCTGGCTTTGCAATACTGTGAGCCAGAGCTGGTAGGTTGTTTCGCTAAAACAAGCCCAAGTGGTAAGCTAAGCAACATCGGCTTCTACTCATGGTTTGCCTGGAAAGAAGAAACATGAGTGCCGGTTCACATGTAACTCAAAGCCACCTCCTGATTTGTTTCTGCCCCAGCTTGGCCACAGCAGGCAAAGTGGAGGCTTCTAAGCAATGTGAATCAGCTCATTCACATTCTCATTCACATTCATGGCTTGTATTTAACATGATCAAACATGATGTCCAAACCAAACCAATGTCTGAATGCAGTGCATTAAACCAAGAAGGTTCGATGTTTGAACTATTCTTTCCCAAACAGATTGAAATGGGGCAATATGGATTGCAAAGGACAGAATGTGTATTCAACCAAGGGAGACCAAGTCTTAAATACTTGCTCATTCATGAAGTTAAATGGGAATCTTTGGGCAATTTTGCAACTCTTATCTTAAAAGCATGGCAGGAATAAATACGGAATAAAACACGCTTGCACTCTAAAGTAGGGTAAATGAATAGCACCATCTAGGTTGTTGTGTTTCTAGGAACAAGGTGCTGGATGGCACATATATGTGATTTCTAATGGTCTTGCTGGAGCAAACCAACATTCACCTCCATCAGCACTCTGCTTACAACAGTTTTAACCCAGATGCCTCTGGAAGCTGACAAACTTAGACACAGTTGTAGTGGCCATTTTGTTTGCCCCTCATCTGATATTCAGAGCTATGCTGCCCCCGAAAATGGAAGTTCTTTAAATTAATAAGCTGAAATATGCAGTCCTTTGATCTGGAACCAAAACTGGAAAATTAAGGATGATTTGGGCAATACTCCATGGTCTTCTGGTCTACTTTTGTCTAAAAGACCTATTCCTGCAGATTTCCTTTGAATTTGATCAAGTCTTATTAGAGAAGTCTGTTTCAAAGCATTTGATCTGTGAACCACCTTTTGTCAGCATCTTGCAAAAAAAAAAAATGTTAAGTGATAGCTGGGCAAGTGTTTTGAGAGTACAGAGTATACTCTTTTCTCAACCCACTAAAATTTACTTCACAGCTGAATTCCATTCTTCCTCCTCCTCCACTCCCTAAAACATTTCCCATAACTTTCATCCACTATCAGCTGTGTGATTTGCTGTTCAGTAAACATACTGATGAAACCAGCCAAATGTGAATTATTAGGTCCAGTGAACAGAGGTCAAGCCAAGGTTTCAAGAACATCTTGCCATCTCCTTACTTTCATACAGTATTCTTTAAATCAGTGGTATTCACGACAGCACTTGTAAACCAGATTACAGCCAGAGCGGTGACCAACACTTAATAGCTGCATTCTGAAGCCAAATCAAGAAGAAAGGAAATCTGCAGTTAATCCCACAGCAAGGAAGATGCACATCTTTCAGTTCTGTATCGGCTGTTAAGTGACAATGGATATAGAAATCTGTTGCACGAGTCAGGTCACAGATTTTTTTTTTTAACTACTCCCAGTAAAATATGTTGTGACAGATAAGCACATCTGCCTGTCCCCACCTGTTGCCAACATTCCACACATTCCCCAGAAACTTCTGCTGTGGCAATTGATAAGCAGCCTCCCCTCCATCAGAGGAAAAACGGCAGCAGAAAAGTGGGAAACAAACAGGCTCTTACACAAACAAATGCTGCTCCAAGGCCTGAAAGAGGCCAGTGGATAGTAGTGGTAGAGGAGTGCTGGCATAGTATAGCGGCCACAAGACTAAACTATGGATCTGGGAAGGCCCCAGTGTGACTCTTGTCTCAGTCATGAACTCACTGGCATCTCAGTTCTTTGTCTCAGTTCTCCCATCAGTAATATGAGGGATAGTACAAGGCTGTTGTAAGGATTCCAAGATAGATAACACACGCGAACCACTTTGAAAGCTTGAAAGTGCCTGACACAAATGGTTAAGTAAATAGAGGATGGAGCTGGGAGCAGTTGTGTTTGTGAAGACTTCATTAGCTGCTTCTTCTGTCAATCAATCTAAAATCTACCTCTTTTATTGGTAAAATTATTGGTTTCCATCAGGATGGAGAGGTGGCAGAATATGTTTATTCTTATTTCTTTGTGGATTTCTGAATATAGGTCCAATCACACTTTCCAAGTCCTTGTCAAGAATGACTTTACTTTTATGACTTCCCTCCACATTAGGTATGGGAATCCTGTGGCTCTCAAAATGATGTTGAACTACAATTCCCATCATTCCCCAAAATTGGTCATTTTGTAGTTTGGAGTTTAACAACATCTGGAGAGCTACATGTTCCCCATCCCTGCTCTATGTATACCTTACACATCCTTTTCCAAAGAGAAACAAGTTTCAGCTGCTACAGAGAGGCTCTGTCCATGCTGTTCGGCCATACCAAAAAACAAATGCATCTGATTGGCAGAATACAGTAACCACTATAAGAGCACAAGCTCTTTGTCCCTTTCTAGAGGAAGTGACCCCATTAGCTGCCCAGGCAGCTGACAGAACAGATGGTGGAACAGCTGCAGCCCAGACTAGTTGAACCAGCCAATTCTTACAGGTACCAGTATATGAACTTTATTTAAACGTTCATACTTAGTTCACTGTAGTTGTGCTGTTAAGTCCACCAATTTAGTTAATTGTGCTTAGAAGTGCAGCTCTGAAACTACTGCCAACATAAAAAGTTTACCAAACTGCATATTCCACAAAGATGCATATAAAGAGTTATAAGAAGGCACACTTACTCCCCTTACTTGCCGCTTCTAAGTGTAAAATGATTGCCTACTATCTCACTAATGTGGCAATAACATGCCACACCATAATACATGTACATACACACAACCTTCTTTCTTTTCTGAAATACACCCAAGTCTCTGCTAAACTGTGGCCTGGACCTGAATAGGCCAATCTTTGAAGAACGGGTCATGCCTTGGAGCGTAGGTTTGGACTTAGTATTTTTATCTCTTCCAAACCTATGATTCTTTAAAATATAGGGTCAGAAGTGTTGTGACTAGTTTCAAATGAGTAATCATTTTTTTAAAAGCTTCACCTAAATCAGATATATATGGAAACACCTAAGTAAAAACAAAAACAACTACGCAAGATGTTTAGTATCCTAAACAATACTTTTCATTTTCTAGTCAGAATTTGCAACAAGTGTTTTCCATAGTGTTTTCCCCTGTTTTCCCTAACATAATGTCACAATGTATGGTTGCACAAGTTTTGTTTAAACTAAAGCAAAAGGTCCGGATAACTGAATTAAACAAAACTTGATACATTCCCTAGTTCATCTTGCTTTATCTCCCCTGCAATCTTTCCCTTTAACTAACTGAACTTTTGTTCTTTATAACATAGTTGCTGTTATTGAAGCTACTGTATGGAACTACTAAAAGCTGATAGTCTTTTTAAATTAATAAAAATTGTGCTCTAATGAAAAGGGGGGGAAACCAATACTTTTCATTCTTACTTCTTGAGACCTAAATAATGCTTCAGTGGAAAAGCAGGAAACTACCATTGAAAAATTGTACTGTTAAAGGGGTTTCTGTTTTGTTTTTAGTTTCCACTTGAGAACCAGGGAAACAACAGACGGCTCACTTTAATAAAACCGGGAATAGAAGCATTTTGCAAGCTAAAATGGAAAGTTCAAATACACCAGCAAGCTCAGAAGGCAGGTTTGTCCCAAACTACAAGGAACTGTTTTATTCACATACAGACTCCATGAGGTCTCCGTTTTCGTAATACATATGAGACAATGTCCTTCTGATAAGCTCTCAATTACACCAGCACTCGGAAAATATTCCCACAGGAAAACACACATTCTTAACTGCTCACTAAACAGATTAGCTAGCTAATGAGTCTATATTTTGACTATCAGTTCTGAATTAATTTCATTTTGCATTCCCACATTATGTGCTAGTTCTAATACCATACTTTCCCTAATTAGGAAACATACTTGGCACTTGAAAAAGCAACTAGTCAAAGCATTTTGCGCATGAATCCTTTTTGTTCTTTTTCTTATAGTAAGAGGGGCAGCAGAACACCATTTTTGTTGCACTACAGATTTAGTCACTCAGCACTTTCTAAACATGAATACTTCAATACCTGGGATAGCTCAGTCAGTACAGCCTAAGACTCTTAATATCAGGGTCATGGGTTGAAGCCCCACATTGGGCAACATATTCCTACATGGCAGGGGTTTGGACTAGATGACCCTCGTGGTCCCTTCCAACTCTACAATTCGATGATTCTATGAATGATGATTGGGTTTCCACAAAAGTTTGTACATTGTGACAGAGAATGAAAATCTGGACAAGGGAAAGGAAAGTATGGGGAAATAACTTGCTTGTTCAACAGAAGCAGCAACATGGCAGAGGGATCTCCAGTGAAAATGTCAGTATTTTCCTGCAAATGCCCCAGGGATAGCACCTGCACAAGATACAGGTGTGACCACAGCTCTGGGCACACCTACAGCATCTTCAGGCCAACCGCAACCTATTGCAACTATTAACTGTATTCTAGAGATGAGGGCTGTCTACATAACAGATATCAATGTAAGCTTAGAGCTTGCTCAGAGCATTATTAGTACCTCCTGTTCTCAAAACAAGATTGAAACAGAATATGAGAATAGAAAAGGCACAGAGAGAGGCCAGACTGACTCCAGAAATCTAAAATAACCATGCCAAACTGCCTGAGAGACAGTAAAAATAGCTTGGCTTTCCCTTCCCAAGACATAACTTTGCAGGAAATGACTACACAGAGCGTCTCTAAATACTGAGCTTAAAAAGTAGCTACTTTAGAATATTTATCTCGAGATTTATCTGAAGAATGGCTAGCAAGTCAGAAAGCTGGCTTTTAAAATGTATCTGTTCTAGGCCTAGTTCCAAGCAGTGTCAGTTGCTGTGCTAATTTGAGATTATAACCTTATTTTAGACAACTAAACATCAAGAGAAAATCTCCCTCCAGCCTATGAACTGCTCATATATACAGGCACAAAGAGCAACACAGCAAACCAAATGAGCAAAGAACAGAAAATTCTCATACACTAAGAAGTTCAAGAAACAATACTGCCCACCTTGCAAATGTCAGAAGGTCAAAACTAACACCCCCATTAAAATTTTAAGTGATTTATGCCCCGGAAGGAATTCCTGAGCTACTAAATGAAACACATCCAATAAAAATAACATTCTTTCTACATGGTTACCATATAGCTTAAATCACATGATTATGTTTGAAGAGATTCAGAAACAACCATCCAGACCACCATGGCTGTGTTTTCTCACTAAGTGCACCAATTTCACACGGTAGTTCCATAAGCCAACTTTCCCAACTCAAACATTCCTGACATTCCTATGCTGAACTGCAGCTTCAGATATTAAAACACAGAAATCAAAGAAACATTGATTTAATCAGAAATAAGGATTTATAGCGACATTTCTTCCAGTAGCACCTTAAAGACCAACTAAGTTAGTTCTTGGTATGAGCTTTCGTGTGCATGCATACTTCTTCTGTGTATCTGAAGAAGTGTGCATGCATATGAAAGCTCATACCAAGAACTAACTTAGTTGGTCTTTAAGGTGCTACTGGAAGGAATTTTTTTATTTTGACTATGGCAGACCAACACGGCTACCTATCTGTAACTATAGCGACATTTGTATTTCTTTTGATAAGTCAGTCTCCCTGACAGATTTTAAACTCTTTTCTACATATCGTATCAAGTGAGCAATCACCACTTCATCTGGCATGACTGCACCATCAGCACTAGTTCTGGAATAAGATCTTCATCAAATGCCCGTTATGATGTTTTCACCGTATCCTTTGCTGGATAAATGCCAGTCTACACCACAGAGCCAAAGCTTCTCTCATAAAGGTCAGCATCGAGGTTCCCCCTTTCCATCAGCCCCAGCTAACATGACCAATAGCATGATAGGAGCTGAATTCCATCGCCATCTGGAGAGCCACAGGCTCAGATTTAGATGCTGCACAGAATCCTGTGGAATCTAACCTAGAAGAAGGGGTTCAGAAAGAATATATTCTGGCCCTACACATCCATTTGCACCGTAAATAAGGAGATTTGCACCACTTTGAATTGACTGCAATATATTCCTTTACAGCTGTACAGTGGTACCTCTGGTTGTGAACAGGATCTGTTCCGGAGGCTCGTTCGCAACCTGAAAAGAACACAACGTGCGCCTGCGCGTTGCGACTCACCGCTTCTGCACATGACGTCATTTTGTACATCTGCGCATGCACAAGCGGCAAAACCCGGAAGTAACCCTTTGCGGTACTTCTGGGTTGCCATGGGACGCAACCTGAAAATGTGCAACCTGAAGCAAATGTAACATGAGGTATGACTGTAGTTTCAAACTTCTTACTTTCAGGGAACCCTTTTCACACTTCTCTTGGGCTTCTAAAAAGCACACTCCATTCACTAGGGCTGGGCGATATATAGGACTGGCTTGAAGTTCACACTGTGATAACTGTTTCATAATATCTGAGCTGGCAATATATCGTGAATCACAATGTGAGTATGGTCTTGGCAATATCTGGTATTCAACATTGGCAATGAATCATGGTGAATACAACTAATCTGGGACTGCCAGACTGCTAGCAGGCCTGCTAGGAGGCAGAAGTAGCAACTTGCCATGACCGTGGTACGTGTTGTCAGTCGTGGTGACAACCTGCAAGGCCTTGTGTTGGCGATGGAAAGTGGTAGCAGTAACAGCAGCAGCCTGCAAGGCCTCATGACAGCAGTGAGAGGAAGTGACGGCAGCGGCAGCAGACTGCGAAGCCTCGCAGGCTGCAGATTATTGTGCCACTGCTGCCAGGCTGCTGCCGCTTCTGCCGCCTAGTGGGCCTGCTGGCAGTCCTAGATTATTTGTATGCACTATGACTCATCACCGTACTTTGGATTGTCCAGAATACCACCATTTAGCAGCCAAGCCCAAAATCAAAAGTCCTGTTGGGATGCATTTTGGCTTGCCTGCTGCTGAAAGTGACCGTGAAGTGATTGATAATATCATCATTTATCAGTTTTAGACCCTTAAGTAGTAGCAGCTGCCAGGACATTGTCCTGTTCACTTTTACGTTGTTCCTTCTTTATTTCAGATATCATGATATATCAGTATATCACGATATATCACAATGTTGAAAACCAGTTATCGCCCAGCCCTACCATTTACACAAGGTGCTGGTCAGGTCTGCTTGGCCTCAAAGCCCTGTGTGAACAAAATACACCTCAGATTTCTAATATTATCCATACGGAACTACAACATTCCGTGGATGTAGCTAGAAAAACAACTTATGTATTCAAGTCATCAGATGAAGAATCTTCTGCTGCTCAACCTTCCACCCCACCCAAAAAAGGCCTCTGGCAGTTTTGTACCAAAGCCCAGAACTGGTTCAGTGGTTGAAACACAGCATTTTACAATAGTATTCTTCAAGACTTCTCTTACAATCATCTTGTCTAATAGAATACATATAAAGTACTGAAAATACAAACACATAAAACCCAGATTTATGGGGGGGTGTTAAAAAGAATGCTCACACTGAGGCTTAACTAGATCAATCATTGTGCATTTTCTAATGAAGTCTATCACAAGGTAATTCTAATAAATCTTCAGTTTAAAGAAAATAAACAAGAGATTAGAATACTGATATAATAATTGAACTGTAGAGATGTAAAAGCAAATGGAAAAATGGAAAAATTCAGAATATGACTTCCCGTTCTTATCACCACTACCTTAGATCACGGAAAGATACAGCAATTGGAAAGCTCTATAAAGTAGTTTCTCTTTTAGGATAATGAAATGTTTTAAAGCAGTGTCTTAAAATAATATTGTTTGAAATCAGCTATGGATCTTTCGGAACATGATAATATTGTTTGACAAATCATGGCTTAAATTGGACTGAAGAGAAGTGTTTGCATCTGTGTGCTGTCTCGTCTCTGCTTATGTGCCCTAATTCTACACTTTGGGGGTTTATTTCTTGTTTCCCATTACTTCCAAACTGGGAAAGTGACTATAATTGTTGCTCACAAAATGGGAACAAACAGTAGCTTGCAATCCTGACTTACAAACAGAGCTTCAGACACAGTCTTCCAGATTGTATGGAAAACTGTACATTAAAGAAACCCTACAAGCATCTGAGTGCAGAGGGAATATTATAGATACAACACTCTTTCTTTGTTCAATAGCCTCTGCTTTATTGGACTGAGATTGTTTTATCTGAACTGGGCTGCTAACTGAGTAGAGGAATAAATGAGTTTTGCTAGATTTCATGAATCTAATTTACAATAAATGCATAAAAATAAATAGCTATTAGTTGAGAAAGAGTAACTTTTTGGATAAACTGCAACCAGATCTAATGCCTTTTACACAGAAGCAAGTCATGCTCAGATCAATAGGGTTTACTCCAAGCTAAATGACCACAGGAGTGCATCCCCACCCATTAGGAGTCTTGTTAATTTAAATTAATATCCAAATGTATTGCTGTTCCTTATAGTGATGCTTATCTTCTGAGCTCTTTAAAAATACAAGTTTCTTCTGTTTTTGCATGACAACTCTGAACAGGTCAAGATCTTAAGAGCTACTTTAAAGTGAACCCAAAGGCTTGGACATGCCCAGTAGGATTTAACTTTTCTTCCTTTGAATGGCAGAACCTCTGCCCCCAAGCCATACCAAACACTGCTTTTAAAATTCCCCTCAGAACAGGGATTCAAAAGAAGTTTCCCATGAAGCAAGGAGTTGGTCTTTTTCAAGAAACAAGCCCAATGCCTCTTTAGCAGCACACTGAACTAGCTGCAAGAATCCTTGGATCCAGGCCACTCCATTCCAAATCCAAACAGAATCTTCCTTTTCTGCGTGACAATATTGTTTCTACTCTATTTATTCCAGTTGCCAAGCTATGGTGCACTCTGATACTTTAGGGTACAACAGCTTAAGCTCCATGTTCAGAACTGTATATTTATAATTGTTTACATGCAGTAAAGGCACTAATACTTTTAAAGACTAACAAATGATGCAAACAATTTTATTAAAGTTTTCTCATTTAAAAAAAAGAAAGTCTGAATAACTAATTGGCCAGAGTTTGGATATATACAGAAAGTTAAGTGGGTTGCTTATTAAGGGTGAAGGTGGATTTCAAAAAGTTGAAGACAATTGCCTTCTGTAGACCAGTAAACTGAAGACTCGTGTTATAAAGGACAAGGGTAAAGGTAAAGGGACCCCTGACCATTAGGTCCAGTTGTAGCCGACTCTGGAGTTGTGGCACTCATCTCGCTTTATTGGCTGAGGGAGCCGGCGTACAGCTTCCGGGTCATGTGGCCAGCATGACTAAGCCGCTTCTGGCGAACCAGAGCAGTGCACGGAAACGCCGTTTACCTTCCCACCGGAGCAGTACCTATTTATCTACTTGCACTTTGATGTGCTTTCGAACTGCTAGGTTGGCAGGAGCAGGGACCGAGCAATGGGAGCTTCTGATCAGCAAGCCCCAGGGCTCTGTGGTTTAACCCAAAGCACCACCCGTGTCCCTCTAAGGACAAGGGTACCATCAGTTATTTGAGTACTGAACTGCACTGCCGGCGGGTGCCCTCAAAGTACAGTAATACGTCCTTTGACAGCTGAGGTGATATCTGTGGCTAGTTAAGATGCAGGGGGAGCTTTTATTATTTTAATCCAAATCATGAGATTTCAAGTCAAATGCCCTTCCCCATAAACACTAACAGAAACTTTTCTGAAATACTAATTTTCTGAGAATAAAAGCCCAGAGATTAGTTTGCAAAGACCAAAAAGTTCCTGTACCTAATGCAAACACACTTTTGCCCCATTTTATCTTTGGGACTTATTCTTTTTCAAATAGCTGGCAGGAGTTGGGGTCCTGGTATCCCATTAATGGATTAACACCCCCCACCTCAACCTGCAGCTGAATAGTAATAAAATGATAGACAGTTGCTCCTAAAAACACATGTGGCTTAGACCACAGTGCCACCTGCGTCCCTTCTTCTCATATGCAAAGAATTAGGTCACAACTTATAAACTCAAAAAAACTGTACATTTAAAGCACAGCAATGGATGGAAGTCTTGTGGTGCGACTTTATGAATGAGTTTATAGTCTCAATTTAAACCAGCACGATCACTTATTATGCCTTAAGGTTCATTTGAAAATCAACTAGCTATACTTATAAGAGCTTTATTGTACTGTTCACCTTGTGAATTTCTTCTGAAATGGAAGCATCTGAAAATGTGGGTTTGTAAGACTTTCTATTATCCACTTTCAAATAGCAAGTGAAATTTAAAGCATTCCATGAATTAAGTAGCAGAAATATAAAGCAGCTCATCGAACACAATCTTTTCAGGGGTTTCAAGCTTGTTTCTCATTCTAACTTAGGCTCCGAGTCCTAGCTTGCACTTGGTTGGTTGGCATCTGTCTGTCTCGAGAGACAATGGAGTGCACGTCAGGGAGTGAAGTCAAACTGCTAAGTTAGCAACACCCAAGTGACCCCACCCCCGGGGAACAAACCTGTGTGGTTTGTATGGAGGTTCTAGGTTGTCCTAACAACAAGACCCCCCTCTTGACCTCAGAAGGAATGGAAAGCAATATGTTTGGCAATAGCTTGGCTGCAGGAGTTGCTGGAAGGAGACGTACAAGGTGCCATCCAACCGTCTCAGGGACTCCATTCCAGATATGCGTTTACTCGTTATTTTCTTCTACCGAAGATATCCCATACACCCCAAGCTTAAACTGGGAGACAAGAAAACCTACAGTCAAGAGTTCCGAGACCTTTATACATTCAGATTAACATAGGCAGCCAAGATCTATTCCAACCTTACTGTTATGATGGGTTCCTCACACCAGATTTTCATAACTTCACTAGTCTGGCAAGCCCCTGAACTTCTAGAAAGAGCTCAGTTCATCAAAAAGAAATCAACTAGTTTCTTTTACACATAACTTTGCGCAGAAAAGGAGGGATGGTTCTTCTCTTATATGTTGCATTGTCTTAAAAAGTTATTACAAATACAAAGTTTGTTTTACACCTGGCAGAAGTTCCTTCAGTTAAGCAAATGCTCAAATGTGTTTCACAGCTTGATCCTATGCATGCTTACTTCTGAGTTACAGTGGTACCTTGGGTTACAGGTGCTTCAGGTTACAGAGATGCTTCAGGTTACAGACTCTGCCAACCCAGAAATAGTACCTTGGGTTAAGAACTTTGCTTCAGGATGAGAACAGAAATCACGTGGCAGTAGCGCAGCTCAGCGGGAGGCCTCATTAGCTAAAGTGGTACTGCAGGTTAAGAACAGTTTCAGGTTAAGAATGGACTTCCAGAATGAATTAAGTTCTTAACCCGAGGTACCACTGTACAGGGTTTAATGATGCTCACTCCCATGTTAAGTGTGCACAGGATTGCAGTCCTACAAACATGTGAAATGTCAAGAGATCACAGTTGGGGAAAATCTGTAAATTTCAAAATCTGGTGTCAGGCAATAATTTTATTAGGACCAAAGTGCCACAAAATAACAAGCAAAGCTTCTGAGTTCACAGAACTCTTCATATTACCCCTGAAACACATATTTCCACCACCCTGTTGGGGCCACTGAGAACTCAAAATGACAAAAGCCTGTTTCCTAATGAATCCTGAATAGAAAATGAAGACCGCGTATAGTTTTCCAAATCCTGTTTCAGTGCTCTAGCTTGAAAAACTGTCCTTGAGACTGACTCTAGCTAATAAACACTCATGCCACATGACTCTTACCTGACATTCCTTACTAACTTTTGTAATAATTTATTGGACAGTTCATCAGAATAAGCCTCTACTGGGCAAAACTCTGACCCTCCCACATCTGAGGGTTTGCACCAAAAAAGGTAAACTTTTTTAAAAAATAAATTGTGCTTAAAAAAATGTATGGGTTATACCCAAGTTACACAAATAAAAATCTGCTCATTCAACTGAGCTTTACCAGACCCTTGTCCACAGTACGAGCTGCTGTTACTCCAAGGAAAGTGCTGGGATATGCAGAGGGCAGCTGCAGAGAGGAAGAAGGAAACTGGCAAAAGCAAAGCATTGGCAGTAATGGGAAGAACAGAGGAAGAAAGTCCTCTTCTCATGTAGACTTACACTCATGTAGTTTGGGATGTAACCCATGGAGGGAAAGACCAAAACTTGGAAAGGAAAAGGTAAAGAATGTCATGTGTTCGTTAATTAAGATAAAACCTGAATTACTATATATTTCACTTCATTTTTATGAAACAGATACTGTTTTTAAATTGTGTATTGTATGGCTGTAATTTTATGGCAGGATTAGTCTTCACAGCCAGCCAGCAGCAAAACATGGTTGGAAACCAAAGCCAGGCAGAAATTTGTGGCTACTTGTGAATGTAGCATTATCATGAGTACATAGTGTGACTAGGTATCAAAATTAGTTTCCAGATGCCCCAGAGATTGTACAATAAGAATGTATATGGACTAATGCTCAAAGATTTTGGTATGAGAGAATAATGAGCTGTACGCCTTTGCTCGGGGATCCCATTGCGCTGGGGCTATACTGTTTGAAGCATAATGAGCTGTAAAGCAACACTCTCATGTCAAGAATCACTCGTCTCATTTTGTTCTGACCCTTTTCACAATTTACCAGATGTATTTTCAAGAAGAAAAATCATGTTTTGAAGACACATTGACATGTTTTATTACTCAGGAAGAACTCAGAGGTCAAATTAGTCCTTGTGTCAGGAATGCATGCCTGTCAAGAAGAGTGTGTAATACCTAATGATTTAACTAGATAATGGACAGTGGTTGATAACAGTGCCCTCAATATCTGCTAGTCCTATTTCTTTGTTCAAACTTGTGTTATAGCCCCTACATTCTTCCTGGGAACAATATGTTTTCGGTCAAGAGCAGGGCAAATATACCACAATAACAAGGGGATTTTATCCTGCTTAGGGTCTGGTAGTTTTGGCAGCTGCTGCCCAGCTAGTTCAAAACCACAGTTAACTCATATGACAGGCTGACAGGAAATCAGAAGAACAAAAAAAAAGTTCTGTCAGGACAAGAACAGAAACTTGTAGTATATTGGAAAGTTAGGAAGGATTTTCAGCAAAGAAGCTCAGTGGAGAAGCCACCATAGCTATTACTATGCATAACAGAAAAAGTCTATTCTCTTAACTTGCTAATTAGGACATGCTTCTGTATTAGTGTGCCAAAATACTGCTATGTCCATCCTACAGCTGCCTGAGTTTCTGATTCAGTGCTACGGCTAACAGAAGTGCTCCTGGGAGAAAGTTTATCTTGTTTATCTTCCACTCCCAGGACATTACCACCAAACCAAGCCAGTCACCCATGCAAAATGGGTCAGACCAGCAACCATCCCCAGCAGCCGCAAGCCTGGGAGGGAACAAACACACCTTGAACATCCTGCAAAAGAGGGTGATGAGGACTAGATTTTGTCTAATCTCCAAATAAAAATACGCAGCTGTGTCTCAAGTTGGCAGCTGTATCAAGTAACCATACAACTGAACCTGAAACGTCAGCTGCCAGAGACTCAAAAAAGCATTTTCAGATTGTAAGCTCCTTGCGGCAGAACTTGTCTGCTGTAAACCATCAAGAGTACTGATTATAAAAGTAACAATAAAACTACTACTACTACTAATACCACCATCAGAACTGCAATAGTTTAGTATTCTATAAATAAACCTTGCAGACATGTTCCCTAGTTATTGGCCCACAAAAAATGTTTACTAGTCTGCCTGTCCACAGTATACCATTTCTGGCACATCTATAGACTAAAAGAGTCAGGTACCTGCTTCCAATATTCAAAAGCTTTCTTGCCTGGTGATTCCGGGTAATCTGGCAGGGGCAATTACAAACCTGATATAAATGCATTTTCAGTAATCTAACCAAAGCTGCCTTTTCCAAATTGGCAGAGATTAGGCCAGAACTGAAAGGTCAACTGATCCATTTACATGAATGAAGAAAATTGGTATTGCACAAAATGTTTGCTTGGAAGATTAGGAAAATAGATAACTGATGTTTGTTCATTCAACCCTGTGGCAACTAAGGGATTGGAAGTGACACAAAAAACAAAATAATTGGAAAACAATTGGTCTATCAAGACCATTTTGTTTGTTATGGCTAAGCTATGCAAGAAATATTGCTTGGCAATCCCTGCTAAAACCATTAAAAAAAACTTTTAAAGACTAAATTATATTCAAAAGGTTATTCAGATTATAACTTGCAGAATGAATGCTATATCATAAAGACGATAATTAAGTGGCAATAAATACTATCCAAGTCATCAAGGTAACAAATTTAAAGGTTATCGGAACTGAGTACTTTCTTCTCGTCTTCAATTTCTAATTTTGGAGAGAATAAAAAATCTCAGATGAATATTATTGAAAAATATGGAATTAATCCTCAGTAGATTCAGTGATTACTTAAATGCTAGAGGGGTCTAACAATGGATAGTTTTTGTTAAGCCCTTCAGAATCTCCCAGCAGGTCTTCAAGAAAGTTTCAGTCTAGCAACAGAGTAACTTTCAAAGTCCCGGTAATAAGGCTAATTCCTTTCCAGTGAGTGGGTGGAAAGGGGTGGAGGGCTGGGGGAGGACTGTAAATGGAATAATTGTTTGCCTATGAATGTACTTTGCAAATCAGTTCAGTCTTCACATTGCTTCAAAGCCACAAGACATTAGCCTGATTGTAAACACTTTGATCTGTTCCTCACCCTCTCCCCAAGTTTTCATCACCTCAGTTAGGGCAAGGTTCCCCAAAGGAGAAAGTATTTATTGACCATTGTGGCTTCTCTACATCTAGGTATCAGCCACAACAATTTAAAGTTGCTATTATGCATTCGAATCTCCTAGTGTGTCTGGGATCAGCCCCAAAGTGCCAAGCCACCAACGGAGGAGGGTAATAAGACCTAAGAACCGTTATTTAAAGAGCCATTTTGTGAAGTCTTTCATGATTGAACCAAGATTTGAACCTGCATGATGAAACTCCATGTCCAAAGCAACATCTACCCTAATCAAGCTCAAGTTTCATCCAGGAGACAGTGAAAAAGGACAAGGGAGTCAACACAAATTTAATAAGCTTGTTTAAGTTCTATTTTAATTTCTCTGAAGTTCTTCCTTTTTATCTCATTGCATTCAGGGCTTTTTTCTAGAAAAAGAGGTGCCGTAACTTGTTGAGGTTTCTAAGGGGGAGCACCCACCCAAAGTTGTTTTGCACAAACAATATTGTTTTTAATTTTAAAATATTGAATTTTAATTTTATTTTTAATATTCTAAAAGGGTACAGGTCCAGAGCACATGAAACACATCTGAATGCTTCCAAGCATAAAAACAAGTTAAGGAGAAAACTAAGCAAGTCTCCCCCCACCCCCGGGACATACTAGCTTTCCCAAACCCGGAAGCTCCATCCTTGGAGGATGATTCAAACATGCACTTCTCCATACGGTTTGAAGTAACAAACTCCAATAAAAATTACGTTCATTTTGAGAACATCAAATTCAGAATTTACATGTAGCAAGTATTGATCATGTCAATGGACATTAGATCATAGGACCTAAAATTACAGGAGGTGGAAGTAAGAGGCTTTGGGAACAAAGCCCAATAACTTAAAAAATAATCTAATCTCTTCCCCAGTAGAAGCCAAGCAGTTCTGACCACCTGCTCAGAACTTTGCAATGAGGAGTGCCTTTAAAAGGATACTACATACAATTGCAATTATGTGTCCAGGTGTTAAGGAGAAAATGTAAAGAAATTCATTAGGCCTGATCAATTTCTGTAAAGATGCTTAATAAGAAAGCACAAAAATATTGTTGTTACATGCGCAAAATTTAAGCAAACAACTAGCACAAGTAAAAAACCTACTCAGGAATAATTAACCTGTAACTGTGTGAAATGTGGGGCTTGCAAGCATTCACACCCTGCTCCATCCCCCAATTTTTCCATGTACAGCAGCAGGGTATGAAAGGAGCTTGCAAGCATGTTTGCTTGAACACACTTACAAGCCTTCCCGCCAGCAAGAGCCCTGTGTGATCAGGGTTGCTTATAAGTGTATTCAAGTGTGGCATGAGGTCTTGCCACTAAAAACAGCAAGGTTAGGGCAGAACGCTAAAAAATCCCGTGTCTCTCACACAGTTACAGATTAATAATTCCTGAACAGGACAAGATTTAGTACTAATTTGATAAAAAGGCACCCAAGAATTCAATTTGAGGTACCCCAGACAAGTTTCGTAGAGGACAGCTATGCTGAGTAGTGCAAGGGTAGGCAACCTAAGGCCTGGGGGCCGGATGCTGCCCAATCGCCTTCTAAATCCGGCCTGCGGACGGTCCAGGAATCAGCGTGTTTTTACATGAGTAGAATGTGTCCTTTTGTTTAAAATGCATCTCTGGGTTATTTGTGGGGCATAGGAATTCGTTCATATATTTTTTCAAAATATAGTTCGGCCCACCACATGGTCTGAGGGACGGTGGACCGGCTCACGGCTGAAAAAGGTTGCGGACCCCTGGAGCAGTGTGACTGGATGAAATGTGCTAATCTTTAACAGGACAGGTAGATTCATGAGAACCACATTTGCAACTTCCTTATTCTGATGGCTGGAACGATTCTGTTTATCACAATCAAATTAAATGATGGACAAGTCCATGACCACCGCAACCCTCTTTAACTGTTTCCTCCACTTTGACCTGTCCTGAACTGTCCTTCAAGGCATCAGAAACAATGATATCATATCTTTGTTTAAAAAAAAGTTTTAAAATCTGCTCTCAGGAACTAGTACCTTTGACTCAGACATTTAGCTACTATTAAAAGAAACTATTAAATATCATGAAAGAAACATACAGAGCCAGCAGTAAAGACAGCGGCACGGGAGACATCCAACATGAATCCAAGCCTATCTCACTGCAACATGTCACATGACGTTCCATTCCATGTACAAGTGCATTGGAAACAGATATACGTCCTATAGCTTAGTTTTAAAAAGTCTTCTCTGCAGAAAATTTTATTGATCTATAAAACTTCTCTATTTCTATGATATGAAAATTTAAGCCAAGGGAGGAAAAAGAGCTCAGTTGTCTGCAGCAGAACTCTTAGAGACTGGGAAAGGATTAACCAGCTTTGACTCTGTCCTATTTTAGGATGCCTACTTGAAATATCTCCTGAACTAAATGACTAAACAAGCCCCCCCCCCATCAGAAAACAAACTGGAATTGTGAATAAGAATAAAATGATCGTTCCTGGGCAGCATAAAATGATCGTTCCTGGGCAGGAGCAATCGAACTTTTTTGACGCTGTAAAATCTCATGTCATACTGTACACGGCTGTTACAGCACCAGCAACAAGAAGCCAAGACAAAACCAAAAGTTTCATTTTAAGTCCAGTGGGAAATTGCTAGCCCGAAGACCATTCAGATATATTATGCTGCATGCACTGAAGTAGAAGTACTATCCATTCTGCTTCTTCCATAGCAGGTTCCCAAGTCTCATCCCGCTGTACTGCAGGAGCTTAAGAGTCTGGCACAGCAAACTCTCTTCTAGCTGAGTGTTACAGAGGGAAACAGTATGCATATGGAAGTTTACAATAGCCTAGGAGACACTGATATAGTCCAGATGGAGCTCTAAATCCTATTGAGTTCAATATGTGCATAGGATTATGTCTTATAAGACACTCAAACTTGGGATATCTTCTGTGAATCTTCACTGCATAGTTCTGATGGCATTATTTCAACAGACATGTATGACATTGGGGACATCCCCCACAACTGTAAGGACAACCTCTCAGCTAAATGTATCCACACAAATACATGGTACAAAGGTGAGAATTTGCTCTTTTTCAGACAGGTTCTACCCTGATGACAGAAACTAAGGGGCTGAATAGGTACATGTTCTGCACGTAGAAAGACAACCAGTTCACTGGGAACTGACTTATATGCATTTGAAAATTGGTTTTGACCTATTGGCATGCCTCACTTCTGTTTTTTCCATGCAACAATTCTTCCGCTCAATGAGTGAAGTTCTGAATTTTCAATGTAGGTTGCAGGGATTATGCATTCAAATAAAATGATTTCAACATAAACTGATTTTCTACTTCAATGTCCCCAAAGCAGCTTACGATAAATGTAATAGGAACATAACACATTTAAAGTTAATAAAATAAACTCCCGGAAAACAATTAAAATGGCCTAGAGAAACCAGAACAGTCTCATGTTCAGAAACCAAATACATAACAAAGAAGATAAATTTTCTTCTGTCAAACTTCAATAAAATAGACCTGGCTGATCTCCCTTGGAAGTTCAATTGCGCAGATACCTATCACAGTAAAAGCTACCAACGAATGACGTCAGTGGCACATACAGAGTCATAGAATTGTAGAACTGGAAGGGACGCTGAGGTCTAGTCCAACCCCCTGCAATGAAGGAATCTCAACTATCCATGGCAGATGGCCATCCTCTATATATTTACCGGTATTTACACCTTGCCTTTTCCCCTGACAGGGACATCGTTAGTTGATTTTTAATTCACAGGAAGGGGGAAGGCATGTAAGGGAGAAGATGTCCTCTAAGTAGTTCCAGGCCTTAAAAGGTCAAATACAGAACCTTAAATTATCTTTGGGGGTGGGGAGTGCTGTTGGCTTAGCTTGGATACTAGCCAGGCCAACATTTACTTGGACCTTTAGAAGTTTCTGAACTACTAAGGGGAGCTCCAGCTACAGAATATCTCTCAATAAAAACTAAAATTCTGAGCCCTTTGAATAATAAGTGTTGCATATTCTGGCTATAGTCCTTTCATCAAAATCTATGGAGTAAACCCTTGCAGTACTTCTCCAGAAACTGGAGTTCCAGAAGCTTCAGCTTTCTAGCAGAGCGTTCCAAATTGGCATGCTAACTTATATTTAAGATACTACTGTGGAACAACCAATATTAAGAGTAAGCAATTCAGTATGTAAGTATGTTTCTACCAAATGTTCTCTAGTGTAATCAAGAGACAGAATACAGGAACCTAGAAAGGAGGAGGGGACATGTCTTAGACATAATTCCTTTTCCATGCACGGAGCTGAACAGGTAGGAAAACTCAAACAAAAGGATATCGTATAAGCAACAAGAGGCCTGGCCTATACTGGGCCCATCCTCTTTTAGCACAAAACTAAAGATCCACATTCACTTTTAAATGAAAGAAGAGGAGGGAGCATGTCCAGTAACAAGTGGATTTTGATTTGTAAAAGGTGCTTTAAACAAGTATTGCATACAATAATAATAATTTTATTATTTATACCCCACCCATGTGGTTGGGTTTCCACAGATACTGTATGTTGTTATCCTCCCCAAAATTTTCTTCCGCCCCCTACCCCCATCTTCATTTTTTGCCATTGCTTTAAAATTTCCAGAAACTTTACATCTCTGATTCCACCCTGTATGCATATATTACAGTGAGGGCAGCAAAAATCCTTCACTCAAACCAATTAATTGTTCTAAATATTTGTGAATTCTAGTTCTATACAGGGCTATCTAGTTTTTTGCTAGCTCCTAAGTGTCTCATAGTGACCTGACCTTTGTGACTGCAAATTAAGTAGCATAAGCAGCAATGCCTTAAGTGACATGAGGAATATATAACTACTCTGAAAGCCATAGCAGGAATCCCCTGCCCAAAAACGAAGTCTGTTGGAGTTTCTATGTAAAAAATTGGGAGTGTTTTAACATCACAGAGTATATTGAATGATATATGAGCTAGAAAACCTTACCTGATTATTTATTTGGGTGCATCCGATCAGAACTACCTACAATTAACATTACCGGTTTCACATACTTTTGTTATGATATTCCATTACTAAATTGTAATGAAAAGCTGCAAGTAATAATTTACACAAAATTCTGACTAATTAATAACACCTTGTCACTCTAGACACTGCTCCACCAGCCAGCCCTGACAGATGCTGAAAAGCACAACCATATTCAACCAACCTGTTCTGCATCCGTTGCACTAGTTAACAATTTGCTTCCAGGTCCAATTCAAGGTGCTTGTGTTAACCTTTAAAAGCAGGAATTAGGAGTGTCAGCCCTGGGAGGCAAATACAAGCCTCCCTATCAGGCTTTTGGGACTCTCCCCAGGCTATACCCCTCACCTCACCCACCATTCTACATCCTTCTTGAGCGCTTTGCCTGGCTGAACAGTATGCCTTAAATTATAGTAATGCCTTTTCCTTGCCTGGATGGAGAGATATAGAATATGTATGTGTTTGTTTCTGTGTGTAGAATTCTCTGGCTTATGTATGGCTAAAATATATTCTATTGTACAAAGGCAACAGTGGCATCTACTGCCCTAGCCACCTTTGCCTCTGTCCCCACACTAACTAGTGGTATGCAATGGCCTGACCACTCCGCAAAGGAATGCAGCCCTTGGGCCAAGAAAGGCTTCCTACCCCTGCTTTAAAGCCCTGCATAGCCTAGACTCACATACCTCAAAGTCTACTAGTCTGCTGAGGTGAGGTCAGTGAACAGGCCTTGTTATTTGTAGTGCCTTTGTGGTGAGTTACAACTGCAACAACTCAGAAGCACAGACCATTCCCAAACTGTGTCCTAAAAGCTATAGGTTAGGACATCTACCTCTTTGCTTTATTTTCATGAGGAAAGCAAGACCTACAGTGGTGCCCCGCAAGACGAATGCCTCGCAAGACGAAAGGGTTTTTCGGTTTTGCATTGCTTTGCTAGACGAATTTCCCTATGGGCTTGCTTCGCAAGACGAAAACATCTTGCGCTTTTTTTTAAAAGCCGCTTGAAGAGGCGCAGTTGCAACGGGCTGTGCTTCGCAAGACGAAAAGACTCGCGGAACGAATTCTTTTCGTCTTGCGAGGCACCACTGTATTTCTTTAGGATGATTTTTGGTAGAGGCCTTCCTGTAGATTTAGTTTACTACGTAACTGGATTTTGTCCTTATTAGTATCTTTAATTACTGGTGGTAAACTGCTTTGAGCAACCCGAAAAGACATGGAGCATGTCTTGTTGACATTTAAGAACTCACAAAGTTTATGGGAGGCGAGAAGCCACATTTATTACTTTATAGAAGCCACATTTATTAGTTCTCATTGATGTTTGTTCTTCTGTATGTTTTAACAATTCAAGCTTTAGTAATACTTTCCACCAACTTATTAAGTTAATTACAGAGTTTAACAAAACACCCCCACCCTATGTTACTGTCTCATCTTCTGGTGAGATGGTAGATTTCTATAGCAAATTCCATATATTTAGAAAATCTAGTTTTATATTCAAGTTGTTTAAAAACTATTGGGTGTCAGGTGTAAGCCATCAACTAGAGACTTGCTAATTTTTAATTTGTTAGCACGGGTTTTCAACCTTCGAGTCTGTGGCTCCCTTGACCAACCACGTTTTTTCTGTGGCTCTGCTGTGAGAGCCACTTACACTGGGGTTCCATTACAGGACATGTGTAAGTGGGGATTCTCCCATTCCGCCCCTGCCCCACCCTGTTCTGCTCCCGCTGAGTCCCCTGAATGTTCCTCAGGGAGAAAGAGAGAGATGTAATGCAGGAAGATGTGGGCTGCAAGGTAATGAAAGAACATTCAAGGCTCCTTTGAACACTCAAGTCTCCCCAGGGTGCCCCATCACACTGGTTGACAACCAATGGAACTTTGAGTCTTGACACCGTTGTCTAACTACTATTTGATCTCTTTTCTTCTGACACTCTCCTCAAAGATGCAACATTTTATTTTATTTTTTTAAGGATTAATAAGGGTTATGCAGTCCAGGACACCCATGTACCAATAAAACAAAAATTCTCAACATTCAAAAATTCTGTTTTTACACTGAAGTATTTCAGTAATTCTACCATATTTTGATATTGTAGCAGTTATACACTGAGGGCCTTCTGGCGGTTCCCTCACTGAGAGAAGCAATGCTACAGGGAACCAGGCAGAGGGCTTTTTCGGTACCGCCCTGTGGAACGCCCTCCCATCAGATGTCAAAGAGATAAACAACTACCTGGCATTTAGAAGACATCTGAAGGCAGCCCTGTTCAGGGAAATTTTTAATGTGTGACATTTTAATGTATTTTTAATCTTTGTTGGAAGCCGCCCAGAGTGGCTGGGGAAGCCCAGCCAGATGGGCGGGGTACAAATAATAATAATAATAATAATAATAATAATAATAATACAAATACTTTTTATTTCACACATTACTTTGGAAAATAAAAGCCCCTACTTGGGATAAAGTCTTATGATCAACAGCTTGTCAAGAGAGTGAAATACTGAACTGCAGTTAGTAATCCCAGTAATTATAATGGGTGCTTGCAGAGAACTAACAATGATACTCAAAACATACCAGAACCTCCCTCTTCACATGACTTCTAGGAGGTCATGGGAACAGTGAAAAAGTGGGACCTCACATGTATTGAGGTTTAAACTACTGAACTCAAGTATGTGTCAATCAATCTGCATTTAATAAGGAGGAGACTTGTGGAAGCTAAGGCTTCTCTCCCACATTTACTGAAACAAAGCCAAAATATTTAGCATCAAGAATGCATTCCTGGTTCTCCACACTGGTGCCAGAGGTTCCAGCACACTGTTTAGACAAAAGAACAACTGCAGGAAGCACATGTAAGAAAAATGGAAAACTGATGAAATGGAAACATCTAAGTGTATGTGAATGGGTCCAAAGCTAACATCCCAGCATAAATAACAGCCAGGAAAGTCACCTATAAGTGCTGTCCTGTTTCAAATTTCATTACTCCAAAATGATCTAGAGTTTCAGAACCATGTTCTCAACACACTTCAGCTGTTTTCATTCAATGTTTCGCATGAAATAGGCATACAAACTCAAAAAACTCATTTGCAGTGGTCACAGGAGCTATGCTGATTGCCATCAGTCTAAAGTAGCACAGTAGCATAAACTTCAAGATGGGTAGAGAAGGATGCATTTTTCAGAATTAGAACTTGCGATATCTTGTGCCTTGTGAAATGTTATTACCTGACTTTGCTTCTGTCTGAACTAATATTTAGGCTATGCATCCTGAGTGGATGCAACAAGCACCTCCTCTCAAGGCAGGTAATTCAGCTGCATCTCTGAACTGGGGAGGAACTGAATACTCTACTGAAAACTAATGCAGAGACAGCAAAGAATTGCCCACCTCCAGTGGAAACCAACTGCAAGACACACACTCAGAACAGAATCAGATAGGTAGCCGTGTTGGTCTGCCATAGTCTAAATAAAAAAAATCCTTCCAGTAACACCTTAAAGACCAACTAAGTTAGTTCTTGGTATGAGCTTTCGTGTGCATGCACACTTCTTCAGATACGTATATACGTATACAGATATGTATCTGAAGAAGTGTGCATGCACGCGAAAGCTCATACCAAGAACTAACTTAGTTGGTCTTTAAGGTGTTACTGGAAGGAATTTTTTTATTTTGACTCAGAACAGAAGATTGTGCAGAGTTGCAACAGAAAGCCTTTACTGTTAGTAGATAAATAAAGGAGCCTGGAAGTCCAAACTAATTAATTTATCATTGCATGTTTGCAGCACAGTACTGTACCTCCACACAGTTTAACAATTGGCAAATTAGCATAAAGTGGTGTGTAGATAATGGGCATTTTTGTCAAAAGGTCCCCCCCCCACGGTTTGATACTATACAGGGGCCACTTTTCTTCAGAAGAGAGGAACCCACTTCCACACATTAAACTTCCCCTAAATGCTTATCAGCCTCCACAGTCTGTAGGACACAAGGGTAGGAAAGTCATTACTTTTCAGCCAGCAGTGACAAACTAGAAGGCACCCACTCTGATTGCAAAAAGATTAACATCCATGAAAGCTTATGTCCTAATAAATCCATTACTCTTTAAGGTGCCACAACACTATCCGTTTTACTGTAACAGACTGCTGAGGCTTCCCCCTATGGAAGTTGTCATTTAGAACTGAGCTTTTATAGAACTGCTTCTTACTATTTTTTCATAGCACTGAATATATACTTCACTTTAAAGGCTCCCTTCAGGAAACATCACATGTCCTAGCATATCTTCAGTTTACCAGCTAATAATAAATTTCTAGTTGGTCCAGAGAGTGTCAAGCATCCATATCTGTTCTTGTATCAAATACTTAGCTATCAGAAATGTATTCAAGGACCCGAATATCTTAGAAACATGGTACAGGACTTTATCTGATAATCAGCAAGTGACATATAAATTGATATGGAAGTTGTTTACAATGTAACTTTCCACTGTGAAATATTAGTGGGAGAGAGCACAACAACAGAAAGGCATGCTGCTCTCAAAGGGCTAATACCTAGTTTTATAGATCCAATGCATCACATGTAAAAACACAAAGCATGTTAAAGATGGAGCTATTTCCACGTTCTCAAAAAAAACTGAAGTTTTGTTAGGGTAAAAACAAGCTGCATTTTGGTCATACTACTTTCTCAAGTCATACAGGACAGAAATTATTTTGCTAGCAAATATGCATACTACCAACAATTTTTTTTGCTAGATGAATGGCACAGCTATCTCTTCTAAGGAACCTCCCTACCTCACCTTCAGTGAATTTGCTTTAGAATAGTTGATCAAGCTACCTGAAGAAGCATTTTAAAAAGAACTACATGTATAGTAGCTTAGTTTTCTAAAGTGTTTTCAGTGAAATTTAAATCAGTTATTTCCCAGGACTCCAATCCATTAAACATCTTATCAAGTGGGTGTGCCCTATTTAGAGGATCAAATATACAATTCAGCACATCCAATCCCTGCAGTGATTACACAGAGGGTACTTCAGTGCACACTGGTCCCCTAACCATGGACACAGCCAGCAAAAATTACTGGGAAATGTACTGACTGATGTAAGGAAAAGGTACTGTATACTATACTGCCTTTTCTAGTCTCACTATTGCATTTCCAAATGTGCACTACAACACCAGACCAGGAAAGCTGCTGTTTTAACACGCCCTTACACGTTGCTTCTAAATATACTGAGCTTTTTTATAAGTTGTACTAGATGCCTGTACTGGATTAAGCTTTTGGAATGCAGTGCTCATTCTGCATGTGGTGGAACAGCCAGCAATTACTGGTATCATGACCGCATTACCTACAACAAGAATAATGGTTCCAAGGCATCGCTTTACAAGTCAATAGTACCTCTGGTGAATAAATTGATTTTTTAAAAAACAAACTTGCACTTAACATGTTCAGTGTCAATGATTCCTGCAGGCCTAGCTCTCCAGGATACAGACTCTAAAGCAGTCCCAGCATATAAACATGTACCTACAGAGAAGCAATGGCTCCTACTTAGCAGTTATAAAGTTTCTAGCACTTCCAGCTGTAGATATTGGCCAAATAGTCCAGACCACAATAACAGCATAGAATTAGGTAGCAACCTTACAAGGATTACAGAGATTGTATGTGGAACACAGATCTGAAGCATTGAGTGGAATTTGCTATTACTATAGTTAGCATCAAGTAATTCTATCAGCTACCACTTTCTTCTCAATCAGGGAACTGTGGGTGCAGATTGAGGGCCTTAGACATTAGCATTGCTACATTAGATTGCAGATAGAAGGTTGAGCCATATAGCTAGATGTTTCTGAGATTCGGCATGACAGTATTATAAAAAGGGAGCTCCTGAAACACTTAGCCTAGGCCTTACGGCAGCTTGCTCCTCCAACACTAACTAACAGAGAACTCATTCCTCAACATGGCAGGCAACTGCAGAGTTTTTTTTAATGAAAGGGGGCCTGCAACACTCCCAAAATGGCAAAGGCACGGCAGCAATCTTCTAGCAGGACCTCAAAGATTTCCCTACACGTTAAAGATGGCCCAGTTTCCCAGTCTCAAGAAAACATCATGGTACCCCAAGGCCACTCGTTCCTACCGCCTAGCAATCCAGAGACCCTTCAATCGCAACCCAGTATCGCCGACCCTGCCTGCGGCGCACCTCAATGCTCAACACACACACACACGAGGAGAGCAGAGCAGTTCTCCCAGCGCCAATTGCACCTGCTCAGCCAGTATCGCACGTCCACCTGCATTCTGGTGGGTGCCGGATCTGCCCCCCCCATCTGCCTTACCATCAGACGCCCCTCCGGGAAGGGAAGACCGTGGCCCAGGCCCAAGGTGAGATGCTTCTCGTGGGGAGGAGGAAGCCCGAGAGTGGAGGAGATTCGGGGCGCAGGGAGAGCGAGCGGGCGCGGAGGGATCAGCGGAGGAGAGGTGAGAGTTTGAAATCCGCCCGGAGATCCAGCGCGAGCCAGAGCTCCTTGGAGAGGCCTCGGGGGCTCCCCGAATCCCGGGCCTGCGAGGGCCCCGCGCCGGTGCTGGCTGCCGCTGCCGCCGCCGTCGCCCCCACGGAGCTTCCCTGGCGCCAGGGCTCACCTACCGCGGCGCGCTCCCGCTCGTCCCCCGCCCGCCCGCCAGCCCCTGAGAAGCCCCAGCGAGGAGGCCGCTCCCTCCCGGGACTCGCCGCCGGCACAGTGACCGACAGAGGAGGCGACCGAGCAAGCGCGACGGCGCCGCGACACGTACCTGGGGGAGGGGCGGCGCACAGGAGCCTAGCAACCGCCGGCACGAGCGCGCCGCAACCAATCAACGAAACCTTTCCGCGGGCCGAGCCGCAGCGCAGCGCAGCTCGCCAGACTCTGCCCGTTTGGCTCGCGACAGCCCCGACCCAACCCGCCGGGCTCCGCCTCGCGCGCGCCCGGCCTCCCCCCACCCACCCCCAACCGCAGGACACGCCCTCTCGCCGAAGGAAACCACGCCCCTCCTCGGCGTACAGAAACGGGCGCACGCTCCCCTGGCCACACCCTCAGGGCTCTATATATCACGCCCCCCCATCAAGGGACCGAGGCCACGCCCACCGCCAGACTTATTATTGGGCAGAGGTGGATAGAATTCCGGTTCTTCGTTTCCCGATTGGCCTGTCCTAAAAATTCTTGTGGGAGGGGAAAAGCGCAGCAAGCGCGCCTTGCCCCACCTGCACACTCCGCCCACCGCTTCTCCTTTCTTCTTGGGGACAAAGACTGAGAAAGAGTGAAGAGCGTGATTCTCCATCCCTAAAATTCGAAACCCGCCATCTAGCACTTGTTTTGTAAAATAAGCCATACTGAGGTCTTATCTGTTTAGAAGGCATGACTCTTAGCTCTAGATCAGAGATGTGATTATTCGCGAGAGGCATGCACTCTGCGCTCTCTCAGAAATACGTTCATCAGCAACCAAAGCACTTTAATGAAATACAAGCTCAGAACAAATGCAGTGGAAAAGCAATCCATAAAATATGAATGCTGTCTATATTAAGAGCGCTGAAGTACAGTGACTTAAGCATTGATTTAGATCAGAGGTTGTCATCCTTTTTGGGTCCACCACTCCCTTGACCAACTACCTTCTTTCTGTGGCACCCCTGTGGGGCTCAGGAGCCCAATTACGTCACCCCTTACCTGCAGAGCTGGCAGCCCCTCACCCTTTTTGGAACCCTCCCTTGTGGAGGGTTCCCTCAGCCTCTTCTCCCCTCTCCTTGGGAGTCCTCTGGGCAGCCGCAGCTGCCGCCCCGGTCTCTGAGCTGTGCCACCTGCCCCAAAGAGAGATGCCTCCTCACATTGCCCCACAGGGGCCTGGGAAGCAGCAGAGGCACCATTTGCCTGGAGAGCTTGTAGAAAGGGCTGCTGTAACAAACAGTTGTGCAAGCCTTTGGGAGGTAGGGACGTGAGAGGGCATCAGAGGAAGGTAGGGAAGGAAAGAGGGGACAGAAGCCAGTGTTGCCCATAGCACCCCTGACTATCATTCAAGGCACCACTGATTTAGATAATGCAACCTATTATGAAGGCTCAGATAGATATTGGAAGATTGCTATCATATCCCATCTCGGCCTCCTCTTTACCAGGCATACCCAACTCCCTCAACTGTTCCTCATTAGGCTTAGTTTCCAGGCCCTTGTTCATCTTGGTTGCCCTTCTCTGCACATATTTCAGCTTGTCAATATCCTCCTTAAATTGTGTGTGGTCAGACCAAGGCAAAATAGAGCAGAACTATAACATCCCTTGATCTAGACGCTATACTTTTGTTGATGTAGCCTAGAGTAGCATGAGCTTTTTTGCTGATGCATCACACTGTTTACTCATGTTAAACTTGTGGTCTAAGACCCTTAGACCCTTTTCACATTTACTACTGGTAAGTCAGGTGTCTTCCACCTTACATTTGTATGGCTGGTTCTTCCTGCCTAAGTCTAGAACCTTATATTTGTCCCTACTGAAATTCATTTTGTTAGTTTTAACCCAGTTCTCCAATCTGTTAAGGTCATCTTGAATCTTGACTCTGTCTTCAGTGGCATTGGCTCTCCCTCCCAGCTGGGCTACCCCTCCCAGTTTGCAACAACAACAACAACAAGACAATTCTATATATGAAGTGATACTTTGACCGGCACACCAGTTTCACCTCCCTGCAGGCCAGTGTGGTGTAGTGGTTAAGAGCGGTAGTCTTGTAATCTGGGGAACCGGGTTCACGTCTCCGCTCCTCCACATGCAGCTGCTGGGTGACCTTGGGCTAGTCATACTTCTCTGAAGTCTCTCAGCCTCACTCACCTCACAGAGTGTTTGTTGTGGGGGGGGGAAGGGAAAGGAGAATGTTAGCCGCTTTGAGACTCCTTCGGGTAGTGATAAAGCGGGACATCAAATTCAATCTCTTATCTTCTTCTTCTTCTGCACATCCATGAACATCTTAGTTCACAGAGTTGGTCAGAGTGTGTTGCAACTAGGGTAATATAATCCACAAATTGGTAAGGAAAGAAGTTGAACGATCCTGGAGTGCAGAAGCTGAGATGACCTTCACAAGGAAAGTGGGGTGGGGAGAGCTGAATGGGACTGGGGGCTGGCAGGATCCCCTGGAGCAAATGAAGTGGGTGGAAGGTCAAGATGCCCAGGAGCCAGAGCGCTAGGGGTCTATAGGAACTGCAGAGTATGTTTATCTATGTGGGTGCAACATGAGGATCTTAAGCACATTCTTGAGATGCCCCCTAGTCAATGCTGCCATTGTCCTCTACTTTACATGCAGGCACAGGCCCGACTCTTGCTACCTCCGGCCCACGGCCTGAGGAATGCAGTATGCTTGGATTTGCCCTTTCTCAGTGCTGACTCTGGGATTTTCCAGGCATTAAACTTGCCATTTTGAGGCCAATCCCATTGCAGCAGGAGTAAGAAAGCCTAACTGACATTGCTGTAAATAAAGGACCCCAGCGGTTGATTTCCCTGCCCACACTCCTTCTGAGAGCAAGATCTAAGAGTACACTGCCTGGATCTCTATAACTGGGGGAACTGGCTGGCTAAGCTATCTGTGGTACCGTTTCTCACACCAACGGAAAAAGGGATGGTGCTGCCTGTAGTAGCCATTGTTGCCGGCACAATAACAATGATCTTGCTCTAGAAGGATAAGTAGAGATGCAGGAGGATGGGTGAAGTGGCACGGTTCATCTGCCTTTGAACAGCTGAGTAAGAAATCAGGGGTGTCGCCAACTAAGTTATACTGAGAGTAGACCTATTAAAAGTAATGGACCTAAGTTAGTCACATCCATTGAGTTCCATGGGTCTTCTCTGAGTAGAATTTGGATACAACCCACAGAAATGTACCTTTTCCCAAAGTAGATAAGCAGCGATAAACAAAGCTGCCTTCACCTGCAGTGGTCCCAGATACTTCCAGTCATGCTGGTGTAAATAGCAAAGTGCTCCCAGGAAAAAAGTCGGCATCCCTCACAATGGGTTAAGACCTTCAGTGCTGTCGCACATGGAGTAGGGACAGTGTCTCGCAGCCACCTGTTTCTACAGTGCTGTATTATTTCCCCACAGAGACCATCGCTCCTCCTCAGCCAGCAGCTGAGCAAACACTCCCTGCTTTCCCAGGCTGCACCCAGCTGAGTAGAACGGAAAAGGGGTGGGGGGGGGAGCAGCAAGTTTGTCAGGAACCACAAGTACTCAAGAGCTGAAGCAGCCTTGATTTCTTCAGGGTCAGGCGTTGGCCTAGAACCTTCCATATTGAATGGGAGCATATCTATGTGAACATAGGCTCTGGACTAGAGTACTGGATGATCCAAAGTCTGGGACTGGGAATTCAGAACAGGAGTCAAAGACGTGGTCCAAGCCAGGTTCGCAATACAGAGGGAGAGCAAGGGGCTGCGGTGCAGACACTGAGGCGTCAAGGGAGGTGGGTCAGAGAAGTCTGGTATACTCGGTATAATGTCCCAGATCAAGGTCTCACACCAAAGTGCTCAGACTGAAAAGTTTAAGCTGTGCAAAGTGCTATTGAAGTTTATAGGCTGCTTGGTTTTTCCTGACACAGCGGAACAGTCAGTAAGTTTTGGTTACAGGCTCTGCAGTTATCAGGGTGGTGATATAGTGATCTGGTCCCCAATTTCCAGAAACCAAGGATTGAGACTCATGATGCCTGACTATCTACATCTGGCTGGCATAGGCAATCACTGATTTCCTCCACCACCACCAAATTTTTCCTCCTTTAAAAGATGGCCTATGTCTCAGAGCTCCATAAGATGGTTCTCAAACAAACATTAGGGTAGTCACACGTCTTGTTTCATAGAAAGTAGACTTCTATTTGAAAGAGGCTTCTAATTGAAGTGCTACCAGTCCATATCCAGTTTAAAGGTATACAGAACCCTAAGCAGGCAAAATGAGCAGGAGGGGGCTTGAAGTTACATACTTAGCACCTGGATGGCAAACTGAACAGGCAAACTTGGTCACAGTCAGTGTTCCTCACAATGGTGAATAAGATGTATTTCTATTTAAATACAGCAACTACTTCTAAATGTGTCCCTAAATCTATAAATTAGATTTTGCATATTATCCTCTTCTTTTTAAAACCTTTTTAAAACAAAGAAAAGCTTAGTATTGTGAGATACCACAACATTGTAACAGGTGGCTTGGCAGCAAAGCATACATTGAGCTGGTGGGTATCAGGCAGCAATGACTGAAAAGGGCAAATTGTAATCTATAAGGCATATGTTTGTGTCTGGTAATGATGGCAGGGCAGACCCAGGATATTTTGCTTCTTGAAGTTTAGCAGCACATAGCAACACCAACAAGGTGCATACAATACCCAGGGCTAGTCAAGATATTTTGAAGCTGAGACAGAAAATCTGACAAAATCCTCTTGCCTACTTAGCAGTAAGTAATCACTAAGTATCAAAATTAAATAAATAACTACTTTCTGCCTTTTCCCAACACCCCAAAATGAGCTGCCTAAGGCAGATTCCTCTCTCTCCCTAATGTTAGAGCTAGCCCTGGCTTTCCACCTAGGTACATGCGCTGGGCAGAATGGCCACACCATAGTCAGAAAGCCAGCCTGTAATTGTGGTTGTGAGGCAGGGGATTATATGCATTTGGCTTTGGCAGAGGGGCAAAATAGTAGGCTGCTGTATTGGAGCAGCAAACCAGGATTGGTTTCTGGTGGAAACAGCTGAAGTTGAGCTGGCCGAATGGCAGCGTCTTTCCCTGCCCTTGTCTTGCTGTGTTTTCTGCACGTCTCCTTGTGTGTTGTTGGCTCTAGGGTATTTTTAGCTGCTCTCTTCTCTCTACAGGTCTACTGCACGCCTCTCGACTGACTCAGTGGCACCAAAATCCCAGTCCCTGGAATTGGACTTAGCTCATCTTACAGCTCTGTTTCCCTGTGTGTGAGACGTGCCAAACTGTAGGGCAGCAGCATACAGGACTGCCAGCAGGGGTGGATGAGAAGGAACTATGCTGTGAGCAGGGGGGATGGGCATTATGAATGAGAGGGCTGCACCCTCAGTGCTAAGCTCCAACTATGCTCTGGCCATTGCAGCTGCACTTTGAAGGGAAAGGGCTTGGGTGCTTTTGCCCTGAGTCACTAAGGGAGGGGTTATTTAACTGCCCATGGAAGCATGGAGAGTCAAGGCTCCACATACTTGCTTAAAAGCTTGACTTGCAGTCTCACTCTTATCCTCACACTAAATAAGTTGGGAAAATCAGACTTCTAATGGGCCCAGAAGGTGAAAAACTGTCACGCAACTTTGCTGGTTTACTCAACCCTGGAGGCAAAGCAGTCAAGAATCTTAATTTCACTTTGATCATATGTCTATTTACGTATTTTTTACACTTGGCAAAGGAAAGCTGGAAAACAAAATATTCATTTTTTAAACTGAATTCCCTTTTCAACCCAGTCTTATGGTTGGAACAATTACACATGTAACTACCCAGAGATATGAATTCTGGAAAACTGAATTTCCCACTGAAAATCAGAATCAGAATTATGTAGTAACAAGAATGAGAATTCCCCCCTCTCTAAATTTCAGAGTTTCAAAAATTATTCAGTCAATACCATTGTGGGCGGGGGTGGGGAGCTATCTGCGATAGTTTCCATCAAAGTACTTTACAACTGTAATCCCAGAGAAGGAATGAAAGTACCCTCTGATTTAGCCAATATGATTATGACATCACTGGTCTGTTCCTCCAACTATTGCTTATCAGTCTACACTGGGGATGGATCAGTAATGCAGCACCTGTGAGTTCCAGTGTACTTTCCAGTAGCTCCTATGCTGCCCCTCAAAAATCTACTGTAAGGGGCTGTATTCTTTCTGCCCAGTTCCTGTTTGCATTGGCTCAGCCTGCGCCATATCCCAACAGAAGCCATTTCTTGTTTGGCGTCAGTGGCACTTCCTTAAAATTCCAAATGCACCTGCTGACCAAAAAGATTAGTAACCCCTGGACTATAGGTATAGAGTTCAGTTTTCACCCTCTCCCCTGCGCCTTTGTTAGAAACTTCCTTACTGGGCAGGCCCCAAAGTTTTATCACCAAGTGATAAAGTTCAAGTTTTTGTGAAAGATGGAGGATCAAGTGTTGCTGAGCTTGACTCGTCGCCTCTCTCCTTCCTTTCTTGAGCAATCTGTGGCCACTTTGGAGGACACAAAAATCCTGTCTTAGCACAGCAGACCTAGTGTGGATGTGGAGATTGCAGCCCTTATTATGTGTGGGAGATTGGGGGCCACTGAGGACTGTTCTACACCCGCATCTCAAGAGACTGAAGGAATGCACAGAAAGTGGGTGGGTGGAGAACTGAAGGCGGGAACAGCATCCAACAGGAAGGAGTGTTAGATCTGAGGAAAGGAGAGGCCGGAAAGTGTTGTCTGTTGCTGAGGGAATTCCCCCTGGTTGCTGGGGGAGGGAGGCCAGAGATGGGATCAATAGAAGGGTTGCCTTGCTTCTGAAGTGTGAGGAATGGGGGTTGGGTTGAGGTTCCTTTCACTTCTTTTAGGTCATTTTAGTTTAGATGGCCCAAAAGAGGCATCAGGCAATTTTAAGAAAGAAAGAAAAAGTATTTTGGCACTTTAAAGATTAACAAGTATATTGTGGCATAAACCTTTGTGGATTCAAGCCTACTTCATCAGATGCCTGAAGTGAAATCTTATTTGGCATGTAAGGAAGGAGAAAATTGCAAGGTGAGAGTTGAATGGCAATGGGATGCAAAAATTACAGTCAGAGATAATTAGAATTTAAACATATGCTTACATAGGCACACGTTTTACAGTAGCAGATTAAGTTATTGCCAATCATCTCAGCAATACTGACTGAACAAACACCTTTAGTGGGGCAGGGAATCGTTCACAAGAAACAGACATAGATAGTAAATATATACTGGTATCAACAAGCCAATTAACATATATAATTTATTCCCAGTCCTCTAAAAAAATGAGGTGCCCTGCCCTGAAATCCTTGCTCTTTAATCCTAACTGTGACAGGCTGCAGTTGTTTGATGGAGGAAGTGCACTCTGTGCATGCTTATTCTGCACAAATTCCAAGGCTCAGCCTACTAGAGCTGACCTGTCCATAAATTAAGGTTTGCTCTCTAACTCCAACCAACCCATTCTCTCCCAAGTCACTACTTCTGAGTGGAGGAAAAGATTTAATTAGTGTGTTCTCTAGATAGCAAGAATTTTTCTGTCTTTCCAATTTTCCTTGTAGTTCCATAGTTGTGCTGTTTACTTTGTTAGTATCTATAATCTATAACTGCTGCTGTACCTTGTGTAGTTTTTAATTAAAGTAGGAATCTGGTTGGAAATGTGAATTTAAAGTGTAAAAGGTAAAGGGACCCCTGACCATTAGGTCCAGTCGTGGCCGACTCTGGGGTTGTGGCGCTCATCTCGCTTTATTGGCCGAGGGAGCCGACGGGCAGCTTCCGGGTCATGTGGCCAGCATGACTAAGCCGCTTCTGGCGAACCAGAGCAGCGCACGGAAATGCCGTTTACCTTCCCGCCAGAGCAGTACCTATTTATCTACTTGCACTTTGATGTGCTTTCGAACTGCTAGGTTGGCAGGAGCAGGGACCGAGCAACAGGAGCTCACCCCCACCCCATTGTGGGGATTTGAACCGCTGACCTTCTGATTGGCAAGTCCTAGACATTAACACAAATTGTTGGGAAAGTGATATATGAAGGCTCTTTCAGGAAGTCTTTCATGTACTCCTGGTAGCCTCCTACTCTGCTGACAGTGAATATTATATCACACAACTGAAGTTAAAGGTGTGAAAATCACAAGGAAATACAGTGTAGAATCCTTTATTTAACATGCAGTTGCCACAGCTTCTCCTCAACTGCCATGATTTTCTGTTACAAGCACCAATTAAATCCTTGTCCCAGGAAAACTCCATGAAACCCCTCACACAGCACAAGTAGCTGTCAATGACAGTATGGTTGAGAAGCTGAGGGAGAGAGGCCTATTACAGCCCAAATGCTCTTTACCAATTAAAGGTGGTTTTAACCCAGGAGCTGTGTACTGATGCAGCTAGCGACATTTGGCTGTAAATGGTTAAAATCAGCCTTGACCGTTGGACTCCTCTGTCATGCAGTCATGGAGAGTAGTGTGTGGGCAGCGAGCAGGCAGCATAAGCCAGAGTTGCTATATTCAGAAAAGATATATAGAAACAGAACAAAGAACCTCCACTTTTCTCATATGCCTACATTGAAAATGTTTTTTTAAAAAACAAAAAAACAAACAAACCATACCTTTGAACGACTGATAATGGCCATTTGAATGCATAGGTTGCTTTGAAATGGTCATAGGAACACATACCAGTTTTCCAAATTGCTATTAGAATTCCCAGGCCTTCTCTCTCTCTCTCTCTCTCTCTCTCTCTCTCTCTCTCTCACACACACACACACACACACACACACACACACACACATCCTGACCCATTCCACATTTGTGTGTGGTGCAACTGTGGCAGTGAAAATAATTACAAAAGCAAAGCCACAACATCAGTGGGGCCTTTTCACTTTGTCAGGTGATCATGCCTCCTTAATCACAGCTCTGACTTTCTCTTCCTGTTGATCTCTTTCTACGTTGTCAACAAATTCTACCTTTAGCTGATCTGAACAGCAGAGGTTTCTTCTCCTCTGCTGCCATTCAGAACAGCTGGTGGGCAGATGGGAACACTCTAGAATCATTAGCTTGTAGAGTTGGAAGGGACCCTGAGGGCCATCTAGTCCAACCCCTGCAAAGCAGGAATGTCAACTAAAGTATCCATGGCAGACGGCCATCCAACCTTTGCTTAAAAACCTCCAGTGGAGAGTCCACTACCTAATGATGACCAATCACTGTGGAAACCTCAGAACAGAGTGCCCCTTCCTGTTTTATGAAGCATCCCAACTGCTTCTCAGCATTTTTGAAAGGCGACAGCAAAGGAAGAGCTCATACTGAAGGAAAGTTCTCCTTCTCCACTATCTCAGTGTTTCCCAACCGGTGTTCCGCGGCACACTAGTGTGCCGTGAGACGTTGCCTGGTGTGCCGTGGGAGGGAGGCGGGCGAGTCGGGCGGCGAGAGGCGGGGCGGCGGAGGCGAGGATCCGCGTCGAGCCGGGGGCGGCTCCGCGGTGGTGGTGCCGAGGTTTCTCTCTCCATTCTCCCCTCACACACACACACAGGAAATAACACAGGATCAGCTGACAGGACCCGGCCAATGGGGCGGCGGTGGGGCAGCGCGCGCAAAAGGGAGGAGCGGCGGCGCAGGGCGGGAGGGCGGCGCATTGCGCATGCTCAAACCCGCCCTCCGAGGCACAGAGGGGAGCTGGGCAAGCGCCTTCTTCAACCACGCGCTCGTTTAAAGAGGCAGCGCCCGGACAGAACAGAACTCTGTGCCTCTCGCCTAGGGATGAAGGCGGGCACCGGCTTAAGCCAGTAGTAGCCTAATAATGCATCAACTTCCGTGGGACTTCCAAGTAATCACAGTAGCCCAGAGCCTCCCTCCCCAAAAGGAGGGGGAATTACAGCAGCGCAGGCGACTCCTGCGTCTCCCCGATATTTAAGGCTGCCATCCCTCGTGCACACTTACGCGGGAGCAAAACCCCGTGAACAAACTAGGGCTTACTCCAGAGTAAATACGGGTAGGATCTGGCTGCAGTTGTACAAGAAGAAGCAATTGATAACATTTTCTATCTCGCGCTTCAGCCGGAAATGCTGCTACCACAGTTTCCATCCCCTATTGCTTCCCTTTCACTATATTATCTCCCCTTCCCACCCCCCACCCCGCTGGCCCGCCAAGGGACGGGGGGTTGTGAGCAGAATCATAACGGGTTCAGTCAGAGGCAACGGCTTGAGTTGTCCAGATCACGGCTGGCACCAAAGGGTGGCGAGGTCTGGCCCGCCATCCTAACCCGCTCATGGTTCTCCTATAGGTGGCACTCAAGAAAATTAGAATTTGGAGGCAGCCCAAAAGAGTTCTTCCTGCCTTTTCCAGGTGAAGGGGGGGCACTGTATCTGAAACCCGTTCTGCCCCCTCCCCCACACTTGGTGCCATTTTCATCTACACATGCAGCAGAGTAAGTTGACCCAGAATAGTACCAATTCAGATGGCAGATGGGAGAATGACAGTGCTGAATGCTTTCCCATGTAGAGCAGTCCCTGCAAATAAAAACCTAGCATATTTGGAAGAGGGATGCTAGCCTAACCATTACCTTCTATGCTGTTACTATTTTTTAATTTTTTTTTACATAAGTAAAAAGTGACCTTTCCCCATCTGGCATGGTGGTGTGCCTCGAGATTTTTTTCATGAAACAAGTGTGCCTTTGCCCAAAAAAGGTTGGGAAACACTGCACTATCTGACTTCTCCTAGCTTTCCTGGCAGTAACCTACCATGAAATTGAGAACACTGCTCATCAGTTAGGCCCCCAGGGCTACTGACACACCACACAGATAGCAAGGCGATGCACCAGGCGACAAATGCACACCCTTGCAAAGAACATACCTTCACATATGGAAGCTTCCATAAGCACACACCGTAATAATACATATTCAATTGTATGTTCTGAATCACATATCATTCACATGTTAAGTTATAAACCACCCCCCCATGTTTTGAACAATACATGAAGTTATCAATGACAAAAACATAGGTCCAACTCATCTGTGCGTATTAAGCAAATACATATTAATTTTTCATGCACAATGCCATTGAAAATGCATGAACCCATTTCATTTACTCAAAACCCAAACCAACTACAAGCAAAGGGAATTTTTACAAGCATGCATCAGAACAGCAGGTGCTATTCAAGTTCCTGGCACTGGTGGCATACTCCTAGCAAGACATCCTGTGGTCAGCTTATCTCTTTCTACTTTGTTCATGTAGGATAGTGTCCATTATCTCTGGAATGTGTGACTTGGTCAGCCAATACACACTATGGTCTCACAATCATATATCAAGGCAATTATCATTTTATTTTCCACTTGATGCCATTGCTAGTTGAACCACTGTCGCATCACAGGATTTCCTGTGCTGTCACGATGCTATGCTCTATAAACCAAAAGTTTAGCTTAGTCTTACACAATTGCTATCACTGGAGCATCTGATCAAAACATATACATGGAAAGTCTTCTCGTCAAATCCCTCCACAAACACTTTTAAAAGTGTTGTGCAAAACACCAGTCTCCCAACCTCAGCCACTCATCTGCAGCTCCTTATAAAATGATACTAGGGCTCCTAGAACTATAGAGATAGCACTACATGAATGCTACGTAGTACAGGAGGATTGCATCTTACACACTTTTAACTTGCGCAATTTCAACCATACAACTACAAGGTTGAAGGCTTGCTTGTTTAAATCATGCAAGTTCAATGCAAGTAAGCTTTTTTCGGTATGGAAAGAGCTTTTAAGCTCTCCGCCTTGCTTGGGGTGGGGGGCAAGGTTCACTCAGCATGTGGCCTCTGGGATGCCACTGCTGTCACCTGGAGCGCAGCAACTGGAGGAACAGACCAGGGATATTATAACCTTCTCAGCCAATGGAGGGATGGGGAGGATTCAGTCTCTCCTGTTGCCAGGCAAATTTTATTAACAGCAGCGATCCTTGCTCCTCTGTTTATTGAGTATGTAATTGATGCAATGATAGGACTGACAGTGAAATCTGATCGTTTGAAGAAATCTTCATTGTAAAGAAGTCTATGTGGGATGCATTCCATCTTGTTTACCTGTGTCCCATATTACCTCAAGCTGCCTCCATCAACTATATTTGAAATTCTGCCACATTTCTGATTGTAGAACTCAAATCTTCAGGTGTCTGGATTTCAGTGAGCAAACATTTAACACCTAAGGAAGGCTATTACTTGCTGTCTTAGAAGTTTTTGTTCAGCCACTCTGGAACTTCGTTGCTGTGGGCAGGATGCTGTTATCAGAAGGCCACAGTGACAATGCAGTCCTCTTTGGCATTTTCACTATCAAATCCAAATTGTGGCATGTGCCATTCTTACCTGTCAGTGGCTGGCATGTGGGTTTGCACTGTAGAAATGCATAAGTAGAGAGTTGTCTTATCTGCATTTACAGACTTCTGTACCCAAAGTCTAGGCTGCGTGTCACTTATTTATTTATTGCATTTATATCCCACCTTTTTCTCTAAGAAGCTCAAGGTGGTGTACACTGTTCTTCTATGCTTCATTTAATCCCTACAACAACCCTGTAAGGTATCTGAAGAAGTGTGCATGCACACAAAAGCTCATACCAAGAACTAACTAAGTTGGTCTTTAAGGTGCTACTGGAAGGAATTTTTTTATTTTGCCTGTAAGGTAGGTTAAGCTGAGAAGCAGTGATTGGCCCAAGGTCACCAGGTGAGCTTCATGGCTGAGTGGGGATTTGAGCCCTGCTCTCCCAGTTTCTAGTCCAACACTTTAACCACCACACCACCGCACTTCACTCCCCACCCCTATCTCAGCATTGTAGACATAACCTTGCCACTGTGTGCAACTGTCCCTCTGAGTAATATCCTACTGTAGATCCCCAAGTCTGTGATTTCTCAGCTTATAAGAACAACTCGTTCCTTTTGCCGGAGTTATTTGAGAACATTATTCTTCTCTCCAAGCCCAACTAACCAGCCTGAACTCCAGAGGAGCCAGGAATTAAACTGCCATGCTGTGTTTTAAAACTGTTGGGATCCCTGGCCGTTATCCCTGGAAGGCATGGAGACAAGTTTTGTAGCCAGGTTGTATTTCCTTTTAACATGTAACTGGGCCTTTGAACTCTCACACAACAGCCCAGCCATGGACTGGCCCGACCAGTTTATACTCAGAGGGTCATTGTTCTGAGTCATTAAGAGATATCTCCGGGCCTGGCTCACTACCCACCCACATCCTGCCATACAAAAGAGGGCAGAGCATAAACAAAGGCACCCTCTTAATGGAACAACTGTGCGACATTAAAGAGCCAAATGTTTCAAACACAGTACCTGCTGCCTTCGGTCACAGAGGTGAAGCACAGCGTCTGGCCACATTCAGCTTTTGCAATACGTGCATATTTATAGGATGAGTTCAGCTTCCAGTATCTGGAGCAGAGCTGAGCTGGGGTATCGGAAATCGGCTATGCAATTTCTGCGCATGCAGAATGTTGCTGACAGCCTCTGCTATACAACCCCACCTCTAGCAGAGAAATGACTGACCAGGCAAACTTGAAAGGATGGGAAAACAAACTCACATCTCATTCCATTATCAATTCTGTTCATGCAGAATCCTATTGTCTGTGCCGTCCTCCGCCCTTCATGGGCTTATCGGAGGAGGCAGGTATGAACGTATGAAGGGGAATCATACTGAATCCAACCACCAGCCCATCTAGACCAGTATTGCCTCTTCTGAAAGGCAGCAGTTCTCCAAAGTCTTCCTGCAGATATCTGTACCAGCTACAGATCTGGGATCCTCTAAATGGAAGATGTCACAGACTGAAACTGGGAAACTGAGCAAAATACTATATATGTTGTACCATTGTGCCATGGTCCCTCCACATGGAAGAGGAGGGGATAAAGTGGGCTCCTCTGTCTTCTTTCGGTTACTTACAACATGTTACCATTAGCATTCCCATTGAATTTGAATTGATGCTTTGGAATTATGGTGCTGGAGGAGACTCGAGAGTCCAATGGACTGCAAGAAGATCAAATGCATCCATTCTTAAGGAAATTAGCCCTGGAAGGACAGATCGTGAAGCTGAGGCTCCAATACTTTGGCCACCTCATGAGAAGAGAAGACTCCCTGGAAAAGACCCTGATGTTGGGAAAGATGGAGGGCACAAGGAGAAGGGGACGACAGAGGACGAGATGGTTGGACAGTGTTCTCGAAGCTACAAACATGAGTCTGACCAAACTGCGGGAGGCAGTGGAAGACAGGAGTGCCTGGCGTGCTCTGGTCCATGGGGTCACGAAGAGTCGGACACGACTAAACGACTAAACAACAACAACAACCATTAGCAGAGAATCCCCCTGAAATGCCTGCCTGAGAAACTTCTTTTCACCCTGCACTTAAAAACTGACCTCATTTATATCATCACCTTCTTCTGCCCATTCTTGAAAGCAAGGCATTAGACATATAAAATTAAGATTAGGAAAAAAGCAGAGCAGATCTAACTCTGTGACCTCTGCAACCCAAGTCTTTCTAACCAGGAACATTTCAGAAGTGATTCAAAGAACCCCAGGCCACTAAGCTGAGTCTCAGGATTTACAACGAAACAACTTGTGTGCACAGCAGACTGGAGTCTAAGGGCAAAGGTATCCCTAGCATTGTGTAATCTTTATTGCCACTTTGGTTTTAGTCTGCTGAGCTACCCCAAAATAGTTTTCACTGATGCAAAAACTTGATGAAATCAAAGGGCCCTGATCTATCTAAAAGTAGTCATAGCCTATCCAATTAAACCTAATGGAACAAGAAAGTAAGAACTATCCCAACTCAGTCCATTTAGCGATAATAAAAATAGACACCCTCCACCCCTGCTTAATACAGTAGTACCTCGGGTTAAGGACTTAATTCGTTCTGGAGGCCCCTTTTTAACCTGAAACTGTTCTTAACCTGAAGTACCACTTTAGCTAATGGGGCCTCCCGCTGCAGCCGCGCTACCACCACGTGATTTCTGTTCTCATCCTGAAGCAAAGTTTTTAACCTGAGGTACTATTTCTGGGTTAGTGGAGTCTGTAACCTGAAGCGTCTGTAACCCGAGGTACCACTGTAGTCTAACTGGATACAGTGGCAGACTTTGGGCTTTAAAATTTAAGCAGTGCCCTATGTGAGGCCAAAATTTGCCACCACCACCCCACCTCTTGCCTTCTGTTGCTCATCATTGTTGCAGCAAACCCTGTGGTGTCCTCTCGGCTCAGTGCCCAGTGAGGGCAAACCAGTTGCACTCCCCTAAATTCACCTCTGCTGGTTAGAGCATGGATTAACAAATTTGCACACACATAGTTTGGTCCTTTGCAATGGCTCCCTATAATATATTGGGACCTTTCTTAGGTTATCCAACACTACACCAAATATTTTAGCCACTTCAAGTTCTTAGTTGGGCTCTTGTGACTTTGTGCTCAGTGTCATACTTCTTGTTATAATAGTAAAATAGGTCTCACCTTACGGAAAGAGTGACAACTTTCTGGGTATCAAACTGTGTTTGCAGCTTTTTGGAGTTGCACAATCTACAGACTGGCCCTTCTCAGTATTTTCCTGTGTCATTAGAATCCTTGAATAAAGGCTGGGAATTAAGTCCACGGGAATTAAGTGTAGCCGAGACCTCCTGAAATGATGAGCTGGTTGTTGGATCAAACAAAAACAACAGAGACTTGGATTGGTTAAGTGTTCCTAAACCAGGAATTCCATCTTACATAGCTTGAAATTCCATGCAAAGTATGACATTTTATATATATATATATATAATTTTTATTAAGTTTCCAATATACATTCCACCAAAATTTAACATCCATCTCTAACATATACATATTTTAGACTTCCCTCAGCCTGTCTGACAATTTTCCATATTATCACAATTACTCACATTTCTTAAATTTATATTGCACTTTAACAATCTTAATCTTATCATATCTTTTAAGCAATATTTCTACCAGTCATTTTCACAGAGCTTCTTGAAAGCCAACAAGCGTTAATTGTTCCTCACATATGTTTTTGATATACTCTGTAAATTTATTCCAGTCCTTGGTGAATCTCTGATCGCGTTGGTTCCGAATTCTCCCTGTTAATTTGTCCATTTCAGCGTGCAAAGTATGACATTTTCATACACATTAAATTAATGTGTTGCATAGAACAGTTATAATTTTGCAATCTTAACACGGTGCTGGACAGAGGATTGTGTTGAAGACAACTGAAGAATGTCTGGGAAGGGTACTTCACATGTTGCAGCTTTAAGATGTACACTTATACACCATCTCCAGATTGCTCACAATTTTGTGACATTTTGGTTAGCCCTCATAAATTTATTCCTCTACGGTGATTTTGGTATTCCTCCCACCCATTGATCAACACGGCTACCTACATCTAAAGCTGTAATACCTGATGTCCACATGCAGTTTTTTAAACTCCAAGGAAATATACCAGGGCAGTCTGCCAAGGGTTTTGTATGCTCTTAATTGCTACAGTTTTAGCAGGTACACAACAAAGGTCTAAAACATGTACCAATTAAAATCACAATAAGCAAAGCAGCCCTCAGAGAGGAAGGGGGAAGGAGATTGTGGGGAAGGCAAAATAGGAAGCCTTCTGTCTTTTACTGGAATCCTTAAGTGAAGGATTTTATAAACCCAAAGGCTTGCACATTCCCCAGTAATACTATCTGCATTTCTTGCAAATGATCAGCCTCTCCTTCCCTGGGGTCAGCCCAGCAACAGGCCAAACACCTTCCCCACCTCCCAGTGCTTTGTCAGCAGGTGGGACATCCAGGATGGAATTGGAGGGCTGATCATCTGCATCTGTCATTCTTGTCCATTCCTGCTCTCTGTGTGATTCAAATGGCTGGGCTTTATCTGGCAAACAGATGAATGACTAGGAAGGAATGTTTATGGGTGAGGGGAGATAAGCAACTGCATTCTCCAACCTTGCCCAGACCTGCTGAGAACTAGTGGCCAAATCCTCTCTCACCTGCCAGCAACTCAGTAATGTTTCCAGTTCAAATACAGCAGCCTTTTAATTTGAGCAATGAAAGAATGCATTTATTCCATCACACCTTTGTCCCTGGTGTAAGAATCTTGCATTTGCACTCCACAGAGTAGAGAACCCAAGCGACACCACAAGCTACGCACAAAGGCTCATTTTCCTCACAATGTGTCAGGCAACAGCTCCCTTGTTTAGGACAAAGACCTAGCGAAGTCCATAATACGAAAAGCAATTTCACAAATGCTGCTTAAAGCACTTTTGAATCTTGCTCGCACTGTATGAAAGTCAAAAATACATTTTTAAATGTGCCGGTATCAGGTTTTTTAATCAATTTACAGCCATACAGGAAGGTGGGTTTCAAATCACATTTCAAACTTCCTGCATCTTTCCAAAGAGATTGATAATAATAATAATTTATTATTTATATCCCGCCCATCTGGCTGAGTTTCCCCAGCCACTCTGGGTGGCTCCCAATCAAGTGTTAAAAACAATACAGCATCAAGTATTAAAAACTTCCCTAAACAGGGCTGCCTTCAGATGTCTTTTAAAGAGAAGATAGCTGCTTATTTCCTTCACAGGGTGTTCCACAGGGCAGGCGCCACTAACGAGAAGGCCCTCTGTCTGGTTCCCTGTAACCTCACTTCTCACAATGAGGGAACCGCCAGAAGGCCCTCGGAGCTGGATCTCAGTGTCTGGGCTGAATGATGGGGGTGGAGACGCTCCCTCAGGTATACAGGACCGAGGCCGTTTAGGGCTTTAAAGGTCAGCACCAACACTTTAAATTGTGCTCAGAAATGTACTGGGAGCCAATGCAGATCTCTCAGGACCGGTGTTATGTAGTCCCGGCGGCAACTCCCAGTCACCATTCTAGCTGCCACATTCTAGATTAATTGCAGTTTCCAGGTCACCTTCAAAGGTAGCCCCACGTAGAGCACATTGCAGTAGTCCAAGCGGGAGATAACTAGAGCAGGGGTCTGCAACCCGCGGCTCCGGAGCCGCATGTGGCTCTTTTACATCTTTGCTGCGGCTCCGGGGCGGATACTAGCGAGGGGAGGAGGCGCATTGTGCGCCTCAACACTCCTCACTGTGGCGGGTGCTGTACTGGATGTGACGTCGCATGGGGGCGGTGCGTGCGTTAGTCACGCACCGTCCCGACGTCACCTTGCCGCCCGCTGTCAGATCGTGGCTCCGGAGATATATTTGTTTTAAATGTCGCAATGGTTTTGCGGCTCCCAGTTGTTGTTTTTTCTTCGGAAACGGGTCCAAGTGGCTCTTTTTGTCTTAAAGGTTGCAGACCCCTGAACTAGAGCATGCCCCACTCTGGCAAGACAGTCCGCAGGCAGGTAGGGTCTCAGCCTGCGTACCAGGTAGAGCTGGTAGACAGCTGCCCTGGACACAGAATTAACATGCGCCTCCATGGACAGCTGTGAGTCCAAAATGACTCCCAGGCTGCGCACCTGGTCCTTCAGGGGCACAGTTACCCCATTCAGGACCAGGGAGTCCCCCACACCCGCCTGTCCCCATCTTGTACTTCTGTCTTGTCAGGATTCAACCTCAATCTGTTAGCCGCCATCCATCCTCCAACCGCCTCCAAGCACTCACACAGGACCTTCACTGCCTTCACTGGTTCTGATTTAAAAGAGAGGTAGAACTGGGTGTCATCTGCATACTGATGAACACCCAGCCAAACCCCCTGATAATCTCTCCCAGCGCATTCATATAGATATTAAAAAGCATGGGGGAGAGGACAGAACCCTGAGGCACCCCACAAGTGAGAGCCCAGGGATCTGAACACTCATCCCCCAACACCACTTTCTGGACACGGCCCAGGAGAAAGGAGCGGAACTACTGTATAACAGTGCCCCCAGCTCCCAGCCCCTCTAGACGGTCCAGAAGGATGTTATGGTCGATGGTGTCAAAGGCCGCTGAGAGATCCAGCAGAACTAGGAAACAGCTTTCACCTTTGTCCCTAGCCCGCTGGAGATCATCAACCAGTGCGACCAAGGCAGCTTCAGTCCCATGGTGAGGCCTGAATCCCGACTGGAAGGGATCCAAGTGGTCCGAATCCTCCAGGCGTGCTTGGAGTTGTTCAGCAACCACCCGCTCAATCACCTTGCCCAAGAATGGAAGATTTGAGACTGGGCGATAGTTGGCCATTATGACCAGGTCTAAAGATGTTTTTTTAAGAAGCAGTTTCAGTGGGTCTGGGAAGGCTCCCTCGCAGAGGGAAGCATTCACCACCCCACGGAGCCCATCACCCAGCCCTTCCCAGCTTGCTTTTATCAGCCAGGATGAACAAGGATCAAGAAGACAGGTGGTTGGTTTCACTCGTCCAAGCAGCTTGTCCACATCCTCAGAGGTAACAGATTGAAATTGATCCCATATAACATGACTAGACAGGATAAGTGTGTGGCATGGCTCTTTCCTACTTCCCCCTCCTTTTGAAGGACTGCGAGCATCAGTGGCATCATTGACCATTGCTGGACTCCAGTGAAATTGGCAAGGTCTACTTAGTGGTTGTTGATGTGCACCAGCACTGTTGTTCACATATCCGTCTTTTTTCAAGGAAAGACACAGGCATATTATGGCTTCAGTCCTATACCCATGGAAAACAAGGGAACTTGGTTCTGCATCTATAGGATTGCACTCTAAATTGACAAGGTTTCCCCTTGAACTTGCCAGTTCCACTGATAAGTTACATTAGCCTTTGCCAACCTGGTGCTATGAACTTTCAGAATCCCTAACCACTGGCAATGCTGGCTGGGGCTGATGGGAGACATAGTCCTGGATGGTACAACATTGGCAAAGGGAGAGTCACAGATGGTCAAAATGAGAAGACCTTTTCTCTAACTTTGTCAGTTTCTCTAGATTAGAGGGAAGAGGGTGGTGGCAAACAAAATCCTACTGAGATGAGAAGAGTGCAGAAAGAGGAGGAGGGAAATTTCACATTATCACCAGCCACACTGTGCTGTTATTGCGTCTGTGTCTAGTCACAGGGCAATGTGGGCCACTATCCAAAGCAGGCAAGTCGGGGAGTGTCAACTCCTGCAATAGCTAGAGTGGGAGAGAGGCATTTAAAATTGGGGGGGGAAATAACTTGTGAGTGGTTGTAATGTACATTAATTGAAGCAGGGGAAGATTGTCAAATGATAAAAACACTTCAAAATGCAATGTGCCTTCAGCTTAATTTATTCCAGGAATACTTTACAAATTACATAATGTGATGTAGTGGCTAGAGCACTGTGGTTTGGATGTGCTTTGAATCCCTGCTCAAGCTTTATACCAAACTTGGAGACTTTGGGCAAGTGGCTCTCCCTCAGCCTAGGCAACCTCAAAGGGTTGTGAGAACAAAGTTACATGTTAAAATGACCTGTGACTCATGGGTGTAGCGAGGATTTTTGTTAGAGGGAGCAGGTCTTTTGTTAGGGGGCGCAGAGCCTCAGTTTGCTATGTATTTTTTATTGCTTTTTATTGATTGGGGGCAGCTGCCCCTCCCTGGCCCCTCTTAGCTACTCCAATGCTGTTGCTGGAGCTCCTGTCTTGTAGCCATTGTAGCACTAGGTACCTCCTTCTGCAAGCACAAAGATTTATTAATATATTCTGTATTTCCCCCCCAGCCCTCCTGAGCAAATTTGGGGTGGGGTGCACAGGGCAGTGGGTGGGTGGGTGGGTGGGTAGGCAGTTATGTTGCACAAGTACAAATCTTCCTGCTAAAGGAATGAGTGCACTGGATACTGCCCCCTGTTGCTTTTTGAATTGTGGCTGTGAGGTGCTGCTAATTTAATTGAAGCCCCACACTGGTAGAATGGGTGTTTAACTCCCCATGCCCTACGTTTTCTTAATCAAAATTTTATCCCAGCTGCTTTTGGCCCCACAAGGTGGACATGGGAATATAAAATCACCTGAATCTCCAAATGTGCTTTGTAGGAAAAACTCAAGAGCTGTAGATACCACAGCCTGCTTGCTGATCCTCTCTCTGCCTGGCAATAAAGCAGACAACAGTAGTGGTGAGGAGGAAGAGGAGACAACAGCAGCGAGAAAGTAGTTTCAGAGGGAGAAGGGCCCACAAAAAGAGTTTTGCCCAAGAGCATATGAAACCTGGAGCCAGCTTTGGTTTACACTGTGCCTCCACCTATGCCCAGACTAGATATCAGTAAGTAAATAATAATAATAATAATAATAATAATAATAATAATAATAATAATAATAATATTTTATTTATATCCCGCCCTCCCCAGCCGAAGCCGGGCTCAGGGCGGCTAACAACACTAAAATAGTGCAACTTTATAAAAACATCATAAGAATTAATTAAAATCAGAATTGATGGCAACCATAAACTAAAGTATTGTAAGGATTGCCAAAGGAGGGAGTCAGGCTGTGCCCTAACCAAAGGCCTGGTGGAACATCAATAAGTCTCCAGTAATTTCCTTCCAAAGCAAACTGAACCTGGGCAGGTACCACACTCCTGGAACTTCTCACCACATGGAGAAGAGGGGTGAGCATAACAATATTCTATGCTCTGCATACGGTTCTGATGACCTGCAACTTGCCCTAGATCTTTTAACTTCATAGTAAGCCAAACGTGCACACAACACAGATTGCTGCTGCCTTTTCCTCCTCTCTTTCTGAAATGTCCGGTACAAAACTGCCAGCTGACCATTTTTTTCTGCCACCCTCATCCACTTTTATATGTAGCTCAGCACCACCACTTGATAATGGCCAATTAAATGGATGCGTGCAATGCCAATGAACAGTGGTCTCAACCCTACCACGCCTCCTTTGGAAAGCGAGGCATCTGTACTGCTGTACTAAAGGCTACACAAGCACTATTCTGTAGCAGAAAAGGTTTTCACTTCACCCAATGTATAGCGGAGGGCCCTGGTTCTCCTGCCGCATGGTCATGAAATGGTTACTACTATACTATACGGACTTATAGAATAGCTTAGCTGATGGACAGAGCAAAGATTGCTATTCATACTCAGGAGCATCATCACCTGTTAGACAATAGAGATATCCTTCACTCATGCTTCGTACAATGGTTAGCTTAGTCCTGACCACACAGGTGCTACCTGAAGCCCTCCTGAATTGGGAAGTAGTCCACCTGGCTTTGCATATCGTCCTCCCATAGCAGGCAGCTGGAAAGATACTGAGCCTGGCTGTGAGTCAAACGGGGATGATCTGCTTGCAGGAACGTGAAATTGTTTAATTTGCAGGCATTCATACAGGTAAGTGCAAAATAATATATTCCTCTCATTAACCAGTCCAACTGAATTTAAACTTGCTATGTCACTTAAATCAATTCATGGAGAAAACAAAAGTGATGTTAGAGGCTGGAGACAGAGAGACAGAATGCACTCACTAAAGATTCATAATAAGCACCAGACCTTTCATACACATTTAAATGCTTGAACTAGATTGAACTGTATCTTGCAGACTTGCAGGCTCCAGACATGGCTTCATGTTTCCAGTCTTGTCTCCAGTAGTTTCAAGTATACCTGCAAAATTAAGAGAACATGAAGACATAGAACTCCTTCCATAATACAAACAGCAGCGGAAAGTCAGCGTGAAAACAAAATACTAGAATGGGTATTAAAATCTCATCAGATGTTAAAAGTATGGGGAAATAAAAAGATCTTCCGCTGGTGCCAAACAGGCAATAACTTGGGTATCACTCAAGGCTTATTGGGAAGAGAGTTCCGTAGACCAGGGGGGCATCATGTTCAGAGACAGATTTGGGAGAGTGTGATCAGTTCAGCTGCACTGGGTGCGGAACCTTGCGGGTGCTGCAACTATGGTTTACAATGAAGCGAGATAGGTAGAGGGGCACCGAATTTTGGCATCACACAGAACACTACTGAAATTTGAGACCCCAAGATTTTTGCCTCTGCCACGAGGAAGGCCTTCTTTATTAATCTGGCGCCAGCTAGCAATCTAGTGTTTTGCCATAGCTGTAGTTCCCAGTCTCCAAAGTCATCCCCACACACAGTACATTGCAGTAGTCTAGGTATGGGAGCGGTTGCTTGAGGAATTCAGTTTGTGAATTCCAGTATGAACCAAGTTGATCTGCACCTCCTGGACTAATGTGCCAATCAGAACTTGATATCCACTGGCATTCGCATTTTTCAAATGTTCCAACACTGCTCTTGGGTTAGAAAAAGGAAACCGAATACATTTAGAACAAAATCCTGCAGCCCCTCTCCACCATCGCTATCTTTCTTGCCTTGGGCAAAAGAGATAGTGGAAATGCTGACTCCAGTCAACTATCTGTTGGCTGCTGGTAACCCAGGCTCCCTACCACTTACCTGCTTAAACTGGAACTATAGCCGAAGGCAGGATTTCACAATCTTAAAACATGTCTCACTCCCCTAAAAGTTTTGAGATGCTCTTTCAAATGCACCCCCACCCCCCAATTCTTTAAGGAGGCCTCTGCTGTTTTCTTATCTACTCTCCTATTCCTGGTGATCAGGATGAGACTGGGATATGTCTGCAGTGTGAGGTTTTAAAGATATAGTGGTCCTGTGGCATTTGATGATCTCCACTATCTCTTCAAGCTGTTACTCAGCCTCAGTTTGCCCCATCAGACCAATGTTGTTTTGTGCTTCTTCTTGTAAAGATATTTCAATACATTTTCTTTTCCTTTTCCACAGTAACTGTGCAGTTTTTACTCATTTGTTTTGCAAGCAAGATTCCTAAGGAAGTGTTTCCATCGAAGAGACGTTTTCTTAGCATCAAACCACAGTTATTCATTCACAGGAAAATTGTGGTTCTTCTCCAAGTAGCACGCCCATTGTTATTTTACTGCTAATACTGTGCAGAATATGATTGTGTAAGTGTCACAGGCAGGCGTGTTGCTAACTACTGAAAAGGATTTGGGACACGGTTGCATAAAATATGCTGATTTATATGTATGCATTTATATGTATGCATTTATATGTATACATTTGTATATATGCAAGTTTAGAAGGAAGGAAGGAAGGAAGGAAAACAAACAAACATTAGCTCTTGTAGTCAAGGTTTTGAGCTATAGGGTGCCAACAGGATTTTCTAGGCCCAGTACTTTGCCTGCAGATTGGACTCTATTCCTCAATGAGTTCTGGGCAGTGGTTGTGGCTTCCCACTGTACATATTTTATCAATAATAATAATATTAGTAATAATAAATGTTATTTGTATCCCGCCCTCCCCAGCCAACACCGGGCTCAGAGCGGCTAGCATCATATAAATAAGACAATATGCATAATACAATATACAACATGCAAATAAAATAACATTCAACGTTCATTAAAATAACATAGAATAATATTAAATATCAGCATTTCAAAATTAAACAGAAATCCACTCAACAGTTACAATAATTTCTAAACTCCCATCAATAAAACAACTGCAAACCACAGTGCACAACATAATACAATACAAAATGAGAAGCAGAGACTGGAGAGTGGAGCAAGGCAGATGGAAGGAGGCCTTGCCTGATGAAGTCTCTCCCCTCACAGTTCTTCCTCTAGGCACAGTTTCCTTATGAAGAATCCCAGGGCCAAGGGGTGGGGCAAGGCAGGTGGAAGGAGGCCTTGCCTGATGGAGTCTCTCCCCTCACAACAACCCTAAGAGGTACGTTAGGCTACAAGGGAGTAACTAGCCCACCATCACACAGTAAGCTTCATGGTCACTCAACAAGCTTCTCTATCACAAGCCCCTCCCCAGTTGCTGCACTGCCTTCGAACAAATAAAGGTAACAGATGGTTGGCATCTTACCAACACTGCACTTTGTGGCATGCTCAGTTGCCCTGTAAGCGAAGTCCGCTTATTTGTTTGTTTGTTTGTTTGTTTGTTTTAAAGGGGGAGGGGCAACAGATCCAGGACCTGGTGCAAAAAACCCAGGGTTCAGGCCCCTGGACAGTGCCTAATGATAAGTGATACAAATGCTTGCATCGTTTTGTGATCGTTGAGTGCTGTGGTCTCTTACTATAGCATTCTAATGTGCTCATCTCACCCTTTTAGAGAAGTGGTGACTGCCACTCCCTGGGGCAAGGCCCTGCTATTTCAGTTTTTGTTTTTTAAATATTTTGGGAGGTAGCCAACTCAGCCATTCCACTGGTGCAAGCACTTTTGGCTACGCAACCGAACTTCCCCTCCCTCCCCTCTCAACCCTGTGCCCTCTAAATCTGCTGCAGAGGGTTGGGGAAAACTCCACAACAGATCTAAAAGTGGGGGGGGGGGATTTCTGCTGTGCTTGCACTAGTGAAACTGTTTGGCTGGATACTGCCCATTGCATTTAGTTCTTCGGATGCCAAAAATGTATCTTTCTGATACTGCAGCACACTACTGCCCTGATTTCACTGTAAACAAAAAGCGCTGAAGAGCTAATTCCCTTGCAACGAGATTGCCACAAGGCCATCCATTAGGTGGGAATGGAATATCATGATGGTTGTACCAGACTACATTAGAATACTGTAGAGCACTAGAAGTTTTCTAAGATTCAAAATGCAACAGTAATTAGAAATCTATTTCCCCACAAGTCCAATTACGCCATGAGTGAAGTGATGTTATTCGGAAATGTAATTTTTGTACTTAAATACAAGCAAAGGGCCTTAAAAACCAACAAATCCATTATGCAATAAACGTTTGTGGGTCACAGTCCACATCACCAAGTTTTTCAGAAACGCAACCCATATGAAACGGCTTTCCACTGAATCAGGCAGCTTGGTCATAAGAAGTTGAGGAGGAGCCTTGCTGGATAAAACCAAAAGGCCCAGCCAGTCCAGCATCTTACTACCCACAGTGGCCAACAGGATGCCTATGGGAAACCCACAAGCAAGACATGAGCACATTAACTCTATGGTACTCCAAGATGGGCTGCCTCTTATTCTGGAAGCATCAAATGGCTATCATAACTAGTACACGCCTGTCATGAATTTGTCAACTTGACAAATTGAAAATGAGCAGATCACAGAATCGAGGTGGTATCTGTCTGCGGGTTGGTAAATAACTCAGTTGTGAAATTGCTGGTCTTTTAACAAAAATATGTAATTTGTCTCAAAGACTGGGGACAAATATTGACAAGTGAACAAATGATACCAATCCCCCCCAAAATAAAGTTTATGTGAAAACAATTCCCCTGGAACCTCACATGCTACTCTTTACTATGTTATTAGAACAGCTGGATTTTACATGCAGTTGTTTGTAGTAATACCCCCATGGCTTAAAACAGGGATTTGAAATGGCCAATTATGGTGCTGGAAGAGACTCTTGAGAGTCCCATGGACTGCAAGAAGATCAAACCTATCCATTCTTAAGGAAATCAGCCCTGAGTGCTCACTGAGAGCCAGTGTGGTGTAGTGGTTAAGAGCGGTAGTCTCATTATCTGGGGAACCGGGTTCGCGTCTCCGCTCCTCCACATGCAGCTGCTGGGTGACCTTGGGCCAGTCACACTTCTCTGAAGTCTCTCAGCCCCACTCACCTCACAGAGTGTTTGTTGTGGGGGAGGAAGGGAAAGGAGATTGTTAGCCGCTTTGAGACTCCTTAAAGGGAGTGAAAGGCGGGATATCAAATCCAAACTCTTCTTCACTGGAAGGACAGATCATGAAGCTGAGGCTCCAGTACTTTGGCCACCTCATGAGAAGAGAAGACTCCCTGGAAAAGACCCTGATGTTGGGAAAGATTGAGGGCACATGGAGAAGGGGACGACAGAGGACGAGATGGTTGGACAGTGTTCTCGAAGATACCAGCATGCGTTTGACCAAACTGCGGGAGGCAGTGGAAGACAGGAGTGTCTGGTGTGCTCTGGTTCATGGGGTCACGAAGAGTTGGACACGACTAAACGACTAAACAACAACAAGGCAAAGGGCATCAGTGTGATGTGGAGAGGTGGAGGTCAACTAATGCAAAATGAGCAGTGAGTATTTCAGATTGCTTCTGGCCTTGACAGCACAATCTCCCTCCTTCCCTCCCTTGTGTCTCCTTATCCACTGTCCTCATGTCACGTTTGACATCCATTCTTTGTACTTCCATTTTACCCATGCCACCATTCCCCTTCTCCTCCATTTCAGTTTCTTTCCTGAAGTCTGTTTAAAGCAGGAATGGAGAGCCTGAGAACAGGGAGCAAAATGTGCCCCTTAGCCTTTCTATTTGACACCCAGGACTCTGCCCAGGCTGTATCATCCACTTGCCCTGTTCCACGCCCTACTTGCTGCTTTTGCCAGAATACAATTCGATGTATTCTTGAACTGTATTAATGTGTCTTCCTTGCCTGGATGGAGGCTGGAGATATGTAGGCATGTGAGTAGCTGCAAAGAAACCTCTTTGCATGACTGGAATGCAGCTTACTATAGAAAGGTAAGAGTCACATCTATTGCGTCCCCACTTTTGCCTCTGGTCTTGCCCATCACTAACCTGTAAGCCCTGGAAGATTACGCCCAAGGAAATGTGAGCCTTTAGGGTGGAAAAATGTTCCACATCCCTGATCCAAAGCACTGCCAGAAGTCCCTGTAAAGTATAAACAGAACTGGCTTGAATGCATTTCCTACAATACAGCAAAACAGCCAGCAAAATTATATATACATACATAATTTTATTTGTATGCTGCCTTTCCACAGTTCAAACCATGCTCAAGGCAGGTTGCAACATGAAATATACACAATAGCAACATAATAAATGTAGTCATAATAATTAAACATAAAAAATTGAATAATGTCCACATAAATCACAAGATCTAAAATAAAGATACAAAAAGATACACACACCCCCGTCCCATGTAACAGCCGCCCTAGCCCAATAGTCTGTTCAGCAGCCTCAATTTTGTAGCTTGCATCAGTCAGGACCCCGCCCTTTCCGGCCAAGTGGAAAAAAGGCCTGCAAGGCAGAAGGAGCAGGTCTTCCAGGACTTACAGCCAAAATTATTATGATCTTGTAGCTTCATCAACACTACTGTCGCTCTGTCTGCATCACTATTGGATCTGACCTACTCTCTACTGCGGTTCTAAGAACATTTTGTACAACAAATGTAAAAGCCTCCTCGAGACCGTTGTGTTCAAAGAGTGCAAGTATGAAAGGATGTCCTAAACATAGGACCTTGGGGGCAGGGCTTGCATACATCCCCCTGTTCCTGTTGTAAACCTCACATGTTCAGATGAATGCCTGGACATAATAGCCTGCTGGATCAGGCCAGTGCCCCATCTAGTCCAGCATCCTGTTCTCACAGTGGCCAACCAGGTGCCTGTGGGAAGCCTGCAATCAGAACCAGAGGGCAACAGCGCTCTCCTCTTCTGTGTTTCCCAGCAACTGGTATTTGGAAGAATTACTGCTGCTAGCAATAGAGGTAGAAGCGGAAAAGGGCTTATGCTGAGCCACATTCTGGGTCTCTGTGATTCTCAGAGTTCCTATTCAGCAGCAAAGAGCGGTTTTTCCACAGGGGAAAGCAAATGGATGTGTGGAAGTGATGGTTAAGTCTCAAAAACAGGCAAAAATTTGTAAGTGAGTCTCCACAGTAAAAATAAAAATAGCCAAAGCATTTTCAGAATCGGCTAACAAGTCATCACCAGGCCTAAATGCATTACACCTGGCTTACATATGAGCCTTCAAGAAGAACTACTACAAACAAAGGAAGATTGGCAGATGAAATTGAGGGAATATGCGGAAATGGCAAAACTGACGGGCAAGATCAGAAACCAAGAAGATCAAGTATTTGTTAGAGACTGGAGTAAATTTGTAGTTTACTTAAAAAACCCCACTGTAAACGGTTAAAATCATTGGTAGCATTGTAATAACATTTGTAATGTGAAATTGATTATGATAATTAGGGATATACAATAGTTGGATAAAGCAAAAGATGCAGAAAACTTAAACTTTTAATATAAGAACCCATGGGAGGGAGGGGAGGGAGTCCAAAGAGAACCCTGTAATTTAATGTTTGAATTGGTTAAGGTGTATAAAAATGTGAAAATCTAATAAAAAAATTTATTTTTTTTTGGGGGGGGGAATACATATGAGCCTTCACGTCCTTCAGTGATGAACTGCACAATGTCCAAAGCAGCGGTAAAATCTGTGGTGGGACAAACCAAAGCCTTTACAGGTAGAGTGTCTATTCTGTGGACTATATTGGTCAAGGCAACATGCTCCAACCAAAGTCTCAGATTCATAAGAGGCCCTGCAGTTCTCCCTACATTTAGGCCTTCAGAAAACTGCTGTGACAAGTTTTTGGTTTTGGTTTTTTAAAAAGAACTTGGGTGTATCTATATACATTTTTGGATAATTGTTTTTTTCTGTATATTTTAAGAGATTTTGCTTTTATTTAATATATATATATTACCTTCTGGTCTTAATTGTAAATCAAAAGTGCCCAAGCATCTCCAGTTATCCCCCCCCCCCCGATCTGGGTTCCCATGTGCCCTCCTTTACAGAGGACAAATCTCTATTTGAAGGGCTGTCGGAGGGCAGTCTTCTGACGGAAAGATTCCTCCGTGTGAAGCACTACCAATCCAAGTCCAGTTTAAAGATACAGAGAACCCAAAAAAGCAAAAGCAGGTGGAACCTTCAAGCTGTTTCTCAACAGGCAACAGCTGGCAGCAGACTAAGCAGGCACACAGGTCAACTGAATACTGTCTTACCCACTATGGTGAATGAGATGTATTTCTATTTAAATTATGGTAAGATAATGAAAACTTTATTGAGATCTGTGTCCTTGTTTTCTTTTGGTTATGTAGTTCCTCTTCTTTAGTGATGCATAAGTCATCAACCTAACAAGCATAAGCCGAGTACTGCGATACACCATAACATTGCAACAGGTGGCTTGGCAGCAAAGCATACATTGAGCTGGTGGGCATAAAGCAGCAATGAGTGAACGGGGCAAAGTTTAATCTGCAATAGGCGTGTGTGTGTGTGTGTGTGTGTGTGTGTATCTGGCAGTGGTGGCAAGGCAGGCCCAATACACCAACACCATACACTAGCTAGGGCAAGCCAATTTAATTTGGCACCTGAGTCAGAAAACTCTACACATCTCAGCAGCCCACATTGAGATCTTGTATTAAGGTTTATAAGAAAGGAGGAATGCTGAGCATGGCCTCCTATTCACTGTAAAACAACAACACACCAGACCCCTCAAATGACAAAGGGAGAAAAAGATTACAAACAAAATGAAGGGTTCAAAATTAATCTGATGAAAAACACTGTCTTTAAAGAGAAATCTATTGTTGCTAACTAGCAAGGTTCATTTCCTGCCAAACAAAATTGTTCTGATTTTCGGTAGGAATTTTTTGGAGGGCCAGCTGCTTAAGAATTATTCAGACTTGAACTGATGTGCTCCTTGCAAACATCAGGAGTACCTTGGCACCTGGCGACATCATGTGGTCACTTGTGGGAATGCACAAAGTGTTGTCTAGCCATTCCCTTCAGACTCCCCTCTCCCTTCCTTCTCTGATCATAGTACTGTCCTCTTGGCAGGATTGAGCCAAAGGTCACACCTATCAGTGATAGGTGGTGGATAACCATACTCCATTTGTCCTCAGTATCTGGTACCCTGAACATGGAGGTATTGTTTAGCAGTTATGGCCAACAGCCACTGATAGCCTTATCCTTCTTGAATTTACCATCTAAGCCACTGCCTATCACCACATCTTATGGCTAAGAACATAAGATGGGCCTGCTGGATCAGGTCTAATCCAGCAACCTGTTAACACGGTGGCCAGCCAGATGCCTATATGCTAAGATACTTCTGTTCATCATCATAATATAAAGTAGAAACTCTTCTAAAATGGCAAAGCATTGCTGCAGGATATGGTGTAGGTACATTTCCCCTCCCAGACTTTGTGGTACTATTCTGAAAAGTATTAATGGGAATTTATAAGCAAGTTAAGGATTTTTAAAAGTTTCTTGGATACTGCGAGGGAGAAGGTTACTTAAGCTGCCAAGCCATGTTTCACATACAGTGGTGCCCCGCAAGACGAATGCCTCGCAAGACGGAAAACTCGCTAGACGAAAGAGTTTTCCATTTTGGAGGTGCTTCGCAAAACGAATCTCCTATGGGCTTGCTTCGCAAGACGACAATGTCTTGCGAGTTCCTGCTGGGTTTTTTCCTCCCCCCCCTTTTTTCTAAGCCGCTAAGCCACATCAGCTGATCCGATCAGCAGATAAGCCGCTAAAAGCCGCTAATAGCGCTAATCCGCTAATCCTTCAATGGGCTTGCTTCGCAAGATGAAAAAACCGCTAGACGAAGAGAATCACAGAACGGATTCTTTTCGTCTTGCAAGGCACCACTGTACTTCTAATGGTGGTGCTATCAAGTGGGGGGGGGGGGCAGTGCCATAGGGAGCAAAAGTTAGCAGTGTTGCCCCCTCACCCTAAAGGCATTTTTTAAAAGGCTTCAAATATGTTGGTGTTTGAAAATAAGTACAGTGGTACCTTGGGTTAAGTACTTAATTCATTCCGGAGGTCCATTCTTAACCTGAAACTGTTCTTAACCTGAAGTACCACTTTAGCTAATGGGGGCCTCCTGCTGCTGCCGCGCCACTGGAGCACGATTTCTGTTCTCATCCTGAAGCAAAGTTCTTAACCCGAGGTACTATTTCTGGGTTAGCGGAGTCTGTAACCTGAAGCGTCTGTAACCCGAGGTACCACTGTAAGGAGTTGTCCTTTTTCTTTATACTGCCCTGTTAGTTTAAAATTCAAGTACAGGCATTTAAAAAATCACTTTAGTAGTCAGGATATTGTATTGTAAGATGATACTAATGATAACACAACACCATGAAAAGCAGGAAATCAAGGCAGATTAAAAATCTCCAACACACTAACACACTTCTAGCTTCTTGGATGTATACAGCTGACGACACGCCTAATCTGCCCAAGCACGTCCACCCACATAGGCTACGAACTGCAAAGCAAAGTGGGAAACCAGGGTATGGGGAAGCCTCTGTAAGCAGGCCACCCTCTTGGTTTGCTCTGCCCAATGCCCACCTGCCGGCCCTGCCTAGTGCAGTGTGTCCTAGGTAGGAGACAGTGGTAGCCAGCAAGTTAAAAGGTGGAGTGGCTTATGCTGGGCACCCCAGTGGTATTTGTAGAAAGGGAGTGCCTGATCTCGCTGGAGCTGCTCCCTGGGCATTTTGGCAAGCAGAGGTGGAGAGGTAAGAGGAAGGGGGCAGCAGTGGCTGTATAAGTGACAAGAAAGGAAGATAGGATGGAAAAAAGAGGAAGGAGGAGAGGTGGGACTGCTTGCTTGCCTGCCTAGCTTTGGGGCCTGCTGCACCTTAGAACAAGGACTGCTGTGCTTTAGCAAGGCTAGGCAAGGTGAAAGGGGCAGGAGAGGATTGGTCTGATAGCTGAAACTGGGCTGGGCTGCAGCCGGTGGCAGACCTACATTTTGGTGGTCCTGAAGCTTGAACTGTTATGGAGGCCTTATGTATGCAACTTCACAAACTCTGCCAGTCAGCTGATTTGTGGAATTTGTGAAGCCAGGTACAATGGACAAAGCCCTGTGCATTGCACCCCCAAGGAACGATGGTAAGAGTCCATAGCTTCTGCAGTTTAAAAGCTACGTGTGTGCGGTCATGCCTCTCAAAATTAAGTAACCGCTGAAGCCTTGGAGAGAGTTGCTTTGTTCTTATTCTCTCAACACAGAAAGACTACTGCCAAAGAGCTGACAACATATACAGCATCCAGAAGGGATGAATCAAACTGAGATACAATCCCACACTGACTCCTGCACTCAGGAGAGATTCCCATGGCTTGTCATGGGAAAGAAGCAGTGAATAGACAGTGGAAAAGTTGTCATGCCAGCAGCACATTAGGAAGCAGAAAACAGATGGAGCGAAAAAAGAAACCACGTTCCTCAGATGAAGAATACTGCCGTCACTGTTTAGAAGTTAGTCTTCCCAGACAGTTCCTAATACACTCAACATTTCTTTCTATTTGTCATCCCCATTTCTTTCTATTTGCCATCTTTCTATTTGCCATAAGAACCTTGTCAATTATCACACAGATTGCCAAACGATTACTTTGTTTTGTTCAATTAGCTTCTCTACCATTTTGTCTTTGGCAGAGTACATAAGGAAAGTAACCACCAAATTGACCAGTTCTGTGAGAGTTTCTGTGTCTCCTCCTGGATATGCTGAACTCTCCAGCATTATTCCCAAGCAATCTAAGCTGCAGTGTCAAATGGATACACATGATGTGTTCTACAAAGTCCAGATTGTACAAGCCACACTGCTAGCTGCTCCATTAGACACCTACTGTAGGGACCACAGCTTTACATGTACATCCATCAGAATGAAAAGAAAAGGCATCATATTTTGTTTCTACTAATATCAGTCTTCAAGAGAACAAATTCTGAGTGCTAGCACCTATCTATCTATCTATCTATCTATCTATCTATCTATCTATCTATCTATCTATCCTTTCCTCTCCCCCTGCCATAAAATCAGCTATACATTACTTCAGAAACTCTTTTCCATCTGTCCCCTGGAAGTTCCCTAAGAATATCCCATTGCCCTTTGATGATGCTGTGCAGCAGCGTACCTAGCCGCTCGGGCACCCAGGGCAGTGCGCACGCCCTGTGCCCGGGGGCAAGGCAAGTCGCCCATGGGGGTGGGGTGAGCTGGGGCAGGGCATGCTGTGAGAAGCCTCCAAAGAGTCTGCCTGCCGCCTTCCCCTCAGCTGTAGGGCGGCTGAGGGGGAGGCAGCAGGCGGATGCAAACCCCACACTGCGATTTTGGGCAGCGCAGAGCCACTGTGTCACTCCCAGGTGTTAAGTACTGCCTCCTGCAGTGTGGCACCCAGTGTGCCCTGCCCCCCAGCCCCTCCCCAGCTATGCCTCTGATGCTGAGTGCTTAACAGCAAAAGATCTCTACTCCTCATCTACCACTCTTGTTTGTAGACCCTATGCAGCACCTCTCAGGACTTAATCACGAGATGCATCATGGATTCACAAGAAGTATGATTTCATTAGCCTACAGCCAAAAAGCAAAACCACGTTGAATATGTCTAGATCTTGCCTTTCCTCCAAGTAGCTAGAAGTGATGTACATGCACCATTTTATCCATACAACAAACTGGGAGCAGGGGTATTTGGGAGCACAAACCCATGCCACACATGTGCATAATATTTGCACAATAATAATAGGAGGAGGAATTCAACATCACACCAAGGGGATTGTTCCAAAGGAGTGATCTCTCCTCCCTGCATGCACCGTTGTGGAGGTTCTCCCAATCCCCTAAGAGCCAGCTTTGGGGATTGCACAGGACACGTGCGGAGGGAAGAGGGGGAGAAGCCCCATTGCACAAACAAAGCTGAAGGGGCTTTTTAGTTTTGAAAAAAAAAAGTTGAGTAAAGGGGGATAAGATGGTGTGAGAAAGTGGACAGGGACTTTTTCACCCTCTCTTACAATACTGGAAACTCAGGACCATCCACTGAAGTTGAATGTTGGAAGATTCCGGACAGACAAAAGAAAGCACTTCTTCACACAGCACATACCCAAACCATTGAATTTGGTCCCACAAGATGTAGTGATAGCAGCCAAATCAGATGGCTTTAAAAGAAAACTTCATGGAAGAAGGCGAAAGATTTATACGATCTGAGGTGAAACCAGACTGATCGAAAATATTTATTTATTATTACATTTATAATTCCACCTTTTCTCCAAAGAAATCAAGGTGGCACGCACACTTCCCCCTCCCAACCTCCCTTTTTAACCTTACGACAACCCTTTGAGGTAGGTTAGTCAGAGAGAGAGAGTGACTGGCCCAAGATCACCCAGTGAGCTTCATGGCTGAGTGGGCATTTGAACCCTGGTCCCCAGGTCCTTGTCCAGCACAAGGAACAATACAATAATGATACATGGTTTTCCAAGACAAGGACCAAGGAGAGAAAAATTAATAATGTAAGGAACCGCAATAAAATATTTACAAATTTAGATACAGCTGCTATTTTACCAGAAACCGTAAGAGGGCAGTGTAAACAAAGAAATGCCACAAGAAAGAATTTCCAGGGACGTGTAAGTGCTTGGTAGATTGGCTTTCCCAAAAGCTAAGTTAATTTTATGGTTTGCAGGCTTTTAAAAGAAAAGTATGCAATTCTTAGCCAGAATTTCAGGCCTGTTCTACCTCTTGTTTCTCTGGAAATCTGTCTTTGCCAAAATAATTCCTGCCTGTCAGGTGAATCTATGCAGTGTTTCTCAAGTATTATTTTTAACTCTGCTCGCTTCAACACTTTCACTGCTTTCTAGTTCCTCAGCACTAGTTATCTGTTGCATGGGTGAATATCCATAGATCCTTGTATGTAGTTATGTGTATATAGCTACATGCATGCAACCATCAGCTGCATCCAATGACATGAGAATCAGGACAGTAATCTGACATATGCATTACTGCAGAATATCGCTGAACCTCTTTTACAGATACACTCCAGGAAACATTAAGAGCACAGCAGATTGTCCTAAACTTGCTTCTTCCCAAATCACATTTGGTGTCAAGGAGAAGTAAGGATGGGATCATGCACACAAATCCAATAGGATGTTCACTGTCAGAAGGTGATCAGTCTACCTGGGTCTTGGTTAGTGGGGAAAGATCCATGGCATACCCCAGGGTCCCTCTGAAACTTTGATCCTCCTTCCACTTCTCGCCCCTCCCCAAAAGGCGGACATCTCACAAGTTTGAGAATTATTTCTATAAAGCACCAAATATAATGGGCAGTAGGCACTTTCAGAAGAGAAGTTCCCCTGGCATGCCTGGAGCAGATAAATTAATACCTCTTTGGGCAACAGCAAATGTCTATCTCATGTATGATTCCCGGATGGACTACATTTGGTTAGTGCACATACACCAACACAGAGTCATTCCTGGGAAGCCATTTGAACCTATTTTCCTAAGGTTTTCTAAGAGCTTTGCTGAATCTGACCTTTCGTCTGTTCTGAACTGTCTGCCAATCAGTATCACTGGATAACTCCTTTTATTTTTTCCTGAGAACTAACTTCACTTTTTCAATAACACTCGCAATGGTATAAGCCTCTGCCATATCCTTCTTCACTTGCCTCTTTTCTAAACTAAAGAGACCCAGACCCACATATTGTAATCTTTCCTTATATGAGAGTTGCGTCAATTGCTTAATCTCTTGGTTTTCCTCTTTCTGCACCTTCCTAAAGCTACAATTTCCTTTTTGAGGCAAGGCAGTGTAAACCACACACAATATTCTAAATCAGGTTTGGGGAGCCTTTTTCTGCCCAAGGCCACATTCGCCTCTTGGCAAGCTTCTGGGGGCCACTTCCCAGTGGTGGGTGGCGACGAAAGCAAAAATGGGAATAGTAATCAGCCTGGCTTATCCATCCTGATAAGCCAGAGGCCTTATCCAAGTTCACAGACACATCCCAACCATGCAAAAACACTTGGGGTGTGAAGCAGTGGTGTTGCCTGCAGAGAGTTCCTAAGCCCAGGGAGTGTTCCTAGGGCCAGACAGAGAGGCTAGGAGGGGTGCATTTGGCTCCCAAGCCTGTTAGAAGGCTTTGTCAGCAGCTTTTTGGAAATCCAAGTATATAATTATTTATACTTTCAGTTCTGTAAGGTTGGTGAGACAGGACTTCCCTAAGTTTACAGAAACCACACTGATTTGTTCAGCAAGGCCTTTTCTGTCTTGAACAACTCTACCTTTAGTAATGCTTACTTCCAAGGTACCCACTTACCCCAAAAATGAATAGGTATATACCAAATGCACAAAAAGAAAAGAATAAGCCTCCAGCTGTACAGAAATCCATTAACTGAACCCACTACATTTTGAATACAAATCCTTCCTCAGAGATATTCTTAGGCACAATCAACTTGGGTCTCCCAATTCTGTTTGCCAGGTTTGTGCCCTAAATATATAGATATTGCCTCATTCAAGAAGGAATGCACTTTAAAATATTACTTGTGAAATTAATTGTGAGTAACAGCTTTGACTTCCAGGACTAGTTAACTATACAGTGGTACCTCGGGTTACAGACGCTTCAGGTTACAGACTCCGCTAACCCAGAAATAGTACCTCGGGTTAAGAACTTTGCTTCAGGATGAGAACAGAAATCGAGCAGCGGCGGCGCGGCGGCAGCAGGAGGCCCCATTAGCTAAAGTGGTACCTCAGGTTAAGAACAGTTTCAGGTTAAGAACAGACCTCCAGAACGAATTAAGTTCTTAACCCGAGGTACCACTGTATTTCCCAATGAATTGACACTAACATGTACTAGAATCACTGATCTTCCCCATCCATCAACTGCGCTATTGGCTTTTAACAATATAGTGTGTGATGTCTGCCGTGTTAACATTCACAACAGCCCCATCTCTCCTTGCTTCTAATTAACCCCCCACAATACAACTCTACTCCCATCTTCCAAGAATATGGAAACCGGGGCATCCTAGAATCCTGCTGTTGGACTCCAACTCTTTCATCAGTTCCCTGGCTAGTGGAAGATGGAAATTATTGTCCAACAATATCTGGAGGACCACAGGTACCCCATCCCTGTCCTCACTATGTCTGTATGCTTATAACAGGACTTCTCTATCAAGTCCCTGAAAGTCTCACCAACTACCTCTCTCAGTGTATCCAAGTTATTTACTTTTGCCTCAAAGGGACAAGCCTTTTCCTAATAGCTAGGATCTCAGTGCACTAAGCCAGTGTTTCCCAACCTTTTTTGGGCAAAGGCACACTTGTTTCATGAAAAAAATCTCGAGGCACACCACCATGCCAGATGGGGAAAGGTCACTTTTTACTTATGTAAAAAAAAATTAAAAAATAGTAACAGCATAGAAGGTAATGGTTAGGCTAGCATCCCTCTTCCAAATATGCTAGGTTTTTATTTACAGGGACTGTTCTACATGGGGAAGCATTCAGCACTGTCATTCTCCCATCTGCCATCTGAATTGGTACTATTCTGGGTCAACTTACTCTGCTGCATGTGTAGATGAAAATGACACCAAGTGTGGGGGAGGGGGCAGAACAGGTTTCACATACAGGATATTAAGCATACACGTACTTCAGATTGAACTGGTTGCTTGCTTTGCAAGTTTTCATTTCCCAAATGACTGCCTTGGCAAGCGCAATACCTACCAGGCTCAACGCCGGTCTCGCGCTGCCGCTTCCCGCGCTCTCAAGGACCCGGGAGGAGGAAGGCGTGAAGGGAATCCCGAAGGCGCGAAAACCTTGCGCATGCGCAGGCCTTCCGCCTGCGACAGCCCAGTAGGCCGGCCGAAGCGAGCGGCGATGGGATGTGGGAGGGAGGGAGCTCACCGCCCCGCGTGTGCCTATGTGGGGCACGTTACAGCCCCGTGACGTCAGCGCCACGCAGGCAGCCAGACAGGCAGACGGCGAGAGCCCCGCGCTGGGCGGCCTCTCCTCGCCGCCGCCGCACCGCCTCTCACCGCCCGACTCGCCCGCCTCCCTCCCACGGCACACCAGGCAACGTCTCGCGGCACACTAGTGTGCCGCGGAACACCGGTTGGGAAACACTGCACTAAGCAAACACTCCACCATACATTTTCTGCCAAACATTGGGTAGCCAGTGCTAGGAACCCTGCTAACTTTCTACCAAGTGAATTGTCTTTGGCAAGGTTTAGAAATATTTTTGTTGGTTACAAAATCTCCATTCCCCATGTTTCCTTGCTCTATTGTCAGGCTCTTCCAGGAGTCTAGTTATCTCTTTCATTGTAGCTCTTATCAGGTTTCACCTTTGGACTTTATAAACACTGCAGAAAGGGCTGGCCCAATATATTTTTCCGCCTAAGGACAAGATGGTACATATCCCCATGCCATGTACACAAGCCAACCAGACTAGCAATTTAGTTTTGTTTCAACATTGCAATGAGACAGCGAGCATCTTCTGGGGGCAACAGGTTAGTTTGGGGGCTGGAGGTCTTGTCATACAGCACACACAGGTCTGTCCATTCTGCACCCCTCAGCAACTCCTGTGTGAGGCACCTAAAAGCAAGACTGACCTTGACTACATTCATTTCCTATAAAACCCCAAGAGGAGTCCATCTCCTGCAAGACTTGAGAAATTTGGCTATGGCTAGCTATTTCAGCATCTGTACTAAAAATATTTGTTCTGGTTTCATTTTATTTAAGCGTCAGATGGCCTGGTTTTTACACTGAGAGGTGGAGGGTATATCTGTTTGAAATTAAAGTCAGAGGTCTAATTAGTTCTCTCACACTATTGCCTCAAGTGCCCTCAGCAGAATTCCAATCTGGGGTGAATACTTGGATCTTAGAGCACTATTTGTCTTTGCCCTAGGCTTTCATATTTTACCTTTCAATATTCTTGGCATCTCTATACATCCAAGTTAAAAATAAACATATCCATCATATCTCTCTCTTTCTCTCCAGTTTCTGTTTTCTGTACTCATATATAAGCTAATATTAGTTATTTGTTCAATTGCACCAATGGAATGTATTTCTTGAGAGATTTCACACATGCAGAAAAATAGTCTCACAGTCCTTAGCAATATTACTGAGTATCAAAGCTAAACACATAAGTATAAGTTTTAGGATTGATTTCTCAGATCAAGAAAACTTCCAATCTCATTGACAATACTTTTGCTTCTGTCAACAACTAAAATCTCATTGCCAGTTGTGGTTAGCTTTGATGACTCACCAGATGAATAAAATAAATCTTAGGAGGTAAATAATATCGTTCTTGAGCTCAACAGACTGCTAATCAAATATTGTATTACAACTGATAATGCAATGCACTTGATGTATATTGTTATGGATTTGTGGGTGCCCTGACTCCCACTAGATTCTGGGGTGTTTGGGGTTTAATCAGTGCTTTGAGAATTAAGATGGGTTGACAAATGTTGCATTTAGAAGTGTAAAAATGCAGGCTAACCCTGTTTTTCCCAGAAAAAGGTATTACCTGGGAGAGAAGCTATTAAATGGAATGAAGGCTCATGACAGCCAGTCATCAGCCCATGGGGGGAGCTATCAATGGGGAGAAGACTGTGATATAGGGAAGGGGGCCCTTCTCCAACTGTATGTGCTAGTGGGCAGAGAAAGAAAAAAAAATGGGTTTCATCCTGGATGATGGCGGCTGAAGAAAAATTGTTTTTGCAAGAGGTTTGAAAAGCAGGGGAGAAGTGAGCGAGAGCTCTTGACGAGCAGGCTGGGACAAGATGTGAGAAGAGACAGATATGGCTGTTTGGCTGCCTTTGAATCCAATACTATGCTTCTGTAGGAAGCAAGCCCCCCTCATGTGAATGTTGGAAAACCCTCTACTGTAGACATACATATACAGTATGTAAAAATAAACAATATATCATAAAGACACTGCAGTCTCCATTGTGCCTAATTTCCAAAGGAAATACAAATCCTGTGTGAGTGCCAAGACCCCTGGAATCACACCTCTCAGAGATTGGGGTGGCGTAGAACAATATATATCAAACACAGCTTTGATGATAGTTAAGCTACTTGGCTTTCTCTTCACATCTGGCAGTTCCACTGCTGTGGGATGCTGAAGAATGCATCAAATTGTTTGCCTCATTGTTGGACCCACTGTTCTCATGCACTCCCGTTCCAGATTCCCAATAGATTTCACGCAAAGCACAGTTTAAGCCACTGTCTATGGGTAAGATAGCTCCACAATGCCCCATATGCTCCATAAAGTATCAAACCTTTGATCCAGCCACCATTAACCATTGATGGACAATCATGCTGAGTGAGAATGAATAGTAAGGTGTTCATATAGCAGCTAAAGCAGGGAAGAGAGAAATGGCAGAATATCCATCATAACCTTGAATGTTAATAAATTAGGTTATAGAAGAGGAGAGTCCTACAGATTTCTATGAGTCTGCAGTCAAGACGCCAGATTTATATAGGTCCCTGTTCTGCTGCATCTGCAGAATCCAGAAAGAATTGGGAGTGGTATGCATGCATGGCATTTTTTCCATTTGGAATAGAAGCTTATTGCCTCCCTGCATGCTGGCAAAAGAAAAATAAACCTGCCTTTGCATGACTGTTGCATAAGGAGGAGGAGCTGGGTTTTCTCTCAACCTCACAAGGATTACCACTTTCTCTCTCTCTCTCTCTCTCTCTCTCTCTCTCTCTCTGTGTGTGTGTGTGTGTGTGTGTTATTTATCTACTACACACAAAGAGAAAGAGGTATCTCTCCTCCTCCTTTAAAGCAACATTTGAGCTTTGCCACGCAACATTTTACCAGTGATTAATACTGAGAAAGTCAACATAGAGTTCTTACTTTCTAACATCTGCACATACACTTTTATACTTCATTATTTAAAAGCAAGTTTTAACAAGACAGTCACGAGTCATTCAGGTTTACGTGCCAAACACAAATTTTAGCAACAAAGCCCTTTGGAGTAACTACCATTCCTCCTGGCACCACCTAACATGAAACCTGCAAAGTCAAGTATTCAGTTTGGTTTTAACAGAAGGGTTTGGGTTTTCGGTTTTGTTGTTTTTCTTTGCATTTCTTATATTGGCCCAATAAGTGCAATATATTAACACTCCTTGAGGGACATTGATGGAACCTTCAACTTTGGCCAGCTTCAATCACTACTGAACCTTAACAGAATCTGGCCAAAATAAACACAGATGGAATCTGCTCCTCCTCCCTGCCTCTTACACAATATTATTCTTGGCCCTCCTAAAGCAGGGATCTTTTAAGAGCTGCTCCTAGGAGCTCTGTAAGCAATAATCTGAAAAAAAGGAAATTGCCATTTCTGGCAACAATAAAAACATCTTTTTCCCACTAAATAAATTTAAACTGTTTCTCAAGCCAATTACTTTGGAGTAATCCTACAGCAGCCTATTGGAAACTCATATTTAGGGATGTAACACTATACTCAGGTTCTGCAGACTGAGAGGCTTATGATCTTGTGGAAGCCCCCTTGCACTGGCAGGATATGAGATACCCTGCTGGTCTGACAGATATACTAGTGGAACATTCAAAATACACTGATGGAACACTCCACTGGCAGAGCTGTTCCACCTGCGAAGATATGCCACCAGAGTGGCGAAAACAGGGTGAAATTATGTGCAGGACAGAGGTGATGGGGCAAGAATTACACTTGTATCATATTCTGCACCCACCCAAGGCCACAGAAATGCCCCTTTCTAGGCTCCAGTCGGGGAGCTCCTATAAGGAAACTCCCTCTCATTGAGTTCAATAAGGGGGATATATACAGGGTTACGAAGCTAATCCAAAAAGAAACACCCCCCAAAAACCAAGACACAGAAGAAAACAATGGCATGGCCCTCCTTCCTTATATCAAGGGCACTACAGACAAAATCAGCAAAATCCTCCATAAACACAATATCAAAACAGCCTTCTGCACCAACCAAAAAATAGCCAATATCCTCAGAAACCCAAAAGACAAAATCCAGCTGGAAAACCAAGGGGTCTATGAAATACCCTGCAAAGTCTGCCCAGCCACGTACATTGGACAAACAAACAGACGAATAAATGCACGTATCGCAGAACACAAGAATGCCGTCAAAAAAGAAGAAAAAACTTCCTCTCTTTTCCAACACATGAAAGAAACAGGACACGAAATTAATTTTGCAGATTCCAAATTGCTCTTTAACATGGAACATCACCACAAGAGAATAATCATGGAAGCCATCGAGATAGAGAAACACCCTCACAACATGAACAAGCGTGACGACACGTCCCGCCTGCCAGACATCTGGAAATTAGCCCTCCCCACAAAAACCGACACCAGAACCAGAGGCACACAGAACGCCGTCACCAATCAACCACACCAGACCCAAACCCAGACCCTCTCCACAGACATATTACAGACTCCATCCAGTAGCCAAACTATAGTGGCACCTCCGGATGCTGCACCCCCCTGCAATCCCTACACAGATCTGGCTGGCACAAGGCACAAAACCACAGCTCGCCCCTATACACGAAGCCAAGCCAGAGCACAACTAAATGCAGCACAGCCATCTTCTCAGAAAAACTCTTCACAAGCTCAAGAGGTCAAGACACAAAAGCTTTAGCAACTAATCTACACTTAATGACCCACCCAGTGGTATTCAGAATATCACTCATGAAATCACTCAAGATATCCCTCAAGTAATTAAGGAACAAAAGAAGAAAAGGCACACTAATCTAGGAACTTCCTCTCTGCCCAGAACGTTGGAGGCTATACACCACACCCCTCAACAGTATTTATAGGAACTCAAACACCAGATTCTGCTCTGTTCCAGTAACAAGAAGCCGAAAGCACCAGCCTGAAGATGACGAGTGAGACCTCGTCGAAACGTTGCACAGACACCCCGACTCTTACACGGGAAGACACCAGAAGACACCAAAACCTGCATTCCTGTACCCGTGAAAATCTACGAAAGCATATATATATATATATATATATATCTGCCCTGACCCTGGTATGACAGAGTATAGAATGTGGTATAAGTCAGGCTTCCCAGTGTTTTCGACTGCAGCTTCTATCATCTCTGAGCATTCATTGACTGGCTGGCTGGGAATGATGGGAGTTAGAAGTCCAACAACATCTAGAGAGCACCAAGTTGGAGAAGGCTGGTGTTAACTCACTACCCAATGATAGCAGACTACAACCACCAGTATATAAACCCCACTACAACCAGTATATTATAAATTCTCCCACACTTGGAAATTTGGTAATGGGGAATTAAGAGGGGAAAGCACTTGATACAACAGGAGAGCAATTTGCACCAAAGATGGGTACTTCACAAGACAGTTGCCTCCTGAACACACTTGGAAATTTGCACACATTGCTAACACTTTTCAAGTGGTCCAAGGACAAAAATGTTGGGGAGCTGCTCCTCTAGACCAAGGCTTGCAACACCTGAGCAGACAAAGCTGAGAAGCAGTGTGGCTTTACCAATCTTCTTTACTAAATACAGGTAAACATAGTAACTGTGCTAATATAAAATAGCATTGCTTGTTACCTTTTTTTTTCCAGGCTAGGCTCCTACACCTTCAGTTGTTGCTTTACAGGCAGAAATTTCACGTCATCTTTTCTCATCAGGGCCCTGCAGAGGGTAAATGTTTAACCTGTTGAACTCTGCCCATCATGCATATTGTTGTAGGCTTTTGGAGAGGAGGTTAAACTGTAGGCCTGAGTGCCTTCCAATTCCTGAATCCAGCAAGGATTAAAATCTAGTGAAGGATTCAATTGTAGGAATAGCCAGGCCAACTTCTTGGTGAGTTAATGGACCCCTAAGTATGGGTCCTTAGGGCCACAAAGGAAGTGGCTCTGTGCAAGAAGACAAATGGGTGTCTGTCCATTCCCCTCCCCGGGTCTGGTAGCTAGAAGAACAAAACCAGAGCTGAGGTGTGTGAGTTAGAAACAAGAATCAGGCTGGGCAGCTGCGAGAATGGGAGAAACAATACCCTTTTGGGGTGTTAATGCTGTGACACCCTCCACGGTTGGCTCAAGCTGTATACATGTGTAAATAAACCATATATCCTAAAGACACCACAGTCTCCACTGTCTCTCATTCCAAGGAAACCAACCCTGGATTATCCAGGGTAAGTGCACTGATCAGAGATTGGGGTGGCATAAAACAAAGTGTTAGAGGAACCCTGACTGAAGAAAAACAAAAACAAGCTTAGTGGTGCTCACCTGGAGGCAAAAGGAGTTGACATGTACAGTCACTGCTTGGATGTACAGTGGTACCTCGGGTTAAGTACTTAATTTGTTCCGGAGGTCCGTTCTTAACCTGAAACTGTTAACCTGAAGCACCACTTTAGCTAATGGGGCCTCCTGATGCCGCTGCACTGCTAGAGCACGATTTCTGTTCTCATCCTGAAGCAAAGTTCTTAACCTGAAGCACTATTTCTGGGTTAGTGGAGTCTGTAACCTGAAGTGTATGTAACCCGAGGTACCATTGTACTGAGATATTGTGGGTGGGGGCTTTAAATGGGTTTCTGAGGTGAAAAGCTGCCTTATTAGGAAATTCGTATTCTAGAGGAGAGGTCTATCTGCTCAGAATGCAAGGAACAGCTCCTCTATTCACCTCGCTATTACCCCCTCTGGGTAAAACAGGGCGCTGAGCGGGGCGGCGGGGGGGGGCATTATTTTGTTTTTATTCTAACAGGCAAGGGCCTGAGCAGCGGCAGCAACAAAACAGCCATTCCTCTTTTCGCCAGCACTCCTCCTTTCGTGGCCTCCGGGGCCGCTCCATAAAGGGCTTGGCAAACCCAGTCACCTCGCCTTTCTCTCTCTCTTTCCCTGCCTCCCTCCCCGCCTCACCCCGCGGGCGGATTGTTCCCTTTGCTCTCCCGCCGCCGGGCTGGGCTGGGCCGGGCCAGGCCAGGCCAGGCCTCGAGCCAGCAGCCGCCGAGGGAAGGAAGCGCCTTTTATGGCGCGCGAGGAAGGGCCATGTATGGCGCGCAGGGCAGGAAGCGCCATGTATGGGCAAGGCAGTTCCTGCTTGGAACCAAACGAGGGCTGCTTCCGCTCAGCTTTGGCTCGGCGGCTGGGATCGGATGACGGGGACGGCTCGTCTCGCTGCTCTCGCGGCTCGGAGGCTGGCAAAAGCCGAGTGAGGCGGCTTCCCTCCTGCGCTTGGCTTCCACGGAGGGAGCCAGGCAGCTCCCGCCAAGCAGCGGCGCTCGCTCGCTTGCTTGCTTGCTGGGGGGTTGGCTTCCCAGGCGCGGGAGGCTGCCCGGGAGTGGGGGCTCCTCCGGCGGCGGCTGCTACTACTACCAACATGGCCTACTAGCGTGCTCCTTCTCTCTCCCCCCTCTCTCCCTGCGCCTGGGCCGGCTCCAAGAGTGACGCAAGGCCTTTCCTGTCACTTAATGGTCAGCGCCGAAGCAGGGCTTTAAATTACAAGCAGCTGCTGACGAACTGAGCCAAAACAGATTCTCCCCCGCTGACTGGCCCCGTCGGGAGAGCGCGCCAGCTTCCAGGGCGCGCAGGAATCCGGTGTCCTCGCGGCGAAAACCGTGTGAACCGACCGAGCCTGGGTTAAAAAAAAAAAGGGAAAAATAGAAAAAGTCTCCGGATCCACCCATCCCTCGCTGCAGACAGATCGAGTCAGCACCTTCCCCCTCATCCGCTCCCGCTGCGGCCGTCTAATAAAATCCTCCGCTTGGCAGCTGGGAGCTCCGCGCTTGCCAAGGAAGCGGGGATTCCCAGAGTCGGCTAGGAAGAAACGTGGAGGGCGCGTTTTAAAGGGCGCGCAGCACCCTTTCGACGGTGGGCTGGCGGGGCAGCCGGCTCTGGGCTGCTCGCACGGGGAAGGCTCGCTCCTGGACCCAGAGAGGCGCAGGAGGGGCAGCGCCCACCAAAACGGTGGGCAGCTGGATTGCATTTTAAGTACTGCCGAGTATAACCCAGTGCAGATGCCTTAAGTGCCCATCAGGGTACGGTCCCAGCTGATCAGACGCTCCCCCACAATCATGTATTGGGGAGGGGGGCTTCCCCCTTTTTTTCTCCGCGCGCGTTTTAGTCGTGGGTCTAATCCTAGTGAGTTATGATGCATTCAGAAAGCTGGGATTTCTGATGGGTTAGCTCAGCATAAAAGGAGGTGAGCTCCTGGATACGTCATTTCACATCCCTATTTGCAGCTCTGCCGCAGGTTTGCAGGCTCATAGCAGCCTTCAAAACACACTTGGATTACAAAACCAATATAAAGAGCCCAGCTCTCCTCTCAGCCCCTCTTTGCAGCCTTGGACCTCCAGAAAGCTCATACCTAGAAGAGTACCCAGATATCCGAGACAGGGGAATTTGGGGGGATCTTCCCACTTTCCAATTCTGTGGTATATAAATGGGTCTCAGCGACTACTGCAGCTAAATGATTTCATTTCTAAAGGTGCCTGCAATTGAAAACGTGCCTGTTTGTTATACCCTCTGTCCAAGAAACCCATCTCCATAACCCCAGATACGTGGGGTCTGGTTGTGGTGACTCGGTGGTGGGAGAAAGGCATTCTGCACATGCTTCAAGGCACCTTTTCTTTTACAGCGCCAAGGCTAAGCAGGCTGCAGGAGTGAGTCCTATTAAGACTAGGAGGAAGGTATAATAGACTGGAAATATGCATTTAGTTGAGATGCCTGCATTGCAGGGGGTTGGACTAGATGGCCCTTGGTGATCCCTTCCAATTTTGTGATTCTATGATCCCGTTGAACCCAAAGACAAGACTCATAAAAGACACAAACTCGCAGCCAAACCGTTGGAGTCCTACCAGGGTCACAGATGAAAGCCCACTCCCGGAAGGAGAGATCTACGGGCCTGAGAAAGATTTATCCAGAGGTAGGCGGGAGTGGGTGGAGAGGCAGCTCCAAGAACTCGGAAGCTCAGCCCGTTGATAGATTTATTCTACTGGAGTCCCTTTAGTTACAAATCTGGCACCGGGGAAAGAGATACTGCAGAGAAATATGTCCAGCAACACAAATGGGGGGAAAAACAAGCCGCAAAGCTGGGCGCGGAAAGGAATAAATGGAGACTGCCTCTCATCTCTCTCTCTCTCTCTCTCTCTCTCTCTCTCTCTCTCTGATTTCCTCAGTCTCTTCTTCCTCACATCTGTGTTCAGTGCCAGCCGGTTGGTTCTGTATCGATGGACTCCCTTCCCCTCCCCTGAGGACGTGTCTCCCCCCCCCCCCCGCCTTGTAAGGACTGAAGCAGCCAATAATATATGTCAGTTGGAGCTCCCGCTTGGCTGCAATCCTGCGCGCTGCTTCCCTAGGAGAAATCTCATGGCAGTCTGAGTGGAAATGGATAGGACCCAACGATGTGAACACCCCTTTTGTCCCCCAAAGCCCCATCCCATGCGTTCAGCTATCTGAAGCTTTCCTAGTGGGCTCCGGGTAAATCGGAAGCAGCCTCCTGAAGCTGCGAGGAACCCCCACCCCCACTCCAACATGCCAATCAATGCCTTTCTCCCTCCCCCCAAACAGTCTGACCAATGAGAACCCTGATGAAGGAACTGGCATTGGCTACCAGGCTCTGGTGGCGCTAAGTAGAAGATTCAAGCATCGCAAACACGAGCAGGATACAGGCTGTCAGGCGGAGAGACTCCTGCAGATCAGGGAGCGAATCCACAACTCCCCGACTCAAGTCCCACGGGAATAATAATGATGATAATGATCCTGGCCAACCATACAGGGTTGTTGGAAGGATTGCCGGTACTGTAATGAGAAACGGAAAGCATAATTTACTGCTTAGAAAGGGGGGGGGGGGATAAGGAGTGATGGCTGGGTATCAAAATAAGCCTTCTTCCTAAGAGAGAAGGCCAGAAGAGCGAATCCACAAGCAGCCCTTCAAGGAAAGGTCGGGCAGGAGAGGAGTCTGCAGGTGCAGGATGCCTGCCTGCCTGCCTTGCAGCAAGGGCTGGGCTCGGTGGTCCTGATGAGAGAGAAGTGCTGCCAGGCGGTGGCTCCATTTCACACACCCCCCCGCCACATCCCCATACAGCCCCGCGGTAAGCGGAAGGTGGCCGCCGAGCTGCAGCCTCTCTTTGGCCCTGGGATGAAGTGAGGGGAGAAAGCTTCACCGGTGGAACTTGCGCCTGTGGCGCAGCTCGGAAACGGCGCAGAAAGAAAACCTCGATTGGCTCTCAGGACGCTCTCGCGATGGAATTATGAGGATTTAGTATATTGCAGTTCTCGGGCCAAGAACCGAGGCTGACACCACCGCGCTAAGCTCCTCTCTTTCAAAGCCAGCCCCGTTCTTGTGTGCCCGACCGACTTCCGAATATGTTGGCTGAGAACTCCCATTTGAAAGGCTGCAAATGCCCAGAGCTACTGGGGGGACGACCTTCTGGGGCGGCAGGTTTCCTCCAGGAATGGCAAAGCCACGCTGCATCTCCGTGCAAGGAAACGCTTGCCCCATTGCCTTTCTCCTTGCATTTGAGGCGTAGGGGGCTCAGGGGGCGGGGGTCTGGTTCGGGAGCGGCCAGAGTGGGATTTCAGAACCAGCTTTCTCTCCCCGCCCCGCGCAAGATCCAAAAAGCCCAAGCCCTGCCCTCTGGGTAGCCTCAGAATAGCGCCTCCTCGGCGGGAGGAGCGGCTTTGGAGCAAAGCCATCATTTCTGCCCCCGTCGAAAGAAAAGACAGCGGGATGCCAAGTCGGGCAGCAGACTTAACTGGGTGGGTTGAGCTTGCTGGCGGGGGAGGGACAAGGGGGGCTCAGTATCAGCCGGCTGCTGCCATTTCAGAAATAAGAGACTGGGTGGTGCGGAACTAATACAGTATATGGTGCGGGAGTGGAATCAAAGTCCCGTCTGTTCGACGGCGCGGACAGCCTCGCGGCTTCTTTTTCAAGGGATGCTGGACGAAGGAGTTTTCCTTACTTCCCAATGCATTGCAGATTATTAGGAGCTGGGCGTCTCCTCCCAGCCCTCCCTATTAGAATTTCCTCATCTTTCCTGGGCAGCGCAAGCAGCCAGAGTCAAAAACAAGATCCTCTTTGAAATCAGATGCATAAATCCCGTTTGCTTCGTAGAAAAATGCCGGATATGAAAGTCGGAATGCAAACTTCTAGATACTGTTTAGGGGGTAGGATACAGATACTCAGTTTGACTTACCCCGCAGCCTAGGGCAGAGGTAGCCAACTCGGAGCCCTCTAGATTTTGCTGGACTCCCCACTCCGATAGTCCCCCCCCCCCACCAAGCAAGGGATGATAAGAGTTGCAGTCCATCATCCTAGTGCCTTGGCTACCACTGGCCTGTGGGGGCAGCGCCCGGTTTCTGAACGGCGGGGGAGGAGATCAAGCTGTCCGGAAGTAATGTCCCTTCCGCCCCCAAGTCCCCCCCTCACATAAGCGAAATGCCCTAAAGACTGGAGACAGACACCAGATGGGCGCGAATGCACTCTGCACATGTGCACAGGAAGGCTATTTTTCATGATTCCACAAGCCCCAGAGCCGTGCAGGCTGCCCCTGCTTGGTGCAGGGTTTTCAGAATGATGTAGACACTCAGAACAAGTTCTGAGGCTGAGCCCTGTCTCGTCTTAGGCTCTGAGAAAGGGGAGGTGAGAAAGGGCCCACCCAGAGATAGTATAATTTCCAGCTGTTTTTCTGTCACAACTTCCTGAACTGTTTACAGCTTCAGAACAGGCAGAAATGTATCGGGTGGCGCTTTCCTACCACTCTTATCACCACGCTGCGAGATACAGCACCTGTGAGGTTTCTGCCTGTCCTGCACTGGGACCTATCCAGAAAAAAGTTGGCAACCCTGAAGAGAGCGCAAGTATTCCAGGACTGGAGAATGAGGGAGTCTCTGCTAAACCTCTGCTTCTGAGTATATTAAACCTGCGCTGGTAAGAAGCAGGGGGACCTTCTCTCTAGCAGCTCTCCTCACTGCAGTATAGCTTCACGGCTCACTTCCGTCATTATATAACTTCCAGCCTCAGTTCTTCATCTGTAAAATGGGAACTATAGTGACCTACTGCTGTGCCGGAGACGACGCAGGCTGCAATACTGTGGCCGCTGAGCCAGGACTGAGCCCCTGTTGAAGGACTTACTCCTGCGTAAACATGCGATCGAGAGCTACAACCCTACACCCGTTTGCCAGGGAATAAACCCCACGATGGGACTTACTTGCGTATAAACCGGAGCAGGAGGGAGGCTCCGGGATGATAAGCAACATTTCGAGATTGAAAAGGAATTGGCCCTTCAGAACAGTCAAGGTAGGGTCCAACATCCTAGAATGAGCTCCTCAGCCATTTGAACCTGGCTAGAGAAGCCAAGAGCCAAGCGAGAGAACCAATTCGCAGCCCCGATTCTGGATGGGTCTCTCTGCATGCCGCCACTCCTGCCTTAGGGCAATGTTTGAAGCGGGAGAGAGAGACTGCATGTGCTCTGCCAAGGGAGCGAGCAGAGCGGGCTTAGTAGCTGTGGTGTGAGCAGCTAACGGAGGCAGCGGGGTTTGGCCAAGGTGCCTCCGTAGAGGGTCTCTCTCTCGGCTTTACTTAGTCTGGTCCTGATCTTGGGACCCGCAGCTCAGCCCTGCTATAGAGTGGGAATAGGATCCATCCCCACCACCCTTATAATGGGGGAGGCTGGAAGGAGGTCAGTTCTTTAGCTCCCTGGCAGAAGAGCTGTTATCTAGGGGCTTGAGGGACTCACAGCTGCCTGGGACCTCGGACCACGGGGATTAGGAGCCCCACATCCCGCCTGCCCCATCTAAGCCAAGTGCCTGGCAGGCTTCCCCCTCCCACCGGGATGCCTCCAGCGTTATCCGTCTAGGGTCACCTGCCTGGGGGCATGCGATCCCCTCGCCACCGTCTCTGCAGCAAACACGCCTCCATCAGCGAAATAAAGAGCCGTCGGGTTTAAGCTAACGGAGGGCGCTGGCGGTGGACTCAGCTGTGCTCTTAGGCACCGCAGAGACGTGCAGACACTTCCGACGACGAGCTGCTCGGCACAGACCTGGCAGATCCGGGGGGGCAGAGTCCTCTCCCCTCCAACCTTGGCGAGGGTCGCCCCCCCAATGCCCAGTGGGAAGGGGAAGGGAGGGCTAGTTGGCGTTTTAGGTCTGGGAGAGCAAGGCGGCGTCGTTCAGCGTGGAACAAACCTCTGCATTGCATGAAGGGCGAATAGAGACATCAGCCGCACGCATAAGCATGACAACTGGGTCGTAGAGAACTTGGGTATCTTATTCTCCCCTTAGAGAGAAACCCAGAGATCACTTCCCACCACGAGGGCAGAGATTCCTACTGGTGCGGGACGAGGCCCAGCCGTCGGGCTGGGCTGCAGGTACAGGAAAGGGCCAGAGCTGGAGTGAGTGAAAGGAGAGTTGCCGGGCCAGAGCCCTGGAAGCCTATAGGGAAGGAAGGAAGGAAGGAAGGAAGGAGCAAGCCGGACTGCTGGTCTCTCGATATTTTTTATTGACTTTTCCAGAGGGTATTGTACACCAAATATCCCATTGGCAGTAAAGCGCATTCAATGTGTTTATAAGCCAAACAGTCACTTTTGTTTAAACAAACACAAGTACAAAGTCAAAAATTAAACCACAAAAATAATGAACCGCATGTTCATAACATACAAAAAATTGCCGCCTACTCAGTAGGTAACTACAACATTCCAACTGCTGAATATATTTATAAATTTTACACTTCTGTAACAAAAATAGACTTTTTGAGAAGTTCGGGGTTTTGTTTTGCTTTGTTTTGCTTTTTTGCTTACATTCTGTCTCCCGGCTCCTTTCCCCTTTTTCCTGTGTGTGTTTTCGAGCCTCAGAGTCCCCTTCCCCCCCACTTTCCCTTTTTTCACCTTAAGGCTAGATGCAAAGCATCCAATCGCAGAGTTGCATGACGTCAGCAGGGCTTCACAACAAGGCACCAAGACTTGGGACGCGTTTTGTTTTTTGTTCTCAAAAGGAAAAACAACAAATCAAACCAAACAAAAACTTTTCGCCACGCGAGGGTGTTTCATCCTCTAGGTGATATTTACAAAGAACATCACACTCTGTTGACATGCTCAAATACATAGTTAAGTGCTGCTTTTTTTGTTTGTTTGTTTCCTCCCACCCCCACCCCACCCCCCAAAACAAGTTGTAAAACCCAGTACAGCTTTGTCGTCACGAAAAGAGCGAAAAATTACCATTTATACAAAAAAGAGCGCGAGAGAGATGGCCCTCCGTACTCCAAAGAACGCAATATGAATATGCAAAGAGGTTGTTCACGTCAAGAACCCAGAAGGAAAGCAAAGCCATGGCACATAATACAATATTACATTGTCTATGCATGGATTTTTTCCCCAAAGTCCCATTGCTCCCCCCTAAGGAATGAATTGCGGGCTGGGGGGAAATCATCGTGGAAGAAAAAAGACCTCTCTCGTCCATGCAGAACAGAAGTGGAGAGGAACTCCGGTGTCCGGGAGCTTGTGTCTTCAGGCAGTTGAAGTTGAAAGATAAGTCCCAACCCCAGCCCACCCCCCGCCTGCTGGAAAGCTGGGGGGCCGGGTTGGCTTGCGAGGGAGTCCACTGTTCCTCCACCAAGTCCCAGAGGAAGATTCGTTATCAGCACCCCACCCTACCTAGACGGGGTGGGTGGGCATAGCGAAAGCCTTGGTGGTGGTTGTGTGTGTGTCCCCCCCCCTCGCCCCCTTTTCTCCTCTCAGCAGATCTCGATTGTCCTGGGCGAGAAAGTGGAGGCCATGTCAGAAAGTGCAGAAGTCACTTGCGAGCCGAAGGGGCTGCCGAGGCCCCCCGGGGATGGGAAGGGGGTGGCCGCTGCCTGGCTCTGGAAGGTAGACGAGGCCATGGAAGCGTAGCTGGTGGCCACCGAAGGCGAGGGGAAGGAGGGGAAGGGCGACGTCACGGGGGAGGCGTATGAAGTCACGGGAGAGGCATAGGACGTCACGGGGGGAGAGTAGGAGGCCGGCCCCGGCGAGGGGTAGGAGGAGGCGGGGGACGGGTAGGAGGCAGGCGAGGCGGAGTAGGGCGCCAGCGGGGAGGCGGCCACGGAAGGTGCCGTCGGGGCGGCCGCCACGGCGTGTCCCTTGTCGGCGGCCTTCTTGTCCTTCTGGCGCAGGTGGATCTTGGTGTGGCGCTTGCGCTCGTCGCTGCGCGCGAACTTGCGCCCGCAGATGTCGCAGGCGAAGGGCTTCTCCCCCGTGTGGGTGCGGATGTGCGTGGTGAGGTGGTCGCTGCGGCTGAAGTTGCGCATGCAGATGCGGCACTGGAAGGGCTTCTGGCCCGTGTGGATGCGGATGTGGCGCGTCAGCTCGTCGGAGCGCGAGAAGCGGCGGTCGCACGACTCGACGGGGCAGGCGTAGGGCCGCTCGTGGGGAGGGGTCTTGCTGGGCCGGTTGGGGTACTTGCGCATGCGGCTGGGCTTGACCAGCTGCGCCTGGTACGACCCCGGGAGGCTCTTGGGCTCCGCCGAAGAGCCGCCGCCGCCGCCCCCGTTACTCTGCGTGGCAAAGGCTTTGATGGTGGACAGCGGCGTCAGCGATGGCTGCGGGCTCGGGAAAGGCTTCTGCTCCGCCGAGCCCAGGCCCAGATCGCCCCCCGGCTGCTGCTGCTGCGGGAAGAGGTAGTCCGGGATGATGGGCAGCTGGAAGGTGCTCTTGCCCGTCGGGTAAGCCGGCGGCGGGAAGGACAGCGAGCCCCCCGACGGGCTGGGGAAGGGCTGCTCCGGGAAGAGGTCGGCCCCGCCAGGGGCGGGGAAGGTGGGCGCCGCCGAGTAGATGGGGCTCGAGTCGCTGCCTTGCACCGAGCAGCTCATCGCCGGGCTGGGCGAGGCGGACGACGACGACGGGATGGACGGCGAGGCGGACGACGCCGGCGGTGCCGCGGCGGAGGTGGCGGGCGGGGTGGCCATGCCCACCAGGCCGCTGACCAGGCTGAAGAGAGGCTCGGGCCACAGAGGGGTGCTGCCCCCGCTGCCAGGCGCCGGCTCCAAGGAGAAGCGACCCGTGTACGTGATGGGCGGCAGGCGGGTGGTCTGGCTCGGGTAGCTGGTCTCCACCGCCAAGGGCTTGTCGCCGCTCAGAGAGATGTCGGGGAAAGTGTCTGCCGAGAGAAGAGCGGCCCAAGGTAAGTCCCCACAGCGCCTCCTCCTCCTCCGTCCATCGCCACCCCAAAGGCAAGCAGGCAGGCATCGGGGCCACAGCTGCCTCCCCCCAGCTAGCTGATCATCTCGGGGCATCGCGCTTGCCTGGCCGGCCCCACTTCGGGGACTCCCCCCCCCCCTTCCCTCGGGGCTCAGGAAGGATGGAGCGCTACATCTTGCAGCGCCTGGCGCGGCTCCAGCTGCCGGAGCTACCTGGCCCGGGCGGGTGACGCACGTCGGAGGATCCCCCTCCCTCCCCGCGCGCGCTCAGGCTAGCGGAGTCCCCTGCCCGACGGGGTGGAGGGCTGCCCCTCTGCCCCCCCCATCCCGGGACGTGCCTCTGCCTACCTGCAGCGAGGTGCTCGTAGGACTGCTCTCCGCCTTCGCCCGAGGGGTTGAAGCTGCCGTTGCCTCCTGCTCCTCCGGCGCCGCCGCTCTCGCTGCCGCCGCCGGGGCTGAGGAACTGCGAGCCGGCTCCGGCCAGCAGCATGATCTCCTCGAGCTTGGGGTAGTTGGAGTCCATGGTGGGCGGCGAGTGCGGGAAGGAGCCGAAGGGATCGGCCATCTGCAGCGAGGGCAGGAGCTGCATCTCGGCCTTGGCCGCGGCCATGGGGGCGGGAGGGGGGGCGCTGGGCCGGGGGCTACGGCGCCCGTGGGGCGGCGAGAGGAGCGGGGGTCGACGCGGTGGGCGCTGGCCTGGGGTTCCCCCTGGCTGTGCCCGCGGGAGGCGCTGCGTTCCCTTCCCCCGCCCGCCCTGCCTGGGGCTCCCCCTGGCTCGATTCGCTAGAAGCTCTCGGCTCCCCGCCCGCCCCGGAGCAGCCTCTATATATCGGGTCTCATCGGCCCCGCACCGCCCCTTTCCTGACGTACATGTCCAAATATGGAAGGCAGGAAGCCCTTATATGGCTCCCGGGCGCGAGGACCCCGCCTGGCGTCAGAGCCTGACACTGGGGGAAGCCGAGAAGGGGGGCTGCGGCCGGGCCCGAGGCGGGAGTCCCGCGGCCTGCCTGGGCCGCTTGGGCCCCTTGGGACCCCGTCCCTCGGCACGGGCCTCGGAGCCGGAGCCTTCGGACGCCCCTCCCCGCGGGGTCCCCGCTTTGCAGTCTCCGCCGCGGCCCCCGGAAGCCCCCGGACGCAGAGTCCATATAAGGCTATGCCCTTAAAAGGCCCTGTTCCGGCACGAGCCTTCCTGTTCCTTATTTGGCAATTCCGGCAGGGGCGGGAGGCGAGGAGAGACCGGCGAGGAGGGAGGGGGAGGAGGAGCTGGGAGAGCCGCGGAGGAGCCCTTGGTCTCCCTGCTGCCCTGTGGGGCCAGGCGCTGCGGAGCCGCCGGATCGGCGCTCCCGGCAACTCCGCATCGGCGGGGTCCGAGTCGAGGAGCAGCCCTTCGGGCCCCTGGTCGCCAGGGGGCGCGCGGGAGATTGAAAAGCCGGCGGCAAGTGCAGCGGGCAGAGCCAATAAGCAGCGCCGGAGAAGCGCACCCGCCGCCAGAGGGCGTCCGTCGAACTTCCTCCGGGAATAGCTTCCCAAGTTTGAAGCGTGCATTCTAGAACTCCGCTAAAGCGGATTAGTCGCGCTTTAAACGAGAATCAGGGCAGGCGAGGGCGAAAGGATGGATTTTTCCTCCTTTCTTGTCAATACGTGCATATGGGCGAAGTTAGGTCACTGCGAGGACCTGGGTGCAATCGGAACCGGGCAATAATTCTGATTCCAAAATTAGTGATATGCATATGCACACGGATGTGATCTTGTATATGCATTTTAGGTGGATCGGCATGCTCCTTGAGGTGTTTTCCAGAATTGGGGCTTCTCCCTTTTTATGCTTTCCTATTGCATTACGGCTGTAGCGTGCACGTGTTTCCTCTCGATACATTTCGGGGAGGCTGCTGCTGCTGCTGACAGCCTGCCTTGTGCGGATAAGCGCTATATGGCGGAGGCAAGGCAACCACTGAGACCACGTAGCACTGCTGCACCTTCTTCTTGCTGGGGAATGCAGCTTGCCAGAGACACTTCGCACGCGCCCATTCTCACCTCAAGCGTTCATTTCCCCAATTGACCTCTTAGAGAAGTGGTCGAGCCGCCTCAATTTATTTTGGTCTTGCTCCCCCCCCCCCCCATTTCCAAGGCGAATGCAAGGATTCGTTTTCACCAACTTGAAGCTGCAAGGCCTTCGCGATGTTTGCATATATATTCAGCGAGCTAAACAATTGTTTCCTCTGGGGCCAGTTTTGGGGGTGCCCTTTGTTCCTCCAGGCCGAGCCGGGCGCTTCGTCCAGCATGGGCTACCCTTGTAATCTGCTTGGCTGGTTTGGGGGCGGGAGGTTGGAGGGAAACAGAAAGTAGAGATTGTGCCAGCGCCAAGCACCCCGGGCGCGCACACTGCAGAAGGCTGCAGAGGCATCTCGTCAAAGGGAATTTCCTGATGATGCGAAATGCAGGGGAATCTCGGGGAGTTGCAAAGCAGACGGCTCAGTGCTGCCCCCTGGCGCCCAGGGCCAGCTGCGACGGAGCGTCTCCTTCGCAGCTGGCTGGCCCTGCAAAACAGGCTGCTTGGCAGCAGCAGGTGGGATTCGCCCCACTCCCCAGCGCAGGCAGCCCAGGGATTCCTCGGTGCCAAGGAGAAGCCCCTGATGCTTCCCAGGCTTTCGGGTTTTTTCTTTTGGCTCTCTCTCCCCCGCTTCCTTCCCCCCCCCTTTTCTTGGCATCTGCCCAGCGAGAGAACCTGAGACGCAGTGAGATCTCACTGAGCCTGCGCGGCCGCCTCTGCAAGTGCTTCCCCCGCAGTCCTCGGAGACTCGGCTCGGAGCTGGGAGCTGGAGAGAGGCTCCTGTGCTGGAATTAGGCTAGTGCTGCAGAGAGACGCGGAATCAGCAGCCCAGCCCCCCCGCCCCCTCCGCGCGCGGGGGCCGCGGCGGCGGAGGAATCCCTGCCACGGGAGGGAAATCCTCGGCATTCACAGCCTGGGCGGGAGGCGGAGGCTGCTGCGAGCCGGGCAGAGGCAGCCCAAGCCGAGGCATCCTTTGCCCACCTCCCCCCGCCCCACGCGGCTACAAGGGCAACCCCTTGGTGGGGAAGTGGATCGTTAGCAGGGTGGTCTCCCCTTTTCTAAGCATCTTCTCTTCATTCTTCTCTCTGTGAGGCTGGATTTCACCCCCTTCCCCAGCACAACTTAAGGGGCGCGTGATTTGGGGGGCGATCACCCTTTTTTACGGATTCCATTGAATTCCCAGGCGGCAGCCAGCCGGCGTGCAAGAACCTGGGCGAGGATGGCTCCATACGAGCTTCGTTGGCATGAGACGTCCGAGCATCGCCCCCTCCCCAATATTTCTCCTCCCTCAGTGCGCATGCCCAGGAGACCCCTATGTGTCGTCGCTTGTCGTGTACTCTCCTGGCCACGTCACTCTGCGGGCTCTGGAGGCTCCCTCCCCGGCTTGGCAGCTGCTGCGGGATCCCTTCCCTCCGCGGCAGGGCGAAAGACAGACAGGCACCCCCCTCTCCGTTATATTAGTCATTCAGCAGCGTCGTCTGAACACGGCTCCGTTAGGGGGACGCTTTGCAGAGCAGGGTATACCGCTGCAAGATCCCGGTCCGGGGATGATCCAAGGGAGTCCTTGCTTACGAAAGGAGCCCGCCTGAATAGACTATTCACTCTTGTAAGTCTCATTATCTACACGTGTGAACAGGCCGCGGATGACCCCGCGGTTATATAGAGAGAAAAGTTGGGACCTGCAACAAAAGAGTCAAGATTAAGCAAAAATTAAACCTGCTTTAATTCTGCATGCTTCATTCCTTCTCCCCACCCTAGGCCACGACACTCAATATACCTTGGCTACTGAGCATGCTCAGTCCTCATGAGGCTGTTTATAAGCCCCTAGGGGTTTGTTTGCTTTTAAAGTTGTCCTTCTGCCGACTTCCGGATTTTCCCACATAACCTCCCACTTCTTTCTCAGTGGCCCCGTTTTGGCCGCATAGTCGTCGTCACTCAGAGCATGAGATTGCTGTTGGAGGGAGCCATGCGTGTACACCCACACACACCCCTATTTTACCATCTTTTATTGTATGAGATTTTGGGGCAGTGTACAGCAAGAAACATGAACAAAAATAAGGAAACAGATAAAACTTTTAAAATATGCTATAGTGAGACACTGAAAGTGTGTTGACTATCAGAAATTCTGAAAAACGTGGATGGGATTGCATATGATGACATGCAATCATTACATTATCCCTAAACATGGTGCAAGGAAAGTGGCCCTTCCTCAAGAACACCTGGCCACATACTCAGGCTGCAGTGAGAGAAACGGGACAGGATTCTGGCTTTAGACAGTAACATGGCATATTTTTAAACTGCTTTATAAGTGGTTAAAGCGATTATATCATCCCCCCCCTTTACGGACTCTGTATTTTAAGCAAAACGTTTGGCTTTATAGGCATGAAAGGCTATAAGGTGATCTGTGCTGGAATTTGTCAGTTTGCACCAGGCATGCTGAATTCTGAATCCAACCCACTGCATTTTAAATTCATTTTCCAGTTATATCAGAAAAGCTATATCACTCTGTCTGATTATTTATTCATCATTTCCCCATTGTTTGATACTACAGGAAGCCTATATTCTTATACTAAATTTTAAAGTGTTTTATTAATTTAATGGCCCATAAACCACAAAGCAAAGACAAAAACAAATGCAGTTGAAATAAAGATGTCAAATGCTGTGATACCATCCATCCAGAAGAGGGCACTCTTCTCTGTGATTGGGGGACAGGGAAATGCTGTGCAGCAGGACAGTTAAAACAGATTGCATTTGCTGTAAATTAGAGCACACACACACACATATTTTTTGCTCTAGACTTCCTAGTCAAAGGTCAAAAGGGGGCGAAGAATGACCATACTGTTGCAACCACTGGACCAATCACATGGCTGAGATTTACATTTTGTTACCTAAAGCAGGTGAGCAACCCATGAAATTAACCCATGGAACCAGACAGTGCAGACGATGGTCTGAAAGCATCAGTTGCAATTCCACTGTTGAAAACTGAACAGGTCTAGCTTTGTAAGCTGCTGGGATGGGAGAGTGCCCTGGCAACCAGGTGCAAGTTGATCTGAGTTGGAGCTGGATACAAGGGAAATAAATCAATAAGCTTACAAGCTTCTAAAATCAACAAGAAATTTTGTCGCTGACATCACTGAGATGTGGAAGTTGCCACATGTGTGTAACACAGAGAACATGCAAAGACAGGCTTGAACATGCATACTGTTTTCCAGAAGTAGCTCAAAGGAAATGAAGGAAGGGAAGGGTTCTCAGGGCCCCAAGCCTGCTTTTGTGTCGTTGAGACAGGAGACTTGGAGAGCAGGAGAATTGCAGATTAGGCATTTGCTCTTAGGCAAGGGGCTGGGGATGCAGCTTCCTGTAGTGTGGCAGGGAGGGGAGGAGGCTGTTATTCTGCCTTTGGTTGTAAAGATGTCTATGTAGGCTGAAGGTTGCACTTCCATCTACATCTCTCTGTAGGGGGATTGAAAGAAATCCTCATCTGCCAACATTGTAACATCTGTCAGAGGTAGATTCAGGAGGCTCCCCTCTCTCCCCTTCCAAGAAATCCCTGTTTCCTGTGCCCTGTGCTGAAAAACAAAACGGATAAAACTAGGCCAGGTATTTTTTTGGCCTAATTCAGGTCACATTCTAATAAGTTTAATAAATAAGCATAATAAATCCCAAAGGTATGAGGAGAAAAAAACCCCATTAAGGCTGTTTGTAATGCCATGTTTAAGAGCAGACCAGAACCTTTTATCCATTTCCTCTGTTGATTTCTAACGCATTTGCTAATTATCTAATTTGTTGATAATGTTAATTAGCAAGCATAGGACTGAGCTCTTCCTACAAATAGCATTTCTCTAATACAGTTTTTGATGTGTTTCAGATTTATTGTCCCTTCCTCATTGAATCCTTTCCTGAGAACTGTTGCATAATGACTAATGCTTGATTCTCTGCATGTCTACTCAGAAGCAGGTTCTACATTGCTCAATGGAAACTGAATCAAGTCAACACAGAGATACTTTTGTTCAGTGGAACAGCTAATTCAGAGCTGAGTGCATGACCTATCTTGCATGGGACTGTATGAGAGGGGCTTGGGAATCCTGCTGGATTCAGCATTACTCAGGTGACACCTGTGTTTCTCCCCAGTTTTGGATGGGGAGAAACCCCATTCAGATGATGTGCTAGTTCAGGGATGTCCAACTTCCAAGAGACTGTGATCTACTCCCACTATAAAAACACTGGCAATGATCTACTCACTGGATTAACCAAAGTTGTTCAGCTTTTATTGGGGAGTCAAACCCAAAGTTGACCAGGAACAAATGACCTGTAGATCGCGATTGACCGGTTGGACATCCCTGTGCTAGCTGAACTAGAAAACGGAATCTGACCACTGTTATGCATGCTTTGGTTATATTCGGGGAGAGATAAGCAGAGTGGCCCGATCTCCTACTCTGGAGTAGCATACTTACCATGCTGCCTCTGAAATAAAGGGGTAAGTGTAGGCCTCTGATGATTTCCAGTCTTGTGGGGACTGCCTGCTCCCCAGGCTATCTGACAGTTTTGAGTAAAGAAAAAAATCACTAGCACTCAGTCCCATATTTGTGTGCATCATAGTTCAGTTTAAGAGCAAACCATGAAGTTCTCAGTTCAAAGCTCATTTCAGCATAAGGTGGTTTTAGGCAGCCTACCATCTCTCAGTTTCTGTTCTTCATTTCCTAATATAGGAATAACAACACTGCCTTGTTTTATCTTGCTTATTTAAGGCATGTGACTCCAGCTCACAAGGGTTCCCAGGAGAACAACAGTTTTCACCTAACACACACGAAAAGGGAACAGACTCAGCTCCAGGCAAACCTCTCAGGGGAGCAAATGTTAGAGATGGGACACCACAACCAAAAAGGCCCTGTCTCAGGTCACCACCTGCCTCATCTCTGGTAGTGGATGGAGCCAGAGAAGGGCCTCTGGAGGTGATCATAATACCTAGGCAGATTCAAGTGGGAAACTTTGGCCCTTAAGATACCCCAGTCACAGACTTTAAATGACATCAAATGTTAAAACCAATCAATAAGGATATGTGCTCAAAACCAGACTGGGAGCCAAAGTGGTTGTTTCAAAACTGATGATATATGATCCATATTCCCAGTCCCAGTCAGAAATGCAGCCACGATGTTTTGAACCACCTAAGGTTTCCAGACAGTCTTCAAAGGCAGCTGTGTGTACAGAACATTGCAATAGCCCCAGCAGGACCAGAGCATGGATAACTGTGACCAAGCTATTTCTATCTAGTCAGAAGTAGCCACAGCTGGTGTACCAGCCTAACCTGTTGAGAGATGCTTCATAGCCTGAGAACCACTTGGGCCTCCCAATACAAGGTTGGATCTAATAATAATACCCCCAGACTGTGAACCTGATCCTTCAGAGGGAGTCATAATCCCATCCAGAACAGGTTGAATGCCACCATCCACCTTCCAGGTCAGATGATCTACCATTGACAGTAGTTCTGTCTTGTCTGGATTGAACTTCTGTTTATTGGCCCTTATCCAATCCATTACTGATTCCAGGCACTGGTCCAGTGCTTACAGAGTTTCACCTGAATTTGATGAAAGGGAGACGGGTTGGGTATTATCAGCATACTGATAACACGGCGCTGCATATCCTCAGATGACCTCACTCAACAGATTCATGTAGATTGAGGGACACATTTCCTTCCAGGCAGCAGCCTTCCAGGGGTCAGTGCCAGTGGTGGGTGGGCCCAGAAGGAAAAGCAGGCAGGGCAATCAAGGTTCATTTCCCCTTCGTCCCACAGACTTCTTTCTACACACCCACTTGCACACCCCTCTCTATTCTCCAACCAGAGAAGCAAGTGGTACTGTCAAGAGTTAAAGGACACACAAGATGATAAGAAGAGTGCCGGATCAGGCCAGAGGTCCATCTAGTCACAGTAGCCAATCACATGTCTGTGGGAGGCCTACAAGCAGGGCATGAGAGCATCAACAATCTGCCCACCTGTGTTTCCAAGCAACCCGTATTCAGAGACATGCTGCCTCCAGCACTGGAGAGAGAACATCGCCAGGCAGAAACACTCATGGGGGTTGGAGAAGGGGTGTGGCCTGAGGAGGGGGTATGGCCTGAGGAGAGTCCAGAAGGCCAGGTAAAGAGGCCTGGAGGGCCACATTTGATTCCCTGTCCAGGCCTGACATTCTGGCACACCACAGCAAAAATGCCTTGGGCCAAGGCGACTGTTCCTCAGCACCACCTTCTGGAAATGGCTATCCCAATGGGAACGGACCACTGAACACTATGGCCTCAATCTCCATCTCAGACACATGGTCCTTAAGGATATGATGGCTGATGAGAATGGAAGCTGCTGAGTGATCCAGAAGAATTAACAGGGACACAGCTTCTTGGTTTCCTGCATTGAAAGAAAGCCCCTTTTTCTTGCTGAAATTCAGCTGGGGAGCAGAGCAACCATCTTCATAACTATATAATGATTAGTATCAGCCAGCATGGGTTTGTCAAGAATAAATCTTGCCAGAATAATCTTCTCTACCTGATCTTTGAAGATCCTCATTAGAGGCCCTGCTCTGAGGGTGCTTCCACCAAATGAAGCAAGGCAGAGGAGGCCTTTTTGGTGGTGTCACACCAGTTATGGAAGAGCCTTCCTGGAGAGACTGGTCTGGTGCTATCTTACAGTCTTTTTAGCATCCACCCCAGGCCTTTTAAACAGCTAGCTCATAAGCTAAATGTCATGGGGGCACTTAGTTAAATGCTTTGCTGAGATCATGATAAGATGATAAATTACTGATCCACAACTTGAAGAAAGGTCATTTCCCCTTGCTGTGTTTCATCAGAGAATGGGGAAGGGATCTTCACTGCACCCTACATTACCTTTTTTTGGTTTCCCTGTTCCTGCAACATCCCCCCAACTCCTATTCATGAAGCTGTTAATCTGCGTATGTGTGCTCATCTGTGCATGCACGATAGCTGTTAGGGTATGTTCACATTACTGTTTACTTTGCATCCAGTTTTCTAGCTGGAATGACACTGGTTTGGTTTAAAAAATATCAAACAGCAGTATCTATCAAGAATTGTAGCTAAGATGAATATGGCTTCAAATACTGGTAGTGGGAGTACACTGGATGCGGAGCAGGTCCTAATGTGGGCATACCCATTGCCTACTGTCAGGGGACTGCCATCGGAACAGGGGAGGGAGGCAGGGGGGCCGTTGGGATACAGAGAGCCTCCGAAACTCCTGAGGAGCAGTTCCTCTTCCAGCGGTGGGAAAAGCCACACCTCCAGTGGAGAAGAGAGGGAAGGGTCCAGTCAAGCGAGGAAATGGCTCAAGGATGCTGCTGAGAGCCCCAGGGCCTCACCTTGCCAGGCTGGCCAGAAGGGATGCACGCCACTTCCATAGCCCATCTCGTGCAGAGGGGTGAAACACAAGGAGGGGAGGGGGAGGCTTGTGGTGCCGAAGTTCTTATGTTGGGGGAGAAGCCGGAAAGGGCCATTCCCGGATTCTGCAAGTGACTAAGACAGATATGAACTTTGTAGATCTGCACTGTAAATAGTTTGCACAATAAAACCTGTAAAAGACAGGTCGGAGTTCTGCCTGGTTACTCACGAGCAACCACCATCAGCATCTGACACCTACTGTAACACTGTTTTTATTATTATTACCCTTGTTAGTGGTGATGGGGACTGGGTGAGCTCTTCAGAATGAGCAATCTAACCTTTGTGTTTGAGCACCAGGAGAGATGATGAAGGCTAATTGATTTTAGCCGGGGTTTTTGGTATTGTGAACGTGAGGTCTGAATAGGAAAAGATTTGCCTGAAAGGGATTTCTGTTGGTGCTAGGAAATGCAACTGTGCAATGACTGTGTGTATTTAATCATATATGCTTCTATTGTTTATTGATCTATTTCATTGTACATTAGAGGAGAAATGGTTCTTCTGCTATAGGTTTATTGTTGCTTTACAGTACGTGGGGTTTTTTTTGGGGGGGGGGAGTTGAGTTGGCATTCATCTGTCTTTAGAGATAATGGGAGGCAGACTTCTTTGGAAGGGAGGAATATAATATGTTTGGGGTTGGATTAAATGGCTTTGGGGGGCTCCCCTCTAAGCCTGTGATTGTATAGCTATAGCTGCAAGATTTCTGCACAAAAGGGGACAGGAACACTTTGTCCAGCAATAGCTTCCTAGAAGTAGCATCACAGTCACTAGGAGAGGAAGGGATGGAAGAGGCAACAAGGTTAGGGCTATGTGAGTGTCAGGTTTCACCTCTCACCACAGGGTAAACAGCAGCAATGTTGTTGCTGTGGCTTTGCCCCACTAGATGGGTCACCCACTCCTGGAAGGGAACTGCAAAAATTATGACCAGTTTCTTTGGTAAGTAAGCAGCCTAGTACTCTGTTGAGTACTGCTTGGTTATGCAAGTTTTAGCGGAAGTGGCGTGATAGAAGCTAATTAGCTGTAGATGCTTCTGGAAGGTAAGCTGAAGGGGGCATGTCTCTCTCTCTCCTCCCCTGGCTGAAGGTGATGGTATTGCAGCTTGAAGAAAAGCAACAGTAAAGCAATCTCGACAGAGAAGCCTGGTTTGCTGTCTGGGAGAAACCAAAGCAATGGCTTTGGTGCCACTGGTCCCCACCCCCCAAAAAAAATACAATGTGGGAACAGTTTCTCTTGGAGGGATAATGATGGGATGCTTCCATTTTACTCTCAGCCTCTATACCTGTCTATTTCTCTGTGAGAAAACATCACAGAAAACATCACCAGTCTTCAGTGATCTTCATTTCAAGGAAACCAAGCCCAGTGCAGGCACTGGGAGCCCTGAAACTTGTCATAACATTATGTCTGCTGCATTTCCACAGTCCACTAAGAGAGCAATCTGTTTTTTGAAAATATTATTTATCGATCTACTGTACATGTATGGCTGCCCAAAAATTAAAAGAACAAAAAACAATATGGAAAAATACCATTCAAAACAATAAAAGCAGCATAATCATTGTTATTTCTGGCAAGTATACAATAAAACATGAATCACAGAACTGAGAAGCTCGTATTATAAACTACATAAACACTTCCCTTGTGCTTCTTCAGTTTGACACACTACAGTACTTTCTATCTACTCCTATTCTCTTTCTGTCTCTGGTTTCTGACTGTGGTTTTGTTGATTTCCTTTCCCTTATGAGTCTGCATCTCAGGAAGCTGCAGTCAATTGTGAATTCCTTGCAGTACGTTTAAGGCATGTATTTTGACACACAAATGGACTGTTACTGGTTTCGTGTAGCACTGGTGCATATAATACCGCAAGGCCATTAGCAGCCAGTAAACATATCTATCCAGCATCATTTGAAAGCACTTTCTCACCTTGCTGATATTAGCATGAAAAGAAGCCGTTTTGGCTGGGTGGATGCTAACTCGGCAGGCAAGGCATGTTAGCTGCCTGCGCAACTGACCATTCGCCTTCTGTGACAAGTAGATGACCTCTGATACCACAGGGGGCCTTCAGGCAGCCAGAGTTTTGCAGGAGGGGTTCAAGTGCATGCTGGAACTTTAGGTTTGTGCAGTTAAAGTGGATAAAAGCACTTTGTTGTCCTAGCACAGCAAATCCACTTTAAAAAGCACCACCACCACCCTGATGTTTTTTGTTTGCAATTTGGAAAGTGACAAGGAAATGTAGTGAAAAGCGTGGGATGACCAATGATTAATGTGAAGGAGTAAAAACACCCCTGTAAGCAAATCAGGATGAATGCTCATTGTCGTATAAGTGCCTTGAAAACCAGTCAGAATGAGTGCTCAATAAAGACCGGATATAGTGTATCATTGCATAAGTTTTGTGGAAGCAAAGCAGGATGTCAAATGTTGAGTGTTGTCTGGAGGAGTTTGACCCTGTACGTCGTCTTAGCCTTGATGCTGCACTGGAGGATTGGCCTCTGAAGAGCTGGGTACAGGCCAATGTCTCCCCACCCTTTCGAAATTAGATCTGTAAGTGGCCGTTTGTGGCACCTGTTCCTTTATCTCAAATGCGGCATTGGAACTTACTATTAATATGGCAAAGGAAAGAAATGAGGCTGAATGCTTTGTCTGTACAAGGGACAACACGCCCTGTTCCGCCGGGCTGTAAATGTTTCCACTCGAGGTTATCGTAAATAGTTTGGTCTTTAAAAAGAAGAGGAAGAGCGATGCTTCTGCAGTACATTTGTTTCCAGACTGCTGCATCACCACCAGAAATAAGCATTGTGGTTTCTTGCTACATCTCAGTCACCCTGACACAGGAAATGCTGCTCTCTGCTTCTGTCACATTTTCCACAAGTCTGAGGGGGGGGGGAATCAAGATTCAATGTGATCAGCTTAAGGAGAAAGAAAACAAAAGGAAAACATCACTCACAGGACACAGACTGACATACCAAAAGGAAAGGAAAAAAGAAGAGTCCTTCCTATTGTCTGCCCCCTAAATCACTGCTGGCCAGCAACCTGCCTTTTGTATCTTCTTGGGTCTGATTACTCAATCAGATCACATTTTCTCATTGGCCATGTAGACTTCTTTCTACCCTTGGGGGGTCATGGCACATACACTATTGTCATCAGGAACTGGTGGTAATAGTTGTTTTTCAGTGGCATCCCTGAATGCCAGTCACATTTCGATGTACTCAGGAGCAGATGGTCTGAAGCACTACAGTGCAGACTGGCTGAGCTGCCAAGATCTCCGCTGCTTTTCTGCAAATTACGTAACAAGCCAATTGCAATCAAACTGGGACAAGACGTAAGATTTGTGCTGCCAGCTCTGATCTGTGGCCTTGGAGACACTCAACATTTGACAGTTGTGCCTTGGGCTGGTAGATGTCTGTGATTTATTTATTATTTGTTCCCTCTGATTTGTAGCCAAGGCTATTCAAAGAGCTCGGGTTGAGAAGCAACACAACCAACCAACCAACCAAAAGATAGCCAGCTCCTGTCTACACAATGTAAAGGTGTGTCTGTATACAGGTTAGATCAGGGATGGACAGTGTGGTGCCCTCCAGATGTTGTTGGATTATAACTCCCATCAGCCCTGACCATTGGCTACGCTGGCTAGGGCTCATGGATACTGTAGTCCAACAACATCTGGAGGGTAACACATTAGCTATCCTTGGGTTAGATAGTGACTTACTCAGAGCCCTCCTATTGGCTTCATGGCCACATGGGGATTTGAACTCAGGTCTCCCCATTCCATCACTTCATTCACTACACCACACTGGCTCTCTGGCTAGCTGCCTGATGCCATAGTTTGACAAAGACCATTTCTGCAGAACTCATGGTCTGAAGTGCTATTCTTCTCATTCATACTCTGGCCAGATTTCCCTCTTGACACAAATTGCTCAATATGTTGAAAAAAAGAGGCCATAGCTTTGTGTTCTAGTCCTCCTCACCACCTCATAAACTACAGAAACAACATTAAAAAGATCTGCATCTGTTATCTTGGGGGTAGGACAGTGGATCTGGCTGGGCAGCAAATCATTTTCTCTCCTACCTCTCGCAGGCCAAGTATGACATGCAGGCTGAGTCTCACCTGACATCACACGAGCTTTTTGCCTACAGGGGTCTTTGGCAGACCCTCTCAAAGTACTAACTTGAGCAGAGATTTGAACGGGACTTCTGCCAATCAGCTGATTGGCGGTGCCTGCAAGCCCCATTTTGGCTGAGCCAGGTTTTACCTGTCCACATGGGCAGGTGGGCATGGCTTGGCCCAAAGTCGCCTCATGGGCCAAATGAGGCCTAGCTGGCCTGATTAGGCCTGTGGGTCAGAAGTTCCCAACCCCTGCTGATCTGATTTTGATGAAGTTCCTGTTAATGGGTAGGGCAATTACATTTTGCTTAGCTATGAATAGACACACTCTAACACACACCACAGAGAAGGGTTAGCCAAACCTCCCAACACTCTGTATTACCCTTTACCAGCAGGACTGAAGACATTAAATGGACAGTTTTTTCTGCCATGAAAAGTGTCTTGTTTCCAACTTAAAAGCAACCGCCACCAAAAAACTGTAGTAACTCCATCCTATCAATGTTTGCATGGCAAGTACAGATCAATGAGAAGCAGCTGCTCTGGATATACACGGACTATCTGGCAAATGGCTGGTGAGCCTCCACGAACCTCCAAATGTTCTTGGATTACCAACTCCCAGTCAGATCCAGGGTCGGGGGGAAACCCGCAACAGGTTCCAGGAGTGTTGGTCAGTGTTTGTTCATTTGGAGGAAGAAAGGTTTGGTTTTGTACAACAAGAAGTGCTGTGCTGATTAAGGAGGGAAGGAAGCCAGGCTCCTACTGGCCATACTAGGCTGGGCCAACCCAGAAGCTTCTGAGTGCTGTCAGTTGCACAGGCTAAAGAGCTACACCATGGCTCTTTATATGCCTGAAGGGCTCTGAGGTCGAACACTCATAGGCAAACAGAGAAAGCTCGCAAGAATTGATCTACAGGCTTTGGTTCAAGACTTGGGTCCTTTGTGTCTTCAGACTTACAATAAGTCTCAGAGCTGCCATTTTATTGCTTTTTTCAACATTAATGGAACGCTTGTTTTTCTTGTCCTGGTAAGCTGAGCTGCCACTTTATTTTCTGTTTCCTTCCTCTCCTTAATGTGGGTATTGAGATATTTCCTCCACGTTTTAGAGCCTCTGTCAAGCACTCTGAGATCTTGGCATAAACAAATTAATTAAGCCTTACGACACCCTGACATGGTAGGTCAGCGCCGCTGAATCTAATTACTTGGCATTCTTTTAGATCCAAATGTCTTTCAACTTGTCAAAGGCATTTGATCTCCTCAAGTTCAATAGCACATCTAAGGTTTGAAAACTAACCTTTTGAAAAATATTGGCTTTAAAAATATATCCGACTTGCATTATTTAAACCATCAACCACACAGATTTGTTTTTAAAGGAATTGTCTTGCTCTGAGAAGATTAAAGGCGTGTCACAGATTTAACACAAGTGTGATATATAAGAGAGCCCTTAGCTCTCCCTTTACCTTGGCACCCCCTGCAGGAGCAGGGTCACGAGAAAGACTGATTTTGCTGGGCATATAAATGCTTCACCTTGGATAAGGTAAAGGTAAAGGGACCCCTGACCATTAGGTCCAATCGTGACCGACTCTGGGGTTGCGGCGCTCATCTCGCTTTATTGGCCGAGGGAGCCGGCATACAGCTTCTGGGTCATGTGGCCAACATGACTAAGCCGCTTCTGGTGACCTATTTATCTACTTGCACTTTGACGTGCTTTCGAACTGCTAGGTTGGCAGGAGCAGGGACCAAGCAACGGGAGCTCACCCCGTCGTGAGGATTCGAACCGCCAACCTTCTGATTGGCAAGCCCTAGGCTCTGTGGTTTAACCCACAGCGCCACCCACATCCCTTCACCTTGGATACTTGGGGTTAAACCCATAATAGAATGGCTCAATGGATTGTTAGCTGCTGCCACCTATGGAAGAGCAGGACTCTTACTGCTGCCAGCCTAAAAGACCTATGGGAAGGATGTGGGGTGGGATACTGGTCACATCCAAAGCATGCTCTTTACATCTTATACCACTTTAACAGTCATAGCTTCCTCCAAAGAATTCTGGGAACAGAGGTTTGTTAAAGGTGCTGTGAGTTGTTAGGAAAAAATCTTAACAAACTGCAGTTCCCAGAATTCTTTGGGGGGAAGCCATGACTGTTAAAGTGGTATAAGAAGGCTTTAAGTGTGTGGTGTGGATGTACTTTCTGTAGGTGATTCAGAATGCCCTTGGGTCAAATGACACTGTTGTATTTTTAACCAAGCAATTTAACTGCCTGAGAAACTGACACAGTGGCCTAAGCTTCATCAGACTGGTGTGAAACAAAGGTCAATGCTGAGTGCTTATTCAGGAACCAAAGAAGAGGAAGGATGGCAAGAAGGAAACTTGGGTCTTGGGATCTAACAAAAGGTCAACATTTTGGAAATTTCCTCTGATTCCTAAACTTCTCAATAATCTGTGACATCAACACAATGTTTCACAGACCGTTAAAGTGGGACATTGCCCCCAGTCCACAGCGAATGGTTGATTGGTTTGATTAAATAAAATAAATAGATAAGAATCCCAAGAAAATTAAGAGCAACAGGTCTCTACAAATAGCAAACCTGGAAATAGTCAAAAGATCAAGTCCTCTGTTTTTCCTTTAACTTCCACGTGTGTACAACTGAAACAGGCCAGAGAAGCAATCAACACCTGCCCCAGCATCTGAGGTGTTCCTCCGTGGTTTGAGAGTGTGAATGGAGATGTATTGACATTTCTGGACAGCATTTAGTTCAGGCATAGGCAAACTCTGGCCCTCCAGATGTTTGAGAATACAATTCCCATCATCCTTAGCTAACAGGACCAGTGGTCAGGGATGATGGGAATTGTAGTCCCAAAACCTGGAGGACCAGAGTTTGCCTATGCCTGATTTAATTTATAAAAGTAAGAGGTACAAACAAAAATAAGAAGTCATAGCAAAGTTTTTCTCTTCCACATTGCTGTGCAGGCTAGGGCCATCACTAGGAATTACACACCTGCCCAGCCTGCTTCTTTACAGAACACAAACCCCAGCCTTATATTGCTATTGTCTGTTTGTCAATTTATAGTTTATTTGATTGTATGTCTGTTGGTTGGTTTGCTTTCCTGGCATATTTTAAAACAATAAAGATATATCACATAAAAAAACAACAAACTCCAGTCTTATGTTCCCAGGATGAGCAGATGAAGAAAGCTGGTTGGGGGAATGTGTGCCAGACTACCCATTGCCCATTAGGGCCTGGCAAGCTGTAGGTTCATGCATGCTAAATGGGGAAAGGACAAAAACGGGAATGTGTTATACCTTGTGAGGATCACTCTGTGCCTGAGTGCTGGTTTGTGCTTATTGCTATGCATCAATCCTTGCCTTGTTCTCGACATCCTCTCTTTCTCTGTGCAGTGACTATAAAGCTTAGAAATAACACAGCACAAAGATTTGAAATGTCTGCAAATCTAGCTGGCAGAATTGAAACTGCAAGGGGAACTTTTACTTCCTGGTTTTGTTTTGTTTTTCTTTGTTTTAAATTAGACTTTGCACTCAACTTTTGATTAGTGCCGTTTTGGAAAATATTTATTTGCACTGAGCTCCAAGGTGGTATTCAACACCTCTTAGAAATATAAGGTCAAAGTGGGAAACCTTCCCATTGTCTCTTTCCTCACAAATCCTGTCCTCACAAATCCTGTCTTAAGGGCACATTCAAGATATGAACAGGGTGTGAGCCTGTGACCTGTGACCTAGATTCAGGAATTAAGTAGTTATCATAACAAAAGAGTGGCCAAAACCCAGATAATGCAACCAGACAGGAGATAAACAACACACTCAGATTTCTGTTGTGGACCGCCTTTTCTGTGATGTAGGTATGATGTATCTGGGGGGTGGTCTTGGGCTACAACCCTTCTGTAATGTATGTATGGGGTGGTCTTGGACTCCGGGGCGGGTAATTTAAAATGTCTATATAAGGGCAGGCAAACCTTTGTTCTGGGTCCTCCGCCTCTCTCCTGTGTGTGGGGGAGCACCCTGTTGCAACAATTAATAAAGATCAGGCTTACTAGCTGCTTTGCTTCTCAATATTCTCCGGTTGGTCTCTGTTATTTTCTCCTACTGATAGAGAACCTACAAAAGGACTCCATATGGGCTCTTGGGTACTCCATAAGGAGAAAAGATCAGTTTGTTTTTCTTATATCACGACAGTGGTTCAACCTTTCACTGCTCCCTTAGTCTTGAGATGTTGGGAACTTCTGCATGAACAATATTGTCTGATGAATTCACTGAGTGAACAGTGCTAAAGGCAAGATCTGTCTCTATCTGCAAAGGAAATTAATCAACTTCTCCACCACCTTATAGATTCAACCTACACATGTTACCCTACAAGGGAGGGTGGAATAAAAACGCTGACCCGTCAGCCAAAAGAAGACAAACTCAGTGTTTATCTTTATTGCTGAAGCATTAATCTAGAGGCCCCAGTGGTTATCTCCGAAAAGATGGGACCCCGAATAGAAAAATCAAGATACTTTTATGACAATTACATGTGTGATCACCTTGCGCACGATCCTTTTCAGCAATATGATTGGATAACTGAAAGCATGGACAGCTTGTGGACCGCTAAAACTAATTTCATTGTTCAGAACAGCCTGCCCCTAATTACTATGGCAACAGGTATCTTTAAGCAAGCTCATACAAAATGTTGCTTTTCTTCTATCTGTTACAGGAAGCCTATTTTGGGTCAAGAAAATGTATTGCTCTCCTGACTTTGATGCTAGCCCTCCATCTTCTGCAGAAGGCCAGTGAGTTCTTGGCATCCTTTACTATCCTGATAAGGTGAAGCAAGAGGTCTATAGTGGGTGCTATGCTAGCAAAAAAAGAAAAAAATGCAGCTTCTGTTCCTAGGTGGGGGTGCAGGGAGAAGAGTAGTTTAAACCAGAAAGCAACTTCAAACTAACGAGCTGTCAGGAGTTCAAAGCCAAGGTACCACTGAACTATTTGCAAAATAAGTAGGCAGGAGAGAGATAGCTATTTCCAATACATTTCCACTACAGGACAAGGGCACAGCTACATTGTGGTTGTGGTTGTGACCGTGATAATGTGTTTATGCAGACTCAACACTTAGCAGGCTGGGGTCAGTTGTCTATTAGAAATGTGTTCTGTGACAGAAGGTGTGAGCGTAGGTGTGTTTGCGATGGATTCTGATATACTTCCTAGGCCATGACATCCACCTGGTTCCCAGGTTATGACACCCACGTATCACAGATTCAGCCATTGCAGTGCAGTATTTTAAGTCACTGTAATGATTGTATGGATCCCCTGTAAGATTGGCTCCATTTATTATTATTTTTTAATGTTAAGAAAAGCTCCTTGTTCCAGCACAACAAACATCCAATAGGGCCTGATGTTGGATGTAGAGGTGAGAAGCTTAAAGAGATGATTTGTAGCCTTTTGCAAAGTTGATTCCTGTGTCTGCGTGCTTCTGTTTTGATCTCATGGTGGAATCTTTGCTGCCTTCTTTCTGTCAAAGGTTGGGGTTAAATTTTCTCAACAATTTCTTAAGATGTAATATTTACAAAAACTAAGATTCTACTTCCATCAGTGTTTATATCACAGGTATTAGAGTCGTGCAGAGGAATATTTAATACAGTCTGCTCTGGCACTTGAGATAAAGCAGTTAATCAGTTGATCCCATCTGAAATTGGACCGGGCTTTGATTATGGATATGGGGGGAAAAGAAAAAGAGATCTGCTATAATCTGGGAGTCTTATTCAACCCTCCCTGCTACCTACTGCCAGTCAAGAACTGGAACCTTAGGAAGGACTAATGCACTCATTTCAGCCCTCAAAAGGACCATGAGTGCCAGTTGGACTGAGAAGATGTGGAACTCCTTTCCCCAGACATTTTAAGACTGAGACTCAAACACCTTCTGTTAGGGAATCCTTTTGCTGCAGGAGGTTGAACTAGATGCCATGTCCCCCCACAATCTGCCCTTTTTCCCTTTTCTTTTTGCAGAATTCCTGTAATAGCAGAAATTCATATTTGAAGCTTTTCCCGGTACAAAGAGACATCATGGGGAGATTTCACCTGCTGAATTTCTGCTCCTGCATAGTTGCCTAAGGCAGAAGAGTCCCATGAAGTCCTGAGGTGCTCCAGAGAACCTACAGTTTGGGACAGGGGTCCTCAACACCACATCAGCAGCCCACCCTCCTCAACCCTGAGACCTTGATGCTAAAGTGGAACCTGGGTGGGCTCAGTTGGGTGAGACTAACACCCTCGTATTCGCCCATCCAGGACTTGCTTATATGCAAGGTCAGCCACCACAACCTTGACTCCATTGTGAATGGAGAACACATCCTCTCCCACAGAACAGGGTCCGGGTGGCAAAAAGGCTGGCTGCTCCAAGGCTGTCCTGGCAGCCGCACCCCTCTCAGTGCTTTAAAAGCTGCTTTGGCTATGAATTATACCGGGTTCCAGGGTTTCTGCAGGGGCAGGGCAACCAAGGAGGCCATTTGTGTGGGGTGAAGACATCCCTGCACCCTCTTTCATATGAAAAAGCTCCATGAAAATGCGTCATGAAACACAGGGGGTTGGTAGGATGACTTCACTGTGTTTCAAGCCACTAATGCGAACATACCCCTTCACTACTACTTTTTTTTTGGGGGGGGGAATCTCCTTCTCCTCAGTTTTCCATTACTTTTTGAGGGAACAAAGAAGAAAGCTGAGTGTATTAAAAACAACCTTAGTAAAAGGAACAGTAGCTGAGGCAGCTCTAGTGTGTATCGCAGAGGCCTGTCAGTGTTTCTGCTTGCCAGGTATCCATGGAAACACACTCTCCAATACCTCTGCTTAGAAATAATTGGCAATTTCTACCTTTGCAGCTCAAAAGAATCTCTCCTGAAATCAATTCACACCTGTCTACAGTTGTCACCTTTTGCTCCCAGGAGGACTCCTGTGCGTTTTACAGGCAGCAATTCGGCAGGTATTGCATTTCCCAGTATTGGGTTCAGTGAGGGAGGAAAGCTTCACCTTTTGAGCATCTTCCAGAAAAAAAAATGGCACCTCTAGGCCAGTGAAAATTATACCTGGGGATAGGTTGCATAGAAAAACGTTTTTCAAGGTGAAAATATAGAATGCTCAACTTCTACTTTCTGTATTGATATATATCACTAACATGTGAATATACCCTTAGTCTGAAGCTGAAATCATTGGGATTCAGGGCTGCCAGCAAAGGCCTTAATGGGGGCTGGGCTAGTGAGCCCCACCCTCCACTGACTTTAATTGGGGTGTAGGAGACGTGTGAACAAGTCAACAAATGAAAATGTTAGAATTCAACAATGCCAGTTCATTGTTTGTAGTCAGGTTCCAAAGGTATCCTCTCATTTAACAATGCATGCTAATAACTTGGGGGCCACCCCCAACTGCCGAGAGGCCTAATTCTGTGCATATCTATAAATCCACCACTGTACAATCTCTAGGTAGACTTGGCAACCCAGACTAGGCCAAGTTTTGCTTACTGATAAATACTGTATATACATCACTTGTTGGTTTTACATTCCTATAATGGAGAATCTTGTAGTATTCCAGATTTTATAACATTATTTACATCACCAAGCTTTTATTTCCTGATTTATACTCCTTGGAATATTGTAACTAATGAATGGCAATTAAAAACACAGTTTATTCTTGCCCTTTGCCATTTGGGAGCATCTGGCAGAAGCCTATCAGATCTGGTCTTACAAATCTACCTTCCGTTTCCTTTCTCTCTGAGAGAGAGAGTCCTTTTCGTGTGTGTGTGTGTGTGTGTGTGTGTGTGTGTCCCTCTTCCTCTTTCTGCTTAGTTACTGTTTTCCCTCCTTTCATTTCCCTCAGTACCTGGAGCTTTTACTCTGAACAGCTGGTTCTTCTGTAACCATGGCAACTCTGTGATGACATCAGCAAAAGGTCCCACCACTACTCTGTGGAGTCAGATCTCATTAATGCCCGTGATCCCTTTTAAACTGCAGTTTAATACTCCCTTCACAGGCCAAGGAAATGATCCACTGGTGTCCCTCGGGGGGGGGGGTTATACTACATATATGCACAAAGGCTGGCGGCGTTTTCACACACTGTTTGGAAGCATGTGCAGTAAACATGGGAGCGAAAGTGGGAGGTGTTAACTAAGCTCAATGCACATTTTATACAATATGTAGGAGTTGTGTTTGGATTCCACATATCCAGTAAAAAAAGGGGGAGGGGAAGTTAAACCTCATAAAAGGATAGCTAAGAAGCCCTACTAGGTGACACCGATAATTCTCTGAACTGGAGAAGGAGCAGTTAAGGAAATGAATTTTGCAGTGATCTGTTGGGAGTAGGGAAAGTGGTGAGCCTACAGCACTCCTCTCCCAGGGACAGCTTTTTATCAGCATTATGCTGTATTTTAAAAAAAATTAAATTTGTGCTAGAATGCCCTTTTGCCTATATTTTATTTTTTTTAAATATCAATGCACTGGCACTTAAATGAAATTGGTATTTTACCCCCTTTTAGCACAATGTTGGGACGTGGGTGGCGCTGAGGGTTAAACCACTGAGCCTAGGACTTGCCGATCAGAAGGTCGGCGGTTCGAATCCCTGCAACGTGGTGAGCTTTCGTTGCTCGGTCCCTGCTCCTGACAACCTAGCAGTTCGAAAGCACGTCAAAGCGAAAGTAGATAAATAGGTACCGCTCCGTTGGGAAGGTAAACGGTGTTTCCGTGCGCTGCTCTGGTTCGCCAGAAGCGGCTTAGTCATGCTGGCCACATGACGTGGAAGCTGTTCGCCGGTTCCCTCGGCCAATAAAGCGAGATGAGCACCACAACCCCAGAGTTGGTCACCACTGGACCTAATGGTCAGGGTTCCCTTTACCTTTAGCACAATGTTAATCTCCCCCCCCCCGTTTTTTTGCAGCTTTTAATTCACACCAAAACACTTTTTAGGCTGATGCTCCAGCAGCTTCTCCAAATCTATGCAGGGGTAGCTGGTTATGCAGTGGGTGCACTTTGGGACTCCTTCCACACCCCTACACTAAAGGCACTAGCATGACTGCAACAGTTTGCTTTTCTTTATTAGCTGATTTCTTGGGGGCAAGAGAATGAGCTCACCTATTTCCAGAAAAGATTTCCATGCAGGCATCAGAGGACGGGAGTGGGTTGCTTTCTCTTCTGCCGCCATTTGTGTCCATTTCCCATTTGTCACAGCTCTTATCATCCTCTCACACTCAATCTTGCTAACAAGCCATTTCCAAGTTGCGACAATATAATTGGATTTTTAAAATATATATTAAAAAACCTAGACAAATTAGATCGGTGGATTGAAGTATCAACCCATATTAGTCAAATTGGCCAAGGCACAGCTGCTGCTGTTCAGAGTGTCTGTCTGTGCGCACTAGGGAGCTCTGGGATGGGTGGAGAATTCCACTGTGACCTTGGCACTTATGGACTCTTCCTTTGAAACGCCTGAGTCTGGCAATGTGAGGGGGCTAAATATGAACGGTTGGATTAATCCAATAAGGCCAGAGCCGGATTTAGGTTTGATGAGACCCTAAGCTACTGAAGGTAATGGGGCCCTTTATATGTCCAGCTGCCCTTTGTCAACAACAAATTGTCGCTGTTTTTGTGCTGAATGTATACTATATGGTAATTTATGGACCTAATAGGTATCTAAAGCCATTTGCACATAACAAAATATGTATTACTTACTTACCTCCTATGTGTAGGCATAGGAGCCTACACAACACAAAACACTGTTGCTGTATGTAGGTTTTATTTTATTTGTTTTTTATCTTATATTTTGGAATAGTACATCCAGGTTTTTTTCCTTTAAATTTTTTGGGGGCCCCAAGAGAGTGGGGCACAGGGGTCAGCAACCTTTTTCAGCCATGGGCCGGTCCACTGTCCCTGAGACCATGTGGTGGGCCAGACTATATTTTGGGGGAGGGGAAATGAACGAATTCCTATGTCCCACAAATAACCCAGAGATGCATTTTAAATAAAAGGAGACATTCTACTCATGTAAAAACATGCTAATTCTCGGATGGTCCGTGAGCTGGATAGAGAAGGCGATTGGGCTGCATCTGGCCCACGGGTCTTAGGTTGCCTACCCCTGCTAGAGCATGTTTAGCTTATACGGAAATCTGGCACTGAATAAGGCTGTCCGCTCCCTTCCTCTGCTCCATGGGGGGGTCCCATTCTAGGGACTCTGCAAGAGATTGCAGTGTCTCGGAGCAGCCGGTAGAAAGAAAGGTGGAGGCAGACAGCTTTGAACTGAGCAGATTCCTCCATATCCCAAGAAAAAGCTTGAGAAAAGTTCTGGTGTTGCCTTGCTGCACAGGAACTGGAACAAAGTGAGGTGCAGCCCTAATCACACTTACTCGGCAGCAAAGCCCCATTAAACTGGGTGACATGCATTTCAGAGTAAAGAAGCATGCTTCCTCTCCAGGCTGACTTGTGCAGCTGTGTGCTTTTTATATGGTCCGAGAGGATAAGACCAGAAGGCTGGTTTCTGGATCTCTCTGTCAACCTTCCTTTTGCGTAGTTTCAGCAACCAACCCAAAGCAAGCCCCAACAAAGGGGAGATGTAAAAAAAAACAAAACTTCAAAGGCACAGATTTGCATATGCTACTTTATAGGTACAGATGCAAATATAGAAATAAGTACATAATTTAAACAGAAATGCAGTATGTGATCTCAGCATAGTGGGGGAAACTGCTTTCCGGAATCTACCTGCTGGTGGGCATCTTCCAGGCCCCTCTTGCTCTCCCTTCTTAGACTTGGACATGACAGCTTTGTAAACAGAGGACTCTCCTCTGCAAAGGAAGGCATGGGGTCGCCTGAGGAAGTGCAGTGGCTCTGCAGATTCCCATGCCCCCTTCCTCCCACCTGACCCTGCAGTTTCCTCATATCTTCAGCATGATATGTGCAAACCCCCACCTGCAATTTCCAGCCTCACAGCCCACGAGCGCATCCTTTAGTAATACTGATTTGCAGCTCTAGTATGATGATAAGGCCCATATTTCTATTCAGTAGCAAAAACACATAAATGTCCTTGCAGCCTCAAGAACACTGTTCAATCCTCCTTTAGCTTCAATGCACACACACTGATGCAATTTATTTCTGCCTTATACATATTTATGCCTCCTCCCAGGCAGTTTCTTACTGCTGTGCTCAATAAAGTCATGCAGAGGCTCTTATTCAAAGCAGCCAGAGCAGCAGGGTCTCAGGAAGCACGGCTGCACTTCCCTCTGACGTCAGAGTCTGGAAATCCCATTTTAATCAGGTTTGTTGATTTTATGTGTCCCTTCTGAAGAACAGAATGAGAGTGAAATCTTGTCTAATTGCTCTGGGGAAGCAGATTCATTTTAACTATACCATCGCTGCTGATTTTTGTTTGTACTTTCAGAGCTGGAGAGGAGCTGGAATTTTATATTGGAGGCAGACATCAGAATAGGTTGCCCTTGTTTGTAAAAAACAAAAAAATACAAAAAAATACAAAAACCCAGAAGCCTATTTCTTAAGATTTATGACTCCAGGGGTTTGTGCAAACTAAGACTCACTTGCCTGTTTGCTTTCTTATTGTATCAGACTTGGCTCCACGTATCTTCCTACTAAATAATACTGTTATAGCTGAACACAACTGTAGCTATATTGCCATGTGCACCCCTGTGATCAGAGTTTACAACAGTTTTCCTGACAGTAATAACTGTGATCAGGTAAGAGTGCTCTCTCTCCCCTTCCCCATGATGAAGGCTTTGGAAAAGAGCAGAGCACAGAACTGTGTGAATGATCAAGAATTGCATGGCTGAAAAAGAGAGACATTCTTTAAATGAGAATTATAGCACACCGTTCTGTATGTATTATAACCCTTGTCTGTAAGTAATTCCACAGATATGATAAACCGGGTGCTATTCCACAGGTGCAAAACTCTGACTTTTAAAAACATCACACTTTATATTGCCCCACCAACATTTGCCCCAGCTGCAACAAAACATGTCTCTCTATCAGTCTCTATAGCCACAGCAGGCATTGTAACTCTCCACCCCCTGAAGGCACACTCTTCCATTGTCTCCCAAGACAGACGGATGCCAACAACAACAGATAGAGCACCTGTGTTGTCGTTGCCATCCGTCTGTCTCAAGAGTCAATGGTGTGTGCCTCTGGGGTGAAGTCAAACCATTGTGTGAGGAGGACCAAAGTGATCTAAGCCTGGGCAGTGTGTGTGTGTGTGTGTGTGTGTATGTATGTATGTATGTATGTAGATAGCCAAATTGTCTGATTGGTTTAAAAATTTTTATATAATGAATATATCCTACAACAGACAGCAAAAATGCTGATACATTTTTGTAACAGCCCCTACAGATCCTTCCTTTGCTATTACCATTCCATCTAAATTCAGCGCTCTGCTTACTGTGCTCTTTGGTTTCAGACTTCTACTGATCAGTGTCACGTTCTGAAAGCAGAGGAGAGAGATTTCCAGGTCATTAAGGAAAACATCCCCAGTCATTAAGGAGCAATAAGGTTCTTTTGTCTGATTACCCATTGGTTTGTCAGCTGAAACCATAGTGATAAGCCCATTCATGGCAACCAAGAAAGCAAAACTCAAAGTGTTACATATGACGCAACAGATCTATCACTTAGCATTAGAGGAAGCATTTTTGAAGTTATTTGCATGAATCAAGAAATGTATGCACAGATGGAATGCCATCAGCACTTATTAAAATCCCGTTGGTCCCTATCTGCAGTGTTCACCAACTCTTCTCTCGACACTTAGAAGCAGGACTGTGGCTCAATGGTGGAGCAGCTGCTTTAGGTTCAGAAGGCTTTGGGTTTGATTCCCTGGCCAATCCAGGTAAAAGGTGATGGGAAAGACCTTTACCCAAGTCCAAGTCAGTTAGATAATCACACTGGGCTGGAGCGATCAAAAGTCTGAACTATTGCAAGGCACCATGCAGAGGCTAATCTTGAAAGCTTCTGAGGAAGAAAAGATTCCATGAGTTAATATTCCCAGCAACCCAGAGGGGGGAATCATGCTTTCAATGTGCTTTAAAGGTATAGTGTGTACAGGGCAGTGACCCAAAGGGGTAGCAGTGGTCTCCTTCTCAGCTGGTGGTGTCCCTTGGACTTCTTTCTGCATATGTGGAGCCACACAACTTGTACAGTTGCCCACTCTAGGAAACTTAATGGGGTGTTTCCAAAATAGTGCTGCTGAGTATGACGTCCTGTCAGCTGAAAGATTTCCATTTGTGCTATGGGACGCACAGCTCTCTCTCCCGCCCCCCCAGTACCTCCTAAATATGTTTTAAGGTTTCCCTCAACCCTCTGAAGCAGGTTTGGCGAGAACGTGCATGAAAGGAAGGTCAAAGCCCTGCACCTCCCTCAAACCATGCACCTCCCTCAATCCCCTTTTTTTACCAAAAACCACAACCGGCAGCGCTTCACGACTTCGACCGGGGCCCAGCAGCACCCTTTACTGCTTCTTCTGGGCACAAAACCAACAACCAACCACAACCGGCAGCGCTTAGACTTCGACCGGGGCCCAGCAGTACCCTTTACTGCTTTTTCTGGGCGACACCAAAACCAGTGGCACTTCTTCTACCCTGCTGGCGGAGTTGATCAAACTCTCTTTTTGCTCGCACCTATCCCCGTGGAGCTTGCTCCCACCTATACCCTGTGGAGCTTACCTTGTTCCTCAAGGTACCTTATTTCTGCACGGCCGTTGTGTAGCACCCTGCTTGTGGTTAACGCTTAGCTGGAATGAAATATTCAACGCAGCAATAGAGAATTTAAAATAATTATTTATTTGTCAGACAAATAAATGAGAGGCACAGTGGTATATGGTTACCAAGCTCTGGCCTGGCCTCCTGCCATTATGGCCAGCACTTATATTCCCTTAATCCAGCCCCCTTTGCTCCTCCTTTGGCTGCCTCTGTCCAATCAGCCTGGTTGGATTTCCTATTGGCTGATTGCTATAACCAATCCTAAAAGATACACCCATATCCTCCTGTCCTTATATGGAACACAAAGAGCTATATATTGTTACATCTATAAATGACAAATAAGTAGTAATATATCTTACATGTGTCTCAACAAGGAATCTTAATTACCAGCTCACCTCTTGCCCTCCTTGCCCTATTGCCTTCTAAAACAAATGGTTAATCTTAAATTTTTATCTTAAACATATGTCAAGGATCTTGAGTTTCACATCAACATTGAAAGATCTCCTTCATTTGAAGGTTTCTAAACAAATGTCTGACAACTAATATATCAGGACTGCTTGGATGGCGTCTCTTGTCTGGCAAGGGGGGCTAGACTGGTGGCTGACTTAATTACAACTCTTACAACTATATGAAATAAGAATCTAGCATTTGTTAAATCCTTTGCATAATTACATTTAAGCCAATATATTTAATACACAACACAGGTAGCCTCTTAAAAGGAATAAGGCCTTTTTAAAGTAGAAAAGGAACTCAGTAAAAAAAGCAGTTCCAAAAGAAGCCTCTTCAGTTTACACTCCCCCCCTTCTCCAGCCAGTTGCTTTTCCCATTAGCTCTTCCCAACATTTATTGCCCTCAAACTCTCTCAGTTTAAGAAAGAAACAGCTTTAAAAAGACTTCCCAAAAATGCTTTAAAAAGACTTCCCAAAAAGGCTCTCTTTCTGCCAGCTAGATGCTTCTCCATTTGGTCTTGGCCTTTTAACCTTAGAAAGAAGATCTGGCTCATTTTACTGGGAGGCACATTGGTATTATTTTACTATTTACTCATTCCTAATTATGTTCATCTCTGCCTTTTATATCTTCTGTAACATGTAGGGTCAGTGTCCTCACTCAGTCTGTAATTTCAGCTTTTATGACTTTGAGAATTGTTTTCTGCTATAAATCAAAGGGGCCCCCTTGTCTAGGAGGAAAACAGCTGGTCTGCCTGGCATGAAACTTTTGAAAATCTTTAAGCTCTCTCTTTAATATACAAGTCCTGATCAAACATTAATAAAATGCAGGCTTATGCCTGATGCCTCAGTTGCTCTTTCTCTCCGTCACTTGTCGCATGTCCACTCAGGAACGGGTGGCCAGTCCCTCCCACGAAGTTGGCAGGATGTGCGCCGGAACTGTTGACCCGGGATCCCAAGCTGCTCGCCTTGCAGTGACACCCTGGACCTCTTTGTCCCTCGATCTCGGGGAACGTGCTTATTCCCGGCCAATGCACCAGAAATATGTAGCCTTTTTTTTAATCCATGGGTCGGAATAATTGTTGCACCCGAGCAGAGACAAAAGGAGCCAAACGACACCAAGGGGTTAAACGAGAGAAACAGCGTTTTATTCTGCCATTGGGGGGGGGCGGCAGAGGCACCTGTGTGATTCAGTTCACAAAAGACAGGCCGAAAACATTTTACAAGCAGGTTTTATCCTTTTTTCAAACCCCTTTTTTTCCTCTCCCCCTTCACAGATTCTTACATAGAAATGTTGCTTTTCGTTCTCTGGCTCTGTTCCCGGAAGTATGTTGCAAGTCAATGTACCAGGACAAGGTAATCTTGGATCTGGGAAGCGAAAAGCTTTTCTGTTTTCAGCTCTGGGTTTGTTACAGCGTTTTTGTTACAGAGAGGACTGCTTAGCTCGTGCTTTTTGTCTTAGAGGAATATGCAGTTTTTAAAATGCATACGCTGAGGCCTGGCTTGGGGGGGGGGATTCACAAACAGTTTTTAGGGCTTTCTGGGATAACCCTAACTGTACCCCTTCACTAGGGCTGAGTTGGACTCCATAGCAGGTAAGATGCAAAGGATTTGGAGGCTGCTGCTTCCTCCTCCCTCTGACACTTGTCCTTTCCACAGTACTTTTACATCAGAAGTCACTGAGCCAGGAAGATTATGTTTTCTATTTTGAGAAGCCCAGCATTTTTTATTCTGTTTGCACAGCCCTCCTAAAAGGGCAGTTCAGAGTTTAGTTTAAATTAAAGTTTAGAACTGGCAGAGGGACTAAAAACAGACTAAGGGGGGATTTGTCTATTGAGCCGCCCCAGCAGACATCTGCGCAGTGACTTCCATTGGTGCAATAGAGCTCTCCTCCCTCTCCTCCCTCTATGCCCCCTGGAACTGGCTCTTGGGGGAATCAGGAGAACCATCAGGACAGCACATGGGGGTAGGAGAGGGCAGATAATTCCATCAAGGAAGCAGACATGCTTGTGCTGACAGAGCGATCTGCTTAGCACTACACTTGTACCTTGGAAGTCGAACGGAATCTGTTCTGAAAGTCAAATGGACTTCCAAAACGTACAGAAACCAAAGCATGGCTTCTGATTGGCTGAAGGAAGCTCCTGCAGCCAATTGGAAGCCGTGGAAGCCCTGTTCGGCTTCCAAAAATAGTTTGCAAACCAGAACAGTCACTTCTGGGTTTGCAGCATTCAGGAGCCAAAACATCTGAGAACTATTGTACTTTTTCGTGTATAGGACTAGGTTTTTTTACTTTAAAATAATGTTAAAGGGGGGGGGGTAGTTTTATACATTGGGGAAATCTCCCCCCCATTTTCTTAATTTTGAGTCCCCCAAAATAAGGGGCATCTTATACACGGGGTGTGTGTGTTATACACGGAAAAATACGGTAAGCTGTTTAAAAACCAAGGTATGACTGTACTTCTATTCCCTCTAGGAGCTGGAATGTAGGAAGTGCCTGGTTCAAATCTGAACCACTGTCATGGATTCCTGAGGCACTAATGAATACTAACATTTTTTTGTCCAAAACAGTGAGGAATGTTACAGCACTTTGAAGACAAATGTATGTATTCTGGAGCAAGCTTTTGCGGACTGCAGCATATGACAAAGTGGATTATGGTCCATGAAAATACATTCATCTTTTAACATGCCACAATATGCTTTTGCTGTTTTTGATGGGACAACAGTTAGTTAGTAAGTTAGTTAGTTAGTTAGTTAGTTAGTTAGTTTATACATACCGTTTCCAAATCATCTTTGCTCCAAAGGAGCTCAAATCAATGTACAACAATCATATTCCTACTCAGAGTAGATCCATTGTAATTAATGAACCTAATTTAGTCATGTCTATTAACTTCAGTGTTTTCGCTCTGAGTAGGACTGGCATTGACTATCAACCTTTAATATTAGCACAAAGCCAAAAAGAAGAATAAACTTCGCATTACAACACTGAATCAAACATTGCTGCCTATTATCAAACTACAAAATCCTGGGTAAACAACAATGTCTTCAGTTGACATCTGAAGACCAACAATGAGGGCAATAGAAGTGCTGGAGATTGTTTCAGAGTTGAGGTCCCATCACAGAGAAGACCTTCTACAGGTCCCCTCTGCAGGGAACTGTGAGAAGAGCTCCTGGTCAGGCCTCAGCCCATTATGGGCACCAGCTGAAAGCCAAGAGCCTAAATTCCTTGCCAGAAAAGAAAATCAAGCCTGATGTTGGATTTAGGGGACATGGAATAGAGCAGGCATAGGCAAACCCCAGCCCTCCAGATGTTTGGGACTACAATTCCCATCATCCCTAGCTAACAGGGCCAGTGGTCAGGGAGGATGGGAATTGTAGTCCCAAACATCTGGAGGGCCGGAGTTTGCCTGTGCCTAGAACAGAGCAATGTTAAAAACCAACAATTAAAAGAGTGGCAAGTCCACATGTTTTCTGCAGTCACCTACTAGGTAAATTCCATTTTTGCAGCAAAGGCTGACAATTTCAATCTTTCCTGTGACACTACTCTTATTTTTAGATTGTCAGAGTCTTGTTTAAGACAGTCAATATGGGGCAACATCCAGTTTCAGCAAATAAAAGGGGGGGGGGACAGGACACCAGGTCACCATGGAAATAAATGACTCAGAAGTCAAAAGTCACAAATGAGAAGGACATCCAACTTGTTGTTTTTCAAGGAGTACAGCATAGTTCAGTCACTGCTGCTGTGAGCTGGCTGTCGGCCCCTGATTTAGCAAGAAAAGATTTATCTTTCTTCCCCTTGCTCCCTTTCATCATGCTTCTGCTTCCGACAGATGTTCTATGATTTAAATAGATTGGAAAAAACAAAATGATTGGTTCCCCCCTCCCAAAAAAACATATTTCATGGCTATATATATGTTATATATGTGTTATCTAAAGTTATGTGGATCTCACAGCAACAATGTTCAGATTAACCTTCTGATTTTGGAAATATTGTGGCATGACAATTAATGGGAAATTGCCACAGTGTTCATCTATGACCAGCTGGGAGACATTCTGGAAAGACTAGATGTACTTTGTGTGTGTGTGATGTGCAACAAAATCAGCTTTCATGGCACCAGATCTGTACCAGGTACAAAAAGTTCAGCTTGCATCACAACTGCTGCTATGCAAACAGACCCATTCCATAAACAATGAAACAGTCCCATGAATGACTTCTGAAGGCTCCAGTATAAACATGCTTACATGCGTTAAAGAGATGTGGCAGAATCCAGAGAGCTCATTGCACAAGCTGAAGGCACCTGAACTTGCACAAGGCATCATTCAAGTGGGTTGCTTGACCCTCCAACGTGGCTTTGATGGAGTTGTACTTTATCATTTGGGGTGGCACATAGCTTAGTTTGAGGAGCAGCCCCCAATTCCTTATCTATGTGTATCTGTATTTAGCTATTATTGGTGTGGCAGGTTGCTTATCAGTGTCAGCCTGCTACCCAAAGGAAGTTCTGGCTGGGCCAGAAGCAATGATGTAGCATCTCACAGTGGACACTGGATGGTCACGCAAATCACTCTGGGGCTCTGGCCTGAGCAGCTGGCTTCTCCTTGCTGCATGGCTGCACTGACTTTGAATAAGAGTTACATAAATTGTTATTATACCCAAAACTCTGTGATTGCTGCAGGCCTACCACCTAGTTTCCATCTCTTGGTGTGTAGAACTTACAAAAAAAAAGATCACGTGCAGTATTATTCATCACATATGGTAATAATTTTTGTCCTGGTTCAAGGACTAAATACTCCATCACCATAATCCTTCTTTCTAGAAGTCAGAATATGTCCATAATCACGTCCATTTTGTCCCAGGGGAAGAAGGAAGCACTTTGTGGTTACCTAGCAACCAAATATCTGCCATATTGAGTGACATTTCCTTGGTTCTACTAAGAACCAGCCTGTGTACACAATGTTGTTTACTCTGACTCCAGTGCGCTCCCACCACAGATATTTGGATCTGTGTTCACACAATGTTACTAATGATCGAGAGGCAGCTCATTGTTTCTTGTTAAACACGTAGTTTTATGTGCCTTACCTCAAGTCAGCTTCAATCCAACTTGAAAATGGTACCTGCATTGATTCTGCAGGTTTCCTGCAGGTGGGTGGTTTTACATGCCTGACATCAGTGTGGGTGTTTCCTGTGGAGGAGCCTGCCACTTCCCACCTGTTCACCACCTGCACCTTATGTCAAAATTAGGGGTATCTGAGGAAATGATGACACTAACAGTGATAATGATATTTCTACCCCTGCATTGGACTACCTCCCTGCCCCCCAAACATCCAAATTGGCTCCCCTACCATTCCATGCTAGGGGCACAAGCAAGGAGCATCCTTTGGAAACATAGAACTGTAGAGCTGGAAGGGACCATGAGAGTCATCCAGACTAACCCCCTGCAATGCAGGAATCTTTTGCCTATTGTGGGGCTCGAACACACAACCCTGAGATTAAGAGTCTCATGCTCTACCCTCCTTGCTTGCCCCTGGCACCTCAAGGGAGAGGGGGCCAAATGGTTGCTGTGGCTGCTGGCAGCATGGCCCATTGACTTCCCCTGCCTCCCCCGTGTGTAAAACATGGCTTCCCATTAAAAACAGACATTCCAGTTCATTGGCATTCTAGGACTGCCTTGCAGTACAGGCAACAATGAATTTTCCTGCATAGCCAGCAACACAATCCTAGCTATGTCTGCTCAGATATATGCCCTGTTTAATTCAGTTGGGCTTACCCTCCGGTAAGAAGAGTAAGCGTGCCACCTTAAATTGAAATCCTACCCCTCCCTGTCCTTGAGAGGAAGCCCTAGTAAGCACAGTGCGACTTAATTCTGAGTGGCCATGCACATGGTTGCACTGTCAGGCTGCCGTCTTATGCTTTCCCATTTACTTGGAAGTAAGACGACAGCTGCACAGAGCTGGGGCAGGGAAGCCAATTGAGCAATCTGCATCAGGTGAAGACATCCCCTCTCCCCCCCCCTAGTGTGGACAAGGAACATGGAAGCACATCAAAGACCAGCGATTGCATGAGGCTGGACAACATGATCCTCGGGGTCCCTTCCAACTCTACAGTTCTATGATATGTGCGATGATGTGCAAATTTGACTTGAAGCACATGGCACAGGGGAACAACCTCATTGCACTTTAAGCTGATACTGCATCCACAGACCTACTCTGAGAACACAACACAACAAGCCAACACTGCCCCACCACCAAAGCTTACATAGGACCCCCACTAGACTCTGTGAAGAAGTTGTTTTGTGCCAGACACGATGAATGAGGAGTTCCCACCCTGCCCATAGCCTCTAGAGAAAGCAGGCAGCTATCAACCCAATTCTACACTCTGAATAGGACTAGGCAGTTGTTCGATAACTAGTTGCCTGATCTTTCCTATGGATCAGTGTCCTGAAGGCATGTCCACCTACAAGGGAACATGTATTGGAGGATGGAGACAACTTGTAAGAGCCAAGCAGCAAAAAACCTCTTGCACAAAGATAGAAGTTGATCGCTCAACTAAGCAGAGGCCTTACTGAAAAAGCATGGGAGCTCCCCACTGCTTCCTGATTAATATGCTAGGAGGCCTGTGTGACATTTCTATAAAATGTCTCTGTGCTCCTGGGATTTGATGATTCAGTGCAGGCTGCCTAGGATTTCTGCAAAGCATCAGCCTTCCACATTTGCTGCGGCGCCTTTTATCAGCCTGTCAAACAGCAGTATTTCCTCCACTTTGGCTACAACAACAAAAAGGGAGAATGTACAATTCACAGTTAAGTTGTGTGTAGCAATGGATTCAAAGGGCGCTGGCACGCAGGTAAATCTACCTTTTAAATCAAGCTAAAGTCCAACTGCCACAGCCAGTTAATCATTTCTCTTTGATCTGAAAAATAATAATGATCCAAGATTGACACAGGACTGTGGGAGTTACATGAAGCAGAGCATTTCCAGAACCCATATAGTACTTGATTTTAGCCTAGCTCCTAGATTATGGGTGTATTTCCATGACTGCCTTAGGATGCAGCAAAGTTGTTGTTGTTTTTCTGGTGTGTATCACAGCGTTCCACCTCCCGCCCAGCTATTCACATCAGCACAGCTTCATTTGTGTCAGATCCATTTTTGTTTTCTTCCAATCAGGCCAGAACTTACTTTAATCTGGCTGCCAGGACATGCTCCTGATGATCCTGATCCTGGAAGGAAGAAAACCAAAAGAGGCTTGGACAAAGAGGTACCGGTAAGCCTCTTTTCTTTGGCCTTAGCCCTACCCCTGGCCGGCCGTCCATTGTTCTCCCTGGCCAAGGGTGGGTCAAAGGCCCGGCCAAGCAAGTGTGAGGCACCCGCCCAGGTGAGCCCCCGCCCAGTGCCACAAACCCCGCCCACCTGTGGGGAAGGGAAGGCGGAAATTGTGTACACACCAGGGGCTGTTCACAGGGTGGGGATGTTTTTACCCTATGCTAAGGTATTCACAACCTGGCTAGAGACAAATGTCTGCAGCCTTAGAGGACACAGTGAAATGAAGCAGAAGAGTGTGATCGTACTCACAGGGACAGAGAAGACCAGCTGGGAGGCATTTAATTTAGTTGACTTGAGTGTTGTCTTGGTGACATGACCATAAAGAGTTTGTTGCAGTTTACTTTGGTTTCAGGCACAAAACAGTAGCCACAACATGTCACTAAAGATGAGGAGAATCATAAATGCTTTAGCACTAAAAATGAGTTAACAGAGATGAGACATCTCTGGAGCATTCTCATAAATTATCCTGAATTGGTTTGTCCTTTCCGCTTTACTCCCTGTAGATGCATATTTATGGCTTCTTGTGTTTAGATGTGGGAAGAGTGAAGTCAACGTGATCTAGTATCTCCCCCCCCCCCCCAGTTTTAATAAAATCATCCGCTCCGCCCTTTGCAGAATTTCAGACACATTTTATTAATTCTAAAATGAACCATCTACAGTCAGCTGCTGAAAAGTTCATTAATACCAGGAAATCTTGGGCTTGGAACTATGAATCTCAAAGATTGTGACCCTTTGTCAATATCTGAACCTGGTCCCCAAGCTCTGGAAATCAGGAAAATCTTGTTTGGGGCCTATGCCTTCACACACACCCCCCACAAGCCCTCCAACAAAGCTCTACCAAAAACAGTAGACTGCCACCACTCATTATTGTCTCCCAGTCTGTGGTAGGAGATCCTCAGACCTTTCTAGATGTCACTGCAGATTCAGCAAGGCAAGAGCTGAGGATCCACTTTCTGCTTGCAAAGCCTCAGGCATTCAGCTACAAGGTAGCAGTTGACCAAGCAGGTCCAAAGCACTGGAAATAAGTATCCCAGCTTCCCCAAAATAAATCACACAACTGTTGAGGTGGTGTATTTACAGTGAGTTTTTCCATAAAAGAATACCAATAACAGGGCTGCTATACGTCCAGATTTTCCCAGACATCACTGGGATTTCAAAGGTGAAATTGATGTCCGGGGGAATTTCTGAAAGGCGGCGCTTTGTCCTGGATCTTAGACAAGTCAATCGAAAACAGATCCTAATGCAGATCTTTCTTCCTGATTTGGATCTTCATACACCCCTTCTTCCCTGGAAATTGGTGTGGGGCACCATTTTGTGGTTTGCCCCAAGGGCCAAAATGTCTTGGGCTTCCTTGAATAAAGGCTTGTCTTGAGCCTTTCAGGCTAGTAAAGTGCTCAGGATTCAAGCCTACAGCTTCATCTCAGAGCAACTAGAGATGCCAACAATAGCCACTGTATTAGGTCTTTAGATTGGACTAACTGCCAAGAGCCTGACCACCTGATCGCTAGAGCAGAACCTACCACCTGTTGCATTCAGAGTATCAGCTCCTGCCTAAGATTCTGAGAACCTCATTGTTGCTGCAACCCCTGTGAGCTAGGTATATTCATTCCAGAGATGGTCCTCATAGAATCATAGAATCATAGAGTTGGAATAGACCACAAGGGCCATCGAGTCCAACCCCCTGCCAAGCAGGAAACACCATCAGAGCACTCCTGACATATGGTTGTCAAGCCTCTGCTTAAAGACCTCCAAAGTAGGAGACTCCACCACACTCCTTGGCAGCAAATTCCACTGTCGAACAGCTCTTACTGTCAGGAAGTTCTTCCTAATGTTTAGGTGGAATCTTCTTTCTTGTAGTTTGGATCCATTGCTCCATGTCCGCTTCTCTGGAGCAGCAGAAAACAACCTTTCTCCCTCCTCTATATGACATCCTTTTATATATTTGAACATGGCTATCATATCACCCCTTAACCTCCTCTTCTCCAGGCTAAACATGCCCAGCTCCCTTAGCCGTTCCTCATAAGGCATCGTTTCCAGGCCTTTGACCATTTTGGTTGCCCTCCTCTGGACACGTTCCAGTTTGTCAGTGTCCTTCTTGAACTGTGGTGCCCAGAACTGGACACAGTACTCCAGGTGACGTCTGACCAGAGCAGAATACAGTGGCACTATTACTTCCCTTGATCTAGATCAGTGTTTCCCAACCGGTGTTCCGCGGCACACTAGTGTGCCGTGAGACGTTGGCTGGTGTGCCGTGGGAGGGAGACGGGCGAGTCGGGCGGTGAGAGGCGGCGGCGGCGAGGATCCGCGTCGAGCTGGGGGCGGCTCTGCGGTGGTGGTGCCGAGCGGCGGGGCAGCGCGTGCAAAAGGGAGGAGCGCGAGACAGCGGAGGAGGAGGAGGCCGGCATGTCCGGGCAGCAGCAGCAACAACAGCAGCAGCAACTCCCGGCGACGGCTCCTCAAGCCCCGCCGCCGCCCCCTCTTCCGCCCGCTATCGCCGCCACCACCACAACAGCCGCCGCCGCCTCAGTTGCCGCCGTCCCTCAGTCCCTCGCTCTGCTGCCTCCTCCCACCCCCAAAGCTTGGAGGTTCCCCGGCAAGGGGGAGGGAAAAAACTTTCACTTTCGTGCGTCCCTCCCGGCGTGACGCTGTGCGCTGACGTCACGGGGCTGTAATGGTGGTGTGCCGCGAGATTTTTTTCATTAAACAGGTGTGCCGTTGCCCAAAAAAGGTTGGGAAACACTGATCTAGATGCTATACTCCTATTGTGTCCATCTCTCCGATGGGCACACACCAGCCCTGGCAAGTGAAGATAAATGCAGCAAAGTGTTGCGTTCAGAATAAACTGTTTATTCTTTTATGTTTGTTGTTGTTGTTTAGTCGTTTTGCCGTGTCCGGCTATTTGTTACCCCATGGACCAGAGCACGCCAGGCACTCCTGTCTTCCACATTCTTTTATGTCAGTGTTTCCCAACCAGTGTTCCGCGGCACAGTAGTGTGCCGCCGGAAGTTGCCTGGTGTGCCGTGGGAGGGAGGCGGGCGAGGCGGGCTAATCCTCCAATGAGCTCCACCTCCAGACCCATTGCTCAAATCCTTTAACCCAGCAAGGCAGGAGGGCGGGGAGGGGGAGGAGAAAGAGAAAAAAGAAAGGGTGGAAAAAAAGAAGGGGAAGAGAAAATATTTTTTTTAAAAAAGTAAAGAGAGGGAAAAAAGCGAGGGATGGAGGAAGGTCGTTCCTCGATAGAAAGGACTGAAGGGGTGGCAGCTGCGTGGCTGACAATGGGGGTGGCGGGGGGGGAGATGGGAGAGGGACCGTCTCTCCTTTTCTCCAGGCGAGAATGCTGTGTGGCTTCTTCTTCGGAGCGGGGGGGGGGGGAGAACTGTGTGGCAAGACCCCAATCGTTTTTTCTGTGGAGAAAAACGATTGCTCCAACCGAGGGAAGAGAGTGAGTTGCGCGGAGCGCCTGCCTGACCATCGCCTCGGAAGGAATCGAGATTTGGGGTGGGTGGGTGGAGTGACGGGACGGCGGTGTCGCCTCCTCTCTCTTTCTCCCTCCTCCGCGGCCGCTAGCGACGGGCTTTTAACTTCTCCCAACTTTTGTGTGCGCGCGCGGCCCTCGAAGTCCCCCCTTCCCGGGGGACCCGACTAGGCCCTGCCCGCCGCTGGGTGAGAGCGCAGCCTAGGGAGCCGCATTGCCGCTGCCGTGCGCCTGGCTGGGTGGGGGGAGGGGGCCCTGGCGGCGGCGGCCCCAGCGGCGCCTTGGTGCTCGTGCGGGACTCGCTCGGCTGGTGCCGGCCTCTCAGGGCGGAGGCCTAGTCGCGGGCTTCTGGGTGTTGGGGTTGCTACGCGCCTCAGTCCCCGGGGACCCAGCGTCGCAGCCTGACGCCGCCGAGTGTGTGGCTATGAATGGGAGGGTGGCGGTGGTGGGGCGGCGGCGGCGGGCCTCTCCCCCTTCCTTTCTGCGAGGGACTCTTCTTGTTGAATGTGGGGCTGGGAGAGAGGCGCGCATTTCTGCTCCCCCTCCCGCTTTGTACATGGAGAATGGCCTTGTCCTCCTCCCTCCCCCTTCCGCCGTGTAGCGCGGAGGGTGTGCGTCTAATCCCCTCTCCACCTGCTCCCTGAGCTGGGGAGGCTGCGAGTGTGTATCCGACGCAGGCAGCATGCTCTTATTTCTCCCACCTTAAATCAGCGCTAATTGCGCCTGGACGCAGTATTTACTTCCGAGTAGGCCCCCTTCTCCCCCCCCCCCCCCGTAGCACCTGACGTTGCTATTCGTATCATCAGGTTTGTTTGTTGATAATTTAATTGTTTTAAAAGCATCATGCTAAAGAGCTCTCTCCCACCCCCAGACCCTTGGGCAAAACAGAAACACACACATACACAAACACAGAGATTGAGCCCTGCAGGTTTTATGAAATGAATGGATTCTGAATGCCTGTTTCAGTGGCTTGTCCGCCTTAGGCTGCTGGGCCAGACACCTGTTACACGGTGCAGTCCGTAAGCTGTGAGCGCTGCTACCTGCCACCGAGACCACGTAACGACAGTCTTGAAAGACCTACATTGGCTCCCAGTACCTTTCCGAGCACAATTCAAAGTGTTGGTGCTGACCTTTAAAGCCCTAAGCGGTTTCGGTCCAGTATACCTGAAGTAGCGTCTCCGCCACCATCGTTCAGCCCAGACACTGAGATCCAGTGCCAAGGGCCTTCTGGCAATTCCCTCACTGTGAAAAGTGAGGTTACAGGGAACCAGGCAGAGGGCCTTCTCGGTAGTGGCGCCCGCCCTGTGGAATGCCCTCCCATCAGACATCAAAGAGATAAACCAGTGTTTCCCAACCGGTGCGAGACGTTGCCTGGTGTGCTGTGGGAGGGAGGCGGGCGAGTCGGGCGGCGAGAGGTGGGGCGGCAGCGGCGAGGAGAGGCCGCCCAGCGCGGGGCTCTCGCCGTCTGCCTGCCTGGCTGCCTGCGTGGCGCTGACGTCACGGGGCTGTAACGTGCCCCACATAGGCACACGCGGGGCGGCGAGCGAGCTCCCCACATCCCATCGCCGCTCGCTTCGGCCGGCCTACTGGGCTGTCGCAGGCAGAAGGCCTGCGCATGCGCGAGGTTTTCGCGCCTTCGGGATTCCCTTCACGCCTTCCTCCTCCCGGGTCCTTGAGAGCGCGGGAAGCGGCAGCGCGAGACCGGCGTTGAGCCTGGTAGGTATTGTGCTTGCCAAGGCAGTCATTTGGGAAATGAAAACTCGCAAAGCAAGCAACCAGTTCAATCTGAAGTACGTGTATGCTTAATATCCTGTATCTGAAACCTGTTCTGCCCCCTCCCCCACACTTGGTGCCATTTTCATCTACACATGCAGCAGAGTAAGTTGACCCAGAATAGTACAAATTCAAACCATATTGTCAGAAAAGCAATATATATGGTCTGGAAAAAATACAAAGACTTATTGGAAAGTAAAACTCCGAGGTGGATTTCACCAATAGAGGCCAAAGCTCGGAAAACATCCAATATGGAGGCATATTGGCCGAAATATTGGGAAATAATAGAAAACATTGGAGGTAATTGGAGGTTGCAGAGCTTTGAAAAATTAAAGGACAAGGTGCAAAATTGGCTACACTATGCCCAAATTAATGAGGTTTTTAAGCTAGATAAAAAAATAGGATTCCAGGTGGAAAAATCGAAACTTGAGACAGAGTTGTTAGAACCAAAGACCAAGGTATTATCGAGAATGTATAACTTGCTGCTTAAATGGAATACTCAAGATGAGACAGTTAAATCAGCCATGATAAAATGGGCTCAAGACATTGGTTACAACATTATGTCTGAGGACTGGGAAAGGTTATGGACCACCGGTATGAAATTTACGGCATGTAATGCCTTGAAAGAAAATATTATGAAAATGGTATACAGGTGGTACATGACCCCAGTCAAGCTCGCTAAGATATACCATTTGTCTGACAATAAATGTTGGAAATGCAAGGAGGCTGAAGGGACATTCTTTCACCTCTGGTGGACTTGTCCAAGATTGAAGGCCTTTTGGGAAATGATCTATAACGAGTTAAAAAAGGTGTTTAAGTACACCTTCCCCAAGAAACCAGAGGCCTTCCTTCTGGGCATTGTCGGCCAGAAGGTGTTAAAAAAGGATAGAACTTTTTTTATGTATGCTACAACAGCAGCAAGAATTCTTATCGCCAAGCATTGGAAGACCCAAGATTTGCCCACACTGGAGGATTGGCAGACGCAATTGATGAACTACATGGAACTGGCCGAGATGACTGCAAGAATCCGAGACTTGGGAGAAGAGGCAATGGAGGAGGACTGGAAAAAATTTAAAGACTATTTGCAAAAGTATTATAAGTTGTATGAAACATAAGACGTCGTATGATTTGGAACGTTAGCCCCAGCAATGAAATTTAATTATCTATGAAATTGCTAACATTTGTGAAAGAATCAAAGTTTAAATGGGTAAAAATGACATCATGTTATATCTTTAGAGTAAATGGAGAATAAGAGATTTAAACTTAAATTGCAACTGAAAATATAAAGAAACACACGAAATAAGGGTATAATTTGCTGATGACTTTATTATCAAGAATGCATTATGCGGGAGATGTGGGGAAGTCCAATGGAAATTTGAAATAAGCTGTTGAAATGGATGTGATTTTCTGTTCTTTTTTCTTTTTTTCTTCTGTTCTGCTTTTCCTTTTGTTCTTTCTGTAATTTGGAAAAAATGCAATAAAAATTATTATAAAAAAAAAAAAACAGAATAGTACAAATTCAGATGGCAGATGGGAGAATGACAGTGCTGAATGCTTTCCCATGTAGAACAGTCCCTGCAAATAAAAACCTAGCATATTTGGAAGAGGGATGCTAGCCTAACCATTACCTTCTATGCTGTTACTATTTTTTTATTTTTTTTTACATAAGTAAAAAGTGACCTTTCCCCATCTGGCATGGTGGTGTGCCTCGAGACTTTTTTTCATGAAACAAGTGTGCCTTTGCCCAAAAAAGGTTGGGAAACACTGTTTTATGTAATGCTTAAAAAAGAATGGAAATCAATTTGGAATTCAATTAATGGAATATATATGCTAATTTGGAGCACAGAAAGGCAAAGCAAAGGAGTGGGGGGAAGCAGATCCTGTGGCTGGCCGGAATCTCCTTGATTTCAGGATCTGCACTCAAGGTACATTGGAAAGTTTTAGGGAATAAAGGGTGGGGAATATGCTGCTATCTGGGGGATTAGCAAAATAATCTCATTGTGAGAGAGTTACACAGGAAGCGAAAGGCTAAGAGATGGTGATGTCAAGAGACCAGGAGACCAAAATAGAAACTGCTTACTAGCTCAACAACATAGCAGTATAAATGCTGTACATAGAGCATGAAACAAACAGCTCATGTGACAGATCAACCTACAAATCACCATAGTGCATTCATCTTTTGAAGGTGTCATTGTATTGGCAACAAAAATGAGAACTCAAAGGCATGAAGGGTAAAATCTTACATTTAGAGTCAAACAATCACACGATATGACCTTTGCTTTCTTTCCTATTCATAGAATTGCTGCAACTGCAGTGTTGCTGGGGAACAAACTAGAACAATACTAATCTTCCAAATCTAACACTTCCTACAGACTAGTCAAAATAATTTGGGCTATATGAACATCTCATGTGCCTTAAAGCAGAACACATGAGAAAACAAAGTACACTGTACCGAAGACTACCAGTTCATCGCCTATCAACAAAGGCATCAACACTTGTTCAGTATTTGGTGGAATTATTGCTCTCTCTTTTTCTTTTTAGGCATCTTTTCGGAAAGATATAGATCTTCCTTAGAGATGGCTTTGGCTACACTGTGTAGGATACTCAGGGGAGACATCTCCCTTGGTACTACATCCATTGTGCATTGTTCCTTAGACCATCAGAATGGAGTCTGTTAGGAGGTGAGACACCATGAAGTGTCAGTCACTACTAATTCACACAACTAAAATGGCATGAGAAGGATGTCATGAATATTAGGCCAATGCCCATCTACTACTGAGCCAGGTTCCAGGTCCATGTCCTGATTTGCAAAGCCTAGAACAACTTAGGTCCAGTCTACCTTACTGCCCACCTAAATATCCCTGCTCAGTCACTGAGATCATTTTCAGGAGTGTTTTTGGATTTCTCCCAAGTTGGTGAGGCTCATTGGACATCACTGTGAAATAGAGAATAGTACTAATTGACCCAGTGTTGTCACGGGAGACACAGATGACCTTTTATCAGCTTTGGCTTACAAACCAACTGTGACTCTACCCAGACAGAGATAACTTGGCTACCATAATCCTTGTTCAAGTACCCCTTTTTGATGAAGGCAATACACTGTATATGTATTTGAAAGTGCTTCAGAAATTCCAGCTAGTCCAAAATATGGTGTTCAGGAATGAAATTGTTCCACTGTTTTGCATTCTGCTTGGTTCTTATGAAATTGTTGACTTTGCTTTAAAGGTTATTCAGCACAGGATGATATAATGTGCAAGAGGGTCAAATGTTCACAGGAAGGTTAAAAATGCACATAAGTTCTATTTTGTACCACAGTCAGAAATGCTCACCGGAGGAAGTTTTGCATTGGAAGCTCGAAGAGTCATCCTCGGAATATGGCAATTGAGGAGAAATATAAACTTATCCAGGACTCTACCGATTGGCTAATGAGTGGGAAGGGGAGTGAAAATATGATACATAAGTCAGGATGTAAAAGAGAGCAGTTAGCTGGAAAAGCTGGAACTGGTGAATCTAACAGCTAGAAGAGCTGGAACAGTTTTCTAGAAAGCTGGAAACATCCCTTAGGAGTGGGTGTGGGTCCATGCCAGAGACAGAGGCGGCAACTTCTGAGGTAGAAGGGGCGGGACAATGTCATGCATGTGATAGCAGGACATTGGGAGGAGCCAGGGGCGGAGCCAATCAGGGGGGCAGCATGGCTTCAATGGTCGGCTGCTCTTCCTCCTCCTGCTGCCACGGCCAGGAGCTGCTTACCTGCTCCTTTCTTACCATGGCAGGAAGAGGAAGAGAAGGAGAAGTTGTGTTGCGCTCAGCTCCATGTTTGGACTTCTCTGCCCCTTTTGAACATTGGGGCTCAAAATACCTCAAAATATTGAGGTACCCAAAAGGGCTCAGCCCCCAGGAGTTGGTCCCCTGGCCAGGGAGATATCCATCTGGTGGCCATAAGAAGAAATGGTTGATTTGGTTGGTTCGCATGCCTCCTTTCTCTCTCACGGTGCAGCTAGCCCCACACAAAGATATTGACTGGAACTGGATTTTTTTTTTTTACTGTTTTATACTGAATGTTTAAAATGAAGTTTGCCACTCAGAGAACCTCACTGGTATGGTGGCATAGAAGTACTATGAATGAATAAATAAAGAATGAAGAAACACATTTCAATTACCCTATCTTGTAAAGAGCCACTCACTCAAACGACAGATTCCCCTTGGCAAGCTCGGATATGTAACTGGTTTCAACATTTGGTACACAGAGTTTGTCCAAGGCCTGTCCATTCCTAGAAATTCTGGGCTCCAAGCAAGGTCAATTCCTTTTCAAAAGAGAAGTTTGCTTGACTCAGTATACTTCCCTCCCAACACCATCACTGCTCCCGCCATTTATTAAATGTGTCGCCTTTTCAGATTAATTAAGACTAGCTGCTTTGCCAGAAAGCTTCATACACAAGCAATGCACACGGGCTGCCTTTGCTGTGATGGCAAAAATCGCCATAGCAACAGTGTGTTTGCTGCCTGCATTCCTAATAGGAGTGACGTTGTGGCTGCATTTGCCTATCAGGGAAATTGATGTGGAAATTGAATCTATAAATATTGCAGTTACTTAGCTTGCCTGCTAAACAGCTTTCTATGGCTAACAGAGGGGAAGTTAATGTTTTGAAAATTGGCCAGCTTGTTTTGGGGTGCTGGTGGTGGCTTCCCAAGTGATCCAAAATGAATCTACAGGAAGAGCTTTTCTCTTAAGCTGAGATGCTGCCTTCTCTTCCCTCAGCAGAAAGATTTACAGTCAAGGTACCTGTTATAAGTGATAAAACTGCTCCTTTCCCCTCATGGGGTACCCAAGATATAGAGTCCTTTTGTAGGTTCTCTATCAGTAGGAAAAAATAACAGAGACCAACCTGATCTTTATTAACTGTTGCAACAGGGTGCTCCCCCCCCCCACAGGAGGAGGACCCAGAACAAAGACGTGCCCGCTCTTATATAGACTTTTGGAATTGCCCACCCTCAAACTCCAGACCACCCCCAGAAACATCATACAGACATCAAAGAAGGGGTGTAGTAGCCCAAGACCACCCCCCAGATACATCATACCTACATCACAGAAAAGGCGGTCTATAACAGAAATCTGAGCGCGTTGTTTATCTCCTGTCTGGCAAGTTATCTGATTGCATTATCTGGGTTTTGGCTACTCTTTTGTTATTATAACTACTTAATTCCTGAATCTAGGTCACAGGTCACAGGGTCACCCTGTTCATATCTTGAATGTGCGCTTAAGATAGGATTTGTGAGGAAGAGAATTGTGAGGAAAGAGACAACGGGGACGTTTCTGACTTTGACCTTGCAGAGAAATATTTGAGGTCAATTTGTTCAGGACCTTGTCTATGGGGTTTCAGACATGTGGTTTATATATACAGTCATGAACATTTAAAAAAAATATATGACCTTAAAATTCTGATAACAGTACCTGAGGGTGATAAACAGCTGGTGATACATGCCATCTCCCCAGGGTTGGATTACCCAGTAGACAGACTAAGCACCTATTTAGGACACCAGCAAAGCAGGTGTACAAATTCCTTTAATAAATAAATAGATGACATTTGATATGTTTTTTAGAAGCATTATTTACGTGGGTGGGCGGCCAATTTAATTAAACATAATAATCTGAGAAAAAAAAAATTCTGACATGCCAGACTTGTACAAAAGAATGGGTTATTTAAAAAATAATAATGCATGTGTCATGACTAGACCCACCTATAATCCATCAAGGAGTATCTCCCATATGGAAGTAGAAGGTGTGGTGACAGACGACACTTAGGAAAACATCACCACACACAGGGGGGAGGGGAAAGGCCCACACAATACACTTCAGTACATCCACAGCTGGGTAACATGATTTTATGTTGTATTCCCTTCTCTCCTTAACACACTATTGGCAAAATCAAAATTAAATGGAGGGGGGCAGAATGTGGGCTGCCACTTGGCTGTGGAATGGATAATGTGAAAAACAGGCATGTGCCAAGAAGTTAAGGAAAAGGTCTCATGACTGACACAAGGGACCAGCTAAGCAGCATTGTGCAAATCCAGCCTCTGCTGAGACCCATTATAACAAGCTTTACTCTTAGCTTGATTTTAGGGAGCAGGTTGTTCACATGCTCAAAATGCTGAGAGTGCACTTACACAGTGGGCTCACCTCACTCAATTTACATTCCTTCATTCATGTTCTGTGCTTCTCTGATAAGCTTAAAGGTAAAGGTAAAGGGACCCCTGACCGTTAGGTCCAGTCGTGGCCGACTCTGGGGTTGCGGCGCTCATCTCGCTTTATTGGCCGAGGGAGCCGGCATACAGCTTCCAGGTCATGTGGCCAGCATGACTAAGCCGCTTCTGGCGAACCAGAGCAGCACACGGAAATGGTGTTTACCTTCCTGCCGGAGTGGCACCTATTTATCTACTTGTACTTTGACGTGCTTTCGAACTGCTAGGTTGACTTAGGAGGAGCAATTTTCAGAATGTGAATAGGGAAGGTAAAAATCAGATGCAGCTCTACCACATATGATACCAAATCTGTCAAATAAAGAATAAATGTAGTAGAAAATACCAACATCTTGCCCCAGACATTTGCAATAAATGATAAGTGTATTAGGAACAGGAGTAATTTTCTCCACAGAAGCACTCAACAGGCCTGTAACAAATTCAGTAACTCAGAATTGCTTGTATAATGTGCTCATACACTCACCCTCAGTCATGCAAATGTTCTTTGAATGCAGATGTTAAGAGATGTTGTAATGTTCTGATAAAGCATAAGTAGAACCTTTTAAGTAGAAAGGGCCATGTATTATCTGGTCAAACCATTTACCATAAGGAAAGGACTCCCAACTTCTGACAACCTGTTTATTGAGCATTCTGGCACAAAACATGCGGTGGGGGCTGGTTTCGCCAACCCCTAAGTATGCCTCTGCCTTCTTTGGCGATCTCTCGTAGCCGAGTAAGATTGTCTTCCATAAACATGGTTTTAACAGTGAGTCCGTAAGTGACTGTGGAGGCCAATTCTGGATCCACACGTCCTTCCACAGTGGGGACATTGGTTTCCGGGCAGGAGTTGATCACGGTGTGGATTTGCCAAGTGTGCCTTCCTCTTAGCATGTTTCTCCCTTGCGTCCTGAGTTCGAGTGTCTTCAAAGCCCATGACACCTTTGGTAAAGGCTGTTCTCCAAGTATGGAAGGATCTGTCATTTTCAGTTCTCTCAGCGTCTCATTTTTCTAATCTTAAGTTCAGTTCTCCATATTTGTGGGTTTGTTTTTTTAAGTCCTCGTGAAAATGTTTCAGTATTTTAGTGCGAATCTCTCCTAAAAACACACACGCATCTGTACCTGCAATTTTCACATTTTTGAAAGCAACTTAATATAAAGCATTTTTGTATTCTATTTTCACAAATATATTTTAAAATGCATTTCCTCCCAGTATATGCATTTTTATAAACATTGCTTGGTTGGAGAAGTGCATGGCAGAATTTGGATAAGTGCTAATTTTGAAGGATGGCTGTGTTTTGGTTCTCATATTGTTCTGGAAAGTGCAGATCTGATAAAATTGGCTTCAAAATGTAAGCAGAATCAAATTTGTCCCTTGTCCCTGGCTGAGACTGATGGGAGTTGGAGTCCAACAGCAAATGGGGGTGGGTTTTTTTGGTTTTTTTTTTTACAGTTTTCTCATCTTGCTCAATACAGTGTCATGATAGTTTTGTCCCTGGGTGTTGAATGTCCAAATATATTCCATTATAGTATGCCAGTAAATGCGTGTGTGCATAAAAAAGGATATGCTTTTGGGTTGGGGCTGTGTGCATCTGTGCTATGCGCAGAACCAAATGTACACACCCATGAATGCAATGCATTAAAAATGCACCCACTTAACACACTTGCCAGGAGGAAATGCACCAAAGCATTGGCTTGCTCCCTTAAGCAGGTTGCCTCTCTCAGTTGGGAGCGATTGCTGTGAATTCTGTTTTTTACATCTGCACACCTGCTTCCTTACAGTGAGAACACCTGTGGAGGGGAGAAGCTGGCACATCCAACAGAAAGGATATGAGGCATCAGTCAGTGACAGAGAAGAGCAGGTTGGGAAAGGGTCTCCACTTCTATACAAGCTTCTAGGGGAAAGCCAGGCTCATAGAGAGCATCCTAGACTGAATTTCAAAGCCAAGGAATTCCAGCTCAATCAAGAGAAAGTGCCCAAGATGCCTTTAAGTAACTTCCATCCATTGACTCGCAGTGTGGCAGCCCAGCACGCCATCTTACGCAACACACAAAACACAAATCTATTTGCTTCCTCTTTGGCTGGCTATGGCAAAGACCCCCCCCCCCATTATGGACACTGAAAGGAAGCAGTTTAAAATATGTCCTCTACTTCTGTGTTCCTTTTTGTTCCTGTACACAGAATATTCATGTTTAATGAAGGATATAGGAATTCCTCTTCAGACCTACAGAAGAACTCTGGAAATGTGGACTAGATTTTCCAAACCCCCCCCCCCATTTAAATTAGTGAACACTAGTGAATCTCTAATATTTACATATAACAACTACAGCATTTAGCCAAATCTGACTATACCTGTCTGTATTTCAGATATTTAAATGGACAGGTGTGTTTCTTATAGCTAAGGGGTCTAGTAATCTAACATCTCATGCAAAACACATAGTATTTATTATTTTATCTCTTTTTATCTAATAAAAATGTAAGAATGTCATCACACAGCCTCTATTGGAGGATTTGTAGTGCTGCATCACAGTCCTGGATTTGCATGAAGTCACGGCGGGGTAAAAGGAGCAAAAGTGAAGGAAGGTTGCACCACTGAGAGGGGGAAAGCAGTGGTTTAAAACAATGGCAGAAGTCTGACTAAAGGATGGAGGGAACTGGGAGGAAAACTGTGGTTTTAAACAATGTCAGAAGGGTGGTCCGTTAAAGGACTCCGGGGGGCGTGGCCCTGTCCGAAGCCTATGGAGGTGTGGGCCAAAGGCACGCCCCCAAGCAGTGACCCGGGGGAGCTCCTAGTCGACGTGCCTCAGCAGGAGACTCCCCCGATATAGTGTTAACCCTTCCCCGTGTCTCCAGCAAATGGGCTGGAGCCGGATAGTCAATAGGACCAATGCCTAAGCCAATGCCTCTCATTCCTGGATTCAATAAAGTTGTGGCCTAATTCGCCCATTTAACCTTAAATTATGGTGTCTCGTGTCTTTATTTATCCTGGTGGGGGGCGGGAACTCGCCACGCAAGGCTTATTTTCCCCAGTCGGAACTCACCGGTTCTGAGTTCCAGCACCTCTTTTGCATTGCTGTCACTTAGAATTGCCCTTGAGATCATTATCTCAGCATTCCCATTCTGTTTGAAGATGGGCATCTATGACCATTTTCTATCTGACCCCACACACTGCTTTTCAGTATAAGAAAGAGAAAACTAACATCAGAAGCAGCCCTAAGGTGCATCACATCAAAGATGCTAGAGGACGGTTGTAAACTGATAAACTACTCCACAAATCTGAAATCATTTGGTTTCAGATTCATGGGGTAGTTTATCAGCATGTTTTACAGCAGCTTTATGAGAAGTGGGTCAAGAGAGTAAACATTCTTATTTAAAAGTCCTATTCAAAAAAGCCTGATCTTTGCTTCCCTGCTCAGAAGTGTTCAGAGAAGCAGAGTGTCATTTATGCAAGCACGTATCTCTAGTGGTGCAGGAAATTATAGCAAACTGCATCTCCTAATTGTGGTTTGGAATTTTCTTTTGCTTGTTCTCAATAAATATCTAGGTCAGAAAGGAATGCAGCAACAATACAGTGATCTTGTTAAGAGAATTTATGTTCCTTTCTATTGCTCTCCAATGCAATAAGAAAATTCCGAATTTTGCTTGGAAAGGTGTGTCTGTATAGTGCATACAGCATCAACAAAAGGTTGAGAGGCAACAGCGAGCTTTAAATGGGTGCTATGATCCAAGAGCAGAAATCTCTCCAGCCAACGTCATAGCAAACAGCCTGCCATCACACACACCGAGACGCCAATTTAAAGCCACCGCATCACAATATTTCAATCTGAGCATGTCATAAATGCTGCCTCCCTGGCACCTGCAGGGTTAATGCAAAAAATATTTCCCCCAGAAACATTTCTGCACAGTTAATTGGCTATGCCTTTTCCTTTCTTTTTTTAACTGTCCTCCATCAGATCACAAAGCTAGCATTTAGTTACCATGGTCACCTATTACCCTGGAAACCATTAGATATTTTCTATATTTTTAGAATTTCACAATTGGTTCCTTTCCCATAGGAGATGGATACAGTTAACAGCATTGCCCTCCCACCCTGTCCCAGGGAATCACATTGGGCAGGGGCCGGGGGGCGGGGGCACACACAATGACAGCACAGTTACAAGTGTAAGCGGCATTTACAAGTAGGTTACAAGACAAACAAATCCTTGCAGGATGCCCTTCCCTGTAGAGACGGCATCCAAGAGGCTGATTGGATATTGCTGGAATGAAACATGTGGAATAATGGGAATGAAAAACACTTTAAGTATGCTTAACTGGTGAGCCTTTCATTAACAGCACCAATAAAGCTGGAAAGGCTTTTTGTAGCCAAAGGCGAAAACTAACTTCATTCTACAGTCCCTCCATGACTTTCAAACCCGTAATTTTACACATAAGGATACAGTCTTTACATAAAAGCTATTTCAGACTCTCAGCCGGCATCATTATTCAAATCACTCTCATCTACTTCCAGGCTGTTGGGCACTTGAGCAAAGTTTCAGCAGGTGTGTGATACTTACTCCCTCTGGTGGACAAAAGATAACAATGCCGAGTTTTCCTGCTTTAATTTTAGGTGAATGTCAAATCACAACAGGCAGGTGATTAAGGTATAATAAACAGTATTTAAACCTTAATTCCTCAATGTCAGCATAAAGAGTAATCATATATTCTAATTTAGAGCTGTCCAATTTCCAGTCACTGGGGATTAACTGAATTTCAGAAGAGGCAGCATCTCTCTTATTTTGCTTCAAATTATTGCCCTACTCAGGCTTTGCTCAGTGTGGTTTCAGCTCAGTGTTCAGACATCCATGGGAAAATACGTAACAAAGGACAGAACACTGTACAATTCTAGGCAGGATTCTCTTGTTTTAGAATGCTGCCTAAAATTGTAGAACGTTCTGTCCTTTGTCAAGTTCATCAGAAACAAAACAAATCAAAACAAATCCCAAGACAACCATGTTGGTAAAAAAAATATGCCAGAATCTACCTTTGGGTAATACTTTTATTAGGACTACCAAAATGTCACAAAATAGCACACAGGCCATGGGCGTAGCTAAAGGGGGAGGGCAGAGGCGCAGCCCCCCCCCCGCCCCACAATACCAAGTAAAACAATAGGAATACTTAGTGTTTTTTTCCCAAAAAAATGTTTAGGGGTACTCAAGAAAATCACCATTTTATAGTTCAAATTGGGAAAAATAAAAGGCAGGCCTTATGGTTTTTCCAAAATGGAGATTAGCCATTGGGTGAAACCTGATACCTGCAAGCACCTAGCAGGGACTACCGTAATTTCGCCAGCCTGCGGTCTCCATCTTCAGGCTTCAAGACTTCAACAGTTAGCCCAATTTTGGGACTTTGGGGGGGGTGCCCCCTTATCTGCCTCACAAACTTTTGCTTCATGTAACATCCAGCCTGACTTATAAGAATTTTAAGGTGATTATATATATATATAAAGGTAAAGGTACCCCTGCCCGTACGGGCCAGTCTTGCCAGACTCTAGGGTTGTGCGCCCATCTCACATCTATTGGCCGGGGGCCAGCGCTGTCCAAAGACACTTCCGGGTCACGTGGCCAGCGTGACATCGCTGCTCTGGCGAACCAGAGCCGCACACGGAAACGCCGTTTACCTTCCCGCTTGTAAGCGGTCCCTATTTATCTACTTGCACCCGGGGGTGCTTTCGAACTGCTAGGTTGGCAGGCGCTGGGACCGAAGACGGGAGCGCACCCCGCCACAGGGATTCGAACCGCCGACCTTTCGATCGGCAAGCCCTAGGCGCTGAGGCTTTTACCCACAGCGCCACCTGCGTCCCGTGAATATATATATTCATAACTGTATATATAAACCACATGTCTGAAACCCCACAAAAAAAGTCCTGAACAAATGGACCTCAAATATTTCTCTGCAAGGTCAAAGTGGGAAACCTCCCCAATGTCTCTTTCCTCACAAATCCTGCCTTAAGAGCACATTCAAGATATGAACAGGGTGAGCCTGTGACCTGTGACCTAGATTCAGGAATTAAGTAGTTATAATAACAAAAGAATGGCCAAAACCCAGATAATGCAATCGGATAACTTGCCAGACAGGAGATAAACAACACACTCAGGATTCTGTTTTAGACCGCCTCTTCTGTGATGTGTGTATGATGTTTCTGGGAGTGGTCTGGAGTTTGAAGGTGGGCAATTTAAAATGTCTATATAAGGGCTTGCATGCCATTGTTCGGGGTCCCTCCTCTCTCCTGCATGTGGTTGTGAAGCACCATGTTGCAGCAGCTTTAATAAAGATCAAGCTTACTAGCTGCCTTGCTTCTCAATATTCTCTGGTTGGCCTCTGTTATTTTCTCCTCCCGATAGAGAAGCTAAAAAGAGGACTCTATATGGGCGCTTGGCTACCCCACAAGGGGAAAAGAGCAGTTTTTTTCTTATAACACTGACGAAACATTCTGGAGAACTTTACGGATGCGCACATTTTGCAACGTTTCTTGTCAGTCCTAATAAAAGTCTTGCCAATGTGTGGAGCTTGGTCTTTTTAAAAACAAGTTCCTATACACCACCTAATTCTTATAGGCACTCGGCAAAATTATCAGAGCTGCAATGTTTAGTCAATTACTTAGTTATGTGATTAAAAAGATTTGGCAGACTACAATATGTCCCTGCTTAAATCAGTCAGCTGTTTAAAATAATTATTTAAATTTAAGTACTTGTAGAAATGGTTCCGGCCTGTTGAGTTCTCTGGGAAGGAGGGCTGTTCTCACTTCTATCCAATACTGGAGGAATAATAATAATAATAATAATAATGTTTATTAAATTTGTTCATCGTTTTATCCTGTCCAAGGCAACCCAAAGCGACTTACAACCAAATTATGGACATTATGTATTTTTTTATATTTCATGTTATTACTTTTTATGCTGTTTTTGGTTGCAAGCTTTTAAAAAAGCTCATTTTTCTATGCAGTTGATCAATAGATAGCCTCTTGTTCTGGTCCTGAAAAGTAAGTAACCTTGCCTTATATAACAATTTAGCAATCTTCTGCGACGACGTCTGCTGCAACACATTTATGCATAATCTAAAAACCAGTACATGTTCTTTACAACTATTTTCTCATGTACATTTCTTCAGATTTAATACAGCAATTGACTAAAACTCATACTATCTTAAGTGCCGTTATTATATTTCATTGGTGACAGAGTTAAACCTAAGGGTAAACAAAGGACTCCTTCAAAACACTAGCTCTCATGTTTTAGAACTGGTTCTCCAAACCTTTAAAGCTAGTTCTACAAGCTGTTATTTTCTTCTATGCTAATAAAAGCTCTGCAATCTGTTGCCAGGAAACAATTGCTTATCTCACAGATGACAAATTTTATCTTAGTTGGGCAAGTTGGGACCAAGTGTCACAAAGGTGTAGCAAGTTTTCAAGTTCTCCAGCGCTCTTCAACAGGCAAGGTGTTGCACAATGCAGGGGGCAGCGCAGGGGAACAGGAGTACAAAAATTAGACTGATGTTGTAGCTATGGGGTTAGTTTGTAGACTCAGTTCCAAGACAGGGATTGCAGACAGGTTCCAGGTTACACACCTAGAATTCTGGAATAAAAAAGCAATGGCTGCTTTCCCCACTTGTGAGTAACTTTCAGGCTTGTAACCCTGATCAGTCCCAAGCCTTAAGCAAAGCACAAAGATTCCTGGAATAGGCAGAGGTTTTACCTTAAGCATCAGAGATGGACTGACTTGTAATGATCATTTTCTAATCCCATATTCCTGTATTTGGAATTAAGGCAGTGTTAGTCACCCTAAACTGCGAGTGCAGCTTTCTCCCAATTGAAGTTCAGAGTGTTTGAGGACATTCACAGAGAAACCAAAATGCTTGTTTACAAAGCCATTGTACTACCAACCTTCCTGTACACTTGTGAAACATGGACCACTTAAACACCATTTCCAATTCCTTGAAAGATTCCATCAGCGGTCTCTCTGAAAAATTTCACACTTCACTTGGGAAGACAGGCAAACTAATGCCAGTGGACTGAAAGAAGCAAAGATCACCAGTGTTGAAGCAATGATTCTTCAACATCAACTTTATTGGACTGGTCATGTTGTGCAGATGCCTGATGATCGTCTTCCAAAGCAACTACTCTATTCCAAACTTAAAAATGGAAAGCGTAATGCTGGTGGTCAACAATAGAGGTTTAAAGACTGTCTCAAGGCAAATCTTTTAAAATGTAGTATAAACACTGACAGCTGGGAAACACTGGCCTGCAAGCACTCCAGTTGGAGAACAGCCTTTACCAAAGGTGTAATGGGTTTTGAAGACACTCGAACTCAGGACGCACGGGAGAAATGTGCTAAGAGGAAGGCACGCTTGGCAAATTCACACCGTGATCAACTCCCGCCCAGAAACCTATGTCCCCGCTGTGGAATGATGTGTGGATCCAGAATTGGCATCCACAGTCACTTACGGACTCACTGTTAAAACCGTGTTTATGGAAGACAATCTTACTCGGCTACGAGTGAGCGCCAAAGAAGAAGAAGATACATTCCATTTGGCACACATTATGTTTTGTCTTCACAAAGCTTTTATATTTCCTCTCATCCAGGCTCTTGTTTTTACAAGGCCCTTTTTCAGATGAGTTAATCACCAGATCACTGAATGCAAAAAATTGTTTTGCAGCATAATACCCAACTCCCTTCAGTTGATATGCTCACTTTTCTTCCTCCTCTCTCCAAAAATTCCCATGGTAGTTATCAAATAGTGGTTCAGGAGTTTGCATGACCCCCGAAGAGGTTTTAGGAGTGCTACAGCACTAAGAATGAGCCAGTCACAGATTCAATTCAAGGGGTTGGTTTTGGTCTTTAAGGCCCTTCACAGCTTGGGACTAGAGTATCCAAAGGACCACCTTTCCCCACACCAATGCAGACCCTTGGAGGGTCCTCTGGAGTATGGTGTGGTGGGTCCAGGAGATATGGCCTTGTCAGTGGTGGTTGTGGAATTCCCTCATCTAAGGGGCACCAAAGGTGCTTACTTTGGTATCAAGCAATAACCTTTTAATTCCCCCAGGATTTTAACACTGTCTTAGATTGAAGCTCCATTTCCCCTCTGTGCTTTCTGTTTTCGTACTTTATTTTCTATTGTTACCGAATTTCAAATTATTTCTTCTTATGAACAGCCCTCAGAATTTTGTTATAGGGTGACCCACAAACACTTAATAAACTGGTAGAATGGCTGAATTCAGGATCACTATGGGGTTTGTTTGTTTGTTTTTTAAGTCAAAATTCCACTTTAGGCATTCTGGGAAAATGTTTGGGAACTGTTGTGAGTAGACCTTATGACCATTTTTGCATGCTAAGGCAATGGCTTAGAAGTGACGTACAATAGAATAACAATCAAGTTCAATAGTCAAAGTATTTGAACAGCTAGAACATCTTGTCAGGATATTTCTTGACTGTTTTCGTTCCAGGCACTAGCCTAGCATGGAAAAGCACTTTGACTGGGCCCCAACTCAGGGTTGCTATACAAGAGAAAATGATGGGACACTAGGGTGCTGCAGATCTTTTGCCTGTAGCAGCTGCAGAAACAGCAACATTCAGATGCTAGACTAAGAGGTGAAGCTTAAGACTTGTAAATAGGGGGTGTATATTTGTAAAAAGCAATATGCAACATATGAAACACCTTTTGGAATATACTGTGTGCATGAGTGCTTTCTATGTGCACTATATGTGTGCAAGTGCATGTCCATAAGAAAGTTAAAGTACTTTGGCCACACCCAGCACTGGCATGGAGCTTTTTGAAGCTTGGTCAATCCTCAATGTGGCCCTCAGCCAAAGAAAGGTTAGCCAACACTGGACTATGGGAAGAACAAACTTGGGACGTATTGCCTCTTGCCTTTCTGTTGAATCAACAGACATATAAAAATAGTCAATGGCAATGCTCACAAGTTATAAAATTCATACTATATGTAAAGCTTTGGATTTTTTTTATTAGTACATGATTTATAGAATTTGAAAAGTGTCATGAAAAGAGAGCTCTTGCTTGGAATCTTTATGAAAGCCCTATGAACAATTTTGTTCATAGAAAATAGTGGCAGGGAAAGATGGTCTCCTCACATATCCCTATTTTCTGTGTAAAAGAGCAGAAACATTCATAAATCAATGTTGATTACTCATTTTGAACAACTTGTCTTTGGCATATTTCCAGTGTGGAAGTAGCTTCCTGAAAGAAAGAGCCCAAATTCTGAAATCACAACACAATACAATACAATAATTGGTGGAAGGAAGCAAGTTACGAACAGCCCTTCCAAGAACGGGGAAAGATTCGTGTTTACTGTACTTAAAAAATTAAAGAGACAAGAGGCCAATATAAATTTGTCTACATTCCATATTATTTCTGATTCCAGTTTGTCATTGCAAATAAAACAGTAGCAGCTTTGATACTGGACTTTGCTACAAACACTTGTTCAAATATCTGTAATTCTCAAAGGTCTAACATCAAAGTTCATTCTTCCAGGCCAGAGAATTTCCAGGAAAGGTCAATTTCACAGTCTCAGGTGGCTGCTGTAAACTTTTTCTCCTCTGGAATCTTACTGCATTTGGTCCCACTGGTCCCAATACTTGGGTCCCAGGCTGCAACCTCTCTGCAGCTACGATACTCTTTTGAGGAAGGAGGAAATTCAACCACCATTGTCCTGAAGTGACAAATATTCTAATGAAGAGAATTCAAGGCCTGCTTGGGGTGAAAAAACAGGAAGAGACACAGAATATAGTCATGATCTACCTAGTGAGAAATGGTGCAGAAGCTGTGCTGGAGGCCAATTGATTGATTGAAGTACATTCCGTGGCCTTCAAACAAACCTTTAATGCAATTGTTGCTGCTCTCCTCAACCTTTCATGTGATATGATTTCAGTTAGTACATAAAGTGTAAAAACACTCAAATAACCATGCAAACTGTTCCCAAATACATGTTAGATACCTCTTCTTACTAGATCACAACTTTATAAAGGGTTCAAGTAGGAATAACAACAATTTGTTCTGGTAGAGTAAAATTATACAAGGTTATCTAGCAGGAGCCTTTGCCAGTCACCAAGAGCCTGAAAAACCCAGATAAAATACTACTAAGGGTTCACAAAGTAATACTGATGAATGCATGTATACAGAGGCTCTGGGATACTTACACTGATACGTAACAAGACACCCAGACTTCCAGAGTCTGATGCAGGTGCCTGAAGTGTAAGCACAGATTCCAGAGCATTTGCACAATGCTATGGCTCAACCGGGTAACAAGATTGCCACTTAAAAGAGAACAGGGATAAGAGGGTGGTTTCCCACAGAGCAGGGCTAAGTTTTTTTCTGTAATACAGCAACTTCATATCCGGCAATAAAAGAGAACTGTGTGTTCTCTCCATAGGAGATCAATGATTTTTCTGCAAGGCAGCAGGAAATAGGTTTTTTGGGGGGTGGGGGGTGCTGAGGTACGTAGCTTCCTTCTTAAGAGGTGCCCCTGACTGTGAACATCCTCTATTCATGAGGTGGTGGTGGGGAGATGCATGTTTCTGAATAAATTCCAGTGAGACAGAACATGGACTCCTAGGGAAGCAAGAGATCACGGAGCAATCTTTCCAGGGGTAGTAAAATAATTTGTGCTGGACAGAGCGGTACCGTGAAGAGCTCACTACAAGATGAAAGATGCAGGCGACAATCCAAGTCTGAAAACAGCAGCTGCCAGTAAGGTGGGTACAAAGAATGGTGCAGCATCCAGGATGAATTGTTTCCTGAACATCTATCTGATCTCAACAGGCAGTCTTAGCATAGTCAGTATACATAAGAAATACCTTGGTAGACAGAATATGGTGGAGGAGCTTTCCATTTCCCATTAAACTGCAAAACATGATAAGGTTGAGGGTGAGCAGCTGGGCTCATCTCTCTCAATAAGACAAGGAAATGGCTTCGCTCAGACTGCCTACCGATATGTTTCTATTAGTTCATGTAGCTGACTCATCCTTGGAGTCTCACCAGATCCTGAGAATAACTGGCTATTATCCCATCTCCTTGGAAATCCCCTTTCCTTTTCTCAGTTTAGTCACATAAATCCTGTGGGAGGACCTCTTCTAGTCATTTGCTTAACAGCACCCTGTCCTGTCCCGCCTTGTTCATAAGTTAAGATACTCTTCATCTTTCCACCAGTGTATAGATAGCTGCTGTGTACGGATTATTCTTTCTCTGGAGCAATGCAAGCAGTCCCCCCCCCTTTTTTTAATGCTACTAACACTGGCAGCTTGACAACAGCACAAAACAACATGTGGGGAGGAAGGTAACCCTGCTGAGAAGGGAAAAGTTGTTTATTCAATTTGGAGTCTAACTCCTGACAGAGGCAGCTTCCTACAGTCCCCTACAAGCCCAAGCAGGAGTAAAGCTGACTAGACCCGATCTTCTGCTCTAGCCCATTTCACTCCTAAGGGGACATTTATTTTTTATAAGAACAAAATATTTTTTTCTCTCAGCACAAGCTATTTTGCTGCCTGAGGTGGAACAGCAGATACCCTCCAACCCAAACAAAGTGTGCAGTACCCAAGGCTGACCAAGTTATTTTTTTCACCAGAGACACAAAATCCTACAATCACCTCTACTTGGCAGTCAAAATACAATCATAAATTAGAAGTAAAAATTAGTTGCAAATTCAGGCCACCCAAAATCTGCTTTCTGATGAAGTATCCCCACTTAGCCTAATGGTAGAAGAGGCTCTGCAAGAGTGTCATTTCCTTATAATGAACATTGTTTCTACAGAGGTCACATTAAAATGGGCATATTTAGTGTTTCTTCTGCTACGAGGTTGCTTCAACTTCCCCTAGACCGCTTGAAATGCTACAAAGTCTGCAAAACTAGTTTGACCAGAGATCAGAAGAAGATGGTATGTCATATAGGCAATGGTCACTCCAAAATGCTGCCTCCTGTTCTCTGAAAAGCTATTGCTTACCCTCAGCCAGTATACTCACTGAAGACTTGACACAGTGGCCGAAGAGGTACTGGAGCTGCCAATGACAGCTGTAACTGAACTATGATGGCAAGGATCTGACTGACTGGGCAGCAGGATTAAGACCTTTAAATAAGTTTGCTTTACCCAATCTTGTTGTCCACTTCTTACTGACTGACTGCTGTTCCTCTAGCAGGCAGAAGGGAATACACTGGTATAGCATCCTATCCTTGTCACGTCTACTGCTGCCTGTTCAACAAACAAGGGAAATGGCTGGCATTCAACCTAATGAGTCTCCGTTTCTTGGCTCTCCTCCAGACCTGCCATGCAAATTCAAATCAGTCACTGTGAATGTCTGCAAAAGAATGACAGCAGCACTGTCCCCTTTACACAGCAGAAATCAGAGAATGCAAGTACTAAGGCTAGCTTAGATTAAAAGAATCCTGATGAAAGGAGGCAAACACAGACTGCTGCTGCTGCTGGAGAACTGGATCTACGTAACAACAGTGGCAGAGGAGTGACTTGTCAGTAAGCAAGCTGCTCCCAATGGAAAGGCTCTGTGAAACTTCAAGGCTTGTATTTGCTTACATTTGAGAGAGAAGGGTTCAACCAGTAGGAGTTGGCACTTCAACAGAAGTTGGTTGAAGAGAAGGCCATCGGATAAGACCAGCTGTTGTTCTGGTGCAAGGATAATATCCCGAAGAGGTTCTAAATACCATGTCCAACATGACAACACAAGAAAAGAAAAACAACCCCCCCCCAATTCCTGGAGAAACAAGAAACATTTCACCGCTACACAATGTTGAAAGACACTGTTGCCTAGAATGGGGAAGAGCCCAGATTTCATGATAAAAGTCTCTTCCAGCTATATTCTGCCTCTGAATAACAGCATTATTAGAGCCTTCTGCTAGCTACATGGGTTCTCTTGCTATTACTCTTCTAATCTTACAACAGCAGAGCCAGACTGTGGGAAGGATGCAAAAATAGGAGCACATTCTTACCACACTCTAAATCCAAGGTTCTTTGTACTACAATAAAGTTTATTTATTTATTTCCTAAGATGTATACAATGCTTGATTGTAGAAAAAAACCGCAAAACTGATTAAGTGGCAATTCCATTTTGCACCTGACTAAAAACAAGTTTTGAATTCTTCCATCGTGGACCTCCTAACACGTAAGAGGTAAAGAGAGGTTAAAGAAAAGAAAAGAATTCAGATTACCATGTTATTTATATGGTGTTTGTTCTGTCCTATGATAGTCTCAATATCAGACTCTTTCATCACAGAGCCATTAATTGCACAACCCTATAATGTTTACATAGAGATAAGTCTTAGTGGTCCCAAGCAAGTGTACATAGGATCATGGCCTTATTGTGATAAAGTCTCTTAAGAATAAGAGCAGCCACTAGAGAGGAATATCTCCATTCAAGGAGCTCTATCATCCCCTCCCCCCATGAATTGTTAAACAGGCTACCCAAGGGCCAGCTACACATGATGTTAATCACATGGTTTAACATCCTGCATATCTCCTGCTCCAAAGATTGTAAATAGCAACCACTGGTCAGGATCAGGTGCATGGGGAGGAGGTTTAACCCTTTCCTTCCACACTGCAGTTCCGATACCTGCCCTCACTGGGGGGGGGGCGGGCGGGCGGACAGCTATTTGGCATATGAGGGGAGTTCTCACTGCTGCCAACAGAAGCTTTCCTCCTATGCCAAACAGCAGCTGAATGGGGGGTATTTTTGTTGGGACTGTAGCATAGGAGTTGAAAAAGGTGCAGGAAAGGGCAACTAAAATGATCAAGGGGCTAGAGAAACTGCCATATGAGAAAATATTACAGCATTTGGAACTTTTGTTTCAAAAAAAGGGAGAAAAAGTGGGGAAATATTACGGAGGTGTATAAAATAATACATGGTGTAGAAAAAGGGACTAGGGGAAAAAGCAGTCATGTGAAGTACCGTATCTTGAGTCACTCTGTTTCCTCCCATATATGACAGAACAGTAAATAAATGGATCAAGATCTTAGAAACTATCCTATGAAGAACAACCGAGAAAGGTAAGATGTGGAATATTATGTCCCCTGACAGGTGTGTGCAGCATAGGCCACCAGACCAAATGCAGCCCACCAGCCATATACGAGGGCCTGCCAGCTATCTAACCTCTGACTCAATTTTTGCAGCCTGAAGTATGCATCAAAAATAAGTTTATTGGGCCTCTGGCAGGTTCCCATATATATTTGATCTTCAAGCTGAATATGAAGCCCAGCTGCAGGATAATGATGTTCTTAAACATAAAACTGATAGGAAATTTAAAATAATTAAGGGACACAAATATGAAAAGACCACATGGTGTTACACAAAAGCAAACCAACAAAAACCAGATGCCTAACAATTTAGATATTTTGTTGCCTGCTGAAAACGTTTCTTTTATGACAATTGTTTTCAGAGGATTAATCTGATTCAGTGTAGGTCAATTGTTCTGTATTTTAGATTGTTTGAATACTTACACATTGCACACCATCCTGATATTTTCTTATGAGCCAGTGGTTTAGAAATACTTTAATAAGTATAATAAAAGTAAAACACCCAATTGGACTACAATTAAAACTGACCCAACAGGATGTGGTGAGAAGATGGGGACTGAGAAGCAAACCAGGCTAATATGAAAAGGTAGAAACTGCCTCAGGACTTAAGCATCTCTGGGAATGGGCTCAAGTTATTTAGCATCATCCCATCCTTATACTTCACTGGAAGAACTGCTGAAAAACTGTGCACACTTCTAGGAGAAGTGCTAACCCTGATCCCAGTTTATCAACTTCTATGCAAAAGTACTGCCTCATACAAAGGATGCTGGAAAGAGTTTGATGTATGTGCTGTAAAAAACACAAGGCAGTACCTACAAGCAACAACCACAGTGTGCTGCTGAAACACAAGTTGATAAAAGCAAACAAGTTGATAAAAGTAGTGCTGCTTTCTCTGTGAAACAGAAAGGCTTTCCCTTTCATATACTACAGCAATACAAATGTCTCATTTACAGCCAGCCCAGCATTCAAATGCACTTTCCCCAGCCATACATATTCCAAGCATAAGGAAGTGCAGCCATTTCACATGTAAACCCCTACTTGATTCAAACAAAACTACTGAAGATTAATTGCATGGTACTAGGAGAGAGGGATCAGCTGTGTAAAAAGTACAGTATGTTTCTACATTCTCACACTCAGCAAACCAAAGTACCTTCCAAATAGTAAAAACCTAATCTGAGATTTAGGGTCTGCATCCTTGACAAATTACAAAATGTAATTTGTAATTATAGCTTGCCAATTTTTTGGCATTAAACAGCCGCTGCCAAAAAGAATGGCAAAAATGTTGTGATTCATTTTCTTTGAACTTGCATAGGCTGAACTATCAGGTGTCCAGAAGAGAAGTACAGCACACGAGTGCAGGTTTGTAACTGATTTGGAAGAGGATAAAAGGAGTCTCTTCAACTATGGAATCTTAATGATAAGCCTTCTCTGCTCTGAAAATATAGAAATTTAAAAATGTGCCTAAAGGTGCAATCCTAAAGAACACTGATTAGGAAGCAGTCTCACAGAACTCAATGGAGGTTAGCTTCTTAAAAAACTTATTTAGGAAGCAGTACATGTCAGCCTGTAGTGAAAAGGATTTAAACTGCATAGTGAAGCAGCTGCGTGGGCATGTTGCATACCCAACATCAGCCCGATTTGCCTTTAACCTATAGTAGATGAAGGCAACTGAAATTTGTTTCCAGCACTGTTAGATCTCATATATTTGCTCCACTATTTAAAAGACTAGTGGCTTTGGCACATATTCAGAAGTTGGATAATTTATTAAAGGGCTAGGTTAGAGAACAGCAGCGTTTATCTATATACTATGTGTCTCAGTATCCCTGCACTATAGCCCTAGATCAGGACAGTCATATCTGTATATGTTAAACTGTCTGGAACAGAAATGTTTATCATTATTTATTTATCCATTTGATTTGATACAAAACTGAATTCAGTTTTTCAGAGAATGCTAGATGGTTAGAGCGTGGTGCTAATAATGCCAAGGTTGCAGGTTTGATCTTTGTATGGGACAGCTGCATATTCCTGCACTGCAAGGAGTTGGGCTAGATGATCCTCAGGGTCGCTTCCAATGCTACAATTCTATGATAGCCTCAAACACTAAATAATATTGGCTCCAAAATGTAACCAGAGTTAAGAGGGAATGATGGAAGTCAGTGGTGGCAGAAATGAGTAGTTCCTGAGAGCCAAGTAACATTATCCTTTATCCACCCATGGAATCATTTAGGAATGTCCCATCACTTATTTACCTCATTACAAAATGCCAGAAAAGCTCCAAAAAGGGTTGCTACTTTTTGCCTACTTATCAGGCTACACTGATCGAGCTCCAACCTTATATTCCCAGTGCAAATAAAGCATAATTAAGAACACAGCAGAAACTTAAGGTACCATCCATATTTCCTCCAGCTTCTTCCATACACATGCCTTTTCCAAACAATTCTTACAGAAAACAGACTGACCTGTAAAATATAAAGGCAACTCTGAAGCAGGGGGCCAAAGTGTTTGGTTCTTAGACAGTGGCAATTCAGGATTTCAACTCTTTGGAGAGACTGATGTGTGCCGAGGCACCCTCACACCCCCTGCTCCAACCGTGGTCCTCTTAGCTTCGTCACCTTCCTCCCAGCCTTATTCTACTTGAAAAAAACCATGCAAATAGTTCTACCATCGCAACATCTACCATGAGCAGAGTTAAAACGCTTTCAACCAAGCAAAAGAGGCTGCTTAGAAATAGGCACCAGATAGTGGTAAAGAAGCCAGCCACTTGCATTCTCACCTTCCACCCCTCTCCCAAACATCTACAGACTCCCTGCAAAAAATACCACTTTACCCAATCCCACAGGCAAGCAGTTGCCCATGGAGCAAAGCACCAAGCAAACCTACACTTTTGTCTCTTGCTTCTGCCCAAATGAGTTTAGATAACACTTTCCCTCAGTACCAGTCACTTTGCTCCAGGCACTTCCTAACAATTCCCCACAGCAGCTACAGCATGACAACCAGTGAAATGCTTAAATATTATTGGGGAGCTCCCCACCTCCAATTAGAATTTCAGTGGCACCCGTCTTGATTTATTTTTCTTCCAGCCTCTCTGTCAAAGATGGCTCTAACCCTAATTGAAGAGTTGTTCCAGCAAAGAGTTTCCCTATTAGGGTTACACACAGAGAGGGAATCCCAAAACCACAGGCTATGTACAGACAGATTAGCATTCTCTCCATCACAGAGATGAAGTGTAAATAATTCCTGAGGATGGCCATCCTCTAATCTGTGTGCCAAATTTCAGTCACCCTCTTGCCTTGGAATGAGCTCTACAAAGCAGTAGCTGTTATGTACATGATCTCAGCTCCCTTTCCTTGGAGAGTGCTCATCAAAGAGTCTGAAGAGCCCTAGGACAGACAGGCTGGGATGTCCTTAGGCTGACTCGCCAGCAGCACTGGAACCTGTAACTTTCTTCTTGGGACGGGCTTTGACAGTCTTTTGTGGGGGCTGGAAAGCAAGAGAGGAGAGAAATAACATGAAACTAGTTGCAGGACAAGGAGTTTTAAAAAAGAAAGAGCTTTGATGAAATGTTTGCTGAGACCTCAGATCATTCACTGAACTCCTGCTTCTAGAACAAAAGGAACTGATTGCTATCCAATTTTAAGCCCTCTTACTTCTGTAATTCTATTAATGAATCAATTCAATTAGTAACCTCAGAATAAGAAATACTTCTGGTACAGCAGCACTAACAGAAAATGACAAAAAAATAAAACAAACCTATAAAGCAGTCAGCAGAGGGCACTCAAATAAAATAGGTTATTCTCCTACACAGCCATTTCCTGGCTCTTTACCAGCTCCTTCAAAATTATTTCCAGAAACAGAACCTGAGCAATCAAACTGAGTAACCAGTATAATTTCAGCTACTCTTGAAGGCATGTCCAGATGTGTAGGAAACCTTTGATTCAGATACAACCCAAAACTTCATGAAGGAAGCCAGCCACAGCCAATTCCTGCCACCCAATGATATACCATCAGCTGTAATCTAGCTGGGGGCCAGGACAGCACTCTACACTCTACACTCTACACTAAATGACCTGATGTGCTGCATGTGGCCAGCAAGACCACCACCAAATTTCAATTAATGTCAAATATGTGAAACTTTTTAGCTCTTTAACAAGGGGTGCTTCCAGATAAAGGTTTATTGTGAAACTGGTGCTGTCCGTGCACACAAGTATTTTTGCACAGTCCACAGGAGACTGTCATCATCAAAATGCCAGCCTATGCTTTTTGACATTTAATCCAAATTCCCTCTTAATGTGAAATATATATGGAAGCTCATTAGTGCATTTTTGGTTGGGCCTTTCCCCCTAAAAATAGTAATTTAATTTTGATTTTTACAAACAAAATGAAAATTGATATCCCCATATAGTTGTGTATATACCCAGAGCAGAAAAGGTTACTGAAGGACAAGGGAGCAATTATTGAAGGGAGAGGCCAGAAAACCACAGCATGGAAACATTTCTTCAAGGTGTGGCGTGGACCTGATACAGTGGAATTCCTACGAAAAATCTAAGATTAAAAGCTGGATGCGTGGACATGTGCACAAACTGCGCACACAGAAAATCTTATTTGAGCCAGTTGTTTGCAACATAAAACCATACTATATAATATATTTTGGCACTGGAAAAATCAAGAAGTGGAGCCCAAACAAAAACAGCTGATGGAATGTCTGCAGGCTGTGCCCCTAATGTCAGCAGCAGATCATGCAAAAACTCATAAAACTGGATGCATCCTGAGTGCCAAATAAGATGCGGCAGTAGCACATTCATGTTTATTCATTCATGTGCCTATGCATTCACAAATGAAGCAGGGGAGTCCAACTTTAACATCAAAAGGGAGTACATAAGAGAAGGAAGTTGAATCTCCCCTCCTCTGTCTTTCCTTCCCATGCTCCAACACCCCAAGCCCTTTCTCAAAGCTCAGCCAACTTCCAGTACTGCAAGAGGGGAGTGGGGACAATAGAGCATGGGAAGGTAAGCAAATGAATGAAGAAGTATTCAGCTGGTCATGCACATTCTCATTTAAAAATGAGACACTATCCACTCTCTGCTTGGCATAGCAATGGTGCAAATGAACAAACAAGTTGCTACTGCCATCACATCTACTTTCAGCCCTTAGTAATGCCTTAAATTCTTACTAAAGAGGCATTTAAATTATTGACAGAATAGGAATGTGAAACAACAGGAGGAATTCAACATCACACTCTTCTGATTGTTCTGTTACTGCAAACATTTCAGCCTGCCAAACAGAATGATCCCTCTTTCCTTCTCGTGAGCAGTTCTGGGTGTTCTCCTGATCCCCTCCGAGCCAATTTTGGGGGATGCAGGGGAGAAAGCCCTTTTGTACAAGTTATTGTGCAGGCTTCTGCTGATGGGACCTATTAGTTGAATCCTGTCCAATACTTCAAAATGTAGTGAAAGATATCTGGCAGGCAAGCAAAGCACACTTGCAAGGGAGGGGCAGCTATTAAAAGGGATTATGTGCCAAGCTGAAGCACACAAGTTGTACATGAGGCAGGATCCAGCTGCAAGCTTTCCAAACAATTACATCCAGCTCACCTCAGTCTTTGTCACTTTCTTAGGAGCTTTAAGGCTCTGGGTCCGTTTGGGAACTTTGTCTCCTGTATCGTCATCTGATGGGTCTGTTCTGGCATCAGACTGGGCCCCATTATGTCTTTGAGACAGAGTCATCTCTTCCGATGAGGAATAACAGGATGCACCTGAGGAGAAAACCAAAAACAGAGATGCCCCTTATTTTTTAATATGGAGGAGGAGCAGAAAACGAAAATGCCATCTCTGATACCAGGGTTCTTGAAGGAAAGGAGAAAATAAATAATACTAATACTAAGGCGACTAATAATATATTACACACACACACGTGCCCCACCCATCTGACTGGGTTGACCCAGCCACTGTGGGCAGCTTCCAACAGAATATAACAGAACACAGTGAAACATCAGACATTAAAAACTTCCCAAAAAGGGGAGCCTTCAGATGTCTATGGAAAGTTGTGGAGAATCAAACTGTCAAGGTGACAAAAGACTCAGCGTCTTTAAATGACTCTTTGAATCACTTTATTGGGATTCACCTCCCCACCCCCCTTGTAACAAAAGTAACAGGAGTTTGGTTCCTCCCCCAATCCAGACCAGTGTGGATTGGTGGTGTGCAGTGTAAAGTGAAGAAGGGGTGCCCAGGTGTAGAGGAGATCAAACCCTTCCTTTGCACACATCCTCTCCCCTCCCCCAGTCTATCTTCTAGCTAGGATCACTGGTTGAATGAAAATTACAGAGAGGTATAGAAGATAAAGATAAAAGAAGTTGTTTTGTGTATGTGAACACAGAAACCTCCTTTTATGCTTCCACGCCTTGCTTTATATATTACTGGAAAATACCCACATTTAAAAATACGGGCCTGCTGCTGTCATGAGTAGCATGGCCCAAGCTATAATATCTTGCTGCTGGGAAAATGTGAATTCTTTCTTTAAGCAGCATGTCCATTGCAATTGTGAGTACTGCATGAAATATAGGTGTGCATGAACTCCAAGTTCAAAACATAAACACAGCTAACTACCACTGAAGTTAGACGCTACAATATTTGCCCCAAGCCCACAACTCTTAGACATCTGCCCTCATTAAATAATATGAATGGATTGCTGTTAACCTGAATCATCAACAGTTTCAAGATGACCAGTAGCAGAAGTACGCATGCGTGGCTCAGGGCTCCGTAAATGCACAGTGTCATCATCCCGAATCAAAGTCAAGTCCTGCATGCTGAAACTCCGTAGTTTTTCAGACAAAACTCCTTGGCCCTTTAAGACACAATTTCTAGTTGTAACTATTCACATGAGTTGAACCATTCAGAACACATCAGAGGACATGCTAAAACAGCTTCCAATGGAAAAGAACACACGACAGCAGTTAGATGAGAGGGACACAGCTTGGGTCAGGTAACAAAAACAACAACAACAAAATTATTTATACCCCCCTCCCCGGCCAAAACCGGGCTCAGAGTGCCTAACATCAAATGTATAACACATTAACATAAAATCAGGTAATCAGTTAAAATACATCCTAAAATCAGATCAGGGTCAGAATAAAATCCAATCAGATGGCAAGCTGCAGATGAGTTTGTCTCATGTCTAACTTGAAAGAACAGCTTAGCAGACAGCATGGAGATGGGGAAGTGGGATAGAGTTATGACACCAAAAGTCCAACAGAAGGGAACAGGGTTGATATGGCACATAGGTATATAAGGAGTTACCTTTGCAGCTGCAGTAACTGCTGCATTGGCTGCCAAATTTAATCCTCGCTTGCCAACTCGCATCATAGTTTCATAACTCTTGTCACGGGCCTGGCTGATATACTCATCGATTTCCTAGGATTTAATTGGTGGGGAAGGCCACATTAAAAAATTATTTGCATAGCTATAGCCCTCAAGAATGATACATACTCACACAAAAGCTTTTAAGAGGAAGTTTTTTGGGGAAGGGCTGAAGCTCAGTAGTAGAGCATCTGCTTTGAATACTGAATTGCTTAGGGTTTAATTCTCAGTACCTCCAGGAAGGGCTGGGAATGTTGCCTGTCTGAAACCCTGGCGAAGGCTGCAAGTCAGTGTACACAATACTTGGCTAGATGGACTTATAGTCCAACTAGGTATAAGGCAAGAAGGTCCAAGTCCATAGGGTTTGAACAACAAAACAGAACAGAAGTTCTCAAAGTCATCATAATGTTTTACTTTTGTTAATTATAAAAACTTTCAAACTTTCTCTAATGACTAAGTAAATCTTTCCAGAGGTTATAAACTATCCATCGACAGCTTGCATGGTGGAATGAGAAAAAGAATCACCTATGGATCATCAATGCCTATACACACAACAGAACAAATGCAGCCGCATTAATTAACAATACACTAGATTACAGAGTACAAAAATAGTTCAGCAGGACAAGGTAACAGAAAAACCAACACCTCTCATTTTGAGAATCATGTACTTAGAAGTACCCATCACATCTTAACACAGGCAACCCAAGTAAGAGGAGAAGAAAAACATGCTTAAACAATTACTCACATAGAAGAATATATCTTTAAGTAAGACTAAGATCAAGCAGTAACTTGTTCTGGCAGCAATGAAGCATAATTCTAAAGGCCAGTTTTAAAGTATCATGACATAACAGTAAATGTTAACTTCAATGTCAAGATCAATGTCAACATGTTGACTTCCAGTAAATGTTAAATAGGACATTTCTGGATTTTTTTCTGGAAAGCTTTTTGGAAAATTTCCTATGCAATTTTGGGTAATTAGCAATAGAAAACCTTGTTTGCATTGGAAATTTTCTAGGACATACAGAAAATTTATCTAATTTAGCATGTTTATTTTATATGCATTTTGTAAACAAAACTAAAAACTTGGAAACTTCTAAGTCTGTCTAATGCTATGTTGACATTCATTCACTGATATTAATCACCTTATAAAATGGAAATTTTTCCTCCACTGCCATTCCAAAAAACACACAGGAAGAAATTCTTACACCACTGGTTCAATGACTTACATACATCAGAGGCTGAGCTAAACTCATCTGGATTATGAGTCTGGTGAAGATTTTGTCACTGATTGATTTGCATTTTAGTCTATTGAAATGGAGAGAATGTTTTGTCTATCCAACCTGGAGAGAATGTAGCCCTGATAGACTCTATAAATGCATGGGCTAGTTATTGTTAAAGGTGGCTGCTATCAAATCACTCTATCTACAGAAACAATTGAATTGTATGGACTTTGGAACTCACTGTTCACCTGTAGGCATAAACATAGCTAGCAGGTCAATAAGCAAAAATAGCTGCACTTGTCATGTCTAGTCTGATTCTAAAATAGCCAAATTTTATGAAAGATTAACCAATTAACTATAAGAGAAATTTCAGGACTATTATTCTTAGTTTTAACAACAGTGGGGGGGATCTCTTCCAAGACTGGGTGGAATCAAGACCCTCATCAGTTTGTTTAGAAGTACTGAGAGTGTGACCTCTCCTATTTATCAGAATACAGATACTGTATTGGCCCGAATATAAGCCGCGCCTTTAAAATTGGGGGGGGGCGGGCGGAGAGACAATACCCGGGCCGCTTCCTGGGGGGAGCCGCACCGCTTTGCTGGCAGCTTGAGGTCACGAAAATAAACCGCACTTTAACTTTTCACTGTTGGAATTTGGGAGGAAAGTGTGGCTTATATTCAGGCCAATACAGTATACTATGACCATTTGGCTCATACTCCTTTTTTTTAGAGCACAAGAGCATACTAATATCCAGTGAGAACTTGAATGATTAGCCACTCAAGAGAAGAGACACAGGTTCTTCACAGCAAAAAACCCCTGTGTCCTGCTATTGTGAAATCTGATCCCCAGGAGAAAAATGGGAAGCATGTACCCTTGGTTCTTAAATGGGAAATGAACATCAAGGCTCATGTAATTGTTGTATTGTGTTTCGTTGTGCCAAATTCAGCATTGTGCCAATTTCAGTCTTCCCCAACATTAGCAGCATCAAGGAGAAAACAAATTACACATATACCAAAACTGCCACAGAAAAAAAGCTACTTCCTGGGGTCAATTTTCTTAAATCTCTTCTACAAGAAGACCTCCCACACTTCAGACACACATGACAAAAATATCCACTTGTGGTATTCTATACTCAGCAACTGAATCCTTTCTTGATTTTGCATTCTGTATCACAACTATGATGATCTAGCAAGCCGAGTGCAAAAGTCATTGTTGACTCCAGCAGGTGGTTGATCAAGGGGAAAGAGAAACAAAAGTTGCAGCTTTTGGAACTTTTTAGTTTTGAGAAAAGGCAAGAAAGAGGTGACACATTAGAAATTTAAAGTTATGCATGCCATAGAGAAAGTGGCTAGAGAAAAGTTTCCCCCCTCTTTCATAACACTAGAACTCATATCCAGTGAAGCTGAATGTTGGAAGATTCAGGACAGATAAAAGAAAGTACTAATTCACACAGTGCCTAGTGAAACCATGTTACTCACTCCCACTGCAGGCAGTGATGGCCACCAAGTTGAGTGGCTTTTAAATTTATGGAGGATAAAGTTAACAATGTCTACTAGCCATGATGGCTATGCTCTGCCTCCACAGTTAAGAGGCAGTAAAGTTGCTGGAAACTCCAAGAGGCGAGTGCTCTTTTCTTCAGCCCCTGCTTCAGTTTCCCACAGACATCTTGTTAGTCACTATGAGAACAGGATGTCTAGATGGCCCATTGGCCTGATCCAGCAGGCTCTTCAAATGTCCTTATGCGTAGTGTTATTTAGTGGGAAATTCACCATAGCCACATTTTCCAATGTGTGATACTGACTGTCCTAGTCAGTCCCATGCTTGGAACAGATTTAACATTTAGTTGAAAATATAAAACTTTGAAATCCTGCTATGCTCATGCTCTGGATCTCTTTAGAAATACAGAAGTCTGAATTTCAAGAAGGAATGTGAAGCAGCATGAAAAAGCAGCACCAGTCTGAGAAGTCAAGTCAGTGCTAGAGGAAGCTTAACTAAATGTATGCATAAAGACATTGTGATTGAATACAGTGCTTTGTGCCCCCTCCCCAAAAATGTAGAGGTGTACAGTGCTTGTCAAGAAATGCAGACTGGGAGAATGTTTGTGTTAGCATACCTTTGCCTTACATGGATCCATGGGATCCCTATCAAATACAGTGAGAATTAGCTTCATCATTTCACAATTATCAGACCTGTTTATTTTGTGAATAACAGTCATCATTTAAACATACATGTGCTATCATAACTGACACAAGGCAGATATACTAATATCATTATAAAAAGTATGGTAAGAAGCAGTCCTCAGACAGAGCCAGCCAGCCTTTGGCCTGCTAATTCCTAGGGACTGCCTAGCTCTCTTTTGCAACACTGAGGGATTAGCAGAGAAAGGATTAAATATAGTTCATGTGATTTAAAGCCGTACATGGAACTTGTTTCCTTGTGCAGTACATTCTTCTTTTTTAGCATTATGACCATGTATCCATAATTTTTCAGAATCTCGAGACACTTCTGCCTGAAATCCTAACCCCTTCTTGCACCAACATCATGAAGCCAACTATAAAATCCAGAAATCCAGGAAAACATATTAGATAGCACAGCAGAATGGATCGTATAGCAAGTGCTCTGAGTTTCCCAAAGTGTTGCCCAGCACTAACATATAGTATTTGAAAGGAAGGAAATTCAATATTCCAGTGAATGCTACTCCCAGAAGGCTGAAATATTACTCAAAAAAATTCTGTCCTAAGGTAAAAATGCATAAGGCACTTACAAGTGGATGGAGACTGTCACCCCTTATCTGCAGGCTCAAACTAAATGAATGACAATGTCTATACTTTGCCCTGTGCTAGAACTACATGAGATTAAGGAGAGTAATTATGCATCTACCACTAATCGCAGTGTAGACTACAAAGGGATAGACTACAAAGAGTAAAGGTCCCAAAAATTAATAAAGGATCAATTAATACAGCAGCAAATGCTGAAAACATTAGCCAGAATCCATATTGCCTCATGCATGAATGGACTGCAGTTCTGCACACACAGAAAAAGTTTGTAGTTTCTCTTCTGGTTATAGTCCCCTGCCCTGCAACAAATGTTGTTCCAAAGAGTCCCTCAATCTCTCCATGCATGGCCCTTTGGCTCACAGTTAGGAGCCATGAATAAAGCTACTTTATTCAGGTTAGAGCTAACAAATTCTCATCAGGTTACAAACTAGGAATTCACTATTGCTCTGTAAAAGCAGCAGTTGCCACACATCTATTACGAGCAGGCATAAACATGATTAATATCAAGCACAGACAGAGCTAATACCAGTATCTTTTCTGCAATCTATCATGATCTCATGTCACTAAACTTCCAGGATTTATATGTAGGGCAATCTGAAGGAAGTACCTTCTCCTTATTGGAGAGCGTTGGGTGAACAAACTTCCTGTAGAGCACGCTGGAGCCCTTGGTGTAAGGAGAGAGCAGCCAGATCACAAATGCGATTTTCAGCTCGAAATAAAAGGGAAACCTGAGAGAAATGGAAAAGCTAGAATCAAGCTCAGGTTAGAGATGAACAAAGACTGACAGTCCAGAGAGAAGCAAAGATGAGATAAGCAGAAGGAAGAAGAGAGAAGCTACAGATGGAACAGAATCAACATGACAAGGCCAGCTATTGAACAGGCCACACATACCCTTTATGGGATGTATCTTCTCTTTTTAAGTTTTCGCCATAGCCTTGATAAGTCTATATCCAAAGTTATCCTCAACCCTGCAAACAGAGTTATGTCCCAGCAGTTGCACTACTCAAGTATTTGTGAGGAGAGTCATTGGGAAGAGAGTAACATTGGGATGTTCCATCAGGACTGGCCCTCTGCCTGGGAATGACTGATGTTTTCAACCCAGGAATTATCCCCTTCATTTTAGACTTCTGGACAAAGTGGCAGCTAGGAGTTTTGAACACAGATACTGCAGGATTAGGACATCATCTCTGTCCTCAGTTCTAGTCAGGACAAGTAAGTCAGCACAATACAGCTCAATGTTTGCCTAACAGGGATTTACATTGTTGAGAACAAATCTTTGGAAATTTGTTAGCAAAGCACAAGACATGCAATAGTGTCAGAACCTAACATTTAATCAGAACTAGAATCACAATATTCAAAGATTACTCTACAACTATCCCTATAGTTTCTCTCCCTCACACTCCACAAATCAGATTCGTAAAACTAGAATCCCATTCTTCATTCACTTTTTGCTCTCTAGAACAGAGGTTGGCAACCTTAATCGGAGGATGGGCCGGAGCATGTGCGCACGCACGCTCTTCCGGGTCAGAGGAGTGCCTGTGCACACACACGCTATTTCCGGTGCTCTCCCGACATGGAAGTGCACCGGAAATCGTGTGTGTGCATGCACACAGGCGCTTCTTCATCCCACACGAGTGCGCACACGCTATTTCCGGTGCGCATCCAGGTCAGAGGAGCACCTGTGCGCATGCGCCAACAACCCAGAAGTCGGTCCCTGCGACGCACCACGCTGGTAAGGCGGAGGGGGGCAGGGGTCGCCATGGGCTGGTTAGACAAGCCTCGTGGGCTGCTACCAGCCCATGGGCCTTAGGTTGCCAACCCCTGCTCTAGAAGACCCTATATCTTTTTTTTCTAGGTTGGGAGGACAAACAGAACAACTACACATTTTTGCCAACAACACAACTTTCACTCATTGTGTATATGGTTTACTACAGAACATTCAAATAATAAACCTGAACACCACCATGTTTGTTTTTCTCAAGCACAGGATAACTACAGGGAAGCTGAATACCTTACCAAATTGCCTCACAGCAACCAATTCTAGATGGATAACTGAAAAAGAATTGAAGTATCCAGTAGTCCCCCCGCTTACTTCGCAAGTGTGGCAGGGTACTTACCAAGAGAGAATGATGTCTGTGAGTGTCTCTGCTGTGGTGAAGAAAGCAAACACAATCCAATACATCATCCATTTGACCTGCAAGACAGCCAGCACCATTACATATCATTTGAAAGCTGCAACCTACTTAAAACAAATTCCTGACTGATGCCAAATCTTGTAATTTTGAAGCAGTTCATTATAATTATACCCATGTCCAAATGTCAGCAATTCTGGGTTTCAAACAGTTGGTCTCTCTCTTCAACAGTGTCTAGTAGCAGAGACATCAAGGAAAGTTCCAAAAACAGAAATTCTGCTTTAAGGTTCGCCTGCCAATAATTTTCAGACACCTATAGCTTTTCACCACACTTACGTCTTATCATTACTTGGCCATGTGTACAGCCTTTTTGTCAATTCAAATGACCTGGAACTTTTGCACTTTTGTGAACAATTTGTGCAGATCTAAGATATACATAGTACAACAGTCCTGTTCACAGTGTAATGCACATTTCTCCTCTAACATCTGCACTGACACCATCAAGGAACCTGGGCAGTTGTAACAGATTCTGAACAACCATCCCTCTTTACCAGATTGTGCTAACTTCACAAAGGAATTACCGTATTTTTTGCACCATAACACTCACTTTTTTCCTCCTAGAAAGTAAGGGGAAATGTCTGTGCGTGTTATGGAGCGAATGCCTGTGCGTGGCGGGGGGGATCTGCTGCAGTCATGAGCGGAGGATCCATGGTTCCCCTTCCTTCCCTCCTCTGTGGTTACAAAGCATGGATCCACATGGATCCTCAGGATTTTTGCATTGGGCTACTCCAAACTGTCAGATCACATGTCTGTGGCCACACCATGAACCACAAAAATCATATATCCACTATTTCGTTTAGAATATTTTTTTTTCTTGTTTTCCTTCTCTAAAAACTACATGCGTGTTATGGTCTGGTGCGTGTTATAGAGCGAAAAATACGGTAAAACCTTGCACATCCTATTTACAACTGGTGCTTGAAAATAGAGACCTTGTTTGCACATCATGGTGATGGCTTATCATGCAGAATTGTATTACTCCTACTTCACTCTTTTTGACTCATGCAAGCAAGAAACAAACAACAACTCCTAGCTTTCCATTGTGTCTGAACCATACATTGTGCTTTGTTTAACTCCAACAAGCCACAGTTTGTAACTAAGGTTTATTCATGGCTTACTGATCATGGTTTAATAGAATAGAACAAACCATGATTAAACACTCATCTAAATATAATGGTTTGTTTCCTCCAAACGTGTGCCAGCAGGAGCAAAATAGTCCTGCTTGGCATGTTCATGGTAAATTATTAACTATAGTTTACCACAATGTGTGACCTGGGGCAGTCTTTCATGTCTGATTTTCCTATCCCTTGTTCTCCTGCTTTGGTTGTGCTGATCTTCACTAGGAAGTCTTAACCATTTCCAGGATGAGAGACAGCACAGGAAACTGAGAGATACATTTCATGAGTAAATAATGTTGCTACCCACAAATCAACAATTCTCAGCAAAAAAAGTTGGGGGTGAACAGAACAACTTAATTATAAGATGGACTACCAATATCAAAGCAGATTACCAGGATAATAGTATAAACAATGCAATGCATCCCCACACGAGAAAGGAGGAGTTGACCTTTATCACAGCATGTCAATTTTGCTACAGTAACGTTTAATACTAGTACGAATATTTTGGCAGCCAAGATTATGCCCTCATCTTTGTCTGAACAATTTAACGAGCCTGTTCCAAGCTAGAAAGAGAAGCTAGCTCCCCCTGCTGTTCCTTAACTACAAGGCATTATGTAAAAAAATATTGCCACTGAAATTGGCTCCTGAAAAGCAGCTTGTTCTTAAACAGTAACTTTGAACTTGCAATTCCTTCCAAATACCTGGGTGACTCGCAGGTCTATACTACGATGAAATTTGAAAGTGTCAATTTTTAGCCACTTCACTCTGTATTATGGTTATGAACAATATTTCTTTTTAGATTTCATACCGTCTACCCTTGATTAATTAGGGTTGCCCATGCCATATTCCCCAAAGTGAAAATCCAGACGGAGTTTTTGAGCCTTTTTTAGGAACATTAAAAAAAATAAAAACAGCCCAAATTTACCATACGTCCAGGTTTTCCCGGACATTTTGCCGATTCAGCAAAAATATGCCTGGATGCCATTTTTCTGAGCAATTCTCAGATGTGTCCAGGAAAGCCCAGACATTTGGCATCCCTATTACTAATCTTTTGAAAAATATTTTTTGATGCTCTTGCATTATTCTTACTAAAGCTTGAGGATATCCAAACAGCCTTTTCCCACTGACACTAACATGTATTTTCAGTTAATATCAACTAATACCAGTGACACCAAATCCAAGTATAGCTGCTATTTTAAAGTACTTTCCTTCGAATTGTGTTCCTCAGCATTCCTCATATTATCAGGGGTTCCTCAACAAAATGATCAGTAATGGCAGACAAAGTAAAAAAACAGCTTGCTAGCTGTTAAAAAAATTTGCCTTTCAGTGCACAGCTACACAGAAGTGATGAGGTATTTTAGGGTACATACAACTCATGCAGGACAATGGTCAAGATTCTTTGCTCTCCGTGTAGCCCCTCAATAACTGACCATGCAACCTTGAACAGGGGTGAGCAAGGGAGACTGGGATTTAGGAGCGGTTGGGGAAGGGCTGCCAACTTATAATAATAGTTACAACAAAAATTGTTTATTTGGGACCAAGGCTGTTCGAATCCCTGAACTTGTATTTGCAGGTCATCACTGTGCATGAATCATGGAACGCAGCAGAGAGCCAAATTTTCTCCCTAATGGGTCTGGGAAACTTAAGGCAATGAAACAACATGGGCAACAACTGGAATGACAATAGTGGGAGACTCATGACAAATGTGATCACACAGGCTAGAGCTCACTTTCATCACCCTGGTGGTGATGGCAGCAAATAAGTCAGACTTTTCTGCCACCATTGAATCTACTCAGTTGTCCAATGAAACTCTTCTAGTGATCAATGTTTGGCCTTAAAGGTGGGGGAGGACCACTCAACTAATTCACTGTGACCCGTTCACTGAACACTTCACAGAAAAAAACTACTCACATCCATTCCAAATTGGGTATCACAGTTAGGGCAGAGCCAGATGTACCTTTCACACCTCGTTATTTTGGATACATCTGCAATCCATGGATGTGGGAAGAGTTCTTGGAGGAGTGAGACCTACTACATGTATGTTCAACTTTTGCCCTCCCTGACTAATAAAAGCCCTGCTGGGGTTTCTGGGCCCCAGAGCCCAGGCTAGCCTTGCTGCCATGTCCTGGGCCCTCTTGCTGAATGACTGTTTGGCCGGCGTTCGCACGGCACACTCCCTGGAGGCAGGCAGGCAAGGGGCTGTAAGAAGTAGAGAAAGGTTCCAAAGCCTATTTGTTATGCTCACTATGGGATTCTGTAATATCTGCTACATTAAAACAATCAATAGTGAGATCTCTGCTGAAGAATCTCACCATGGATCTCTGAAACAGAAAGCTTATGTTAAATCTCCCTTTTTTGCCAAAGTGGTGGAGCAAACATAAGTTGCTGGATCCGACAGTCTCCATTCTAGTCTAGTACCCCATTTCTAACAATGTTCTGCCAGGTGCTACTGGAAAGCCAACAAACAGCACTTGAAGGTAATAGTCCTTCCATGTCATTGGATTCCAAGCAACTGATATTCAGACACATGAATGTTACATTTAGTTATCATGGCTAACAGCCAAGGGCACTCACTTGCCCCCCACATGGCGGAGGTGCATCTCGTGAGGCATCATGTTACATGGCATGTGACGTGTCCCGCCGGGGAATGGGGAACGTGGTTGGCCTTCTCCCTGCACAAGGTTGGTCAGGGAGGAGGCGGCAGAGTGGGGCCACCAGGCTCCCCGCTCAGCCTCCTCATCCCCGCATGACATCAGCAGGGTTTCACGACATAGGTGGGGTAGATGCGGCAGAGCAGGCTACTGGATTTGGAGGGAGCCCAGCCCCCTTCTTGAAAAACTGGGGGGCTGAAGACCGCTCGGCCCCCACCACTGTACATTTGCTAATAGCCACTGATTCATTTTCCTTCAGGAATTTGTCTAATGCTTTAAAAAGCCATCTAACTCAAATATTCTGCAAACCTGGAACACAAACCAAAGAGGGGTTTTCTTTCTTAAACTGCTTCAGAAGCATTCCTAGTATGCATTTTCAAATGCAGTCAATATGTTAATTTCCCCACAACTGAACTTTTGTGATAAAGTCATAGAAGTTAAAAAAGAAATTTTATTCATTTCATAATTGAATCACAGAGCAACAAAATGTGGTAAATAAGTAAATGAAGCAGCATTGCCCCTTGGACTAAATTAACTCCCTCTCGAATTCTTTTCAACTATATACGGTATATCTTGCCCATTTAGCAACTATACATATGTACATCATTTTGCTTGAGCTGCACTGTATCCTAAATTAATTATGCCAGGATTTTCACAAGTAATGGGTAAGGATGGTCTTTGGTCCCACATTTTAAAAGGATGGGCCTACATTTTAAAAACAAATAATCCATTCGGGATTAAAAATGCCTCTTTGCTGCTTTCAATTTTACAATAACTTTCAGAAGAAGCACTCTTGAAAATGCCACAGTATTCTAGATAGCAATGTCAGGGAAACTGCAGCAAATAGAAAGTGGCAACAAAAAGAAACACTTGCATTTTCACAAATGACACGAAAATGACATTTTTCACACTTTGTGCAAACACGCAAGTGATAGAAGCATAGTTTTTAGTGTTCAAAAATGTGCAACCATCTGGTTTAAATTGACTAAAAGCCATGCAGAAAGTGGATTTTGCCATTTATGAAGCACATGCTACAGACCAGGCAAGTGGGCTGCAATAGCTGTAACCTTTACTGCAGAAAAAAGCAAAGAGGTAATGCAAATTAGTTGGAGCTGTGGTGAAGTGACATCACGGATTTGTAGGAGCTAAAAAAAAGTCAATTGTGAAGACACCTCAGGAATTTTCACATTTGAAGTTTCTGTCACTTGGTGCTTAAATGGGTCTATAATGTAATTTTAAACCCGAAACTGAGCAGAATAGGTATTTCAGCTCTATTCCACCATTATTTACTCAAATAAGGCAGAAAATGGTCAGACGAACTATTCAGTGTTGTGTAATATGGGTGACATGGACTATAGCATCGTTTTGCAGTACAATTCCAATTTCCTGCTTGAACAAGCTATGTCGCTAGTATCTTCACACCACTAGGAGACAAGCTACAGTAAGGGTTGATGTTAAACCAAGCTTATGGTTAATTGCCTCACACTTACATATTCCTTCACATTTTTCGTCTTCACAGCTTTGTAAGAGGAGTATGCTGGGTACAAGGTGCCGAAAACCAGCCTGGATATTATTTAAACAGAAAAGAGAAAGGAAGAAGAAAAACCTCCTGAGATTATTCAATCAGCTTAGAGTCGGCTCCAGGCCGGAGAAGCCCCGGTCCCTGCTAGCCCGCCCATCCACCCTCTTCTCCCCTTCCGCTGCCAGCGCAGAGCAGGCCTAGCGCAGCGGCTGCAAGGCTGGCAGAGCGTCAGAGGCGCTGGGTGCCCTACCTGCAGCCCTCAGGTGGTGGCGCCCAGAGGCCGTTAAACGGACAGCAGCTTAATAAGCGGGGGGGGGGGGGAAGGACCGCGGTGTCCAGGCGACGCCCCTGGGCTCGCTCTTGTCACCTGTCAGGGTCAGGGCTAAGCTGGGCGGGGTGGCAGCAGGGGCCGTGGGGGGGTGGGCGTCCGCCTCAGGAGCCCCCGAGAGGCAGAGGAGCCGAGGAGCCGAGAAAAGGGCTGGGCGCAGCGGGCACCACCGGGCGGGGTGGGATTCGGGAGAGCCGCCCATCCAGACGACCCCCGTCCCCATCTTCTTCCCGTTGCCTAGCAACGGGCGAGGAGGGCCTCCCCGTCGCCGTCGCCCCCCTCCTCCCGCCGCCGCCGCCGCGCGCTTACACCACCAGCCGGGAGATGATCCAGGAAACCATGGCGAGGCCGAGGCTCCTCCGGGGGCCGGCGGGGACTGGCGAGCTGGCTTTAGGCAGCGGTACCAGCGAGGAAAGGAGAGCGCGCTGTTAAAGGGCAGGTTCCTGCAGCAAGCGCGGCCCCGCCCCGGCTCCTTAAAGGGGAGGAGCCAGCGGCGCCTGTCGGAGGGAAAAAGAGCAGCGGGCGCGTGGCGGTGGGTTCGGCGTCAGTGCGGCGGTTGCTGCTGCTGCTGCTGCTGCTGCTGCTGGGCCTTCGCGTCATCTCTCTGTGGCAGAGCAGCAGGTCCGGCGCCTCCGCCAGGCCTCGCGTCAAGCGACACGCTCCCCGCCCTAGAGGGCAGAGCCAGCCCCGCAATAGCGCTCGTCTCTGGACCAGCGCTTTAGAGGGCTCGCAGCGCAGTCCTTGCCACGCCTCCTCAGAAGTAAGTCCTGTTGAGTTCAGTACGGCTTACTCTCGGGGAAACGGGGTTCAGGTGGGCAAGCCGGTTTCCGACGCCGCAACTCAACCCTGGAATAGGCAGCCTCAAGCCTCAGCCAGCCAGTTGCGTCTTTCAGATATTCGTGCGCAAGAAGAGCCTCCGGATTTATTATATTGGTCGAAACCGTTAAAGGGCAAGGCCGGGAAATAACCGAAAGGCCCCCTCGCCATAGAAGTAGACAATGGATATTGGTGTGGGCGGGGGGCTCTCTTCAGGTACTGTTCGATTTGACAGAGTTGCCGCGTTATCCATTGGGAATCCCTAAAATCCTTGGGGTTTTGTTCAGGGCCGGGCTGAGGATGCGGAGGAAACACCAGTCTGGGCCTCTGCCAACAGCTCTCATCGGTGTCTCAGGCAGCAGCTACCCCATTCTTATCAGGTGGCCCTCTCTCCAAAACCAAAGACCCTGGAAAGGGGCACTCAAGGTCTTTTTGCACCCCTGCTCCCTTCCAGAAAGCAAGCAAAACTCCATCTTTCTCACCCAATCCCCTCAGCGTTTCCATTAGAATTGAGATTGAATACCTCTTGTAGTTTGTTAGATCATGTAATTAAATCAAATTATCTTAAACTGGCTTGTTCTTCTGTTTCCAGTATTTAAGACACGTCCCACTGTTCTAGTGGGTCTTTTTTAAACCCCCTTAATAAACAAAGCACTACAACGAATAAGATACCAGAAGTTTAAAAGATAACCCTATTTCGTTTTCTTTTGTTTTACAATTTTCTGACATCCAAGAAAGTAAAGTTAAAATGTACATGCATTCTCAGTGGCCTTGCCATTCTTCTTAAAATGTTTTTAGCATATATATTTAATGGATAAGTGGTGAAAGCATAAAAAAGGAAAAGGCGCACTGGAGTCTGTGCTTTTCAAATGTTCTACCACAACCTCAGATGTAAGGTTGTGTCAGATATATCTTAGTCAGTCTACTACTCTGTTTTGCCATGTACTAAAAAATGATACTGAAACCTTTACTACTTTTAACTGGCTCCCCAGTAGCTGAATAAGCCATAAGAAAGAAGGAAAGGAAGAGCTGGAAAGTGCCTATCAAAAGGCCAAAAAGGGAAAGAGAGTTCACTGAAACCTTCAAAGCATTTCAACAGCCAGTTGGCTGGCTAAAGCATTTCACTGCACAAGAATGAGGATGTGAAAGGAGAACTGAAAGCCACAGTATTTTGATGTGCTCCCATGATGAAATGATTAACAGTTACCCATGGCTGGCCTGCTTAATGCCTCCTGAATGGATTATTCAGCAAAAAAATTGTAATTGCTGGCCAGCACATCTAGGAAGAACAATGAAAGAGGACAAAGGGTGCTATTCAACTAAGTTTTACTCAGAGTAGACCCACTGAATTAATGAACATGACTAAGTTATGTTGTAATGGTGTGTGCCAGTCTGAACTTTTTAGATCATGGCATTGGAATAGTTGGCATAAACTTGATATAAAATATACCCCTAAATGAACTTCCTTGACCCTGGTCCAGTTACTGTCTCAAATATGTCCCATAAATATGTTCCTGGGCTCCTAATACTTTACATAAAGTTCAGCACAGTAATCTGGTGTTACCAGTAAACTTTAACATCTCCTGTAAAAAGAATGGGTTTCACAACATTAAGAAAACCTTAAGACTCTGGAAACAAATATAACTAGTTTAGTAATTTCTCAGTAAGGGGACATCATTTCAGTACCAAATAAACAAAATGAGGAACAGACAGGAACTTAATAGGAAATAATGTAACAATGGAATATAGGTGTTATTACAAATCACTAATCCCAAAGACCCTCTCCATAGCCTAGCGTTGGCTCAGAATAAAAAAAAACCTCCAGATGTTCAGTGGCTGGTTTGCTTTCATGGACCCCTTTTCACACTACTTTCTCAAGGACCAGCCTGACACTATGCTTTGCTTCAGGACACCATTCTTCCTCCCTCCCTCCCTTTGCTTTAGTGTGGGTACTGTGACAAATGTCACACTTAATTTCTCTTTGAGCTTTTGATAGGGATCTTTCTTTGCTCTTTAGACCAAGGTATGTTTATGTTGTACAGTTTGCAACCAGCTTGTATGTGTACCTGCTTTCTTAAGCCGCATCCATATATTTTGCCACATATATTCAAGTTCATCAATCTTTCTTTATTCCTTTTGCATGTGAACGTCTTGGGGCATAAGGTTAAGGCTAAACACATATTCATAAATAAATATTACAACTCCAGCAAAAGGTTCAGACACACTATAAAACAACATTCATTAATTTTAATAGGTCTACTCAGCAAAATTTGGTTGACTATCACCCAAACAGGTGGAATTCAACATAGTGCTAAGGAGGTCAGGGATCTTAATTTTATTGCTTTGGCTTCTTCTACAACTTGGAGAGGGCATGTTACATGCTCCTCTAGTATTGCTGCTATATGTTTTTAGTAGTAGCAATTGCATGACTTAGGATACAAATACTATACACACTCAAGTTTATTTCCTAAATGTTCAGAATCTAAGCAGTAGCTGAGATTTCCCATTAAAAATCCTATGAAATACAGTGCAACATAGCAATATTTTTAATGCTTAGTCACTGGAGCGCAGATGAGAGAAGCTAAAATCCAGGACAGCTTGAAACCACTACAAATAAAATATGGGTTTGCAATTCAAATCGTTGCTGATTTCCACTAGCATTTTTTGTCCTGAGGCTTAGATGCTTGGTAGCCATGATAAAATGTGTAGTTTGGAAGGCATCAACTCCTGCTTAAGAAGATTCCCTTGCTCTGAGAGAATTACTGGAGCATACAGAAAAGGAAGTACTATTAATGTCACCCACCATAACCAGTACAGTAATGTTGGGCAAATGAGACAAACCAATTGCTAGTTATGATGGCAGTATTAACTTCAGCTATCACAGACATGAATACCAGCTGCTAGGGATCATGAGCCAGAGTGTGTGGTTTTGCTCATGCCCTGCTTGTGGGCTTCCCATAGGCCAGGCTAGCCACAGAATGTAGGGCAAGACAGGCCTTTGGTCTGATTCAGCAGGCCTCTTATGTTCTAATGATGAGACCATGTTGACAGTCTGGAATATATATTGAGAAATTTCAGCTGCTGTCCTATGGTCAGTGCTGATGAACTAGAATTGTTGGGGAGTATGCATGCAGAGATGAGGGAATAGATCTCTGGGAGTGGCTATTTTACCCCTCGGTCACCCAACAAATGTGGAGAGATGTGACCAGAGCTGCATGTCATGGCACTGATTCTGGCCTTGCACCAACGCAGCTCCAAAAGTATGGGAGCCCAAGTACAGTGGTGCCTCGCAAGACGAAAAGAATCCGTTCTGTGATTCTCTTCGTCTAGCGGTTTTTTCGTCTTGCGAAGCAAGCCCATTGAAGGATTAGCGGATTAGCGGCTTATCTGCTGATTGGATCAGCTGATAAGCGGCTTAGCAAAAGGGGGGGAAAGGGAAAAAAACCAGCAGAAACTCGCAAGACACTGTTGTCTTGCGAAGCAAGCCCATAGGAAATTCATTTTGCGAAGCACCTCCGAAACGGAAAACTCTTTCGTCTAGCGAGTTTTCTGTCTTGCGAGGCATTCGTCTTTCGGGGCACCGCTGTATGCTCCAGCTGCCCAAACCTGGGTATCCAACGTTGGTTGCATGAGGCAGATTTCAAATGAGATTGCCAACGAAATTACGGTATAGCTGTAAATGGATGAGGAACATTTTGTTGGTGAAGGGAAAACTGAAGGCATTTTGAAGGGGCTTTGTAATTCAGATAAATAGCTGAGAGTAAGCACACACAGAGACTTTATCCCAGTTTGAGTGGTATAGATAAGTGGAAAAACACAATGTTTGCTACATCTTGGTTTCTTCTAAGTGACTACAACTATGACATTTTTGCTCTCCCATAGTAACTCTTACAGGGTTTAGCCTGTTCTGAATTGTGGAGTGGAGTCTGTGTTATGCCAGAGTGTTTCATGGGTCACGTTTGACCACATCATACATATAAGAGAAATAAAATACACATGGGATTGCTTGACTGGTTCACTGCTGAAACCATGTTGCAGTTTTGCTGCCTCCTGAAAAAAAGATCATTATTACTAGGTACTGAAGGGAAATGGTGCAGCAAACCTTGGAAGTTGCCTCTGAAAAATATGCATGAGTGCAGCTCTCAGGAGTTATGGGAGAGGAGTGCGAGCTCAGAAGCAAAGACACTTCTTTAGCCCCATCCACAATTCCTCTTGCACAGATTCAGTGTAGGTTTAAAGAAGATTCTACAGTAAATGACTTTTATTTTTTAAAAAATGAAATAACCGTGAACATATTAACAGGCCTGCAGGTGGCACTACAGTACAGCTGGATAGAAGGTAGATATAGTCCCAATGTACAGTCAAACAATGGAATCCATCAGTTCAATGGTGACAATTCTGAATACAACTCTATCAAGCAGGAACATTTTACTGAAAATATTTCTGGACAAAGCTGATATTGAAAATTAGCTCTGGGAAGTATAAGTCCCAATCTAGAACTGACAACTGGTGAACTATTACCTGGTTTGCCAGTTTAGGGAGAGATGTACAACATCTCCAAAACATAAAAGTTCTTTCCCCCCCTTGCATTTGTGGAAACTGGTGTTGGAAGTCAATTTCTTTTAGCTCTCCTCTGGCCAATTGTGCTATTTTGGATTTATTTCTAAGAATCATTTCTTGAAAGGTTTTACTGAAAGGAAGACTAAACACAATGTGCCTTTCCTTGTAACCCAGGAACAGTTGTGGTATTTCAAATTCTAAAAATATCTACTTTCATGAAATACTGTTTCACTACAAACCTAGTTTTTCACTAAATACACATTTTTAAATCCTGGAGCCATCAGGGAAAAAGTGGTTTCTCTCTGCGATTCTGCGTTTCTACAGTGTATAGCGAACTCTTAAAAAGGGAGCATGAAGAACATCTTTCTTTCCTTGGCCTGTGTCAGACTTAGGAGGACCTGCTTCAGCAGCTGGGCTCCTGGTGATCACACTCTTTCAGAGTTGGCTACTCAAGTCTGCAAGAGAATGTCCATCTTCACATCATTCTTTCTAACTTCTTGGAAAGACTAACTAGGCATGAAAAAGGTTCACACGTTCTATTCATAATAGGCAGGAACACCACATGGTTTCCATACAATTTAAATTTGCAAAAGGCCACAGGAAAGGGACACAGCACCTTTCATTAGGTGGGAAACTTTGCATGTTATAGTGACCTTCCTTTAGTTTCCTTAGTATTGAGGCAGCATAGAAGACGGTGGCTGGAGAGTGTAATGAATGCCATGGCATCTCTTAGCGAGAAGCATCTGGCTCCTGCACAGGCAGGTATGTGCGCTCCCCTTCTATACTGTGAGCAAAAAAATGACTCCAGAGGGGGGGTGTTTGGAATCTCCAGTTCCTACGACCTAGCCAGTTTGGACTCGTGAGCCTTTAGTGTGCCAACAGCATCTTTCACTGCATGGTAGATAATGTTCTTCACCTGCAAAGAGAAGAAAATGAAGACACTGAAAATCAAAACTCTGAACAGTCATTTTCATCTACTATGTAAGACACGCCAGAGTTTCTCAATTATTCATTCACTGTATTCATAAATGAATATGGGAAGGTGTCTGAGCTGCTAATACTTCTTACAAGGATACTGGATCAAACTCGAAAAGCATCCAATAAAATATTACATCCCTACTCTCAAACCAAAGTCAGGAGAACCCCTTAATTGCCCTCCCCCCCCTTTTTTGGCAAAACATGTACACATCTACTATGATGATCTTTTCTTAGCAACAGGCTAAGCCTTTGATACTGGTTTAAGTTGGATTGCCTCTAAAAGTATAGTGTGTTAGTGGAAAAGCACCCCCACAAGGCAGCCTTCCTACTGCAAGCCATTCCAGAGCATCCAGAGGAGTCTTTTGAAAGTGCAGGGGGCTACAGTGAAGAGGAAACAGGAAAGCCCCAGTGGAGTTCTTCTTGCCCTTCTTTAGGTTCAACCCACTTTATAAGCATTCAGCTAACACAGGGTTGCCATATTTCAAAAAGTAAACAAAACCCATGTTCATTGACCTTTTCTTAAATAAAAAAATGCCCCAAACCCCCATGATTTTTTGATTGACTTGCCCAAGATCCAGGACAAAGCACCACATTTCAGAAATTCCCTCCCATGCGTCAATCCCCCCCCTCCAATGTATGGCAGCCCTAGCTAACATGACCAGCAGCTAGCTTATAACTTTAGTCAAATTTAACCCAATGCATGTGGAAGACAGGAGTGCCTGGCGTGCTCTGGTCCATGGGGTCACAAAGAGTCGGACACGACTAAACGACTAAACAACAACAACAACCCAATGCAGTTTTGCAAATACTTTCTGCCAAATCTGATATGTGCTTTAGAGGTTGTTCCATGAAAACAGATGCTTACCTGCAGCTTATCTTCATGGTTTGTGTGAGTGTTAGACAGGTGCCTGAACTCCTGGGTTAGGCGGAAGCAGTGTTTCACATGTTCTGGAGATACAAAATCTTCTGCTACTTTAATGCAGCTATACAGATTATGAACCTGAAAAAATAAGCAGCAGAACCGGGTGCTAGATAAACATCAAAACTCAACAATCCAATGTATATTCAAAATATTGCTTTCTGCAGTATAAATAAGATTGGTAAATGCTATTTCAATGTGTTCATTAGCCACATCTAACAGGTAGAAAGAGATCAGACGTTCAAAGTAAGTTTTCCAAACTGCCTTCCATTCAAATACAGTGGTACCCCGCAAGACGAACGCCTCGCAAGACGGAAAACCCGCTAGACGAAAGGGTTTTCCGTTTTGGAGGCGCTTCGCAAAACGAATTTCCCTATGGGCTTGCTTCGCAAGACGACAGCCCATAGGGAAATCTCAGGGACAGTGGGGAAGCGCAGCGCGTCTTCCCCACTGTCCTCGGACCTCCTCCGAAGCCTGGCGGCGGAGCGGGGACACCTCCTCCCGCCGCCGCCGGGCTTCGGAAGGCTCCTCCGAAGCCGGGCAGCGGGGCGGGAACACCTCCACCCGCCGCCGGGCTTCAGAAGGCTCCTCCGAAGCCGGGCGGCGGGGCAGGAACACCTCCTGCCGCCGCCGGGCTTCGGAACGGTGCTCCGAAGCCGGGCGGTGGGGCGGGAACACCTCCCGCCGCCGCCCGACTTCGGAACGGTGCTCCGAAGCCGGGCGGTGGGGAGGGAACACCTCCCGCTGCCGCCCGGCTTTGGAACGGTGCTCCGAAGCCGGGCGGCGGGGCGGGAACACCTTCTGAAGGCGGGCGGGGGGCGAAAGTCTTTGCTCCCCCCTGCCTGCCTGTCCCGGAGGGCTTTTGAAGGCAGGCGGGGGGGGGGGGAGCAAAGAACTTTCACCCCCCGCCCGCCTTCAGAAGAGGTCCAGGACCTCTTCTGAAGGCGGGCGGGGGGCAAAAGTCTTTGTCCCCCCTGCCTGCCTTCCCAGGGGCTTTTAAATCACCCCGGACAGCGGAGAAGTCCTCCGCTGTCCCAGGGCGATTTTAAAATGCCGCCCGCCAGCATTTTACGATCGCCCGGACAGCGGAGAAGTCCTCCGCTATCCCGGGTTTTTTTTAAATGCTGGGAGTGGGAAGAAAAGCCCTTGTCGTCCCCCCCCCCAGCCTTCAGAAGAGGTCCGGGGACAGACTGTCCCCGGACCTGGTCTGAAGGCAGTTTCCCTAGGAACGCATTAATTGATTTTCAATGCATTCCTATGGGAAACCGTGCATCGCAAGACGAAAAACTCGCAAGACGAAGAGACTTGCGGAACGAATTAATTTCGTCTTGCGAGGCACCACTGTAATGACTTCGCACTATGAGTCAAATAACAGTTTTTCATCAATACAGGCCAGATTGTGTGGGAAATGTGTGATTATTTTTTCTAGGGTCATTTTATATTTAAAAAAATGATGAGGCTTCAAGTTAATACTTTTAAAGGAAGACCAAGATGACAGTAATAACCAAGATCAAGAAAACCAAGAAAATAAGAGTGGAGAAAAACAGTTCTTCACAATGAAGATAGGAAAAATAAAAAACCCGTGTTAGGTAAGTAAGAAAAGTTAGGAGTGGGACGGATCACTCTGGAAAACAAATTTCTCACTGTCCCTTGAATGATGACCAAATGGTGAGATGCCCAAGCTCAGGCAATCGTCTCTCAGCTAAATAAGTCAGGATGCACAGAAACCTTCTGCCCATGCTCGCACTCCTCCTCACTCCTCTCATTATGACATTCTGCAATCTCCAACTTTTAAGTCTCCAACTAACCAACTTCCCTTTTCATCCAAACCAAGAAACTATGGTTACCAGCTTCAGAAGAAACAAAGATATTTAAATAGTGGCTTAAAATCCTGCCCTGTTCTGAAACTGGTAGGCACAGGGTTCAATCCAGAGAAGGACTCTTGGATCAGGGCTTTATGGCTCCCCACCCCCAAGACCCACTGCTCCTCCATAAGCTGCTCCTGAAAACAGACAGACTCACTGGACTAGCATAGAATTTGGTGCCAAGTGAATGAGAGAAAGATAGAAAAACTTGAATAATTTAGTGGGGCCACTTTGCACGAGTCAGTTTCCAGGTTCAGATGAACAGCAAACTCTGGTTAACTGCGGATTTCTGAGTTTTAATTGCTGTGTTCTGCAAACTGAAGGAAAAAGGAGGCTACGTGTGAGAGCAGAAGGCCTGTGCATATATTGGCATATTAGGCCAAACAAAGTTGACATCTGCTGCTTAACTGCCTCCTGAAACAACTGGCAAACATGCAGAAATAATTATCACCACTTTAGCATACACCTATGCTTTATGATGTGCATGATAAAATTTGCAAGGAGAATTGCACTGTAAATAAAGTTTGAATTCTTATTTAACATATTTATATCCTGTTCTTCTGTTCACAGAATACGCAAGAGTTTAATGGCATAAACAGGAATGAGGAACCCACAGTTCTCCACATGTTTGTGGACTACAACTCCAGTAATTCCTGACCATTGGTCATGCTGGGTGGAGCTGATAGGATTGAACAATATTCAGAGCACCATAGGTACCACAATCCTGGTATAAGAATAATAAAAGGAGACAACTGCAGCAAGCAGACAAGATCCAGAGCTGGGATGAGGGAACAGTTTTAGTTTGAAAACAAATTATTGGTTCACACCTGGGTGCTAGGCACTACAAAGTTATTGAATCCTTGCGAGACTCAAATAATCAGCTGTACCCAGAATCTACAACAAACATTTTATTCCTTCACCTAAGAATCCCAGATAGCGAATTTACACTAAAGTAAACACGCTAAGAGCATATGCTGATATTTTACTTTTAATTATTCAAGTTTCCAGTATTCAAGGAATATGGACCCCCCCAACCCTTTCAAGAACTGGAATAAATTTTTGAGAAAAACATATGGAGCTTGAGACCCAGGAATAGTAGACATGGAACTCTATAGTAAGGTTCTGAAACTTGACACTTCTGAGAACTAGAGTTCTCCTTATTTCAGCTTCTAGAATTTCACCAAGCAGAGTCAGCAGGTTTTCAGTACTCTAAACTTGTTCCCGCCCCCCAACAGAAAAAGCTCAGGAAAACCAAACTAACCAATTGTACAGTGTTTCTGAAAATTCTGTCACATTCTAAAGTTGTGCTCTTTTTGGAATGCTCCATGAACAACTTGTTTTATGCCCTTAAGTTTTTACCCTGCTCTTTCAGGCCCTAGCACTCCACACTCACCTGGTGAGGGGCCCCTGCAGGAATAAATACAGCATCTCCCAGGAACTGCACTATTGCCCAGCCTTGTACTCCATACTCCTCATACAGACGCTTACGGAGGGTCTGGTCCAGGTACCAGCTTTGGTCATGGATTGGGTCATGATCTGGAGGATTTTCTTGTCCTTGTTCTTCACCAACCTAATACAAATGTATCAGAGTTTAATGCTCCCTACTTGCAGATTTCTTCTTAATCTGTATTCAGCAAACAACCACAAGTTACTTTATGATGAAATTCTTAGCTTTGGCTAAGGTGGACTTTGAGACAATAAGCAAGTATGACAGGAAAAAATCAAAATCTCACAGCAGATATTACAGCTGCCCTAGTCCATTCCCAGACTATTTAGGGCATTAATACTCCACTATTCAACAAGGTTTTTAGGGCAGTCCAATTAAAATATTGGGACACAAGTTTTATCAGAAAGTATAGAATAATGTGTGAAATATTAAACTCCTGAAACATTCAAACATCACACCTTGCGAAGAAGTTCCCTGATCTTCTCAGCATCCTTAGCAGCATAAATGTGCCATAGTGCTCCAGGCTTCTCCTTTGCTTCATGGATTCGCTGTTTTGTAACATCATCAGCATCTCCCTCATCAATCGTTTTCAGCACCTCTGAAATTCACATCAGTAAGTTGCATGGCTTTCTAGTGTAATGTGTAACAATCAAATGAATTCAAGGAAGCACAAAACTACAGCCATAAGAAATTATCTAAGAAAGTTATCCTACTTAATGTTACAGGACAGTTAGGAAATTCGAAAGGACCAAATCATATTATCTTTAGTAATTCTGGAAAAAGCACTAAATTTGTTCCCCTTGTCAAGAGCACATCAGTTCAAACCTGCAAGGGTGCTTATGTATGCCTAAAAATCATATATTATGTTTGCACTATCCATATATCACAAATATATAACCTAAGAAACACATCAAACTGGTGACATTTGCATTTGTGCACAGGCGATACTTTCAATCAGGACTCCACATCCAAGTTTCATCCTGGCAGAGTTAGCGCCTCAAAGAAGTACTCTGCTTATTATAATGTTCCGCATGATTCTTAGACAGGTATCTCTTGAAAAGAAACTGATACATCTACTCATGAGTAAATTCACATGACTAGGCATTCCAGTTTGCAGCTGCACTATCTTTCCCCTCCTCTGATTACCTTTGTTCATATGTATTACCAATGTGCAAAGAGCAACACAAGAACAGAGAAGAAATCAAAACAAAAAGAAATTAAATGGTGCAGGCCTAATATAAGCAATATTTTGCATATCTAGGGGGAGATTCAGAAGTTTTTCAAGTTAAACCTTGAAAAAGATCATCTTAGAAGTTTACCATCATCATGAGAACCTTCCCCGATGGGAATTCCAACGTACACCATGACGTTAACGGCATCTGACACATCCAAATGCAGATTGGTTGTACCAACTCTTCTGTCTTCTGCCGTTATCAGTCCTACGAAAAGCAGCAAAGAAGAGAGATGATGACAGCAAGCTTGAAGCTGCTTGTTATAGGTATGCTTTTTTATGCTACATTCAAAGTATATCACCACACAGAGAATATTCAGCTATTAGCCATGATAATGTGAACAGTAGCAGAGATACTTGATCTCTGATGATTAGATATCAAGGGTAGCCAACATGATGTCTTTCAGATGTTATTGGATTCTTAACTCCCACCAGTCCCAGACATTAAGGTCAAATGTCAAGGATGAGGGGGTATGTAGTCCAGCAACATCTGGAGGGCATCATAAGGGCACCTACTATGCATGTTTAACTATAAAAGGAGCCAGACTTAAGGTGCAAACTCCCTATCACTTTGTAATTGCAGCACTTAGTACAAGCAGATGTTATGGTCCACTGCTTCAAATCAACAAATGCACTTTATTGAATATTTTTTAACACGGCCACTACCACACTTGAAGTGGTACACAACCTGATAAAAATAAAATGCACACAGAAAAGCCACTAAGGACTCAGCTCTTAATAGGTGTCCTAGAAACAGCAGCAGAAAGGAAAATCCAGGCCAATCACCTTCAGCCAATAACAAAGTCTATTCCGAAACATCAGGTTTTCCCAAGCCAACAGAACAAGGGGGCATCAAAACATGTTTCCAGAGTTGACGATCAATGCTTCCTTTAGCCCCTTAAGGAAGTAGCCCCTTCTGCTGTGATCTATTTACCACAGCTAGCAAAAGCTTATTGAACTTGGGCCAGGCAGATTTAACAGCCAAGATGGGCAAGGGTTGAGGATTCTTCTCCCAAGAATCACATCCATTTGTTTGGAAAATAGTAGTTGAAAGCTGCTCATCAAAACTGGACAGGCAGATGCTCCTGAATCCCATACCCAGATCTGCACCAACACTGGAATCCAAGTTGGAGCAGATGTGAGTGATTTTATCTGTAAAATATTTTCCAAACTGATCACAGCACACCTCAGGGGGCTTCTCTCGTTGGGATGAGAAGACGAATACAGTCCTTTTACAGGTTAAGAGCACATGGATGCAACTGAATATGGCCACATAAACTAGTGTAAAAACTCATCTGCTCTTCAGTCTGATGGGCATGGGTCCTTGAGTTCTCTTCCCTGATTTGAACAGCATCATTTTCATTTCATTTTACAAAGTTCTCTTTGATTCTGACAACACTGTCTGATTCCATTTAGTCTACAATTACCAAATTATCTTCCACTTCTAATGACATTATACTTTTAATTGGAAGCAAACAGATTTAAAGGAAACAAATTAATTTTATGACTAACATGGGTAATAATCCATCTCACTCATTTACTTCTCAGTCCATATACTTTCATAAGCCACAAAGTATCAGTAGGGACAAAATTATGCTCTCCTGGTCTACATACCATATGCGTTGTACATTTTGGGACCCAGATCTGGTCGTACAAAGTAGCTTGGCAACCTTGATGCCAGATTCAGTCTTCCATCCCTCTTAGTGTACTCTGGGAGAGGAAGGTTCTCCATTAGGTCCTCAAACCTGAAAAGGGCAAGTACCATGTTAGACACTGGCAAAGGCAAGAAAAATACATTACTAGAACACCAACAATTCTCACAGAGGCCCAGACCCAGAGCAACAAGGGATCTTACCTTGTCGGCATCATGTCTCTAAAATCTTCTCCCGGAGGCCAGTCCTTTAACTTCAGTACCATGGGCTGTCCATCATCAGATCTTAGACGCTCTGGAAAGAAATAGTTTTACTTGGCTTGTATGTCGTTCTATCGCTATTTGTTTTTCCTATGAAATCTACAGGATATTTTGGGAGTAGGGGAGGGAAGAATGAAACCTAAATCCATAATGAGAGATCTGGGTTTAAATCTCCTGTTCAGCTATGACATTAATAGTGTCATAAGTTGGGGCAGAGACTACACTGATGTGATAGATAACTTTTCACAAGTAGTCTCAACAGAATTAGGTGGCACTTACTAGAAATGACCTCAAAGCCATCCCAGAAGTCACGCACTTTCACATCTGAGATTATGGCACAGTTCCTACAATTGACCAGATCTACATCCTGATCTCCAAATTCTTGACTAAAGGCCTCTGGTTTCCAGAGCTCAGGCTTCAGCTTCTTATGAACACCAGAAACTAAAACAGGCTGTGAAAAGAAAGAGGAGGTATTATTCCAAAATGACAATTCGCAGAAGGCATTTTATTTTTTTATTTACTAATGTATAATCTTTCATAAAACTATAACCAGACAAAATGAAAATAAGAAACCACTATGTTTCCAGTATTATTTGTTAAAGATTTTCTGGTCTGAAAATGTAAGAGATGGAAATGTTGGCAAAGGACCAAGCTGTTGTCGTTTTGTTTTTAAAAAATGGATTCCTAAATGATGGACTTGTTTAAGAAGAAAAACAACAACAATTTCTGCAGGAAGGCTGCAACTCAGATAAACAAAATAAACATATATTCTCCACTAATCCTCTGTATATTTTACTTGGCTGCCTTAAAGAAGTTATAAGGATGGAGCGTTCAAAATTAGAAGACCTTTTAACAGCAGCAAAAATAATTACAGGCACCAACAGAAACAGAAGCAACTATGGAAGTTACTGATTGTATGAAACAACAAAATAGATGTAATAACAAATATGCTCTGGTTGCTAAGATATCATTTTGTATAAATACAATATAAAAAAGAAAAATTAATGTAAATTCAAGTTAAGTAGGTCATACCTTATAGTGATGAATTTTAAGACTATTATATGTTATTATAGATTATGTATTTCTAATATTTTGGGAGGTTTCGTAAATTTATGTATGGATTAAAAAATCAAAGTCCAACTTCTGTGCTAAGAAAAGCTATTCTAGTTTTATACAAATTGAAATCTATGGGCTGATGACCATCTTTTGATAATACCCAATATATCTACCTTTTTAACAGAAGCTTCTGGCTGCTGGAAATCCTGGTCAACCCAGCCAAGTTCTGAATGTTCATCAGGCATTATCCGTATTCTATCTAGCCCAATTTCCCAACCATAAGGGCCCAAAACTTGTTGCTGGAATTTAACTGAATCCCAGGGTTCTAAGGATACCACATCCTGTTCCAGAAATGAATTTTTGTGCTTGTATCACACATAGACAAGTGCCATTAACTGTGTTTTGTCCTTCAACCTTAAACTACTAACAAAGTCTGCACCAACATAATTATTATTAAATAGCTGCTAGTTTGTTTTAAGTACAATGAAAATCTTGCCACAGGCAGAGAGGATGTCCACACAAACTTTTTATTTACCTGGCCCTGTTTCCAACACTCCCTGAAGATCTTCCAGTTGTTTTTATTGCTGGGGTCATGGAGACACAAAAGCCTTCCGTCACAGAGCCAAGAATGGGAAGTGTGTGGGTCCAGCACATTTAATCCCATTACCATCTCTTTCACTTCTTTCTGAGTATCGGCCACATTGCTTGCTCGCTTGGCAGCATCAGACGTCTTCTTATTTTCCACCACTGAGGCAATAATATGATCAAGGAAATTTGGCAAGCTGGCCTTATTCTTAGCACCCTAGAAGACACAAATCCACATAGCAACCCAGGTCTTGGGTAAAGAATTAGAATATACTGCCTGTGCCACAGATTCTGATCTTTCAACCAACTAAACACTTTCTAAAGTGGCTAAAACAATGCCAAGGAAAGAATAACAATGTGTTGAACCAAAGGGGAACTGTTCCAGAAGCTCTGCAAACGCCATCTGGGTAGTCAAGATAACACCACAATTAACTGGTAGTTGTTGTAACAATGAGCTCATATATGTTTATATTCACTTGCTGTGATAGAAGCTAATTGGCATGTTCATCTGTGGGCTTGGGGCCAGAAAGGGGAACAACCTGTAAGATTTGGATATTTGCCACTTATGCCCTCATCTGCTCAGGCGAAATTATGGGACGTCTTGGCCAAAGTGCTGATGAATAAAGAATGTATACCGTAATTGTTTGCTTGGGTGCGGATTACTCATGTCAACCTCTCACTGTGTCTGTAAAGGCTCCACTGTAAGTCTACATTTCCTTCTTATAATAAAGTACCAGACCACTCCGGCATTTTCGAAATCTTTCTTTGGTATACTTGAACCAAACCACTCCCACGAACCCACCTTTGGGCCCGTGGACAAACAATAATATGCCTAAATAAATCTTATTTTGAAAAGTTCAGTATAGGTTTTCCTACTGTAGAAAGAGATCGTACCACTTTAAAGAAGCAACTATCTATACTTCTAAACAAAAATAGTATTACTTACAGTGGAAGCTCCAGAAAAGACAGGAGGAAAAGGGATGCCTGTATCAAGTGAAGCCTGAGGCAGCTTTCCAGGCCCGGAGTTAAGCAAATCGCGAAGACTGGAACCTTCTGTCTTGTTGCTTGAGGCAACTGGGCCCAATAAGAGACTATTAAAAAGCTTTGGAGTTAAAGGGGAGGCCTTTGCATTGGCGTTGAAGGAATCCAATCCAAAAGGTGATTGAGATTCTTTATTGAGCACTGACCTCAGTGATCCAGCTTCTGTAAAAGAGCAAAAAAGGCACCATGAGAAGACGTATATTTCCGCGCGCCCCCCCCCCAAGGAAGTATTTTGACAATCACAGAGGAGGGAAGTGAGACTATGAATTGTAACAAGAGATTTCAAACTTATCATAACTACCGCTACAATATTTATGAGGACAAAACAAGTAAGCCAAAATAGCAGCTGTAATTGGAAAAAGATAGCAAGTATGAGAGGAAGGAGAAAATAAAAGATTGCATAAATACTAATGTGTATCTTTGGACATTCTTCAACTGTAGATACAATTCTTGTAATCATAAGCAAGAGACTTTATGACTGCTTTTTTAATCAGCATGGAATGGAATGTCTTAATGTCAAAGGGCCAGTGTTTTATGTGTGACCTTCAAAGGTTTAGCTATGCTCCAGCCGGCATCAGTTTAAATTTGTTAGGACACAAATCTTCCAGAAGATTTACAAAAAAATCCTAGTAGCTATCCAGATACCAGCCACTCATACATTTGATCATTAAACACATGAGAGAAAAAATGCAGTAAGGAGGTCTCAGTATGAAATCCAAGCAAAATAAAACCCAAACTACACCTTTACACAAGTTCTTTACCAGTTTAAGATGTACTAAGATGGCCTAAGAAATGGACAAAACCAAGTATTTATGTATCAGTTTTACAAAGCCAAAACAGATAGGTTAGTCCAGAATAACCTAGACTTTTAATCTCAAGGTTTTGAGTTCAGGGCCCATGTTGAGCAAAAGATTCCTGCATTGCAGGGGGTTAACTAGATTACCCTTGTGGTGCCTTCCAACTCTACAATTCTATGTGAAATGCAGGTGCAATACTACTGTTTGGATAGTTACCAAATTTTCAGACAGGCATGGAATTCCATGTGATATGACTCCCCTCACATCAAATAAATGATGTCAGCACTTGTGAAATTACAAGAGATGTTAAAAAGTATTTTTTCCAATACAGTTGCAGCATATGTGAAAGTGACATGCTGCATTTGTTTTATTAGTGCTGTAATCTTTTAAACATCCCTGAATTGCTAAATACCCAAAATTAATCCCTCAGCATGCTTGAAACTTCACAGAACTATCCGTTTGCCAGTCCCAGTGTGGATTATGAACATCAAGAGTATTAAAACAATGTGTCTTGACATGCAAAAAGCTGCCATCTTGGAGTGTCCCTGGTTTTTTCAGTCTTCTAAATTCTCATCTTCAAAAACATCTCTCTCTCTCCAGGGTGATAATCTGCTCTCTAGCAAAAATCTTCAGCTCCCCAATAACTTACCTTTTGTTTCTTCTTTTGCCTTTTGTGTTGCTAAATCTGCAAGCCAATGCAGCGCTGAAGAGGGACTTGTTTCTGGACATAGTGACTTATTAGGTTTTGTCTCCCCACTGTTACTGGTTCCTTGAGCCTCTGTCTTTATAGGCTCCTCAGCTTTGTCCTCCGTAGCTTCAGACTTAGGAATAACATTAGTGTCCGTCTGCCCTCCTTCTGTTGTCCCTGTGCCACTGGAGAAAGCGCTTTCATTGGCAGGTGTGGATACACTGGGATTCATACTGGGCAGCTGCTGAAACAGAGGATCACACACGGGGAAGTCAAAATGTGGTAACTGAAACTTAAGTATTTCTTTAAACAACTGAGACAAATGTAAAGTTTTTTTTAAAAAAACTAGCAATATTAAGACTAGACACAAGCATGAGACAAACTCAAAATACTTTAAGGCAGTCCATCTTCCCCCCAGATCAGAAGGGTCTCCCTAACCCTTCGTAGAACATTGGGGTGGAGGGCTGCAATGGGGAATAGTGGTATGGGGGACTTAGCTTCCATGAATCCATTACATGAGCTTATTCTGGATACAAGCCAATATATTGGATAAGGAGACCAGGGTACATTATTATTCTATCAAATTTCAAAAACAAACAAAAAACATTTGACACTAACAGGTTGTGTATATTCCAAACTCAGAAAAAATAAGTATTCTACTGGCAGACACACTATCTGAGGCCATGTAAAAAGGCAAAATAAGTATGAAATACAACATCTTTAGTAATGGCTTTTTCTTTATAATCTGCATTTTCATTAACATAGCACTTCAAATTGCACAAAGCAATAGCAAATAAATATTTGAACACACAAAACACCAACAACTCTTTTTAAAAACAACAGCCCAGATCAGGATGCCTAGAGGAAGTGGACAATATCTATCAGGATCACATAACAGATTTCGGCCATAATAAAAGTTCACATACCTGTGAAATTCCATTGGTGACGGCAGGTCGCAGCACAGATTTATTCTGCCGATTAATACATGGGCAGTTGGCTTTAATTCCCCATTTGCCACGGGCTGCATGAACCATGTCTCCAATACTATAGAGTGCTGAAAAGTGAGAAACCTTAGTATCAAATTTTGTAACAAAATCTGAAAGTCTTAAAATGCAAGGACCGGTATCTTCCTGTTTACGGGCTGAAATGGTAGATCTTCTAGCTTTTTACAAGCGTGAACCTATGTTTAAGAGTATGGCTTTTAGGCTGGGAAGGGAGACCCTCTGTCCGTATAAAAATCATTACCTTTGTTGTGACAATACTATTAATGACACTAATTGTTAGGACACTCTCTTTAACAACTGCCTCAAGTAGCTTTAATAACCTATTAAGCATCCTTGTAAGCGATGAGAACTCTGCAACTGCAGATGCATTCTTGTTACAAAAATGCATTCAAATAATGAATCCACCTGGCTGGATCGGATGGCAAAAACGAACCACGACCTAACAAGGACGTGGCAACAGTCATTACCTCAGGCTGTAAGAGAGGGAGTGAAGGGAAGCAGGATCCTATAAAGCTCAGCTGAGAAGACAGCACCATTAGGCCGCTGCTCCTACCAACTGTTGTAGCAGAGAGGAGGACAATGAGGGAAGCAGAGCCATGCCACTGGCTCAGCTAGGAGAGCAGCAACTTTTTGTTCCTGTCAGCAAACTGTTCTCCATTCCTGCTGATTGTGATAAGAAATTTGTTACTATGAACTCATGCCCAAGGTTGCTGTTCTCCTCCTCCCTTCAACCCTTTCCCCTTGACTTTTAGATTGTAAGCCTGAGAGCAGAGGCCATCTTATTATTGGTATTTGCAAGCTGATCTGGGAACCTTTGTGGCTGAAAAGCGGGATAAAATCTGTCAAAGAAGAGAGACATGACAGGACACGGAAAATAGATTCACCTGTGCCAGGGATTATCTGTGTTGGCATGAGATTCTCTGGTTCATGCGACTGTCCCTTTGCACACTTCAACCATGAAAAAACCTCTTCATCACCAATCTCCTCTGTCTCTGAAATAGAAAGACAATTAGATTGTTTAACTTTCCAAATGCTTGCTTGCATGTTCCAGTACTACAACAGCTTCAAACTAATAAATTCATAGGTGGCAGGTTTTGCTGAGCACTCTCTTCATAGTCAAACAAAACATGCAACAGCCGTCTGTTGTGGTGCTTAATGTGCTACTAAAACCCTTCAGAGACAGTCGCAGCTGGATGGGAGTTTCAGTCCAAAACAGCTGGAGGGCTAATGAAGGCTGTGCTAATGGAAGGTGTGTCAATACAACAACCGTTAGGTATGCAAGATTAAAACATGAGCACACAAACCTAGAATCAATATTCTGTCCTATTTCCACACTGGAAGATGTTTTTTCAAGCTCTCTTGAAACTCTCCACAACTCCTTTCAGTAATGTGTTTGTGCATCAATAATCTATATGTGTATCAATAACATGTATTTGTGCAGCCTTGTGCTTGCTTTTCCGCTAGATTATCACATTACCTCTTAAAGATGGAACATCCTGCCTCAAACGTTATATTCATTTTCCTTTTTACAAAAGACATGACAGGTTGGGACAGTTCACAGAATAAAATAGAAAAATCAGACAGAAACCCTTGTTCCCATCTGTCCTAAGTCAGCACACAGTTCCTGTTTTAGTTTCAAAGCATTGAAAGGGCTTGCATTCTCTAATGAAGTAAAAACTACCCCACCAAGGGCTTCAATTTTACTAGCAAAAGCACACCTAGAGTATTGCAAAATTATGCATGGCCAAGGATTGTTATATGAATCACAACCATAAAGCCTTTTGTAACCTATTCAGAAGTTATTTTCCTTCAGAACTGTCTCCAGGGAGGCTGGGTGAGAGAGACTCACACACCTTCCCCCTTGCTCCCCCACCCGCTAAAGAAACATGAAATGGAAGAACCCAAAGTTATTTCAATACAAGACCTTCTTAGCTCCTGGCTGATGGGTCTGTAATATGCCAAACCTTGGTTTTTTTTTAATGGTAATACCTGACACTTGGAAAACAACTAAAGGCCTACTTTAGCAATTAGATGACATGCTTTACTCCAAAGGTCAACTGTGTCACATTGAAAGTTCCTTAAGAACGCATTGGTGAATTATTTAAGCTATCCCTAGTGCAAGATTAGGAATTTTACCTGCGATTCCCTATGTTCTTCCTTATTCCAACTGTCCTCATTCTACATGATGATCCTATACATGCCATCCCTGTTCTTGAAGGCATGGCTAAGCTCAACATAGAAGGTAATTCTGTATTATGCTGCCATGAGGAAGCAGGAGGATGAAGCAGCAGCCGAGGAAATTAGGTCAATACTCTCAATCCATATCATCCTTTATCTTATCTAGCAACACAGCAAACTGATCACTTAGCCTTCACACAGAACAATTCCTCCCCAATCCTACCACCAAAAACAGAATGCCCATCTAAACTTTACAGCATTCTTGGACAAATATCAAGTACTCACCACTGCGTGGACGGCTTTTTCTGAGACGGTAACAGTCCAGACACACCCCAAAGCCACATTTGCGACAAACCCAGTGAATATTGAACAGTGTTGTTTCACATACATCACACATCTCCCTCACTCCGCGTACAGCTCTCTTCCAGGCTACTTTCTCTATTAAAATAAATAAAATGAAGGAGGCACATGTTAACAGATTATACATTAGAACTATGCTGTAATGTTGGTTTACAACAATTTCCTGGTTTTACAATAATTTATTAAAAGTTGTTCAAATTCAAAATGAAAACATGTGTTTGAGAGAAAGAAGTGATGGTGGTAGTGAGAGACAAGAGTTTGAGAAACTCAAGAAAAAGCCTCTTTGAATGCCCAATCCTGCAGGGCTCTTCCTATACTCTTATTGCCAAGTTTTAAGAGATTCCTTTATATGAAGACTTAAGGAAACTACTCACACCTAGTTACATAACAGCATATAATGCAAAAATGGGACTTAAGAAAATTGGTCCTCTAACAGATTAGTAGGCCAAGGTTTGCTTTATTAAGACATTTTCATAAATTTCATGTGTTCCAGAGAAGTGATATGTAAAAGAAAAATGAATATCACTATCCCTTAGATCAAAGGTTTTAAAGCTTTTTCAGTGCACGGCTCCCTTGACCAGTTACATTCTTCCTGCCCTGTGGGGCTCCGGAGCCCAGTTATGTCACCCCTTGCCTGCAGAGCTGGCAGCCTCTCACCCTTTTTTGAACACCCTCCCTTGTGGAGTGTTCCCTCAGTCTCCTTCCCTCTCCCTTCTCCTGGGAGTCCTCTGAGCAGCCGCAGTTGCTGCCCTTGGTGTCTGAGCTGCCTCCCCTGCCCGAAAGAGGTGCGCCTCCTCACAATGCCCCACAAGGGCCTAGAACTTGTCTGTCCATTCCCAACAGTAAGGGCTGGTGGACTGGCTGGCTTGCTTACTCCAAGGCCACCTCAACTTCTGGCAACCAGCACCCCCTGACTAGCCCCAGAGGCACCATTCACCTGCGGAGCCTGTAGCTAGGGCAGCTGCAACAAACAGCTGAGCAAGCCTTTGGGAAGCAGAGATGCGAGACGGCATCAGAGTAGAGATGGAAGGAAAGAGGGATAGAGGCCAGTGTTGCCCGCGGCACCCCAGGGGGCCAGGGCACACTGGTTGAAAACCACTGCTTTAGATCATTGGCTGGACAAAACTAATATGTGAGAAAGAGGCCACCATCCACTTATACTTGCAGAGTAAACCATAGAGTAATGGGTTGGGTATCTTTTCTTCAATAATCGAGTTCCAGTTACACACACGGATTAAAAAGAAAACACCAACTTACGGTGTGGTTCCACCATCATCATTGCCTCCTTCTCAGACATAACTAACTGACAAAACTGGTCTCCAACATTGGCCAGGATGTATTTGGAAGTTTCCAGGTCAATTCCCTCTGCGGGGGCAGTAGACGGGATCCACAAGCTCAAAGCGTCAGTGTCACTCTGTTGGGGGTTCAAGAATCCCTCCACTCGTAGTATACCCTTCCGAGTAAATATCAGTCTGAAACAAAACTATGAGCTAGTTAAAAGAGCACATTAGCTACAATCTCTTCAAAACACAAATGAAATGGAGGTTTCCTCCATGGCTATTCTTTAGAACTAGTACAATTGATAGATTTGTTCCTGAAGACATGGTGCTGTAGAAACCTTTGATAGAAACTATCATTAGAGGCTGGTAGGCTTAACATCTGTTCTGAAAAAAAAACTGGTAGATAGCATTTCTAAAAGATAAAAATTACCAAGCATATAAAAGAGCAAGACTTCCTGAATAACAAGCATGGCTTCTGCAAACTAACCTTTTAGAGTTATCTGACAGTGCCAATAAGCACATGGGGCTGGATGTGTCCACTCACTTTCAAGAAACTTTTGATAAAGCCCTACACCAACTATTGAGAACCAAAGCAATAATGGGATTAAAATGACAGATCATATTATGGTCCAGTAACTGGTTAAAGAGCAGGGAATAAATGGACAGTGGGCTTGGAAGCAAGTACTCCTTACAAAGTGGGGAAATCTGAATTTCAAAACAAATTGTCAAATTGTCACCATTTCTTTCAGAGAACATATAAACTACCTTAAAATGGTTAGCCCTTGGTCAACACCTCACTCACTCTGCATAAACAGCTCCTACCCCCAAAATCTAGGCTAGTCTTAACTGGAAATTTAACGTGGGACTTTCTGCATGTACAGCTGATGTCCTGCTATTGAGCAATGCTTTCCCCCTGCCTCAGAGGGATTCTTAAAAACAAAACAAAAAGAGGCAACATTATTTAGGATGCACAAACATTATAATCAACTATTTTCTTTATTTTGCACACCGCCATTTTTAGAAGGCAAAATTCGTAATAATAATTACTATTTTTCCCATGCTTTTCTTCATTAGATCACAAATGAGTTAACAGATACTCAACAGCACAACATGCACTCACACGTACAGAGAAGTATGGTTTAAAGCAGGGTATGCATCACTGTGGGTTTTATGAATTCATGATCTTTTGCCACTTCAACTAGTTCCAACCCAGTTTAACCACATTTCTGTAACATTGACATCCTGCCAAGCAACTTAGTCCTTTATATATATTAGTGTCTTATACAATTAACATCCTTCATGAATGCACACTAAAATCTAAAGCTCTGTGAGGCCAGACTCATAGTTTACAAAATGCCTGCATATAACCACCCTCTTATGAAACAGATGTCTATTTTTCAGAACGGATTTCTTAAATTAAGGTGATTTTAATATGCAGCTTAAATCACCAAGAAAAAATATGGATGTAGATCATGGTGCTGCATTCAACTAAATAATTGCATGTCTGGAACAGCTTCCTCAACCACAACAGAGCTTTCCTCTTTCCTGCACCACACCCAGATCTGCTCCAGCAGGTTGGGGGAAGCTTCTGTGTGTGCAATAATTTAGCTGGACACAACCCAACTAAATACAAGCATTTCCAGAATAAGAGTACACACCTATTATTCGCTATAATAATCAACACATCTTGTTTTGTAGCTCAAACACTACAGTACTTAGTACTATCTATGAGAATAATTCAAAGTCTCTGGTCATGCAACCAACATGCCTTTGGTATCATACAATTATTTCAGTTTAGAGAAGAGGGTATATTTTGTCAATAATAGGTTTCTGTTTGGTTTTCTGCTCACATGCAAGCAAAACTGTTAACACAAGAGACACAATCCAATACAGCTGGGTATGTTGGTCCATGGACCAATTCCTCAGAACATTTTAAAAGTAAGGGGGGTAATTACTATGGATTGTATCCAGTTAGTATCCCATCACTACTAGAGTCTCTCTGATCCAACAAGAACTTCTACCAGGGGAAAGGGAAGGGAGGCAATTTCCCCTTTCTCTTGCACCCTCCCATCCTCCAGAACAGATTGGGGGTGGTGCAGGAGAGCTAGTGCGGGGGGGGGGGATAATAAAAAATCACCCCCCTCCTGGTTCCTTGATGGACACCTACATGAGATCAAAGAGTCTCCTATCAGTGGAGGCCTATTAGATACCACTAACACCACTGTAAGAACACCATCTCTTTGTAACAGGGAAAGTAAATGTTCACATTAGCAGATAATAACTCAGTATTTTTTAATATACTGCAGTACCTATAGTATAATGCTTGCTTGCCTTAAAAATACAATATTTCATCTCATGGTTTGTTCTATGATATAGAAAAGCAGGTTTTAATTTAGTATGCCTGACAAGAGTATTGGGTTGGGTTTTAAGTGTAAAATTCAACAACTTTGTTTAAATGATTTTATAGTAAAATATGAATGAAAGGTTTTTTTTAAAGTGCAATGTACCTGAAATGTTATTTTAAAATATAAAAAACAATATTAAAATTAAAAATCCATCTTTGTTTTTGCTTTTAAATCTTGCTTTAAATGGCTATCCTGTTATTCTGGTGCAATTTTACAGGCCAGTTTCCAGATGATGTGTGGAACTGAGTAACCTGGAAGGTGGTGGATTCTCCACTGGAGGTTTTTAAACAGAGGTCTGTCGGGGATTATTTAGATGTGATTCCTGCATTGAAGGGATTGAATTCTACAATTCTATGATCCTAAGAAAAAGCGCCAGGTGGACAGAAGTGCCAGTGGGTTCAGAGATCACTGCTCAATGGAAAGTTCTATGAGTGCAATGAGCCCTCAGAAGCTACAGCAGGAATTGCAACTGTCATCGCAACAAGGATGTACAATTTCAAAGAGATGGAATTACTTAGCATTATCCTGCCATTAAAATATTTAAAAGCCAAGTGACACATTAACCAGCAACAAGCATAGTATACCAACAGGACATGCTCAGGGAGCTTTATTACCTGCGGAAGTGGAAGAAGCGACAGGCTACAGTGGAGTCGTCCTGCTCCTGCTCCTTGAACTTCCGGTAGCGTTCCAACCGACACTCCCGGCACTTGTGCAGATGAGGGGCTACGTTGATACAGGAGCCATCTTGGAGGAATGCTTCCCCTGACTGCTTCAGCTTCCTCACCTTACTCATGTCTTTCAGTACAGACTGGCCAACTATGAAGCAAAGTTAACAATTAGAGGCATTCAACAGAACAACAGGGGGAAAGGATGTCAAATCCCAAGTAGTATTTATTTAATGCTGACTCCTGTAGAATGTAGCACCGTACCGATGTTAGGTTTGATAGAGAGCAGGACTGGACTTGTCTGTACTTGACATTTGTGACCTGGGCATCGGCATAGGGGCCTGAGCATGCAAGCCTGATACAGATAATCTCTACATATCAAAGACAGTGCTTCAATCAGGCCTACATATTTACATGCCTTTCAGCAAACATAAGGTAATCAGTTAAGTGAAATTCAAGTAACTTATCCATTGATTTAATGGGACTACTCTGTCCACATTTTTCAATGGCTCTATTTGAACTGAGTAAAGATGGCTATCACTCCTAATTTCAGCCAGGCAAAAGCAGGAGCAGGCATGGTTCCACTCCCACTTTGCATTTAGGCGTTTCCCATAATAAAAAAAAAGTCTGCATGGGACTTAATTATTCATACCAAGGGTTCCTAAACTTGCTCTAAAGTATCAATATTAATTAGGGGTTTCAAGACGCAGAAACATCTAGTCACAGTAGTACAGTAACATACATTGCTGTGCTCCCTAAGCAGTCCTTCTAAGTTAACATTCAGTTCATACATATACTTCTGCCAGCAACCAGATTGTATCCATTTATAATTTCCTGAAAATAGGGGAGTAAATGTTTTTCTATACTGTGAAGAGTGCAAGATAATGCTTTCACCCAAAAAATGAACTGCAAGTACATGCAGACAGATGTAAGGCTCTCAGGTTGGTGGTGTGTTCTTCTGATGCCTTGCTTCTGGCTACATGCACAGAGGACATGTTTGACAGAAGGTCACACACCACACGGCTGACCACACAGATAATATGGAAGTACAGAACAAAAAGCAGCCCTCCTTCAGCCTTCCTCAAATAACCCTTCCTTTAAAGCTGTCACCTTTCAGGGGCGCTGTGCGAGGCCTGCCCTTAGGGGCTTGTTTCCCTTTTCCTTTGCCCATTAGTAGTTCCGCATTCCGCTCGCCATTAGGACCCAGTTTCCCAATCAGATGCTCTGGGATTCCCTTCAGACAAGCTTTGGTGTGCAGCTGCTCCTCAGAATCACTCATATCCGAGAGGTCGCTATTGGTACTGGAATCAGAATCCTGCTTAGACGGCATGCTCCGCTCATCTAGAGAGAACCTTTTCACAGTTTCAAAGGGGTTTTTGTTCTCCAGTGCCAGCTCTGCCTGTGAAGAGAAAAAGCCAGCCGGATGTCTGCCAAACACATTAGAAAAGGTTTTCATAAGAGGATTGTCCTGCTGCCCAGGCCCAACAGATGGCTTTTCTTCTGTTGGGCTGGAGGAGAGCGTGGGCATTTCAATGGGTTGTGTCAAGCTTCCGATAGGTGAGGTGGAACGGCCATTCCCCACAGTAGATGAACTCTGAACACCGGGAAAGCGAGTTGAAGTAGGTGCACTGGACAGGATCTTGGAAGAATCAGTCGTTATAAACAAGCTTTTCTTTTTAGCTAAAGAGTCTGCTCCAGTGTGCAAATCTGGCCAGCCAGAAGCTGCCTTGGAACCAAGAACTGAGGAAGGAGTAGCAGTTGCTCCTGGCTGAGATGAAGAGGCGAAGCTGCTGAAAGGACTGAGTTCTGATTTTTCTGAAAATGCCAAGAAAGGGTTTGAGGGCTCCTCTCGTGAGAGTTTTGGGGGTTGCAAAAAGAGATTCTCGTGATTTTCTGGAGGTCGAGTACTCATAATGTTTCGGGGGAAAGCTGGAGTAAGCGTGGGCATAGATTCCGCTGGCAGTTTCCGGTCCACAGAACTGCCCAATTGAGTCCCAGCTTTAGCTTCTCCTGCAAGAGCTTTACCTTTGCAGATGCCCGCACTCAGGCTCTCTGAATTTTTTTTTAACGAGTCCTGACTAGCGGGCTCTTCAGCCAGGTTCTCTGACAAGGCTGTGAAGTAGTTGCTGGAGGGAAGATTCTGGGACATGCACTGAAAAAACAAGTTATTTGATAAATCAGAGTCTTTCTGGACCTCATGACCAGTGCTACTACCAAATGGAAATCCAACAGGCTTCTTCTCTGGAGCTATTACTCCATTGGACTGGCTTCGCCCGCTGTCAAACACCACAGGTTGGGAGCCAGCTGAGTGTGCCACTCCAAACCCTGATGAAGCCAACATTGAATTGGGGGAAATCTGAAACAAAACAGGAAACCAGTCAGTTGTTCTCCTCTCCCAAGAGAGGACAAAACACTTTCCCGAAGGCTGCTTTATTTTCCCCAATATACTGCCTTTGCAGTATCTCTTGGCAGCTTGTTCTTTATCAGAAATCTACATGTTGCACAACAACAGTCGAGGCATAAGACAAAATGCCCAGATTCTGCAGGCTGCCCAAATTAATTTAAAACTTTCAAAATTTTAAATGAGTTTATTGTATCTCTGCAAACCTTGCTTCAAAATGCTAACAAGAATGGGTATAATGGAAAAGAAAAACAAATGAAATTCAATATTTTTAATTCAATTTCTAAAATGTTACTCTAAAATGGCAACATGTGTATCAAAACAAACATTCCGAAATTATTGACTGCTCCCTCTAGGCTACCATCTTATGGTCCCTAGGTGTCCCAGGACTTTGCAGATCTCCCTTTATGTGAGGAAGAGGGAGAGCTATGGGTGGGGCTGCCTTGCAAGTGCCGAAAATTCCATGGCTGTCATTCATTTGCTTTTGATCTGATGGCAGAGAAAGCAAAAAGGGGGTATTTGAGGAGTGTGTTGCAGGTGGACTGGGGGAGGCTCTGGATCCCGACATGCCCCTGAAACAGGACGAAAGTACATTACCCCTGGGGCTAGCGGAGTTATTTTGCCTCCCAATGGTCCAAATAGCAGGAAAAATCATTTTTTAAAAAAGCCTCTAGTGGAAGAGGAAAAAAAGAGGAATGACACTTTCCCCTTTCCTACAAAGCCCAGCAGGGCTTTGGATTTGGTGCTTTGTTTGCCTTTGAGTCTCTCCCTTGACCAAGTAGGATTGTTTTGCCTATCTATAGAAGATTAAAATATAAACACACTGATCTCTCTTGTAAGTGTAGTTGCCATATTTTCCCCATGAGCTTCCCCCCGTAGCTATAGAAATTACTTTTTTTTTGGGGGGGGGATGTTTGTATGGACAATAAAGATATACTAAACCAGAGGCTATGAATTCAAGTTTTCTTTACTGTGAAACCCAGCACCCTTTCCCTAATGTATAAATTTGGAGAGGAACACACTGTACACTGAGCAAAACGTAAGACCCTACCGGATCACAAGTCTGCAGTCGTAGTATTCCACATCCTGCTAGATGGCTGCATCTATCGTAACAGGGAAGGATCTCAAGTCCGCTATAATGCTCCAACTGTACAACTGTACATATCCTTAACACAGCTATTCTAAGAGTTACAGCAAGACAAGGTATGCAAAGTGCTATATATATGTGTGTTACGTATTATCACTACTATGCTGACTGTAAACGGCTTACCTCTCCCTGAACAGGCAAATGGCCTGCCTTCTGTTTTTCTTGTCCAGTAGCTGCTGACAAGCCAGCCTCTGGAATCCGCACAGTAGCTGGCGTTGGCCCAGCTGTAGCAATAATGGCAGGGGCAGGCACCTGGACTTGGCTGACCTGCTCTAATGATTTTGCCATTTCTTGGTTACCACTGCCACTCAGCAGTGCCTGGGAAGCAGTTGAAGACAAGGAAGTAAAGGGCATAGGTGGCTCACCACCCACTGGTTCATCCTGGACCACAAGAGTTCGGCCATTCTCCTTGGTGTATGTGGCAAAACGAATACTGCGATTAACTTGAGGGACAAATGGAGGAAGTTGCTTGGCCCTTGGATCCAGAGTCACGTCGCTGCTGCTGCATCCTTTCCAAGCTCCCCTATTTGCCTCACCTCCATCATTCCCATTGCTATCCACTTCACCCCTCTCCTTTAGCTTCTTCGTAGCATGATCACACACAGTATCAGAAGAATTTTTTCTCCTTCGTCCATCTTTCCCTTCCACACTTTCTCTCTTCTTTTTTCCTTTTGATGATTTCGCCTTTAGAGAAGCTCCCTATAACAAATAAAAGCACATATCACTACAAAGAGGAAGCCAAAATAATTAACTTCATCTATCCAGTGCCAAAGGTTTTAAATAAGCCTGGCCATGAAACGATGAATACATTGCTTTAAACATCAGGGGCTTAGGGGTCAGGTGTCACTAGTACGTTAATGACACATAGTTCTATTTCTCTGTAACATCTGAAACAGCAGAGGCTGAGCAAGAGCTCTGGACCACTGCCTGGACTTTGTTGTGGGCTGGATGAGGGCCAACAAAATGAGCTGAATCAAAGCAAGACAGAGGCACTATGAGTGGCTCCCAAATCCAGATAGTTCATCAGCTGCCTGCTTTGGATGGAGCTGTATACTCTAAGAGGAAGGTTCATAGTCTTGGGGTGCTCCTGGATCCATCTCTGTCACTAGAGAGTCAGGTGACCTCACTGAGTAGGAATGCCTTTTACCAGCTTTGGCTGGTAAGACAGCTATGGCTGTTTCTGGACCAGGATATGATGATCACTGTTGTCCACACAGTGCTATCCTCTATTACAGTGGTACCTCGGGTTAAGAACTTAATTCGTTCTGGAGGTCCATTCTTAACCTGAAACTGTTCTTAACCTGAAGCACCACTTTAGCTAATGGGGCCTCCTGCTGCTGCTGCGCCGCTGGAGCACAATTTCTGTTCTCATCCTGAAGCAAAGTTCTTAACCCAAGGTACTATTTCTGGGTTAGCGGAGTCTGTAACCCGAAGCGTCTGTAATCCGAGGTACCACTGTACTGCTATACACTCTGGGTAGGGCTGCTCCTAAGGTTGGCCCAGAAAGCTGCAGCTACTGCAGAATGCAGTGACTTGACTGCTCACTGGGGCTGAATTGGCACTAGTTGCCAATTAGCTACTAGGCAAGGAGCAAGGTGACGGTACTAGTGTGCAAAACCCTATACAGCTTGGGACCAGGATACTTAAAAGATTTATAGCATGATAGTATGCATATCTACGCATTCATAAGTCCCTTGAATTCAATGGAATTTACTCAGCTTAAGTCTGTAACGGACTGAAGCCTTAACTGGGAAATCAAACTAATAGCTCTATGAAAATATAGATACATTTCAGACAGCTGTCATAATATGTTTTTGAGATCAGATCTTTAAAACATTATTGCTAATATAATGACCTGGTGCAACACAGTATGTGTACCTCGTTCAGTGCAGAGGTGTCCATCACTACATGAATCAGTCGGGGATCCACTGACTTGATTTCACCAGTCTGATTTTTGTGGTCAACAAAGGGGGAGAGGGAGAGAAGACAAAGTCAATCATAAAGACTGGCAAGATCATAAAAGCAGCTTCCCCAATGTCCCTCTTCACCTGCCTTTTCCCTGCAAGCTGTGCTCCCGTTCGATATCCCTTATCATCTTCAGTCTTATAAATGTAACTGAAGTAATTTTACATAACTTATTCCATTTTAATAGTACATACATTTTCATGGTTGCAAAAATGATTTTGGCAAAATATGGAACGCAATCTTTTCTTTAAGGAGGACTTGTAAAAGAGCCTGGCTCTATAAGCTTAGGGGACTGGAAATAAATGTAAGAGGGTAGAAAGGCAGGAGGTGATGTTTGTACTTTGAAAATGATGCATTCCCTAACCATTAGAATATTCCACTCCGACTGCTTTTCTTGGCTGCAACTATAAAAGACTAGAATTTGCTTAAATGCTGAAAACTGTCAGAGTTCTGCTTATGCTGAGTGTGCTTGTATTAAATGTCACAGTCCACACAACATAACTAAGACCATGTAAATAACTGTTGGTAGCTAAATGAAGAAAGGAAATCAGGCATCAAGAAACCGCAAGAAAAGCTTCACACCTCAGTCAAAACCACCTCCATCAGACAGGTGATAGGATCTTGACAGCTCACAACAGCAGAGACCCAGCTGTTTTCCTCCTCTGGCTGGTACACCTTCACTCTTTGACCTTGGATGCTGCAAGGACCTGGGAAAGAGCCCCAAGCGAGAATGCTATCAGCCAAACCAGTGCCACTGCACCAAGAATTAAAAGTGAGCATGGACTTAAAGCATTGGTTTCTTAATGTAACACACAAATAAAGCTTTATTAGGATTTGTTTTGGGAGAAGGGATAACAAAAGTAATCACCACAATACTGTGGAGTTCTGTGTCTTCATTTACATGTCTGTTTCTAAAATTCCAGTAAAGGGTGGACATGTTTATTCTGAATTTAGTTACGTCATATTGGAAACATATAACTCAAGAGCTAACAACTTAATGAATTCTTCTTGCTTTTGTTTTTGCACCTACAAGTTAACAAACCATTTGTGCAAACACAATAGCTGCTCGATATCTGTGACTACTCCATGAATGCTTGGAGAAAGCCCTCCTTTGCCACAGTAAGTGGCCCAATGTAGTAGGCTAACATTGTAAATCTACAGTTACAAACATACGAGCAGATAAAAATAGAAGCAAAGCGAGTAAGAGTAGTCAGTTAAATTAAAAACTAGCAGCAGCAAAATACCCTCAGTTCAATAACCTACAGGTCTGTCTGAACAAGGACTCCAGCTGTCAGAAAATGGCCAGAGAGCAGGCTGGATAGCTGTTCCTAGAAAGGAAAGCAGTTCCAGGACCTTGGTGCAGCCACCTTGGTGCAAGGTACTCTCTTGTATCCCCACCAAACACAAATCCAGTGTTGCCGGAAGGATCTCTCCTTCAGATCTTTTTGCACTGGTATTCAAAGCCTTTCAAATTCATTACCAATACCTTGAACTGTGCCCCAAAACAACCTGGAATCTAGTAGAGGTGCTCCAACAAGAGGATCACATACTTCTGATCAGTACCCCTTGTCAATATTCTGGCCAGCGTATTCTGGATCCCTTCTGTGCCAAACATGTAATACTAGTCGTCAATCGTATAGCTCAAATATGACATTTGATAGTCATTGAAATCAACTCCTTCAAATCTAAGCCAGTCAGGAACCTTTAAGCTCCTCTGAATAGCTCTCTCCAACTCTTATTTTAATAATATATAATTAAATATAGTCGTTCTTCAATGTCTTTCTTTATTAACCTTTGATTAATAATAACTGTCTTAGCCATTAATTTTTGACTAATGATAGTGGTTCTCCATGACTGATTCTCTTCTTCTCTCTTGACTTGATTAATATAGTTGTTCTACCCTACTGATTTCTTGCATTCCTCTAGCATGCCAGAGTACTATTACAATAAGGACTATAAACATTTTTTTCTCCTGGAAAGGGTAGCTAAAGTTCATACTCAAACAACAAAACTGATTCAAACAAGAAAACAGTGTTAAGGAAATGAAACTTTAGGAAAAAATGAGCTTTCTCCTTCACAGCAAAGCTCAATTAATTCCTCAGTTTCAAGAGCTTGAAACTTCATACGTAACAGACCTATGAAAAAGCTGGAACAGGTCTTAGGATCTTAAGAAGCAGCTGTAAGCTGAATATAATTTCCAAGAGAACCAATTAGGTTCCTTAAAAAACTAAAACCAGCTGGTCTTACCTCTGCTAAATATCTCCTGAAGCTTCTGATCACTGACCAATGAATTGACAGCTTCCCTCAATATTGGCTGTTGTTGGAGAATTTGGTTCTGACTTTCAGTTGCCATCTGCAAACAATTTTTTAATATATGTAATAGCTGTTCAAGAACGGGGTAAAAGCATAATTTATATGGCCTAGATTGTTATGATTTATTTCCCCCGTTTCTTGATGTTCCTTCCCCATAGTGACAGAAATGTACGGATTTATTTCTTAATGTTTATCCTGCATTTAAATTCTAAGGAAACATAGTGTACTCAGGCTACTTTTCTACAGCACACACCACTGCATTATAATTTTATAATTTTTATTATTTATACCCCAGCCAGTGCAAATCCCAAAACTACTACATTCCATAATGCAAGATTTTAAAGCCAGATGGTCTTAAATATACTAAATATCTTGGAAGTACTTTGCCTATCACAGAGAAAAGCAACTTGCTCAAATGCACATCACACAGAATAGACTTTTCCAGCACAAAATAATGTGAGAAGTAGTCCTGAGTGTCAGTTACCTCATCAAAAACTATGAAGGCCTACAAAGCTAAGCTTGGTACATGTAATTGTTTTTCATTTCATTAGCACTAAAGTGCTTTAAATTAAATTCGTAATCTAAAGAACTATTTTAGGCACAACAAGGTGGGATTTTCCCATGCCTTTGTTTTCATTGCAGATCCTCATGCCATATTGCAAGCCACTTTTGAAATCAAAAGCCAATGACCATGTGTTGTTGGTGTCGTTTAGTCGTGTCCGACTCTTCGTGACCCCATGGACCAGAGCATGCCAGACACTCCTGTATTCCACTGCCTCCCGCAGCTTGGTCAAACTCATGTTTGTAGCTTCGAGAACACTGTCCAACCATCTCATCCTCTGTCGTCCCCTTCTTCTTGTGCCCTCAATCTTTCCCAACATCAGGGTCTTTTCCAGGGAGTCTTCTCTTCTCATGAGGTGGCCAAAGTACTGGAGCCTCAGCTTCAGGATCTGTCCTTCCAGTGAGCACTCAGGGCTGATCTCCTTAAGAGTGGATAGGTTTGATCTTCTTGCAGTCCATGGGACTCTCAAGAGTCTCCTCCAGCACCATAATTCAAAAGCATCAATTCTTCGGCAATCAGCCTTCTTTATAGTCCAACTCTCACTTCCACACATCACTACTGGGAAAACCATAGCTTTAACTATACGGACCTTTGTCGGACCTTAGTCCTCTTGGTCTAATGGAATTAGCTGTGTAAGTGTTCTGCCTGCTTATTGCCTTGCTTCCCTTTTTGCTTGCTTAACTGGCATGGAAGAGAATGCTAAAAGCGAGAGAATTCCAGGACCATATTGCTGAAGTCATGATATCTCTACCACATGTATCTCTAACACTGCTAATTGTTGTAACCCACCCTGGACCTTAGGGTGAAGGGCAGGTAATAAATTAAAATAACTAAAATAACTAAACAAACAAACAAACAAACAAACAAACAAACAATATACCTGGAAGAGACGTAGTCCAGTGGCATCAGACAGGAATCTCAGGTCTCGGTCTACAAGAGACTCTACTGGAACCACAGAACCTAAGCCAAGCTTATCGACCAAAGGAGTGAAAGTCTGTGAATGAGAATATAAAAAACACGACTGCATGAAAACAGAAGGTAGCATACTTATTTCTTAAAAGTGCTTATTATAACTGGTATTTCCTCACTTTTTACCCTCCTTAGATGCTTCCGAGAAAAAGTCTTACTCGATCATCTGCTGAAAGGAATCAATCAACTATCTAGAAAAACTCGAGTTTATTTCATAACTTGGGTGTTACTATAGATACAACAGCACACCAAGTAACTCTTCAAGTTAAAAAGTTTCCAAAACCGTATCATTCAGCTGGATAAAAATCCTCAGCTAAGGTTTAATCTTACATGTTTCAGTTTATTAGAATACATTTTCACAATGGCCTAGATAAGAATGATAAGAAACAAAGAAACTTGGACAAAATAGGCCTTGAGACACATAACAAAACAATCCAGCATTCAGACTTTGACATAAGGGATGTATTTTATCAAGGGCAACAAGCTAAATGAAGATACTCACCAACGCAGGCCAGTGCCCAACTGACACTCTAGTTCCCTGAAGCAGAACTGGGTCATTTCGAGGGGCCCAAACGAGAGACCCTTCCAGCATCAAAACGATCACTTCTTCAGCATGAACTTTCACCCAGGCGTGTTGCTTCCAATTGCACCGGTCAAATTCCACAAATATCTGCAACAGATCCCAGAATGGGTTCTTTCAAACACATGTGGGCAAAGTCACAACAATCAGTCAGCAACATGCTTGTCATGAATAGGGGTCTACAAATATCAGCTTGGCTTACCAGATAAACCTCTACCTGTCCTCACTACAAATTTTATCTTATCCCCACTGCCAAACCTCTGACGCAAGCAAAGGGGGCTTTTGGAAGAGGCCAGGGTCTCTTCAGTTTGGGCTGCAGTGCAGAGAAGAAAAAACAAGAGGTTCCTCTGCACCCCACCCATTTCTTCTTCTGCTGCAAGGGTGACAAGATTTCACCCTTTCCCATACAGGGCTCGGGAGAGAGGCAGAGTCTTGTCTACATGCATGGAGGTATGCATAAGGTAGGAAACAGTGAGGGAAGTGCATGGCTTTCTTATGCAAACAAATGCCAGTGCAAGTAAAATTACACCTCACTTCAGACTCCTGTAATTCTTAAAAGGGCTGGAGGGTTATTAAATTACTATATTATATGATTTTTGATGAAAAGTTTGCAAAGTTTTGGCTTTTAACTGTTTAATACTGATTATATTATATATTTAGTATTGCTTAATAATTAAATGTATTTATATCCCACCTTTCCATTAAAAAAAATCAAGGCACTTGGTAGCATCTTCAAAATAGCCAAACAGCTACTGGTAATCCTAACAAGAGTTTTAAAAATTTGAAGATAAGATACACAAAGTCAGCAAAAAACCCAGCAGGTCAAGATCACCTTAACCAGATGACAGAAAACAGAAAGAGAGCAGGCAAGACTGACTTCCCTAGGTAGGGAGCTCCTCAGTCTAAGCTGAACCCTTCCACATCCTCACTTGCACTTCAGCTGCTGATGGGACAAAAAGAGTCTCCCCAGCAGATCTTCCACACTGTAACTGTATTGCACACCGTTACCCTGGAAAGGGACATATCCTCTTTTAGATTGCCAACTGCATATTAAGTAAGCCTTTCACTATCACTAAATAATGACAAGGCATGCTAAGCATGTGAAATCTCTTTGAAAGCATTTTTACTAAAGTAACTTGCCCTATGTAACAATACCTAGACGACACCCCATTATAAATCGTGGTATTCTGAAAACTTGAACATATCTAAGTCTTAATTTCTCATCCTGGTTCCAATTGTCTCAGACTATCACTCCCACCAACACAACTCTGAAAAGTGTTAAGAATGATAAAACAGACCACTTGAAAATTACCAAGGGTTTGGTGCAACACTTAAATTATGTTTCAATTTGTTACAGCAATTATTACATGCTAGATGCTATACGATTTTAATTGCATTTTAATTGCTGCTTTTATTTCTTTTATATTCAATTTCCTTGCATTACAATTTTAATTCCATAGAATTAAAATTGTAATACATTAAAATGCAATATAATAAAAGCAGCAATAATAAAATCAATATGAATATTTAATGCAAGGGTTCTGCCATCTTGCGTCTTCAACCAAAAATTCATAGATACACCATAGGCCACCTGATTGAAGCTTGATGGTCCATTAACCACAGTTTGGGAAAGCCTCAGGAAGAGGAACCCTCAGAGGTCCACTGAAACAAATCCGCAAAACACAGTGCAAAACATCACTCATAGCATGTTTGCACATAAAAATCATACAGGGGCCTAGTTCTTGCCAACACAGAAATCTGTATAGTCCATCTAGCAGCCCTATATTGTCTACATTGACTTTCTTTCTTTCCCAGCAAGGGGAATAAACCTCTAGGTTCTTCTGCATGCTAAGCATGTGCACAACCAACTATGGCCATTCCCTGTTCAACACTCCAATATGGGCAGAAACTGCTACAGGGATCTACTGCTACTTCTTTTTCAGCATGTACAGATGCCCCTGTTTGTTCAGTGTAAAAATGTGGACAGAAATCTTGAAAGGGGGAGGTCAATCATATCTGTATTTGACCATGCCTTTCCTGGAAAATCTAGTCAGTTATACTGGGACTTTTAATGAGGATTCGATGCAGTGTTATAAACTCAAAATATATAAGCTAATCACCAAATGGCACCACGTATGCCCTGAATCTTCCCACATTCAGCTTCACTGGATGTCCACGAGTTCTTGTGTTATGAAAGGATAAAAACTTTGCCATGCCATGCCTAATTTTATCAACTTCTTTCATGTCACCAATTAATCGCCTTATCTCTAAATTAAAAGTACTCATAAGGCAGAGGCTCTGTGAGCTCACGGCTCCCTTGACCAACTACCTTCTTTCTGCGGCACCCCTGTGGGGCTCAGGAGCCCAGTTATTGTAGAGCTTGGGAAAAGTACAGAAAAGGGAAAAAATATATCAGGAGACTGGAATATATACCTAAGAGATAACAAGATTTGGGCTATTCAGTTTTTGAAAAAGTTGAGCAAGGGAGCAGATTACAGAAGTGAATAAAATTTGCATGACATAGAGCAGAGAGGGGAATGTTTCTCTCCCCCTTCTTAAAATATTAGAACCCAGGGAATCCAGCTAAGTGGAACTGTGGGAGAATAAGATCAGAAAAAAGAATCGGACTTCTTCAAACAGTTAAACTACAACATTTACTTCCACAAGATGTTGATGGGTCACCAATTTGGGTTGAAAGGGGGATTAGACTAATTCATGGGAGAAAAAGGCTATCAGCGGCTATATACAACTACAGAATAAGAGGAGGTATACCTCTGAATACCTGTTGCAGGGAAGAGCCACAACATAAGGGTTTTGCTCTCATGCCCTGCTTGTGGGTGTCTCATAAGTAATGGGCACTACAGACAAAGGGTGCTAGTCAAGGGTGGAATCTATACACATATAAAAACCGTTCTGAAAATGCTTTTTAAAAAAGCATTTTTAAAAATACACTGAATTTTCCACAAGGCTCACCATTGCCATCTAGTGTCACATGGTATATTGTACTTAAAACAGACTTTAAAAGTTTTATTTGCAGCTGTATAGCTGAGTCGTAGGTTAGTGTTTGATCTGTTCCAGCAGAGTTCTTATTTTCATATATGAACACAGCCCACATGATTTGTCGATTATTTAAACAGTTTCAGCTGATATTTTCAGGGTTTTTTAGAAACTCCCAAGATCTCTTTCCTAGGCAATTATTTGCAACTAATTCAATGTTTTCATACTTGTAGGATAATTTATTCCAAATTGTATTGCACCCTGCTTAATAACAGAGCAACAGAACGACAAATCAATTTGATTCTATCATCCAGATGGGAAAGAGCCTTCTCCGGGTCTTCAATGTACTTCGTTTCTGAATAATTAAGTCACCTTAAATTTTAAAAATTGGGGGTAATCTGAAAAATAACTCTGCTTTTATGGCCTAAAGGGGTTCTCCAAACATCCTATCTTTATTTTACAGTGCCAGAACAGGCAACCAAGGTATGATGGCAGATGTAAAAAAGGCAATAGTACTAGCATAGCACAAAGTGGTACAAAAAGTAGTTGCTTCACAGTTGTTTGGAACACAACTTCCTCATGCACTTTAGCTGAAGTACTTTGAATCTTGGAAATCAAGAGCTAAGTGCTGTGGATAATGGGGTTTTCAAAAATAATCACACTGGCAGCTATCCTTCACAGACAATAACAGCATAATCGCAATAGCAACAGCACTGAACTGGTACCCATTATCAGTGCTGGCTTTTGACCAGTGACACAAATATATATATACCATAGAAGGCTGCATTAAGAAATGAACGCACAAGCCTCAACCTTCCCTATTTGGAACACTTGGCAGCCCTCGACCTTGTACTTTTGTGGAAGCATCTTCGAAGTTTAGATTATCCTTTCTACCTAATAAAACTGCAAGGCATACGGAAAACACAACACTGCACTGAAGTAAACATAAGCAGCGATCCCAACAACTAAGGAAAGTACGGGATCCAAGCTGTAAAACACGAAACGTTTAAAGCTCCAAGACTTCAAACGCGCTGCAGCTAGAGAGAGACCAGGATACCCACCGTTAAGGGATCTAATCCTAACTACCATGAACAAACATTCCTTAGCAGGAACGCACAGCATACTTCCTTCTCCCACCCGCCACTTCAGTACATCCCACCCCCGAGGTAAATGGGCTCGGGTGCAGCACCGCGCAGTGTCTCACGACGGGGGGAAACACCAAGGACGGCCATAGATGCGGCAACCGAAACCCGAGATCCAAGCGTAACAAGAGATCCTTCAGCGGCAGCGGCAGCTGCCACCAGATAAGGAAGAGGCGGAGCAGGGAGGCTGAGCTACCTCGGCCGAAGAAGGAAAGCGGATAAACCCCTCCCCCTCCCCTCCGGAGTCCAAGCAGAAGCTCAGCAACACACCCCACCCCCACCCAGGCACAGAGAGAGAGATATACATAAACACACGTACGCAGGACATGCATTTGCACACGGACCCCAGCTCCCCGCCCCCGAGGAAGGCGCTCACCGCTAAGTCCTGAGGCACGGCCCCGCTCATGGCCCGCACGGTCCCGCTCCTCCAGGCTCGAGAGGGCAGTGCAGGCCCAGGCTCCGGCCCCGCCACCGCCGCCGCCTCGCCCTCGCCCGGCCCCGCGACCAGCAGCAGCAGAAGTCGCTTCCCCACCGGGGAGGCCGCCGTGTCCGCCATCCCCGCCGGGCAGAAGCAGCCTCCGTCGCGCCTCCGAGCCCAACAGCCGCCGCCGGAGACACCGAGTGAGCGACGGCCCTGCGCTGGGCCCCCCGAACACCAGCCCGCCCTGATCCCGGCGTGCCCCGCGCCAGAACCTCCGTTCCAATCCCGGCGTGCCCCGCGCCGGCCAGCCAGCAGGCCCCGCCCCTGATTCGAGTTCCCAGCGTGCCCTGCGCGCGCCCTTATTTATTTACTCCTCCGCTCCCGGCATGCACCGCAGTCGTCGCGCTCTTGTCCTAGGTGCCTGTTGTCCGGTTTAGCCTGTAGGGGGCGCTGCAGGGGACTCATTTCATAGGCCCCGATACATGCAGCACAGAACCTTAAAGCCTCCCCCCCGCCCCACAAGGCACATCACACCTGATGGGGAAAGTGGAATGGCCACCTGCCGTGCCTTGGTTGACCTGAGGTACAAGAAGGACTGCCCTCTTCTTTTTGGGTGTTATGAGTCATATTACTGTACTGACGAGGTCTCAGCCCGCACTCACAGTGCGGGAGGGAGCTTTCACCAGCTAAAGGTCCAGCACCGAGGGCCTTCTGGCGGTTCCCTCACTGCGAGAAGCCAAGTTACAGGGAACCAGGCAGAGGGCCTTCTCGGTAGTGGCGCCCTCCCTGTGGAACGCCCTCCCACCAGATGTCAAAGAGAACAACAACTACCAGACTTTTAGAAGACATCTGAAGGCAGCCCTGTTTAGGGAAGCTTTTAATGTTTGATGTATCACAGTATTTTAATATTCTTTTGGAAGCCGCCCAGAGTGGCTGGGGAAACCCAGCCAGATGGGCGGGGTATAAATAATAAATTATTATTATTATTATTATTATTATTACTAAAGTTGTGTATGATTTCCTCAACATGCATGTGTGTTTAGGGAATTCTTACTTCATTCTTTTGTGATGGTAAGTACTTTAATGCCTGAATCCTGGTCACAGGCTCACCCTATTCATACACAAATATGGCCTTAAGACAAGTAAGCAAAAGACAATGGAGAGGCTTTACCATTTCCTTCCTCCTTGCAGAGAAACATTTGAGGTCAATTTAGGAGTCAAAACGGTTGCTCTTTGTAAACAAGCATTTTGGTTTCCCTGCAAATGTCCTGGTCCTCAAACACTCGGTGCTTCAATCAGGAGGAAACTGCACTTGCAGAGCTCAGGCGATGCTCGATTTCAGCATCAATGTTGGCCCTTGTGGAAAGATAACTGTCGAGGTAAGAAAAGTGGTCAACATTTTCTAACACTGCACCATTAATTTGGATTTGTGGCACTGCATAGGATTTTTTGTGTGCCTGTGGTGCAGCACTTTGGTTTTTTGGATATTGAGCAATAGACCAAGCTTTCCATAAGATGTGAAGCTATTTAAGATTGTTTGGAGGTCATCCTCTGAGTGTGCACAAACTACATTGTCATCAGCATACTGAAGCTCTATGATGGAAGTTGTGGTAACCTTACTCTTTCCTTTCATCCAACTCAGTTTCCCTTAAACAATGTGTTGGATCATGGCGATGAAGATAATAGACTTGGGGTGATAACTCATCCTTGTTTAACGCCTGATCCCACTGTGAATGGTTCATTTTGAGAGCCATTGTTATCCACAATTGTTGCAGTCATATCATGGAGGATGTTCACAAATTTATCTGGGCAGCCAATTTTCAGAAGGACAGTCCACAGGACAGTGCAATTTACAGTGTTGAAGGCCTTAGTAAAGGTAAAGGTACCCCTGCCCGTACGGGCCAGTCGTGACCGACTCTGGGGTTGCGCTCCCATTTCGCTTAAGAGGCCGGGGGCCAGCGCTGTCCGGAGACACTTCCGGGTCACGTGGCTAGCGTGACGAAGCTGCTCTGGCGAGACAGCACCAGCGCAGCACACGGAAACGCCGTTTACCTTCCCGCTGTAAAGTGATACCTATTTATCTACTTGCACTTAAGGGTGCTTTCGAACTGCTAGGTGGGCAGGAGCTGGGACCGAAAGACGGGAGCTCACCCCGCTGCGGGGATTCAAACCGCCGACCATGCGATCGGCAAGCCCTAGGCGCTGAGGTTTTACCCACAGCGCCACCCGCATCCCGGGTGGCCTTAATCAGGTCAATAAATGCCACATACAATGGTGCCCCGCAAGACGGAAAACTCACTAGACGAAAGAGTTTTCCGTTTTGGAGGTGCTTCGCAAAACAAATTTCCTATGGGCTTGCTTCGCAAGACGACAATGTCTTGCGAGTTCCTGCTGGTTTTTCCCCTCCCCCCCTTTTTCTAAGCCGCTAAGCCGCTTATCAGCTGATCCGATCAGCAGATAAGCCGCTAATAGCGCTAATCCGTCAATGGGCTTGCTTCGCAAGACGGAAAAACTGCTAGACGAAGAGAATCACAGAATGGATTCTTTTCGTCTTGCGAGGCACCACTGTACAGGGATTGGTTTTGCTCTCTGCATTTTCCTTGCCAAGCAGTGAAAATCATATCCACTGTCCCCCTAGAATGTCGAAAACCATTTTGGGATTCAGGAAGAATATTCTTGGATATAGCTAGGAGATGGTTTGCCAAGATCTTTGCAATAATTTTTCTAGCCACAGCTAATAAAGAGATGCCTCAATAGTTTCCACAATCCGTTCTATCGTCTTTTTAAAAAATAGGTTTTTTTGCATCTCTGAAGTCTGCTGGGATCTCTTCTTTCTCCCAGATTTTTTTTATGAGCTCTTGAAGTTGTTGTGTAAGTTCAATTCCGCCCACTTTGAAGACTTCAGCAGGTATCCCATCAGGTCTGCTGGCTTTGTTGCTTTTCATTTGGTTAGTAGCTGTACACAACTCGCCCAGATTTGGACATACTGCAAGCTCATCTCCAATTTGTTTTTGTGGGATTTGTGAGAGGACCTCAGCAGCTACAGGGAAGTTGCCTTCCATTGCCACATCAACTTTTTATTACCATTTTAGACTTACCATATTTCTCTTATCTTAAAATTTTAAGAGACCACATACGAAGTGCCCAGGATCCGGATCTGCCTATGGAAGGAGGCAGGTCAAAGGTAACTTTCCCAATCCCCTTCTCTTCCCAGCTATTCCAAAGGTCAAGAGACATTTCTGACTAGGGTAGACTGTGATGTACAGGGATATAGTGTAAAACTGGGCAGGTGCATCTCCTGTGAGCAGAAACTATACTTACAGAAGTTACTTCACTATGTGTTATTTCTCCCTTTCCCCATAATGCCCCACTTAGTCACTTTGCACCCCACCCCACTTCTGCAGGTTAATCTCTAGAGCCAACCCATCAAGTTTACCAATTGCACAGATTTGCAAAAGTTGTAATGCAGACACTAAATGGTTAGTCAAATACATTGTAAAGGGAGCAACACAGTGAAATGAGAAAACCCACATGACCATAAAGGAAATATTTATTAAAATATAATCAAAGAAACTGTCAAACTTCTAACAAAAGCCAGGAGAGAGTTGAAGGGAGAAACATCTGTACAGGAAACATCATTGGAAATGCTTTTACATGCTTTATTGTTTAAGTTTCACAGTTTAGTTATTGGCTACAAAAATATATTTCTGAAACTCTGAGTCCTCTATAAAAAAAGCTGGTCAGCAACAGCAAACCTGACAAGCAGAATATACCTTAGGACAGAGTGAGCTCCTCCTGCAGATAAGCTTGGCATGACCCAGGGCACTCCTGCCTCAATGTTAGGAACAAATGTTCTTTGGGATTAAGCTCCACATTAATTCTGAAGGAAGTCTCTTCTTCCTCCAGCATGCATAAAACTTGGAGCAAGGAGTTTCACATCTATACATGTGAGAAGGGGTCACTGAGCCAATGTTTAGTGTCAGGAGAGAGACTCCACTTTAGCATTACCCTTTCTTGTGGCAACTGCTAGTCTGAACCAAAAATATACCATGATGTGCAACTGGAGCACTTTCATCAGCACCTGGCTCATCCTGCTTTCTGGGGAAAAACCCCTTGATTAGCTAAGGAGTCTCAAACCTGATCTGGATCCTCAAGCGATGCCACTCTAGCAGTTTCAAAGTTGTTTTAACTCCCAAATGTAGGTCTAGGTAATACTGGCTATCTTTGAGGGCTTAAGGCTTATACAATGTTCACCAGCATTCAGAGACTGACACAACCTTATCATTTATGTATTTCTAGTATGCCAATCAGCACGGTTTCTACAAAACAAAAGGCTCAGTGCTAGCCAGCTGGGATCTTCCCAATTTCTCTCCTTATGGAGGTTTTTACCTGATAAGTCTTTAGAGGTATTCATGTGTAAAAAATAATTTTGCTTACTAATATATGGTTGCCACTTTTAATGAAGTGTATCTTACACTACTCCCTGAAACAGGCAAGATCAACAGACTCTGGGCAATCCCACAACTGGGGACCTTGATCAGAAAATATTACAAACAGAATTTAGGAATTGCCAGCAGCAAGCTGAGCAGAAGACGTTGCTGATTTTCTCTGCTTGTAATACAATGTGACATTGGGGCAATAGGCATCCTATTCTCCACTGCAGGAATGCTCAACCCATGGGTTGACAGAACTTATTAGTTGGGTTGCAACAGGACAGTGAAATACATCAGTATCTCCTATCCAAGTATGAAATCTAATCAAGCTTGGTATCCTGAGAATTTCAGCTTTCATTTCTTAAAGCACATTCCTGCTCTTATGGTCGTAGCCAACAGCTTGACAATGCATAACTAATGTTGAGTAAAGTACAAGAAAAACTAACAGGCAGAGTGGCAGGGCACCAGAGCCCTGCAATTCTCTGCTCTTCCTCAATGGCTATTTCCTACCGTCTTTCTCACTAATCCCAATTTCTCTACAATTCCCTGCCGTTTCTGTAAAAATACCCTAAACATGATGGTCTATTGGAAGCAGAAATATGCACATTTATATTATTATGAATCAGAATTTTGAGTGCTGTGTAATGGGGAGGTTGGCGGAGAATACACACAACCCCGAACTGCCCTCTGGAGTAGCACCTAATGTTATGGCTATCTGAGGCACATCAGCAATGTGTGAATGTTTTGTAGATTGGGATTTCTCCTCAACAGATTGTGAAATGTAATACATGCAGCCCACCTCACAGCTGGCTAGTTTGCCCACTACAGAGAGCAGAGTTTTTCAAGGGCTGGTGCGGACACAATTCTGGCCCTTGGCTCAGGCCAACAGATCAACAGCAAACAATAAGATCACATCTCCGTCTCCTCTCACAGATACATTCCTTTAGCTCTCTTTGCCCTTGTTTAGAGTTAGCTCTGAGCAATGTTAATCTTGATTAACACAGATGTGAACCTAGATTTTGGAACTGAAGTTGGGGAATGGTGTGGGCACAGAAAATTTACACAGGAGAAAGGAAGGGTTGAGGAAGTGTCTTGTCACACAGGCTACTCCCATTTTCTTTAACCCAAGTTAAAGGCCAGCATTGTGTTATATTTGCAACAACCCAAATAGCAATGCATTCCAGTTTTCAGGTTGGTTAGAGCAGATTAGTATGCAGATCAAATAAAAAGCTGAAACTGTTATTTTTGCCCCAAGTTAAATCTCTTCAGAGGTGAAGACTTCACTCAAAGGTTCCCCACATTTACTGCCACACACGTAGCACTAACATCTGTTAGCATGCCCCCCCGTGCACAGACTGCTAAAAACCCTGAGCGACCCAAGAGGTATGTGAATTTTAAACATGAAGTCATAATCATCCAAGAGATTATAAAGCTATTGTGCCTCCCCCACTACCAGAGCCTACATTACACCAAACACTTCCAACTCACATTCTAACAAAGCACACACTACAAGGGCACCATATACCATCTCACAATACAAAAGTAAGATTTTTCTTGCTCGGCGCTTCCCTCATTTGAAAGGGATTCTCTGTACACCTGTCAGTTAGCACTTGGCATTGAAGAAATCCTGCCAATATCTGCAGACAGTCTTGGAAAATTGGGATGCTTGGGGACATGCTAGCCCATTACCAATGTTCAGTTGTAAGCAAGATCTAAGATGAGGTTTCTACTCCACCCAGTTCCCAGGTTACCTGGCTGGCATTTTGTTTGGAAGAAGACAAGGGGAAGTTGAATTCTGATTACAACAAAACATTCCTATTCTTCACCCCCAATTGTTTTCTGAGCTTAATACTTAGGCGGTCTGATTATAAGCCATAACATTTTCCTAGTCAAAGAGTTCTGTAAAGTCCGAGCAACATGACAAGGCTATCCTCCAACAATAATAAATACTTTGTTTCACTGTGAACTATATGCTGTGTGGACAGTGCCAGGGAATAAGAATTTATTCACCTCATAAGAGACAATGTACAGCACTAGTTCTGCCTTTAAATCTGGTTTAAATGCCTTGGTTAAAACATACCCCTGTTGTTGTTTTTTAAAAGGCAACTGCCATAGTTTGCCACAGACCAACTATTTCTTCCCAAGAAGAATCTGTGTGGCCACCTGTAGGTTTTGAGAATGAATTCTGTTGGTTGGTTTTTTTGCAAGACAAGGACTCAATTCAGAGAAAGGGGTTGAAGTAAAGAACTTGAAAATTCAGCACGCACACACCTGGGACATTTCATACTAAACAAAAATAAGAGGGAACAATCCTGGCTTGGCCTTTGATGCCTGTTAAGAGACAGGTCAACGAGACTTAGGTCCCAAGTTAAGTTCTAGGATTTCAGCATAATCATCTTATTGTAGCAAAGTTGCACTAATAAGCGTGCAAAGAGCAGGCATTCATGTAACCTGACACCTTGAGTTCTGAAACACCTTCTGCCTCCCTATATGGAGCTGACTCCTCATTCCCTGAGCTGGGCCCAAATCTCAGTTGAATCTTCCTCCCTGTAACTTCACAAGCATCTTGGCTGTCGATGCAAATTCTCTGCATGTCTTGAAACACAAATAAGATTCCAAGCAGAATTTCCAATTCACTCTGGTTCGTATAATTACTTACCCCCAGCATCCTAGGAGCAAATCACCCACCAAGCACATCAGTTAACAGCATACAGGCAGGCCAAAGCAGTAAATGCCCACAACTGAGCCAGGGCTCCCCTTCCTACCAAGAAAACCTACATGCGCACCTTCCCTCCCCATTACAGTGTACTTTGCCCCTTGTACCTGAAACTCTGCTGACCTTCAACCTAAGAAACCACCTTAAATTCACACCAGTCTTGTTCTGGAATCACTGGAATTCTCAGTATTCTACTCAGGTACTGTTTTCCCGTATATCACACAGTGGAAGGCAGGGGCAAGGAAACCTGCATGTTAAAACTAAACATTACCAAGAGGGTCAAAAGTCACTGCTTCATTGCCCCAGATAAGGAAAAAGATTCACCAAAAGATTTAAACTAAATCTGATATAAAATATCTGTTTAAAGGCAAGAGCTAGAATTTGCCAACAATGAAATGCATTCTCCTGTCCGGTGCGAACAGGAAACAGTCCACAGGGATCACAATATGTCCTAAAAAAAAATGGAGGCATTCCCTGCTTTCTCATGGGGGAATAAAGAGAACAGGGATGCTACTGGTCAGTGGAGATTTCTCTGTCCGGCTCCAATTTGCTTGACTCTCCTGGAGAAGGGGTATGTGGTGCAGAGTGAGACACAGAGGGAATACCGTGAGGTACAATCCCCTCTACTGGTGGCTCTGGGAGCCCTGTGGCTGCTACTCCCACTACTCCTGGAGGAAACCTGCCACAAAAAAGAAAGCACAGGGTGATTACAACCCAGGGAGTGTTTCCTTGAAGGTTTCACCGACATATAAAAGGCATTCAGAAATTAAGCAATTAAGTGAAGGTTGGTAGGAAATGGCATTACAGTAAATTCTATTACAGCTTTAACTTGGCATTTATCAGGCCACTTGTCTTAATTGCTGCAGGGGTAGAGCTACATATTAAAATCATTACTAGGGTGCCTAGCCAGTAACCCATCTGAACAAAGGTCCTGAAGCCCTCTGGCTAACCTGGGTTGGTGCTCTTTGTTCAAGAGCGACAATCTACAAAGCAATGCAGCTTTGTTTCAAAGGAGTTTGCTGCCAGAAAGAAGGTGGACAGGGAGGCTGGGTCAGTCTCACAAAGCTAGATAACTTTTCTGAATACAATCCTTTTGAGACCTGATGCATAAGTGACCTGTGCAAAAAGCTCTTGGTAAAAATGCATGCACATCTCACCTGTAAGCTGCAGCTCCGTTAAGCTCTGGATGCACAGCCGCAGGGTCAATACTGGACCACTGAGCTGCTAAAAGCAAGTACTCCTTATTAACACAGTTCCTCAAATGATCAGGTATGACACCTAAAACAAAGTCAAAATACACAGAGGTGTATTAGATGCTAATGCCAAAGTTATTTACACCCAAATGTCACAGGGGAAAGATACCCTAACTGCTTCTCTACTTTGTATATAGGATGCAAGATAGATCCACAAATATAATATGAAAAATAAGAATGGTGTAGTACAAGAAAAAAATTGCTTGTTTATTCCACAGTGTTCACGAGAAACGATTCCCTCAACTGCGGTTTCTAGGTGCACCAACGCCATTAGCCACGACTGCTGTGAAGAAAATCCACCAAGGCATCACTCCATGTTGAAACAGCACCAAACATCTCCCAAACACCAGGGTAGGAAAACAGTCTAAATTAGGCATCCCCATCCTTCAGCCCTCCAGATGTTTTGAACTACAATTCCCATCATCCCTGACCACTGGTCCTGTTAGCTAGGGATCATGGGAGTTGTAGGCCAAAACATCTGGAGGGCCGCAGGTTGGGGATGCCAGGCCTAAGTGGTCTAAAAAGCTAAAGAACTAATCCAGTGACTTGATTTTCACCTTCACCAATTAGGCAAGGAGCTCCATCACAACAGTTGTATAGACCTCTCCCAGTGAAACAATCTCTGAAGCAAAAGCAGAGCTACCTGTGATGGCTCTTCGGATCTCCTTAGCTGCATCCTCTCTAGATTCAATGGAGGCCTGTTCACTATACCAGGCTGTGTGAGGAGTACATATCACGTTGGGAGCATCTTTGAGGGGTCCATTCGCAAAGCTGTGATGTAGAGAAATGTTTCTTTATTATGATCTCTGGCAGCCCTAACGCTTGGAGAAGGAGAGGTGAAAAGCGGTATAGGCTGGCAGCAGTACAAGGCAATAGTGGAGTTGTTACCTGAAGGGTTCTGACTCATGCACATCCAGCGCTGCCCCTCTGATTCTCCCTTCCTTTAGGGCTTGAGCCAGGGCTCTCTCTTCAACCAGTCCTCCCCGAGCTGTATTCACCAGAAAGCAGCCTTGGCGCATCTGCAAAAAAATATATAGGCTACTGCTGAGCTTGAATAACCTACTATTGAGTCCAAATTACATTATTGTTAGTAAAATTTAAATGGAGCACACTTTAAAAGGAGCATGGGACAATCAGGACAGAATAGACTTGAAGTATTTCCCTCACACACATTCTGAAATACACAATTTTCCTACTCAAAAACACACCTAGGGCTCAGCACAACATCACACAAAAATTAGCATAACTCTTCAAAAGGTGCCCAGGGAGCAGGGAAAAGAGAAAAGAAGGGAAATCTAACAACAGAAACTTGGAGGTGGGGGGACAGACATTGAAAATAGTGCCTGAGAGGTTCATCATCTGTCCATTCTCTGCACTCTCTCCTCCCTCCCCCAACCAGTCCTACATCACCAACCAGAACAACTGCTTTCAGGTCCTGTTGGGATCCCTCTCAAGGTTTTTTAAAGTAGTAGTTGAAGAGAACAGCCAACATTTGGATCATGGGATGACAACAATTGGGAAGAACCATTACTGCAAACCCATATAACAGAAGTACAAAAATTAGACCTCAAATGAAACAAGCGTGAGTCACTATAGTATAAAACCACACTCGCTCTAAAAAGAACATTGAGTGGGCAAACCGGGAAGAACATGACATTAAAAGAATCTAGAGTTGTTTGAAACAGTTCAGTGCTGTCACTGTTCTTTGCTTACTCAGCACTGCCAGTTACAGAGTTTATTATATATAGACTGAAGCCAAACATTTGTTACAGGCAGTTTCTAATCACAGAATCAATCTATTCACAACAAAAGAAGCCATGCTCAGCAGAAATGCAAGCACCAGATCCACACATTTCTAGCTTTCATGAAACCACCCTAGAGCAGCAACCTATACTCCCAGCACAATGCAATGTTGCACCTGTTTAATGGCAAAGTCATTGATGAGGTGGTGATTATGTTCGTTGAGGCTGCAGTGCAATGTGATGCAGTCACTGTGCATGAGCAGATCTTGCAGGGTGCTCATCCGCTGTAACCCCAGGGAACGCTCCACTCCATGAGGCAGATATGGATCGTAGAAAATCACATTGAAGCCAAAGGGTTTTGCTCGCAGAGCAACTGCTTGCCCAACTCGACCTTGAAAAAAAGGAACACGTATTCACCTGAATAACAGCACAACACATTCTTCCCAAAGAGCTAAGTCATTGGGAGGAGACTTGGAATGGCCTAAGAAACACTATACTCTTTTTTTAGGGATAGGGAGAAGGGGAGGGAAGACTGATGGTGGGCGCCGAGGTCTTCTGTGTATTCTCTCCAAGGAAACAGACACCACATATATGCAACAGCTGTGACCAATGGACTAGTTGAGGTTCTTTGCAAGCGCTGCTGAGAGAGTCCGAATAAGACTTGCAGAAAGCAACTGAAGTTTTCGATTTTACCTGATTGTTCACTAGAGTCTTTCCTAACTTGGGGCCTTGCATGTTTCGGACTGCAATTCCCATCAGCCCCAGTCAGCATGGATAATAGTCAGGAATGTTGGGAGTTATAGGCCAAAACACTTGGACAGCCCCAAATTGGGGAGGGCTGCTCTACCAGATGAACTACTGGCCTAACTAAATATAAGGCAGATACCAATGCCACCCCAAATCTATCAGTAGGAACCTCCCATTCGCACTAGGAGCAACAAAGTTGAACTACACTACCAACAAGGCAGAAAGGGTGAATGAGCAGGAGCGTCATTCAACACGTGACACCCATTTCTGCAAACTTTCAATTTAACGATTAGATAAGTCTCTCCACATCTAGTAAATTTTCCATACAGGTAACTCCCCATTTTCCCCGGGGTTATATTCCAGACTTCCATGCACGTCAGTGAAACACGTATAAATGGGGAGCACCCTGGAGAGTCCTAGGGGCTTGCAAGGAGACCCACCCCAAAGCCCGAAGAGGACATAAGAAGCAGTAAAGGATGTTTTGGGCTTAGACATTCCCTCCTCACCTCACCTCCTGTCTTTTGCCTCTCCGATCCTGGTTTGCAGTTGAAGCACAAACCATAGCAATGGTTTGCCTCAAGCTATGAAAAGAGGGAGAGAGCTGCCACACTGCAAGGCTCCTTCACTACAGGAGAGGGACTGTGAGCAACATCATGGGAGGCATGACTCTAGGACCAAAGTGAAACTGTAAAGCTCCCTTGTTATTTTTGCTATTGGATGCTTGATGTTGTTTATGTAATCTTGGTATATTAATAGTACTGAAAAGTTTATTAGCTGTTGTTATTATTTATTAAATTTGTATACTGCCCTTCATCCAGATCACAGGGTGGTTGACAACATTATTTTATTTTATTTTATTTTTTATACCCCGCCCATCTGGGCGGCTTACAGTATATCTAAAAACATAATAAAAATATCAAAGCAATAAAAACCTCCCAATACAGGGCCGCCTTCAGATGTTTTCTAAAAGTTACGTAATTCTTTATCTCCTTGACATCTGAAGGAGGGGCGTTCCACAGGGAGGGCACCACTACCGAGAATAATGCAAAATGAGAACACAAAATACATAATAATGCCACTCCTCCCACAAAAACATTTAAAAGCCATAAGGCCTAGTTATAGAGAAACATTTTCACCTGGCGCCTGAAGATATGTAATGAAGTCACCAGGCAAGCTTCCCTGGGGAAAGCATTCCACAACAGAGGAGCCACTGCAAAAAAGGTCCATTCTTGTGTTGCCACCCTCTCATGGAGGAGGCACACAAAGATGATGATGATGATCAATTATATTTGCTACTGTATTGTATTGTTTTGCTATGTTATTATGAAATAGTTTTTGCACTCTTTGCTTTTGAAATGCATTCCTGTTTTCATTGCATGCTCAAGCCACTTTGAGCATTAGTTTTTGTGGAAAGGCGGTATACAAATAAAATGAATAAATGAATGTCTGATCATATCACTCTGAGCAGTTTGGTCTAAACTATGTCTGTATCTCTAGGAGCAGCCAATTTCTTACCAAGGCCAATGATGCCCAATGTCTCCCCACGGATACGCACAGCACCTCCAGCCACCTCTCTGATTTGCTCCATACTTGAGGCTCTGTTTCCTTCTCGCATGGCCTGGTGGAGCCAAGTAACCCGACGATAAAGGTTTAGAATGTGGCAAAGGGTAGAATCAGCTGTCTCTTCCACAGAAGAAGAAGGGACGTTGCACACTGCAATGCCTACGGAAATAGGAAGAGGCTAGTACAATTCCCAAACAATCTCAATACAGATGAAGAAAAGAAGGGATTCCCCAACACTCCAGAGCTACAAACAAGGCAATATATTTGATACTGACACGAGCACATTGCCCAACATTTTAATGTACAGCAAAATCCTGTTCCCACTATCAACACCATGATAATTTTGGGGGACAGGAAAACTCTCTGTCACAATCAGGCAGTTGGATGAAGGAGTGAAGAAGCTGCATTGCACCAAATCAGGTAAGTAGGCTATCTAATTTAGTCCTGTTTTTATCTGATATTAGCTGTCCAACTTCTGAGGCAGAGGTTCTCCCCAGCCCTGCTACCTAAAAGATTTTAAACGGTATATATCAGTGACTAAACCTGAGAGAACCTTCTATTCACAACATATGTCACTTACTATTTAGCCATGATCTATCCACAAGGGACTCGATTATATACCGCATTTTTCCGTGTATAAGACTAGGTTTTCCCCCTAAAAAATAATGTCAAAAATTTTGGGCCGTCTTATACACGGATACACCCCCGCACACACCATTTTCTTAAACCGAAGTCCCCAAGAATAGGGGCCAACTTATACATGGGGGAGTCTTATAGATGGAAAAATACGGTAATGTTTTTTCTTGAAAACACTTGTCCTTGTGGAAATCATAGCTCAGGAGACGCTATAGTCTAAAAGCGCAACAATACTCAGTTTGGCATTAAATTTCAACACTTCAAGAAGACTATACAGACAGACCACCACCAAAACTCAAGAGAATTTAGGTTATTCAGTATGACAAGAGTTTAAGGCTAGGACTGCAAAATCTATAGGAACTCCATTAGATGGCTCTCACACAGGTGTTGAGATCAGTAGCAGAACACTTACTGCTTTTAAGCTAGACGTATACCTAGAATTTAATTTGCAAACTATGCTATACTTTTGTATTGTGTTTGCTTAATTAGTAATTAGGTGTCATGGACTTTGAAGACGCTTGAACTCAGGATGAAAGGGATAAACGTGCTAAGTGGAAGGCACATTTGGCAAACTCTCACCGTGATCAACTCCCATCCAGAAACCTATGTCCTCACTGTGAAAGGACGTGTGGATCCAGAATTGGCCTCCACAGTGACTTATGGACTCACTGTTAAGACCGTGTTCATGGAAGACAATCTTACTTGGCTACGAGTGATTGCCAAAGAAAGAAGAAGACTACTTATTAAAATGGTTTACATCTTGAACCAAAGCATCCTTGTGTGAAAAAAAGGCCCACTGAAATCAGTAAATTATCTCCACATAAATCGGCTTAGGACCAGAAAATTAGAAAATTACAGCTTTAGCCAACATAGCAACCAGAACATTAGCAGCCTGCAAAAACTGTTGCTCAAAGCAAACACAAGTACTGTGTTGTTAGTGCATGTCCTCATAGGTCTGCCACTACATGCAACAAGTAGCTATTTAACAGCTTACATTTTATAAAATTCCTAAAATAGTTCTAATCCATAGTAGGCCTAACTTATAGAGGTTCTTATGAGAGCAAATGTTTTTAAATAAAACAGTGGCGCGCTTTGCAATTTTCTCTCTCTCTGCAATAGCGAGCACTTCATCGCTTCTTAGGAGTTTATGATTTTGGCTAGCCCCCAATTTAGACCCAGTAAACTGAACACAAAGAGGCAGTGCACATGTTTTCACTCTATGTATTCATTTATTTTTTAGAAAATATTGCACTGGGATCACCATACCTAATTCTGCAGCTGACTTGATATCCACATTGTCATAGCCACTGCCAATTCGCACAATGACCCGGAGAGCTTTGAACTTCTCCAGGTCCTGGCGCGACAAGGTAATGGTGTGGTACATCAGAGCCCCAACAGCTTCATTTAGCACCTATGGGAAGACAGAACAACAGAATAATGCTTGCTCCACAGCATTCGAACTAGTCAGATCAGGATTCTGCAAACCCACTTACTTGATTGCCAGCAGCAATGCCCCTCCCTGCCCCATGGTGAGCAGCCCTGCCCCACCCCACACACCCAGCATAAGCATCCCTTTCCCTAAGTTCTGTGAAGCAGTGGTTTTTGCAGAAGACACAAGCAGCATCTCAGGGCTTTTACAGAAGAAGAGAAACCGCTCACTTTCCCTCAACTTGTCTTGAGTTCCCAGTGAATTCAAGGGAGGAGTTGTTTCTCTCCCTCCCCCATGGCGTTCTGAAGTAGACAGAAACAACAAGCCATAGAGTGTGGCTTCTGCACAAGCTCAGTGTGAAGTCTAAGAAAATGCATCACCCTCCCACAAAATCTCTGCTAAATTATTTGCAAATTCATTGGGCTTCTGCAGAATTTGGGGGGAGGGGGTTGGAAGCAACTACAAATAGTAGCTAGTTATCAAAGCAATAACAAAATGAAAGATATTCTTGTTTAAGTGTGTTTACCTTTTCATGGATTTCCTGAGTTGACTGTGCATCACAGAAAGCCACTGTGGCAACATCCTTCAGGATGGGCATCTCTACAGTGCAATCTCTGCCATCCAGGAGGGCAACCAGCGGACGGGCTTGCATTGGGCCATTACCAATAGGAGGCCTTATACCTACAGGGAAAAAGCATCTTAATGAGCTGCAAATGTGAGCATGACAAGATTCTTATGTCAGTCCTAAGCAAACATCACCAAGAATTTGTAGTGAAAACAAATGTAAGGGTTGGGGGAATCAGAGAAGAGTCATAGCTCAGTGCTAAAGCACATGCTTTGCATGCAGAAGGTCACCGACTCAATCCCAAATATTTCCAGAACTGAAAAACACACCTGTCTAGAACCCTAGAGAGCTGCTGTCAACCACTGTAGACATTATAAAGCTAGTATGCCAGTGGTCTGATCTGGCACAGGCAGTTTTCTGGGTTGTTTTTAGTAGTATGCGTTTCTTACATGCAAAGGCTCCCATGAATCACTTGTGTCATACCAGCATGCAAACATTGCCTGAATTCATGATGCATGCAGGGCCCAGAGGGTCCATAGATACTTGCAAACTATGTAACCAGTTCTGAAGTTTGGCTATTCACAGACCTTTTATAAAGTCAATGATCATATAACAGATACTGATAACTCGTTCACAAAAGTATGCAATTTGGGAGTTATCTGTAGAAAAAATAAAATTAGAAGAGCTCTATTTTTCACAAGTTATTTTGAAGGAAATAGGTCTAAAAGCAATCTGAGAGGAGTGTGGAGAAAAGGCAAACAGCTATTCTTGAACAGAAGCAGTGTCTCTAGGTAACCTATACAAAGTGATTACAACCCACAAAAATGACGCTTTGTGCTTTGTGCTCATTTCAGGAAGCATGCAGTTGTTTAAAACATGCAAACTTAAAACCAAAAATTTAGTCTGAAACAAACCATAGTTAACCACAGTTTGTCTGTTAGGATGGCACAAGCTGTGGCTAAGCTTCCAGACTCTCAGTCCACAGATTGAAAAGTGTATCTGCTTGTTCTGGTGAACAGAAGCCGCCTCAGGCTCATCTTGCTATCCACAGGGATAATGATAATCAAGCCTTACAAAGGAGTAAATTCAATAGAGAGACATTGCCGAACACCATGCACAGAATCGTGCTGCAATACAAAACAAGGGCCGTTTATCTAACAGAGCTCAAACTTCAACCATGCATGCAACTAGTTGAAGGGGAGGGAACTGGCAATATGTTTTGAGGGTGAATCCAAAAACCTTTTGAAAAACTGGACCCACGCTCCCTAGTTAAGACATTGTGTGTATATGTGTGTGTCCAGGGGGTATGGAGACAGTACAGTTGATGCCTGAGTCTAGTCAGTAAAAATCTAAGATAATGAAGAAGTGAGTGAAGAGCTAAGCACTCTGCTTTGATAAATCACAATATAATCTGGAAAGGAGGAACAAAGGAGACATTTGCACTTGCATCAGCATCTTCCCGTGTCTCTTTAGGATGCTACACGGATACAGGATTATTTGTGCAATAGTGTTAGGCCACAGGGCATTATACACAGAGTGTCACCTAAGAATGGTCCAGCTCACACATTAAAGCATACTGATAAGAAACCATTGTCAGGCAATTAAAGGAATTAGTCACAAGATGAGGCAACCACTGCATAAGAATTAAGAAAGCATAATGTCAAATAACAGCTGAGCCAGCAACACAACCCGTTTCTTCGCAATTCTCTTTACTTTCAAGTAACCACACATCTACTGCCGAACAGATGAAGTTCCTTACTCTCTTTTCTAACTTTACTTTAGAACAGTCTTGCAGATGGCCTCTTGACTCAGGGAAATAACAATACCTTCCAGCCTCACTACTTAGATCAGACTGGGTTACTTTGGCAAGCAGACAAGCTGAAAATTTATATGGAAGTCTGGAGAAGTGGGCGGTGGCTCCAGAGACCACATTAACAGTACTCCAATTAAGAAAAAAGGGGCAATGACACAGAGTCTTAAAAGGGGGCTGTGAATAATGGACTGATTCCAGACTTAGTCCAATTTAAGTCCCATTGAATAAATGAGACTTCACTTCAACTAACCTAATCCAGATCCGATACAATGTTCTGTACTTTTCAGTTAGACTAGCCCCCCAATCTCCCACACAATGCGAGAAGACTCAGGAAGCACCTGTCAGAAGCATCAACAGTTTACTTGGGAGAGGTTTACTTGGACTCTCCCATCAGGTCAGGCACAACCCAGCTGCCAGAGCTTCTAATGACCCACCACCACAGCACAGCTTTTGCCAGATTCTGCCAAGATAAAAGCTGTCAATCTCTTCTGCTCCACTTTGAAACATTAGACAGCTGTTTCCACACCCTGCTTTTATGGAATTACTTTGTCTGAAAATTCAAGATACACTATGTCACCTTATAGTTCCATTTCTCCTACAAGTTTGAATCCACTTTACTCCGAGTCTAGCACACCATGTGAGTAAAACTGCTAGTAATAGTAATAGTAGTAGTAGTATACCATATTTTCCCCAGACAGGAACTCAGTGGCTTATGTAAATTAACACAGATAAACTATAAAATGCTAAAAACATATAAAGGGTAATTGTTAAAAAGCAATTAAGCTCTAATAGGATTAAAACATTATAAGAAACAAATCTATTAAGATGCAGATAATAAAAACAGCAGTATTAAGAGCCCTTTCGGTTTCTGGTCATGAACTTGTTAAGAGTTCATGACCAGAAAAGGAAAGCCCCCGTTCTCTTGGCCTTGGCTCTTTCTCCCATCTACAATACAGGGATAATGCTGTTGGGCTACCTGATCAGAACACCGTTAACATTTCTTGAGACGGGAGCTGAACCGCTCTGCAAGACCGGAAACGGGATGTGGCTGCCTTGCTCATGTCTCCCTAAAGGGCAGGGAAGCATTTGCACTTGGGCTAATCCTGCTCGTGTACACCTTCAGTCTCTGGACGGATCTGGCAAGGCTACCAGGAGCTAAGCTTTGAGTGGGGAAAGGGTCCAAGACCCCGTTAACAGAAAGGGGCGTGGGGGCGCGAATAAACCCTCCGCCTGAAGTCGCCTGTCACTGACGCGGAAGGGCGACGAGATCCTCCGCCGCTTGGCGGAAAGGAAGGCGCTCGCTGGCCCCGGGGCCAGGCCCCTTCCCCTTCCCCGCCGCCGCCCAGCCAACGCCTCGCTCCCTCCGCCCAGGGCGTTACCTTCGCAAATGCGGTCGAGCCTCTGGCGCTTCACTTTGTGCCTGTCCATGGGAGACACCGAGGCAGGCCCGCGCGACTCTGAGCCCGGGAGAGGCGGGCGCTAGGGAGGCGCAAGCTCCGGGACCGGAGGAGGCGGCGGCGGCGGCCTCGCCCCCGCCCAAAGACTCGCAGAGGCGGCGGCGGCGAGCAGCCCGCCTACAGCCGGAGGAGAAAAGGGCGGGGAGGAAAGGCCAGGCCAGCTCAGCGGATGCGCTCCGGGCGCCGTCCTCCTGCCTCTCGCCTGCCGCGGCCCTCCTCCCACCGCACGTCGCTCGCCACCGGCCTCCAAAAGGGAAGCGGAAGGCCTCGGCTGAGTCCGCGGAGGGCAAGATCCCCGTCGAAGCCGGAGCGCAACGGGCTGCGCAGCCATAGAGTAGCGCGCCCAGAGCGGCCCCCGGAAACCACCGATCACTTCCGGTCCCCGGGGCTCTCCAGCGGCGCCGGCCACAGTCCTGTGGAGCCAGGCGCAAGGCTAGAGCAGCAGAGATTCAGGGGCGGCGAGGCAGGAAAATTTAAAAGTAAAAGCGAGGCGTGGTTAAAGGTTCTGGTCGCGGCAGTATGTACTTTGAAGCAGTGATACAAGGATGTGTTTCCCTCACCCTCTCCGCCTCTTTAGGTGCCTAGTGCAAAGCAGAAATTATTGAGGTGCAGCAATGAGAAAAGCTCCCGTTGGGTTTGTTTCAGCTATAAAGAACCACCACAGCTATAGCAGTTTATTATTAGGTGTGTTCACTTCCCGCCTTTCTTCAAGCTGTATGTAGCATGAAAACATTAGCCAGGTCACCAGTGCTCATAAAGGGTACCATACAGGAATTCAAACAAAAACAATCCTCTCGCAATAAAGCTATGGCAGTGGGCATTTTGTTGAATTTCTGCTTATGTAGCCTTTTAAAGGCACAGGTTTCCCATCCTGAAGCTCAGCTCCATATATTCTAATAAAATCTTTTTTATCCCAATGAAGCCTCCCAAGGGGTACCATTGAGGCTCCCAGCCTGTGTGTGTGTTTGCACACACACATGTGCAGGGGGGGGGCACCAAACTGGGTCTTTGACCTAGTTCTGCCCCTGTCCAAAAGCTGTTTTTAAAAAGTATTACTCTCACTTTTTGCAGTGTCTCAAAATAACTTACATAAAAAGTGTATGTGTCTTTGTGTGTAAAACCTTCCCTTCACTATAAAACATGAATCCAGTCTCAGCTGTTCAATAGTTCCCTTTTCTCTATACACTTCTCCTTTGGGCATGTTTTCCAGTTACTCACATATGGTCTGCTTTTCCGACAGTCAGGCAAAACATACAATCTTTACAGTGTAAGAAATTTAGATTCTGCTAGAAGGATAGCATTACTTACGTTGAGACAAGTCCAAGATACAGACTTGTCTCGCCAGAGTGGTGCATGCTCTAGTTATCTCCCACTTGGATTACTGCAATGTGCTCTACGTGGGGCTACCTTTGAAAGTGACCCGGAAACTACAACTAATCCAGAATGCGACAGCTAGACTGGTGACTGGGAGTGACCGCCGAGACCATATTACACCGGTCCTGAAAGACCTACATTTTCTCCCAGTACGCTTCCAAGCACAACTCATAATGTTGGTGCTGACCTTTAAAGCCCTAAATGGCCTCGGCCCAGTATACCTGAAGGAGTGTCTCCACCCCATCAATCAGCCTGGACACTGAGGTTCAGCTCCAAAGGCCTTCTGGCAGTTCCCTTACTGCGAGAAGTGAGGTTACAGGGAAACAGACAGAGGGCCTTCTTGGTAGTGGCGCCTGCCCTGTGGAACCCCCTCCCATCCGATGTCAAGGAAATAAACAACTATCTGACCTTTAGAAGACATCTGAAGGCAGCCCTGTTTAGGGAAGTTTTTAATGTTTGAAGTTTTATTCTGCTTTTAGTGTTCTGTTGGGAGCCGCCCAGAGTGGCTAGGGAAAGCCAGCCAGATGGGTGGGGTATAAATAAATTATTATTATTATTATTATTATTATTATTATTATTATTATTATTATTATTTCCTTGTTAATCTTCATAAAGAAACAAAACTAAAATTAAACTGAAGTCTTGACTTTTGGATTGGCTGATATGGGGAAGGAGGACAGCAGCAAAAGCCTCGAGTTCTATACTTACCACCAGAAAGGAAGTAGGTACTACCAGTGGGGGTGGAGGGAATGAGTATTACAAAGCACTACAACAAAATTTAATTTCCAACTCTGCTTGTTTTGTCCAGCATTTTTATAGAGATTCCTATTTTCCCCACCAAATTTGTGTAATAATTTCACTGGAATGAGGTCACAGTAGAACTCACCCCCCCCCCAATAGTTTTACGGTATTAGAGACTAATGTTATTATCTCCCTTTGGGGTAATGGAGTCCATTCTGAAACGTGGGTGCCCAAGGGACTTGCTAAAAAACTGATATGTGAATAGGGAGAAGGATTATTGGCAAAGTTCTCTGTTTTTCTCACATATGGACACACCCCTCTGGCAGGACTCCATCACTCCATCCCAGAGACATACAGCATCTATACAGACATTTTTCCTTTTTCTTTTTTAATAAAAAAGAAACAAGCAGACAAAACCCCACCAGTCCCACCGCCACTTTCCCCTCTGCACCCACCCCACTTCCCTCATCAAGGAGTGCAGCCTCCCTTTGTGGCTGATCCCAGAGTCAGTTTCTTGTGGAGACATCCAACCCCTAGTTCTCCTCAATCAAAGTTAGATCCAGATCGCTAAAGTCTGGTTGGAAGAGTGTCCTTTTGCTTGCTAAATTCCAATTTAGTCGCCGTGCCGCTTGTACTGCTGCTTCCTCTTCCTCCTCCTCTTCCTCACTTTCACTAAGAACCTGGACACAGTTGCTGAGGGGACTACATGGAGCTGAAGGAGCTTGTGGGCTGCAGCCCAAGAGCCATGATGAATAGCCACCTTCTTCAGATTTGTCCAGCTGACAGACGCCTCCTGCAAATGGTTTCTGTCAAATGTAACAAAACAAGTTTTTATATACCAATGCACCTTCCATACTTAGATTACATTATTCTAATACTGACAATTTATAACCATATTAATAATCACTTGCACTAGAGCTCTTTTAAGTCATAACTTTCCAAAGAAAAACACCACTCCCCCCCCCTGCTCTGGGTCATCTACCAGGATCATTATGTTGTTAGTACTGTATTTTTTATTTTTTTAAATGTAGTTTAATGTTTCTTGTGAAAGCTGCCTTGGAAGTTATTTGTATCCTGAAAGGCAGGACATAAATAATTGTCATAAACAAATAATAAACTGAAGATGACTTCTGAAGGCTCACCGTTGGCTATGGATCTGAGCAGATGGGACACAGACTTGAATTTTGAAAAACTAACTGCTCTCATTGCTGACCTAAGCTGACGAGTGTGAGACAGACAATGCTATTCTAACAAAGCCTTCCTGAAGCACTAGCTTCACATATGTATTTCTGGTAGCCACCTTACTTTCCCCACAATATAATTATTAATTTAATCTATGTCTTCTCAGACAATAGTAGACTACTGTTGAAGTTAATGGGGCTAAAGTCCCGAATGCTATTCAAACTACACTTTAATAATAATTAAGCTACCAGTTTTCCTATTTGCTTTGCCCAAGGCAGAGGGAGTGGGAAAGCAGTGGCCATAACTGAATACCCCACACTGCGTATGGAGGATGCTATAATAGGAATGGGTGCTCTACCCAAACATTTCTGCCCTAACTCTATGTTTTGAATCTGGAAAAAAACACGGAATGGTTGCTGGATTTTCCAGCAATAATTGAACAACCAATTACTGCTGGTCAAATGTGAACTCTTTAGCAATTGGGACATAAAACAACAGTAGTTTCAGCTGGAAACCGGTAATGTAAATGGAGGAGCCCATGGAGCAGGGTCTATTATCACTTCTGTATTTTGTGCAGCAGCTGACCCAACATTACCAATAAATAAACACAGAGTAACATGTTTCGTTGGCATCCTTCAGAGAAATCTCGGTGTGGCTCCCAGCTTTCCCTCTTGCCCAGTGCTTGTAATCTCATCTCAACTATCTCATAACAGCAAATTGTTGTCAGAGGTTAAGCACATAGGCAAGAGACGCTCTGAAGTAAAGAACAGCCAAATTCTGTTCTTTACTTCAGTAGATTACCCTTTTAATCTCACTGCACCCCAACATTTTCCCTTTCATATGTATCCTTAAGGCACTCAGATGAGAACAGTGCTTGCTTCCTTCCCTACCTGGTTCATCTTGTAGAAATCAAGCGAGGGCCTATGCCACCTCACATCCTCATCGTGGCGCCGCTTGAGACCAGATTTCCTGGTGTCCAAGTCACATGGTTGTGAGCGGCTGCGAGGGAGGCTGTGCTGGTGTCGAAGCAACTCTGGAGTGGAGGTGGTGGAGCTTCGCGGGGAGGGAAGGAATCTGACAGGTGACAGGGAGAAACGTCGTTGCAGAGGGTAGGGCTGCAAAGTCTCTCCCGTCTCCCATGATGTGCTTGCTGGTGATTCTCGGGATAGGGCCAGGCTGAAGAAAGGGGGGCTCCTGCCGCCGCCGCTACCACCAGCACCATCTTGAACACACTGGTGAGAGGCACTGGGGGCAGGGTTGAAGCAAGGTCTGTTGGCTCCCTGGGCCAGGTTCTGGGCTTGTACTGCCAAAGTGTCCCCTCCACTGTTGTCCCGGCGTTTGACGTGCGTCCAGACTTTGGAGCCCAGGGGCCTCCAGACAGCCTGCCAACGGGAGAGGTCTTCAGGCACTGATAGTGAACGGCAGTGTCTTTTGGTGGGGGGCACAGAAGCCTTTTCTGAGACTACTGAGTTGGTGGCCAGTGTTTGGGATGTGAGGCTGTTCTGAGGACGGTTGTCTGAGCTGCAGGGGGGCAGGGGAAGGCTCAAGCTGGAGTGTTGGTAAAGACCTGTGCTGTCCTGAAGATGGATCTTTGGACAGGGAGCTAGGTCCCTCCATGAAGTTCCCTCTGCAAGAAATATCACAAGACAGAATTTTAAAGATGAAGGCTCTAATTAGCGCCACAAGCCAGATAGCCAATTTATCATTTGGCATGTGAGCAATCAGCACCCTTTGTTGCCTTATTTTTACTTTTTATTAGCACCATCACACATACAAAGTTTCAAAACCTTCTACAACAACAGTTGTAGAACAAACAACTATTCCAAGCAATTGTTAGATCAGAAACGGCCCTAACTATTCTACTATACCTGATTAAGATTGAAGATCTGGTCTGATCATCTTTGTTGTGCTTCACTCTCGATTAAAAAGGAACCCACAATGACAACAAGATGGGGAAATGTTCTCCAGGATAACATTCCCCATTTACTCCCCTTAGTTCCCTGATTATGATGCCCCTGGTTTCCCTTCTCCTGTGATGCATGAGGTCTTCATATTGAAGAAGCAATTCTCTTCTTTCAGTGTTAGACAGGAGGCACTTGTGGATCAAAGAAAGGGAGTAAAACGAGTGAGGGACAACATAAATTTTATTTAATACTTACACCCCTTTTACAGTTGGAGCAAGATGTTGGCCGGGAGCCAGATTAAGATATCCTACCTTAAAAGAATCTACAATTTATTCATTGTTTGATCACTACAGTTGGGGCAGTTCAACTGTGGGAACCAATTAAAGGAATTTAATTCAAACTGAAGAACAGTTGGAGAAAACAATTCCTGCTTTTTTCCAAGTTCTTCCATGTTTCGTACAACTGATGAATTTGGGGTGCTTTTCATGTCCACAGCCCCACCCCCATTCATATTTAACACACATATAATAAAATGGCTGGAATATTTCGCTCTCCAACATCAGCACATAGTAAGATCTTCCAGCCACTTCCCTTCTTAGTCACGCCTTATGAAAAGCAAGAAGCAGTCCTGTGTTTCACAACTGCAATCCCTCCAGAAAGGCTGTGTTCATTTAATGACATTGTTCTTATAAGACTCATTTGTCTCTTAGAGGTGGTCAAAGCTGGTAGCAACAATAATCAAATGAGTTAGCCTCCAAGTCAAAATCCAAGCTGTCTTGAAGTAAATCCAGAGAAGAAACCCCAAGTTGCCTATATATAGAAGGTGGTGTTTTTTAAACGACAAGGAGCTAATATGGCTCATTTCATTCAAAAGCATACTGATTGCAAACTGAAATAAGAGGACTAATATGCAAAAGCTAGAACCAAACATGCTGCACAAAGAAGAGAAAGGAGCAGGCACATGACAGGAACCTTGAGAAACACAAACCATGCTTTCCAACAAGACAAAGAAGTTTAAATATTCTGTAAATCCCACACGAAGTCACTCACATAGCCAATCTGAGCTCCAAAAGCATAACCATACTAGTCTGTAGCAGCAATATGGAGTCCTGTTGAATCTTAAATACCAACAAATTTATCATGGCATCAAGTTTTAGGCTACAGCGCGCTGATATATTGTGTAGAACAAAAAGCAAAGATAACCATGCCGGTCCATTAGGACTCCCAATATCTACAGGTGAGCAGTACCTTTTATTGGAACCAATTTTACCTCATTGAGGCAGATCTCCGTGTGTGTGTGTGTGTGTGTGTGTGTGTGTGTGTTTAAATCTTTTTCCTCCACTTGATGCACCTGATGAAGTAGACTCATGCCACGATACATATGTTAGAAGTCTGTAGCCTCTGAAATGGCCTTCTTCAGACACTCCATTAGAGCAATTATTATGTAGAAGATAAAGCTCTTTTAACTCAGGTTATCCAGCTGAAAATCATGACAGCCTAATATTGTCCCGTATCAAGCGGGTATAAGCCAACAAGTTTAAAGCCAAGGTACTTTGTTTTGTAAGCCAGCCTGGAAACTTGCTTAAAGGATAAGGTGGATAAATAAAATGGCCCATCATGCTATAGCTGAACCAAGAAAACACACTCGCCACCAACACCCACAAAGTCATTATTATGTGGAAAATATTCTAATTCTAAGCCTACAAAGGAGTCACAGTCAGATTGCTGTACAATATGGTTCTAGTACAAGTGACCAGAACAGTCACAGGAATGACTCACTTTGGCAGGGAACACACGCTTTCTTTAATGTGCCTTGCAAAGAAAACGTGGTGCAAACAAAAATGCTATTTTAAAATAAGTGACTAGAAGCTATTCTACTCAAGGCTCAGTACACTGATTGTACAATGTAGGTTTCCTACATTGATCAGAAACACAGTTCTTTGTTTTAAGAGCTACAAAGGATCGAGGAATACACTTTGATAGCTTAGTTTTATGACATAAAGCTGAGATTAATTACGTACCAAAATTCTATATGGGCCAATTGCAGTAAGAGTCAACAGAACTGATGAAGACAGCAGCTAGTATTTTTTTTAAATTAAGATTAGATTATGGGTTTTATTCTCTTATCCACCTGGCATCCATTCTTCCTCCATGCATAATCAAGCACATCTATAATTCAAGTGCCAAAATCAAGTTATTTATCAGAGTATGTATACTGCCAGTGTAACTATGCTACAACGTAGTTTGTATCAAGAGTTAATTATTAGCGCTATCTATCCTGAAGTGTTTACATGACCAGAATACCAGTGGTGGTACTTGGCCACATACACAAACTGCTTTGATCAAGCAGTATATACATTTTTAAATAAATAAATAAATTTTAAATATAGGCAGCACCCAGTATGCATATAGCAATATTAAGCTGTATTAGATTTTATTTTATTGTTTAGACAATTTATATCTTAGATAAAAGAATCTTAGTGGTTTGCAACATCTTAGATAAAACGGTGATGGTTGCCAGTTCAAAAATAAAGACAGAAAAATTAAATGGGAGCATTAGCAGGATTAATTTTTAAAACTACTAAATATAACACCACTTCTTCATTGGATCTCTTTCCTTCCATTCGTCAGGAGCATAATGACATTTCTTTACTGAAAACAGCCATTCCTGTTATTTATTGGGATATCCTCCTGCATTTAACTCTGTTGAATTCTTGTTATTAAAACTAAACCACAGCTGGCCCTTTATTTGCACCAAGCTTTCACTTAAAAGTAGAGATGGTATCACAAAATACATGAGCTCTAGGAGACCTGGAAAGCAAGCTAATCTTATTAACTGTGAGCTGCATATAAAGGACATCAGACGATAAAAAGGACAGACAAAAGAGAAATGGATGTAGGCACAAAAGGTGGAAGTCCAGCCAGACGCTCTTACCAGGCGCTATCTGGAAGGGGCTGCCACAGCTGGCCACATCAGCATGATCAGGCAAAGGCTAGGGAGGAAACACAAGGAGTCACCACATCACAGCAAGGACCAGCATCTCATAAGCACCTCTGGATTTCTAATTCCCAACATGTGGCCTACAACAGAAGAGTGGTACCAGCTGTGGGATTCTACCAACATTCAGATATCTTGCTGTATCTCAGGATTGGAGAACTTGTGGCTCTTCAGATATTGGTGGACCATGATGCCATTCACTTCCCACCATTACTCATACTGGCTAGGGTTGATACCAGGTGGAGACCAACAACATCTGGAGGACTACAGGTCTCCCACTCCTGGACCTCTCTGAATTCTTTGGATCCTATGACCCCCACGCCCTGCCATTATTAGTAGCAAATCTTCAAGCTTTGCCCAAGGAAAGCTTCCAAAACTTGCTTTAATCTGAATGTTGAAATCAAAGTTCAGAGGGGCAAAATAACCAAATGGAAACTCTGATTTGCTCAAGCTTAACTACCAGTCCTTTCCATGGTGCTGCTCTTACAGTCATCCACAAGCTACTATGCTACAGAGGTTCTACACCAGGCATAGGCAAACTCCAGCCCTCCAGATGTTTGGGACTACAATTCCCATCATCCCTGACCACTGGTCCCGTTAGCTTGGGATGATGGGAATTGTAGTCCCATACATCTAGAGGGCTGGAGTTTGCCTATGCCTGTTCTACACAGATTTAAACTGCTCCCTTTATACCATGCCTAAACTATTCATTATCAAAAGCCCGAGGATACTTCACTCTCATTAGAAAGAAGGTGAGAAGACACACCAATAAATTAATGTTTAAGATTATGGCCACAGAAATAATCTAAATTTGCACTTACCACTATTTTCCTCTTTCATTCTATCACTTCACTGTTCTTTGGTGACTGGAAGCCCTCTGAGACAAGGACAATGTAGTATTTGTCTGTATGTCAGCTCCCTTAATATAAGGAGAGCCAGACACTAAATACCACAGGCCACCATAAATTAAGAGGCACCACTTCTACCTATAGCAATGAGCGATCTTCCCAAATCTCTTGCTTGACAAGAACCCATTAAACATACCTAACAAAACACCACAGCAAAGAGTTATGGAAGGATTAATTCTTGTCATCTTTGCCTCCATGGGTTACAGTGGTGCCCCGCAAGACGAATGCCTCGCAAGACGGAAAACTCGCTAGACGAAAGAGTTTTCCGTTTTGGAGGTGCTTCGCAAAACGAATCTCCTATGGGCTTGCTTCGCAAGACGACAATGTCTTGCAAGTTCCTGCTGGTTTCCCCCCCCCCCCTTATTCTAAGCCGCTAAGCTGCTTATCAGCTGATCCGATCAGCAGATAAGCCGCTAAAAGCCGCTAATAGTGCTAATCCACTAATCCTTCAATGGGCTTGCTTCGCAAGACGAAAAAACCGCTAGAGGAAGAGAATCACAGAACGGATTCTTTTCGTCTTGCGAGGCACCACTGTATTTCCAAATGTCGATAGAGTACCATGCCTCTGCACATTATCCATGTTTAAAACTTGAAAGGCTGAAGTCCCTTTGTTCTCCAAACCATTGACTCTCTGCTACAGAGCTTCCTCTGCTCAAACATCACTATGCTTTTGGACTGTGCCTTCCCCTGCAAAAGCTTCATTAGGCTACACATCCCATTCTTAGAAGTCTACACCTCAATGCTGCAGAAAAGTAGAGTTCTGTAACTGGCTGCAACTTTGTGCAGTTTTAACTTTTCTTCTGGGCAATATTTCTAGGCAACAGATTAGTGCATCTTTAACTCATTTTGAGGCAAAAAAACTTATTTCCATGGACTCCAGATCCAAGATAAATCAGGAAACGCATGCTTCATATTCCACCATGTCATTCTCTTTTTAATTAATTTTTGCTACAGCAGCACATTGCCTTTCATTTTCCAAGTCAGGCCAACTCTCCTTAGATTACAGGGATAGGTTAGAGAGAGGATCCCTTGGTACAGTTTATCTTATCCCCATTAAGAAAAAATATGGAGAAAGTGTACTGGGAAACACTTTACATTTAATAAGGACTGGGGTGATTGGAAAACAAGGACGATAGAACACATGCACATGAGCGAGAAACTGGTGGGGGAACTTGGAAACTGCGTGGTATTCCACAGTCCTCAAACAGTAACACGCTAAAAAGAAGAAAATAATATGCGATTTAGAGATAATAGTAAAAAAAAAAAAGGCAAGCTCCCAGCGCAGTAGAATGCTTGAGTAATATTCTATAAAGCAAAGAAATACACCAGTATCTTCTTGATTCCTCCCCAATACTCTTACTCTTTCCATCACTGCCCTGTGATGTATTGTAAACCAACCTGTGATCCTCAGATGAAGGGCTGCATAGAAATTCAGTAAGTAAATAAATAAATCACCTTCCAAAGGAGTGACCTTTACCCTCAGTCATTCAATGGCAAACGAGCCTTTGACCTTTACCTGTTCAGAGCAGCAACAGATATAATGCTAACCTGAGGCATATCTGTAGTCATCTGTAGCAATAACTTCAGACCATACCTGTCCCTCACTTGTCCTTGAAAACAGGAAATTATGGAACTAGCATGGGAAAAACAAAAACCCATTCTCTTGCTCTCACAGAAAGAAAGAAAAATCAATATGTGGGTAATTTTGATAAGTCCCTTGAAAACACCAGATAGGCTTAGGATATTGACAGATGCTAAAGAAAGAGGAGGCTTCGCCCTGCCAGACTTGAAATTATACTATGAAGCATCTTGCCTCTGTTGGTTGAAGGAATGGATGAAACTAGAAGACACGGATGTGTTAGATCTTGAAGGTTTTGACAATAGATTTGGGTGGCACGCGTATTTGTGGTATGACAAGAAACGAGTACATAAAGGATTTGAAAATCACATTATAAGAAGCTCTTTGATTGAAGTGTGGGAAAGATATAAAAATTTGTTGGAACAAAAAACTCCATATTGGTTGTCGCCGCTAGAGGAGATGAGTGTGAAGAAAGTCAATATGACAGGGGGATGGGTGACATATGAGAAGTTAATACGTAAAAGTGAAGGAAAATGAAAAATGAAACCATTTGAAGAAGTTAAGAACTATGTGAATGATTGGCTGCATTTTTTTCAAATTAATGAGATGTTTAGAAAAGATTTAAACCAGAGGGGTTTTGCTGATAAAGAATCAAAATTTCAGACAGAAATATTGAACAATGATTATAAGATTCTAGCAAAAATGTATAAGATATTATTGGAATGGTGCACAAAGGATGAGGAGGTAAAATCAGTTATGATTGATTGGGCCAAAGATATAGGGCATAATATACAAATGGAGGACTGGGAAAGACTTTGGAAAGATGGTCTAAGATTTACTGCATGTACAGTCATAAAAGAAAATGTTATGAAAATGATGTATAGATGGTATGTAACACCTGTGAAGCTAGCAAAAATGTATAAGACAAGTAACAAATGTTGGAAATGCAAGGAAAAAGAAGGTACTTTTTTCATATGTGGTGGGAATGTAAGAAGGTAAAATGCTTTTGGGAGATGATTTATAATGAATTGAAGAAAATGTTGAAATATACATTTGCTAAGAAACCAGAAGCATTCTTACTAGGCATTACAGGTAATGAGATAAATAAGAAAGAAAAGAAGTTATTTTTATATGCAGTGACAGCAGCAAGAATATTGATGGCCCAGAAATGGAAACAGGAGGAGCTACCTACAATAGAAGAATGGAGAACCAAAATGATGGACTATGCAGAACTGGATAGAATGACAGGAAGGATCCGGAATCGGCGAGATCAAAGATTTATAGAAGATTGGGGAAAATTTATTCAATATTTGCAAAAACTGAGTGATAATCAGATTACGTTTGTAAGTTTTAAGGAAGCTCTGTGAAGGGAAAATGTGAAAATAAGTTTAAAAAAGGAACTGAAGTTAACAGTATTAACAATAATGGGTAGAAATGTGGAAAAAGTAATAAAGTGAAGGAATTGCAGACAGATTGAGGGAAGTCAAAAAAGAGAAGCAAGATGTAATCAGGATGTGTGGAATGTATAATTTTGTTTTTGTATTTGAAAACCAATAAAAATATAATTAAAAAAACACCAGATAGGCAATGTGATGTAGTGGTTAGAGTACTGGACTAGAGAGACCAGGGTTCAAACCCCCACTTAGTCATGAAGCTCACTGGGTGATCTTCAGTCAGTCACTTTCTCTTAGCCTAACCTACCTCATAGCATTGTTCTGAGGATAAAACATGTTGCTCAACAACTCCAGGTGAGCACCCAGGAAGTAAAGGGCCCTGTGGAAAAGGTATAACTTGGTGCACTACTCACAAATCACTTTACTGTAGCACCTAATTGCATGCTGGGGTGCCAAGGCTCTTACTCTTCTAGCATTAAACAGTAACCTTCTGAACACTAAAAGGCAACGCATGCCATATATGCAACTTGGCTTGCATCACCAAAATCTGACCGGGTGAGGGGAGGAGAGTTACCATCTCCCAAATATGTCCAACCAAACTTCGCAGTGCAGCACAAAGTTCAATTTGGGATGGGAAAAGTTGGCCAGAGTTGAATGTCTATATCTGGTATTGAAGACCCAATAACAAATTAGGGTTCTGTCCATGTACCAGTCACCTAGCTGCCCAACACTCTCCCCGTTTGAGCTGACAGATGTGGTCAGTGTGGCACTGAGAACTGCACGGTTTATGGTTTGGGGGAACTTTAATAGCCCCACCAAACCTAATTGAGGCTGATTCAGCACACATAGGATGACAAATTTGGAAGCTAGTCTTCTGTACAAAACCAAGAGGGAAACATCTGCAGGTGAGGGAGTCGTTCTTGGTTCTGTTGCGTTGGCATTTGACATTCAGGCTGTCTGTAATCTCCACAGAACCTGATTAATTTCAATGGTTTTCTGTCATCACTGGAGATTTTCTTAAAGGTCTAGCTGATGGTCCTGCCAAGGCTCTGGTATCTGCTTGGAATGAGGAGATCACAATAGCAACTGATGGGATAGCTCCCAAATATCCCTGACCTGATTGTAGAAGCATGTCAGCTCTGTGGTATTCCAAGAAGCTAATGGTGATGAATCATCTGAACCAACAATTAGTGTGTAAGTGACAGAAAACATTCAACAAATATGACCAAACACAAGTGAGAGTTAATTCTCTGCCACCACTTCATTTGTTCAACATCATCCACCACAGCTGTTTCTGGTGATGAGCAGACTCCTCAGAGAAGGCTCAGTGATGCAAGATCTAGAGCCTGAGCTTGCTGTTTATTTTGTAGATAAAGTAACTTGCGCCTGTACCAACTTGGGTGTAATAACTGTGATAGAGTCCAAGACTATGAGCCTCTATGAGAGTCATACTATGATTATCACCACCTCGCACCAAACTGAAGACATATACAAGCTGCTTGGGGAGTTGAGGCCCACCACATATTCCCTTAACCCTTGCCCATTTTAGCTAGTGAAATCTGCCAAGGCTTGGCTATGCAATCTGAACCTTGGAAGTGATTAACACCTTTATCAGGGAATACTGTGGTCACTGCTACCTTGAAATAGGCCACGTTGAGGCCACTATTTAAAAAGCCACGTTTAGAACTACTAAACTCCTGAGGCAGTATCTGGAGGCAATTGTGGGCTAGATGAGAGTAAGAAAGATACAACTTAATCCTGGAACCTGAATAATCTGGATGGAGAATTTAAGAGGGTTGCACTCACCCTGAAGTATGCAATTCAGAAGGTTGCATGCTGGACTACTGTAATACACACTAGATTGGGCTGCCTTTAAAGGCAGTTTAGAAACTTCAAATGGTGCAAAATGCAACTGCCCATGTATTGATGAAGGTCAGGTGGTTAGAGCAAGCAACAACTATATTGCACCAATTACACTGATTAATAGTGCATTTCTGGGCTCAATTTAAAGACCCAGCAAATACCTTTAAAGTCCCAAACCAGGTGTGGTGAACACATGGATCATGCCAAAAGCAGTATCTTCCCCTTAAGGTACTTGGTGTCAGGTACTCAGTTCTACTGTAACATCTCTATAAATATGGAGACTTCACTCCTGCCTAATGAAACTATTAGCCAATGACAGCCTACCAATTTACCTCCATAGACATTATCATGTGGAGATCAGTTCCATAGGTTAATTACATGTAAACGTAGAATGGAATTTCTCTTCTTAAGCAGTGTATAGATAATAATCTCTGAGAAGAAAGACTGCCTACTAGCTACTACCATGGCAATAACTCCAACTCAGCAACAGCAGCTCAACAATTGTAGAAAAGTAATGGGTAAGAGGGGGAAGGAAGCAATTATCCTTATTTTTATCAATTCTTATAAGTGTAAAATCACAGCCCTTTTCTTTAACCCCAAACACATCACTGGAATAGTGAAATTGACTTTGAGGAAAATAGAAGCAGCTTTTGGTCTACTCGGTTTTACTGCTAAGGAAAAGATGATATTCTTGAATGCCAGGGTACTGCTGAAAGAAGCAGAACCCTCACTTTGAGATGTCTACCCAACCCACCACATTCATATTTGCACAGGTACTCACTCATCTTTTCATCTGCTTAAGAACTTCTTTAAAAATTCCAAATCTCATCTGGCCATGGGAGAAGCAAGGAAACTTGGGAGTGGAGGTGGGGGTGGGGAATATAAGCTGTTTCATGGGTCACAACCATGGCCATAACAAGAGGTGCCCATAACAATCACCAGAATAAGTGTTCCTACTTATTGTAGAAGTGTTAGCCATGTCCCCAGGGGCTGCTTTTAGCTTTGCCAGGGTATAGATCAAAACAGAAAATCTGTAAGAGTGATTGGCGGTAGGGCACTAAACAAAATATATGTACTACTGGCAGTGCTAGCTGTGCAGAACACCCCTTTCTCCCAAGCCAATATAGCAGGCTGCTGGTTCACAACAAAAATAATGCTGTTGGGACTACAACTTCCATTCACCCTTGCCAACATAGTCAATGATCACGGATAATGGGAGCTGTTGTTCAAGAAGATCTGGGGGAGACCATATTGGTTACCCCGGCTTAGACTGCCACAAAGTGTTTGTACTAGCCCAACAGATTTAATAAAACCAGTCTTTAAATAGCAGATCCTCATGCCATATCAAAAGCTCTGTTGGAACCTCCCCTTACTTTCAAAAGCAGTTTGGCATGCAGTATGGGCAGAAGACTGTTGTGGGCAGGGAAGACCCAAAGTATACTTAGGCAATCAGAATTAGTTATTTGACTCCTGGTCATAGGCAGCAGCAGCAGCAGCAGCTTGAATCACAGCGTAGCAATCTCTCCAATCTTTCATCTATTAAAATGAGGCAACGGGTGAATTCAAGGTCACTGAGGAAATCATTCCACCACTGCAAGCATTTTTGCTTGCCCAGCAGAACAATCTTCCCTCTCTTCCACCCTGTGTACTGTTCTGGGGGTTCTCCTAACCTCCAAAGTGGATTTGGAAGAGGCATGGCGGAAGGGGAGCCCCGCTGCACTGGCAGGAGTTCTTGATTTGGTTTCCACTAACAGAACAAATTAGTTGAATCTGGCCCTATGGTTCAAGATAAAAGCAAACAGTATTTCTTCAACTGATTTGAAAATTATCAAGATGCAAGTCAAGGCAGGGCAAATCTTACCAGGCTGATGCTGAAGGATGTGCATTTCAATTCCTCCAGGCTTTGTTTCTGTAGCTGTTCAGTTATCAAGGTGATCATGGCTTCTTACAGAGGCCAGGCACCAGAACCCTTGAGAGACTCCAGCTCCTGCCACCTGCCACCCTTTCGCCTCCCTCAGCAAGTCCAGCCGCATTCAAGCATCACCATCACATCTGCTAAGTTGTTGCCTTCATACATGCTAGCCATACTCCATCTCATACTCGGGAATCCTGCAAAAGACAGACATTAATTAAGGAAGGCATCTTACATCATATCATACAACCACCCTACTCTCTCCAGAGCTGCTGTTCAAAAACAAACATGCATATGTGTGCAATATACGTATATGACCAAGACACAAACAAGCTTAAGCCTAGAGTATAGATAAGGCTCCCAGCCTCCATTGCTACCAGGAACACCAAGCAGCATATAGGGTCTGTTCCCCCTACACTACCCAGTGAGGTAGGTGAAAGCAGCAAGATAAGGATGGACTAAATGTCAGCCAGTGAGCTTCTTAGCTGTGTGCGGATCTAATTCGAACTCTATAACTTAAGCCAAGGAGACTATATCATCACACTGGCTGTCCAACTTTTATTTTCTACATGTTGATTTTATTTCAACACTCTCAGAAAGCCCCAACCATGTGATATCTTATTTCTGTAGTACAGAGTCAGGACTCCATCCTCAGTTTTTCCTTCTGGTTCCTTGAATAAATTGATGCCTTACCTTATTCTTCAAATTATCTACAATACTTAAAGGCTAGTGTCTGGGATTCTTAAAAGTATTATAGTAAAACATGCAATGTTCCATAATAAGGAAACAGAACTTAGTATTGTGATCTTAGTACTGTGAGCAAAATCTAAATCAGATGTGAAGCCTACCTAATTTAATCTCTCATTATCAGCGCTCAGTACATTAAAAGTCAACATCTACTCTGAGCAAGCTTGATCATTTGCCACTGCCACCTTTCTCCCAGCATGAACTTTCCCACTTGATGTGGATAACCAATCCCTAATGTTCAAGCTTTGCTAATTTATCACAGAATGCTGAAGTGATGGTTGTATTGTAAATAGCTTACTAGAAATAGATAAGGCAAATTAACTACAGTATTTCACTGAACACCTCTTATTCTGTACAAGTTAATACTTATACCTCGGCTAAACACTGTCACAATGTGCTTTACAAAACCAAGATCAGCAGCCTAGAAGCTCTACTATAGAGTAAAATAAGGCATCAAAGATAAGAGGTTATAGCCTAATAAATTCTACAGAGAGCTGACCCACTGAAATTAATGCACCTAAGTTAGTCATCTCTCTGTTTTGAGAATGACTAATGTTGACTACAACCAAGGCTACTTATGATATTCATTCTTCATCTAGGAAAGGCAAATTAATATGCATACCAATTTATATAGCACTTTTTGGTATGTGAAGACTGAAATTCTACACACACTTTAGCTGGAAGTAACTCATTAAACTGTCCAAATTACTTCTGAATAGATATGTATAGGAATACAGTGTAAGTGGTTACAATCTTCACAGTGTGGTAATTCCCACCTAGTTCAAAGGGGTTTACACTCAGTTATGTGGGTATAGGATTGCACTCTCAATGCATATTTATACATACACACAAACACATACAAATGAATCTTACTTTTTCCAAAAATAGTAGAACTAACTAGTCCTAAAATTGAAGGGAAAAGAAGACTCCAAAGACGATGTGTGAAAATGATTAGTTCAACAAGATGGACTTGCGGGGGGGGGGGGAGTAGTTCACCAAAAACTATGCTGTGTTTGTTTCAGGTGAAAGGAACTAGCAGTCCATTTCTTAGTTTAGTCCAAAAAGAACCAAGCTGAGAAAAGTCACGTGGCTTGCTTCCTTGAAAACGTTAGTTTTTCTAAGTACTGTACTACATCCCTTCTTTGTTACCTCAAAATAGAAGTTCATTTTAAAATTGCCTCTCTAGGCCCTCCTTGCTGCACCTTTGTCTTCCACACTACCCTTTCTGAAATCATACATTAAGCATTAAAACACAATTTACAATAATTGGGGGAAAGAGTGAGGCTCCATGGATTTACCAAGCTGCGCACACACATTCATCCATTTCTAGTCCTGTCTCTGCCTCTTCATCAGTTATTGTCCTCCCCATTATCTGTTCTAGACTGCAAGATTCTTCAGGGCAGGAGCTGGGGCCTATCTACATTTTTGCTTATGGAACTCAGTAAACTAAAATATACTCCAGTGGTGCTCTCTGAGCAAAATAACAAATACATTTTCAAAACTTCACAATATTATTTCCTATGTTCTTGATAAGGTGGGGTGTACTTTTTTCCTCTACTGCTTTTTACAGATGCCAGAGCACTTTCTGACCATAAATCTAGTAAGGATGCAGTCCTATGCATTTTGCTAGGGATTAAGTGAATGTGCATAGGACCACGCTGCACACAGAGAAATAGCTTAATTTTGCCACTTCCAATTTACACAAGCAACTTAGTCAACAATTAATATTTTCCCTGGCATACACTGCATACATTGAAGGCTCCACATAACTTTCTCTGAACTTAAAATACTCCATAGACTCTGTTCTAGAGAGCTTCTGCCAGGAACAATTTCTTTCCCCACGTTAATCCTGGTTAATTTAGCAGCTGATAGCATGCAATAGATTTGCATCTGAAAGACGGAAGTTCAAGCCCCTGCTCAGTCATGAAGCCTACTGGGTGGCCTTGGATAAGTCAGTATCTCTCAGTAACAACCTAACTGCAGGACTGTTGTGATGAGAAAAGATAAAAAGATGAACTGTAATCCACCCTGGGCCTCAAGGATAGGGTGGGGGATGTCTGCAAGAATAACTAAGAACAAGTCTCCTAGGATGTGCCCAAAATCTTGTAGCTGTTTTTCACTGTAAAGGATGTGCTAGAATTATTTTTATCCTTCATGTATTGTCCTCAGGCAATTAGTTATAATACTTTGCTATGCATCTTCCTCCACGCCTACTTATTCTAATAGCTTCAGGCCACAAGCCTTTAGAAAACACTGATCCACCAAGCCCCATTACCAGACACCTTAAAACTAGTGCAGAAAAAATTCCAACAGCTTAGCAAAGTGTTGGGTTTTCATTGCAGCTGCTTCCCCTCCTCCAGTCCTACACGATGCGCCCAATACTTGATTCCTTCGTTTATATAGCGATCTAATTATTTTAAAAAAACACCCAAACACAAGCAGGCCTTAAGCAACCTCGAGCCTGTGCGATAGGGAGACAGCGCGAGACTCCATGACAGGATTGTGCCATGCAGTGCGATTCTGCTGTGTTTTTAAGAATGGGTCCCGTCAACCTAGTTTTAGGAATGCATCCACAGGGGACGCAATACCTAACAAAGCAGAACCATCCCAGCCTCCGCGGAGGGAACCACTCCCCCCCTTTCTCCACCAAGGCCCTCCATTCCACCCCAAATTCCCATAGATTCACGCGCTCCCTTGCACGCCCAGGCAAGCCCCTGAACCCACATCTTCCGCCGAAACCCCAACGTTATCCAATCCAGGGAAGCAAGCGCCCATAACGTAGCAAAACAAAACAACCTCTGCCTTGCAGGGTTCCTTTTCCCCCTTTTTTCTTTTATGACAACAGGAGACGTCTGTAACCAAGGCACCTCACAAAGACAACCCCCCTCCCTCGCCGGAGACTCCCAAGATCCCCACCCCATAAACACACACACACCTGGAACCACCAAAACCCCCCACCGCGCGCGCACACACCCCACAAATTTCAGCATTACACCCGCCCGAGCTCCGCAGCCCCCCCCCCTTTGCCACCTTTCGCGATACCCACCGCGCCAGCTGAAGGCGGCGGCAGCGGCGGCGGCTCCAGCACCTCCTCGCGGGGCCCGCAGCCAGGCAGTTGTGCTCCCCCCCTTCTCTCTCGCGCCCCCCACCCCCGATTCTGAACAGCACCGAGACCACCCACCCGCCGTGTGTGGGGGGAGACCTCGTTCCTGGGCTCCCCCGACACGCCAGCATCCACCGGCCCTCCCTGGTCCAGCTGCCACCCCCAACCCGGCGGACAGGGCTCCCAGCCCCACCACCACCACCCCGCCAGGAGCCTCTGCTCCCCCTTCGGTCGGGAGTGGATCGACCTGCTCAGGACAAACCACCCAACTCACAAGGGGGGCGGTGAAGCCCCATAGATCAGCTGCGACCCACAGGGGAATTTCAGGAAGGGGCTCGCCTCTCCACAACCACCCACTACGAACCCCTCTTGCAGCAAGACAGGGACTTGGCTTTCTGGCGTCCTGGGTTGCCCCAACGCTAGCCTCCTCTTCTCCCCCTTCTACGGACCGTACCAAGTGGCAAAGCATGACGGGATATGTAGTTCGAAGTGAGGCTCTGGGAGAATAGCGTTTTACCCCTTCCTCTGGCTCATTCCTTCTATGGCCCAGAGGCATTTTCCACTTCTTAATTTAAGCCAGCCTCGGTTACAGAATAAATACCTTTCAGCGAGAGGGCTCCACCTCATAAAATGTGAAATATATTGTTACTAAACATATATATACCCTAATGATGTCAAGAGTCCCTTTCTTTCTCCACCTGAGCTCTTTATTAGCCAACCTGGCCAGCCACTGCTTGCATTGAGCCCTGGCCCCTCATAACACAAGCAGTATTTCTGGTACTACTAGACCTAAGTATGAATGCATGAACAACTTTTGGCAAAGTTTGACAGGTTGTAGCTGCAGAAGATCAACTGATAAAACCTATGAAACATGTTTTGTGCCCTGATTCATAAGCTGCAACACATATAGAGAAGAGAATGACATATACTGAGAGAGTGACCAGCTGGAGGTGCATAATCAGAAAAGTAAAGGTCATGTTTTCGTAACCAAGCCACACTCATGACTAAATGATAAATGAATAGGGACAGTCATATACTTAGGTCACAAGCAGGCATGTGTAACCTGTGGCTCATGTGATGTTGCTGGACTCCCAGCTCTAAGCAGCTTGGGCAATGGTCAGAGACGAACAATATATGAGGAGCCACAAGGTTTCCATCCCTACTCTACAGCTTTTCCCTGCTGTGGGGCAGGGGGGAAGCAGGTAATGCTTCGTGGTGCACTTTCCCCCCCATTTTAAACAGAAAGAGGCCAAGGTTTATGCATTTGATAGGACCCCCTCCCAAAAAAACCAAACAAAAAAACAACCCTTAGTCCCTTACTAAGCTTCATGCTTATGAATTCTCTACCTCCAACCCAAGGTTTGGGGATGATGTTCTCACCTAAGCAACAGAAGGATCTTAACTGAGAACAAGTACAAAAGAGGCTTTCCTCACACCACTGTACTTGTGAGAGCCAGTGTGGTGTAGTGGTTAAGAGTGGTAGTCTCATAATCTGGTGAATCGGGTTCGCGTCTCCGCTCCTCCACATGCAGCTGCTGGGTGACCTTGGTCTAGTCCAGGGGTCCGCAACCCGCGGCTCCGGAGCCGCATGTGGCTCTTTTACACCTTTGCCACGGCTCTGGGGCGGATACTAGTGAGGGGAGGAGGCGCATTGTGCGCCCCGACACTCCCCACTGTGGCAGGCGCTGTACTGGCTGTGACGTCACATGGGGGCGGTGCGTGCGTTAGTCACGCACCGTCCCGGCGTCACCTTCACGGTTTTGCGGCTCCCAGTTTTTCCCCCCTTCAGAAATGGGTCTAAGTGGCTCTTTTTGTCTTAAAGGTTGCAGACCCCTGGTCTAGTCACACTTCTTTGAAGTCTCTCAGCCCCACTCACCTCACAGAGTGTTTGTTGTGGGGGAGGAAGGGAAAAGAGAATGTTAGCCGCTTTGAGACTCCTTAACGGGAGCGAAAGGCGGGATATCAAATCCAAACTCTTCTTCTTCTCTTCTTCTCTTCTTGTGTCAAGTAGATCTAAACAAGACAGGCCAATGAGGAACTCAGTGATAAGCTGATCCTGGGTACTTACCTTCTAAAGTAATTCATGCTCAAACTTTTCATCTTTGGTTATCATCTCCCCCCTTTTCCCCTCCAATGCAAGGTACTGTCACCAAGTATTCCACTTCTGGAACATACTTTACTGACTTTACATCCTCCACCCATGCTTCAACAATAGAAATGTCAATGATACAAACAGGGCTTCTTCAAAGTAAGTGGGTGAAGCAGAGGCAGTAACAAGTGCTCTCTGTGTGAAAACTGCATAGAGCAAATTACTCAAGAATGGAAATAGATTAATGTATTACAAAATATTGCAGCAATCTAGGGAAGCAAGAGTTGGCCACAGTGGAAAAAAGCTTGAAGATAGCTCAGGTTCCCACTCTCCACTTCTTATTTTGTTTTAAAGATGCTGCCTCTTCTAGGGCACCAGGTGCTTTGGGTTTCCAGAAGATATGATTCACACCCAGAAGCAGTATGGATGATCTTCTGTATCTTCCATAAAGTTATCATCATGACGCAGCAAAGCAGAAGAGTGGTCAGAAGATGACAAACCAGCAAACTAAAACCAGAAGAGACAGTGTTAAATGAGTAGTCTAATAAAATGAGATTTCGTAGTAACAAACCTTTACCCCCCTTTAAAGTTATTTTCCCCACCCCATCTGTCATTGAATCGCACATGAACATCTAGAACTCTACAATTTATGTTTCTTTTTTAAAAAAAAACAACCGCCACCAAGTTTATTTGTATTTTATCAGTAAAACAGAACAGTTGCACTTATTGGATAGGAAGAAGAAATGTAAATTCCATCTTAACTATAACTTCATATAAGTGTATCAGTCCATAAATAGTCATGTTGTCTAATCCATCCTTCCTTGAGAGTGCATGACATAAAGCCAAACCGTTTTTTCTTAAAAGTGTCTTTTTTTCTTGTTACTCCTGCGTTCTCTCATTCTGTTAGTTAACTTGTCCATTAGGGCTAATTCCCACAGCTGTGCCAGTCACATTTCATACAAGTCCATGTTCAGTGTCCTCCAGTTTTTAGCTGCTGTCATAAGCTGTATAGTAAGTTCTTTAAAAGGTAAGCCAACAGTTATAAGGCTATCAGGTGCTATAGCTATTTGTTGTTTGGTTGTGAAAGACCAGTTCCCAAAAGGAGGACACTAAGGAGCCTATCTATCATATGTGGAAAAAGGAGGCTGGCCACAGGTCCTGCAGTAGGTAGCTGGGCAAGTTGCATTTATTAGTAGTGAAGAATACATGCACCACCAGTAAGTTAATTTGAGGGCCTTTTAGTGAACTCTAGCGGGGGAAGAGCAATTGGAGAACATATCCAATATTTTATTCCAAGAGATCTTGTCTACAGAGTCACCAATAATATCCCATTCCCAAAGGGTTTTCAACGGTAGTGAAGATTTTGTACAGAACTGTGGTAGAGAACTTGTAGTTTAAGGAAATTATGCTCCCCCCCCCAAGCCTATGAATGATTTTTGTAATACAAGTCAAAATATTTTGTTCTTTTAACCAGTGCTTTTTTCCAAAAAAATGTTTAGGGGTACTTCATTTTCCTACTCATATTGAAATACTGCCCCTCATTGAGGCCAAACTTAGATTCACATAATGATTAGGGATATGCTTATCCCTACATCCCCCCAGGAAAAAAAAGCACTGTTTTTAACCATGGCAAAATAAAGCTATAAGGAGCACAACTGAATAATGTTAAATACCTGCCCATGCAAGACTTCTTTACAAAGTTTTTCCAGGGTCCCTTGGGCAACTAGCCAGTCATTTGAAAGAGCAGGCAGAGACCCACCAGCTTCTGCCTTGCAAGCAAACAGAATTTCATTCACACTGAACCAGGCAGCAGATAGCATTAGATGTCCTTAGATCCCAGACCAGGCATAAGGAACCTGTGTACAATTCTTGAACCATGGTTGTTAAGAAGTAACATTTAAAGACCTAGAAGTCCCATGTTGCCCTGGACGCCAAGGATGAAATCTCCCCCCACCCCATGATAACCATACTGAAAGAGAAGTGTATGGCTTCTCTTTTCATCACTGATGGTAACTGAACTCAAATGACTAAATTCTTCTTCACCACATACACTTCTGGGGAGATCACCAACTGCCAAAATATAGGCAATGATTGAAATCCACTAAAATATAAAGTTGGCTACATCTTTCTCACTTCTATACCACAGCAGTATTTCTCCCTCTTATCAATGCACATGTGACCACCACCACATAGGCATTCACACAACAGTGTACAAAAATACTCCCAGACTTTGATAAGCCCAAGAGCCATTTGCTCTCAGCAAGGAGCACAAGAGCTGTGTTGACAATTAACCCTGTCTCCATGGTGATAAGGAATACCAGGGAGAGAGCCTACATAGACTAGGCCCGCAATTCCTGAAGAGTGTGTTAAGATTGCTTTATAAATGGGTCACAGGGCTGCTGGCAGTGAATGCTCCACAATGATAAGGTAGTTACTTTCTAATATGGAACCAAGGTTCAACAGGAGTATGTCAAAGAATGAATTTCATTAGCAAGTTCTCTAGAGCAAAAGATTTGGGCAGGGAAAACTGGACATACATGTCCATATTTCATCTCCAAAAGCTTCTTTCCCCAGATTATCCAGGAACAGCTAAGAGAAACTAGCAAATACTTCCCTGTCCAGTTCCTGCAAACTCAAGTCCAGGAGGGTCCCAGCCATGGAGTGCCCGTCGCCACAGTTTGATCTGCGTGTCCCAGGAGCGGCGACTGTACTTCTTATATTTATTTGGAGTTCTTGGGTGAACACCTGGCTGCCGAGCAGCCCTAGAACAAAGCATGAACACTTGTTAGGTTCTACCGTTTAAGACCACATTAAGCCCCCACCTCCCAAAAAAGTGGTAACCTTTCCCAATGGTTCATCAGGAGCAGATGCCAAAGTGAATGTCTCAAATGCCAGTCCCTTGAAGTAGGTTTAGACAACTGCTGCCAGCCACCGTTTGGAAAGGAAAGCTGTGGACTCCAAGCCCCTGCTATGTGAAGATAAAGACTTGGTAGATAAACAACTAGCTTTGCTCACTTGGGCACCTGCTGGATAAAGCACTGGTAACCAATGGTGTTTTTCCCATAGTCTATCTGCTTCTGCCTCCTTTGCAAGACAGCCACATCTGTTTCCACGCCAGACCTGCTGAGAGATGTAATGCTAAATGCAAATTCTTCATCAGTAATAAACAATATTAGAACACACGAGGTGAATGAGTTGATGTAGTTAAGAATGCCGTGTTTTCAGCATATCCAAATAAACATTTTTTGAATCAAAGCAAATTTTGTTTTTTATTTAAATTGAAAAATTAGCAGCAGCAAATAAGCAAAAGCTAACTATATGGGATGCTACTGATTAGTAAGAAAAGATAAAGAAAAGTGCCTATGAGAAAGTGGTGCAGAGATTGACAGAGAGAGGTCCCAGATGACATTTTGAAATTATTTATCACAAGAGGTTCGTGGGTCTTGTTTCTCAATGGCAGCTCAATATAGGGAAAATTGGTTTTAAATGAGTGCACATCGTAGGGAAAGTGGAAGCTTTATAAAGTAGAATTATTACAAAGAATATGAGATAAGGTAGAAATTATTAGATGGTTAGGGGAACAGAGATGTATATATGTTAATATGAAATCAATATGAACTAGGAAATAAAATAATAATGATAATAAAATTAAAATAATAATTTATTATTTATACCCCACTCATCTGGCTGGGTTTCCCCAGTCACTCTGGGCAGCTCCCAACAGAACATTAAAACACAATAAAATATCAAAGATTAAAAACTTCCCTAAGCATCTGCTTTCAGATGTCTTCTAAAAGACAGAAAGAAATCAGGATATAAACATGTGAACAAAATAGAATGTGAACAACATGTAAACTATATCAATGGATGTACATATAGGCATAAGTTTGTAGTAAGTGTGTTTATGACATAAAAGCTGCCCCACCCCCAATTAAATGCAATTAAAACATCCTCAAAAACATATAGCTGCACTCCTACTAAAACTTACCTGGTTTCTGTTGTCCTTTCTGGACTCGTGCCTACACCCACGCTCACCATTCCAACACGAAAGACTTGGGATGAAGGCCTGTTCCAGGAAAATGAGAGGCGATATCCAATGGTAGTCATACTCGGAGTAGGCTGAGTTACTTAAATCTATTGACTTAAGTGCGTCTCCTTCAAATATAACTTCACTGTTTATCATCTGTTTTGATTACAAAGCATGAAAAATAGGCTGGAGCCAGCTATGGCAAGATCCCACAACCCCCAATCTACCATGGTCACTACTGAAAGGTATTCCTGGGTTAAAACATGCCTCTGAAAATCAGTAGGATCTTTTATTCAGTAAAGTGTACCTTTAAGTATTGCAGTTACTGCCATCTGAAGCCACAAAAGCAGCCTAAAGGGCACACTTTTCCAACTAAGAGCTGCATAACAGGATGTCTCAATGTACAAATAGCAGTTATTTCTTGGAAAATGGAGCCGATGCATCAGGATCCCTTTAATAAATGGTTTCTGCAAAAGCTTTCTGTCTCCAGGAACTAATGGTTGAAACTCAATAGCAAGGCAACCATGCAACTTTCATAACCAGTTGAAGATCATTCAAGCAGTCTATAATTAGAGGAGGTACAAGTTGCTGCCAGCTTCATTCCCCAATTCATGCACAAGGTAGTCTCCTTACTGTGTTTATTTCCAACTCAGCAGTCATTAATTGCTCTCAGAAGGAACCTGTTCACTATTGTAATGAGTAAACCCATGACCATGAATGACAAAAGAAAATAAAAATAATAAGGCATAACACAAAAATCTTGAACAGTTTTCAATGCCTTGGAAAACATTAACTATTTTATTCTTTGTTAAGTATCTTATGCTTCTCATAGTAATACTCATTCAAGGGAATGTGGTTCCCAATGGTCCCTCACATTCCTTGCCAGACACCAACACTTATCTTTTGGAGCACCAGGCAAAATTTTAAAAAATCGAGGCATTTTAACTGATTTAATTTAAACAAATCTTAAATGCTTAAGCAAATGCAGTATCTGCTGCTTTTATCTTTGTTTCATTTGTATTTAAATGCTTTAATATGACCACTAGAGGCTGAAAAAGGTTTCTGGTTCATTCCCTTCAATATTACATTCATCCTGCTCTCAAGCTCCATTCTAAAGCATCAGACATTGGCTGAGATCAAACAATTATCCCTCTTCAAAGACATTTGTTACTGATTTGTATCACAAACTGGTGCCTTCATTACACCAGAATTTCCAATCGATTTCCTTTGTGAATCATAATCCACGTAACTAATGAATTGACTCTTATTATTTGGAAAAAGTTTCTTCATTGCTGCTAATAAGGTATATCTTACTTCATCCCATCCCCCACTGAATTGTTACCTACCTGTTTCTTTGAAACACAGGCGACATCCCAGCAGCAAGTGCCCCATGATTGAAAACCAATGACCCATAGTACAGAGAACTGAGGGCAGATTAAAAAACAGTAATTTGTTATAAATATTCTACAGACGAGACTATTACCAATCCCAAAGACCTCCCAGAGGGGAGCAACAGATCTTAGCCTATACGGATATTCTAGCTAACGAGAGTGGACTGAAAACTGTTTCCAGGCACTTACGCTCTTATCAGTTCTCATCTCATTCATAACAGGCAAACAGCAAAACCCCTGCAGCATGAAGCCACATTTGCAGAGCAAAGCAAAACATAACACGTTTGCATAAGAGGTTTTTAGTTATCCGCATTTAGCCGTTCCATACGAGTTCAGAAAATAGGAGGATCAGAGCTGTTAGTTAGTCCCAACACAAAATAAAACTGAGCCCGGGAAATGGGGGGCGGGAGACAAATTGACATGGTGCTGAGCCTAGTTTGTTTGTTTTTTTAGTGAGTGGTCAGCTAAATTTAGAACAATATTTTTTAAAATGTTGTGCTACAAGGAAACCATTTATTCCGTGGCTCTGCAGCACTCTTCCTACCAGCTTTGGAAACCAATACTCGGGTGGAAAGAAACAGAACAGAACGAAGCAGCCAACTAACAGCAGCTTCCTTCTCGTTACATTTCAGGAGGAAGAAAACTGAGCTTCGCATTCCACCCACTCCAGAAATCCAGGAACAAGCACCTGTCGCTCACGGGAGCCCACCCATCACCCACAGCACTCCCAAAGTGCATGACTCAAATGGAACAGCAGCGTGTCTGTCAGGTGCAGAGCAGAATCTTCCCGGGATTTAAATCTCCCTCCAGTAGCTCAGAAGGGCGGGGCTTGCAGCACACTCCTGACCTATCGCGTGGTAGTGGGGGCGGGCCCTCCTTAAGCGATTGGCTGCACGAAAAGCACAAAGGAAGGCGGAAAGCCGCTGCGGAACAATAACAAGCGTGGTAAGCAAAGCCCCGCCTACCCCCACTACGCTCTCCCAATAGGTGCTCCCTGGCGCCTTTGACGCCCGTGGCTATGTTGACCAATTGAAAAGCTGTTCAAGCCGTAGCTAGGGCTCCTCTTCCTCCGCGCTTCGGTGGTTGGTTGACGAAGAAGACGGCGTTTGGGATTGGCTGGCTGCTCGGGCGGCAAGTTTAAGTTCCCAGACTGCTGTCCGCTTTCGAGCCTGTCCCTTCAGCCTGGCGAGGGAAGGGCTGGGCCAGCGGCGCGGCTGCGTCGATGGGCAGCAGGTGAGTTTGGGGGAATGGGAGCGGTGCGGTGGGATGAGGTCTGCTCGGAGTGGCGGAATCTCGAGGGGACGGAGAGAGTCCCTTGGTGGGGAGCAGTCGAGGCTGTCTCTGCCTGCGGCTGCAGGTTTTGGCTGCCCTTGTATGTTTGCAGTATGGGGTCAAGGGAGTCTGGAGGAGAGTAGAGCCAGATTTAGGTGTGATAAGGCCCTAAGCTACTGAAGGTACGTAATGGGGCCCTTTATATGTCCAGCTGTCCTTTGTCAACAGCAAATTGTCGCCGTTTTTTGTGTTGAATATATGCTATTATGGTAATTTATGGACCTAATAGGTATCTGAAGCCATTTGCACATAACAAAAGTATGTATTTTATCAACGTAATTGTTGAACTGAAATACAATTAAGAAGCATATTAATAGTGAAATAATTATTAAGCTCTAACTTAAAATGATTTTTTATTCATAACAAACTTAATAATGCAAACACATTGGCATTTGGCAATAACAAAAGTTCCTTTAGAAACACAATTTACAAAGACTCATTATCTAGTCTCTAGAAACATTGCTATAACATGAAATAATAATAGCAAACCAGTGATATTTTAGGGAGCAGGCTAGCAGGCAGGGCCCATTACTTACATCATAGGAGCCTACACAACACAAAACACTGTTGCTGTATGTAGGTTCTATTTTATTTATCTTATATTTTTGAAATGTACATCCAGTCTTTCCCCCTTTAAATCTTTTGAGGGCCCCCAAGACAGTGGGGCCCTAAGCTATAGCTTGTTTAGTTTATACGTAAATCTGGCACTGGAGGAAAGAGTCTTCAGACAACCTGAAGAAATGCAGCTTTGTGAGGGATTAAACTTCCATGGACAGATGGGTGCAGGAAACTAGCAGATATTCCTACATGCGTGGGGCCGGGGAAGGGTGAGGTCGCTGGGTGACAAACTGCAACAGGAACACACGGCTGCATTGGTGATAATTTACCAACAGCAGGATACTTTCCTCCGCAAACCCATAAGCTTGATTCAAGCCATGTATGACAGAATTGGCTTTAATCATAAATTGCCAGAATTTGACCTTTGCTTAGCTTTGGAAATGGAAGGTGCGTACAGTGGTATTACATACGCTTCAGGTTACAGACTCTGCTAACCCAGAAATACTACCTCAGGTTAAGAACTTTGCTTCAGGATAAGAACAGAAATCGTGTTCCGGCGGCAGCAGGAGGCCCCATTAGCTAAAGTGGTGCTTCAGGTTAAGAACAGTTTCAGGTTAAGAACGGACCTCCGGAACAAATTAAGTACCGTATTTTTTGCTCTATAAGACTCACTTTTTCCCTCCTAAAAAGTAAGGGGAAATGTGTGTGAGTGAATGCAGGCTGCGCAGCTATCCCAGAAGCCAGAACAGCAAGAGGGATTGCTGCTTTCACTGCACAGCGACCCCTCTTGCTGTTCTGGCTTCTGAGATTCAGAATATTTTTTTTCTTGTTTTCCTCCTCCAAAAACTAGGTGCGTCTTGTGGTCTGGTGCGTCTTATAGAGCGAAAAATACGACACTTAATCCGAGGTACCACTGTATATTGATGGGTTTATAATCTTTTAATTTTATAACCCCTTAATTTGCATGAGGGTTCTGTTCCAGGGTTCCCTCCCAAAGCCAAAATTGTGTATTGTCAAAACACATTGAGTGAAATGGCAAGTGGGATTGCCAAAGGCTTTTCCTGGATGCCCACCTGCATTCTACTCCTTCCTTATTTATTTATTTTAATTGCCAAATGCATAAAGCTGAATGCACACAAGTTAAATGTGCATAAATGGCAGGCTTACTATGTACTTTATTTTAATCCTATCACTACCAGTTTTGAGTGGTTCTTTGCTGTCAAGTTTGTTTTATGTATGTTATAATTTACTGTACTGTTTCTATTGCAGTTTTTGTGTTTATGCTGAAAGATAGTCTGGTTATAATAAAAAGCAGGATGTAAATGGTAATTGTTGTTCTCCACAGGCAGCTGCTCAGTGGATTCTGTGTCAAACCATGTCTGAGAACTTTCCCCCCATAGAAGCTGATGCTTCTCATTTGTGTCTTGGGTTCCGATCCAGGTGCCGGATGATTATGTTCCAGGATGCTGAGTTCTCGCTACCCTTTACTCCAGAGGCACCTCTCACCCCAATCTCTAGCGTAACTCAGGGTTTCAGGACCTTTAGCACATTAACCGGGTAAGTTTCTCTTTTCAGAATAGTGAAATGAGGTAGAAAACATTGCATTTTCCCAATTTCCTTAATTTAGCAGCATAATGAGTGGATACAATATGGTTCACGTTAGGTCGTTCCAAATGTGTAATTAATTTTTCAGATGACTATCTCTGCGAAGTATTCATGCACATATAACTTACACACTATCGCTATCCAAACACAATGCAGTCACAGGAAATCATTCTTTAGGTGAATGTTTGCAGAATGAGTCAACAATTTCCATTAATTCCTATGGGAAAATGTGTTCCCCACCACAGAATTTTGAATCCTAAATGACAAAAAACTCTGAAACCTTGCAAAAGGCAAACAAGGAAGGAAAAACGCTTTGTTTGTCCAATCTCTTCTCCCACTGTTGTCTCTGGCAAAATGGCCAGTGGGGACCAGCAAAACACAAGGCTTGTTTAAGGCTTTATTTGTTTACAGTACTACACACTGTTCTGTTTGGAAATCTGAATCTGCAGTATGTATAGTAAGGTTTGAGTATTAACATGAACATAGGTGAATTTTTGTATAGCGGGACCTGCATTTATTATTGTAAGACTGGGGTTTGAAAAGGAGAGGGCTAAATCAGTTGAACTGCTGGAAATTTAATGGCCTTGGCAAGTATGTCATTTGTTAGGGAAATAACAGGTAAATAGGCTACAGCCCAAACAACTATGATTATTTGAAAGCTGTGGTAAAGGCATAAAAACAAATGTCAATTTTCATCTCTTGTACTTTGGGTGGCTGTCTTTTTCATGGCTACTGGTGAAATAATTACAGTGGTACCTCGGGTTAAATACTTAATTCGTACCGGAGGTCCGTTCTTAACCTGAAACTGTTTTTAACCTGAAGACCACTTTAGCTAATGGGGCCTCCTGCTGCTGCCGCGCCACCAGAGCATGATTTCTGTTCTCATCCTGAAGCAAAGTTCTTAACCCAAGGTACTATTTCTGGGTTAGCAAAGTCTGTAACCTGAAGCGTATGTAACCTGAGGTACCACTGTATTGAGAACTGACAGCATAACCATATTGCATTTGACCTAGTTTGTATTTAGTGCTGAGCAGCATACATTGTGATTTCCCTCCCCCCTTCCATAATTAAATCTGGCTTGTGCTAATTAGTCACAAATTTTCTTTCATTATTTATAAAATATTATTTGCATTGAAACATGCTGTTTTGCTCTGTACATGAAAAGTACAAATGGTGGCAATGACACCGGCAATGTGGAGAAAATTCATCCAATGCACTTGTTCTGTTGGTGCAACAGAACACGCCCCCTTCTTCTTTGTGTGTGTTCCACACCATCCCCAAATTTGCTTTGGAGATTTGGGTGGGGGACCTGGACCAGATTTTGGGGGCATATGAGGAAAGGAAGAGGAAAAATCCATTGAGTCCTTGTGTTGACAGAATGAGTGCATCAAATACCACCCAAAATATTCATAGCAAAGCAATAGTGCATAAAATCACAGGTGATAGCCACTAAAAAAAAAAGTGGTTGCAATTAATCAAAACACAGCAGCTAATTCTAAAGTAAGGTAAAGGTAAAGGTACCCCTGCCCGAGCGGGCCAGTCTTGACAGACTCTGGGGTTTGTGCGCCCATCTCACATCTATTGGCCGGGGGCCAGCGCTGTCCGGGGACACTTCCGGGTCACGTGGCCAGCGTGACAACACTGCTCTGGCGAGCCAGAGCCGCACACGGAACGCCGTTTACCTTCCCGCTGGTAAGCGGTACCTATTTATCTACTTGCCCCCGGGGGTGCTTTCGAACTGCTAGGTGGGCAGGCGCTGGGACCGAGCAGCGGGAGCGCACCCCGCCGCGGGGATTCGAACCGCCGACCTTTCGATCGGCAAGCCCTAGGCGTTGAGGCTTTAGCCCACAGCGCCACCCGCGTCCCTAATTCTAAAGTAGATCATAATAAAAATTAGATCAAAAAGCAGATCATAATAAAAACAACTTAAGTGCTCTCTAAATGGTGTCCCTATGGCAGTGATGTAGTGCTGGAGCCAGACTGTGGCTGCAAACTTAACCCAGTTACCTGGAATTAAGCCTCAATGAGTTCAATAGGACTTACTTTTGAGTAGACATGGTTAAGCTCCTGTTGGAAGTTGGCAAATGGGGCTTAAGGTAGTCAGTGAGTCTTAAATGCATCTCGCTTAATCTAAATGCTAATCTGACTTCAGTCCTTAGTAATGATTTCTCTGGTGCAGCATTCTAAGGTGGTTGTCATCCCCTGATCATGTGCAGTAGAAACTGATGAAATGGCAGCTGAATGCAATTTGCCTACTAACTGTGATTACTTAGGAGAGAAGCACACAGACCAGAAAACACTCACAAACTTTATATTTCAATCAGAAATTCAGTCTTTTATGTCCTGTATTTGTGTAAGATATGTATGTTTCTCCCAAGCATTCCTGTTACTTTGTTCATGCAGGGATACACCAAGACGCTGCCTAGATCTGTCCAATCTCAGCAATGGTGAAGAGGAAACTGCCTTCAACTTCAGCCAGTCCCCAGGTACATTGGAAACTGGTAATAGTTGTTGCCAGCAGCACAATTCTCTGCATGCTGTTGCTTGTCTTTATTCCTGTAGCTCTGTTCAAATGGCTAATGTGTTAGGGCATTTATATTGGCTGCCCAATGACAACATTCTCTGAATGGCTCACTAAAATAAAATAACCATAAGAAATGCAGCATAAAATTGTCAGTAAACCAAGTCCCCTCAGATAATTTGATTACATGTTAACATGCCAGGTAACTTGTGGAAACAAGTGCCCTGGACTCCCCCACTGCCATTCTATTAGAACCCTGGGAAAGCTCTCTTCCCAAGCCGCACCCCTCATTGTGTGCTTCCAGTAGGCTTTTGCGATTTGTTTTCTGGTTAGTCTAGGGGAGGGGTTCCAAACTGGCCTGTTGTCCATCAGTGGTTCACAAGCTTCATTTGGGCGGTCTGTGGCATGATTGCAATAAATATTAATATTGGTTTTTAGTTGTATTTTCATTGCTTCTTTTATTTCTTATGTTGTATTTTATTGTATTCCAATTTTAATTATATGGAATGCAAATTGTAATACAATAAAATACAATACACTAAATAAAATAAGCAATTAAAAATGCAATTAAAAGTCAGCATCTAGCACAGCTGTTACAATTGCTACAAAAGGAAGAAAAATAAATTAAGTGGTTTGGCAAGACCTTTGACAATTTTCAAGTGGTCCACGGGGGGAAAGTTTGGGAACCAGTGGTTAAGCCATTTTTACAGAAGAACAACTTCTGGCTTTTATCTTGTCACTTACATTTCAAGCCTCAATCTTTTCTGGTCTTTTGCTGATTTTTCTTTATTCTTTTACAGGTCAGAAGGGTTCAATGGGACTCCAGAATAAGCTGTAAGTTATGCCATCACATTCTTATAGCATATTAGTATTAGCTCCCCCCACACACATTTGTGTTTAAAATGTTGATCTGCTTTCAAAGCTGAGAATAATGGGGGATAAAGCCGAGAATAACAGGAGGAGAGAGGGAAGATTCTTTCCCAATTAGGCGGTTTACTTTTTTGAGCCCTGAGTGCTAGAAATCTGTGAACCTGAGCAAAGCACAGACATATTTGGGTTCTTTGGCAGCAAGTACGTTTTATAAAAAGGTAAAGGACCCCTGACAGTTAAGTCCAGTCACGAATGTCTCTGGGGTTGCGGCACTCATCTCGCTTTACTGGCCGAGGGAGCCAACGTTTGTCTGCAGACAGTTTTTCCAGGGCATGTGGCCAGCATGACTAAGCCGCTTATGATGAAACCAGAGCAGCTCACGGAAACGCCGTTACCTTCTTGCCGGAGCGGTACCTATTTATCTACTTGCACTTTGATGTGCTTTTGAACTGCTAGGTTGGCAGGAGCAGGGACTGAGCAACGGGAGCTCCCCCCATTGTGGGGATTCGAACCACCGACCTTCCGATCGGCAAGCCCTAGGCTCAGTGGTTTAGACACCCACGTCCCTAGTATGTTTTATAGCTTACCACTATTGTCTTTTTTTAGGGTTTGCCAAAGTATATTTAGAAAACTGTAGGGATGCTTGCGGAGGCTTTTGTGCTTTTGTTCTTTTTTTTCTTTTTTTCCGGCTTTTCTACCAAACAGTCTGGCAGGCCCTAGATTCCTTTCTTCTCACTTTCCTTAAGACAACTTATTTGTTCATTGCTAAAGAAGATGCATTGGAAGTGCCTTGTAAACTGGGGAACAGTTTGCTACTAATTTGCATGGTTTAGTTGCATATGACGTAACTTTCATGCCTGGTGGACAGAGGTAGAGCAGATGTGCCTGTTTCACCATCTGGATCTACCAGGCAAATTGAGTTGCCAAAGCTCTTGATATTTGCAGTCCCAAACATTCATATCAATAGTTTGTCCCAAACTGTAGTGAAATACAAGCCAGACCTTTTCAGCCTTAGATAAATTTATTCACAGTACAGGTGAACTACTGTAGCCGGATTCATTTACATGATTAAAATGTGGGTTTTTATCAGTAGAGGGAAAGGGTGCATTACCCTTTGAATGTCTGTCTCTCTGTGTTGGAAAATTCCAACCCAAGTGCAGGTGGAGAGTGGTTGGTCCATTGCTTAATTTTCATGCACCCACATCAGTAAGTCCCTGTCCCTGAGCTGAGGGTGCTGAATCTATAAGATGCTGGTCCAATTGATGATATTTTGCTCATCAGGATTCATAAGCAAAATGGCTGTACAAAGGACTTACACTGCTTTTTCTTTTGTACACCCGCATTCTAAAGATTTGGTCTTTGCTAGGTTAGTTTATTGTGAGAATAAAGAGAACGTTGGGGTTTAGTTTTGTGTGTCATCTGGAAGTTGACCCCAGATGTTGGAAATATGAAAAGTGAGTGGGTAGCATGAATTTAACACCAAGTTTATAAAATATGGAACTGTCCTGTGAATAAACCAGGAGGTGAACTCTAAAGTGATTTCCAGAAAGGCCAGGAGACCTTGCCTCAATTCTTCAGACTGAAAAATTGGCTGAAATCTCCTCCTGCTGGACAAGTGTTACCATCCTAGTGGACTTCTAGGAAGTGTATGCAAGGCAGATTGGGATTGACCACTCTTTTTCAATGAGAAGGCTTTCTGACTAGTTGTTTCTTTCTCCCAGCAGACTTTCAGGGAGGCAGTGTTCACAATTGCTCCAGGTGAGTGTTTCCTGTCTGGTGAGGTGGAATTCATTCACCTCTTTGTAATATTCTGCTGCCAGAGAACTGTGAGTCAGAGGTCTTGGGGCCCCAGTTCTAAGATTCACAACCAACATTAATTTACTGAAAATGTGTTTCTCTGCATGGTCTTCCAGTCCCGGGTACTGTGTAGCACACCGGACACTCCGAGCTGCTTCCGACACATTAGCAGGATCAGCAGTCCTTCCATGAACAAAGAGAATGTGAGTATTTATTTATTTTTGCAGCAAGCTGGCGTTTCCAGCCATATTAAGTAAGCTGCAGGCCAGGTTTTCAGGCAGGCAGAAGTCTTTGCTTACCAAAGCTAGGCCCTTCTTTTCACTTCATGGTGATAATACTTAGCTTAACTTCCCTGAAACTTCCCCAGGTTCTTGATTCCAGAGAGTTCTCAACTCTAAAAGCCACCTCCTTTCTTTATCTCCTTCCAGGAGGGTAGCCCTTTTAAGCGCCCAGGGTGGAGCATGCCCAAATCCTTGCTGTTCTGGAAAAAACCACGAGATGCACAGCAGACCTATGCTACTATGCTGGTAAGTTAATACTGCTTACTTGCTGTTCAAATAGAACTAGGTTTGGACCTTTTCAGCTATGTGTGGGTATAGATATTAAGTAGTAGTCAGACCAACCACTTATCAGTATGCCAACACTAAAATTTTATTTACTGATACATGGGAATCCATGCATTGCGGATTTACATATTTTTTCTCCTCTACAAAAATCATTGTTCATTGGGAGTGTTAGTCTAACAGAGTACTCCACTTAAATGTCCAGTTCAGGCCAGTCTTTCAGGCTTCACGATGCAGGGAACTTCTCCATTGGACATGAATGGGGATAAAGCATTTGGTTAGGGAACTCAGAATTAATCTCCCAGCAGCAAGGCATGTAATGGTGATGGATGCTGGCTTCCATATGCTGGTCATTTTTAGGTGCCAGTTGTCATTGTGGGGTGCATCGTTTGTCCCTTCTTACAAGGGAGGTGTGGCTCACCAAGGGAATCAGTTTATGTGCAATTATATATATGGTTACATTTTGAATTGCCAAAACTAACAAATAGCACGTGCACTTACAGGAATATTCAAGTATCGAGACAAAAAGGCATACCAACAGAACAAGTGCTTTCATCTCAACAGTTAAGGACAATCAAATATTTCCTAGTACAGAAAACTAATATAAAACCCAAATTACCCAACCACAGATATATAAAAGTTCTAGGGGAAAGATATATACACACACATATATCATGCCGGAGAAGCAATAGGTGCCAGCTGTGAGCTTCTTCTCTTGACAGGAAGCAGGTGATCTAGAGGAGTATGAGATGAAAGATCTTGGCAGCCCAATTTCTGCAGTGACACCACCAGGAACGCCAGAGTCCTTGGGTGGCTTTCCAGAACTCTGCCCTGAACAGGAAGAGACTGAGGTGAGACAAATGTGATATGTTCACTCCATTATTGGCATTTGTGGAAAGCAAGAAATCTTAGAAGATGGAAAAGTAGATCTTACCAGTTATGATTCTCAGGGCTGCCAGAACACAGTGGTCTTGGATCTGTTCCTACTACAAAGCTGCCAATGTGGTTGGAGAGAGAGCTTAGAGCCTTTTGAGAAGTGTGGTTTGGTAATGGCTAAATCATGGACTTGTGTATTATTGCACTGAAACATCATGAAGCAGTAGAAGACTTGTAGGTATTTTGCTCAAAAGTATATGTTTAAGTGTCCCAACACCTGTAATAGTAAAGCGTTCACAATGGGCACTGAATTTTTTCACACTGTTGCCATAGCTGTGCTGAGCAGCTTCTGTATTTCACCCGCTACCCTAAAGATGATCTAGTCTTGATTTCAGCATCGTGACTTCTGAAAACCTAGGTGCAATTCAGTTTATTTTCCATCCATTGTCATTTCCGCAAGAGTCATCCAACCGTCTGCAGTAAATGGTTAAGAGTAGGAAAATGATGAAATGCGAAAGTTCCTTGTGAGATCTCAACAGGGATATCTGATCCAAGTGCAGTAGTTTTTATATGGAGGAAGGCTCAAAACATCACACAGTGGTTTCATACATTATGCTTAATGGGAGTTATAGGCAAGGTTGTCAAAAATAGGTTCTGATTATTTGTCCCATTTTTGTTCTATCATACCAGAATTACACTCCTTGTCCACCCCTAAAACTCAAGGTTCCCTTATTCCATCTACTATTATTGGTCATCTGTCCCCAAAGCTGAACCACCATATGCATTTATTCCTCCCTGTGGCAAGCTTGTATGTAAAGCTTTCGGGCATCTGTAGTACTAATAAGCTATTTTTTTCTGTACAAAAACACTATTTCAGTTGAATTACGGGGAGGGTCATGTTGTTTCTTCCTATGGGCAGAGGAAACAGTTTTGAGTTCTCCTGTCTTCATACTGTGAAATACTGCTTGGGTTCTGCATTCTTCTTTTATGTTTCTCTTAGAAGCCACTTTCTGGGCATCTCTCCAGCATGGCGATTTTGCTCTCTGGACCACTTCTTACTCAGGACATCAGTGCCAGTGAGGCAAGTAGCATATAGCCAACCTAGCCTTCCTTGGTTGCCCATGGCAAGTAAGATTCGGACTAGAGAGAACCCTGAAAATGTAATTAGAAACTGCATCAGGGTTTATTAAAGAATTTCTTAATGTTTAATCTTAGGCTGAATAGGTAATCCAGGATGCAGCACATAGGGAGCAGAGTAGCTTAGCCCTCCTCTCCAAGCTGTGATGTTCCTTCAGATGAAGTTAGAGATGGCGAACCTCTAGCTTGCATGCTTAATCAGGCCTGCCAGGCCAAATTAGCCAGGTTATGCCTACCTGCCAACCACCTGATGTCATAATTGTCACGCGTGTGAAGGAAAGACTTAAACATGTTGCAGAGTTCCCCAAAAGAGACCAGAGGCAATTGTACTTCATCCAGCAGAGCTTTACTGCTACTGAAGTAAATGAGCATAATGGTCACAACTCTAATACATTCAGGATTGACACAGTTCATCAGAAATCCAGTTACAGCAGACTTAACTTAATAATAACTTATACCAAACTTTTCCATGTACAAGACTAGGGGTTTTTTTTACTAAAAAATGTTAAAAGAGGGGTAGCCATACAGGGGGGCAATTGTCCCCATTTTCTTAATTTTGAGTCCCCCAAAATAGGTGTGGCTTGGCTAATTTGTCTTATACACAGGCGTGTTATACGTGGAAAAATACGGTAATAAGACTAAACTTAACACTATATACAGAACAGAACACCACACCAAAACAAAGAGGTAGAAAGTAAGTGAAACCCAGGCTCCTTCTGGCCTGACTATTATAGTCAGCATGAACTTGACAGAAAGTTAATAGAACCAGTTTAAACCAGCTGTACTCAGCTTTTCAGAAGAAATAACCCAAACAAGAACCTTCTCTCACACAGAGAAGAAACCTTCCAGAACCCTCTTGAACTAAGCAGAACAGGAAAGATCTCTACACATCAGATCAATACTTTCTGACAATACAAACTGACAATAATGGCACAAGGTGTGCACAGGTAAAAAGATAGGTGCTTTGAAGTCGCCCCAAACAGCTGACCTTTGTGCTTTAGAATGTTGTATCACCTGACATCATTGTGGCATCAGGTGGATTCCTACTTGTCAAATTTGGGCCCGGGGTGGGAATAGGGGAAATAAGAATCTGCTCTTTCAGCTCCCCATCCCTGATCTTTCTAGTAATTACCAAAAATTAAAATCCTGATGATGAGGCTGGTGCTGCTCACCATTAGCCTTTTTTGTAGGAGCCCTGAAACTTTGTCAATGAAGCAAGGGAGTTCCCCACTGCTCCCCAACTTTCATCACTGCCTATGTGCCACTCTGAGCAGGTCTCTATGAACAAGACTCGACTCTTCCGATCCCCATCACTGCCAGAGAAACTGAACAGCCCCGTGCTGAAGAAGGCAGCAAAGAGCCAAGATGAAGACGAAGCACCCATCAAGGTGAAACAGAAGCACAGCCCAACCCAAGAGGAGCCAGATGGGGTAAGATCCTGCTGGGTTCAAGTATGAGTTCCTGGGTTTAAGTAGTGACAGCAGAATGGCAGTCCCATGTGCTGTATCAACAGGTAGCTATCGGGGCATAGCTGCTGTCATGAGAGCGTACCTGATGATGCAGATAATAAGCCCATCTAGTCCAGCATTCTCCTCTTGCAGTGGTCCACCAGATGCCAGGGAGGCAGGGTGTCACACGCAGGACCTGGGTGTTGCAACACTTTCCCCACTTGCTTTCCCCAGCAACCAGTTATTTCTTTGTTCCTTGAGGCAGCATATAGCCATCATAACTTAGCAGCCCATCAGACCGCTGTTTAGTTGTGGATGTATGCAGCAAAGTGTTTCTGATTCATAGTGCATTTGAAATGGATTTGTACTGAGCCATCTAAACATCATCCCGTTTTCTCAGTTGTTTTGCGATGCTTCCCCAACACACCTGCGTCATTGCAGCCACACTTCAACTCTGCCCGTTCCATTGTTCGTGTTCCGGCTACCCGCAATTCCCAGCTGTGCAAATTAGTCATGCCATGACGCCATGCCACTACACTTTCATTTCAACACCTTTTCAGTTTTTATATTCGGGCTGCGATTGCTGTGCTAAACGTTTTGCTCATTTCCATTAAAAAGAAAACACCCACAGGAATGCCAATTTTGGGCGTTAACAGGAGGGATAGGAGAGTGGCTACGTCACAAAGGAGCAGATGCATTTTGGCACATTGCCAGGGCACTTTTGTGTGATAGTACATTAACAGCAAGAGTGAAAGGATGAACCGTAACATTTGTAGTGTAAAAAGTTATGGGGTTTTAGCTGCAAACTTGAGGATGTGCACTGATTGCAGCCAAGGCAGTATCAGCAGAGCTTTTGTGTGCGCAAATGGTATTGAAAGTTTGATTGCATACAATTGTCCTGATAGCATCATGAGCACAAACCATGATGCATGCACAGTGCAGTGGTACCTCGGGTTACATTCGCTTCAGGTTACATATGCTTCAGGTTACAGACTCCGCTAACCCAGAAATAGTGCTTCAGGTTAAGAATAGAAATTGGGCTCCGGCGGCGCGGCAGCAGCAGGAGGCCCCATTAGCTAAAGTGGTGCTTCAGGTTAAGAACTGTTTCAGGTTAAGTACAGACCTCCGGAACGAATTAAATACTTAACCCGAGGTACCACTGTAGAAAGGATGCCTAGACGGAGCCCTAGAAGCCATTGATAGCCATGAATTTCTCCACAACCCTTTTAAAGTCATCCAAATTGGAGGCCATCACTCTATCTTGTGGTAGCATATAATTTCTACTATCGCACTTGTGTGACCAGCGAGAAACTAGCAAGGTAGCTGGGCAGGGATTCATTTGCTTACATGTTGCTGATGGCTGCCTGCTTTGTTTATATAGGTAATGCATTTGAAGAAGGCAGCCTCCCTTTCTGACATGGAGATTGTCAGAGCACTGGATCAAGACCACAGCTTCAGGCAGCTAATTGGAGATTTCTCCTGTGTAGGTTTCTTCAACCTTTGTGGGGCAGGGAGGCTGGCTTTTGTCTTTCACTCTCCAATGATGCTGAATTTCTTACCTTGATTGTTGACCGATGCTGGGAGATGCAAGCTTTCTACATATTTAAACTGCCTGTTGATAGTTTATCCTCTTTTGGGGGCAAAGCAGGGCAGGCCCAGAGTTACAAGTGGACTTGGGGTGTATATTGATATACAACACACACACACACACGCCTGATTTTGTGACCTAGCTATAAGACCACTTGCATGTTTTGGGTGGGGTTCCAACTAATAATGCGTTTCTATAAGCAGCTCCCTACATGAGTCAAGAAGATCTTAACCAGATTGGTACACATATGCGTGAGAATTGTATTGGGGTAGTTCAAGGGTGGGGAACTTTTGCGGCCCTGGTGGCCCCACCCTGTGCACCAACTTTGATAGATGGGGTGGGCGAATCTGCCTGTAAGTCACATGACTGATGCCACATGACTGACATATGGGTTGCCCTGCCCATGTGTCAAAATGCCTTTCAGTTCCTACAATCCCATCAAAACTTCAGCAGCTATCTTTAAAAGGATGGGAGAAACAGTTCTTCATGTTAAACTGTTCTGTACTAATTAATGAGAATTGAATGTTATAGTACAATATGGCCTAGATGCCACTGTGCCGTTCATTCCCTCAAGTCTTGTTTTACCAATTGTTGTAGCACAGAATCAGATAAGATTTTTTTCACAATCCGGAGACTCTAAGGACATGGTTCCCAACGTGGGGCACATGCCTCACAGGGGGGGCAATTTGATTTTTAAGGGGGGCAATTCGATAATGAGTTATAACAGTTAATGGCCTTTTAGGCTTCCTCCACATGAATAGGAGTTCTCTTTTTGAATAATAAGAATTATATGTCACCGGGGGGGGGCACTTTTTATTCTTTTTCCAGGGAAGCTTTAGAATATGGGGGCTGTCTGCTGAAAGTTCTGAATGGGTTATCCCATTTGTCTCTTGCTGCATCATCCTGATTCATTTTACAAACAGGAGTGCAACATCACTCCTCAGTGTTGCCAAAATAGCTGTCCTTCGTTAAGTCTTTAACTAGTTGCTGGAACGTTACTTGCACATAAGCTGAATATAGCTCTGGTGTTTAAGAGTTAAGCAGCAGTACTGTACCTTTATCCAATGCAAAAGTGGAATAAAATGCCATTAATCATACTATCAAGAAACCAACTGGAAAATGAAAAGAACAAAAATAATCTCCCTTCATTCACAATCTGCTGTGTTTTGCTCTTTACAAGGTTGTATAGGGCTACACTCCAGGCATCTTCCCTATATTGTTATCCCTTTGTGGCATCACCCATGTTAATCTGCCCCTGACAATTCCAATAAAATGTATACTTCCCCCCAATTTGTGTAATTCTGCCAACAGGGTATGAGTTTTCAGACTATAAAGGATTTTTCTTGTAGAACTCTCAACGCTGCCTTGTAATCTTGCGGAAAATGCAGCCTAGCAAATAAAGATAAATCAGGTGGTTACTTTGCTTTTCAGAGCATAAGGAGTGCTTTTGAACCAGGAATCAAATGATACATTCAGTGCTTGCAGCCCAAATGTCTGCATGTTTTCTAAGAAGTAGGTCTGATTATGGAGTTCACTGGGGCTTTGTTCCAATTAAGTGCACTTAGGATCACAGCTTTGGTATTAGAATTTATCTTGCTGAGGCTTAGGGGGGTTTGGGAGCTATTGCAAAGCCTGAAGTGGAATGTGGCTGCATTGTCTCTAGGTGTATTCACTGCCAACAGTAGCAGGAAGGCATCAGGACCTGAAATACATCACTTCAGAGACCGTGAGCAATCACCTCTTCTGTTATCTGTGTGCGTCTGTGTCTTTGGCCCTTTGGTTTCCTCCACATCAGCTGAATTTTGGCTCCTTGGCCCACACTTGGTTCTATAAAAATCCCAGAAGGTACTTGGGGGGGGGGGGATATAGCTGTCCTTCCCACCCCAATACAGATTTGTGTTTTGTGCACTAACTGAAGGACCCCAGCTGTACCTCAGTCTACCTTTAGTGTTACCTGCTAGAGCTATCCTCCACCTTAGGTTATAATAGGTAACCATGTAATGACAGGGAAGAAATAGTGGAGCTTGTAGTTTTGTTTACTTCATTTTTAGCCCATCTTCCCTCCCAGGAGCTCAAGGTGGTGGTAGAGATGATACTTCCACCATTTCTAGCTGCATTTTATCCTGACAACCGCCCTGTGATGTAGGTAAGGCTTGAGAGATAGCGATGAGTTGAACTTGGGTCTTGTTCTGCTATTCTTTTAGATGGCTGCTCTGCTCCAAGGCCAGTTCCAAAGCCTTATAGAGAAGTTCTGCATTATTGACTGTCGCTACCCCTATGAATATGATGGGGGACACATCAAGGTGAGAGAATCATGCGCTTAAGTAAGGGTGGTGATTGGTTTTCGTGGGCTGCATGATGGGATGGCCTTAGCTCAGTGGCAAGGCATATGCAAAACGTCACGGTTAAATCCCCCACACCTCCAGGTGGGGCTTCTGCATATCAATGCTAGACAACCACGACCAGCTGATGTTGATGCCTTAGACCTCATTCTGAGAATTGGTTTTCTGTTTCTAACTACAGGGGGCTCTGAATATCCCCAGGGAAGATGATCTATTTGAATCCTTCCTGAGGAAGCCTCTACTCTCATCAGTGCCTCAGAAGCGCCTCATCCTTGTTTTCCACTGTGAATATTCCTCAGAGAGGGGCCCAAAGATGTGAGTGTGGGTCTCAGTGAGGCAGCTCTTGGGAGCAGGATAAACAGGTGGGGTTTGGGAGGTCCTTTGCTTGATAGGGTGGCTTTTGTCTTGCCTTTCTGCTTACTCTTCCTGTCTTCCTGTTACTGGAAGGTGTCGCTATCTGAGGGAAGAAGACAGAGCCATGAATGAGTATCCTGCGCTGCACTATCCTGAACTGTATGTCCTTCAGGGTGGCTATAAGGACTTCTTCGTAGAATACAAGGTAACAGCCAAGACTTTGACTTCATAATCCTACCATGCAGGAACATCTCATTCCAAGATTTGGGTTCTCCTAGCAAATGGGAAAAAATGATGTCTTGTCAACCCTCTTGTGCATGTTTTGAGGGACAAGAAAACAATAACTAAAAACAAATCCTAAAAAGATCAGTATAAAATGTCTCTATAATGCAGCACATTGAATGCCAACAGCTGGGATAGAAAGAAGCAATCAAGAATCAATTATTGTTCATTTAAAAAGCTCAGGCGAATGAAATACTTGTAACCAGGCACCTAAAATTAGGTAACATATGCACCAGACTAACAACCTGGGTGAGGGTGTTGCACAGTTGTGGTGCCACCTCAGTGAAGGTCCTGTCTCCACTCTTCTACCTCTGAAAGAGGAACACCAGAGGAAGATCACCTTAATAAGCTTAACAAATATGGGCACAGTCAGTCCTTTGGACTCCAAACATAGATCTCTATAAGTATAAACCAGCACTTTGAATTACAACTGAAAGCACATGTAGCTGCAGTATTTTGGACCAGTTGAAGTTCATTGCTTGTTCAATTTGTATACTGCTCTTCATCTGAAGATCCCAGGGCGGTTCACAACAGGAAAATACAAAATGAGAATACAAAGCAGTTTTCAATGCATTTGTCGTAGCCTTGCTTGGAACTCAAAAATTATAGCTCCCATGTTTGTGTTGTGGGCGGACTGTCAGGGCTTTCTCTTACTAGATGCTGGTCAGCAGGTTGGTAAAAAATATATCTGCCTATTATGATTATGCCAGGCCTCATCACTGAGGTGGGTGAACTGTTGTTGTTGAGTGATGTGCAGGAATCCTGGAATTCTGTGCTTAAAGAAGCTTGGGGAAATCTATATTGCACACATTAAAATCACAGGGCAGGAATGCACCAAATCTGAAGGAATGTTAAACTAGAATCTGGTCAACTCAACCTAAGCTCCTTGGAGGAGGCCTGGGACATAGATGTAACGTTTCCTGTGTAGAACTTGAAATCCTTTGATGTGACATAAGAAATTAGATGGGGAAAGAATGCGTTTCCTCTAGGGAACAATGTTGAGCAGCTAATTGTTCATAGAAGCAGGAGAATATGGAAGGGAAAGGAAACCATATAAGAATCTGCTTGAGTCCCATCCAGACCCTTTCTTGGTTTTTCATCCTTTAACTGAAAAAGTCCACAAGACTTCAGTTTTCCTCCTCCTATGTGCCAAAGAGCTGGAAATGTGCTGCATGGGGTTTCTTAAGTTGCAGCTTGATATGTTTGTGATGAATTCACTGGGTCTTTGGCTTTAAAAGAAAAGCTCCAGACCTTGCATTCTGCTGCATCTCCCTTCCCCTTAGGAGCTGTGTGAGCCCCAGAGCTACTGCCCCATGCGCCACCAGGACTTCAAGGCAGAGATGCTTAAGTTCCGCACCAGAAGCAAGACATGGGCAGGAGAGCGGAGGTGGAGGGGTCAAGTTGCGCGTCTCATGAAGCCGTGAGGACAAAGGCAGTCTTGGAGAAGGGATTCTGCTCTAAGAGGCCTCTTCCCTGACAAAGGGATAACCTGAGGTCTCTATAATTGACTGCGCCACACAGAGGCTCAGAAAGTGAGGAAGCCAGCACTTAGGAGTGTGTGTCAGTTGTAGCAATACGGAGAGCTCAGAAATGTTAGGGAAGCGTCATTTGTGTTTCCACAAGTTTTCATTTAGGAAAGGAGCTCAGTGGGAACTGGCACTTAAGCGTCTGGTTTTAATGGAAGAATAAACTGTACTGGAACATAATACCTGTTACTCCTTTGCATATGCATTTCTTCCTGTGCAGTGTAGTGGCCAATATATTACAATTTTGGGGAAATATAACTAATATCTCCTAGATTTATTTCTTATTTATTTATAGAATTTATATACCGCCCTATACCCAGAGGTCTCAGGGCAGTTTACATAAAAAGATCACAGTATATAAAATAAAAACAAAAGCAATAACCCAATAATACCCACCCCCCGAAAGAGCCACATTTTGAAAGGGTATGGATACATAACGTGTGAAGGTGTCGATGTTGCTCTGTATAGCATATAAACATAAGAGGCACGCAAGTTGTTTGAGAGGGATGCAAAGAGTGGGTGGGTTTCTTGGTAACTTTTAAGTTTAAACCACATCTCTGTTGCAACTGATCCACACAAACCTGGGAGATGAAGTATGTGGGTTGTCTCCAGTATTAGTCCTTCTCAAAGAAAGCCCATTGAAATTGGTGGACATGACAAAGCTAGGTCTATTAATTTCAGTGGGTCTAATCTGAGTACTTGGCTATAACCCTGTATTTTAATATACTGTATAGGCATGTTTGCTTAGAATATTATTTATTTACTGACATTGAGGGAAGAAGATAAGATAAATAAAGGTAAAGGACCCCTAGTCCAGTCAAAGGCAGCTATGTGGTTGCAGCGCTCATCTCGCTTTCAGGCCGAGGGAGCCGACATTGTCCACAGTCAGCTTTCCGGGTCATGTGGTGCAACGGAACACTGTGACGGAAGCCAGAGCACACGGAAACCCTGTTTACCTTCCCACCACAGCGGTACCTATTTATCTACTTGCACTGGTGTGCTTTTGAACTGCTAGGTTGGCAGAAGCTGGGACAGAGCAACGGGAGCTTACCACGTCACGGGGATTCGAACCGTCGACGTTCTGATTGGTAGGCCCAAGAAGCTCAGTGGTTTAGGTCACCTAGTCCAACTCCCTGCAATGCAGGGATCTTTTTCCCAATGTGTAGCTCAAACCCACAACCCTTAGCTCATTTGGTAGAGCATGAGTCTCTTAATATATCTATGACAATTGCCAACATGAAGATAATGGGTTTAAGGCAGCTTTAAAGCCTAAGCGTGTGGTGGGGGCTCCCTAAATGTCTGACGGAATTTTAAAGAGCAACCTCATGAAGCAGTGGCATCTCCTTGATTTGAAGGCTTCAGTTGAAAGGTCCCTACTGCAGATTTTTAAAATTGCCTGCTACAAAAGACATGTGCCACCAGATGGCGCCACTGCAACACTTAAGCCCAAATTTGAGTGAGGGGGAAAATCCTTTCTGTCAGCTCTGGGTGGCAACTTCTAGGCAGAATGAAATGATGACAGCAGGAAGCAAACTGGTAAAGGGTCGGGATGCACAGAACTGTAGCAGAAAAGCCAACAAATGGCCTTGTGACACCTTAAGAGGTGAGCAGATTTATCAGAGCATAAGCTGTGGGTGGGCTAAGGTCCCACAGCATCTGATGGACTCTGGAAGAAGCTTATGCTACAATAAGTCTGTTTGTTTTGAAGGTGCCACAAGGCTCTTTATTGGTTTTGCTGCAACAGTTATTTCTGTTATTGGTGCAGAAAGGGATATTCTGACTCTGCTTTTGCTTGGTACCTTTAGTCCTGCAGTTGGCATTTAATGGGAACTATAATGTCCTAACCCATTCACCTGATATAAAACTAACTGAAACAAAATGAATAGCAAGCACAAAATTGAAGTCGCAAATCAGATGGCACTGCAGACATCAATTACCTTATGTACTGTCTTCTAATTTGTGCTCGTATAAGCTTAACAAACATATGGATAAGCTCTTCAAAAGGCGCTCATATGCTCACATAATCACTGGTGCATTATTGTAGGGGCGAAAACCACCTCCAACATCTGGGAGCATCTCCCTGCAGGCATACAAATCACAAATTAATGTTTTGGGTGCTCATTAAATTGATAGTGCAGAAAAACTCCTAATGCTTTGCTGGCCCCTATGCTCAGCACTTCGCAAAACACTGAGCTTGGGGCAACAGCCCCTGCACTGTGGATCCCACATGCCCATCAGACAGCTGGCTGTTGGGCACCTTGGAAACCTGCACAAGGGAATTTGACGGGTGGGTGGGACAAGTGTGTGATGTCATAATTATGTCATGTGATTGATACATGGGTTGCCTGCCCTTGGTATATGCAAGGCTGGTCCTTGCCGTACATCAGGACAAAGGAACCTACTTCAGGCAGTACTAGCAATGGTGAAAGGCAGGAATTAATGTTGGCATGGGGTGGTAAGGCTTTTTAAAGCAATGCAGGGTGGAGGGGGCATTGGGACTTTGCTTCAGGCAGCAAAATGCCTGGGGCTATCACTGTGATGTAGTCAGTCATACCAGCCACCCCATACATTCTGTTGCTGCTGCTGTGGCCACACAACTAAAGACGGGGCTGGCCCAAGACATGTTGGCACCTGAGACAAAACTCAGTGCTGTGCAGAATGGCATTGCCATTTGGTCCTGTTTCTTTCCTCCTGCTTACTCTGCTCTTCTCCCAAGGCAACATTTAATCCTGGTGCTCATGCACTACTTTGGCGCTAAGAAGTAACTGTCTGCTTTCTCTAATACTCTTGTTTCCTGAAGCCCACCAGCAGTAACCCAACCCATGAACTGAAAGAATGCTTCCAAACGGAGTCCTCAGATAGTGTCCCGTCTCCCAAGGTTCTAGCCTGTATCTGTTTCCAAAGTCTTTTGGGGTAGTGGCTGTGAAGTCTCATCTGTTTTGGCTCAGTACATATTGTATAGTGACTGGAACCTAGAATCATCTTCTTGGAGGCTGGTTCTGTGTGACTGGGGGCTTAATAAAAATAACAAAACAAAAGTGCCCCTCTGTTGCTAGGGGCTGGAGCGGGGGGGGGGGGGTTCTTCAGAAGTCATGCCAACAACCCGTCTGTGCACAGCAGTTTCACTGCTGAGGGTCAAAGTCCTGTTGGAAGGGAAAGCCCTCTACTCAGTCTCTGGCTAAAGTCACTGCAGCATCTGGCTATGCTGATAAAGAAAATGGGAAAACAGCTGCCTCTACGCTGCTGCCTTTCCAGGTGTCCATGCTAATTGTAAGCAAGGGGGTGTTCTCATCTGATCAAAAAACAGCACTGTTGTCAGGTGATAATCTGGTTCAGGTGTGTGAATGAGAGAGATTAGCCCAGCATCACCTGCTCTTGACTTTTCTCCTTTTCTGTGTTTGCATGGAACAGTGATCCTGTTTGCTAACAGCCACCAGATTACAATGGTACCATCGGGTAACAAACACTTCAGGTTACAGACTCCGCTAACCAGGAAGTAGTACCTCGGGTTAAGAACTTTATCTCAGGATGAGAACAGAAATTGCGCGCTGGTGGTGGGGTGGCAGCAGCGGGAGGCCCCATTTGCTAAAGTGGTACCTCAGGTTAAGAACAATTTCAGGTTTCATTAATAAGAGTGTGGGGAAAATATAAAGATCTGTTAGAGCGGAAAACACTATGGTGGCTGTCACCCACTGAAGCATTTTCACTTAAGTCGACCAAAAAAGTAACCCAGTTGACATATAGAGAGTTGTTAACAGAAGAAGAAGGTAAACTCAGACTAAATGAGTATGATGAGCTGAAAGACTATTTACAAAGTTGGTTACACCACAGGCAATTAAATGAAATTTTTAAGGAAGACAATAAAAAGGGGGTTAGTTATACAATCTCCAGATTTCAAAAAGAAATAGTGGAAGAGAATGTTAATTGTTAAAAAAGCATATAGTATTTTATTAGAGTGGGAAACCAAAGATGAAGATGTTAATTCAGTTATGAATAAATGGGCTCAGGATGTGGGACACAACATCCAATTTGAAAGTTGGGAAAAATTATGGAAAGTTGATATAAAATTCACAGATTGCATACAATTAAGAGAGAATTACATGAAAATGATGCATAGATGATATATCACACCAGTGAAAATGGCAAAGATGTTTAGGAAAGGAAATAGGTGCTGGAGATGTAAGGAAAAGGAAGGAAAATTTTATCATGTGTGGTGGGAATGCAAATGCATTAAAAAATATTGGTAAATGATATACAATGAATTGGAAAAAAATGTTTAAAATAAATTTTGTCAAACACCCTGAAGCCTTTTTGTTAGGTATCTCAAACCAAGAGCTACCAAAAGAAAAACTGACATTATTTATGTATGCTACAACAGTGGCAAGAATCTTGATTGTACAATATCGGAAGAAATATCATCAAAGGAACAATGACAAGAAAAGCTGGTGAACTATGCAGAATTGGCTAAGCTAACAGACAAACTATGAGAGAAGGACAAAAAGGACTTCTAAAGAGTCTGGGCACCATTTACAGTTTATCTGCAGAAACAACAGAATGGAATGGATTCACTGGCAGGATTTGAATAAACTTTCACAACTTCATTTGAGTAACAGATATTTTAGTGAAATGATAACGGATTTTATTGTTGTGTAGGAAAAGCAGGATACGATAAATAAAACTAAATAACTCAGCAGAGGGGGAGTTGAGGGAAGTCCAGAGGAGGGGAGGGAGAATAATTGTAAATAACATGAATGAGATTTGTATCATTAATTGTTATAAAAAATTAGAGAGAGAGAGAACACGGTTTCAGGTTAAGAACGGACCTCCGGAATGAATTAACTTTGTAACCAGAGATACCACTGTACTTCTAAATGTCCATAGGGAATAAATTTATGGCACTCTATAATGCTTCCAAAATTTCATTGGTTCTGCCAAGGATGGCTTTTTCTTCTAAGCTTTCTGCTCATTGTCAGTGGCAGCACAGAATGCTAGCCCTCTCAACAGCTGCTGGTCCTGAAGCCCTGGCCCTACTTTCTATCTCCCAGTGCACACTCACCCAGAATTTCCTTGGGCAAAGGAAGACACTCTGTTGCCACTAAACTTACGGCACATCTGCAAACTTGGGCATATGATGAGGGAAGGCAAAACAAGGGAGAGAAGAGCATATTGAAACACAGGCGCTTCTCCGTTCTATACAGAAAGCATTCTACTTATTCAAACTTAACTCTACTGAGTCTGCTCTAATTCTTTCTGAGTATGCCAGTGTCAGTTGGCCAAAAAAACCTCAAAACTGAGCTAACGATGGCTCCGAGTAAAATGCCATGCTCTGCGAATGGCAAATGGCAAATGTCAACTAACTGAAACATATGCAGAATGTTTACACACTATGTCCCAACACTGAGGCTTACGGGAAACGGTTTGGCTGTGCCATTTTGAAACTGCCCTGCAACACACAGCTATTTCACAAAATCAGCAGAACAGTCATCCTAGATAATATCTATCCTAAGGATGCTTTGGGATGGGTGCTGCTCATTCAAGCAGTTTTTTTGTTTGTTTTTGCAATGTCCACATGCATCAGAATGCCATCTTGCAATTTCTAATCATTTAATCCAAATTAACCCTTCCCACTAAAATTTAGATAACTTTTTCTTTTAAAAAAGCCTGTTGTCAATGCTACATTTGTGATATCAGGTCTCTGTCTGGAAGTACCCCAAGTCTTGCTCCTGACAGTCCTGAACGCTAACTTGGAGCGCACTGTGCTTAGAGAAGCAGGGTCGTTCTTAAGTAAAACCGGCATTTTTAGCAGAAGTGTAATTCAGATAGGTGGGGGCAGTGCTTCAAGGAACTGTAGAGTTGGAAGTGTCAGGAAATCTTGCCTCTCGGGAGAAACTGGCCACTCTCCAGGCACCCGGCTTGATCTTCTGTTGACCTCCCTGTCTGCATTCCCGAGCAGGATCCAGGCTAGGTCACGATCGGCGATCCTCCTCAAGCGTAAGAAGAACACACCACTCTTCCCTGCCCCCAGGCAGGGGAAAGAGATAGACAGAAATGTATTTACATGCCTTTATTTCTGTCTTTGCAGCGTTATAGAGAAACATGTCTGCTCTCTTCAAACTCCAACAGCAGAGAGACAAACTCCACCTCCTGTACTTCCTGTACAGCTCAAATTACACTCTGAGCTAATTCCTGTGCTTTGCACTGTGAATAGACTGTCCCTCTGTTCCCACGGAACAGTCCCAACATTCCCATTATGTTTTGCTTTCATGCTAGCAGCTGCTCGCGGCCGCATTGCTTCTATATCGTAACAGGAAGGGACCACAAATGTCATCTAGTTCAAAAGAGAAGAGGTGGGGGTGTGGGGTGGCAGATCTACTCTTCCTTTGAAGAGCTGGTATGGTGCAGTGGTTAGAGTGCCAGACTAGTACCTGGAAGACCAGTGTTTAATCTCCACTTGGCTATGAAGCTCACTGGGTAACCCTGGGCTAGTCACTGCCTCTCAGCCTTACCTACCTCACAGGGGTGTTAAGGGGGTTGAATGAAGAAGGGGAGAACCATGTACACCAACTTGATCTCCTTGGATAAAAAGGTGGGTTATAAATGCCCCTTGTCCACGTGTGATAATTATTTGAGCTTCACATTTTTTTAATATATGTGAGTGTTTCCACACGACAGTTTATTGGTGTGGCTCATGGATGCAAGTTTTCTGTACTGTCTGCAGGATCCCATCCTTATCAAAATGGCAGCCTGTATTTTCCTCCCATTAAATCTGGAGGATTACCTGATTACCTGCAGAAACAGTAAATCTGTATTAAATGCGGAGAGAAACGAGATGGCATTTTGACAATGACAATGTTGTGTAGATGCTACACAAAAGTTGCAAGCATCAAGCCTAGAATAAATCGCTGTGAAGAAGCACCCTCCTGCTAGTTTTATAAAATCCTTCCTGGGATTTCATGTGGACAATTCACCCTGGGATTCAAGCAAAATATTGTTCCTTTTGAATGCTAATTGCTTTTCCTCTCTGTTTGTTCTGGCTATCTACAGTCTAGATATCTCCTAGTTATCCAGGAGTCAATTACTAATCCCTCTAGACCTCTGTTGTTAACTGCATTTTTGTTCCAGGGAACTTAAAGTTTATATTTGCTGAGCTCAAATATATTGATAGTTGTTCCAAGATAGATGGGTCTGTTGTCTGTTGCCATCTGGAAGAGTTCACAGTGACTGAGATGGCCCTTTACCATTTCAGAAGACTTGACTACTGTTTCTCTGGGTTTGTGACAAGAGAGGCTAATGCAAGGGACTTATAAAAGGCTGTGGCTGCATACGCACAATGCAATATCCAGGCGCCAAGAGACTCCAGGGGTGCTAGCACTTAGGGTTCAGTTTCCTTGGATTAAGATCAATGGAGACTGTGGTGTCTTTAGGATATATGGTTTTATTTACACATTGTACAAGCTGGCATAAGACGGAAGGGCTCCCACAGCATTAACACACCCACAGATCTTGCTTCCTTATTATGTTTCGGGGGGGGGGGCATTCCTCAAAACCACAGCTTTGAATTCAGCACCAAGAACAAGCTAGTCAAGCATCTGTGAGTTCCGGTTTCAGAGCAGGCTAAGAACAAAAGCTGGGTCCCTGGTCTATGGAGGCCTTTCCCTCTCCCGAAAGAACATCATCACCCTGTTGTCTCCATGGCAACATGGCCACTCATTAGTCATGCAAATAGCAGGTGCTTATAGACCTAGGTGGGGCTGTTATCTTAACAAAGTGGCTGATTTGACCAGGTCAGTGGTTCCCTTCTGCTACAAACTCCCATCTAAGAGATCCTAAAACACAGACTTGGTTGGGACAAATGGGCATCATTCAAACCAATCCCCTAGTCCTACAACATTTTAAGCACATCCCTCCCTCAAATCATCCTGTGAACTGTAGTTCATGCCTCACAGAGCTACAATTCCCAAAACCTTTAACAAGCTAAAGCTCCCAGGATTTGGGGAGGAAATGTATGTACTTTAAATGTATGGTGTGTATTTTTTCTTTTTTTTCTTTGTGCTTTGTTCTAATATCAATAATGTATATGTATTTTTTAGATGTTGGATTATAATAAAAACTTTTTAAATTTTTTTTTAAAAAAATAAATGTATGGTGTGTATACAGCCTATGTGTCAAAACTCTGGGAGAATAAGAGCTTTCTACAATAATCTTGTGGTATACATTGGGGGGGCCATAGGTTCAGTATTTCTAGTTTAAACACTGTAAGATAATGCTTGATGTTTTCATTTTGTTTTTAGATATGCTGTATGCCACCCAGAGTGGCTGGGGAAACCCAGCAAGATGAGCGGGGTGTAAATATTATTATTACTTGTCAGTAGTACCACCATCTGACACAGCTGGAGAAAAGTACTTGTTTTTAATTATTGTCTTAAGTGTTTCTTATTTACTTCCAAAATATTTTTTTTTCTTTTGCCTTTGGATTTAAAGAAACAGCATCCACTCTCTTAGGAAGCAGTCTTGTTAAAGGATGTCCAGGCTCATATAAGCAGTTCCACTGTCTAAAGAGAAAAGACAAGGGATTGTCCAGACTCCATAGCATCACATAAGCCCTATGTTTTATCCAGAGTGGCCTTAGCATTAATAAAAACAATTGGTGGCAGCCTGACCAACAGATTGTGGTTTTGTACTGGTAATGGCTCTCTGCAGTTTTACAGTGGCGGCGGCAGTGATTTATTAGATTTTTATCAAGCACTTCTTCCCAAAAGGGTCCAGTGATACGTTGTGGAAGCACTGTAATTTTGTTTGTGTAGTTGTGTCTCACTCATACTGTGTCTTCCTAAGAGAAAGCAAGTTTAGGGAAAGGAGGGAACTGGTACTTAAGCATAATAGACAACAGCATATTAGTCCCAGAGATTTAGCACCATGGGGTTAATCTATTTCCATCTGAAGATAAAAGCAAAGGGATTTCAAGCCCAAAATGCAGATGCTCCTTCTTAACATCTTGCACTAAATTCTAGACTGTGCTTTATGGGGTATATAATGAACAGATGTTAAGAAACAAGAGTGCTTGTGTTTGTGTCCTTTGAATGTTGACATTTGCTTGGGCTGGGGTGTTTGCTGGAGGTTAATAATACTGTGTGGCACAGATGCTAGTGCATACCTGACTGCAGTGTGTATGTGTTTGTGTGTCTGCCTGTCCCTGTCCCTATAATGAGAGAACCACATTGTCCTAAAACGTATTAGCTCAAGTTGAGAAGTGTTCAAACAGCTTCATGCTGCCAGCGGTGTTTTCATCCTAAGGTCCAGACACTACAGTCAAAGCTCGGGTGGCCAGTTATGCATTGCCAAAAGAGAGGCTTTACATCACCAAAAGACACAGTGGCAGAAGGTTCCAGGAATTCTATATTTTTCCCCCAAAGCCTTTTTCCTGTTTCTAGACAGACCTTAGATATAGATGTTTCTTTACACTTTAACTTCTCAGATTTAGTGGGTGTGGTTTTGATGTGGGTATTTTGGGAGGCTAAACACCGACTGCACCTCTTCTCTTTTAGCTGCATCTCACCTGATACCAGAGCCATTCTGTTTTGCTCCAGGCATTTTTTTACTTTTACAAATAATGGTTTTGAGGAGTTCTTTGCTCAAGAATACCAAAGAGTGAATGTGGACAAGTGGTCCCACCACAGTAAATATTCCTGACCTTTAATATAAGGAAGTATCTGCCACTTACATTTTACATTCATCACTTTATGAAACACGATAGCAGGCCACGTTTTCCATTGTGTAATGCAAATTGCAGTGTGTATTTTTCACAGGAAACTGAAATATTTATAAAAAGGCAGGCGGTGGGAATGGGGCTTGCAGAATTCTGATGTGTCTCAATTTTTAAATTGAAAAAGGGAGCTTCATGTGGAGAGGCAACACTTCCCGCATACTAGAGTGAAGTCTAGCAAATTGAGGTTCTATGTTATGAACCTTCTACCTCCTCAGTTCTCCAGTAGGTATCCCTCTCATACCTTGCTCCATTTTTGTACATGTGCAAAGTTAGAAAAAAGCCTCATTTATACCACTTGCTAGAGCCAAAGTGATTAGAGAAGGAAACAGAAATGGGGAGAGGAAGAAAGGCTGTGGCTAATCAGAATTTAAAGGTTTTGGAATACTGGTTGGAAAATGCTTTATGATGAAGAAGGAAGAGGAGGATGTGTATTAAGCATGTGTATGAATGCTAAACAAACACAAATAGCTATGTGGGAGGGTCGAGGGAAGTGGTGGGAATTATGAGGGAACCAATGGCAGGGAATAAACTCTTTTCTTTCCAAAAACATGATTCACCCACTGGTGAAACAGCATGACCAAACTTATAAAGAATGAAAAGTTAACAACTGTCTGGATGGCCCATTGCAGTTCCACAGCCAACAAACAATGGGAAAACAAAGGCTTTATGGGCAAGAAGCTTTGCATCTTGAAGCATTCCAATATTATAAAAGAACCGCATGCAAAGCTTGGCCTTCTGTGAAGAAACAAACACCCCTGCAGTCATATGCAAGTTTTCCTATTTGATGGATTTTCAAAGTGTGTTCTTACAAACCTTAACAAATGATGAAGCTTCTCCTCTGCTTTCGGTAGTATGTTTTCTCTCTCTCACTCTGACACTGTAGTGCATGTTTCAAAGGTCATGAGAAGTATATACTGGGAAGTTACCCAAATTCAGTTCCTGAATTTTCTTCAGAGGTGCTTTCTGCTAATCCAAGAAAGGCCTCATGCCAGGTGGTGAATCAACTTTTTCACAAGCTGCTGGCCACATGCCGGTTAGAAAATATGAGAAGTTTCTGTTCTTGACAGTCCACTGTAGACAAAGAAACACGTGAAGCAGGGTTAGGAAACTGAACATGCCCTGTCTAAAGCTATTTCTTCTCAAAGAGTTGTATAATTATTTGAGTTGCCAAGATATAAATATTAAGCAATAATAATAAATAGACTAGGAACAAGGAAAGAGTAGCTGACAAGAGCTCCAAATTTCTTTCAGCAGCTGTTATGTCACTTCATAAGACTTGTGGAACCTAGAAGTTGCTAAAGAACACTTAGTTTTATTTGGCTGCAACAGGAGCCAAGTTAACACATGTTCCTCCAGGGCTTCATTTGTGCCAGGGCTGAGCCCCAGGATCTGTTTTCAACAGCAGGGCTGAATTCTAGAAAATGTAAAGTTAAAAGAAAGGTGCCTGCCAGCTTATTTAAAATAGCCTTTTCCTTACAAGGATCTGCGGCCTATCCAGTTCTAACACATTTCAGATTTGGAGGCAGGGATCACCTTGATAAGGCTGAAGGCTGAACTCCTCCTGATCAGAATCTGGCTGAATCTCCTGACACAAATAAGTGTTTGGGGAGGTAAACCTGTGCTCCATGGAAGATGGCAATGCATAAACATGAGAACCTTTAAAACTACACTGCCATTGGAAGGAAACGGAGGCCTGTAAGCTCAACATGATATGGACAGAGGTTGAAATGGTCAGCAAACAGTTGCTACAAACAGAAATGGTTTTTTGTGGAATTTCTGATCTGATCAGTCTGATCTTAAAACGAGAAAGCATTAGTACAACCAGCGCCAATTCAGACAGTACACTAAGCAATAAGGGTCTCTATGTATCAAAGACAAAGAGCAATAAGACCCACAAATATACCATTAATGTACTCTAATGAGCAAAAAGATGAAAAGGGCAATGCACAATAATACAAACAAGATGATGAACAATAATAGTACAGAACAAGCAGTTACTGACCATTAAGGGCCTGTCCATACCTTGGCTTAATGTGGATTGTGAACCCAGTTGTGTTTCCTTTAATTCTCCCTCATCCTTGCAGTGTCCTCCTCCCAGCTACTGCTGTCCCACTCTTTCTCCTCCCTAAATCCAGATTCCCTGTGCCCTGAAAATCCAAGTCTACATCAATTGCATAGGGCAGGGGTTTTCAACCAGTGTGCCGTGGCACTCTGGAGTGCATTGAAGGATGTTCAAGGGTGCTGCAGGCAACACAGGCCTCTGTCCCTCTTTCCTTCCCTTCCTTCTCTGGTGTCCTCTCTTGTCTCTGCCTCCCAAAGGCTTTTGTGGCTGTTTGTTGCAGTATCCCTGGCTACAAGCTCCCCAGGCAAATGGTGCCTCTGTGGCTGGCCAGGGGGTGCTGACTGCCAGGAGCTGAGACAGACTGCTGCCCTGAGGACTCCCAAGGAGAGGGAAAATGAGAGGAGGCTGAGGGAATGCTCCACAAGGGAGGGTGTTCGAAAAAGGGTAAGAGGCTGCCAGCTCTGCAGGCAATGGATGACATAACTGGGCTCCTGAGCCCCACAGGGGTGCCGCAGGAAGAACGTAATTGGTCAAGGGAGCCATGGACTCAAAAAGGTTGAAAAGCTCTGGCATAGGGAACCTCTGGAGTTAGAAGAAAGTGTGAGACTTTGGGAATCATAGTGGACAGGTTAATGAAGATGTTGACCCAGTCTGCAGCAGATGATCCAAAGCATGTTTACAAGCAAGTCCCACTAAATTCAATGCAATGTTCCCTCAACTATGTGGAATTACAGTCTTAAGTTTACCTCTCCAATTGCTCTACTAGGTAAGTGAATGGCAGAGCCATGCTGTCCATGTTCTACTGAGAAACGGGAGCTCACTCTGTCATGGGGATTCAAACTGCCGACCTTCTGAACGGCAAGCCCTAGGCTCTGTGGTTTAACCCACAGCGCCACCAGCATCCCATAAAATATAAAGGGAGAGTCCTACTATTTAGTGGGTGGTGGCAGCAGATGTCTTAAGGGACTGACTTTGGTGACATACCTGGGGGACAAGCCTTTGTTAAAGGATGGGAGGCAATGTCCCACACAGTATTTAAAGTTTCTGTTCAGACATTGTATGAAATAACACCTGCAGGATGCTGAAAATGGAAACTCAAAACTGGTTTTCAATGAAAGTATATAAAAATGCTTTAAAGATATAAGGTCACTTCTGAGGAGCCTGAGCCATGAAGGACCTTAAATATAAGTCTGAGCTGAAATTTTATTTGTGAATAAGAATAATGGATCAGTTGAAATATCAAGCTTATTGTAGTATTGTTGCAGTAGAACTGTGTATGGACTTCCCATGCCTTCATAGTCCATTCTGTTGTCCAATCCTTCAGTTCTGGGAGATTCTTTTGGAGATACCTGGTTTTTCTCCATGATAAACAGGATTTCATTGTTAAGCCTAGCTATCTCACTGCTCATTCTTGACTTCAGAACACTAGTGCATATAGAAAATTGGTGTGGAATACTGTTGATAGTGAAAATCATTTTATCCCTACACCAGCCTCTCAAGGATGCCCAAACGTTTTGGAAATTCAAGTAAACCTGTTGTAAGGCAAACCACACTTGCAGCCACACTTGTCTAGATGGACCAATAACGCTGTTTGCTAAATCTGCCCCCTCCCTCCTCTCAGATTTAACTGAAGTGTTGAAGGAAGACTGGGTGAAATTTATATGCTTCCTTTATGTTTTAAAATGGCGTGCGGCATGAGCAATATTTGCAAACAGTTCAAACAGTGTTGGTTTTGAGCTCGTTTATTTGTTTGCACCCCTCACGAGCGGGAGAGCAACACGGCGCGAGGAAATGTGCGCGCGCCAGAAGAACGCCGGAGCGGCGACAAAAGCGAAGGCGACACGCCCGTTTTCCCGGGCGGCGTTTTCAGACCTGGGGGGGGGGGGGGGGCGGGGAATAGACCCGTCCTCTCTGCTTTTCCGGACGAGGTTCCACCGCTCACAAAATTCAAAGGCAACAGGGGCCGCTCCGCCTCCTTGTGTGAGGGGAAGCGTCCTCCCAGCGCCAAAAACCAAACCCCAAGGCCACGACGGGGCTGACCCCGTCCCCTACTCCCAATCCATACCGCTACCCCACCCAGTGATAGCAAGCGCCCTAGCGCGAGGCGGGCCACTCCTGCCGCGCTCCACCAGGGCGCTACTCCTGCGCCCCTCCCCTCCCCTCGCGCGCCAGCGGCGAGTTCCCGCCTCCCGCTGTAGCTCCGCGCGCGCACCTGCCCAGCGCGAGCTGAGAAGGCGAGTCCCCGCGAAGGCGGGACGACGAGGGCAGGCTGGCAGCAGGTGGCCACGCGAGGCTGCCCAGTCCCCGCTGAACTAGCGGAGCATGTGAGCCCTTCCCTCGCAAGACCGGCTCGGAGTGGAGTGACTGCGCGTGCTGCGCTTCCCTCCGCCATGGGCCTCCCTTTGCTGCTGGGGCTGCTGCTGCTCTCCCGAACCGGTAATGGGGCGTTGGGGGGGGGGCGGGCGCCGTTGAGAAAGGGGTCCGGTGCGGGTAAAAGGCGGCGTTGGATCTGCTGTATGTTTTCTACCCTATCCCGCCCTACCCCACCTCCGTTCATGGGGGGGGGGGCTTGCTTGGCGCCCCTCGCCTTCGTGCGGGGCTGGCTCTGGGGTTGCGGGCATAGAGAATTGGACACTCTGGGGCGGGTCAAGGGAGAAGTTGTGTGTCCATCCGCGCCTTTTAGCTTTTGTTTTGAGCCCGCTGTCTCTACTAGGACCATCCTTTCTCTGTGTTTTTTTTTTCCCTGTCCCAAGGCAAAGAGGGTCTGGAATCCTATGTCCGTCTTGCTGCGAGGCGAGCCCCCAGAGCGGACTTTGCTTCCATGTAAGCCCGCTCAGGATCGGGCTGCGCGTGTCTCTCGGCGGGGCGGTGTCTGGACAGTCGTCCAGGTTTCTGATCCAGCGCGCGCTCGGCGTCTCGGATTTGCAGGCGGCGACGGGGAGGACTGTCTGACCACCCTGTTTGCTAATCACTTTGGGTGTGTTCAGGCTAGGCAGATCCCCGATGGCGTTATTGATGGGTGCTGGGAGAGAAAGGAAAGAGGGATGTACGATCATATAATAGGCTACGGAGGAACAGCGCAGTCCCCATTCCGCCGCTTGCTAACGGAGGGGAGAAAGTGCCTGTTGCTTACGGGGTAGCTGATCTGCCAGGCTGCTTTCTCTGTCGGAGAAACTTTCGGCAAGTGGCTGCCAAGCTGTTTGCCGGCCAGAGAAGGGCTGTGACCCTTTCCTCAGCCAGAGAATTAGAGCCGCTCCGCAGCGCGCTGTAGGAGCAGTTTGCAATGTGCAACTCGCCTGCTCGATGGGGTCGTGTTCTTATAAATTGGCCCGAAATTAGATCTGTGTATGTTCCGATTGTGGAATACGATCAGAAGGGTTTTTCACATGACGTTTATATATATTTTAAATATTTGCATATGTATGGTCTGCATTTAATTTGCATATCCTACACTGGCTATATTGGTTTTTAAATTGCGTTTCACACTTGTCAGGGGCAACATCAGGGAACAGCTATCTCGGTCTAGCTCTGTGAGCTTCCCAGACAGATTTGTTTGATACAGAGTACTGTTAGGTGGAGCCTTGGTCTAATATAACATAGAAAGGTCTAATCAAACATGGACAGCTCTTGGGTTGCTAATGCAGGAAGGAAAGATGAAGAGGACCATTTTAAGATGAAATGCACATTCCATCTGATGTGAATTTTAGCATGGCATTATCTGTCATGCTTCTGCGGGTGGAATCTTCCAAGGATGACCTAGAGCTCTCCAAAGCAGCTCATGCCATGGGGCAGCGAGGGGCCGGGGGATGTGGGACAGCCACTGAGCCCTAGGAAGCACAGGCACCTGAAGGTGCAGGCTTAGTTAGGCACTGGAGTGCAAGCCTGAGGAACAAGGACTACACCAGAGTAAAGTGATACTTGTGTGAAAAAAGCTATTCACGAGTAGACCAAATCCTCAGGCAACCCGGATGCCCTGCTGCTGTGCTCAGACTAAAAATCATTCAGTTCATGGCACAAAGTGCTGTAGCCGTAAATTTGCTCCATTGCCCTGATGACCGCATCCCTGTCTACCTAGCTGTTCAATTCAAGACCTCCCCCACATCTCACATTTTGACTTCAGATTGCCTTTGACCTTGCTTCTTAACCTGCCCCTGGGTTTGAACATGCAACTAATACCAAACTGAGTCCAGTACTGTCCATGGTTAACTGTCAGCTGCTCTGTCCTTGCGTCAACTGGAACAGGACATTGTAAACTAGGGAAATACTGGTAATGGGGTGGGGTTTTTTGTATCATGAATGAAAATATCACAGAAAGGGCTGTTGTGTTTACTGTATCTGTGATCTGAAAATATAAAACATACTTTTGTTAGAATAGCTCTAATCTGCTCACTTTCCTGCATTAACAACATTAACACATGCACAGATTGCATGGGAGTGAGTCAAAATGCTTTGTCAAACATGAAAACACTATTCTGCTTTCTACCCTGTATTAACATAATTCACAAGTGACTCATTCCAGACTAAACTAATATGAAGACTTCTTTTATTTTTGAAACTTGTATTCATCTTTAGTTTGCGTGGTAGAATTGAACTCTTACCTTTGGGATAAGGCAATATAGAGTTTTAAGGCTACAATCCTATGCACATTTACTCAACAGAAAGGATACAGTGAGCCCTTTCTGTGGTGGCTCCCTGCTTGTGAGATGCTCTCTCCAGGGAGGCTCACCTGGTGCTTTTTTGCATATCTTTAGATGCCAGGAAAAAACATGCCTTTTCTTTCAGGCCTTTGGCTTATTAAACAACCTATGGCCTTTTAAACTGTGTGTGTTTATTATTTTTGTTTTACTATGTTATGCATTTTTGTTGTTTATATTGTAAACCACCCTGTGATCCTCAGATGAAGGGCAATAAAGAAATTTAACAAGTAAATGAAAATATACTGCTTGGTAAACAGGAGTAGGGTCAGCCTTTATGGAACCACATGCATTGTTCACTTGCAGGGAAACCAAATTTCCTTCCTTGGATCCCCCACAGAATTGGTTCACAAACTTTAATCTAGAAACATAACACAATGATGATTATATTAATTTTAGATAGATATACCACTGGCTGTACCACTGGCTGGATGCGGGTGGCACTGTGGTCTAAAGCACTGAGCCTAGGGCTTGCCGATTGGAAGGTTGGCGGTTCGAATCCCCACGACGGAGATTCCCGTTGCTCAGTCCGAGCTCCTGCCAACCTAGCAGTTCAAAAATACGTCAAAGTGCAAGTAGATAAATACCATATTTTTCGCTCTATAGGACACACTTTTCCCCCTCCAAAAACGAAGGGGAAATGTGTGTGCGTCCTATGGAGCGAATGCAGGCTCCTATAGTGCAAGTAGATAAATAGGTACTGCTCCAGCGGGAAGGTAAACGGCGTTTCCATGCGCTGCTCTGGTTTCACCAGAAGTTGCTTAGTCATCCTGGCCACATGACCTGGAACACTGTCTGTGGACAAACGTCGGCTCCCTTGGCCAGTAAAGTGAGATGAGCGCCGCAACCCCAGAGTCGTTCGCGACTGGACTTAACTGTCAGGGGTCCTTTACCTTATTACCACTGGCTACTTTTAATGACCTGGGAGATATGTGTGACTACCTGTATACTGAGAGATGTTGAATCAGTATCCATCACAAGCGGTAAGAAACACAATAAGAGTCCTGATAGATCAGATTGAAAGTACATCTAGTCTAGCATCTCATTTCCCATATCTACAAGCCAGCTGTCTCTGGCAACTCTGCTAGTAGCACATGAACACAACAGCACTCTCCTGATGTTGTTCCCCTTTAGCTGGTATTCAGAGGGAATCTGATTCTGGAGGTAGTATATAGCCAGCATGGATAATATTCTTGATTGAGTAATAAAGAGTAATTTAGTAGTGAAATGTGATGTTTAGCACTACCCATCTGCTAGATCACTGACTTTCTGTGTGTATTGAAACAGCATTTGGTGGCATTATATCTGTCAGCATTTACTTCTCTATTGAAATTATGCAGAACATCATAGCTAATGACCCTATATCCCTTGCTTCTCCCTTTTGCATCTCACAGGGCATTGGTAAACAGTATGGTAGTTAGCAGCATGTAGCATTTTAATCACCATGTAAAAATGGTGAAGGTTATTATTTTCTCTAGAGAAACTGCTCAGTTTCTTTTTTGTGGTTTAAACCCCTAGTTCATGCATGACCAAACTTGGCTCTCCAAATGTTTTGGGACTACAATTCCCACTGTTAGCTAGGGATGATGGGAGTTGTAGTCCCAAAACATCTGGAGGGCTAAGTTTGGCCATGCCTGCCCCAGTTCATCTGCTTACCTGCCTTTGAGCTGTTCCCCTGGGCTTAATTGATCCAGAAAGGGTGATCTGTGCTGGCGCTCATAACCTCCTTGCATCCTTGCTTCTGCAAGTGGCACCCTAAAATTCCAGGCACCGACAGAGGATCTAGGCCGAGCAATGTCAGATCCAAGACATTACGCTTAATGCCAGACTGCAAAGGTTCATTAGAGCTGCTGTGGGCCTTGGGCACCAGATGACAGGTGAGGAGCCAACCCCGCAGTAGAACAACTGTCCCACTTCAGCTTCAGAGAGTGCTATAGCTGAAACTGGTTGTGCACCAGCAGCTGGTGTTGGAAGCTCCTTTGCAGTCCTTGTTGGGCACACTGGGCAAAGAGGACCTGTTACCTGACCCCTTGTTGCTTGTTATTTCACAGCGTAGTGCAGTGGTTAAGAGCGGCGGACTTGTAATCTGGTGAACCGGGTTCGCTTCCCCGCTCCTCCACATGCAGCTGCTGGGTAACCTTGGGCCAGTCACACTTCTCTGAAGTCTCTCAGCCCCACTCACCTCACAGAGTGTTTGTTGTGGGGGAGGAAGGGAAAAGAGAATGTTAGCCACTTTGAGACTCCTTAAAGGGAGTGAAAGGCGGGATATCAAATCCAAACTCTTCTTCTTTTTTCCCTAAGCAGCCAGCTATCCATCCTGGCCCCACTTCCCTTCCTCTACTTCTGCATCTCCTCCCTGGTGCATGTCTCATTTGCAGCCAGCTTCTGTTTCTGTAGTGGGCTGTACTCCTGTTGGCTGTACTCCCATCCCCAAGGTTTAGGGGACTTCCTGCCCAGTTAGGACAAGGTTGGTGGTTGGTAGTGCTCCCCCACACCCCGGGGTAAGCCTATCACTGGCACAACACTTCCATCCACCTGGCTGCTCTTTGGATTGTGGGCTGTGATTGCCCTGATTAGACAGTTGCCTGGCCCTTCCTCCCTTCTCTACAGGAATGGTTGTGGCATCCCTGCAGATGGTTGTGTTCCTCCTGCCATACGAGGTGTGGTGGTGGGAGAGACATGGAAGATGGTTGCAGCAGCTATACTTTGTAAGACAGTTGCCCCCTTTCCCCTGCATATCTCTGTGGGATGCTCTATAGTCAAATCCCTGCCATACATTTAAAATACATCTAAAGCACATGGCTCTCTAAAAAATCCTGGAAACTGTTATCTACCCATCACAGAGTCACAATTCTCACAATTCTATGTGGGAAGCCCATGTGCTTTAAGTGTATGCTGTGGAAGTGATCTGTCCGAATTTCATAAAGTCTGTTGTTAAGTGTATAGTAAGAATGCTTGGGATTCAATAGATGTTAACAAGCCATAATAAAAATTGAAAATCAATATGCGAAGAGAAACACTGAATGTAAATCAAAAGCACAGTGGGGGAAATGAGAGATGGTGGACAGGAATATGAATGTTTTAGAATGGGGCCATATTTCTATGTTGGGGTGGGGAACCTTTTCAGTTTGAGGGCCACATTCCCTCATGACACACCTGAGAGGGGTGGGAAAAGCCGGAGACAAAAGTGGATGGGGCTCTTATTTTTCTACCGAAAGCTCCATTCCTAGCCACACACATGCCAGAGATTTCTAAAGGCCCTCATGCGCACGTATCTTTCCATTTTCCATCCAGACAAGGAAGAAGCTTTACCACAATCCAAGGGCACATTCCAGACAGACAAAAGCACTTGAGGAGAGCACCAAGCAAGGCTTGTGAGGGACAAGGCTAAGCTAGAGGAGTTCAGACCTCAAGGGAGCCCCAAGGGCCAGATAGATCTAGTGGGCCACATTTGGACCCTGGGCCTGAGATCCCCCACCCCTGTTGTATGTGATAGAAATTTGAGGAGCGTTTCATTTTTGCAACTGTCATTTTTCAAGGACAAGAACATCTGCCCTTCAAGCATGGTTCAGTCTGCGCTGTTCTCCATTTGGCTCACATTCAAATATAGAAACCACTGCAGTAACTGGTTGGACCTGAAATGAGTCTATTTATTAGTGGTTATAGTAAGATGCCAAACGTGATACCAGGAAGTCTGTCTGTAGCTGTCATTTCTGTCACTTATGTAAATATCAGGACGTGAGTCTGGAGCTGGTGCCAAATTGCTGAAGTGGACTGGAGGTTCAAACAGCACTGCTGTCAAAGACTGGGCCCATCTATTTCACCAAAATGTAGATTTCCACCAAAATTCAACACCAAAGTATAATCCTGCCCAACTGGACGCTGCTGCTTTTTTTAAAAAAAGGCTTTAGAAACTCTTGATTTTATGTCAGAAGAATAGATTAAAGTGTGGAGATCTTCCTTTCTTCTAAAAAGCATTTAATTCAAGGAGTGGTGATCTTTACATGCTAGCAATTATCAATTGTCAACAGCAAGAGGTAGATAAATGTAGATTTGTAAAAAGAACTCTCATACACATCCATTGGAATATCAAAATAAAAACCATACTATAGCAATGGGAGGAATTAAGTGTAGCACTATGGCGTTTGTTTTGTCAGAACAAGCTTTTCAGCTTGCCAGATGGAACAACACCCTTTCTCTTTCCGCTTTACACTGTTTTGAGACTTCTTCCAAATTGGGGACGAAACTAGGCTTTATTTCACCCGGGTCAAAGACCCAGTTTGGCATACCCCCACCCCTTAAATTTACACACACACACACACACACACACACACACACACACGGAGCCTCAGTTGGAGTCCTCTGGAGGCTTAACAAAGGGGAAGAGAAAGACTACCCCCCTCCCCGTAGTTACAGCTCTGACTGAACTCACCCCCCAAAAAAAAAGCCAATGGGGGGGACAGTGAGGGAAGTCCTGTTGCACTAGCTGGAGTCCTTGTCTTTGCTTCCTCCAGTAGGACTTGTTACTTGAATCCCACACATCTCCCCCCCACCTTGATAATATGAACAACAGGATAGGCAAAGCATACATGTGTGCTAATCCACATTAGTGATTGTGGCAGTATAAACATTCCAGATTGCTTAATTCAGCAAAAAGCAGGAGCTTATGCTTGTGCCCTTGAAGGGATGAGAAAGTGGCTGCAGTATGTGTATTTATGAAATGCTAACACACACTCTTTCTACTTGAACAGGAGGCCTCCTTGTTCTCTCTCTTGATCAGCCGCACACCTGTATAACAGCAGAGACCCTTTGCTTGGCTGAGCCTGCCTGCAGCGCCGCTTATCAGACCTTGCAAAACTGTTCCCAGTCTTTTTCCAAGAGCAGTTTCCTCCCTGACCAAGAAACCAGGAGCAGATGCTTTGCAGCAGTAACATTTGTAAGAAACAGTTATTTTCAGGAATGCAAGTGTCACCGGCGCACACGAAAGTTGGAGCAGCTGTGCCTGCGCATCTACTGGACTGTTCATTTTGGTGAGATAGAAGCTTTGCTCACTTTTCATTTTGTATTATCACTGGTGGCGGGAGGATAAGAATTGTGTGCCCCACTCCAGAGCAATACCTGAATATCTGGGAGAAGACCCTTGGACCTGATTGCAGAAACAAAACAAAAATATTTGCACCAAGTCAAGACTAGCAGTTGTCTGGCTGACTAGAAAGCGTCTCCCCAGGGTCTCAGTCTTCCTACATCTAGCCTTGTTTCTTGAAATTCTTTTTAACCAGAGATGCTGGGGGTTGATTTTTGGATCTTCTGCTATGGCTCCTCCCAAAGAATAGAAAGCTATTAGAAACCCATTGCTTAATTTTTGCTACCTTGAAATTTTATTTTCCACGATGGTTTACAAAAAGAATAAAACATATATATTTGAATGTTTACATTGACAATATTCTAAAATAGATGTCAAAATCAAAAAAGATCCCTCATAATTGTTTTTTAGACTGAGCAGGATATTAAGGTGTGGTTCTTCTCTTTCTGTTAATTAAAATCTTAAGCATTTCCTGCTTAGTTTTATGTGCCCCGGCCCCCGCATTAAGGAGCCAACTGGGAACATGTAGGTAGACTTCTTTTCCACATGCAGCTGCCTGCAAGTGCTCTCCCACGCTGAAGGTGGAGGGCCTTCTCTGTTGTGGCCTCTCCTTTATGGCATAACAACATCATCAACAACAACAATTTTTTATTTCTACCCTGCCCCTCTGGTTGGGTTTTCCTAGCCAGTCTGGATGGCTTTCAACAGAACATTAAAAACAGAATAAAACTTCAAACATTAAAAACTTCCCTGAACAGGGCATGCTGTCCCTTGGGGCATTTTCCCTTTTTTGCCAATTATTTTTATTGGTTTTCCAAAGTTTTCCTTGCACCTACGTTAAAAAATGTTGGTACCAGGCAAATAGTTTTCAATTCACCCAGTTTTTTATGAAATTATTTTTTAATGCTGTATCATTGTTTTTAATTTAGCTCTGAAAGAATTTTAATCTGTGCTAGATTGACATGTGTTTTAGCTTTGTATTGCTCTTGTGCTTTTATGTAAATGGATATGTTTAGAGTTGGATTCTGCTGCCTTGGTTACCTTTTTTTAAGAGTTCATATTTTGTGATTTTCTGTTTTATTCATTACACACATAACTTATAGTGTGACTCCTAAGTAAATAAATTTATTTTGCACAGATGACTTTCATTTAGAGGTGTCACCCTATGAAGATGCAGACAATGAAGACTCTTCAAAGACCAATTACAACAAACTGTCAACTAGGATTTCAGGTAGAACCTATACTAACATTTGGTTGTCTTTTCTTTTCCTCAAGACCTACATAACACAGCTGAGTTTTTTTAGGGAGAAAGGAAATGTTTTATAAGCAATTTAAAGGTAGCGTCAAGCAGACTAATGCTAGGATGCCAGGGTAAGCATATGGTCTAGAGGTGAGGGATATCAGCATAGACCAAAAATAAAACACAAACTCAAATCTGAAAGGCAGAAATAACTGTTATTATAATGTAACAGAAAGCAGAAAGTATAAGACTCGCAAAGGTAAAGTAGTCCTGTGAGGTAAAGTTTCCACAGAAAAAAAGTTTTAGTCTGAGAGGAATCTTCTGAGACGTAACAGCAGTAGCAGCCAAAAGAAAACTCAATGGGTATGTAGAAGGTATCACACCTTTTGATGTGTGTACACAGAGAATAGGAGTGCGCCACCCACCAAAACTCTGGCCTAGTATAAAATCTTCCCAAATGTGGTTCTGCATAAGGGTAGAACCCATCCATGTGATTGCTTCCCCCAGCCTTCAAGTCTACTCTGATGCTGCACAGAGTATCTGGGTAGATTACCCAGGGTAGCAACACTAGTGTGCATGGTGCTTTTCAGAGCACAGAAGGACAAGTGCCTACTCCAAGGAGTCTACAATCTAAAGCTTCACACAGGGCAAACTATGAAGGAAAAGGAAGCAGGTGTAAATAAATGAATTTCTGAATTGCAAAGTGATATTGGAAATTGCTTCGACTACATTTTCTTCGTGTTTAATCCACATCTTCATGGAAATAATCTCTGGAACCCACTACATATTCTTGTCTTTCTGTGACTTTTGTTGACTCCCATATAGCTATGGATAGGACAAATCCCTGCCTGCATGCCACAAACGTTTGCCACTTGAACCACAAGTGCATGCGTCTGCGCTCACTCTATGCCCAGACCTGCAGCACAGAGACCACCTGTGATCGGCGCAGATGCCACCGACACCTGAGACACTTCTTTGAGAGGATCAGCGCGGATTTCACCAAGAGCCTTCTCTTCTGCCCTTGTCAAGACGAGGTCTGTGGTGAGCGGCGCTGGAATACCATTGTCCCGGAGTGCTCTTTCCAGAGCAGCAGCAAGCCAAACTGCCTCGTCCTGTTGGACTCCTGTCTGAAGGACAATATCTGCAAGTAGGTCTGGCACCAAGGGCGTTGGGGTGGCCGCCATAGTAAGCTATTAGTTGTATGAGGCACAAGTAACTGGATCCTCAGGCGGATTGTACACTTGATACAGTAAAAGAAGGAAATAAAACTATATGTTTCCATAATGCCTAACAATTTAGATAGTCCCAGTCTATACACATTTTAATTTTAAAATGCAATCTTATGTTTTTGAAACAGCAGATCAGGAAAAGCATCACCTAAATCAGGGATGGACAATTTCTACATACTTGAGAGCCACTTTACTCTCCAGACAGATGTCTGTGAGCCAGCGGTGGTCAGTTTCATAATAAAATTGGAGACCATCTAGTAAGAAGGACTTTGCTCTTAAGGAGAGCATATGCTCAATATGTATGTTTATAAAAGGTAAAGGATCCCTGGACAGTTAAGTCCAGTCAAAGGCAACTATGGGGTGTGGCGCTCATCTCGCTTCAGGCCGAGGGAGCCAGTGTTTGTCCACAGACAGCTTTCCAGGTCATGTGGCCAGCATGACTAAACCATTTACCTTCCTGCCACAGCGGTACCTATTTATCTACTTACAGTGGTGGGCTTTTGAATTGCTAGGTTGGCAGAAGTTGGGACAGAGCAACAGGAGCTCACCCCATAGCATGGATTCGAACCACTGACCTTCCAATCAGCAAACTCAAGAGGCTCAGTAGTTTAGACCACAGCGCCACCCGGTCCCCTTGTACGTTTGTATATTACATTAAACATGTGAAAGATGTAGGACTAACATGTCTGTTCTATAAAGTATTTTTGGTTAAGCCGCCAGTTGCCAGAAAACACTGCTTCAGGGGCCATGTAAGCCATGAGCCATCAGTTGCCCATTCCTAATGTAGCTACAGTGGTGCCTCAGGTTAAGAACTTAATTCGTTCTGGAGGTCTGTACTTAACCTGAAGCACCACTTTAGCTAATGGGGCCTCCCGCTGCCGCCACGCCGACAGAGCACAATTTCTGTTCTCATCCTGAAGCAAAGTTCTTAACCTGAAGCACTATTTCTGGGTTAGCGGAGTCTGTAACCTGAAGCGTATGTAACCTGAGGTACCACTGTATTACTTTTAAGATGAAGATCTATGATGTTGCTTGGCTTTGCATAAAAAGTGACTTTGGTTTATAAACTACAGGACAAATGAATAAAGCAATCTCTGTGGTGGTAAAGAAAGCCCTCATTCTGATAGTTGTTATCTTCCACCAGATCCCGGCTGGCAGACTTCCAAGAGCAATGCAAGCCTTCAGGCACATCTTCAGATGGCTGCTCTCCGCACAACCATGCTGCATGCCTGGAGGCTTACATGGGGATGGTTGGTATGTGCTGGGCCCAGAGGAATTCACTGGGAGCTTGATGAGGGTTATACCATTAGACATACCTGGGGGGGGGGTGCAATGTAAGGTCCTGCCTTCCCGGTCTATGGAACAGAGAATGAGAAAGGAGCATAAGCTTCTCTGAGCTGTAGGAAACTCCCTCTTCTGAAGACTTGGTCCATCTTCCTTCCCCTTATAGCTGAATACTATTCCACTTTCACGTTCACTCTGAAGTTGGAGGAGGAACATTAACCATCAGTTTCTTATGTTAGGTGGTTATTAGCCATGGTAACGAAATGGAGTATCCATGTCTGGAAGCACTACACCTCTGATTTTGATATACTGATGCCAGAAACAGGATCACTATCCCCTTCATGCCCTGCCTATGAAGCATTTGGCTGACCACAGCAACAGTGTGGTTATGCTTTAGTTAATTACAATTTTTAAAATTAGATATATTTTTATACCTTTCCCTCCCGCCAATCTGGAGCACAGAGCGACTTCACATCAGAAATCCTTAGAAAGAGTTTGAGATTGGCAGGATGTTGAATTGAGCAGATTGAGATAGCACATTCTGGGGTTATGGAAAGCATGCCTAGACTGGTGGGTCTGTATCTTTTGACTCATTGGTATTCCATATGGGAAAATTCTGACTCTTTGTTTTTTTCGGTCTTGAAATAGGTACACCTATGACCCCCAATTATGCCAGCAATTCCAGTACTGACGTCACACTGTGGTGCTCCTGCAAGGACAGTGGCAATCAGAAGGAGGATTGTGAGCAAGTCCTCAGCTCCTTTGCCAGCAACAGATGCCTCAGTAAGTCATCCAAACATATGCCAGACATTTAGTCCATCTACCCCTATTAATTGTTATCCCCTTTTCATAATAATACTAGAAGTCAACTTTTCTCTGATTAATTTAATTTGGCAGCAGATTCAGGACAGGCAAAACAAAGTACTTCTCTATCCAGAGAATTCACTGCTACTGGATTTTATGCATATATTAAATTTAAATCCACCTTTTCATTGAAGGCGCTCAAGATAATGTGTTTTATAAAGGATCAGAGAAGTTGATAAAAGAAAAATCTGTCAACTTATTCGTTGTTTAGAAACATCCATAATATTAGAGGTTGTATGTCAGAAGTTGGCTACAAACAGAGACATCTTGTTCCGGGGTGGGAAACCTTTGGCCTTCCAGCTGTTGTTCCCATCATCCCTGAGGCCAAATTGGCTAGGTCTGATGGGAGTTGGAGTCTAGCAATAGTTACCCCTTCCCATCTAGCTACTGGCCTCTTGCCTACATACAAATTTACCAGAGGCATCTAGTCAGCCTCTTTTGGAAACAAAGGTCCTTTATTCTGATCCTTTAGGGTACTTCTAGGGTTCTTGTTGCTCATCAAGCAAGGGATGGGAAACTTGTAGTCTTCCAAGTTACTATTGGGCTACAGCTCCTATATCTCCTGACTATTGACCATGTTGACTGGTCAAGTGTTGGAATCTAACAGCATCTGGAAGACCAGAGGCTCCCCACCCCTGTTAATTAATCACTCCGGCATTTACAAATTCATTTGTTCTAACTAGTCCAGTGGACTTTACATCAGCTCATTGATCCTGCTGCTTGAGCATAAAATCAGATATTGGCCCTAACTTTGTCCAAGTCCTCCTCTCTGTCTATTATTGTCAACGCATCTCTTAAAATGTTTGGTCTTGCTAAGATTTAAATATTTTATGACTATAAAAGCTCACAGAGGACGTAAAACAGAACCAAAGCTTGCTTGTTAAACATTTAATACCTCGGCTTCTTATCTGTTGATTATATTTATGGAAAAGTTTTTCATGCCCCCCCCTTAAGATTTGGGCTCTTCTTTGACCAAACGTGCTGCTCCCCTTTGGAAGGAAGATAAGCCATGCCCCTGCAGACATTGGCTGGTCTGTGTTCCCTGTATGCTCCCCTACAGCATGGAAACAGCAGCCCAGCTAAATCATGACACCTAAAGCACAGTGGCAAATTCCGGAGTAGACTTGCAGTGGGTTAATTGCCACATGCTTCATCAATCAAAAATCAATTAAAAAAATTGTTGATTCACTAAAATCAATCAAACTGTACACAAGGAGTGTGCAGTGTTTTCTTGCTCAAGAGCCATATCCCCTCGTAGGCAACTTTGGGGGAGGGAGGCACACATGCCAATAAGTGGGTGGGGCCAGGGGCAAAAATGAGTGGATTAATAAAAGTGGCTCCTAACTTGGTTCAGCAGGCTGTATTCAAGCCATGCAAAAGTCAGAGAATTCCATACAGTGGTGCCTCGCAAGACGAAATTAATCCGTTCTGCGAGTCTCTTCGTCTTGCGGTTTTTTCGTCTTGCGAAGCAGGCTATTAGCGGCTTAGCGGCTATTAACGGCTTAGCGGCTATTAGCGGCTTTAAGAAAAAGGAAACAAACTCGCAAGAACTTGCAAGACGTTTCGTCTTGCGAAGCAAGCCCATAGGGAAATTCGTCTTGCGGAACGACTCAAAAAACGGAAAACTCTTTCGTCTTGCGCGTTTTCCGTCTTGTGCGTTTTTCGTCTTGCGAGGTACCACTGTACATGACTACACAAACACTTCTCTCTGTCATTCAGGCAAGCAAGAGGCGATGGTGCAGTTCAAGGACATATTTGAGTCAGAGAAAAGCACTCAAGAGCACAGAGCAGGGCTGTTGAGAGTGTGGCCTGGGAAGGGGGGCATGGCTTGGGGTGATTCATGGGGTTTGGAAGGGCCCCTGGAGGGCCACATTTGGCCCCTGGGTCTGATGTTCTCCCCCCCCCCCCCGCAGTAGATGCATGCATAGCCAAAGCTGAGCAGAAAAGGTCTGCTGGCTCCCTCTCAGGCCATTTCCAGGCACCAATGCATGGCTGTCTTACAATAATTTATCCTGAATGTGTAACCTGACTCTGTATACATGCATTCAGGTCCTCACACAATCTCCTGCGTGTTCTCTGCTTTACAGGAAGTGCAATCCAGTCTCAGATGATCTTAAACCAGAGGAATATGGAGGTTCAGGAGCAGCTGCAGTTCACACCTTCTCTGAATTTCCAGGGAGATGCCACCAGCACAGATGGCACAGTTTTCACTTCAGAAATGCGTTGGGTACGAACTGTTCCTTCTGTTTGACACAAAGCCAGCTTCTTCTGAATCCGTAGCAGGGATATGGGGAACCTGTGGCCCCACAGAAGTTGCTGGTCTCCAAGCTCCCATCCATCCAGTAATGAGGGACGATGCAGGTGCAGTCCAGCAACATCTGGAGGACCACAGGTTTCCCATTCCTGATCTGTAGCGTAAGTGGAATCAGGTATGTTGTTATGCGCCTGTAAAGCAAATGGTTGGCATAACAAGGTTGCTTTAGTTAAGTGTGTTCTATTGTGAGAGAAGGTTGAGCAAAGAAGCTGGCACCTTTGCTCCCAGGGATGGCCTCGGGTCTTCTGAGTAGAGCAGGGGACACCATGCAAGTGGACATGGTGCTGGTGTGGAAAGGAGGGATTCAAATGAGATGTTGTGACGGACAGCAGATGTATCCAGTCATGAGTTCTCTCTCTCTCTCTCTGCCTTTCTAGGAAGCTGAGAAAAGTAAGATGCAGCCAGAGGTCCTCATGCAAGACGGAAAATCGTTTTCTAACTCTGTCTACTCTGGAGCTCATCTTTCTTCACTCACTTTGACCTTCACGCTGCTCCTTCTGTTACTTTGTCTGCCATAACATCATACATCTGGCATTGCTCCTGACTTGTATTTCCATGAGAAGGGAAACTGGACATTGTTTCATGCCAAAGAGGAAGCACTGACCACCGCAAGCCTCTTCCCAGTGCTCACCCCCTTCTGCCTAGAACTCTGCCACTTTCACTCGCTGTTCTATGCAATGTTGGCCTGCCTGTGAAAGGAGCAGGGGTGCTGGTTCTCTTTCCAGTGCCCACAAGGAAAAGAAAGCAGGCAGCTTGGAGATTCTAGAGACCTATTGCCTTCCAATATTTTTTTATTTTAAGAGGAAGGCACCCATTGCCTCTAGACTAGCAAATGAAATGCTATTTCTGGCTTCAGGCTTCTGCCCCCAAATCTGGATTCTCTACTTTTTGGTGGTGTTCAGGGCCATGTGTGTACGCATGTCCATTTCTTTAGACATACAAAACAAAACTTGGCAGTGATGCTAAATTGTATCCTCTGCACTTAACCCTTTCTGCCCCTTTGTTGTGACTCATGAGACATTTAACACCTCAGAGCTAGGCTGGGCTTCTGTATTCATCTCAGTAACTTTCCTGTCTGGTATTATATGAGCCTTCTAGGCTTTCATAGGAATTTGCATGCAGGCTTACTAAGATTTTACCCACCAGAGTTTCCTCGGAGCAATGAAGTCTCCCCCCTGAACTGCAGAGCAAATATTTTTTCCCATATGTGGCTACCAAGCACCCCTCCACATGTGTTTCTCTACATTCTGTAGCACCAGACATTTATCCATAATGTAATAATTCCAGATGTAAAGATTTGTGTGGTGTAAACTGCTGTTCATTTGTGCTGCAGTGGAATGTTGTCCATTTCTAGGCACACATTAATAATTCACACCCCCATTGTGTCACCACTTCCTTGTTGGCTGGCTTAAATTTTTGGAAGAGGTAGCAAGCTAACTGCTACAACCTCCCTGTGTTGCTGTTTGGTGGCTGTGAAAGATGCAGTCAGTATTGCATCTTGTTTCTCTCCTACTCCCCAAGAAAAATAGACAATGTTGTGGTTGCCAAAGTTTCCTGCCCTATATTTGGGAGTGGGTGGGGAACAAGGGCACAATCCATCTTTTCTGTGAATGTTCTACCACATCAACCAGTGACGATAATGCCTCTGTGAATTTCATGTTTTTCTCATCCAGGTATGAGTTACTTATTTGTGTCCAGTGAAGGGGTCTCTGTACTGCCCACCAGCATAGGCTCTGTTTCTGTGTACATTTACTGGTAGATTTTGTCTCAAACATTGAGGTATCATTTGGAAAGGCCTGCCAATCCATTCTGCAGTAGTAATGGTGTTTGTTATTATTCCAGCTCTTTACTGAAGGCAAAAAAGGATTTGCTTCTACATTGGTACCTTTGGTTGTGAATGGGATCCGTTCCGGAGGCCCATTCACAACCTGAAAAGAACGCAACCCGCATCTGCGCACACACGGTTTGCGACTTCCCGCTTCTGCACATGCACGTGACGTCATTTTGCGCGTCTGTGCATGCGTGCGCGGGGAAACCTGGAAGTAACCCTTTCCGGTACTTCCGTGTCGCCGCGGGACACAACCTGAAAACGTGCAACCTGAAGCAAACGTAACATGAAGTATGACTAGCGTTTTTAAAATGTTTGTAGCTGGTTGTAGCTGTACAAATAACTTTGAAAGCATGTCTTCTGAAAAACAAGGCAAGGAATGTGAAAGGGTTACAATAAAAGTTTATTGGTTGTTTTTTTTTAAAAAGAAAACAAGGGAAAAAATAAATATTGGGTTTGGCAGTGTAATACTGGCACAGAATATGTATTGGATCCAGGCACCTGAAGTGTTGTGGGAACCCAGACCTTGGAACAGGCTCAGTATCCATATAAGCTGAAAGCTTTCGCAACAGTGCAAATGTTTTTACAGCATTCCTTAGGGTAAGCAAGTCCTGAGTGGAAAATCATGGGAAGTCTTAAACTTCATTTGTAAATGCTTTCTCATAAGCCAATTTACATTTCACTACACTGTTCTCCATTCTAGTTCAGTTTCCAAATCAGGCTTACTTATACAGCATAGCAAGTTACAAAAATAAATTCAGCAATTTTATCCAGCTAAGAAGCATACTTATTGTAAGATTTCAAGTCCACAACCCAGTCCGCAATAGGTCCAGTACCCATGTGCAGTGGGATTGGTCCCAGTAGAGCAGGGGTCACCAGCCTTTTTAGGCCAGGGCATACTTGTGAAATTTTGAAAAACTGCTGTGAGCACCAGTCATAAAATGATGGCTCCAGAGGTGTTTAAATTACACAAAATGGCTACCTTGGGGCATGGCAGAATATATAATGGCTGCCACATCTAAAAGAACAGAAAAAGAGACAGGGCCACAAAATGGCGTGGGAGTTGCCCACAACAGTGCACACAGCCCTGCCATCAATGGGGGGGGGGGGGGACCTCAGCCTCTTACGCATTCAAAGAGGGAAGCTCTTTGCACCTTCTCTCTGTTCAGAATGTAAGGGAGGGTGTCCAGTCCTGGCATCCATGGACATGTGGGCATGTTTTTAGACTGGGGGGCTCAGTGCAAGCAGCAATTGAGCAAAATATTGTGCATGGGATTTTAAAGGGAATTATTTACGGAGACCTTACATGGGAACCATAGGAGGTACTTGCAGGCATGCTGGCAACCCTTGCTTGAGCTTTGTTTTCTTGCTCTCCCTGGTTAGAGTAAGTGGGTGCCTTAGGTCCACGTACCTGTCTCACCATATTCTTTCAGCCCCGCTTCCCCCTGTCACTTTGCTATAAATTACTTGTGCTCCAGAACATAAACTACTTGCTCTGTGGAGGGAGAGAGGCTGTATGGTGGTAGAGAAGTGTGGTCCCTTTCTCCTCCTACATGGGTAAGTGGGGGAAGGGGCAAAACTGCTTGCTGGATCTGCAGTGGACTGGATCACGCCCCAACTGCTTTTATTTCTAGTACATTCCACTGAAATTTCATTTTCCGTATCTGGCTGAAGTGACACAGTATTGAGTCTCTGTTGACTTTTCAATGTTGTGACGTTATTTCCTGCTACTTAACATAGTAACAGTGGTAATTTGTCTCTATTGAATACACCAGCAACTCTCATGCCTTTGTTAAAGCTTCAGGGCAATAGAAATCTCTAAAATGTTATCCGTCTTCAAAATACAATTTGGGTCTCTTGGCAAACAGAGGAAGCAGGAGCATTGAGAGCTGCTGTAATGTACATTGCAATATCTTACAAATGTGGTTCAGACTATAATATCCAAAATAAAGTTTATCTTACAACTCTGGGACTTCCTTTCCTTTACGTTCAGCAAAAAATGCACAGAATGTCAGTTCTATCTAGTGATGGCACAGTGCAGGCAGCTCTCACACAACAGGTTTGAAAATGGAACCAAACCAGAGAGATATGTCTAGTCTCTCCTGGCAACCTATGTTGTTAGAATTCAATTATGTTTATATAACTTGACACAGGAAGCATTGATCCTCAAGCCTCAACTTCTCTATGTGTTGGCATTCATCTGCCTCGAGAGACAATGGAGTGTGCCTCCGGGGGTGAAGTCAAACCGCTGTGCTAGCAGCACCAGTAACCTCCCCAGGGTGCAAGTTGTGGTGGTGTGTATGGAGATCCTGGGCTTCCCAGACAACGACCCCCTCTTGGCTTCACAGACGTAGTCCAAAGACAAGCTGAGCAATATGTTCAGCACCAGCTTGGCTGCAGGAGTTGCCAGAAGGAGGCATGCAAGATGGCATCCAGCCCTTTTAGGGACTCCACTCCAGATTTGTGTAGGGTTTACGCCTTAGCCTTTTCTTCTCCTAAAGATAGCCCGCAAGGCAGCAAAGGTTTAGGATAAGAGTTTTCCTTCTAGACTGGCTGCCTTCTCAGGTTGACAAGCCCCATCTGCCCCTCACTTCCCTCTACAGCACATGCAGAAACTGCCCTGGTGATGCAGGAGAGGGACCAGGCAATCACTTGCTCAAGGCCATGCTATGAAAATACAATTTCTTGTGATTCAGGATTTCGGCGATAACCTGTATCTATAATGCTTCCATCACACTTGCCAACAAAGACCAGTCTAAGAACTTGGTGAAGAAATAGGTTCATCAGTGTGCCAATTTTGTTAAACAGATACTATTCCATAGGTTCGCTATTCCTCTGGAGATGGGGAAAGGTTAGGTTGGTTGTTTCATCATAGCCTTGGGAGAGTTGATTTGGCATGTGTTCCTGTTAAAGCCCTGGCTGATCTGTGGAAAAAATGAGATAAACCAGATAACGGATGTGATCTCTTCTAAGTACACACTCTTGAATGGCTTTCTGGTACTCCAGGGAACTTGGAGTAATAGCAGCAGGGATAATTAGTAGAATGTAAGTGGAGAAAGGCACGTTCTAAATGTGATCAAACACAGGCTAGATCTCACTTTAGATCATACTTAGTGGTGATAGTTGCAAAGAAAGAAGTCTCCCCACCACTATTGCATCCATACACTGCAGTCCAGTGGAACTGTTTAGGTAGCAAGGAGTCTGCATAGTGTTAATTCCCAGTGTGAACACCAACAGGTTTCAGATAGTTCATTGTGACTTATTTGCTAAGCACTTCGTGGAACATAGAACTCGACATTAATTCCAAACTGCACCTGACATGCATCTTCTACATGCAGGTTTTCTGTGTTGTTTTTTAAAATGCAAATTGAATTGGCAGGAGAGGGGAATCTGCTAATTAACCTCTTCCTTGCTAAAGTCTTAACCACTGCTGGTGGTTACGTTCCAGATGTTTCTGGATGACATGACATAGCAGATTGCCCTGGTAGATGACCTACATCAGGAGAAAATGTGATGTTGAGTCTTCTGAACCTCTCAGCAACTTTCAATACCATCAGTCCTAGTATTTGGGACAATATGGATTGGGAATTAGATATACTGTACTATGCTTCTGTTGTTCCACTCCTATATAACACACAGGTCTCATAAAGTGGTGGGGGAGGACTTTGGCTTTGTGCAGTGGTATCTGTGGCTATGGAGCAAACTTCTAGGAGAAGTTTGGAGCTAGGTGTTGTTGGCATATCAATGACACCCAGTTCTGCTTTTCTTATAATTTAGATGTAGCAGTGGATGTCCTGAACCAGCGGCGTAGCGTGGGTTGTCAGCACCCGGGGCAAGGCAAGTAATTTGCGCCCCCTAACCGGGGGCAAGGCAAGTAATTTGCGCCCCCTAACCCTACAAATCTATGCCTATGAATGATGGTCCCTCTCTCTCTCTCTTTCTCATATTCCAATTGATTCCCATTTCCACCGATCGATCCCCGAAGCTCTCATCCAGCGGAATTTGTGCGTAATTACGCTTCGCCATCCCTAATCCTGCCGCTTCCACCGGGAAATCATGACGGTGCGTTTCTCCTCTCCAAACTTTCCCCGGCCCTTTGCCGGCTGGTGCAGCCCTTTTGGCTATGAGCTCCCCTCCTTCTCTGCCCGCTTCCAACCCCACCTCCCCGTCCAGCCTCCCTACCTCTTGAAAAAAGGCGCCGGCGCCGAGCAGGACACCCCCACGGCCATCGGAGAGAGGCGGGGCCGAGGGAGGCAAGCCAATGGGTGAGGCGGGGGTAGGTGGCCACGGGGGCGGGCGCTGCCGCAGTCCTCGGGTGGGCAAGGTAGGAGCAGGCGGAGGCTGGCCGGCCGCTCTGACAATAGGGGCGGGCCGAGGGCACGACGGGGCTGGGCCCTCTAGACTCGCACCCCCCCAGATGTTGCGCCCGGTGCGGCCGGCACCCTTGGCACCCCCCACGCTACGCCACTGTCCTGAACAGATGCCTTCACTTAAAACAATAGGTTGGCTAATAAGCTAAACCCAGACAAGATGGAAGTAGTGCTGATGAGTAGGGCTTGGCAAGTCCTATTTAAGTCAACAGCGAGTGATAATGGCTTTGTGTGACAAATGGCATCTGTGGCACACAGTCCCATTCTTCAACTGCTTTGCCAGCTGCACCTCATCTTCGAGAGAGCCTTCTCACAACTTTCCATACTTTGGTAACACGCAAGAATTATTGCTGTGGTGTTTGCACATGGACTTTCCTTTGAAGAACATTTGGAAACTTCGGTAGGCTCAGATTCCAGTGACCAGGTTGCTAACAGGGATCTACTACACTGCACCCATTTTACGGGTGCTAAAATATATTTGCTGGCTAGCTTGTTTCCAGGTGTGGTTCAAAGGGTTGGTTTTGTAACTTGTAAAGTCCTGAACAGCTGGGGACCGGGGGGGGGCTCAAGAGGGCTGTGGTCAGAGTCCCCACAGTTGCCTGGCACAAACATTCTATATCCTTCAGGCGCCAGATTAAAACTGTCTTATTTGCCCATGCATTTAGCGGATGATTGCTTATTGCTTACTTATTACTCCCTTTTATGCTTCCCTTATCTGCTTTTTCTTTTCAGTGATTGATTTTTTTATTGTTTGTTTTTATTACTTGATAAGCTGCCTTGGTTGCTTGAAAAGCGTCAATGCAGAATGCAAATGCTTTAATGAAAGAAATTAAATTCTCTAAAATTATTCTTAATAATCCAATGGCAATACAAGGCAGCAAGCAACCAAAGTTCACTAAGCCCCCACCCCCAACACTCCAAGTGTCCCTATTTTCCAGGGACAGTCACAGGTTTACAGAAACCGTCCCAGTTTCTTATTTGATCTCAGAATGCCCTACTTTTCCTTAGGACGTCCCTATTTTCATCAGAGAAATGTTGGAGGGTGTGGAGTTATGCGACCCCCAAGCCAAGGAGACAAGTAACTATAAAGCTTTTTAAAGACATCTGAATGCAACCCTGTAGAGGGAGGTTTTTATGTTAAAACATTAGTTTTATTACGTTTTTATATATGCTGGAAGCCACCCAGTATCTGGGCAACCCAGTCAGATGGGCAGGGTGTTGTTGTTGTTGTTGTTATGTCACACAATGCTTTTGGTTGTGTATCCAATTGATCCAATATGCTTTAAAATGTACTTTTTAAAACGTATACTTGCTTTGGAGTGCTTTATAAATCAATACTTTATTGCTCAACTTATTAATAAGAATTAATACTTCGCTTCATTTGTTAATTACTGTATGACACCTTTTGAAGACTTTATTATAAAACGCAGGATATAAATACATCATATTAATAAAATACAATTAGATACAGGCTTGGACACAGACTTAGCTATAATCTAATATAAACATGTTCACAATTACATGTTTCATGATACAAGTGCACTCACTAATGAGCCCAGATTGGAAGCAGCTCCCTGTCTAGTTTATGCCAAGTAAGGAGAATTCTTATGAAAACAGAAATGAAAGCAGAAATTGCCAGTGTTCATTTATTCATCTCATGTCCAGTGAATATGATTGGCATTGATTGTTGTTGGTTTCACTCTGCAAACGATAATCTGCATTGCATTTCCGTTGCGTTGAAATGAATGGGGTGGAATAATGTGATGGCAACATAACTTATGTAAGTTATAAGATTTCATCGCAGTGAGAGGTGTAACATAGTTTTCGACAGAAGATAAACTGCAGCAGAACGGAAACACTGCTGCGTGTGATGAACACAGGGAAGAAAGGAAAACTATGCCTCCTTACATCCCTAATGCTGAGCGGTGCATGATGGTATCTGGCTACATGATGTGTCACGTGGTCATGAGGATCTCGAAATATTTTGACTTTCTTTTCAAATAGGTCAGGTAATGGTCATTATGTAGAAGGGCAGATGGCCGATTAATTTTTTTCTAAATCTCTTCCGGAAGCTACTTACAAGCAGATTGTTCCATAATTGGTTTGTTTTTTAATGCCCTTTATTATTCATTATTGATAACTATCAGCAAAAACTACCAGAGACGACCCTTTGGGCTCTGTAGGTGAACTGTTGATCCATAAGCAATTAAGGAGTTATCTGCTGACCCACCAAAACAGTCCTATTATGGAATGTGGAAGTTCTCAATTATTTAAACCTAAGAGCGCCCACGCACTCTGTAGTATTCATAAGGGACTAAACCTATTTTTTGAGTCAAACACCAACCTGCAGTTTTCTACTATTTCCCAGTAATTTGTTTCAAGTAAGTTTGAGGCAGGCCTCTGCAGATATAGATGGAGAGCTGCCAGGTGCAGCCTTGGCTCTCCCCTGGCCCCCAGCTGTGTGTCCTAACTGGGTCCTCCTGAGACAGAGGTGACAACCCCACTAATAACTTTTTCAGAGATGTGGAGGTGATATTGAAGAGGTGGTCTCCACATCCGTAATTTATTCTGCGCAGCTTTATGAAACCAACACAATATGACACTCTGTAAGGACCTTACAGAGATGCAGATGGACTAACATATGGTTACTGTAGCTTTGCAGTTATTTTCAGGGAAGTAGTCCCATAGTTAGGGACGCGGGTGGCGCTGTGGGTTAAAGCACAGAGCCTAGGACTTGCCGATCAGATGGTCGGCAGTTCGAATCCCCGTGACGGGGTGAGCTCCCGTTGCTCGGTCCCTGCTCCTGCCAACCTAGCAGTTCGAAAGCACATCAAAGTGCGAGTAGATAAATAGGTACCACTCCAGCGGGAAGGTAAACGGTGTTTCCGTGCGCTGCTCTGGTTCGCCAGAAGCAGCTTAGTCATGCTGGCCACATGACCCGGAAGCTGTACACCGGCTCCCTCGGCCAATAAAGCGAGATGAGCGCCGCAACCCCAGAGTTGGTCACGACTGGACCTAATGGTCAGGGGTCCCTTTACCTTTACCTAGTCCCATAGTTTGACAGCAGGAGCAATGAATCAGGCCTGCCTCTTGGGTGCTGTGGTTGAACTTTTACACTGGTAAAGGAGAGTCTGTTTTAGTGACCACTTGGTTGGGATACTAATGGAGACGGTCCTCCAGAATGCCTTTTCCTGTTTGGGCCTTAGGGTCAAGGAAGGTTACTCTGTGCCATGCTTTCTCTCTCCAGTGCCCACAAGCAAACAGTCCTTCATCTTTTCCATTTGCAGCTGATCTCTTCCATTATCCACAGACCGGGAGGAGATGATCAGTAATTGTTAAGTGCTTGAATCAGAGACTAATAGCTGGCTGCTAATTTGCCCTGTAATGCAAGTCTGAATTCCTGGTAAACAAACTGGCTGCTTTTCACACACAGGGATGGTTGCCAAGAACCTAATATTAGAACTCTGGAGTGAAGGCTTTTAGAGCAATTCCATCCACTCAAAAGATGTTTAATGACATTAAATTGTGTACTAAATAATTAGAAGATGAAGGCTCACTTGGAGTCAATGAGTTATTGTCTGATTAAGGTGGAAAGGGGTTTCTGTCCTACTTTTTAAACAGTTGTACTAAAATGGTGTACCTGATAAATGATAAAGATAACTAGGCCTTTACCTATGGGCAAAAGAATTGGCGCATGATGACGTTATCCATCAAAGTCTAAACAAGATAATTCCTGGCTTCAGTCTTCTTCCAAGTGGCTTTTTAAAAGCATACCGTTGGTAAAAGGTGATATAATAAAAGTAAGATGTGGTTCTAAATTTTTATAGTACGCATCTGCTGGCAGAAATTTATGACTTAGCAAAAGGGGCTTTGGGTGGGAAGATGCACCGGTTGCTTCTGCCTTGAGGAAAGTAGAAGCTCCACACCACAGAAAAACACAGTGTCAAGTTCAGAGGCTGTGTGCGAGCAGGAAACAGGAAAGCCAACGATACTCAGTTTGAAGCACATGCAGAGATGGATAAACTAAGGGATGTTATATTGATTTTGCAACTGAATCAAAGTTAATTAGTAAGTTAACCTTCAGCGGCGTTGTGCGTCGGCTACATCCCATCAATATAAACAGAGTCCAGAAAAGTGCAGCCGTGGCTCAGATGATCAGTGCAGAGGGAACTGGGTCTCCTGCCCTATCCTTTGTGATGATTTTACCCTTTGCTGGTACTGTACTTGTAGCAGCTACATAGCATGCAGAAATCTAGCACGTCATGCATTTCCTAGCATGGAGATAAAATTATAATGAAGGGCTCGTCTGACAAATTACTAGTTATCTGTAAGCAAAATAAAAGTTAACAAGTTTTTTGGTGCTGCTTTCCATTTGTTTTATCACAGTGTTCCTGTACAAAGCTCTGGTTTTGCAGTGGCGGTTGGGTTTTGTCTGCATTGGTAAATCCCGCCCCCTGCATTTCAACCTTGAATTGTGGTGATATATGGCGTTTGCCACATAGCAGGAGGCAGAGCAGGGAGAAGACAAATGGATCACATCTCAGTAGTGATGAGAAAAGCATTTTTTGATGGTATGATGCCAAACATCTGAGATGTCTTTTTTTAAATAAATATTTTATTAATTTTTCACAATAGAAAAGCATTCAAGAAAATATACCAAGACAAAGAAAATACAAAATCACAAAAAACAATACAATACAAAAATACAAACATTGAACACATCAAAAGAAAAAGAGATAAAAACACATATAATAACAAAAAACAAAAATTCCCTCTTTCTTAATTTCTCATCTTCAATTAACTTATTTTCCCGACTTCTTCACGTCTCCCGTTCTTGTATCCCTTTTAGAAATTAATTCAGCAAATTCATATCCTATTTAATTTATCTGTTATTACCGTAATCCAATCTTACATTTTACTTTGTTGCTAAAGCCCCTGCAACTCATTTCAGTGTCCTCAACATTCAAAAATTTTACAATATTTCTGCAAATAAATTTTAAATTTCTTCCAATCTTCCTCCACCGACTCCTCTCCCTGGTCTCGGATTCTGCCAGTCCAAACATCTGAGATGTCTGGCAGTTGTACCTTATCTGTGGCTACTATTGCGCAGCAAATACAGCACTGTGTGCTGTGGGAGCCAGGTTCAATATCCTACTTTGCCTTTCTTTTTTGAGGGGCAGTGATGCTTACCAAAATGTTGCACTGTAACAAAGATTACTTTGAAAATTTGGGTTCCAATGGTTTGAAAATAAAACTCAGTGTTCTTCAACCTTATTTGATGATCTACCTATGTTATCAATTTTAAAATAATTGAATTTTTTAAGTAAAGCTTTTATCCATAGCCATAACACTCCAAGGGTAAATTTTGTTGTCGTTGATTTCCAACTTCCCACTAATCACATTGTAGATGACAGGCAGCAAAACAATAATTCCAAATAGTGCAATATGGTTCACTTCTGGATAAATCCTTTGTTTTCTCCAGAATTTCTTTCTAATAAACAATAACTGGATATTGCCAAAATGTAGAAAAATAGCTGCTCCAAACTCAGTTTCCTCCAAAAGCACCTGGATCTGGTCCATGATCTTGCCTAAGAAGGGGTGATTGACGGATGGCCAGAAATTACTTAGATTTTCCAAATCCAGGGAGGGTTTCTTGAGGAGTGGTTTTATCACTGCCTCCTTCAAGCAGGCATGAACCACACTCTCTCACAATGAGCCATTAATCACCTCCCTGGCCCCCTCACTCTTAGTTTTATAAGCCTCGGCCAAGAGGGGCAAGTAGTTGCCCTGATACAAGCAACTTGTCCACATCCTTGAGCCTTACTAACTGAAACTTATCCAGCACAACAGGGCTAGACAGTGCTCTGGACACCTCTCGAAATAGCAACAGGAGAGACATTCATGTCCCTCCTTTGGGCTTCTCAAAGGCATCTGCTTGGTCACTCTGGAAAAGAAGAAGTTAGACTAGCCAGGTCTTCCATTTCCCGAAGCAGATTCACAAAACTTTCTGTTTTAATTAATCATTTATTAAATTATTACCCCAAAAAGACCTTCACATATATATGCCATTTACAGATAACATATAATGTAAACAAAGCTTAACAAATAAGTTAACACGCTGCTCTATTAAGCCATAGACAATAGTTCTTGCCAAACGTCATCTATTAATGTTCCAGTATTCAGCAAAAGGTCACCCTTGATCACACAGGGCAAATGCAGTTTGCTTTGTATTTTCCCAGGCACATTTATAATGGTCCAATTTATTCATTAGCATGGCTTGCCAGATCTTGCATAACTCCTCTTCTGTTGTAGGCAACAAGTCTTTCTTCCTCTCTAATATGGTGCCAGAAAGATTTGTGCTTAACTATTTGCAGATTAAAAAAAAAAAAGGCAAAGGAGTCAGTCCATTGGTTTTGATGGGTTTACTATAGGGGTTGGGGGGGTGCACTTTCTCATGAACAACCTTTTGAAAGTTGCATGACAGTGGTGGATGGGGCCATTGTTTAAAGTGGGTGGGATATGTGAAACTGTTACCCTTTGGGATTGGTAGGGCAGAAGGTAAGGAGACCAACACAGCCTCAACTTAGAAAAAGAAAAATCAAACAGCAGAGGGGACAGTTCTAGCCCAGCCTAGTTTACTGGAGGGTTCTTGTTTTTTAACAGAAGGAAGTATTCAAAAAGCGTCCAGGAAGTGAAGCAGCAGTCCATTCTACCACCTTAGAGGTGATACCGTTTCACTTTGTTCTACTGCATGTGTAGCTAGGGATGCGGGAGAACTTTGGTTACGTCTGCATTTAAAGGAAAGCCTACCTAATCCACACTTTCCAAAACAAGATGTGAACTGAAACACAGCCATCCTTCAAAATCGGCTTATTTCTGAATTTTGCAAGGGAGTTCTCCAGCCAAGAAATGTGCAAAAGAAATGAATATACTGGGGTGAAATCTGCCTACAAATGCGTATATTGTCAAAAGTAACATGCAAAAAAGTGTTGTATTAGGAAAATTGCTATGCGAAAGTGGGCACATTGGGTGCTAATGGTGTACAAAAATGCAATATATTAGGAGAGATCTGCACTAAAATTCTGAAGCTTCTAAAAAAAAGCAGATTGTTGTGGAAATGTGAAGTGAATTTAAGATACGAAAAATGAGATACCAAAATTTGCCCATCCCTACTCACTGAGGGCTCGTCCACACTTCTGCTTGGCCCTTGCCTAGAAAGCACAGGCCCAAGTGGTTTTCCACTTGCCCTGCTGCTTTCTCAGGGAAAACCCGCTCTTTAGTGCCAAATCGGAGTAAGCAGCAAGCGGAAGTCTCAATGAGCTCTAATATGACTAAGCAGAGCCACTCGCTGAAGAAATCGGCCGCAATCTGACACACAATTGTCACAGTTGCTTCAATCCCACTGATATTAATTGGGGTTTAAAAACATGACAAGTTCTCCCAGACCGTGGCTTTGCAACATAAAGGTAAAGGTAAAGGGACCCCTGACCATTAGGTCCAGTCGTGGCCGACTCTGGGGTTGCGGCGCTCATCTCGCTTGTTTTCTGCTGCTCCAGAGAAGCGGACACGGAGCAATGGATCCAAACTACAAGAAAGAAGATTCCACCTAAACATTAGGAAGAACTTCCTGACAGTAAGAACTGTTTGACAGTGGAATTTGCTGCCAAGGAGTGTGGTGGAGTCTCCTTCTTTGGAGGTCTTTAAGCAGAGGCTTGACAACCATATGTCAGGAGTGCTCTGATGGTGTTTCCTGCTTGGCAGGGGGTTGGACTCGATGGCCCTTGTGGTCTATTCCAATTCTATGATTCTATGATTCTATTGGCCGAGGGAGCCAGCCTACAGCTTCCGGGCCATGTGGCCAGCATGACTAAGCCACTTCTGGCGAACCAGAGCAGCGCACGGAAACGCTGTTTACCTTCCCGCCGGAGTGGTACCTATTTATCTACTTGCACTTGATGTGCTTTCGAACTGCTAGGTTGGCAGGAGCAGGGACCGAGCAACAGGAGCTCACCCCGTTGTGGGTATTTGAACCACCGACCTTCTGATCAGCAAGTCCTAGGCTCTGTGGTTTAACCCACAGCGCCACCCGCGTCCTACTTACCTATAAATAAGAGTTCTTTCCCTGCGTGAACATGACTGATGAATTATGAAGTGTGAGGGGGTGTTTCCTTTGCCTAATTGTGGAAGAATGTTTTTTTTTCTGCATTATGGAACCAAGCTCCAGCTGCTCTGTGTCCTTCCCCTGCTTCTCATTGAACACCCCCACAGCATTCCACTACAGGCCAAGCAGATGTGAACTAAGGGTGGGTGAGGAGGCTTAAGACTTTCCCTGAATTCTAAATGGCTGAGATAACAGTTTTATTTTGCAGCCTCCCAGACTAGCAGCCAGCAAAAGCCAGAGACCAAGGGATTCTGAAATAATCTTTTGATTAGCTGAAGTCAATTTTGCTAAGTGCTAGTGGCTCTGAGAAACTGGTTCTGTCAGAGATCCCTAGGGATCCATTATGTATTCAAGGCAATAAAGGAAGAATTGCTTGAGGGTTCCCCCCCCTCCTTTTTTCAGAAATAGAGAATTATGGAGGTTATTTTTCCCAGACTACAGCTCTTTGGGTTTAAATCTTTGTATCTTTGGGGAAAGTGTTTGCTTCAAATGAGAGCAGTTAAGTACCTCCGTTTCCTAATGTAAGGTTTAGCAGAGACATCTGAGGAGGTTAAAGCTCTCGCATCTTATTTCTGAGGCAGAAATTCTCATGTGCCTCTACCCCAAACGTTTTGATTCCCTGGGTATTATAATCACTTCCTCACACCCCTGTCCAAGCAGGTGTTTATTTGCAACAGTGGTCTGTTACTACAGTGTTCTTCGATCTGGTAATCCCCAAATTTTGCTGGTCTACAACTCTCATTATCTCCAGCCAGTGGTAAAGGATAATAGGTGTTGTAGTCCAACAACATCTGAGGACCCAAGGTTGAAACGCACTGTTCTACTGTTTGTCTTGACCTTCATGCTAGTTACTTTTGCCCACAGCCCACCATCCCTGCCATCCCTGCCCGTCCTTTATGTGCTGGTTTCCTGCCAAAAACGTCCCTTAACAGTAACCAAAATATCTACACCTGTTATGAACCGAGTAGACATGTAGCATAGTCCATACTACACAAGGCACCTGAAGTTTGAAGTTGGCTGTTTCACAACAATATACAGAATTCTCTCCTCTTAGTCCCCCTCTAGCCCTTTGTCCCTCTGGTTTCCAAGCTTCCCCAGTTCTTAGGTTTTTGAATCCCCTTCCTCTTCCCGCTTATAAATACATCTTGGTATGTTCATCTCAGGCTGTGTGTACACCATACTTTTAAAGCACATATCCCACTCAAAAGGAGTCCTGGAAACTGTAGTGTGTTAAGGGTACTGGGAATTGTAGCTCTGTAAGGGCTAAATTACATTTCCCATTATTCTTGTCTGGGGGGGATGTGTTTTAAAGATGTGTGTATGCAGCCTCAGCCTAAAGTCCTCCTTCCCCCAATTTCCCTTCATCTGTTCCCATTTAGCTCAGCTCGGAGCCTCCATTCCACAAGCCCTTCTGAGTTGATTCCCTGCCTTGCCAATGTTCCTTCTGCCACCTGGTCTTCTGGGCCATTTATCCTTTAGTTGTCATGCCTCTTGAAATCTCTTTCCACAAACGTCCACAGCCCTCTGTGCTTTCCTCATCCACCCAGACAGTCCTGGATCTTTCTGCCTCTGTTCTTGCTTGCTGCTATGAACACAAAATATCTCTTCTGCCTACATGTCCAGTTCCATTTCCCTCACAGAAGATGTACCGTTTGTCATCCTTTTCTCTGCGACTGACCCTTTTCTCTGCAGTAGTTAAATTTAGTGACCAGTCAGTCTATGACATCAGAGCAACTCAACCAATGACACAGGAGGGGTGCTCACAGAAGGACGTCTTCCCTCGGTTATTTAGATGCATGTATGCTATAGTAATTATGAGAAATTGTTCTGACAGCTACTGCTAATCTTATGGCCAAGTAAGTACTTTTGCTAAGTGACTAAATGTCAATTTCATTTCCTATTAATCAATAACATTTACCGTGCTCCAGGTGTAAATATCAAAAGCAAGCTTCAAGTTGTAACATAATCATTAGGCATTAATTGGTACATTTCAAGAACCACCAAAACTATTAAATAAATGACCCAAGTGCATTATAATGTCCATCAATTACTGGTAAATTTTCATATTTGCCAGAGCTGGCTAGGAATCTGAATAAATTAATTGCTTTTCAGACATCTTCTTACTTCAGTTATAGTTTTATTTAACCCAATAAAAACACCTCTGTTGTCCTTGTCCTTAAATATATGGTACTCCAAACATATCACAGCTGGATGAAAGGCTTCCTTTGACTTTGGCTTTACCTTGTACAGAACTGCTTTTCTTCCCTTAGTTTTTATTTTGAACTATTCCATTGAAATTGTGCAATTATCTGTTTGCCTCACCTTGCATTTCTTACCTTCCTCAGGATTTGCTTTAACCCCCTACTATGGATCCCACTCACTGATAATTACCTTCTTCTGATGTTCCATCAAGACTTCTGTAGCCTTGATTAACCCAAACAATTTTCTGTATTATTATTTTATCACTTTTCTTGGCAGGTCACTGATGAATCAGCCACACACTGCAGCCTTCAGAAACAAGCCATTCCATGAGGCAAAGCAACCTTTTGCTAATCCTAAAAACTTGCCCTTAGCATCCCTGTATTGTGCTTGCTGCCTTCCCTCTCACTCCTTCCCACTTTTCTGGACCTGAGGTTTGGAAAGAATCCAGCTTCTGTGAGCATCATGCTCTGGTCTAATAGAATATGTAATTATTGCCACTGAGGCATGCAACTAGACTCTGGGTCACTATTAACTCAGAGTGACAGGGTTCATTACGCACATGCGTCTCTTCAAAGAGGAGGGAGTGATGGATCAGAAATTAAATCAAGCCTAGTCGCTCCGCTTCAAGTGCTGTTAGTTGGGGCGTTCCAAAGAACATAACTAGGAAATAATGAGATGAAATTAAGGAAAGATAGATGGAGGATGAATTAAAAAAAACCTCTCAAAGCCCAATTAGCCTGCAGCGCAGGGACAAGCCATGGTACACAGTATTTATGTGATCCTGGGGCCAGATTGCTGAACTCCTCTGTGGATGTGAAATACAGCTCCCAGAACATTCTTTCTATTCAGTTTCTGAAAGATACAGTCAGAGCTGTATATTTATTTCTATTCTAAAGGAAAAAACCCTAAATGAATTTTGCATTAAGGTAATCCAAATTCTGCAACACAAAAGCAGAGTTCTGCGACCTGAATAAATTATGCAAATTAACACAATGTGTGTATTTTCCCATTGTGCTTTATTTCTTATTCTGCAGTCTTTCCAATTTGCATTATTTATTCCGCTCCAGCCATTTGACAGGAGAAGCAAGAAGCTATGCTGGGCACTGAAGCTGTGCTTATCTATTCAGTAACTCCTCTACCTGCTGAGAGTCACCAACCATTGCCTGCAGATGTTACTGAACTGTATCTCTACTAGACACAAAATTCTGCACTCAACGTTGCATCCTGTGGCTTTTTCACACTTCCACGGAATCACAGCCTGCACACCTCTACAGCACTTTTTCCACAGTTTTTTTCTTTGTCTCACCTTCCCTTTGGTTGTTTTTAGCTTTTTCAAAACTCCATTAACATTGCCGGAGCATGTTGGTGGAGGAGCAGGGAGCAGAACGAGGAATTATTCATTACTGAAAACAATCTCTGCAGGGCTGGGGGGAAACAGCCATATGCTGTGAAAGGTCAAAAACCAACACAAGCAACAAGAAATGAAAGAATTTATATTAGTGGGGATTGCTGAATATATGGGTGTATGGTCAATCAAACATGCTTACACTGTCAGAAACAAAAAGAAAAGCTCTAATAAATGGTGAGTGAGACCAGGACAGGATGAAAGGCACCAGTCACATCCACCCCATTCACTGAAAGCACATTTTAAGCACATGGCTTCTCCCAAATAATATTGGGAACTGTAGTTTGTCAAGAATGCTGGGAGTTGTAGTTCTGTGGGGATAAACTAAAGTTCCCAAAGTGCTTTAAGGTGCATGGTGTGTGTTATGTATTCAGCAGTCTGTGTTCGTCTGAACTTGAGTCTGGACTAAGGATTCTGAGCCCCTGTGTTCTGATTCGATACATGATATCCAATCACAGAACATTTCAGGATTTGGGCCTCTGCCATTGGCCCTTAAACTCTGAGTAATGATTGGCAGCTTGGAAGTTTAGACAGCCAATCACGTTGGGAGTGGGAGCGGCCCAGGCCTTCAGAAATGTACATAAGCAGTCACTTTGCCCTGTTGTCCAGTTCTGTTAGTTCAATCAAGATTATTGCTATTTTCACTGTGCCTTGCCTCATGAGAACCCACCTACACTTCAGCCCATTGTCTGTCATAAAGTGGCAGGACACCAAGGAAGGGGAAGAGGATCCTGACAAAGTGTGTAACCATGATTGGTGCACACTGGGACAAGCTGAAGAGGGGGAAGGGGAGGTTGGAGACTTAGGAGGTACTCGGGGGACACCAGAGAACATTGAAGGGGCAGCTGACAGTTCACAGGAGACAGGGGAACTGTACACACCACTAGACCCCAAGGCATAGCTGGCAACTTTCCCCTGTGTTAAAGGGAAATTCCCTTATTCCGAATAAGATTCCTCGCAAGAAAAGGGAAAAATTGACAGCTATGCCCCAAGGTGCCCCCTTTTCCGTGAACACAATGGGGTCTGAGACGTCGTGAACAGCGGTAAGTGCACTTTAAGAGGCTGTGGCAGGCAAGAGAACACAGCCCAACTTACTAGTTGATCAGGTGGAGATCATGGGACATTAGCTGTGGGAGGAGTTTTGTGGCCCCTCAGCTTGAATAAGCTCAGGGCAGGTGACAATCACATCCTTCGTTAAGGGGAGAGGCACAGCTCCTCAGCTGGAGCAAGCTCAGGTACATCAAGTAAGATTGGAAGGAACAAAAAGAGAAGTTGATGGACCACAGCTTGACTGTTTTGGGAGCTCCACCACAAGACGCATTAGTTTTTGGAGGAGGAAAACAAGAAAAAAAATATTCTGAATCTCAGAAGCCAGAACAGCAAGAGGGATCACTTTTTTGGGGGGGAGGGGTACGCAGGGGTACGCATACCTCTAAACATTTTGTGAATCAAAGTTTGGCTTCATTGAGGGCATTATTTCAATATGAGTAGAAAAATTGAGATTACCCCTAAACATTTTTTTTTTTTGCGGGGGAGGGGGGAGCACTGCTTGGACCAATAGCGTTTGCTTAACTAGTTTCTATGACAGAGTCAGGGAGATCTTAGTGTTGCTGCATAAACAGTAGAGGTTGGTGCTAGGGATCTGCTAGGCTGAAATGGGAGTCTAGGCACACCAGAGGAATGTGGGAATGCAAACGACACAAGTTTGTGCCAAGAGAAGACAGGAAATCAGTGAGATTTAGGAAATGTAGGACACAGTGATTAATCCCTGCCTTGAAGCAGCTTGAAGCACCCCTCCTTGGATGTAAGTCACTATTGAAAACAATGGAGGGCTCACCCAGACTTACTCCACCGCTTTCCCCTGGCAAAACCTACTCTTTAGTGCTGACTTGGAGCAAACGACCATTGGGGTTTTGCTCTGGTGCAGTGCTCAAGAGTGGGGTTTCCCTAGGAAAGCAGTGGGAGAAAAATTGGATGGGATAGAGAACTTTTAAAAGCAGACAAATACTGTCAGTGAGGACAGCCAGTGCAGAGCTAGACTCGTTTCTGCTGTCATGCTTGCAAAGAGTTTGCGCCCACTGCAGTCACCTGTAGGGACTCCAGCAATATAGAAATCTTCTTGGCATGGCAGGTGAACCATGCAGGAACCTCATCAATACTTCCTTTGGAAATGGAAATTAAGGGACAAGTCACTAAACACCTTTGCTCTGCATATTGATCAGCTGTAGAGGAGTGTAAGCTCACATAATACCCAACAAAATAATATTTTGGTTGCCTATATAGTTGGGGTGGACGAGATGATTGGACACTGTTCTCGAAGCTACAAACATGAGTCTGACCAAACTGCGGGAGGCAGTGGAAGACAGGAGTGCCTGGCGTGCTCTGGTCCATGGGGTCACGAAGAGTCGGACACGACTAAACGACTAAACAACAACAATAGTTGGGGAAAAGTTCTGTTTTCAAAAGGCCAGCTTCTGCTTTCACGTACACCTGTGTGCACATCCTTTCAAGGTTACAAAGGTATAGCAGAAGAGACTGTGCCCTCAATTTTTGAACTGGCTCCATGCCATCACCTTTTCTCTTGCTGTGCGTGCTATGTCTGACTCTCTTATTAATGGCGTTTTACAGACACACTTCTATTTTTGACTCTTCGTTCAACTGGGGAACAACATGCAAACAGAAGGCAAGTTGTCTACAAGAGGGACACCCAGCGCAGCATATTGTGGGATCATGCAAATGGTATATGTTATATTGGGTTCTGCAAACTGTATTTCTCTGGCCACTGCCCTCTGAGCCTGTTGAAAAGGGCAAATTCAACAAGACATCTTGAGTTCCTCCCGTTCCCTGATGAATTAGAATTTGATGAATTAGAATAATGATTTCATCACATGTTGCTTTTACCCATTATGCTGTCATAAATGCAGAAAGCTATTAAGCACATTGATAATCAGAGGCATGACCTAAACAGCAGTCAATCATCTTTGGCAGGTTCCAAAACCTATGCATGCCATCTGATAAAAGGATATTTGCAACCATTAGTGCTCCATTAACACAGCGTATGTTTGAGCAATTTCACAATTTTCTTACGTGTGGGGCACCATGACCAACCCCATACCAGTTTCACTCACAAGGTACAGTATCAGTGCACCTGCTCATGGCACCACAGAGCTCCTGAGTCTTCACTGCTGATGTGGAACAGAAAAATTCAATCACTTTTCACAGCATGGGGTGGGGAAAGTTGCATGCTAAAATTTCTTTGCTATATAAAATGTGACAGGTGCATTATCCTTTTCCCATGCTAAGGGCTGTAGCCAAGGTGAGTCCTACTTTACACAGACCCCCTGAAATTAATGTATGTGGTGAACGGTTTTATTAATTTCAGTGGGACTACTCTTGAGTAGAACATAGTTGGCTATAACCCTAAACCTGGCAAGCTGAAGCCCAGAGCAGTGCCATTCGCTGTACCACCCAAGGGTGCATGTTGCCATCAGCCCATAACCATGAATCTTACAAATCAAATCTGGAAAGCAATAAAGTAACAGTGGAGAGGCCATCCAGCAATATACACAAGACAAGTGATATTGCTTCCTTCCATCAGAGGGAAAGTTTACTTAACTGTGCAAGATGAAGTATTTATAGAAATTGAGGGATATGGCGATTTATTTCTTTGATGTTTATTTTCTTCCCCCATTCACAATAATTAGTAATAAAAAGTATTTGAGATCCAGCTTTTTAATTTAAAAAACAACAACTTTAGTAATGAATTTTGTGAAGTTGGATGGTGTTTGGGCTGAGAGAAGAGAGAAAACTTTTCCTGCTGAATGGACCAGGATGATTGTTTGTTCTTACAGGGTGAGAGTGCTAAGAATCTCCCACTGAGGATGCAGATAAGATGTTTGCAGTGTATGCAAACAAAAAGCCCCTGTAAATAGGGTATGTCATCTGGGTATGTCATCTGAGGTTGGCCGGATGACATCGTGCAGTTACAGTTTACCTCATATACCAATTAACACAAGATAAAAATGTTTAAATGGTTATAAATGAAAAGCAAGTACTCTCAGATTTGTAAGCCAATTTTTTGAGGACTCAAAAAAATCTATTGTACTTGGCTATACCTTGGTTATGTTGTGTAGCAAAGTACTGTTGACTTGGTTTAAAAGGAGGAAATGATATTGTTACAGACCACCCCAATCTCTGCTAGGCGGTAGCAAGATTGCCGTGGTGTTGGCACTTCACTAGGATTTGTGATCTTTTGGAATGAGAAACAGCGAAGACTAGTATCTTTAAGGAATATAGTTTATTTTACACATATTTACAACCTGAGTTTTGATGGAGGAAGTGCAAAACATTACTCCCCAAGAGTGTCTCTCGTGGCTCCTCTCATGGCTTCAGCACGCTTGGGGCCAAAGCAGCAGCTAGTCATGTCCCCTGATATTTCAGTGCAGTATCTCCCAGCCAGTTCTGGCCCCTCCTTTCTCCTTCCCCAAATCCCTTGCTCAGAACCTCAGTTTAAAAGGACACCTTTTTTCTTGTGGCCCCCACCCTGCGTTACCCTGGTAACTTCCCCCTCCATGCTGGCATTGTCTTCTCCCTGGCTGATAGCTCCCATTATCAAACAAACCTTTGGTAGATTTGCAAAACTAAAAACGCATGCCAATTAATAAATTTTAGAATGGGGCAAGATTAGATGTAGAGGCACAAAGCATTTTAAAAATCAAGACTCCTTGTGCTCCGCTCCATTCTGCTCCCCCTTTCATTCCACCCAGGGTGGCCCTGCCCTCTGCCTGCACCTTAGAGGTGGTGCAACACAGCGAGTTAGGCCTCAGCAGCCACAGCCTCTCGTCTTCCTCGTCTGCTCTCCAGCAGCTGCTACAAGCTGCCCAAGGGAGGAGGCTGGCAGCAGCGGCCATGGAGAGGCAATGGGATGCTCCCTCACAGCTGCCACCGCTGCTGTCACTTGGGACAAGCACCAGCTCATGCTTCTCCCTGAGTTTGGCACTGACAAGGGAAACAGGGACATTCTGGGATCAAATCAGAAGCCAGGATGCCTTTCACAATTCGAGAGCTGTCCCTGGACACTTGGAGGGCATGCAGTTCTCTCCCACGATGGTCCTTGTGGGGAATGAGATTTGGGAACAATGACCACCGAGAGGGAGGCCATATTTCTCAACACAAAAACTTGAGTAGGTAACAGGTGGGCAAAGTCTGGTAAAGGGGAGTTCTTGTTCCGCCTAATGCAGATGTCAGTTAATTAGAGGAGAAGGTTATATCATTAGCGGCCAAATCGATACAAAAAAGATTAAGAGCTTTGGACAGCAAGCTCCTGTGCTTTCCAGTACAGCACCTGGGGCTGTATTTAGCTAAAACTCAATATACATTAGCAACACAATCAATGTAGAGTTGCACTGGGATGTCTTCTTGAAATACTTTAATTGGACTCTTTCTAGAATTATCAATGCTAAACAAGACGTCAGCTTTAAGCAGAATCGCTCTCCATATATGATGGACAGCCCAGGGCCTAGGAAGCCACATTCTCTTTAATTATAGCTTTCCTTCTTTTCTGATGCATATTAATAGTTATTCCCCCCCCCCCAAAAAAAAAAAAATTTAACTGGCCTTGAAAGATTTGACAAGTGTTATTGGCAAGAAAGTGGAGGCACTCAGAACTATTCCTGATGGCCAATTCTGCCACCTTCCTTGCCAAATTAATGGGTCAGCCCCCTCTTCCCAGACCTAAAATTCTTCTGAACAGATAAATCACCAGCAATCGGACCAAATGACCGCCAACCTTTTATCGTGGATTTATGTTCCGAAAAGAACACAAATCAAACTGTGCTGAACCTGCTTGAAATCATCAGGTCAATAAGCAGAAAATGCCCAATCAATAACATCCATGATTGGCCGATATCTGACATTGCAATATTACATGAAACTGCACAACTGGCGCTAATAACACAATGCTTTCCCTAAAATGTTTTCTGTCATGTTTATTCAATACAGAAGTGCATAGCATAAGCTTATCTAATTCTGTCATCTGCACTGTGCTTTTTAACTTGTTCATAAATGAGCTGGAGCTAGGGGTAAGCAGTGCAGTAGCCAAATTTGCTGATGATGCTAAGTTGTTCAGGGTCATTTTTGTTATGCTATAACCTCTGGTCAAAAACTAGATTTGCCACTTAAATTTATTTATTTTTACTGTGCCTATATCACTAGCCTGAGCCAGAGACATAGAGCAGGTTAAGCTTCTCCGACTACATCCGCATGTTGGGCTGTTGTTAAAGGCAGAGGAGGATTTTAATGTTGTTGTTGCTCTAAACAACTCTCCCTAAAGTTAAGGTTTGGAGAGCATTCCTATTTTTTACAATTACTTGGTCCAGTAAAGGATATTCAATATATTCTATAGAGCCATCATTCTATAGGACAGCCTCACTAGTTTACTATTTAAAAAGAACTGAAGGAGAGAAAAGATGAAAATAACGGTGATGAAATCACTCTATTATAATGTTGTGAGAGTACAGAACAATGCGGACTTCTAAGGGCCATGACTTTGTGGTTTCCAGACATTTCAGCTTTTGGCTAAACAATTAAGTAAATGAGATCCTTTGACAGAACAACACCCCTCTTCCTGGCCATTATCATTTGGCAGTTTCCAGTAGGCCCTGTGGTAAAGGTGCGTCTTCTTCAGAGCAATTTTCAAGAAGGCAGTAGCTTTTTACATACTTGCTCTGGAAGGATGTTCTTTGCTTACCTAAAAATGAGAAAAAGAGATAGTTTAGAACGAGAAGAAAGTTAAGCAGACTGCATGCAGACCCCACCAAGCATCAGGGTGAGGCTAGCATCTCAAGGTAGCAAATGTTGGGGCATTTATTTATTTATTTATTTGCTGTTGTTCAGAGTTTGCTGTGCCTGCTGAGAGGCTTCCTGAAGTGCTAATTCCAACCTTTGCATTTGACTTCTGAGTTGAGGTGAAGAGGTGATGTGGGGCTACAGACATTCAGAAAGGGAAATTACCTTGGCAACATGGAATACAATGCCAGGAAGAAGAAAAAACATAGCTACATGGGCATAGGGAATGTCACTAGCGAGACTATTCTACTTCACTGAACAATTCCACTTAGACAGTGATGTGTGTGTGTGCAGTTAAATTCTCTTGAATTAACCAATATATCACCAGTATAGGTCTGGGATCCCCATGAACCTTCAACCTGTGGGGCTGTCTTAGCATTCAAACGGTTGCAAGCTGCAGCTAGTTTGGACAATGGAGCCCTGCTCTTCTCAACATTATATTATGGGAAATTGCTTACAAAAATGTGTATATCTGGAGAAATTCATACTAAAATGCTGGTGAATATTCATGAGGACCTGATGCAGAAATGTGATGAACTGAACTTAAAAATAGGAAACTGAGAGAAACCAGTACTGGCAGATTTGCCCATTCTCTTTCAAAGTTTCACGGAATTCAGCTTCATTAGGCTGGTGGTGTCCAGCATAACAAGGATGCTATGCAGCAGGCTGCTTGTACAGTGTTATTCAAGAAAAATATAATTGCGCAGCTAGCACATTACAGCATAGTCCGGAAATAAGCTGGCATTTACTTAGCACACAGAAGGGCTTTATTACAGTGTATGCTGGAAGATATTGCTCGATTAACCCTGTCTCCTTTGCTCTAACCTCTAAAATTACACTCTCAGAAATTGCAACGCAAAAACCAGCAGCTCCAAATGCCCTCGTGACAGGCCTGGACGACCCAGCACAGGTTGCCTGTTACTGAATAACACTCTGGTCTGGTTTGCACATTTCTTTAAAACGTAGCTAAAGTAAACTATGCTCTGTGCAGTGTACCAATGTTCACTGCTGAAGCTGTGAGCACTTCCTCCCTCATCCCTACCAGTGGTGTAGGAAGGGGGGCGGAGGGGTGGGCCGCCCCAGGTGCCACTCTTGGAGGGGTGACAAGATGGCCCCTGCCTCCCCCCAGCTGTAGAGCAGCCAAGGGCGCCTGCAGTCCGTATGGGCGCCGCTCGTGTGGCATCCATATGGGATCCTGCTCACGCGGCAGCCTGTACCGTCACCATGCACGAGCAACAGCCCATATGGACTGTGCATGTGCAGCATCTCATACAGTCACTGCACATGTGCAGTCCGTACGGGATGCCACACATGCGCAGTCTGTACAGGCTGCGCTGCCCCGGGTGCCGGAGAGGGTTCCTCTGCCACTGATCCCCACCACTTCTCCTCCTGCTGCTGCTGCTGCCGCACTGCTGGAAAACAAGCCATGGTTTGGTTTAGCATTACCTCTGAGCCAAGGTTCATGGTTTGTTTCACCCTACCCCAACAAACAACAAATGATAAACACAGTTTGTTCTTTTCTGCCTCTATACCCCACATTTCAGTCCGGCAGACTCATCAGGGCCTTAGAGTGAAAACAAGATACAGTACTATAAAATAAATTTTAAAGCAATGTTTTCTTTTTTTAAAAAATACACTTATTTCTTTATTTGTTTGCTTGTTTCTAAAGGACAGGTGTCTTTGCAGCGACTTACCAATTCCCCTGTTTAAACCAACCAGTCTAGCACAGTTTAACAGACAAAGAAGAGAAGCAATGGCATTTCTCTGGCTGCTTTCATCGCATGTCATACATGCTGTATGCATACCCTGAACTTGACAAAGTGTTCCCCCCTGTACAGTAACTCATCTGACTCCAATGTAGTGCTCCCTGAAATGGAAGAGTTACACATTACCTTTCCAGTTTAATTAAATGTTCCTGGGATAAATCTCGTGTTTATATATGCTTGCAATGTGCTTCTACTACTCCTGACTGCTCCATTTATAAACTGACTGGATGCAGTCCAATCATCTCCAGTTAATGTACCTGTCACTCACTGAAAGCTCAGACTCCTGGGAGGTTTGCTGTCCGAGTCCTTTTATTTGCTACAGTTATTAACTGTTATGTCTCTGAAACTGAGTTATTTATATTCATTAGATATCTGTACACACACACACACACCCTTTGAGCCATTATCTTTTACCAGAATGGAGGACTGCAGAAGTCCAACATTGCAAGCGTCTACTTTGAAAATATTGAGAGTGCTAGTTACATAGAAACGGCAGTGTGTGGGATGTGGAAATCTCAAGGGTTGGTTCCAAGGCCGGCTGGAAACAAGAAACTGATCGACACGGAGCTATGAGTCAAGGTCAACTGTATTTTTAATACCATTTCTTTAAAATATTTATATCCTGCCTCTTGAATCAAAACCGTGTGTGTACTGTATATAAAACAGCAGTAAGGAACATAGCTCAATCAGTAGAGCATGAGACTCTTAATCTCAGGGTCATGGTTTTGAGCCCTGTGTTGGGCAAAAGATTCCTGCATTGCAGGGGGTCGGATTAGATGACCCTTGTGGTCCCTTCCAACTCTACAGTTTAACGCTTCTATGATCAGCAGCATCAACATGCTAATAACCGAGGAAAACAGCATCAGCTTCTGCTTAAAGCTGTGGGAAACAGCGTAGGTGGGGCATCACTTTCTAGTTCATAGAGGTGTGGGGCAGGAGATGGGATACTTAGCACCACTACAAACTTATAAAACTTTACTTCCCCTATAAAACCTCATTTCTAAGTGTCATGCTTTCTCCTAGGGTCCTGTGCATTCTAAGGACTCCTCCTGTCTAGGCTTCCAGCTTCACGCAAAAGACGTTACATTGCAGAGGGTTAGGATCTCCTGTGATCCTTCTGTGATCCTATGACACAGACTCTTGGTTCAGGAAATTCTGAAAGTTTTATTAAGGAAACTAGCACACTGCATTGTCTCAGAATACAGGCTACAAGGCTCAAAAGGTACACCAAGAGAAACTTGGCTAGGCAAAGCAAATGTGTTGCCTCCACACCTGACACACGTGCCCTGGCTCTACTTTTAAAGTGGTGGGACTGGTCTTTTGTGCAGTTCTTGTTCAAGGTAAGAAGGCAGTGCTTCCAAGGAAGCACTTCTACAAGGAGACTGGATCTGTTCGTGCCTGTGCTGATGGTGGCATGTCATGTGGACTTACCTTCCAGTCCTTACAGTTAGGGCGATTGCAGGAAGGCCTTCAATTGCCTGTGAAAGCACCCATCTTTGCTGCTCACCTGAGCTCCAAAACATAAGGAGCTCATGCCACAAAACGGGTGCCACAAAGGAAACGGCCCTCATCTGAACTCTGGCCAACCTAATTTCAACAGGCTTCAGGACATTCAGGAGGGTGGAGGGAATCATCTCAGTTCCACTTGCCGGCTAAGGGCTTTGCATATTCTTGTTGCACAAGTGCTGATGTCATTCCTGGTCAGCAGCAGTGAATCGGGGGATCAGTGGCAGACACTGCTGAGGTCTGAGGCCTCAGCAGATGTCTAACAAAGCTGATTCCTTGCAAACATAAATGAGACAGGAACATATCCACAGTCCACTCAGCAGCAACTTTCTAGTGAGGCGGATGCCTGACCACAATTCTGCCGCATGTTCCCGTAACTAGGCTGGGTATGAAGCAATAATAAGGAAGCCCATCGAAGCAGGGTGTGTGTGGTTTAGCAGAGAGCACACAGACACAGCAGCAACTACCAATTAGAGCAACTATTTCTGCAGAGTTTTATAGGGTTTGCTTGATGCAGAAAGGCTGGATTCTTGACTTGGAGAAAGCCCTGCTCCTAGTATCTGTTCCAAGAACTGGGGCCACTAAAAAATAACAAAGGGCCTGGGTCAGATTTGTTTTAGGGAAAGTGCATTTTGGAATACAGCAGTGATACAGATTGCCCTATAGGGACTGGGAGAGTAGATCAAGGAGGAATGAGAGGAAGAGAATCATTTTGAAAGTGGATTGCAGCGCAGGAGGTTGCATGGCTCTACCTGCCCCTCCCTGTTTCTCCTACCCTGTTTTTGAAAATATTGCAATAGTTCTACATTCCGGTCCTCAGATGGTTATCAGCAATTCTCTTATTTGCAACTGATGTAACTTCCCGCCTCTTCTGCATTTAAGCATCTTTGGCTCTAAGGGACTGTAATAATCACATTTTAACTACAATCATGAAAAAGAGTGCTTGTTATTCTTTAGAAAATTGCACTTCTCGCTGTAATTATGCATCAACAAAGCTTTTTAACTCCCATTGTCTGATCATACTAAAAGCAGTGTTGAAAATGAAGCCGTTCTTACGTTTCTTTTAATAATGAAAGCTAACAGCACACTTAGGGTTCTTGGTTCTCTGTCCAAGTGCAAAGGAGGATGGCAGATTCTTAACTATTCTATCTAAAAGTAGATATGTACTGCATTCACTTAACTGTAACTGCAGTGATGGCTGCTAGGGTCAAAGATCAGAAATTCATCCCAAACATCAATTCTACATTTGAAATCCCGGTTATGTCTGGGAAAATCCGGACGTATGGCAGCCCTAATGGCTGCAGACATACCGTATTTTTCGCTCTATAGGACGCACTTTTCCCCCTTCAAAAATGAAGGGGAAATGTGTGTGCGTCCTATGGAGCGAAGATGCCATAGCCCCGCGACCCTCTCCCGGCTGGAGCCTCTTTAGCCACGCGTCACCTCTCCAGCTGGGAGAGCGCGCGCGGGGCTGAAAAAGCCATATCCCCGCGACCCTCTCCCAGCTGGAGAGGTGACGCGCGGCTATGGCAGGAGCCTCTCCGCTGCGCCTTTCCGCTGCTCCCTGACCTGCTCTTTGGGGCTGGTGGTGGGCTTCCCCCCGCCAGCCCCAAAGAGCAGGTCAAAAGGAACCTGAAGCCTGGAGAGCGAGAGGGGTCGGTGCACGCCAACCCCTCTCACTCTCCAGGCTTCCAAGGTAGCCGCCTGAACGGCACCTTGTTTTAGAGCAGGAAAACACGAGGGGGAAAATTCTCCCCCTCTCTGTGCAGCGCCTCCTGCCGCTTTGCTGAAGGGGCGCTGGGCTGAGAGGGGGAGAATTTTTTTTCTTGTTCTCCCCCCTCTAAAACAAGGTGCGTCCTATTGTCCGGTGCATCCTATGGTGCGAAAAATACGGTATATAGTCATGATCGTACCCCAACTTTCAGCACAGTCTGTGGCGGAGAGAAGTCCAGAATCAGAGGTAGAGGCTGAAGCAGGAGAGTGGAAGGAGGGAGGCCAAAAGGCTGGTGAAGAGTCATGGGTGTTTCCCCCTCATGCTGCAACAAGCTCCTCTCCCCATAGTCTCCCAGAATCAAGAGAGGCATGAAGAGAGCAGAGAAGTTAGCTTTAAGCAGGCAAAGTCTCAGATTGCTTGGGGAAAACCCTGAAGAGGAGGAGACTTAGGCAGATGTGGGGAGACAGGGACCTTTAGTCTCCACAACTGCTTCATGAAGAAGTGTTGCTGTGCTCGTTAGGCCTAACGCTCCTGTGCAGATCCTGTTTTTGCTAATAAAGAGTTAACTCCAACTTGCTCGGTGTGGTTTCCAGCATCTGCTGCTGATTATAACAAGGTGGTCAGCTTGTAATGGGAATGGTGAATTAGGACATTGTGGGGAAGGTGCATGAAAGAAGAGGCAAACATGGAAGGGGCTGAGCACCTCTGCATCCAACCAACCAACCAACCAACCAACCAACCAACCAACCAACCAACTGTCCTCTGTAAGTGTCCCTCTCCACATTCCCATTATCTCATGATACACAGCGTGAGACTGGAGCACACATTTACCAATATAAGAGTCTGCATTTCTGCCCCAAGGCATCAGATCTGCAGTACAGGAAGCTCCTTGATAAACATGGCCTTAGATACTCTTAAGTTATCAGACTGGGGGGGGGGGAATGCACTGGACATCGAGAAACCAGCCCAAAGTTATTCTGGGTGAGATCTTAATTTCATAACCCCCAGGTTATTTTCTGGCCACCATAGAAGTCCCCTTTCCCCAGAATGAATGGATTTGGAAAGTTTCTGAAACCAGATTCTGGAGTAAAACACAACTGATGGGCTTGATTCTATCTGGCAAACACAATGACTCTCATAAAATGTATGATGCTGATGCTGTAAGCCTGTAACACTTATGACTTAATTTTCTTCAGATTGTCTAATAGTGCATCTTACGAAGCAACATCCAGGAAATAAGTTTTACATTTGCAGCTAATGTACTGACAGCATATAAACCTTATTGGCTGATTTACTGCTCCATGATGAGAATGTACATGGTACCATCTTATCTTTTATCTGAGTCAATGTGGCCAATAAAAATAGGAATTCCAATACGCCCAATTAGTTTAGCTTGAAAGCATCTCATCTCATCTCATCTCATCATTAGGGTTGTTATCCATCCAGAGTTTTCTGGGAACCTCATGATGTCTGGTCACTTGGCCAAGGCTGAAAGGGCCAAACCATTCTCCACCTCCTTGGTACAGTGACAAGTGAGCCCTAATGTTAGACAATAGGCAGTTTTAAATTTGCATATACAGTGGTACCTCGGGTTACAGACACTTCAGGTTACAGACGCTTCAGGTTACAGACTCCGCTAACCCAGAAATAGTACTTTGGGTTAAGAACTTTGCTTCAGGATGAGAACAGAAATCGTGTGGTGGTGGCACAGCGGCAGCGGGAGGCCCCATTGGCTAAAGTGGTACCTCAGGTTAAGAACAGTTTCAGGTTAAGAACAGACCTCCAGAACAAATTAAGTTCTTAACCCAAGGTACCACTGTATATTTAAATTAATCATAGAGGGTTTACTTCTTCTGACAGAATGGCGACCACACGGTATGGCTGAAAAGCTAAGATGAGGGGTTACCCCTCTATCTTTTCATATAGCTTATTAATAAAATGGAGCCAATGCTCACATTTCACTGTTTCGTAGATTAGAGGACTATAACCTTGGGCCCAACCAAGAATGCATTGGACTTAAGAAAAAACAGAAATAAGATTCATGGTGCAATTCTGTATGTGTCTACCCAGAAGTTAGCCCATTCATTTTCAATGGAACTTCCTGTCAGTGAGTATGGGATTGCAGACATAACTTCCATTCCCTCAAATTTGAGAGTATTCTCCGAGTTCTGAAGAGCACTGCGAGTATCATACAAAGGACAAGAAGAATACAATTGGGGAACTAAAACAGAGTTGTCTGGATAAACCACCATTATTACACAATTTCAGAAGAGATAGCCCCTTCTTTATCCGAGAGAAGGGATGCCTCTTCAAAGAAGATGCCTGCCATATATATATATTTAACTGCCAGTGCTTGCAGTAAACTTCCTTCCTTTTGAAAAAAATACTCTGCCCAGGTAGTTTTCTGACCGCTCAAGAACAATTAAATGAACTGATTAATTGACAAAACCTGTAGCTCTAGTAATAATCACTCTTCGTTTAAAATGTAGGCAACTGCTGTGAAGAGGTTTTAATGACAATTCCTAAGTGCTCAGTCCAAAGATGTAGGCAGGAAAGATGTCCACATTTTAGCAAGGGCGATAACAAGCTCAGGACTGAAGCAGTTGCCCCATTTTCTGATCTGATGGAAGCATGAAGCTCTATAAAACAAGGGGAGAGAAGCCTCTCTGAAAAATGCAAGAAGACAGAGGAGACTTGTCGGGGTACAGTGTCACTTTGCATTGCCTAATGAGTGTAGTGAACATTGGGAGGCAAGGTGTGCTGCTAATGTGGAACACCATTCACAGGAAATCTGCTATGGCAGACACCATCAAAGTAGGCCATGCTTAGATAATGCAGCTGACGGGTGGCAGAGCAAACCTATGGGCTCTACTTCCCTGCAGGGTAAGCACACGTCCTTTCAGTTTAGTGAAGTGGACGTTTCTCACCACCCTCCCTCTTTCCTCCATCCAGGAATGCTGCTACTAACAGTCTGACCCATGAAGTGCTCTTCTGGCACAAGGAGACCTATCTAAAGGAAAGGAACCTGGGCCAGGCAACAGAGGAGAAAGGCTGTGTATTACACCCCAATCCTTGGCCCATTTACTTGATGGGAAGCTCCGCTGATTTCCAAGGAGCTCGTTTCCAAATAAGCTTGCTCAGATCTTGGAAAGATTGCTGTTTTTTAAATTCATGACATTCATGAATTTGGAGCCCCTGTTCACCAGCTTATGTGCTCTGAGCAGGTCACATGACTTCCAACCCACTGCACTGCCCCCAGTCAAATGCAGAGCTGAGCCTAGATAATATTTTATTATAGCTGTGCAACAACTTTTGACAAGGATGGGAGCTGTTCTGGGCATGGTGAGAGGAAAAGGGAGGAAGCAAAGAAATGGAGAATGGGATTGGTTAGTGGAGAGCCGAGGAAGCAGCAGCCAATGGAGAAGGACCAAGAACTATCTGTAGCCCTTCCTCAAGGGCAGACCCAGCTTTTGTCCTAAGCAAGTCAAGCAGATTCATGGAGGATAAGGCTACCATCCCCGATGGATATGCTTTGCCTCACTGGTCAGAGGCAGCACACTTCGGCTGCTGCATTTAGGTTTCATTTCTAGGCTTCTCATAGGTATTGGGGTGGCACTGTGAGAATAGGATGCCAAACCAGAAGGGCGGCTGGCCTGATCCATCTGTTTGTATGAGACGGAAGGGGTGAGCCTCAGGACACTGTATAATGTGCAAGGGATTGTGGGCAGCAGACCTTTCAGGTCCCACAGCAGCACTTGGGTTAGTAGAAGTTCTTGGCCATTGGACTCAACAAAACAGACCTTTCCAAGTCTGCAAATCTTCCACCACATGCTACACATGCATTTACAAATGGCTCTTAATGATCACAAGGGCTAGGAGCTAGTGTTCTTATGCTACCTGATTTTTGTCTAGATATCTGTTGTGTGGCATATACATACCACACACTCTTCTCATCCCCCGATGCTTCTATAGATGGGCTGGAAGTCAAATGCCTTTCGTAACAATGGCAAGTGCAAATGGAAAAGGGAGTGGTTTCTCTTTGTGCCGGTGTTTGATTTCTTTCGTCGTGGTGCTTTTTATTTACTTTTCCACTCATTCTTTTCTGATCATTCTTTTATTAGTTGCTGGACCAGGGGTTAAGTGCTGTACAACAAGTCCACTCCCAGAAAGGGGTTCAATGACTGGTCAGAATTGCATAAACTTGCCATGTATTCAAAAGCTCCCTGGTAGTGATGAGTCAGGGCGAAAGGATGATTGAGGTGAAATGCCTCTGTGTGGTTTTTAGAAAAATGCAATTTGCATCAGTGCAGTTGGGGACTAATAATGGATGGGATCCGATAACGAATGAAACCATTGTGTGGACCTGTGAGATCCTCCCTCTTCTGAAGCTAGTATTTGCTTTTGAGGTGTGGGGTGGGGGTGGGGGAAAGAGGCACCAAAACAACCTCAGATGTCAGAAGAGGACTTTTCCTTAGGACTGCAGCAGGGGAAACAAAAGGTTAACTACCACGCCATGCCTGCCCTGATCCAATTACTTTAACAATCAACCCCCCCAGCTGATGCAATTTGCATTTAACCTCACTCACTGTACTTTGACCCTTATTTAACACTTAAAAGAAAGAAGAATGTGCTAAGCATTTCATTGTTTGACAATCATTTCCTTTAGAACCACACAGTTAACATAAGGAAATATGTTATATACATATATCAACAAAACCCTACATTATTATTTTTTGGGGGGTGGGGAATCTAAAATTACAATGCTGATCCCTAAAAGCCACCATCAAGCCTGCAACTGTAGTTTTGTTCATGCAGTGTGCAATCACATCCGTGGTCTTTGGCATTTGAGGTGTATGATAAGTCCCAAAGCCACTAGCTGGCACTGAGCACTGAAAGCAGAGGCTGGCCTGCTTGTATAGGGCAGCAAAGTTCAGCTGTTGCTTCACCACACCATCTGTTAACTCCACTTTTGGGGTTTATTTTGGGTAAGCACCAAGCAGATGGATATCGACATAGCTGCCACCCTCTGGCCTTAATTAGCATCTGGTGCCTTTATTTAGGTGCATAACAAAAGGGAGGTACTGTCATACCTTGGGTTACGAACGCCGCGGGTTTCGCGTTTTCGGGTTGCGGACCGCGCCGAACCTGGAAGTACAGGAATGGGTTACTTCTGGCTTTTTGGCGCTCGCACATGCGGAGAAGCACAAAATGACGTCACACGCATGTGCAGAAGCGCCGAATCGCATCACGCCTGTGTGCAGACGTGGCACTTCAGGCTGCGAATGCTGCGGGTTGCAAATGTGCCTCCTGCACGGATCACGTTCGCAACCCGAGATATGACTGTACAGTGGTACCTTGGGTTACAGATGCTTTGGGCTACAAACTCTGCTTACCAGGAAGTGGTTGCTCCAGGTTAAGAACTTTGCCCCAGGATAAGAACAGAAATTGTGCGCCAGCGGCGCAGCGGCAGCAGGAGGCCCCACTAGTGAAAGCACGCCTCAGGTTAAGAACCGTTTCAGCTTAAAAACGGACCTCTGGAATGAATTAAGTTCTTAACCCGAGGTACCACTGTATTTTGGAGACACTTCACATCTAATCAATACAACTCAACTCTGTTCCAAAAGTAATGTTTACCAAACTTTTCCTCCTACAAAGGCTCCTTTGGGGATGAGACAGGATTTGAGCACATGTGGAATCTCAGAGCTCTGATTCAATTTGTTTTTAGATTTGGAGTTCGCTGCATGCACTGGTGATGGCAACAAAGACTGCTTTTTGGCTGGCTTTAGATATTGTGCATTTTGCTAATGGATTCCTGGGGCATTTATAAAAGAAGGAGCTGAAGACGAGGTGTCTGTCTTTACATTGCATGAATCAGAGTGCCCTAGAGACAACTGCAGCTATTCCATCCCAATTTATTAACTGTATCACTCATCTCACCTGAGAGTTATATGAACCCAAGCGGGGAAAGATTAATAGCATTCTTGACACGTTGAACCCAACTATGAAGTCACCATGTTGTAATGGTGAAGTCAGAGACAGATCACTAGATGCCTGGAATTAAGTGCTGAAAAGGTATGAGAGAAATGCAGAAAAATGAGGTGTGGGGTGTTTTTTTTAAGGAAGAAAGAGAGAGGCACTCATGCAGCAAGCTGATCAGGGCAGAGGGGCAGAATAATCAGACCTCGGTGAAATTGCATTTCTATTGCATATTAAACAAGCATTTCAAACTGGTATTGCACCCTAAGAGTATTTAGTCAGGTTAATGTAGCTTTTGGGTTATAGCTGAGCCACTGAGTGGCATATATTTCCATTAAAATCGATAGAATGATTGCCATGTAAGTGGTTTAGCAATGGTGTCTTCTGCAACCATTGTCTAGAGCACTCCTGTGGTTTAACCGACTGACTGCTTTAAAAGAGTACTTAACAAATTTGATCAGGAGGTGGTTTCTATTAGGGCATGTAAAGACCAGCCTGTGCATTTCTGGGCCCAACTTAAAGTGCTGCAATTGAACTTTAAAGCCCTAGATGCTTTGGGACAAGGATTCATGATGACTGCCTGTGCCCACAGCCTGAGACCTGCCTCAGAAGCCCTGCTTTCCTGCCTGTGTGTGAGAGCAGATTCAGATGAATTTCAAATCCCAAATCAAAATGGGATACTTTGTGAAGGCATTTTGAACTTGTCAGAGGTGAAGCAGGATCTTTACAATATGGTAGAAGTTGAAGCAAGGAGCCCGGAAGTGCTTTGTGGGACTTCAGCGATCCAGACATCAAAAAACACAGCAGACAAGTGTCTGCTGAAAGCAAAAGTAATGTCTCTAAAGATACCATAATATCTGGGTGGGGTGATGGAGGAAGGGAGAGCAAACAGCGAAAAGGCACAGGAGGAGTGCTCTATAATGACTGACAGGTCAAGCTTGCAATCAAAGGGAATTTTTATATTCAGAAAGTGAATCCCTTAGTTCTTTCTACTCCAAAATCCATTTTAAAGGTGCCCAGCACAAAGTCACTATACCTATATGTCTGCAATTTGGCAGGTTCCCCATGCCCAACAGGAGTGTATCTATAATATATGCAATTTTCAGCCACTAAATATAATGAGTGATGATTCCCACCCTAAACCTAAACCTGCCCTCAGAATACATATGTCATCCATTTTTGCCCCCAAATTTAAAACAGTTATATTTGGTTCTTTTGGGGGGGGGGGATGAGGTCACATTTTAAAGACTCTGGACCTCTTTGCCTGTAATTAGGCTTTAGCCACTGTGATGAGCTACTATGCATGCAAATGCCATCTACTTCTGCCAAAAGAGAAAAAGTGTTTTTTTTTTATTTCCCATGAGGTGAAATGAAACAGACTTGAACTCCTGATACAAATCCAGCAGCCACTGAAATTGTTCCATCCAGAATGGACTGTTTTATGAAACACTGAACTGTGATCCAAGCCAGATTTTATGGTTGGTGCACACCCCTATGGCAGGTACAGGGACAGGGCCTTCAAATATTTTAAATTATAAAGAAGTATTTTTCTGGAATTGGAGCCTTTTTCTGATCTTCTGCATTCTTAGCTACTTCACAACTCAGTGGAGACACTTCATAGTTCCCCACATTTTCTTATTTTTTGTACACCACATTAGAATTACCAATGCGTGGCAGTGTGTGTAAGGGTTTACTGACACATTCTGTGGCATAGTTTGAAGACAAGTGATGCCACAATCTTGCAGAAACTTTGTGTCTTATCAGTGCCTAGAGAAAAGACTGGCTGAGAATATATATATATTTCCAAGGAGCAAAGACAGGATATAAATGAATAAATTTAGCATAATATTAGGTTACCCCAGAATCATGAGTAGAACATACATTAATTCAGGAAAAGCATGATGATTAGTTCTGAAACAAGGGACAAACTATAAATCATATAAATTTCCCTGGGGCCGGAAAACAATCTCATTTCAGTGAGCATTCTCAAAACCCTGTCATTCAGGGGTGCCAACAGGATATTCTGGGCCCAGTGCACTCTGTGTGGATTGAGACCCCCAACTCACTCATAAGGCAAGTGACTTTTCATAGACGACAAGAAGTGGGAAAATCTCCATGGCTTGCAGATTGATATAAATATACAATGTTTCCAGACAACCTGTTTATTAAGGTTGAATGTTCATCCTGATTTGTTTGCAATGAAATAAGACAACATTGGCTATTTAATGAACATTCATTCTGATTGGTTTGTGGAGAGGTTAGACAATGTTGCATCAAAGCAAGTGTTATCCCACATTTTCCATATCTCAGAAGTCTGATCCTTTGCTGGTATGTGACTGAATTCCACTCAAAAATAGCGATGATCTGGAAACTCCTTTGTTCGCATAAGGAGATACAGTGGTACCTCAGGTTAAGAACTTAATTTGTTCTGGAGGTCTGTTCTTAACCTGAAACTGTTCTTAACCTGAGGTACCACTTTAGCTAATGGGGCCTCCCACTGCCGCCGCGCGATTTCTGTTCTCAAATATCTTAACCTGAGGTACTATTTCTGGGTTAGCATAGTCTGTAACCTGAAGCACCATTGTATAGTGGTACCTCAGGTTAAGTACTTAATTCGTTCCAGAGGTCCGTTCTTAACCTGAAACTGTTCTTAACCTGAAGCACCACTTTAGCTAATGCCGCCGGAGCGCAATTTCTGTTCTCATCCTGAAGCAAAGTTCTTAACCCGAGGTACTATTTCTGGGTTAGCGGAGTCTGTAACCTGAAGTGTTTGTAACCCAAGGTACCACTGTATACATAAAAATGTAATGCTGTCATCACTATCAGCCCTCTTTGGAAGATCTGTTGTGCCACATTGCAATCCTGGAATAGCATGAAGTCAGGGGAGGGGAGGGAGAAAAGAGAAGACAGGTTTAAAAACAGGTTTTAAACATCAACAGAGGCTTGAGGTACAGTGGTACCTCAGGTTAAGTACTTAATTCGTTCCGGAGGTCTGTTCTTAACCTGAAACTGTTCTTAACCTGAAGCACCACTTTAGCTAATGGGGCCTCCTGCTGCCGCCGCGCTGCCGGAGCCCAATTTCTGTTCTTATCCTGAAGCAAAGTTCTTAACCTGAAGTACTATTTCTGGGTTAGCGGAGTCTGTAACCTGAAGCGCATGTAACCTGAAGCGTATGTAACCTGAAGCGTATGTAACCCGAGGTACCACTGTATTGGGGACTCAGCTAGATTGGTAAAGAAAAAGCAATTTATATGCGTTATATATGCGATATAACACTGTGCCACTAGATGACGCTGCGGAGTCCCATTTCTTCCCTACCTGAAACGCTTCTTTATCCAGCCTAGGATACAGAAATTGGCACGAGATCCCAGTAGCACCTATGCAGTCCCTTCACAGTTGAAGAAGAAGAAGAGGAGTTTGGATTTGATATCCCGCCTTTCACTCCCTTTAAGGAGTCTCAAAGCGGCTCACATTCTCCTTTCCCTTCCTCCCCCACAACAAACACTCTGTGAGGTGAGTGGGGCTGAGAGACTTCACAGAAGTGTGACTGGCCCAAGGTCACCCAGCAGCTGCATGTGGAGGAGCGGAGACGCGAACCCGGTTACCCAGATTACGTGACTACCGCTCTTAACCACTACACCACACTGGCTCTCAGGCAGTAAAGCTTCTGAATAGCAGTTGCTGGAAACCACAGGAGATGAGCGTGCTCATGTGCTTGCAGGTTCTGGTTGGCCACTGTGGGAACAGGATGCTAGCCTAGATGGGCCACTGGCCTGATCCAGCCGGCTCTTCTTCTGTTTTTATCACTAGTTTACATTTAGCACCTGCTGAGAGTAACTGGTTCCTATTGCATTTCCACTTAGTACCTTCCATGCAGAAAGATAATTTCATAATGCCTTAGCTCTCAGGCGTTCCTAGTTCACCATACAACCTAGCCACCAGCCCTCAATCTCAACAGAGGTCACAGTCTGAAAAAGCCTTGGAGACGAGGTTTCGTTATCAGTCACAGAAATAATCCTTGTTTTTTGAAACGCAGCCGTGAGATATGGCTTCTGCTGCACAGAGCTCTAGGTTTGCAGATGGAAGAATTGTCTCGAGGGCTAACAGCCTAGCACCTTTTGCCAGCAAAAGATGACAGGAATAAATAAACTCTTGCAATGAATGGTTTGCTACTGCCATTTCTGTAATGAGGAAGGGTCTGTTTTCAATCAGTGCTGCTCGCTCCTTTCCCTTAAGTGTATTCTGTCATTGATTGTCCCCTAAGGGCTGGAGCACAGATAGCACTGCATCAAATAATTGGAAAGTCAAACTCTGTGTTCTATTACTCATGTTAACAGGCTCTCCAGATAGTAGATGCTTCAGATTGAGAGCTAATCATCACCACCACCAAGGACCATGTGGATATGTGTGTGTACCTCAGTCACATGAGACATCTTCCTGGCAACAGCCAATGAAACGGCCTGCCTGGTTTTTGCAACACAAAGCAGCTGATTTATAAGATATCTAGCTAGGGGTAAAGAGGGGAAATGATGAGCAGAGAGGTGGAAGAGAGAGACAATTGGAGACTGGAGTTGGAACTGTGGTACATAATTGCCTGCTATAGCAACCAGTGTGTGAAGGACCCGCAGTTGCTGCAGCTTTAGCCCCCTCTACAGGGCTCAACTTACCTCAGAAGCTGAGGCACATCACGGCGCTTCTTGTCTGCACTTACTTCTCAAGCTTATTCAGCAGATGTTCTCCACTCTTGCCTTTCTATTCTTTTCCAGGGGAGTAGACAGCTGCATTAGTCTCCTGCAGCAAAAGCAACATAGAGTCTTGTGTCACATTTAACTATTTATTATCATTTTATTTACTTTGACATTTATATCCTGCTTTTCTGAAAGGAGTTCAATGTGATGTACCTGTATTTTTTGCACCATAACACTCACTTTTTTCCTCCTAGAAAGTAAGGGGAAATGTCTGTGCGTGTTATGGAGCGAATGCCTGCGGGTGGCAGGGGGGATCTGCTGCAGTCGTGAGCAGAGGATCCATGGTTCCCCTTCCTTCCCTCCTCTGTGGTTACAAAGCATGGATCCACATGGATCCTCAGGATTTTTGCATTGGGCTACTCCAAACTCACTGTCAGATCACATGTCTGTGGCCACAGCATGAACCACAAAAATAATATATCCACTATTTTGTTTAGAATATTTTCCCCCCCTTGTTTTCCTCCTCTAAAAACTACGTGCGTGTTATGGTCTGGTGCGTGTTATAGAGCGAAAAATACGGTACATTTTATTCTCACCACAACCCTGTAAGTAGAGTTAGGCTGAGAGAGGCAGTGAATGGCTCCAGTTCACCCAGTGAGCTTCATGGCCGAACGGAGATTTGAACCTGGGTCTTCTAAACCCTAAGTCCAATACACTACCCTCTGTACCATACTGGCTCTCATCTAAGTTGTAGCTGATGAAATGGCCTTTAGCCCGCAGAAGCCTATGCCATAATAAGTTTCTATAGATTTAATAAATAAAACAATAATAACATTCTTTTTGATACTGTTACTCTTCATTTTTTCTACTCTTTGTAACTTACCTTTTCATTAAAAAAAGCATAATTGAATTTATGGTTTCCATTTTGTTTGAGCCCCCTCCCAATAATAATGAATACAAAATATTCATATAATTTACAAACTTTTGCAAAGCAGTAATGATGTAACATAGAGAACTAAAAGTTAAAGGCAGTGGTAATTGGCTTGAAATATTATATCCCGAAGACATGCCAAGTAAGGAAAAAGGGTAAAGGACTCCTGAATGGTTAACTCCAGTCAAAAGCAACTGGGGGCTGGGGAAACCCAGCCATCTGGGTGGGATATAAATGAATTATTATTATTATTATTATTATTATTATTATTATTATTATTATTATTACTATGTGAGGCGCTAATCTCACTTCAAGCTGAGGGAGCCAGCATTTGTCCACAGGCAGCTTTCCAGGTCATATTGCCAGCATGACTATACCGCTGCTGGCATTTGCAGGACCATAATGAGTGCCAGAGCACATGGAAACGCTGTTTACCTTCCTGCCACAGCGGTACCTATTTATCTACTTGCACTGGTATGCTTTTTGAACTGCTAGGTTGGCAGGAGCTGGGACAAAGCAATGGGAGCTCACTCTGTCGCGGGGATTCAAACCCCTGATCTTCTGATCGGTAAGCCCAAGAGGCTCAGTGCTTTAGACCACAGTACCACCCACTCTCCAAGCCACATCAGTAGGAAAAAAAGTAACATAAATAAATCCACATCAGTTTATTTTTCTCAAATAAGGGTTTGCCACTTACAATTATTATGAAACCACATGGAAAGAGGGGGAAATACATTTTCAAAAGTCAGTCCCTGGCCACAGGCTGCCCACCTGTGCCCTGGAAGTGGTGGCATTTCTTCATGTACAGAGTGCAGAGTCCTCTTGCACATTCCAGAGTGTCCATATAAGGGACCATCCCTCACATACCACATAGCTTCTAAAATTATGGGCATTTTGTTAGGGAATGATAAGTAGCAATAATAATTGGTACAGAGTGCCTACATTCAGTTAGGAAAAAAAAGGAAATTGAACTAAATTGAAGGGGAGAAGATCAGACAGCACATACTAATGTGCTACAGTACTATGAAGTGAAAAACATTACCAATATAAAACATTACCAAAGGGCGGGAGGAAATGTTCTGGTGGTTAGTTTTGGACCCTGTCCCTGTTCATCTGCATACTGATAGAATGGTATTATGCTGCTTTTTATTTCTCTCCTAATTCTGACACCTCAGGCGTCTTTGGTAAATTAGAACGGGGGGTGGGGGTGGGGAGCATAGCTACCCCAGCTTTACTACAGGAGCTTAATACCATTCTGCAGCGTGCTTAGCATAGTAATTAATCTGGACCTGGACCCAATTAAGGATATATCTGCCTGCAGGGAATGTTCCAAGTGTCTAACACACCAGCACTTTGCTCCAAAGTAGTTTTAAAACACTTTAAAAAAACCATCTTCAATAATTCCTCCTTGCTCTACTTGTTATACATTTATGTATTTTCAGGAATCTGTTGGGGCAGTTGACTTTTATTTTTATTTATTGAATTTATATCCCATCCTTCCTCCCCAAGGAACCTAGTTCCATAGGTCAATTGTGCATTGTAAAGAACATGTGTTTTTCATATTTAATGTATGTGCTGCCTTTCTATGTCTTATGGAAATACATCCCATATTATCCCAGGGGATAAAATTGTGAATTGTAGACCCCAAGACATCTTTCACATCTCATTTATCATGCTGGAGATTTTGTGCTCATTACAGACATATTCTGTAAGTTAAAATCATTTTTATCTTGTATTTTGAATATTCTCCATCTTCAATTCTATCATTGCGGTAACTAGGAGTGAACTCAGGAGCTCATGTGAACAGCTGTTAAAGGATCATATCCTTCTGTTTCTCTGCATAAATAAAACCCAAGTTCCAAACAGTCTTCAAAGTTTTCTAATTAAAGGTAAATCCGCTGATTCTGGTATCAATTCCAACCACAATTTAAAGAGAGATAAAAATGTATGAGGGAAGTCCGCTCTCAACAACTATCATGTTCCAAGTTTGAATTCTGAATCTAATTTTAACAAACCTTTTTCTACAACCATGGAAATGAAGAAAGTCTCAGGAACTCTGCGTTAAGAGTTCTCATCAATCTCTAAGCATCTGCAAGATCTCAATGCCTTGTAAGCTCTTTCTCTCTCATTACTGAAGAAGGGAACCCACAGTGCCCATTAGATGACATTTCCACACACACTGGCTGTGGGTTTTAATCCTGGTAATCTATTTCCCCATTTTCTGTAGTCCTGTGTGGCACCTCTCTCTCTGCTAAGCAGCTGATTAAAAATGACTCGCTCTTACTGTGCTTGAGGATAAATTGTGGACCATCATTCAGACCTCACTAGTATACTGTGAGACACCACAGTTGTTACAGCTGCTATCTACAGCAACACCTGCTCATTTAGGGCATGTCTACACAGGATCTGTTAGTGATGGGTCCAGGAGGGCCATTTGGCCTGGGGCCTCCATCTCAAAGAGGGCCTCAAATTTAGTCATCTGTTAATAATATAAAATAAAAAAGGTTAAGTTTTGCAGCTTGATCAGACCAAAATGTGACATACTCTCACATCTTAGAACTATAAACTTAGGCAGGTAAGAGATGTGAGCCTGGAGTCTTGCTACTTCAGTTGCTAGTACAGTAGTAGTTTATCAGAAGACTTAATGCACCCAAGGTAGAATGGAATCACTTAGGATACAACTTAAACAGGATCTGCCACATCCCTATGGTCTTATCTACAAGTCTTTATGCTGAGAAGACAGCAGTGGGAGCTGTGCTGAGTGACCTATATATACATTATTGTGGGTCTGTTCTATACTGGTTGGGATGTGGGTGGCACTGTTGTCTGAACCACTCTTGGGCTTGCCAATTAGGAGGTTGGCAGTTCAAATCTGTGCGACAGGGTGAGCAGGTACTGCTGCGGCGGGAAGGTAAATGGCATTTCCATGTGCTCTGGCACTCGTCACGATGTCCCTTTGCACCAGAAGCGGTTTAGTCATGCTGGCGACATGACCTGGAAAGCTGTCTGTGGACAATGCTGTCTCCCTCAGACTGAAAAGCGAGATGAGCACCACACTCCATAGTCGTATTTGGCTGGACTTAACCGTCCAGGGGTCCTTTACCTTAAACATCAGTTGAGTAGTGCCCTATTTTAGAATAGTAATCATCATCCTCAGTCACCACCCATCACTGCACAATAATTAGGTTAAAAAGAACCCTGCCCACAGGTTCTTGATCTGAGAAAGATAAGACTATTAGGAAAGCGATGGGGAAGGCAAGGCTAGGAGAACAGGTGGAGATCTCAGGTTTGGGGAGAAAATACACATTTCCAGATACTGTTCAAACACTTGCAAGGAGAGAGGGGTGCTAATGTGAGTAGGTGGGGAAAGATCAAGAGAGAGAATGGATGAAGTGTTAAATAGGATTACTCTGACCAACAAAAGAGTACCAAGAAAATAGAGAAGAGCAGGCAAATAGAGACAGGCTGAAGTACAGACAGATAAGAAGCCAAGAAAATAAGAGACTCCATAGCAAAAAGCAATTTACCAATTGGCAAAACAGATTAAAGATGCAATCCTATACAGTGGGAATAAGTCCTAGAAAGACCTACAGTACAGCTTAAGAAGAGCTGTTTGGTACATCTCATTTCCAGTTCCTTACCCACCCGCTCCTGGCTGGGTTCAGCATTTCCAATTAATTGGTTGAGAAAGATACTGCCCAGAGAAACCCTAAAAGGAGAGCCAGCGTTGGTTTCAGACTGGCAAGCCTGTCCAAGTAATCAAAGGTTAAACGTAATCTAGTTATCTTTAGACAGAAATGGAATTTTGAAACACAAGAGGTTTGTGTAAAAAACCCATTAAAATGAATACAACTAACACACAAAATTCAGATACAGTACAAATGTGCATTACTAGCTGTTATGGATGGGCAATGATTTTTCCGTTCCTCTTAGGAGTTCAAAATTTGTTCATAAGTATGCAACATTGGTCCACTTCTGCACAATGCTCTCTGCCCCATCAAAAATTATTCTGGCTGAATTTCTCTTAGCATAAACTGTGGGCTTGGGGTCCATAACCTTACAAATAAACGCTCATAGCCCAATAATTGTTGCATCTTAGCAATTTATTCATGTAATGGACACATTACCCTTCATCTTTTTATTGTTTCTCGGTCATTCTCTCCCTAGCAGGTTGTTCCAGGGGAGAGCAGAGATTATTAGTCTAAAATCGTGCCGTTGTGCAATGATGTGATGAACTAACTCCTGCTTTCCCAATGTCTCCCCACTTAATGTCAGCTAAGTTAATCTGCAGCTCTCTCAGATGTTATCAGCTGCATGCGCGGCGTATTTAATTAGCCTCCTGCTTTAAAAGCCAGCCCTGGGTGTCACTTAAAAGGTGCATCTATTACATAGTAGAGTGACAGAATGAATTATGAGCTCTCATTATGAAGCCAGTCTGGAGAAATTGGATTACTGAACTCTTAGCAATCAGTACCCTTTCGCCCTTTTCACTCCAGCTTTCAAGGAAAAGCCCAAAGCGCCATCTTCTGCTCACTAACTGGAACCAAAAATAATGTGAGCACTCAGCTCTGTCCGAGGGGAATTGCTAAGAGAGAGGCCTTATAAATTTAGATCTAGCTGCCTGTGCATCAGTTAAATCACTTACCCAGTCTGCTTGTGTGCACATGGCACATGCCAACCAGAAGTGCCCAAGCCTTCAACAAGCCACCTAATAGTCAGTCAGAACAATGGGATGATAAAACTGGCATTTTTGTTGTTGTTTAGTCATTTAGTCATGTCTGACTCTTCATGACCCCATGGACCAGACCATACCATGCACTCCTGTCTTCCACTGCCTCCCGTAGCTGACACTGATAAGTATGGTACCTGCAAGGGATGGGTGATATATCATACCTTCCATCATTTCTCTGATGAAAATAGGGATGTCCCATTACATAATGATAATTTTACTATTTATACAACCACACATTTTACTGGGTTGCCTCAGCCACTCTGGGCAGCTTCCACCATATATAAAAACATAATAAAACACTAAACATTAAAGACCTTCCCTGCAGACAGCTCCAACATTTATCCAATGAAAACAGGGACATCCTAAGGAAAAGTGGGACATTCCAGGATCAAATAAGAAACAGGGGTGGCTACTCTAAATCAGGGATGTCCCTGGAAAATAAGGACACTTGGAGGATCTGATATATTGATATATCGTCCCAAACTGGTTTGAAGTCCATACTGTGATATCAGTTTCATAATTTTTTGACCTGGCAATATATCACAAATCATGGTGTGTGGGTGGGTGTGGGTGTGTATTATGCAAAACTCACAATGTGGGGAAAACCGTGAAGCCAGCCTCTACAAAGCTCCATTCTGATTTCAGATATTGTGATATATTGGTATAATGTGATGTTTAGTTGGTGATATAAAACTGGATCTTGAAAACCAGATATCACCCAGCCCTACTACCTGCAGAGATCAGAATGCATGCAAATTGAATTGTCCTTGGCAAAGTGACCTTTCTCCCTTCCCCAATTTAACACACATTTCAAAACCTCCTTGGGCAGGGCAGTGGAGAGAGAAGGCCACCTAATACATCCTTTCTCAAGGCCACCTGGTACCTCCTTTCTGGGTCTGCTTCTGTAAGCAGGATCCTCACTTGCCTATGCTGCTGTTCTCCGTGGAAAGCCTTTAAAGGTATGCTGGGTACTTCAGGTGTACCTCAACCAACTGAAATCAGCATGCTTTGGTCAGCCTAATTTTGCATATGAACATGTTGCAAATCACACAAAGCAATATCCATTTCAGAAAACACCTCAGACAGGGTTCTAAATAACTGTACATTTCTGTAACTACGTAGTTATCTATATATAGCTCCTAGTAGCCATAGACCATTTATGTACCCATAGAGATCCAGGTTAATGTAGGAGATTTGACAATTGCTGATTTAAAAGATATCAGAACATTTCCCCAGCATGATAATCAAAGTGCGAGTCTGATTGCATCACGATAATCAATGCTCTCATTTTATGGTGCTGACTTCTGACCCTAATGCACACCTCTGTGAGATCATTATGGCATTAACTTAGAACCCTTATGACAGAGACTAGAGTGTGAGAAGGGAGGGTATGTGTGTGGAAAACTGTAATATTAATTCTCCCATCTCTGTGGAGACATTCAGAGTGGCGAGAGGTTGCAAAAGAAACCCGTGCTCTGTTTTTTTGGAGAGAGTATTATATGCAGGAAGCTTTTTAAAGAGTAGCAGGAAGAAAGAGCTTTGCAAAGAAACAAAACAAGTTCTTTCCAGTAATATGGGTTTTCTGGAAACCTCTGAATTACTCCATACAATTTAAAGGAATTTTCAGTTTGGACTAGAAAATTTCCTGATGCATTAGACTCTAGGGCCTACAAAGTGATCTAATTAAGCATGCCCGTTTTTACTTCTATTTAGTAAATAAGGCTATAAACTTTGGAATGACCAAGCTTGCATAAATTTATTTGCAACAGGCATCTATCCATTGTTACTAATTCAGGCTGCTTACAATGTCCAATTTTTGGAAAAGGCCCTTTTTCCGCTCTGGGCACTGCCAGACACCCTGTTTATTGAGCATTCATCCTGGTATGATTGCTGAGCAATTAGACAATGTCGCAGTTTAATGAGCATTTGCTCAGATTTGTTTGTGGAGAGACTAGATGTGACATCAAAGCAAGTGTTTTCTCACACATTCCACAGCATTTTGCCCTCACTTTCCTTATTGCACAACAAACCTGCAATAGGGAAAGATAATACTTTTTTGGAAGACCTGCAAATAAACTTTAATTGCACATTCTGAATTTACTAGTATGTGAATCCCTCCTGAAAAGAGCATCTGCATAGAAGCACCCTATGTCTTGTTTATTTCTTTTGTGAGGTCAGAAACGGAATACACTTTTGCACCACAAAGGGTCTCCTGCAGCACTCTTGGAGTAGCCTCCAGCAGACACTGGTGGACCACAACTCCCAGCATCCCCTGCTGCAGGACTTACTGCCCAACTGGATGAGAAGTGTAGTACAGCCAGAGACTATGGACTCTTAACTCACACAGAAGTAAACAGCAACTGCAAGTGATAGACTAGGCATAGTGCAGGGAAATCCCAGCAGCACAGGTAAGGGTACTGGGGTTGCGGTGCTCATCTTGCTCTATAGGCAGAGGGAGCCAGGGTTTGTCCACAGACAGCTTCCGGGTCATGTGGCCAGCATGACTAAGCCGCTTCTGGCGAACCAGAGCAATGCATGGAAACGTTGTTTATCTTCCTGCCAGAGTGATACCTATTTATCTACTTGCACTTTGATATGCTTTCAAACTGCTAGGTTGGCAAGAGCAGGGACTGAACAATGGAAGCTCACCCCATTGTGGGGATTTGAACCGCCGACCTTCTGATCGGCAAGCACGAAAACAGATATTTTCACTACCATCAAGTCATTTCCATGGGAGGCCATGTAAACACCCCCAACAAAAAACCCACAAATGCAGAATAAACTACATCTACATACCCACAAAAACCATACATGAGATATAGTTACTGAATCCTTCTTTTATCTCTAAATTCTTCACAAATTGTCATTTCTATTTTATTAGATGATATCAGAACATTTACTTCAGAGCTTCTCCCATACCAATCTATATGGTTTTGGAATTTATCTGCCTCAGCCTGGATTATTTGTAAAATCAATAAAATAAAACCATACCAAAAAATAATAATTCATGGTACAACTAAAACCCTGTTTGGCTGTACATTCCACTAAAATTAATGAATCTTTTGAGTAGCATGGTTAGATTTGGGCTGTATGTGTAATAACAAGACTAGGATCATCCCAGTTTATAATGCAATCTCATGTATGTCTAAAGGCAAAGGTAAAGGGACCCCTGACCATTAGGTTGTCACGGACGACTCTGGGGTTGCGACACTCATCTTGCTTTATTGGCCGAGGATCCGGCATACAGCTTCTGGGTCATGTGGCCAGCATGACTAAGTCGCTTCTGGTGAACCAGAGAAGCACAGAAACGCCGCTTACCTTTCCGCTGGAGCAGTACCTATTTATCTACTTGCACTTCATGCTTTCGAACTGCTAATAATAATAATAATAATAAATTTTATTTATATCCCGCCCTCCCCAGCCGAAGCTGGGCTCAGGGCGGCTAACAACAATCAAAATAATTCAACATTCTAAAACATTCATTAAAATTAATTAAATCAAATTAAAATCAAATTAATGGCAACCATCAAGCAAAATTTTGTGCAGATTGCCAGAGGAGGGGGTCAGGCTGCGCCCTGACAAAAGGCCTGGTGGAACAGCTCTGTCTTGCAGGCCCTGCGGAAGGATGTCAGGTCCTGCAGGGCCCTAGTCTCTTGTGACAGAGCGTTCCACCAGATTGGAGCCGCGGCCGAGAAAGCCCTGGCTCTAGTTGAGGCCAGCCTAACCTCTCTGAGGCCTGGGATCTTTAGGGTGTTTTTATTTGCAGACCGTAAATTTCTCTGTGGGACATACCAGGAGAGGCGGTCCCGTAGGTACGAGGGTCCTAGGCCGTATAGGGCTTTAAAGGTTAAAACCAGCACCTTAAACCTGATCCTGTACTCCACCAGGAGCCAGTGCAGCTGGTACAGCACCGGATGAATGTGATCTCGCAGCGAAGACCCCGTAAGGAGTCTCGCCGCGGCATTCTGCACCCGCTGGAGTTTCTGGGTCAGTCTCAAGGGCAGCCCCACGTAGAGCGAGTTACAATACTCCAGTCTGGAGGTGACCGTCGCATGGATCACAGTGGCTAGGTCAGGGCGAGAGAGATAAGGAGCCAACTGCTTAGCTTGGCGGAGATGAAAAAATGCCGCCTTTGTTATAGCTGTAATCTGCGCCTCCATTGAGAGGGAGGTATCGAAGATTACACCCAAACTCTTCACGGATGATGCTGGCACTAATTGCACCCCCGCAAGAGACGGGAGTTGCCCCCTCAATCCCATATTGCTCCGTCCCAGCCAGAGGACCTCTGTCTTCGAAGGATTTAACTTCAACCGGCTCCCACGTAACCATCCAGCCACAGCTTCCAGATATCTGGTCAGTGTATCTGGGGCCGAGTCAGGTTGGCAGGAGCAGGGACTGAGCAACGGGAGCTCACCCAGTCACGGCCGACCTTCTGACTGGCAAGCCCTAGGCTCTGTGGTTTAACCCACAGCACCACCCGCGTCCCATGTATGTCTACTCAGAAAGAAATCCTACTAAATCCAATGGGATTTACTCCCAGGAAAGTATCATAGGATTACAGCTTCAAAGCACCAAGTGTTTCATAGAATACCAGATTTATTCAACGATTATGTGCAATATAATCAATAATGCTAAAGAACAGCTTATGGGTGTGCATCTGCTGGACGGGAAAACACCGTGTTGATCATCCATAAATCACTTGTCAGTAAGCAAAAACCAGCGGGGGTTTTGTTATTTTTTTTAGGTTTCTAGGATTGCAAAGGAATAGGAGCCAGAACCTTAGGCCCATTCCGACTGCACATTCATGTTGTACAAATACCTATTTTCCTTATATCTAGGAAATGCAAGGAAATAAATACCAAGGTATTGCACCATTTTTTACCTAGACGTAGGTAGGATAAACATACTCTAATCTGCTCCCTAAATCGCGGAACGGGTGCGTAGTTCAAGCTCCTGCATACCATGCAGGGGTCAGCAAACTTTTTTAGCAGGGGGCCGGAGCACTGTCCCTCAGACCTTGTGGGGGGCCGGACTATATTTGGGAGGGGATGAATGAATTCCTATGCCTCACAAATAACCCAGAGATGCATTTTAAATAAAAGGACACATTCTACTCATGTAAAAACACGCAGATTCCCAGACCGTCCGCAGGCCGGATTGAGAAGGCGATTGGGCTGCATCCGTCCCCCGGGCCTTAGGTTGCCTACCCCTGCTAGAGCAACAACACTCATCCTGCCGGAGAGCGGTGCGGAGGAAGAACCATCGGCGGGCTCGGAATTTATCTCACTCGCGCCTCCTCCAGGCTGTCACTTCTCGGCCAATCAGGGTCCAGGAGTTCCAGGCCTCCAGTTTTCATTAGTCGAAGGTCGCGTGAAGGAGCCGAGCGGCGTCCTCCAATAGGGTTGCGGGGCTGCGTCGCGCGCGAGCCGAGGAGCGAGGCTTGGCTTTGGTTGGTCGGCGCTCGCGTCTGCGGGAAGATGGCGGCGACTACCGCGGCGCCAGCGGTTGTGGCCGGCTCCACCAGTGCGGATTTCTCCGACCTGCGCGGGATCAAGAAGCAGCTGCTGGACGTGGCGGAGCGGAGCCGGGAGCGCGGCCTGCAGCACAGCGGGAAGTGGTGAGGAGGCCGCGGCGGCGGCGGATAAAGGGCTGCGCGTGCTCTCCACCGAGTCGCGGGAGGGCTGCGTGCAGGGTCTCCAGCAAAACGGGGGCTCCTCAGGCTGCAAGGGGCGCTCTGGGGCGACGGGATGCTGTCGCCGTAGGGAAGGGCGGGGAATAAAAGACCTCGGCAGCCCGCGCGCCGCTTGCTAACTCTTGGGCATGGCCAGGTGTCATCCGGCTATTGCACAGCTAAATTGCAGTAGGGGGCTGGCTGGCTATTTTGGGGGAACGCCGTTTTGCTAGTTACTAAGGTTTCTGAAGTATTATGGCTTATGATGGGTCTGTACACAACGGGCACATTGAAGTGCCAGCTATATCGGGCTGCAGGCCGCCTGCCATGTGAGGATGTATGGGCATGCTGGATTTACATATAGGCTAAACAAGCTATAACTTAGGGCCCCACTCGCTTGAGGGCCCCCCAAAAAATTAAATTACAAAAACACTGGATGTACATTTCCAAAATACAAGCTAAAAAACAAATAAAATAAAACCTACATATAGCAACAGTGTTTTGTGTTGTGTATGGACCTATTAGGTCCATAAATTACCATAGAGCATATATTCAACACAAAAAGCAGCAACAATTTGTTGTTGACAAAGGACAGCTGGACATATAAAGGGCCCCATTACCTTCAGTAGCTTAAGGCCTCATCAAACCTAAACCCGGCCCTGTGTATGGGAAGTCTGTGCATGCTATTGTGCATGTTGGGGAACCTGAGTCCTGGGGGCCAAGTGCAGCTCCTCAAGCTGCTGTGTCCTGCTCTTGAAACTGCCTGCTGGCTATGGCTCTTCCCCAGGCTACACACTACCATGGCCCTCCTCTATGTCCTCAAGGGTTTTTGCCTGGATGCAGTGAGCCTGGAAACATAGGAGGCTGCCTGTTGTACAAAGGTGAGAATCACATCACTTGTGCCTCCCACTCTTTGTCTCTACACGCACACCCACCCACACCCCAGCATCATGCTGCCCCCGGAAAGTTGCGTATGAGGGAAAATGGCCCTTGTAAAGAAAAAGGTTCCCTTCCCCTGTTGTATGTAATGAGTACAGTGGTACCTCTGGATACGTACTTAATTCGTTCTGGAGGTCCGTTCTTAACCTGAAACCGTTCTTAACCTGAGGTACCGCTTTAGCTAATGGGGCCTCCCGCTGCCGCCGTGCAATTTCTGTTCTCATCCTGAGGTAATTTTCTTAACCCAAGGTACTACTTCCGGGTTAGCGGAGTCTGTAACCTGAAGTGTTTGTAACCCGAAGCATTTGTAAGCTGAGGTACCACTGTATTTTGAGCCAGACTGGCAGAACGTTGTGTTTTTTAAGCTGCAGTGGGCTTTCTTGTTGTAGGGCCTCAGAGCTGGCTTTTGCCCTGGACCCTCTGCCCTTTAATGAGCTGCCTCCTGCACCTGAACTCACAGAGGTACGTACGGGAGGAGGGCTCGTTTTTGCAACACATAAAACGGATGAGGCTGCTCTGATGTAGTATCCTAGAAAACCATAACTTTAAAAAGTTGTGGCAATTGAAAACAGTAATGCTTAGAAAAAAGACAAGCAGGCTCCATTTGCAAGTCAGTTTGCATTTCTAATCCACTTGAAGTCTTTACTTCTTTAAGGAAGGGATGAGAGGGGTGCACATTTATTTAATGCTCAGTTCTTTGTAGCTGAGCTGGAGGGAATCATAGAATCATAGAGTTGGAATAGACCACAAGGGCCATCGAGTCCAACCCCCTGCCAAGCAGGAAACACCATCAGAGCACTCCTGACATATGGTTGTCAAGCCTCTGCTTAAAGACCTCCAAAGAAGGAGACTCCACCACACTCCTTGGCAGCAAATTCCACTGTCGAAGAGCTCTTACTGTCAGGAAGTTCTTCCGAATGTTTAGGTGGAATCTTCTTTCTTGTAGTTTGGATCCATTGCTCCGCGTCCGCTTCTCTGGAGCAGCAGAAAACAACCTTTCTCCCTCCTCTATATGACATCCTTTATATATTTGAACATGGCTATCATATCACCCCTTAACCTCCTCTTCTCCAGGCTAAATATACCCAGCTCCCTTAGCCATTCCTCATAAGGCATCGTTTCCAGGCCTTTGACCATTTTGGTTGCCCTCCTCTGGACACGTTCCAGTTTGTCAGTGTCCTTCTTGAACTGTGGTGCCCAGAACTGGACACAGTACTCCAGGTGAGGTCTGACCAGAGCAGAATACAGTGGCACTATTACTTCCCTTGATCTAGATGCTATACTCCTATTGATGCAGCCCAGAATTGCATTGGCTTTTTTAGCTGCCGCGTCACACTGTTGGCTCATGTCAAGTTTGTGGTCAACCAAGACTCCTAGATCCTTTTCACATGTACTGCTCTCAAGCCAGGTGTCACCCATCTTGTATTTGTGCCTCTCATTTTTTTTTGCCCAAGTGCAATACTTTACATTTCTCCCTGTTAAAGTTAATCTTGTTTGTTTTGGCCCAGTTCTCTAATCTGTCAAGGTCGTTTCGAAGTGTGATCCTGTCTTCTGGGGTGTTAGCCACCCCTCCCAGTTTGGTGTCATCTGCAAATTTGATCAGGATGCCCTTGAGTCCATCATCCAAGTCGTTGATAAAGATGTTGAATAAGACCGGGCCCAAGACAGAACCCTGTGGCACCCCACTAGTCACTGTTCTAAAGAGTGTCTGCAATCCAAAGATTAGAGGACCCTTGGTTCCCAATATTGCTTCTAGCAGTGCTAGGATCACTTGCCAGGCAAACAATTTTTAATGCAACCAGTTTGCTTTCTTAGGATCCCTTCTTTTTAGCTTGTGTGGGCTTAATCCATCCCCATTTGCTCTCTTGTCATCAAGGCTTAAAATGTCATAAAATTAAACTGATTTTCTATTATTCTCAGAGAAGCTCATACTGTATTAGAGAATAGGAATTTGGTCAACCAGACGTTATTTGAGAACTGCTGCTTTCAACTCTGTATTTTGTCCTTCAGTGGAAACCAAAAGCAAGAAAAGCATTTGCTTTTGTTACTTGACAGAAGAAGGTGTCTAAGGAATTTATTACATTGGAATTCAATTTTTTAATTTCTTGTCCTTAGGAAGATGCTCGTGACTTGGACGCTTACACCCTTGCTAAATCTTACTTTGATCTGAAAGAGTATGACAGGGCTGCTTACTTTCTCCGGGGCTGCAAGAGCCAGAAGGCCTATTTCCTATATATGTACTCCAGATACCTGGTGAGTTAATAAGATAAATCAATTCCCATTCCTTGATTTCCTCCCTCTCTTCATAAAGATTATGTGATATATCTAGAAAGTGAAGTTTTATTCTTTTTGCTTCTAGTAGCTGGACCCATGTCATGTCTAAGTGAACATCTCATGATAGCAAATTGCTGGTTCTTAAAATTCTTTTAAAAATCTGTTTGTTTGCAGTCAGGTGAAAAAAAGAAGGATGATGAGACAGTGGATAGTCTGGGTAAGAAACCAACACACAACTTTCTCCAGTTTGGCATTTGACGCTTGATTTACAGTTTCCAAGACTACAAATTATTTTTCTTTAACTATTGTTTGATTTTTTAAAAAAGAAAATGCAAAACATGAGCAAAATTTAACTGTTAAATTAACTTCCCTTTCCCCATCATACATTGTTCTGTATTTGAGCTAGTTTAAAGCAGTAGCCCTCAAAACATTTTGCAATAGTACCACCCTTTGCTTTAAACAAAACTTTGGCAGAATCTTTGCAGTACAATATTTAAAAATGGTTTTATAAACATGTGTTTCTAATGGTACCAAATAATAGATTACTCTGTTTACAGGTCCTTTGGAAAAGGGGCAAGTGAAGAATGAAGTTCTAAGAGAGCTACGGGTAGAGCTTAGCAAGAAACGCAAAGCCAGAGAGCTGGATGGATTTGGTCTTTATCTGTAAGCACTGAAGTGATGCACTAATGACATATTGTAGAGAATAGCCATAAGTTTACATCCAAGGACGCGAGTGGCACTGTGGGTTAAACCATAGAACCTAGGACTTGCCAATCAGAAGGTTGGCGGTTCGAATCCCCGCGACGGGGTGAGCTCCTGTTGCTCGGTCCCTGCTCCTGCCAACCTAGCAGTTCGAAAGCATGTCAAAGTGCAAGTAGATAAATAGGTACCGCTCCGGTGGGAAGGTAAATGGCGTTTCCATGTGCTGCTCTGGTTCGGCAGAAGCGGCTTAGTCATGCTGGCCACATGACCCGGAAGCTATACGCCGGCTCCCTCGGCCAATAAAGCGAGATGAGCGCCGCAACCCCAGAGTCGGTCGCGACTGGACCTAATGGTCAGGGGCCCCTTTACCTATGAAGTTGGGATTGTGAAATGAATAGGGATTCTTGTCTGTTTGTGTGCGTGTAATTCACCATGCAAATTGTCAGACTAGGGCACGGGGATGGCATAGGCTCTTGCCCTACTAGTGTTTCTCTTACCCGTTCTCTGTATCCCCCTAGGTATGGAGTTGTGTTGCGTAAGCTGGACCTGGTGAAAGAGGCCATTGATGTGTTTGTTGAAGCTACCCATGTTTTGCCATTGCACTGGGGGGCCTGGCTGGAGCTTTGTAACTTGATCACAGACAAAGAAATGGTAATTTGTGGGATTCTCAGGTGCAGGTGTGTGATGATTGCTGCCCTGGATTTCTTTGGGAGGAAAGACAGGATATAAATTCAGATCTGGCCACTATTTTCTGGTACAATTTGATCCATGAACTATCATGAGGTCGATACTGTGTTTGGTGGTTTTTCTGATTTGGAATACTTGAATTTGCCAGCAAATCTTAAGTAATTCAGTAGCACTTGGAGGTGTTAGCATTATTTCCATTGAGTGGGTGGAGAGAACCGAGCCCATGTTGTAACCTTTCCTGCAGTTCTTGGGGGCTGCTGTAGACAGCTTCTCTAAATGTGTCCCTCTTTGTTTGTGGTTGTTGCCAGCTGAAGTTCCTGTCCTTGCCAGATACCTGGATAAAGGAGTTCTTCCTGGCACACATCTACACAGAGCTGCAGCTGATAGATGAGGCCTTACAGAAGTACCAGAGTCTTATTGATGCAGGATTTTCAAAGAGCACCTACATTATCTCTCAGATTGCAGTGGCCTATCACAATATCAGAGGTCAGTGAATCCTTCCAGATTTGGGCCTTCTGGTGTTTTGTTTCCTGCTTTTTCCCCCTTAGTGCCTGCCTTTCTCTTTCCTCAGATATTGATAAAGCTTTGTCCATCTTCAACGAACTAAGAAAACAAGACCCTTACAGGATAGAAAATATGGACACCTTCTCTAATCTGCTCTATGTCAGGGTGCGTACTTTTTTTCTCAATCTGAATTACATTATAGGTTGAGTAGTGGGTGGTGTGGGCAGGATGGAGTTGCTTAGCAGTCTTCCCAAAGCCATGTTACAGAAAGGGAGAGTGGGAGGGAGCAGGTAGCTTGGCACAGTGGGAGGAGCATTGGATTGGCTGAGCTGTCTGTCTGTATTCTGCTGAGTTCCCTGCTGCCTGACGTCTTGGTAACTGGCAGCGATGCATTGCATTGGGGAGCCAGGTAGGAAGTCACTTCCTGTACTACCATGCTGGCCATTGCTGCATGTGACCTTACCTCAACCTTAAATTGCTCGCAATCCTTCGATTTGTATAGAGAACTTTTCTGTCTATATCTCTTAAACTTACTCATGTTTTCTTAGCGGTAAACCCCAGTAGGGAAATTTGGTCTGTAAGGAAATAACAGCGTTGCACTATCAAGTGAAAGTATATAACGGCAAACAGAATCAGGAAACATTTGCTACAGGGAGATGTTCCAGTTGCCTTGAACCAGTTTGTGAAGTTATTCTGGATATTGTATGAAATTGCCAAGTCTTTGGTAGTCCCTGTTGCTGATGACTTCCAAACATCCCAAGATTTGTTGTTCTCATTGGATTCTCCTAGTTCAGACAACCTAGTGACTGATTTTGTGGCTTGAAATGCTGTTCCTTCTTTCTTTTCATGCACTGGTGTTAGAAGAGTGTGTTTCCATCCCTGCAGTTCCACCCCCACCCACTGGCTCCTGTCCTTAAGCTTACCACTTTCCTTTATCCCACTAGAGTATGAAGCCTGAACTGAGCTATTTGGCCCACAACCTATGTGAGATTGACAAGTACCGTGTTGAGACCTGCTGTGTGATTGGTGAGAGACCTTGCTTGCTTGAAGAGGGATGGGAGGAAGCTGCAGGACATGATCCTCTTTCACATGGAAGAGTGTTAGCAGAGTTGTTGTTTCCCAGGCCCTGGCTGCTCTCTGCTCACTTTTCATTGTGCTTTTGCCATAGGGAACTACTATAGTTTGCGCTCACAGCATGAAAAAGCAGCTCTCTACTTCCAGAGAGCGTTGAAGCTGAATCCTCGATACCTTGGCGCGTGGACCCTCATGGGACACGAATATATGGAAATGAAAAACACATCAGCAGCCATTCAGGCATATAGGTGCGTGTGCAGATGCCTTCCAAAAAAGAAGGCTTACTTCTGGTTTCCACCTAGGGTGGGGAGTACTTTTAACAAGATCTTTTTCTATTGTTGTTACTCTCCCAATTGATTCTACTTGTGCCTTTCTTTTTTAACAAATGCAGACTGTTATGATCTTACCTCCGTTTGTGCTGTATACCTGTATACTCTGTATACTCTTTCAAAGAATTCCTGTGGCTTTCTCTCTTCTAGACATGCCATAGAAGTGAATAAAAGAGACTACAGAGCGTGGTACGGATTGGGGCAAACATATGAGATCCTCAAGATGCCCTTTTACTGTCTCTATTACTATCGGCGGGCCCATCAGCTCAGGTAAAACTGCCCAGTATAAATACTGTCTTTGTGTCTAACTCTTTTTAGTAGCTGCCATTATCAGTGTATGGAGTCAGCTTGCTGTAAATGAAATAGGGATGCGCATTGCCATGGCTGCCCTGCAAATTACAAAATCTAATGTTTCCGTGCAGATTGACCAGAGGCAGGGGATCTTACGTGTCATTTAAAAGATAATCTGATCTTTACTTTTGCAAAAAAACAATGAGAATTTGGCACTTAATATAGCTCCCCGTATCTCTCCATTGCTCCCAGACTCTTCCTACTCTACAGTTAAAGGAAGGGTGCATGGGACAATCCAAATTTTAAAACTCAATTTTGAAATCATAACAAGTCCCAACAGCTGGGTTTTAAGTGTTTGATTTTAGTCTCTTCTTTTGGGACGTTGACAAAAAAAAGACTGTTGTGCTACTAGATTTAAAAGTGAGGCTCAGTGCTCATTGGGTTTTAGGTAGCTTTAGAAGTCTGAGCTTGTTCGGTCTTTTTGTGAGCCAACTGATAGTTTCATGTTTTTCACAGGCCCAATGATTCCCGTATGCTGGTAGCTCTTGGAGAATGTTACGAGAAATTGAATCAGCTAGTGGAAGCCAAAAAGGTAGGGCGGGATATGGATTTGCATTTGAGCAGCAGCAGTGGGGATTATCCTGAACCAGATAAAGGAAATGCTAGTGTATTTCTGCTGTGCTGTTTTGTCATAACAATTGAATTGCCTCTGTCCATTCATTGCCTCTTGAGAACGGACTGGTGAATGTAGGTTATGTAGCTGGAACATAGGTACTGGGGGAAAGTGCTAAAAAGTGAGCAGTTTCCAGAACTGAGCTTTTATTCTGTTTGCACTTTTCTTCCATGTAGTAATAGCAGTCAGATCTTCAGATGGCATTATTTCTTCATCCTCTGTTCGAAAAAAAGAGGGAAATATTGTCCAAAACTTGGAGCTAGGTTTATTGGAGTTATCACTCCTATAGTCTTGTATTATGTTACTTCTGATATGCTTCATACTATTCATTCATCTCTGCTAGGCAGGATAGTAGGCAATATCACCTCTGACTCTGGACTAGACAGTTTTGCATTTGTTGTTTTTTTCTTGACAGTGTTATTGGAGAGCCTATGCTGTTGGAGATGTGGAAAAAATGGCACTGGTGAAACTGGCAAAGTAAGTAGTAGTTTTATATTGCTTTTCTTGGATAGATTGGCAAAACCTCCTTATCTGACCACTGCCTTTTGGACTGAAATCTTAGTCTGCAGACTTTATGATGTGGATGTTTCCTGTCTTTCTGCATAGCTCTTAGTCCTTGTGATCCCAGGAAATTATTTAGGGGAAGTACTCCAGATTATCTTTGACCTTTATGGCAGCAACATTCTGGATAACTACTAGTGGTTTTTCCATAGTTCTTGGTATCGGCATGTGCTCTTGGTGCGTCACACAGTGTGCATTCATACAGGTACTGGCAATAATTAAATGGCTACACATAAACTAAGTATAAAAAGTATTTTATAATGTATATCAAGATAAATATAAAACTAAAATTGCTACAGTATGGAAATGGGATGTTTGCCTACCTTGATGAAAATGACCCCTGGGAAATACCTGTGAGTGACAGGCGCAGAGATTAAGACATTGCTTAATGTCTTTCCCCCCATAAATGCAGCTCACATTTGATAGGCTACCTAGGCTTACTCCAAAGCATGTCATTTGTTATTAGGATAATCCCATCAACTACATATTGAATACTTATAGTGGACAAGAGGTAGCTTCTTCTATTATAGTGGTGGTCTTATCCTTTAAGCAAGAACACACTTTTGCCTTTTTTTCTTCTTTCCCAGGCTTCATGAACAGTTGAATGAATCGGAGCAAGCTGCTCAGTGCTATATCAAATACATACAAGATATCTATTCTTGTGGGGTGAGTCAGTTCCAAATGATTTTGGGAATGAAAGAGTGAAGGATATACAGAGTGGATAAAAACAGCTGTTGTTGTTTTTTAAAAAAGAAAAACATTGTATTTAAATTGGATTTTTTAAATAATAAGTTGTAAATACTCAGTTTCTCCCAGGTTAATACTAAATCTTGATATAAGAAATGAATTTACCCTGAACCAAACCATAAATACCTTTATTCCATTCTAGGAGATAGTGGAGCACCTGGAAGTAAGCACTGCCTTCCGCTACCTGGCTCAATATTATTTCAAGTGTAAACTCTGGGATGAAGCCTCAGCCTGTGCCCAGAAATGCTGTGCATTCAATGACGTGAGTACCCAACACATCATCTGTGGACTTCTTCACTGGGTCCAATTCCTGCTTCAACCCACAGTGCCACCACTGAGACCCCTCTTGGGTATGGCTATAATGGTTTGAGGCCACACATGTGTTAAGTCATACTTACACAGGATATTGAAAGAACCTAACAGAGAGACTGAAAGCCCAACTCTTTTCTAGAACAACAATCTAAATCCTTCAGGATTGTCAGAGAGCTCACCCATCTACCTCTAATAATAGAACCAATCAATAATACACCAGATCATGACAAGAGCTGTGTGAAAAGCAAGTAAAGAAATCTGCTAAAAAGTTTTCATTCCTTGTGGAAATGGAGGTAGCTAGTTTTTGCCTGGTAAGAAATGTGTTGCTAGTTACATGGATAAAACATGAAAATGTGCAGCTATGTGCTTGCAGGTCACCCAAAAACATCTTAGTGGGCTTTATATGGCCTGCAGGTTAGCTTGCCCATGAAATAGATAAAGAGAAAGCATGAACCGGAAGTAAAGTATTTAGAATCCTGTTGATGAGTTGGTTTGGCATGGGGAATCCTTTTGGCACAGCAGGCCAGATGTTCCCCACCTCGTTGGGCCAACCTTGACAGGTGGGTGGCATCGTGATATCAGATGATTGACAGGTGGGTTGCCCTACCTCACCTGTCAAAGTTTCATTGTTCAGCACTTCCCAAATGCTTGACAGCCAGCTTTCTTAAAGGGAAACTTGGTTGTGCAGCTGACAAAGCCATGTCTCTACCTTCTCCACACCTGATGTCACATAGGACACTGGGTATGGGACAGGTGGGCATGGTTTAGAGAAAACAGATTTGCAGGCCAAATTCGGCACATGGGCCAGATGTTCCCCACCCCAGAGTTAGTGAATAGTTTGCTGGAGTAGCCACATCAGGGAGAAATATATCTTGGGATTTGGAGTATCTAAAGGCTCGCTAGATCTGACATGCAATTCAGAATGGCTGATCTTTGCACAGGAACACCCATGTGCCCCTTTCTAGTTATTGCACTGTGTTTGCTCTTTGCTCATGCAACTTCATTTCTCTTCCAGACAAGAGAAGAAGGGAAGGCCCTCTTGCGGCAAATCTTACAGTTACGAAATCAAGGGGAGACCTCGTCCACAGAGATTGCCACACCTTTCTTGCTTCCTTCTTCACTATCTGCCAATAACACTCCAACACGCCGTGTGTCACCCCTGAACTTGTCCAATATTACACCGTAAAGTGTGCCTGCCTCTCTGGGCTGATGTGAACTGCAAATGTAATCCAGCTGGAGCCTGGGTTTTCCTTCCAATACTGCTTCTCTAAGGAGGGTTCTGTATCCAGTGATGCCTTCTAGAAGGGCTGATAACTCATTGTTGAAGATAGTTACATTGCGGGCATCAAAAGCTGGCGGCACCATATTTCATAGTGAGTGACTGAATCCATTCTACTCCTGTTATGCCTCTCCTTTCTAGCATGACATCTTGGTGTAAGAAGGGCTTCCAAAGTCACTTTCCTCCATTGATATCAATTGGAGTTGCTTCTCTGCCTGTCATGTTCATGGCATTCCTTCGTAATGTCTTGCTGGCTACCAGTGTGTCATCTTTTGGAGGAGAAATGGTGCTGCCTCGCTCTTATTTCATGATGGAAAGAATGTCCTTGCAGCAGTTGGTCCCTTGTCCTTTTGGTTTTAGTTATTTTTCGAGCAAATTCACTGTGTTAGATTAGCCGGCTGGTAAAAGGAGCCAATGGAGAGAGCAAAGGGACTGCCGTTTGTCTAGTACAAATGTAGAGACACGGGTGAAAAATGTAGTAATTCATATCCAACCATTTCCCTTACTAATGCAGCAGCCGATGCTGTTGTGTAGCCTGGTAACAATGAAGTGGTGGGACTTCTATGTGTTTGTTAAGACAAGAGTGCAGTGTTGACATAGCTTATCCATATATATGGGCTCTAGAAGTATCCACCACTATTTGAGTGGCAAAACTCATCCACACATTTTTGTTGCCCAGGAACACAACATAACTGTTCAGTAGGAAAAAAACCTATTGCTTAGTTCTTTGAACTAGAAGCTGGGGTGTTGTAAACTAGTATCCTAGCAGGGATGCAGTTTTGTTGAATATGATCCTATGACATAAAATAATGGTTGTGATCTATCCTCAATGTGACTTAGCAGAAAAAACTAAGTGGTAAAGAATAACAATGGTATGATTTTCTTCAACTGACATGGGAATTCAGGTATGCAAACTTGACTTGTCTGCAGTTGAGCAAGCTTGAATTCTGCTTCCACTATTAAATTGTTTTTACTACACATTCTTGTCATTTATGTTAGTAAAACACAGAACTTTGACTTCTGTTGTACAGCACAGATGTTGGGGCTAGAGCACTCACATTTTGTTAATTTTTATCTTATCTGGAGATCCTTGCAGGCAGGGGTTTATACAGAGCCCTTATTTTATCATCACAATTGGTGGTGGTGGTGGGTAGGCTGAGACTGATTCATAGTCAGTGAGCTACAAATTTGGGCCCAGATCTGCTGCGTCAAATTCAAACATTCAAGGCCACCCCTACCATTGGGCAGTGTCACAGCTGATTTTAGGTGCTGTGAAAGGACTGTAAGTAATAAAATTATTTTTAATGTATTTTTACTCCCAGGGAAAAGCAGTTGTGGGATTTTTTATCTTGTGTGCCAAATTACCCGGCCTTAGGCAGCAAAATATCTTGGTTCAGCTCTGCCAGCACTGTACTAACTTAGCTTATATCCTAGATAGCCTTGCTTAGCACTGAAAACCAATGATATTGGAGGTTAACATTTTTCACGTTAATGCAGTTATTAATCCACTGCATCCCAATCTGCACCATACTTGCAATATATGCAAAACAAAACCCAGACACCATGTAAATAAGGATTCTGCCTATTTAGGGTATTATAGGTTGTCAAAATTGTATAGAGGTTTGGTGTAAATCATATATAATTTTTTTTATTGACCCTCCAGAACCACACCTGCTGTGCCACTGCCTAAGTAACAGTTAAGTCTCTAGGGTAATTTCCTGGCGAGTGGCTTTTAGAAAATGTAGTACACATAATTTGCTCTACTGCGTATGTTATCAGTTTCTAATAGTATATGCCTTGGTTTCAGCTTTGTAGAAGACTAAATATAGGACAATTACAATACTGTACCACCTCTAAGGATCAGTTTAAACTGGGTATTTTTAGAGTAGACACCTTGCCCTGGTGTCAGTATGTGATGCCTGCAACAAGCGTCTCACCACTGCTGTAGAATTATAGCCATGATTTAAAACTACAACCTTAAAAGATGGGAGTCCTTTCTATTTATGCCCTCAGTCAAGAACTGGAATTAGCAGGCCAGACTTGGAACTTTGTCAGGATTTATGCCCATAGATGTAGTTATTATCTGTCTTGTTGGTTTGGAATAGTTTGCACTGCTCATAATTGTCTTAAGGCTGGGAATCCAACTTGGCATCAGTTAAGTACTTTTATTTATACTAAGAGTAGCACTAATGGAAAACATAGTCTGTTCTTCTACCCACTCCCAAGGAGCTAGATTCCCTTTGTCCAGAAATGCACAACTGAGTAGGGCACATTGCCTGTCCCATTATAAGATTTGAATTTTGAATACTTTCTGTATTAGGGATCATGTGTAGATTAACCATTGAAGTCTCATGCCTGGGCTACCAGAGGGACACAGAAATCAGCCTCGTGCATAGCTGTCAACGTTTCCCTTATTCCGAATAGGATTCCTTGCAAGAAAAGGGAACAGCTATGGCCTCGTGGTTGTGGAGCCTAGTCCACCAGGCAAATAGAAGAAACTTAAAAACAAATGCTAGAAAGGTTTCCCTTATTAGAGCTTGTTCACATAAACATGAGGTTTTAGAAGACACAAGGTACATTTATTATACAATTAACATAGATAATAAACATTTCACATGCATAACATAAGCTATTGAAGGTGATAAACATAAGGAATATGTATCCAGGTTCCATATACACTGGAGTAGCAGCTGGCCTGAAACCGAGGGCATGCATAGTAAGTAACCATTTTTGGGAAGCCAAAGATTTAGTTAGCTCAGGCCTCAACACATTAACGTGAAGGAAAATATTAAAGTTATCAACCGGTTGCTTGTTCCCAGGTACACTACAACCCCCCAAAAGTCAGTGTTTTTTGCCAAAGGGCGTGGCTTTAAATGTTGGAGAGCCACGGGCACGTAGGATACTACTATAGGGGGTCTCTATTGCTACAGCAGGCATGGCTGTTGTGCAAGTCAGGAAATTGTGCAAGAAAGGCTTCTTGAAGGGAGGTTGACTTCTGGGCTGCACATTTTCATTGTTGGCACAAAACCGTTTTTTGCTGCAAGAGGTCGGTGCTGCTTGGAGCTTCTGCACGGTGTGAAATTGCTCTGCAATACAGGCTGCTTTCTTCCGCAAATCCATCTTCACCAGCATCATGTTGTTCTGCAGCTCGGCCAAAGTCTGGTCCTGGAAGAGCCAGTGGAGAAATTCAGTTTCATGAAGATGGAGCCTCCCCTCTTGTCAGACAGGTGCCAATCATTTCAGCCAATTACCCTGAATGTGAAGACTTCTGAAAATGCTTATGGACTCAGAAACATTAGAGATGAAGATGATAGGTGCCTGGACCTTATAGGGGCCCTCTGGGACTGCTTCACCCAGCCACCAAATCGTGTGACAACTGAGGGAGGAGGGGTTGATTCTATGGTCACTACTGTTGTGTAATGCAGTGTGGTTGTGAGCACAAACAAACTACTCCAGAAAATGGTTTAATGTTTTTTAAAAACTGGCACAATGTTTCTATATGGGATTTCCCCCACCTCTCCCCAGCCAGTGGCATCTGTCTCCATGGACCAAAACATAAATATCAGATCTGGCACTTTCAAGCACTATCTTGGCACAAATAAATAATAGTAGTAGTAATAATAATAATAATAATAATAATAATAATGTATTTAATTTACGCTCCATCCAAAGATCTCAGGGCAGCTTACAAGATAAAAATGGATCAAGGCACAGAACCTTAAGGACACCAAGGATTTATTTCATAGAATTTCCACCATTAAATCAAAGGTCACCTCTGTGCCTTGGATATATGTGTGTGTTGCGCTGCTGGATCTGAAATTTTTATGGTTCAGTCTATAGACACCAATGTAAACTGACTAAAATGGACAAAACCAATCTTGTGTAGCAGAGCATGCATTCCCCCTGTAAGCTGCTGAAATTTGGGAGGCTCCTTCACCTACCTGCTTCGCCAGGATGTTGTCACACTTTGAGAGAGCTTCACGGAGTTTCCCGGCTCCTGTGCTGTGGCAACATGCTCTTTCGGCTGACTGGAGGGACTCCCCAAGTTTCTGCAGTTCAGATCTCAGCATCCTTACATTCTGAGAGAGGGAAGGACATTTAAGCAAAAGGCAGCATCCAGCCCCTTAAGGAAGACTGAACTACATACAATGGCAAGTTGTGGTTGGGGAGAAAAAGAAGTTATGCACCCATTGGCAGGAGATGAAGGTTTCAGAGACAGTGCCATTCAAGCCCAGGGTAAAGGAAGGAGGTTGGCAGATGCCAGGAAAGGAAGGTCTGGCAGTTACCTTTTGGCCTTCTTCCAGCTTCCGGTCCACATTTGTTGTAATGGGCTTGGAGGAAAGTGGCGGCTCCAGCATCTTCTGGTGTTTACGCAACTCTTAAGGACAAACCACAGATCATTGCAATTTAACCCAACCGTTAAATTTATTTTGGCCAGTCCTCAATACAAGAGCTGAATTCTTAAATGTGCAGTGCTGAACATACTCCCCAAGAACTGCCAGGCTACCCAGGCCTTTTCCCACACTCTTCAGTTTAAGGAGCAATGTTTCAAGGCAGATTTGAACCCCGACAATGCTATTTTTAGAGAAGTTTTTCAGGTTCTTCTCTGCATCACAGTCTATTGTGATCAGATAATCCCAGCAAAAACGGCCTTAAATCAATTATTTGCATTCTCCCCCCCCCCTCTAATTTTGACCTCTGTCAGGTGGGAACCTGCCATATTAAAAAAGTACAGTGGTACCTCTGGTTACGTACTTAATTTGTTCCGGAGGTCCGTTCTTAACCTGAAACTGTTCTTAACCTGAAGCACCACTTTAGCTAATGGGGCCTCCCACTGCTGCTGCGCCACTGGAGCACGATTTCTGTTCTCATCCTGAAGCAAAGTTCTTAACCTGAAGCACTATTTCTGGGTTAGCGGAGTCTGTAACCTGAAGCGTATGTAACCCGAGGTACCACTGTATTTAATATTAAGTCTCCATTCCTTGTACGTCTTGCAACGTGCAACCATTTTTCAGAGATAAAGATGGGGAATGCATGCAAAGCTTTTCGTGTTCCCTCCCAGGTACCTCCACTTTAAAAGTCATATATCGGTGGATGGGAAAGACGAAACTGGTCCCATGGCCTGACCTGTTATAATACAGCTTCTTAAAAGGAGACCTGCTCTCAAGGAGGAGCAGGGGTCCCACACTAATAATAGTCAGGCAGATATCCTAGGTGTGCTTTAACATTTCATGGCAGCTCACTCACAGAAACCAAGGTTCCCAAATGCTAGGTCGGCTTGCAGTTCACTAGACTTACGCTGCGCAGTCTGATCTTTTGACAACCACCTGCTTGGAGCCCATGCGACTACAAGGGGGAGAACGCCTCACCTTCTGTAGTTCTTTGCAGCTCCGCTTGACACTGCTCTAACTTGGCTTTCGCCTGCAGCAATTCCTGATTCTGGGCAGGTGTTGCTGCTGCCAGTCGTTTGGATTTGCGTGGAGTCTGCTCCGGATCTGCCTCCTTTCTCTCCTGGAGCTGCTGTTGCCGTTTTGCTTCTTGCAAGGCATCCTGCAGCTCTTTTATCTTTTCATCTTGACTCTGAGGGAGACAAACAAGACAAATTACAGGAAGGGCTCTGTTTGGGAAGATGCAGCCTGCCAACTTGAGATGAGAACGAACAGCAGCAGCAGCAGCAGCAGCAGCAGAAGATAAGCTGACCAAACTTCCCCAGAATCTCCTGTAGTAGGAATGGGGAACCGGCAACTACTCTCCGGTTGTTACTGGACCACAGCTTCCGTCACCCCTGGAGAATTGGAGCCCAACAACATCTGGAAGGGCCATGGGTTGCCATCCCTGTCCTGCAGGGTTGTGAGATTCTCATTTGGGCAGACTGATACACCCAGAAATCCATGGCAGAGCCAAAGGTTTCAGTGCCAAGTGTGCAAAGGATTCCATGAATGCGCCTGCATACAGAACCTATTAAATCACATTTGTAGTTCACTCCTCCAAGGGTTTTAGGTGGCAACACACACAAACCTCTTGCGTATTTATTTATAAGCCTTCAGTAGGCTGTTTGGGAGCTAGCCTCTTCGCAGATCAGATCTGTTCCACACACATATGGAAAGGCATTTCTCTCCCCCCCCCCCCCCCCGCATTCTCCAGTTATACGAAAATGTTCCTGAACTGTGCACAGGTCACTCCTGCTTACCCAAACTTTCTTCTGTGTGGACTGAAATCACCATGTCATAAGCTAGGGTTTCCGACCATGGAACCCTCAGACACCCTCACTGAGCCCCCCAAACACCCTCTGCTCTTCCTGAATTGCTTCAATTGTCTTTTTAAAGGGCTTTTTTGTGGGGGGTTGCCTTATTTTGGGGTGTATGGCATGCTTTTGCCTGTCTTCAATTTGTTTTGGGGAGCATGGCGTAGGTGTTTTGGGTGTTCTGAGAACTGGCAGGTGTGCTTTTTTCTTTATGTAAAATGGCTTTTGATTAGTGCCCATGACAGCTTCTGAGATTTCCAAATGTGCCCCTGGTTCCAAAAACGTTGGGGTGTCCCTGGCATAAGCTTCCATGGATGTAGAGCGCACATTTGACAACACGTATGCCATTATAAATGTGTTAAATCTTTTAAAAGATGTCATGAGGCCCTGCAGTTTTGCAGATGCCAATAAAGCTGAGTGCCTTGCTTCAGGTCAGTGCTAAGGTTTGGAACTGCAATGTCCTGCCCTCAGGAAACCCTCCAGCACCTCCTTCCCACAGCTCTTTCACCCCACACACCTCAATCTTCTCCTGATAGTAGTCCGTAAGTGACTCCTTCAGACTGTTCAGTTTCTCCTCATAAACGTCCTCCAGCATCTCCTTTTGGATGTCCACATGCTCACTGCAGAGAGGAAGGTGAAAGTGGGTGGGCAGGGAAAGAGCCATATCAAGAACAGACAAGATGTGGGATGGACCGCCAAGGCCCAATCCTGGAAAGGAGGAGATGTGCCTCCACAGCCCTCTGCCACCAACAGTACCTGGTCCACTGCTCCTTCTTCTGTAGGAGCTCCATCATCTCATTGCAGATCTCATCGCGGAGACGCATTTCCAGCTGAAACTTCTCCTGCCGCTCTTTCAGCAGAAGGTCTCGCACAGCTTCAACCACACGCAACAGGTCCTGAAAGAAGAGAGGAAAGGAACATGACAACTGGGGTGGATCTACACACAGGAATAAAACACTGTAAGTCATAAATTCAATCCTTTAACAAAATTTTTTAAAACCCTGTATGTAAAATCGCATAGAAACGTTTTGTGCTCTCCAGTGCCATCTGGTGTTGCATGTTTATAACGCATTTAAAACGCAGGTTTTTGACTAATGTAGCTGAGTCCCAGGTTTTCCAGAACAGCCAAGATGAGGCATTGCCCCAGACATCCAAGCATTACCATAGCTACTCAGTTTTTAATGGGCAAGTAAGTATCCAAAGGAGGTTTTGGAGCCTAGCGGTAACTGGCTATCATTGCATCAGACAGCTTTTCATTCTTTCCTGCGTGAGGGCACAGAATTTTTGAACTTCAGTTGACACTTCACGGTCTATTCTTGGCTGGTTTTCTGACTGCTCCAGTCTACCAAAGGACCCTGCCAACGGGAGACTTTCTCAGTGAGCGACAGACAAGCAAGCACTTGCCTCTTTGTCATATGTGGTCACATCCATTTCATCCTCGCTCTCTTCATCCAATTCATCTTCTTGATACGGTGCTTCTGCAGGGATCTTCTTCCCCCGGAGGCTGTGCTCCTTGATGAGAGACTGAATCGACAGGAGCTTTGTAGGAGCTTGTAGGATCTGGAAGGTATACAAAGTGTTGCTGTTGGCATATTCCAAAGAGCAATGGGCACATCCCAGCCAGGCAAAAGCACCTGTGGATAGTACAGGGGGATGTGGCCGAGAATCCCAGGGCCAAGGCAGAGGCCTGCATCTGGCCCTCGCTTTCCCACCCACGCCCCACAGCACAATGTTTAACCTAGGCAGTTTAACACATTGTTGGAAATTCTCCTGCCCAAGTTGACGCCCATGCCTGGAGGTTAATAAGCCACATCTAGCCCTCCCTAGAAGGACAACCAGCTATCTGCCCTTCTTCATACTGTGGAAAGTCTGTTTCTCCCCTGGCAAGGATTGAGATACACCATCTCCCCAATCTTGCCCGTTTCCCCGCTCTCTTGCAGCCAACCAGCACCCAAGGGTCCTTCAGAGAGGGAATTACAGGTGCTGCTGAGCTTAGCCAAAAGTTGCCAAGATAAGCCAAGGTAAGGTGTGGAGAGGATACTGGAGAAGAGAGGCTGGGGTGTGGGGGCTTACTAGTTTGTTTCCGTTCTTGTTTTTATTATGCAATTTGCGTTTGTTATCTTGCATTTTTATGTTGTGGACCACCTTCAGATTTGCAAGCAAAGGGCAGTAAACAAATGCAATAAATACAAATAAATAGGTACGTTTCTGAGCCCAATTCAAAGTGTTGGTGTTGACCTTTCAAGCCCTAAACGGCCTCGGCTTAGTATACCTGAAGGAGTGTCTCCGCCCCCCTTGTTTAGCCCAGACACCAAGGTCTAGCGCTGAGGGCCTTGTGACAGTTCCCTCCCAGCGAGAAGTGAGGTTACAAGGAAGCAGGCAGAGGGCCTTCTCGATAGTGGCACCAGCCCTGTGGAATGCCCTCCCTTCAGATGTCAAGGAAATAAACAATTATCTGACTTTTAGAAGACATCTGAAGGCAGCCCTGTTTAGGGAAGTTTTTAATGTTTGATGTTTTATCGTGTTTTTAATATTCTGTTGGGAGTTGGGGAAACCCAGCCAGATGGGCGGGGTGTAAATAATAAATTATATTATTATTGTCATAATCATCATTATTAAAGGAAAGAAAATGGGGGAACACGTAAGAGGTGTAGGAGAGAGAGTACAAGTGTAACAAGCACACTTTGGGGTACACCGGGGGGAGGGGAGAAGAGAGAGAGAGGGAGGGAGAGGGGGACAGAGAGAGAGAGAGAGAGAGAGAGAGAGAGAGAGAGGAGGGATTAGCAGTGAAACTTCAAAGGCCAGCCAACATTTATGGAACCTTGCAGGCACCTGAATTCACCTTCAACAACTTTGTGTCTCACCTGACTAGCAATAGCTGAAAACTTAGCCACATGAAGAGTCTCATAGTATGATGAAGCACATGGGTTGATATTAACAATCATACAGGACTGCCCACGTCCTGTGAAGAAGCCTTGGAACACACGGGTGAGCTTGCTGTCCCGGAAGGGAACCACACTCTGCTTCAGCCTGTTAAGGATACAGGAAGAGGATTTAAGCTCCAGAAATGGAGCAGAAAAGCAGCAACCATAGCCGGCACCCCACCTGCCGGGAATCAAATTTGACAAACCCTACACACAACCAGAAACATCTCAAGTTGGAGAGGACATCCTACAGGAAGCGCTCCTTGCTGGGTTCATAGCTCCTTGCTATGAGGAGCTGTCAGACTGAGAGCTAGGAAGAGCTTTACCTGCTCTGCTGGTTCTGGCGCAGCAAAGTGAGGCAACGCCCCAACGTGTGCAAGGAGGTGTTGATGTTATTTGCCTCTTTCAGGCGGTCCCCGACTCTCTGTTCTTTGCAGCGCTCTGAGCCGGCCAGGTCACAGAGGGACATCCTGGGGAGGAGGGAGGGTGGTGTCAGTATCGGGATACAGGAAGTCTAATCCTACTAGACCCAAGTGTTGCATTCTTCAGGTTAGAAATCCTGCACACCAGACATGTCAACCACTGCCAAATACACCCAACTAAGGGAGGATTTGCTGAAACAAATTTGGAAATTGGGATGCAGAAAGGGGAGGTACGGGGAAGTCAGTGAAGTAAGGTTTAAGAAAAAAGGATTTCAAATTATACATGTTTGTTTATGTGTTTGTTTGTCTGTATTGTGCATTGTTTGTGTTTATTTAAATTGTGAAAAACTAATAAAAATTTTATTAAAAAAACCACAACAAATACACCCAACTAAAACCCATTAATTCCACGCTATGGAGGATTTAGGTAGCTCTGCTTCAGGTAAGCAAAACGTGGGACTAATTATAGGAGATTTTCATTCCAGGTCTGGCACATTGCAGGGATACTGGAAAAGCCCCTGAAATCTTTACACTGACACATACAGTGGGTGTCTGTCTGAGAAGTGCCCATTGTGACGAGGGAGGGGGGACACTCTCCCACACACCCCATTTCCCCCTCTGAACTCCCCTACCCTTAAATGAGATTGCCCTTCAGCCAACTGACAGGGAAACTCATAATTCTGCCCTTCACTGCATACAAAAACTTTGACTTACTCGCTGATCTTTGGCTCCATCCCACTGCTGCTTTCCTGGAGGTGCAGAATGCGAATGGAGAAAATGCTGTGACTGCAAAGAGAAAAAGAGTAATGAAAACCAGTAGCTTGGGCTCAGATTGTCACCCCCATTCCCTATCTCATAGACACCCACTTGCCCTCCTGCCTCCATGGGCCTTGTTTACTTGTGCGAAAGACACACTTTGCCCATCCTGAGACATGCACTTTCACCCCACCACTCCGCTAATAAAATTATGGCACTGTTACGGACCTGCGGCTAGAATGCTGGTTCATGTGGGTGCTGGCAACGCTCTGATTTCTCCTGCCCAGTTTCAGCAGTTTCCAGGCCTCAGCAGCATCTTGAACATTGATCCAGTTCAGATCTGGGAACAGGAATATGTGGCTTTAGGCTTCACATCTCTACGAGGGATCACCCTCAGCAAGCAGACAAGACCCTATTTCGTTACACAGTCCAGGTTACCAATGCTGCCACCCACAGACTCCAGGCTTATTGAGAGGGGACCAAGCTACGGGAAAACAGCTGGCTGACCCACAGCTACATCCTGGGTAAGCTGGCTAGTCTCTACCTTTGACATAGGGGTTGCCGGTCTGATCTTCGCACAGCCGCAAGCTGGGCCTCTTGCAATTTGGGCCAAGTGTGGTCGTCTCCAGCAAGTCATAAATCTGTTCATTGTAGATCTCAAAGAAGGAGACCCAGATGGAAAACTGCACATCGTCTTGTGCCAGCACCGAGACATTATCTGGGTCAGCCCAGCGAGGTCCTGTCTCTGTCAATGAAAGCCAAACATGTATTTTGCCAGTGACTGCCACAGCCCACAGCTTGCCTCAGCTGAAGTCCATCCAAAATACATGTTGTCCCTTCCCAATGCCCTCGCCTGGCTCCCCATTAACTTTATAATTTTTTCTTCCTGTTTTAACACACAGCAGTTGCCCTGCTAAAGAAGGCCATAGGCACCTGCCCTTGCAAAAATTCTCACATGCCTCTGAATCTGCCTTGATTTTAAGACTCCTGTAAGTCCCTTCATTGCTAGCCCACTCACTCTTCTGGAGGCCTTTCCATGCCCTCACTGGTGTGAAATTCAGAGAGAGGGGTAAAATACAAAGCTTCTACTGAATGGTAAATATGGTTTTATCAACAGTCCAGCTTTCTACTTTGTAGTTTGTGACAGAAGACTGGCTTTGGCCATCAAGCAATAGCCAAGCCAAAAGCGATTTGGGGGAATATTTTACAAGCCCCTCCAGAGGAAGCCCAAAGGCCCTCTCCTGTAAAGCCCATCAATGAGTCCCCATAAACCACCCCAACATTGTTATAAAATTTATATATGGATGCTGTCGCTAGATATTTTCCCCCTTTGCTCTCTTGTGGGTTGGGTGGCCCTATCTATTTTGAGATTCCACACCTCTTGAGGTACTTCTCAGCATTGATCGTGACAATTAGAAAACCACCTGTCCCCAAACAGGTGGCTCAGGGCGGTAGGTACCTTCTAGCTGGCTGGTGCTTGTCAGGTTGGCAGACTGGCAGCTGTAAGAGAGGCCACCTAAGCCACTGTCAATGCTTCCGCTTGTGCCTGCTTGCAGCTGGGATGCAGTGCTGTGACTTTTATTCAGAGAAGTATACAGCTCCTCCTGTAATTCCAAAGGAAGGAAGGAAGGAAGACCACTGAGTTGCCGATCAGGGCATTTCTCTTCTTATAACAGGAGACTCAACAAGCAGGAGGGACACTCACCTCCTTCATCTTGCCGCAAAGCAGGGCCTGCTTTTTCATTTCCTCCTGTCGAACCTGCTTGCTGTCCAGCCAGATCACCTCACTCGAGAGGAAGGGCTTCAGATCCATGGCCCGGTACAACCGCGTCCCAATACTATTGAAAATGATGGCCAGGGAGCGAGGCAGGATGCCCGCATCAGCACCACTACCTGCAAGTCAAAGAAGAAGGGAGCAGACACTGAGACAAGTGCCCCCCGCCACTAGGCAGAGGTGCTTGCCTGAGCCAGCACAGACTGAGTGCTTCTTACCCTGGATGGTGTAAGTCTTCCCTGAATTAGTGACGCCATAGGTGTAAACAAGCCAGTTCTGCCCATGGAGCACACCCTTCACCACATCCTTCATCGTTGCATCAAAGAAAGCCGCCTGGCCCACTTCTGGCCCAAAGATCTGCAACCCCAAATGTTACAAGTTAGTACCGTTAGAGAGCAGAGAAAGGGAACCTGGGGCCTTCCAGACATTGTTGAACTACAACTTCCATTATCCCTGACCAGTGTGGCAGTACTGGCTAGGGCTGATGGGAGTTGCAGGTCAGAATAGGAGGCAGGCCACACATTCCCCCTCAGGGGGTTAGAGTTAGGCAGTAAAACGAAAAGGGGAAGGGTTGCCCCTGCTTCTCCACTTTTTCCTTAGTGGAGGCCTGCAAAATCCTTAAAAAAAACAACTGGTGTCCATGTTGAATCCTACATAAACCCAAGATCCAAGTATGTACCTGAGTGAAGGTGAATTTGTGCACCGCCTGACCAAGCCCCCGTTCAATGTTTCTCATGGTGAAGGAATCCTTTGGTGCTTTGAGAAGAAGGGTCTCAGAATCGTCAATACAGGCGCAGCCCTAGAGAGGACAGTTAACATTCTGCATTCAACATTATTTGCCACCGCAGCAGCACCCCCTGATACTAGTTTAAACATTTATGGCTTCCCCCAAAGAATTATGGGAGCTGTGTTGTTGTTGTTTTAAAAGGTGCTGAGAGTCGTTAAAAGCCCCTATTCCCTTCATAGAGCTACAATTACCAGGATGGCTTAACAAGCGACCCTTCTTTATAAGGAACTCGGGGAATTGTAGCTTGGTGAGGGGGATAGACTGGGGCCAGGCTACTCTTCCCCTTGCCAGAGAGCGAAAGGGGGCAACCTCCTGGTGTGATTATACCTCTGGATAAGGGCAGAGACCAGTGTCTATCCCCTCCCAGGAGATTGGCAAAAGCACCCCCCCCCCACACACACCTTAGATGCTGGCCCATGCATTGCCTATAAACTCACTTTATCTTCCTGTTTCTCCATCTCGGCTGGTGTCAGGGGTCGCACTCTTGCATATACCTTCACTTTTCCATTGTCATCAGAAGCGGCCTGTGGAGAAGCCACATGTGACTTTTAGGTTCATACTTAGGAGAGGTAGGCAATACTAGCCCATTCATTTTGCTGTTTTTTAATTGTTTTGAAACCAGACCAGAGGTAGCCAATCAGATGCTTTTCAGACACTGTTGGTCTACAGCTCCATCTTTCCCAACCATGGGTCCTGCTGGACAGGGCTGATGGGCAGCTGCAGTCCAACCATATTAAAGAGCATCACATTGGCTACCCCTGAGAGAGCACAAACAAGGGTTTTAATTCTTTACCTCACTGCTCTTACCTGGTCACTGCTTGAAGAGATGGCAGAGAACTCCGCCAAGAGGTCTCGGCGCAAGCCAGCCCCACATTCTGCCACAGTGGACTCCAGCACAGGAGAAGTGACAGCTTCTTCATCAGATAACAGCCCTACTGGGGAGGCCATAGCGGCTACACACTGATGCTGCAAGAGAAGCCCATCATAGGATGAGGAATAGAAAAAGAAGCGCAAGTTCCACTGCCAGACTTTGCCACCTGGTTTCCAGGTTCCTTGCTACTTCTAAATAAACTGTAACAACACTTCCTATAACTGCAAAATGTGTGATGCCTATGATAAGGATATAATCTTGGGGTACAATACTGAAACCGTTTCCCAGCTTCGCTAGGGCCTAGCCCTGTGGGTTCTGAATCAGTCAGGTTCAAGCAAGAAACCATAGCCGGACAAATCGAAGCAAAACAGCAGCTAGGAAGCCTTGATCGCTTTATTGTTGCAGCAAGATTTCTATTCCCAAACTAAAACAATGAAGAAGAAGCCCATGATGTAAACAAAATCTGTCCTTATTCCCTTATGGGATACACAAGAGCCCTTATGGAGTCCTTTGTAGGTTCTCCATCGGTAGGAGAAAATAACAGAGGCCAACCAGAGAATATTGAGAAGCAAAGCAGCTAGGAAGCCAGATCTTTATTAACTGTTGCAACAGGGTGCTCCCCTCACACACAGGAAGAGAGGAGGAGGACCCAGAACAAAGGTGTGCCCAGACATTTTGAAATTCCCTGCTCTGGAGCGCAAGACCAGCCCTCCATACATCATACATACATCACAGAAAAGGTGATCTACAACAGACATTTGAATGTTGTTGTTTCTGCTGTCTGCCAGGTTATCTGATAATGCCTTATCTGATTGCCTTTTCTGGTAGTCTGGCTATTCCTTTGAGATGGTAATTACTTAATTCCTGAGACAATGGGAAGGTCCCCCCCCCCCCCCGCAGAGAAACATTTGGTCAGTTTGGGAGTCAAAATGGTTTCAGGACTGTCTTCCTGTGCTGCTTCAGACATGTGGTTTATGTACGTGTTTGCTTGGTACATTTATGAACATTTATTATTTATATAAGACCTTTTTATTACAACCTCATCAGAAAAGAATTAAATTAGAGGATAATTACCATTAGCACAAACAACCCTCACAACCTCCACTAGCCAAACAGTAGATAAGATACCAGCAACATACCTCGGCTAGAGAAGCATTGCATTCTAGGGAAAACTAACTTGAAAAAAATCCGGAGGTACCTTACCTGACCACTGCTCCATCTGGGCCCAGTATTGTCTGGTCTACCTGCTGAGAGCAGCTCTCAAGGTTTCAGAGAGCATCTTTCCCAGTCTGTGCACTACCTGAGGATGTCAGGGACTGAACCTGGGACCTTCTGTATTCAACACACGTCAACCAACCAAGGGACAGCCCTTAAGTACACTCCCAACTACATATCCTCAGAAATAAATCCACTGGGACTTAGTTCCAAGGAAGTGGGGTTAGGACTGCAGCGAAAACACTATCATGTGGGCACTTTGTTTCGTTATGGGAGTGCTAGCAAGTGCATTGTTTGGCTCAGACAGTATTGTAGCAGCAACAAATGTGACCCTCGTGCGAGCGTAGCTTCTTTAACCAGCTTCTGCAAAGGGTTATTTAAAAAGAACATGCCACTCTACCCAATCTGCCTTTGGGATCCCCCTCTTCCTTTCCCTATGAGAGCAACTTAATTCAGGAGACCCGCCTCAAGCCTAGCGCCTGTAACGTATCTTCCAGGTCCCATAAGGTAAAGAGGAACTGAAATAAGATGGGAAATAAATGCCTAGAATTACGAATACGACTGCCAACCTAGTGAAAGGGGGAGGTTTTCACGAGTAGCCAAAATGAGACATGCTGAGCGCTCACATTAGGAGGGGCAGCGGGAGACTTAAATTACCCGCCGCGGCCGTTGCAGAAGGAGCAACTCACGCCCGAGCCTCGTTCTCCCCGACACCAGTAGCAAGGATTGAGTCCAAAGTAATTCTCCCCCCTCTCACCAGGCTTCCCCCCGCTCCGTGCTCTCCTCTGCCCGGCCCGCCAAGCTTGGCCCGCTCGATCGCCGGCGTCCGTACGAGCCACAATGGAGCCCTCGAAATCCTCTTCTGCTTCTCCTGCTCTTTCAAACCTCGCGGTCGGCCCGATCAGCCAATCAGGACGCGCAAAACTCAGCGGCTAATCACCTCTCCGGGGCGTGGCCAGCGCGGAGCTTAACGCGAGGCTCTTTCTCATCCTGGCTCTTGTCGCATACTGTAGTTCAGCCTCAGTCTGGGAGGAGTGGAAGAAGGAGCGGGCAGGGTCTTCCCCCCTCTGGTTCTTCTCCCTCTATTAAAACCCTTCTGGGCCACAAAATATGCCCCCTGCCACCATTCCAGTGCCAATTTTTGCCCCCACCCACCTCCAAATATCTCACAACAAGTGGGGGGGGGCTACCTTTGGCTGCAACCCCCAACAACACAAACTCCAAGGAAAAGGAGAGGATTACTTCACAGCCAATCACAGTGGAAGGTGAGGGACCCTTCAGACATCGGGAATTGCACAGGCGAGCTATATGAAACCTGCATCCCTGACTTCCTCTCCAGTCACATTTTGATTCCTAACTCAGCTTCCAAAAGACTGTTCCTTTTTTATTTTATTTTTTGGAAAAAAAGGAAGCTCAGAATCTTGGGCGCATTGCAGGCATGGGCCCTGATGCAATTCCTCCAACTGCAACATAGTCTTGCCCAGATCCCTTACACCAGGAATGGGGAACATTTTTTAGTAAAAAAAACCAACCCACATTACAGTGATACCTCGGGTTACATATGCTTCAGGTTAGAGACGCTTCAGGTTACAGACTCCGCTAACCCAGAATAGTACCTCGGGTTAAGAACTTTGCTTCAGGATGAGAACAGAAATCATGATCCAGCGGCGCGGTGGCAGCAGCAGCAAGCCCCATTAGCTAAAGTGGTGCTTCAGGTTAAGAACAGTTTCAGGTTAAGTACGGACCTCCGGAATGAATTAAGTACTTAATCCGAGGTACCACTGTATATCAAGGGAAAACTTCCAGAAGCCATTTGCCAGTGGTGGATGGGGCTAGAGATGACAGTGGGTGAGCAAAAGGTGCTACTCTTACCTTTATATGATAGGCCGCATTCCAGCCACACAAAAGACAGACATTTCTACACTCATACGATGCCATCCTGGCAAGCTAGCTTAAGGACATACCAAAGCACTTAGGGAGGGATGGAGAAGTGGATTAGGAGGGGATGTGGCATCTGAAGGATCCTTAGGGCCACAGAGAAGCTTGGAGGGCCGCATTTGGCCCTGGGTCTGAGCTTCCCACCCCTGCCATACATGGATTTTATCTGGTAGCAGCCCACCAGGTGCTGGGGTTCTGCAAAATAGTTTATGCACCAAGCATTGCACACCCTACCTGCTGCTAGGGATGTTTCCTTTTAACCACATTCACCGTCAGTCACACACACACACACACAGTTTCTCCCCAGTCCAACTTTAGCTTCTGCTGCATTATGCTCAAACTCTGTGGGACAGAGAAGAGGCAGAGTCTAACAGTTTCCTGGTACTTTGCAAAGCCGCTGTCATTATATCTGGACTTGTCATAAAGGTGATCCTGTTTTCACAGGTATAATTGAAGTGAAGCGTAGTGTGGTATTTGTTTTCCCTTTTTCTTTCCTCGTGGTCATTATCTACTCCTCTCCTTTTATATTAGGCATTCACAAATAATTTATCATTATTGGTGGAGAACTCCCAATATCTCTTACGCCCTTGCCAAATTAGGCCAAGCCTAGTGATAACTACTTGGTAACTAGTAAAGGTGAGTACAATGGATGCAGCTTCAGAGAGTAGTGTTCTGCTAGGGAGGCATGAACAGACTTCATTTGTGCCAGTGTTGAAACCAACAAAGCTACCTTGCTTGGGTACTAACAGTGGCATCATGTGGGTTTTGGTTGTTGTTGTTTTTTGCCTCCAAAATAATGTTTGCAGATAACTGCATGCTCTTTCAGTTTTAGAATTTTCTAAAAAGAAAGCCAACACAGATTTTTAAAAGAAATCTTTCGGAATCTAGAACAGAACTGTTCTGGAACGGTAATACACAACATAACATTTATTTTCTGGAAATGTAAGTTCTACAACCCCTTGTTGGTGCCTGCTACCAAAAATGGGGCTTAGCTTTCGGGGACAACAAGTCTTGCCTGTGTTATGGCTTGTAGGTTCTTTAACTTTCTTTTTCATCCATTAAACTTCAACTGAGACTCCTGGGTGAGGACAAGACAACACGGTTCCAGGAATAAACAACAGGAAAAAACATAGTATCTGTAGTCTAAAAACTGACTTTTCTAATACATATAAACCTGTTATGACTAATACTTTGGGACATATAATAGATAACAAAAGCTCTTAGGGAAGTGGAGGGGCATCAGACTGCTGAACTGTGGTTATCTTAACAACTTTTCTGTAGAGCCAGACTGAAGGTATCAAGGTTGAAATCCGGCTTCTGGGCTAGCCTGATTCTTCTGGCTCCTCAACATCTATAAATCGAAAGAAAGACAGTAAATCTCCCAGTTCCCTAAGGATTTATCATGTTCCAGAATAGCCTGTATCTATGCCTACATAAACCTCATTACGAAGGGCTGCAGAAAATACCAGGTTCAATCCCTGGCATCTCCAGGCATCCCGTCTGACATCTTGGAGGGCCGCTGTCTATCACCATAGACAATGCTAAGCTAGGCAGACCAATGGTCTGACTTGATATAAGGCAGTTTCCTATGTTCCTGCTTAGGGAGCCGAGGGACTTTTTAATAATCTATATGCCTTGCAGGTTGGCAGAAAATTCTACTCATTATTGGGAAATCTAAGGAAGAGGCTTTCACCTTGAGATGAATAGCACTCATGTTTGGGAGACACAAGCAGAGATGCCTTACCCAATAACATCCTGTGAATAAATGGTTGGGTTTCCACTCATTTGTTCCCTACAGGTATGGGAGCATGGCAAAGGGGAGGCTGATGTGGTTTTCCCCCTTTGAAGACAATCCTCTCACCTTCTCACAAAGCCCTGCATTTCCTCCGAGCACAGGAGTGCCTCGCCCAGCATCTGAAGCTGCTCCAGGACTTCTCGTTGCATCTCCAGAGCAATGCGATGTATATGGTGGTTGGAGTTATTGTACATGATGGCATTCTGGAACATCAGCATGAGATCCCGCTGGAACTGCACCATATTCTGAATGCGGCCCTTGGAGAGGCTCCTCTTTATGGAGGAAAGATCGGCTGGCCTTCAGAAAGGAGGGAGAAGTAAGTTGCAATTGTCTGTCATTCTGTCAAAGTTGTTAAGAAAAAATTACATTGTCTCTCAAAGAAGGATTTGGGCGGTTATAGATTGGAAACTAGCAGAATTTTAACTTGTCAAAGGAAATATCCAATCCTTAGAGTAAGAATTTCTGTTCCTCCATCAGCGGGTGGTGGCAGTTACTGGCTTGTGTTGTACAGTGGATTTAATCTTCAAACATACTTTTCTTTGGTTGAAATCAGCCCCTTCCCTCAATTTGGATCAGGTATATGATGATTCTGGGGGTGCGTTTAACCCTTCACATACCCATACTGCTTCTTAATACATAAATCACACACTAAAGCTGCTATTATCCACAAAGTGGGTAGATAGGAAGATGGGTACAATACAGGCAACTGTCTTTTCTCATCTAAATAATAGCCTCTGGGGGAGTGATTCGTGTTAGGGAATCTGCCCCAGTACTGAAGTCCCAATCCAAATCACATCCTCTACCTAACTGCTTTTCAATCAATAATAATTGTTGGGTGGGTAAGGGGAGGGAATGGGAGACTGACTCATGAACCTCATCGATCCCACCATTGCATCCAGGAAGGCTTCTCCTGATCCAGATGTTATGGAGTAATAGAGCTGAGTGTCATAAGTGTACTGATGGCATCTGGCCCCAAAATGCCCAATGACTGCTTCCCAACAGCTTCATGTAGGTATTCAATGGCATAGGGGATAAAATAGTGCCTGGCAGGATCCCATAATTTAACCACCAAAGGGGCCAAAAAGTACTCTCTCAATGTAGGTAGGACTGGAACCCCCCATTTCTCATTTCATGGAGCCAGTACAAGAGGCTATATGGACAATAGTATCAAAAGCAGCAGAGAGGCAGAAAAGCAAGAGAAAATCTGACTCAGTGCCATAGCCAAGCCTGAACCCAGATTGGAATGGGTTTAAATGCTCTGTGTCATCCAAGAATGCTTGCAGCCGCCCTGCCACTACTCTCTCCACCACCAAGAAATTGGTAGCTGCAACTGGATAGTAGTTACTCCAGGTCGAAAGGCCCAGGGCCAGTTTCTTCAAGTGTGTTCACCCCACCGTCTCTTTCAAGACAGCTGGAACCACCCCATCATACAATAAAAGGTTCTCCATGCCTTGGACCCAAGGAATCAAACTCCCTCTGGTAGATTTAAGAAGCTAGGAGGGACAGGGGTGAAGAGGGCATGTGGTCAGACCTATTGCCACCAGCATCTTATCCATATTAACTTGACTGCATAAGCTGAAACTGATCCTGTAACATATCATAGACTCTGGACAATTTGGCTGAAACTGCAACCATGGCAGTTGTTGTGACTTGTAGCCACTCCACAGCCTTATTCTCCATACCAGCTCTCCCTCCACTTTCTCAGCTGACCTTTTCACCACATCTTTGTAACCAGGAGCCTGCTTCTCGGAAACGGGCTTCAGAAAGGGGCCGCTGTATCTAAGGGGGAGACAGAGATGAAGAGAGCTAAATAGGCTTCCCCATGTGCATTACACAACCCCTTGACTCACCACCGGACTTCATGCCACACCCTTTTCTGTATCTCAGAATGACTGGTGGGGATGACAGTGATTGGCAGATGGAAGTCAATCAGCTAAGAAATCACAATATAACAATTAGAAAGGAAGGGTGAAATGCTCAGGGTAGAACCATGCACAGGTTTGTGCTTTACAGGGGGCAGCTCTGAATGCTGTGTATGCATAATGTCAGACTAAGAGAATCAGGCCAGGATAGGCTGAGAAAAAGGGACACATTCAGCTGTTGTTCCATCTTCCAATTCTAATTACAGTCATACCTAATTACAGTCATACCTTGGGTTAAATATGCTTCAGGTTGAGCGTTTTCAAGTTATGCTCCACGGCGACCCGGAAGTAACGGAGCGCATTACTTCTGGGTTTCGCCGCTCGCGCATGCGCAGACGCTCAAAATGACATCACGCACATGCGCAGAAGCGGCGAGATGCGATCCGCAGATGCATGTTACGTTCTACTCAGGATGCGAACGGGGCTCCGGAACGGATCCCGTTCGCATCCAGAGGTACCACTGTATGGGGAAGGGCTGTAGCTCAGTGGAAGAGCATCTGTTGTGGTTGCAAATGATTGCAGTTCAGTCTCCAGACAAGTCTGAAAATGTCCCTAGTCTGAAATCTGGAGGATAGTTGCCAGTCAGAGTAGACAATGCTAAGCTAGAGGGACAAATAGTCTGATTTGGTATAAGGTGGCTTCCTACATTCCTAACCCTAATACATATAGGACACTCCATTTCCTCTGGGCTTCAGTTCTGGGATCCCAGTGTCCTCCCCCATATTTTCACCAGTTCTCTCCGAGCTTGATCCACAGATTCTTCTGTTGGAGCTTTGACTCCCTCAATATCCAACTCTGGTCTTTCCACACAGGCTTTAAAGTCTTAGGTTTACTCTCACTGTAGCAGTACTAAATTTTGGCACATATCCTCTATTTATCTATTTCCTCCTCTTAAATTTCAACCCACCCACCCCTCACCTTACACACATAGTTCACCCTCTTAATAACCACCAGATACAGGCAGTCGCTCCTGTTTACCCAAATCCACCTTGATAAATTTGATGCTGCTTGCCAAAAAAACCACAGGGTGATAATCTCAGAAGTGTATTGGATTTTAGTATCATGGAGCAAGTCTGATACGATTTCTGCTATTAAATTTTTTTTAGCAGATGCGGTAAATGCAATAAGCATGGTGCCTAGGTTACTGAATGTATAGATGCAACGCTACACCACTCCAAGAATTGAAACAATTTGAAAGAGGAAAACTGCAGCGTCAGGAAGTGGGACAGCAGGAGATTTCAGTCTAGAGCAGACTGTGCAAAAGGTTGCATCTCTTAAATTGGGGGGAGGAGAGGACCCTCACAGGAAGTGGCATGCAGACACAGACAAATCGCAAGATGCTCTTGAATGGTTAGTATCAAACAGCCATGAAGATGTGCTACTGTGGATGCAGCCTTAGTCTTCTTCGCCTCCATAAACCTTAATAACACACCTGTGGCCAGCCACCATCTTCCAGATGGACAACAAAGTTCTTTTGAAAAGCAAATGCTGCTGGAGAGGGTCATCTTGGCTCAGCCGCATCCTATACAGATAAGAAACGGAACAGATTTATTCCCATCAGGAAAAAGAAATTGGTGGGATGAAATGTGTTATTGGACCAGTGATGCAGCTAAGGATTGTTAGCCCCCGATGGAAAAAGAAATTTGTACAACTTACCAATGAAAGTTAGTAAATGAAGGGGTTAAGGAACACAGAACTGTAAATTTCTAGAGAAGGCCCAGCTAAGATACACCCCCTCACCTTCAGGGAGGGGGGAAGTATTGTTTGTTCCCTGCTCCTCTCTCCCTCTTCTTTTTGAATCATGCAACTGACCAGACACATGAGGCTGGCACCAGGGGCGCCGACTTATAAAAAATATTGGGGGAGCCCATGAATAATAAATAATGAATAATAAATGAAAGCTCATGAATAATAAATAAGCTCATGAATATGCAAATAAAGTGGCGCCGCCTCCTCGTGAGCGAATAGGGGAGAGCGTGCTGCACCTATTAATCAGCTCCGAAGAAAATTGGGTGGAGCTTTTGCTCGGGAGGGAGGGCAGGAGGCATGCAGCCCGACCCTGTGCATTTTGGGCTGGGGGAGGGGCAGTGGTGGCGCTCTGCTGGAGGGGCGCCCGAGATTATTGGGGGGGCGGAGCCCCCCAAACGAATTTTTGAGGGAGCTCGGGCCCCCTCAGGCCCCATGGAGTCGGCGCCTATGGCTGGCACTCCCTGTCCAAACTCCACGCTTGAATGTACCCTTTTCGTATTTTGTACTCAGTAAGTTTTTACCTGTGTTGTTTTTGCTGTAGCATTGATTGATGCATGAGTGTGACCTTTACTTAATATAAGTAAAGCATTTAAACTTATGAAAGTTTGTGCTCTATCAACTCTGAGAATGGTAGAGACAGGGGAACACAATTAGTACCCAGTGCTTAATACTGGGACATTTAAAGGTCTAACAACCTATATTTGCCACGCTTTGCAAACACTGCATATATTTTAGTTTTAAACTCTGCTGGGGGCCCTTTTGACTACAGAGTGAGTCAGCCCCATGTTTTTTTTAATTCAGGCAGTCAGCCGTTTTTTGTTTTCTTTTGTAATTTCCCCCACACATGGAATATCTGGATTAACTAGTATTCCCCAGTTATTTCCTAACAAAGAGTTCCCCACGCCTCTTCTAGAGGGAGCTTTAGGCTGCAACCTAAGCTTAGCTGGGAGCCAGGCCCACATAACTCAGTGGGGTTTACTTCTGAGTAGACCTGAGCAGTATTGCATGGTGAGATGACTGGCTACGCTTAAAGTACTAAGCCTGAAGAGCAGGTATGGTGCCATTTCTGAGCTTTGTGCCACCATTACTCACAAAGGCAAAGAAGCTGTACTTGTGGTAGGAGAGCTCATCAAGGGTGTTCCATAGGGACTGGAGTCATCGTTGCTGTAACTCAGGTGGAAGTCACAATCTTTCCAGTCTTCAGCTTGTTCTTCAGTGTGTTCCGCAGCCACTTCCTGGTGAACACAAAATAGGCATGAGCTGAATTGGCAAAGTAACAATTGGAATATCAAACTTAGGGCCAGATGCCCATGATGGAAGATACAAGGATTCTAACTGGGTGGATCCATCTTTTCTCCAGCAGTCACGCCCTCCCAAGCAACTTGTTCTCACTTTCCCCCTTCCCACCAACAATCAAGGCTAGCTCACAGATTTCATCTTTCCCTTGGTGCTTATCAACTTTCACTTCACTGTGCTTCTCCTTTCCAAAGAATATGACCTCTATCCCAAAATGGGGAGATGAGGCACAGAGACAGAGACCTAGTCCTAAAACTCGACTTGTGAGAGTTTCACCACTCACCTCTACGTTTTGTGGCACCCCATCCTTCAGCGTTCTCCAACTGAAGGAAGTATCATTTGTAAGCTCTAATGAGTAGTCATCTTCATCTGTTTCTCCTGCACTTTCCACAACGCTATGCGGCATCTTCTTTTCCAAATCCCCATCAGGATTGTCATCCTGAATCTGAGAGTCTCCTGACTCCTCACACAGATGCTGTTGCTCTTCCATTCCTTCTGCTTCCCAATTCATAACTGGCAACTCTTCTGAGACCTGAAATGCCAACTTTCCCCTTCCCTGGGAAGTAGCTCTCTTTTTCAGAACCTGAAGCTGACTTCCTTTAGCCACTTCCTCCTCTTGGTGGATCACAGATCCTTTTATGTCTCCTTCATGATCCAGCAATCCCCTTCCAGGCAACTCCCCAGCACTGCAAGGTGCCTGTGGACCCTGGGCCAGGTATGTGCTGCCAATGCAAAGCGGCTCCATCAAATGAGTTACCTGGAAGAGAGGGTGACAGGCTAAACAGCTTAAGACCATTACAGAATTAGTGACATTACAGAACTATATGCAGATCTGTCCATTCAACACATCTTTTGTCCTAATGGGCATAGGATAGAGACGCAGCCAAAACACAGAATAACACTCCATGGGCATGTGAATAGAAGTGCATCTGGGCAAAGACACCCTTCCACTTTTGAATTAGAGGGCAGGCACCAACCCTTGTCAACACATTTATCCTGAACCTCTATCTCCAGGTACTTTTACCCAATTGCATACAGAAATGGCCAGTCTGCGACGTGGACTGGGAGCACTATTTTTTCAGCCAATTGACAAGGTCACCCACCACCACCTCCGCCTTTTCCTCAACTGCACCCATCAGCAGCCATACCTCTGACAGGAACCTCAAGATAGCATCCTGCTTGTACCTCCCAGCCTCTTCTTGGTCCCCTCTGCTGGCATCTTCCCATGGCAGAGGACCACTCATTCCCAGCTGACTCTCCTCCTCTTGGCTGCTGCTCTCCTCGACCTCCTCCTCAGCAGTTTCTTCCCCCTTTCTCCAGCAGCCTAGTTCCAGGTCAAGATCTGAGCTAGAGCCTGGGGAGCCCTGGGGAGACTGGCAGCAGCTGCTCTTCTCAGACTCCGTGAAGAATTCTTCTTTGGACTCCAGCCAGGTCCACACGTGACCCATCTACAAGAGGTACACGAGATGGGAAGAGGGTTTGTCACTCGCTCACGTGCTAGCTTCAGATCAGATCAGGTGTTCGAGCAAGGTAGTAAAGGAGCCAAGTTCAAACCCTGAAATCTGTTGTGGTAATGCTCTCAGCTGTGACTTGAAAGAACTTTAACTAAAAATTATCTCTAGCTTCTAATTGTCTATGTGGTACTGCACATCTGCTAAGTCCCACAGCAATCCAAATGGTGAGCCAGGAGTGGGTTGCTGAAGTCTTGGGTTATATCACCAGGTTTGCTAGCAGTGGGGATTGGGAACAGGGCAACCCAGAAGTGGCTCAATGGCAGAGCACCTGCTTTGCCTGCAGAAGGGACCAGGATCAAACCCTGGTATCTCCAAGTACGGGTAGGAATGTCCTTTGCCTGAAACCCAATTGTATTGCTTATGCTGGGATCACTCAACTGGTGATTATCCAGTTATTCTTTTGATTATCCCTGAAAGATTCTTTGGGGTGGAGAAAATCAGTACAGTGGTGCCTCGCAAGACGAAATTAATTCGTTCCGTAAGTTTTTTCTTCTTGCGAGTTTTTCGTCTTGCGAAGCACGGTTTCCCATAGGAATGCATTGAAAATCAATTAATGCGTTCCTAGGGAAACCGCTTGCCAGGCTGGCGGTGCGGAGAAGGGCTTTTCTCCGCACCGCAAGCCTTCAGGACAGGTACGGGAACAGAGGGGAAGGCGCGCAGCGCTTTCCCTCTGTTCCCGGGGCTTGCGTGGGAGGAGGGTTTTTCCTCCCCACCGCCAACATTCAGAACAGCATTCTCCTCCTCCCACCCCAAGTCTTCAGGAAAGCCATCCGATGCCGGGCGGCGGGAGAAGGTGTCCCCCCCCGCCCGGCATCGGAGCTTCATTCCGATGCCGCGCGGCGGGAGGAGGCGTCCCCCCCCCGCCCGGCATCGGAGCTTCGTTCCGATGCCGCCGGCGGGAGGAGGTCCGAGGACAGTGGGGAAGACGCGCTGCGCTTCCCCGCTGTCCCGGAGATTTCCCTATGGGCTGTCGTCTTGTGAAGCAAGCCCATAGGGAAATTCGTTTTGCGAAGCGCCTCCAAAACGGAAAACCCTTTCGTCTAGCGGGTTTTCCGTCTTGCGAGGCGTTCGTCTTGCGGGGTACCACTGTAAGTCGTTTTTGCTGACAAAACCCGAGGGTGTCTTAAAACATTATGACGGTTTCTTATTTTACTCTCATTGGTGACAATATAAATTTTAGTAGACGCATGTTTTGAAGCAACACATTGAAGCGTTTGCGGAGATATCATGGTCGAAAGTGGTGGAGAAGCTGAGGTTGACGAGCCCTAGGTGGGTCCCCAGGGCTCTCTATCCAACTCTCAGGACTCTCCCCCCAGCCATTTCCCCTCCTCAGCCCACATCCCTCATGTGTTTTCTGTTCCTCCTCAGGCACTGGTTTCCATCTGCCCCACCCAGCCTGTCCCAGACTGTGACTTTGAGAACAGCAGCAGCTAGGAAGAGAGGATTTCAGGGATGTTTGTGGGTGGGTGGGTGTAGTTTTATAATTTGTGTGTTTTTCAATTTGATCCTTTTACATGATTTTGTATGTTTTATGGTTTTCATGCATTGTGATTTGCTGTTATTTTTATTGATTATGGATTGGTAAATTCTTTATTGTGGTATGTGTGAGCTGTTTAATTATTTGCTGTTGTTTAATTTTACTGTGTATTATTAGATCCTGATGGGTTGTTGATTGTTGCATTGTTTGATATAGGTTGTCTATTTTAAAGTTGTGATTTTTTTTATATTGATCAGATTGTTATTATTAATGCTTTATTATGTGTTGGAAGCCGCCCAGACTGTCGTAATAAAAATAAAATATTATATTATTTTCCTGTGCCCTCCTTGACAGCTTTTGCTGGGTTAAAATGTGTCTTGCTTGCTTGTATGGAGGACAGGTGTACTGTAGGTGTATAGAAACATCCACACAGTTGTAACGTAGCCTACTGTACAAAGGTCAAAAATAACATCCATTTCTCTGAGCACGTTTGTCTCTGGCTGCAGCCAACAATGACATGTCGCTCCCAGAAGGTATGAACCACAATGAAGGCCTCTGCACACCAGCTGGCTGCCCCTATAAGACCTAAACAATAATAGTTTCAAGTCTCTGGCGTCTCCAGTTTGAAAAGTGGGCAAGGGAGAAAGAGTTCTTAGGTAGCAGGGCTGGGAAGGGACACCTATCCATGATATTGGATCAGGCATGGAGATCTTGTTGTTAGACTCCAACTTCTATCAAGTGCAGTCGGTATGACCAATAGTCAGAGCTGACAGGAGTTGAAGTTCAACATCATCTGGAAAGCCACAGGCTCGCCATCCCTGCCTTGCAGAGTCACTACCAATGAGCATAGCTGTGCACAGCACATTTAATGAGGGTGTGTATGCAGGGGTTTTGCATTTTTTCCCAAGGATGAATATTTATTGAATACATAATCATAAAGGACACTGTTTGATAAATAAACTGAAGAAACTAAAATGTAACTTTTTATTATCAACTAAACAAAAAATACCAAATTTTTGCTGCCGTGATAACGAAATGTCATGACCTTTAAACAGATGAGTTAAACCAAATTGACCAAAACAGATTATGGTTTCATCATCTTCCTGTCCTAGGAAGGAGGCAAGTGGTGCTTGGAGGGAGACAGAGCCATGAGACAGACACAGGCAAAAGAAAAAGGCTGCAGCTTCTGCCTGCATCTGTATATGTAAGCAATTAGCTCCAGCAGCAACAGTAAGGAGGAAACTGCAGATCCATTCTAGGCTTTTTAGTCTGTCTCTCTGTCTGCTTCCCTCTTCCCCACTTCTGCCGCCTTAGTCTCTCCTCCCATAGCCACTTCCCTGTGGGTTGCGCCACCTGAGGCAGCCAGGCTGCTGCTCCATGCTCTCTCCTCCTTGCTATGAGCTCATGTTTTGAAACATTAGTGTGTCTGGGCACACATAGCACATAGCCAATGAGAAGAGACAGTACTGGACTACCACATGCCAGCAGAGGGCCATGGCCAACGTTGACGTTGACGTTACTATCCTGCATCTAGAGACAGGTAGAAACTCATATATCACAGCACTGGGTTTGATAGACTAGTTCAAAGTTCTCCAGAAAGACCAAAACTGCAATGAAAAATACAATTGTTTCCTTTTGCTCTTCAGCAACAGATCTCTGAAGAGCAAAGGCAACTATTTTTTCAGCACCTGGGCTGGGAGGAGAGACTTCTCTTTATGATGGGGAGGAAGATGGGAGCTAGCAGACCTGTTTGAAATTGCTTGACAGGTCTGATCTAGCTGATGGATTTGCCATTCTGGACTACGTAGTCAAAACATTGATTCACAGTATGTGTAGGTCTTTACAAACAAGTTTTTCTTAGAGAGGGTGGTAATATAAATAAATCAATGCAGCCAGCACGCCTTGCTCTACAGGATTCTCTACTACAGTTTATTATACACATTTACACTCCACAAATACAAAAAAATCTGTACACTTCACATTACAGTACGTACTAGCCACCAGTTGCTAGCTAATATGAGGACACTAATAGGACCCCAGTACTGCTGCCCTACAACAGGCAGTGGGGCTGCTCTCTTGTTTCTGGGATTACCCTGGTTACACATTCCAGGATGATAGATATTCTTTATTACTGACAGGTCAGCCCTTCCCTGTCCATAGCCATTTCATCCTCAGGATCAGGAAGGTTCTCATTTTGCTTCCTGGGTTCAGATACCAAAGACTGGGCTGTTTCTTATCTTCAGCATCATTTCTTCATCTTCATATCTGCTTCAATGGCACAACGCCTCCCTCTGGTTCCCCCATCCTAATCAAAATGCAAAGAGAAGGGAAGGCACTGTTATTAGCAAGACTGTGACAAAAGGAAAGACTGCTGGCTGCCATCTGTGTTGCCAGGAAAGACAGACTGCACAGACAGGCAGTACCACTTGCCTTCCTAAAACACAGAGGACTACTTTATGAAACCAGCTACAGAGTTTGCATGTGAACTCAAAAGGGGAAAGGGGGAAATGGACTTTTGGCATTGGCATATGTGATGATGTGTTTGCCCCATGTGAAAAGTTCCAAGTCATTTCTTTCAGTGGGCAGAAATGATGCTGACTAACATACCTGATCAACTGCTGCTCTTTACAGAAGTTCTCTTCCAGGTGGGTGACCCTGCCACTATCTCCCTAGCATGTCCTCACAGCGGCTCTCTGTGAATGTACGGAAGCTAGAGAGATCACTTCCATCTGCTGCCCACTCCATCTGGCTGCCTTTCCTCATGCTTCTCTGTCTTTAATAAATAGGCATTAGAAAACAATCCCTACCCGCATTCCCTTGGGTGGAGGATGAACCTGCCAAAACACATCTTTGGGCAGAACAGCAGCTTTCTTACTATAGGACCATGGCTGCATCCATGGAAACAAAACACTGTATTTTAGTGTTCTTGCAATGTACACTGTCTAGAACTATCCCATAGTTTGGAGGAGGCTTCAACACAAACTGTTGCAAGAAGTATGTATGAAACAGCAGCTCATATATAACTAGATTTCTCTTTACAGCAGGGGAAGCTGTTATTGATACAACCCTTCCTGGGGATCTTTTCCTCTGCAATTCTCAGAATAATTTCACAATTTTATTGTTGTGCTATGTCTTACAGAAAGCTGCTCTGAGAGTCCTGTGAGCTACGAAGGCAGGAACCAAGCTTTAGATGTGAACAATTAAATCCAACATAGGGGTGCAGAGAAAACAAGGGAAGAGCTGCAAGCCAAGGATATTACTCTGCAATGTGGACTTTAGTGTGTAACTTTACCCTTTATGCAAGAGTTGCCTTTTTAAATGTAGAGTCTTGTGATCTACCCAAAGCCAGAATGGAAGGAGAAAGACTGAAGAAATGAAAGGAAGTGAGCAGCCTGCAGCCAGAAATAACAAAAAGTCCCCCACTTTCCCCCAGACATCCAATCACGAAACAATACACTGAAGCACAAGGGGGTAGAGACATTTCATGTGTTTCAGCAACCCCAATATGACCATAGTCTGATTGTAATTTTAGAAAGCCCCTCATCATGCAGACACTGTCCCCATATTGTTATTGTGCTGCTGAAAGCGTAATCATTAAGTACTTACAAAGAGAGAAAGGAGGAAGGCAGGGGAGCCCATGGGGACACTGTCCTGTTAAAAGACAAACAGAAGTAGCAAATGAATTTGATGGAAATATACACACCCACACACACAGGAAGACAACAAGACAAGACAACGTGGCAGTCTAAACCATGGTTTCTCAAACCATGGTCTGGGACCCACCAGAGGGCATTGGGCCACTTTCTAGCATCCTCAGTGTCACAGCCTCCCCTGTGCTTCCTCACTTGCCTCCTAACTGCACTATAGCCTTTTGGCTGGACCAAAGGCAGCACCAGCAAATTCTAATCAGAAGGCAGGAAAGTTCAGGTGGGGAGGAGGTAAAGAAGGTCTCCCTCCTCTCAGGGAAAAGGGACAGAAGAGGTGTTGAAGGAAGTTAGAAAGTAAGATAAAAAATTAATATTTATTGTTATTATTGATACTAATAAGAAAATAAACAAACTGGGAATAAAAAAGAAGGGTCTAAGAAAGGAAAGCTATTATAGGAAGAAGTGAATATAAAAGGACCAGAGAAGAGGAATGAAACAGGCAGTTTGGGTTGGTGGGTGGGTGGGGAAATAAGTACAAGTTGAGTGTGAAAGGAGAATAAGAAGAGATAGGTAATACTGCTTTAAAATGCAGGTGCAGGTGGAAAGGGAAAAATATAAAAGAAAAAGACTTCTCCAATTAGAATATCTGAATCAGTGAATCTGGCTTAATATGGGGAGACAGCCACAATACTTGCAGAGTAATGTTTGTACTTAGCTTGAGGAAAGGTGAGCTATGGAACTCCTTGCAACATCAAGGACAGCAATTTGCTAGCCAATTATGGCAAGCTCTTCCTCCCTCTGCCACTTTCTGACTGGTTCACCTCAATAATGTTCAATCATCTCAAGTTGGTGCTGGGGGTAGAAATTTGAGAACCCCTGGTCTAAACCAAAAAAGCGTGTCTCAATTGGGCTCCTGACTTCAAGTTTTGGAAAAGTGACTTCTCTGTCTCTAACCCACCACTCAGATAACAGAATAGAGCTGCTCTTCACACACTGAAATGCCAGCCCTCCTCATTTGGTAGCAATCCTCAACTTCAAGGACAAATTATTTTTTCAGTGTACTAGATATTGAAAAACGCAGGATATGGGGGCAAGGGAGAGGGACTACCACAGCCATCTTTGTTATTAATTAAACTGAAAGGGTAAGCCCATTTCTATTCCGAATGAGACTTCTAAATGAAGGATTCCAAAGCTCCTCTACTCCCCCTCAAATGGATGCATCTATCAAATGGCTCAAACAACCTCCCCCAAACAAATCAAAGGTTCTTGTTAGCCCCCACCTTCTCTGAAGCATCTTGTTTCCGAGTGGAATCTCGTCCACGCAGACTTTTTGCACTGATCCCAGACTCAGACGTCTGCATGATCAACTGTGTGGCTAGAAATTGCTGCAAGAAACCACATAATAGCTATTAAGGTTCTCAACATGAATGCAAGTTTAGTGGCTTGCTACAGAAACAATGGAGGTAACTTCAGTTTACTGGTTTGTTTCTAAGCCTGCATTCCTTTTGATTGATCGTAGGAATGGTAAATCATGCAGGGATGGTCAGACACCAGGTTTAACCTCCAAGAGGATCTTAAAAGCTAATGAGACAATAAAGATGCCGCAATGAGCAGGCATCTTCTCTAGTGTATTCACTGCTTCCCATACAACATCAGGATAGGAACAGTGCCCCACTGAAAACTTCCAACTGTGGCTTTACCTGAATCTGCTCCAAGACATCTCGCTGCATTTCCACAGCCATGTGGTATACATCATGGTCAGAGCTGTTGTACATGACAGCATTTTGGAACATCAGCATGATATCACGTTGGAACTCTGCTGTGGTCCGGATTAGCCCATTCTCAATATTCTTCTTAATGGTTGATAAATCCATTGGCCTGTCAATAAAACAGCAGACAAACGTTACCGAAGAAATTAAATTTATTAATACAATCTAAAAATATATTTAAAAAGAACTAAACTAGCTGTTCTCCCCACTTCTGCCAAGAATCTGATCATTGTACCTGATCAACTTTATTAATGCTAGATTGAAGAGACTGTCCCAGGTAAATGCCGGCAGTGTCTGAAATCCGCAGGCTGACCGACATCCAGGACAGATCTGTGACAGATGGCATCAAAACTAATGCAAAAACGGGTGACTCACCTCTGTACAATACTGTGGTAACCTGGAGCTATATCATCGGTCACGGGCTGCAAGAAGACATTGGCATACCTGTGCAACAAAAAATGTGTAAGACTAGCTACTGAAAGTTTGAGTACATACAAGGTCAGTGGAAGTAACACAACTTCCACATGCAGAAGTACAAAACTGTTTTCAACATGCTCTCCACTCATTTGCTCAATATGCTATAGCCAAGAGAATTCTACACCTCAAAATCCACCTTCTATGACTGGAGCTACACAAAGAGGAAACTATACACCAGTGTTATATATGCATATTTTTGTACCAGTTCCATCAAACTGGCAAAGCGCAGTTGGGACTTGAAAAATATGCACATTAGAGCAGTAGCAGATATGCAGTCAAATGGATGTATTGTGGATTGCACCACACAAAGATATGACACCCGCTGAACATAGAAGACAGGCTACCAGAATTCTGCTGCAGATGCCCATTGGTTTTGGAATAATATGGTAAGATCACTCAATACCTTTTCAGTTTTCTCCCATAGCCATCAGTACCTGGCATGTTTTGAGGGTTTATGTTTCAATTTGACAGCTTAGTTTTTCAAAATTTCATGGCATTTGCCAGGTTTTGTACTAAAGACTCGCATGGAAATGCCTAGAGTTGCAACATTTAATTGATTAAAAGTTTTAAAATATATTAAACTAAGCAATTATTCAACTAAAAAGATGCCCAATTAATTAAGTGCAAGTACTTCTAAAGACTGCAGATGGCAAACACCCTATTAAAAAGAGGCATTCCCCTTTCTCTTCACACACAAGGAAATGCCTCTTCTAGAATGAATGTTTGTACAACAGACACATGCAGCAGTTTCTCCTCTTCCTACACCAGGGGGTAGGGAACTGCCAGGTCATTTCTCCCAAACCATGGCCACACACACACCCATCAGCTGACATCACTGGTGACATCAGCTGATGAGTGGGAGGACAGGGTCTAATCCTGCATAGGCTACGCATTCCCAGCAGGGAACAAGTCCACGCAGTCAAGACAGCAGTTTAATCACAACAGCTACTTCAAAGACTTTAGGATAGCTCCTGCACTCCCATTTGTGGCTCCAGAGGCTCAAACAGGAACGTGGGGGTTGTTTTAAAGCCTTCTGCAAGTCTATCCCCACCTTTTTAAAGTCCCCAATCTTGGAGGCTTGAATGGGAACTGCAGAGAGACTTGGAAAAGGCTTTCTGAGTCTCCTCCTGCTCCCATTTTAAGCCTTTGCAATCAGTAGCTGAAAAGGGGAGCGTGCAGGAAGACTTGCAAAGCACAAGGGATTTTGACAGGTGGATGGCCCTGCCAACCTGTCAAATTTGCCCCATAAGGCAGATCCTGATAAAAGATCTGGCCCATGGAGCCAAAAAGGTTCTCCATTCCTGTTCTACATACTCGGACACTGGATGCAAGTTGATTTACCTGTGATTGGCTGCTGCTCTCCAAACTAACATAATAGCCTTTTTCCAGATCTTCTGGGCCTGAATAGCCTCCTGATCCTCACTGCAAACAGAGCTGAAGAGAAAAAGGCATCTATTAGAAAAGGACACCCAAAGGCTCCTAAAGCAAAGCATACAGATTATGGCCTAGCAACTAACCACGATCTCCAACATCCATCCCCTCCTACTTCAAATTTATCTAAGTTAACAAAAAAGAAAAAGAAAATGTTTGCTGGTCTCCTAGCAAGCAAAAGTCTAACCTTGAGGCTTCTCCATACAGCCAAGAAGTAGTACAAGAAGAAGAAGAAGACTATAACATTGCATGGGTCTCAGCTAATTCACACTACATACCACTGCACAAAGGGTCAAAGTTAGTCTCAACTTTCAGCAGGCTAGTTGCATGTTCTGGGCTATCTAGTGAGTAGTTGTAGGTTCACCAATACTCACAACTGTGAGGAGGCGGGGCTGCTGGGAATGGAATCAGCCAAAGTGTGAGACTGCAAAGGCGCATTATGGATACTGAAGCCATCATCACTCTCACTCACAGGGGGCTCATTGTCCATTTCAGAGAGGTATCCCTCACCCTGATCTTCCTCTTTGGGCTCTTCCAGACTGGCAGCCTCACTGGCACCATCCTCCTCATCCTCTTCACCCTTAGATACAAGATTAAGATTCCAGCAAATCAAGTAGCACAACTAAGGTGCAGCTGCCAATAACAGCATCTGCACCAGCTGCCAAAGAGGACAGCAGAGGAAAAGGAAAAGCTATATGAGCAAACATCTGCTCCTAGCATACTAGGGAAGCATGATTAGGGAGAATGCCTTTCAGCTAACTTCCCCAGATGAGTCTATCTGCTTGCTGAGATTTACAGAGGGGACCCTGTCCCACTTCCCCACCCCATCTCACAGGGGCTTCACAGAAGTGGCAACTCTGTCAAAAGGCAGGTGTATTTTCCTCCCTCTCCTACGTTGGACAGATGGCAAAGCCCACCCTTCTCCATCAAGACTTTTTCAACAATTGAGGTTTTCAGCTTCTGCTACTTTACCCTTGATTTCTGTAATTTTATGCCAGCATCTTAAAATCTATGGATGGTATTGTTGCCAGGTTTTGCATGTTTAAGACGAAGGATGGTACCTCATCCTATTAGCACAATTATTTCCACTTTTACAACAGGACTCTCCCTACCCCAGCCTCCCCAAAGAGACCCTGCCCACAGGCTTACAATTTAGAGGTACACAACACAAAAGGGAAACAGACTGGATGGGAGAAAGAAAAAGCAAACTCAAGTTCTTCATTTCAAATTCTTCCAGTGGGCAGCTGGAGTGGAAAACTTCACGAACAGGTGCCAGAATTGCTGGTCTCTCAGCTGCTCAGATGATATGGCTCTGCACCCCCCCCCCCACTGCTGGATGTTAATGGCTGCTGCTAAGTGAGCTGAAGGAAGCAGCCTAGCTTCTCAGCAGAGCTGGTAGCAGCCCTGAATCCCTGCACCACTACTTCCCCCCACCCAGTGCAGCCTGCTGCCAGATATTAATTATATTGCATTTTGTTACACAATACTTTGTTCATTCTTTTGAAGGTCTTTGGCCAGAAAAAAACAGGATAGGAATAAATATTAACACACAATAGCACAGCTACAAGGGAGGCCCGGATCTCTGCCTGCAGAAAGATTAACTCAACTTTTCCTTTTCGTCTGTAATTTTTGAGAACCTGGTATATATTGGGATCACACTTTAAATTAATTCTGGCATTCTCCACCTATGGCCTCAGATGCAAACAGCTGACAACTACTTTCATTCTGCATGTACGTCAATAAATCTGAGGGTAAATAAAATACCTTCAGTTGGTTCTCAAAAAGAGCTTGGGCTTCTTCCTTCATTGATTCTGGAAGGGGGGAAAAGGGGAATTTTTTTTAAATCCAATAATTTCAGGCAGTCAGATACCAGCCTCCCTCCCTAGCAGTGTCACAACCAGTTCCCCCTTCCCCAGCAAGCCAGTCAGGTTACCTGAAAGCTCATATTTGTGGTGAAGATCTGCTTGTGAGGAATCTTCACTTGCACTTGGAGCATGTGGGGAGGACGTATCATCATCAGGGGGAAGCTAGAAAGAAAAGAATGGCCTAACATGAGCAACAGGACCAGCTTCCTACACAACTCAGCATTAAGTCATATTTTATGCCATCAGGACTCTAAAAGCAGACAGCAATTGAACAATGAAACAGCTGCATCCACAGCAAAGCTCTGCATACCTGAGCAAGTGGCTCCCCAAGGATCTAACATATGGCCAAAACTGTGCATATGCTGTAGCCCCACAAGTAAAAAGAAATGGAGAATGAAGTGTTCAGCTGACTGTGAATCCAGATTTCAATGATAAAGAAAGGGTGACTGCACAATATACTTGGTAATGTCTTCCAAGTGACAGGGATAGTTGAAGAACATTCCCGAGGGACTGGGGACAGGGATTCAGTACTCACTGCCACTCCCTTCTGGCTAGCAAGACAAGAATACCCATAACCCCTGCCCCAATTTCAGCAATCTGCATAATCTATACATGCCAGATTTTTATTTGGGGTAAATCTAAGAATGCCCAAGCACAGATTGCACAGAGTGAACACAGTTAGTTTGTCTAGTCAGTTTGGCTAACAAACAAATTGGCTTGTTACTGTGGACTAAGCATACGTCTGAAAAACAGCTTCAAGTTAGGGGCTCCCTCTCTCCTCCCACACCTCATCTATCAACCGATTCCCCATTCATGTTATATCCAAGAAGCCTCTTGATTGATTTACCTCTGTCTTCACTGTGCCATGATCCATTTCAACCTTTGAGGATTCCATCTCCATTTCAGAGCACTCCAGACCAGCAACCCGTGTCTCTTCATCTTCAGGGGCTTCACTTGTTCTGGTTGCTAGTGCAGAAGCTTCCTCAGGGCTCAGATGAATCTGTCCCTGCTCAGAAGGTTCCATCTTTATTTCTGTTCCCAGATCCCCAATGCTCATCAGATCTCTGATCCCCTTAGCCTCCGATTCCTCACAGTCTGGTCTCTCCTGCTTTACAGTCACAGCCATTGGGGGGATCTGACTCTGCTTCTCGTGCTCCTGTTGGATTGGGTGCTCTCGTTGGAGTGGGTGCTCCCAGGGGTCGGTCAGTGACTGAGGATCCTCAATCTCATCGCAGAAAGCCTCTACTGCTGCTACATCCAGGACTTCAGAATGGTCGTCCACCTTTACCAACAGCGATACAGGCAACAATCAGAGGCCATGAGAACAATGGAGATGTAAAGAAAGCCCTTGCACTACCCCGTCTATTCAACAGGCTAGGGTGCCAAACACAAGGGGTGAGGAGAGGTCTAGTTCACATGTCACATTAAAACAGTAATTTAAACAATATGAATGAGCAGCATGCTACTACACGCTGCTAAAATTGTGGGTGCCTCATGACTCTCCAGTTGTGCTGGGTATACCTTGTAGTGTCACCTGAACCCAGCAAGGTTTAACGCTTGTTTAAAACAAATGAAGTTTATTTTAACTATGGTTTCATGTGATATGAGAGGCATGACCAAACCTCTAGATAATTTTACCTTGTCTTCAATGATAGCTATGATGTCCCCAACAGTCTCAAAGTCCAGTTCTTCCCCCGTGTAGGAAACTGCAATGTCCATCTTCTCAGCCAGATCTAGGTCTTCCTTCCCATCAATGCTGTGGTCTTTGGAAGTCCCTACAGCACCAGATGCCCCAGAGCCCAGGCAATCTTTCTTGATGGAATCAATGATCATGGAAATCTCACTGCTGTCCATTGACACTGTCACAGTGTGAGGATCAGGCACTGCTTCCATGGAAACACAGGTGTTGGGCTGACTCACTGGACAAGAGTGACAAGTCAAGTGAAAGCCTGGCAGCTGCAGCAACCAGCAGCATGGGTCAGATCAAGAAAACCAAAACACATTCTACAGCCCCAAATAAAGGCACATGCAGGCTGATGGCCCCTATTTTCCCCACCCTCCCAAATGATAAGAGTCAGAGCAGGAGCCATCACTTAGCATCGGAGTCTAGCTCTATCCCGCTCGCTCGCTAACTTCACCCCCGATCATCTTTCCTTTATCAGTTCCTGCACCCTGCCTGAAATACAAGGGGGACTCTTCTCAACAACCTTGGGCCTCTGGCACAATAAATCCCAAAATCAACCACCTGGCTACAGATTTTAGAGACGCCCACAACCCACATAGACCTTCTACCGAATCTAAGAGGGAAAGTCTTCTGCAGGGTAGGGACGGGCATACGAGTGCAAGGACGCACCTGTCGCTACACTTTCGGGAGTTGCAGCGGGTGGCACAGCAGCTGGTGCTTGTAGCGTGGGCACCATGACTAGAGTTGCCTGAGACACGGACTCTACAGGGGGAGGCAGGAGTTTGCCTGGAGGTTCACTGGCAACAGCAGAAAAGGAAGCAAGCGATGTGGTGAATTGCGCTGGACCAGCTTCTAAAAGGCGGGAAAGTGTAGGAGCACCTAACAAAAGTGTGAAGAAGGGGGAAAGCACATTAGCCAAGAAGCTACAGAATACTACAGAGCAAGCAATCCTTGGGCTCTTGACCAGCTCATGCCCACCAGGGTTGCACACGCCGACACAAGTCACAAAACGGACCACAGAGAGCTGTCCTGGGACTCACTTAGAAGGGCTCAGGAGCATATACAAGCAAGGATCACTGTGTGCTTTTAAAAGAGGAAGGGCAGAATTTTATACCACTAGAATAAATCCTAATCTGGGGCAAAACAACCACATTTTCGTACACTGAACAAATCATAGGAGGTTTTCATAGCTTTCCCTTTATTTGCAAAACCTAAATTCAATTTTCAGTATTTAAAGGTGTGCAGAATTCACAATATTTTGGTATAGATTAAATAGGATAGGGGAAAGAAGGGAGTGAGCAAAGTTTGGCTGAGCAACAATGCCCAAGGGATAGCAGGATTCTGGAGCCATGGGAACTAGTAAAGTATAAAAGGCTTTCATTGAAGCTCAACACAAGTCTTCTGCTGAATCCGGAGTGTTTAGCAGACTTGGAACCCACATTTCTTTCCTTATAAGGTTTATCATTGCGAGAATGATCTTCAAAAAACAAGGAGGACCAAGCTAGGAAGGCAATTTGGCATCAATCAAGATCTTATGTCATGTAGCAGGGCTGGAGCAGACAAAGTCTGATGCAGAACTCTGAAGCCAAGCCTGTATATGCACCATGTTAACCCTGCTCTGGGAGTATTTGCACCAAGAGAAGGTGAATTCTGCAACCAGTATAGAATACAAAGATTTTTCTTCCGATCACCTCCCCAACACCTGCATTTTCCTCAGGAATTACATACTTTTAACATTGTTTTAAAATGGGCCAGAAAACTACTTTTTTAAAAAGTTGAGATTCTCAGGGTACTTTGTGCTGCACTTGGCACCAATCTTTATGTTTGTATTATCCTTTTGGATTTACAAGGGGTGAGAAATTGGATCACACTGGAGAGCTGGATCCAAAAGTGGCTGAGCCTCTTTGGGTTAATTAGCTGACGTCATAGGACTTTATGTGACAAGCTTCAAACCCTGGCTCCAACGGAAGATTCAGGAATATATTCACACTTTTTCTTCTCTTATTATTATTAAACTTTTCCTGCTTGAACTTTCTTGCACTTGATGCCATAAGACGTCAAAACAAGGGAAAAAAATATTATTTATTAAATCTGTATACCACCCTATACCTATAGATCTCAACCTAGTGGGCTAACTGCTGAGGTCGTGGACGTAATTAGGTTCCCCACCACCAGCCTACTACTAGGTGCTTAACAATGAGGGCAGGGGAAAGATAGGGAAGGAGGGAGGAAAGGGGGAGCAGGGGGAAAGGACACACTATGGCTCAGATAAAAGTCTCAAGCTATCAGTTCAATACATACAAAAGTGCATAAAAAATTCCTTCCAGTAGCACCTTAAAGACCAACTAAGTTTGTTCTTGGGATGAGCTTTTGTGTACATGCACACTTCAGATACCATGCACACAAAAGCTCATACCAAGAACAAACATACCAAAAGAATGCAGGAAGTGGAAAGGAACATTAAGCTAAACATGAGATTAAGGGGAAGTAAGCAAACAAAGTGATTTAAGGAAGAGAATCAAGGCAATAACATTCATAACACGAAGTAACATGATCAAACATCACACAAAGCCCCGACACATACAAGCAAAGCTTTGACTAAAGGCTTTGCCATCCAAATTATATATTTGGTCTCCAAGGTCTCAGCTTTCATAGAATATGTTCTTGATTTATTCACATTATTTGAAACAGGACCCTCACATCCTCTGCTGTTCTCAACACAAATGGCAGACCAGAAATTACACACTGTAGCGGTGGATATCTTCTGAAGCCCCTTCCAACTCTAGGATACTAATGCAGAAGAAAGAAATACACAGCAATAGCAGAATAGGCCTACCTGAAGCAGCAGGAGAAGCAGGAACTGTAGTTGAAGCTGACTGCATTTCTCCACCGTGCAGCCCTGGAAGAACCCCTCCCACTTCCAGGAGGAGACCAGAGCTGCTTGTGTGACCAGAAACTACTGTCATGTCGCTCTCACCCACCTGCCAAAGGATATTCACATACTAAAAACCAATACACAGACTCTCCCACTGCTATCCACACACAACAAGGTCTTGCCTGTACTACCAATAAAACTAACTCAGGTTCTTGCAGCTGGCTCCGCCAAGGTGCTCTGGCTGCTCCCATGTAGCATTTAAGCAAGGAGCCAGCAACATGGATAAAGTCAATCAAGTACAGAGGCAGGGAAAATCCAAAACAAAAAACTCCCTCATTCTCATCCAAAGAAATGACACTCAGCTTCTCATCCACGGCTAGAAATTCAGGTTAGCTTGGCTTAATTTGTTAGAAATGCCAGACAGGAAAGATCAGCTCAAAAAGGAGAAAATTGTAGAGCTTTCCTTGGAAACACAAGACAGATTTTTTACCAAGCCCGCCTCCCCAATATAATCAATGCTAAAAACATAAAATGAAACACTATGTGTTAAAAAGTCACAGGAGAGAAGGAAAAAAATAACCAAGGTGTATATGAAGCAAACAAAGACTACATTGCATAGGTGGTCACACACATCCCAGACGACCTTACTCATATGAAGGGATCCCCATATGGCTGCAAATCTTCCCATTCCACATAGTGTCCATTCCACCTGCCCATGCACACTCACCAGTGGTGAGAGAAGACAGACTTTATGAGACAGATGGGAAAGCTGTAGCCCTCTGGAGATTATTGGACTAGAATGCCCATCAGCCCAAACCCAATTGGCCATGTGCCTGGGAATGATGTGGGTTGGAGTCCAACATGTGGAGGGCTACAGTTTCTTCACACACCCCTGCTCTTTGGGGATCCCGCCACATGCAGGCAGTGAACAAGCTCTAAATATATTAAGAGAGCAAAACAAAATACATTATGGCTGCCATCTCATACACACTTACCTGGGTGCATGGGATTGCAATGCAAAACATCCAAATTATTGTGTAATTGTGTGAGGTTTCCTAAAGTTCTTGCACTAAATCATGTCTATTTGACATTAATGTTGTAAACCATCTAAAAGTCTTTTTAGTTCGGGTAAATGATATATAATTTCTGTTAAATAAAATAGTTTCTCTCTCTCTGCGTGTGTGTACACACACACACACACACAGAGTTTTAATTTCACTGTATGCAGCTTGGTTGCTTCCTTCTCCTCTTTTGTATGCTCAATGTTTACTTAAAATATTTTTATCCCACCTCCCCCATACTTCGAGGTGATTTACAACATATTTAGGACTAAATTATTAAACAAACCACACTAAAAATAAGTCCCGTGAGTGATCAGGAAGCAGTTAATGTTGAAGCACTGGAGGCTAACCATTGTGGTTCTGATCAAATACCTTGGATGAGAAATCACTGGGAGCCCCGTGTTAGAAGATGATAGTAAGTATAATAAATAATTTTTTAAAGAAACAACCTGTCAGAGCTGCTACCAGGTCCCAGCTCACATAGGACCACGCCACACAGCGTCCACTTTAAAAGAGTCTTTATTGATTTACAGGTTTCATTTCCGAACTGCAGCGTGCAGCTCTACACCTTCTGCTCTAGGTCGGCGAAGACCCGTCTGAGTCCCCGCCTCTTGCACACCAGCTTAATACCCTAGCCTTGCTCCACCTCCTTCGCCTCTCCCTACGTCTCTGGGTCCTTCTGCCCCCCTGGGCCTCCTCCCTTCTACTCTCCTCTGACGCTGACCCCCCTGATCCTTCTGCCTCCTTGCGGCGGGCTTTAGGACCTGGCTCACTCTCCGGGCTGCTTACTGCTCCAGCTTCCGCTGCATTTGAACTTGGCGCGCGCGCCCAACTCTCTACTTTCCTCTTAACCGTTGCCTCGCTCTCTGAGGAGGGCGTGACCACCCCTGACTCGTGCCCTCCCTCCTGCTGACAGCCTCCGGAACCCGATGCCTGGCTACCTTCCTCCCTGCTGCTCTCAGTCTTGAGCGTGGGTCCCGACTTCCAGCTGCTGCCGCCCTCAGTTATGAGCGTGGGTCCCGACTTCCAGCTGCTGCTCTCTGAATCTCCTCTGTTCCCTTCCTCCTGGGGTGTCCCCCCGGATCCCCCCCTTGCTCTGCTCACTGGGGCTCCCTTTTGGGAGTCCTCTGACTCACTGCTTAGGCTTGGAGATCTCGGGTCGTCATCATCACTCATTCTCCCTTCGGCTTCCTCCCCCTCGCTCTCTGTTTCCACCCTTCTCTGCGTCTCTGCTTCTGAACCCCTGACATCCATCCCCCCCTCGAAGCCCCCCCTTCCCCCCTCCCCGCTGTCAGGTGTGGGTGCTGGGCGCTCCATCATCATGGGAGGGAATGCTGGATACAGGTCGCTCCCCGTGGGTGGCCGCCAACTGAAGACCTCCGAGTCTTCCCCCTCGCGGTCGTCGACGTTGACTTGTTGCTCTTCCATCTCTGTACCGCCGTGCTCGAACCCGAGGTCCTCCCCGAACACGTCCATGTCAGTCTCTGCGTCGGTCGCTCGACCTGGCATCTCCAGCCACTTCCTGCGCCATCGCTCCTCTGGTCGATCGTCCCACCAATACGAGTTGCCTGATGCCGAACCTGCCGGTGAACCTTCTGGGGAACGGGTGCTCCGTGCGGGTTCCCCTTCTGAGTCGAATCCATGGAACGTGCTGGAAGAAAGTGTGGGTGTGAACAACCAGTCGTCGAAGAAGCTCGCTGGCATGGGTTTGTGTGGGAAGAGGGCATGAAACTCGTCCTTGAGCAGGGGTTCCTCCAAAGCGTAGTCTGGTACCCAGCTATTGGCGCTGGCCCGGGTGCCCTCTCTGGCTAAGAGGTATTCGACTCCCTCTTCCCCCCATCTGGAGTCCAAAATCTCCGTGACCTCGTTGATGTGGTCCTGGTGCTTCACCTCCCGCGTCTCCGTCCGTTCCCGGAGCGGACTTGGCGCCGTCCCTGGCTCCTGGAACCTGTGAGGTGCCTTGTAGGGAGTGAGCACCGACCTGTGGAACACCGGATGCATTCTGGAACCCTCCGGCAGCGCCAGTCGGAAGGCTACCGGGTTGATCTGCGCTTCGACTTGGTACGGACCGATCTGCTTGTGCCCCAACTTCTTCTTGGCAAGCGACCTGGTCGGCACTGCGTGGGCTGCCAACCAGACCCAGTCTCCCACTTGGATCACTTCGCCAACCCGCCTGTGCTTGTCAGCTTGCACCTTGTAGGCGTGCTTAGCTAGCTCCAGCTGCCGTCTGAGTTGATCGTGGACCGCCTGCAGCTCTGACGCGAACGCGTCCGCCGTCTGTGGTTCTCCTTCCCCCACTCTCTCCAGTCCCGGGAAGGTTCTGGGATTCCTCCCATTGTTGGCAAAGAACGGCGTCACTCCTGTGGACACGTGCTTCGTGTTGTTGTAAGCGAACTCGGCTAGCGGCAGGTAATCCACCCACGTCGCAGGCTGTTGATTGGCATAGCATCTCAGGTACTGCTGCATGATGGCATTGACCCTCTCTGCTTGCCCGTTGGTCTGCGGGTGTCTTGCTGATGCCAGATTGACCTTGACATTTAGAAAACCCATCAGCTTCTGCCAGAAAGACGAGATGAACTGGCGTCCGCGGTCGGACAGGATAGACCGTGGCAGGCCATGCACTTTGAACACGTGATCTATGAACAGTTTGGCGGTTTGTTCCGCCGTGGCCACCTTCGCACACGGAATGAAATGTGCCATCTTGGTGAACAAGTCCACCACCACTAGCACAGCTGTCTTGCCTCTCGAGTTGGGTAAATCCGTCACAAAGTCCAGGGCCACCCTCTCCCACGGTTCAAACGGTGTTTGCAGCGGTTCTAACAGTCCCGCCGGTGGTCTGTGTACCGGCTTGGCCCTCTGGCAGGTGTCGCACCTCGCGACGTAGTCCGCGACCTCTCCTCTCAGCCTGGGCCACCAGAAGTCTCTCGCGACTAATTCCATCGTTTTCTCTGTGCCAAAGTGACCGGCCGTGGGTGCGTCGTGCAACTGTTGCAGTACCTTGGCGCGAAGGTCGTCTCCTGGTACATAGACAGCCCCTTTGCGTAGGAGCAAGCCGTCCCGCACCTGGAACTCGTCCGTGGTAGCCGTGCCTCTGAGCAGTTCCGCCATCTTGTCTTGCGCGAATGAGTCGTCCCGCAATGCACGTCGCACCGCATCCAGGTCTACTGTAGCTGAGGCACACGCCCACGCCGTCGGTGCGAAGATGTGCATGGCCGCCGCTGGCGTCACCTCTTCTAGGTATTGCGGTTTTCGGGACAGTGCATCCGCCATGATGTTGGTGTCGCCTGGGACGTACTCTATTCGGAAATTGAAGTCAGCAAAGAACTCCGCCCAACGTATCTGCCTCTGGTTCAGGAACTGAGCCGTGCGCCAGTGCTCCAGATTCTTGTGGTCCGTGCAGACCTGCACCGTGTGCTTGGCGCCGATTAGGAAGTGCCTCCACGCCTTGAAAGCTGCATGAATGGCCAGCAACTCCCTGTCCCAGATGGTGTAGTTCTGCTCCGACTTGCTGAGCTTTCTGGAGTAGAACGCTCCCGGCCGCCACACCCCCTGCGGGTCTCGCTGCAGCAGGACAGCTCCCACGGCTCTGTCTGACGCGTCTGTCTCTACCCTCAACGGTTTACTGGGGTCGATATGCAGCAGTTGCTTCTCCGATGCGAAGAGATGCTTGAGCGCTTGAAAGGACTGTTCCGCCTGCTCCGTCCAGATGAATTTCTTTTTTTTGGAGCTGAGCGTGTCCGTAATTGCTGCCGTCTGCATCGCGAACCCCTTGATAAACTTGCGATAGAAGTTGGCGAAGCCGACAAACCGCTGGACCTCCTTCCGGTTGCGCGGGCTTTTCCAATCCAATACCGCACGAACCTTGGTGCTGTCCATGGCTATCCCCTTGTCCGACAACTTGTATCCCAGGAAATCCACCTCCGTCGTGTCGAACTGGCACTTCTCCAGCTTGGCGTACAGTCTATGTTGTTGCAACCTGCTGAGCACCTCCCTCACGTCTCGGTCGTGAGCTTGCTGCGAGTCAGAGAAAATCAGGATGTCATCCAGGAAGCAGACGCATGTCTTGTAGAGGAGTCCCTCCAACACGTGATGCATAAAAGCTTGAAAACAGTGAGAGCCATTTTGTAATCCAAAGGGCATAACTCTGTATTCGTAGGTGCCCAGCGGTGTGAACATGGCCGTCTTCCACTCATCGCCCTCCCGCATGCGGATGAGATTGTACGCCCCTCGCAGGTCCAACTTGGTGAACACGCGTCCCTTGCGCACCGTCGCGAGGAGGTCGTCAATCCTGGGCATGGGGTAATCAGACGGTTTGGTCATCTGGTTCAAAAGGCGGTAGTCCACAACTAGTCTTTTTTGGGGCGTGTCTTTCTTTTTCACGAAGAAAACGGGACTGCCCCCCACTGCCTTGGACTCTCTGATGAAGCCACGCTCCAGATTATGCTCGATGAACTGTTTGAGTTCCTGCATTTCATCTTCAGACATGGAGTATAGCCGCCCCTTCGGCAGCGTCGCCCCCGGTAGGAGGTCAATCTTGCAGTCATATGGCCGGTGAGGGGGTAGCTTGTCCGCCTCCTTCTCGCAGAAGACCTCCAAAAAGCTCGCGTATTTGTGGGGGACCGCTTGCAACGTTCCCAACTGCAGTTGTGATTCCTCCTCCTCTCCCTCCCGTCGGGGCAGGATGCAGTGTTCTGCGCAATAAGAGGAGCCGAAGATTAGTTGTCTCTGGTACCAAGCCAGTGTCGGACTGTGCCTGTCCAGCCAACTCATGCCCAACACAATGGGCGTGTCCGACAGTTGGGTGACATTAAAACTGATGACTTCCCTGTGGTTGCCAAGGCGCATCACCATCGGTGGCGTCTGCTTCACCACCTGCCCCCCTAGCAACTCTCTGCCATCCACTGTGACGACTTGCAGGGGCAGAGTGGCAGGCAATAGCTGTATAGCGTGCTGCTCCACAAAGCTCTGCGCTATAAAGTCTGCGTTGCTTCCAGAATCCACAGAAAGCGGCACTTCGATAGTGACGCCGTCGGGTAGCTGGAGAGATGCTGTGAGCTGCACTACTGGTTTGGGTGGGAGGGGATCCGTGGGTTGCAAGATTGCTGGGGACTGCTTCACAGATGCGTCTGGCTGGGCCCCAGTGCCTCCGTCTCCAGCCAGACATCGTCGTTTCCCTGCTGTGGTTCTCCTTGCTGCGTTGCTGCAGTCACCATTGCTGAGGCTGCAGTGTGCTTGTGGAGCCTCCGGGGACACTCCTTCGCCAAATGGCCTGGATCCTCGCAGATGTAACACTTCCTGTTCCCTCTAGGAGGCTTCGCTTTCACTGCTGCCGGTGCTAGGGCTCTGGCTGCTGACTGAGCCCTTGCACCTCCAACCTCCATCGGTTCCCCTCCCCCTCCTGGCGGAGGTGTGGATTGCGCACGCGCTGCTTCCCTCGGAACGAAAGAGAAACTTCTCGCTGCTTCGCGCCCTCCACGTCCTTCATCTCTGCACCATGGACGTTCTTCCAGCCTCACCCCCACAGTCAGCGCCCTTTGGACCACCTCCTGCGTGCTTCGGGGCCTCTCCCCCCTTGCAATTTCATCCTTAACCGCTGAACTTAGACCCTCCCAGAAGAGGTCTCTGACAGGGGGCGAATCCCGATCCCATTCTAAAGCACTGACCAGCGCAAAAAATCGGGCGTGATACTGCCGGACGCTCGCCCTCCCTTGTCTTAGTCCATGAATCTCCCGTCTGGCAAGATCCACATCAATAGTAGACAAAAAACACGCATCCATCGCTTTGATAAAGGCATCTGCATTCTGAAGCGCCGGATCTTTATCCCTCCACAAATTGCGCAGCCAGGCTTTGGCATCCCCATGCAAATGGGACAATATGAACCCCACCTTCTCTTCCTCATCTCTGAAGTCTTTTGCCAGCAGTTGCAGTGCGCACATTACGTCTGCTCTAAAATTAGGGTACTGTTGCAAAGTCCCATCGAAGTGAGCCACAAGCCCTCCTGCTCTCCGTGCCAATCCCACGCCCTCCGGTCTGGGTCCCGGTTGCCCTTGCTTAACAAGCATTTCAAACCTGGCGTGTAGGTCTCTGTAGGCGGCTGTAGTCTCCTCCTCCCGTTTCTTGGAAGCCAATACCTCTGAGGACAACTGGGTCACTGCCTCTTGCAGCGCGGAGATCCTCTGTTCTTCCGTCATCTTGCTAACCTTTGTGAGCTCGCTTACAGACACCCCTCTTCCTCCCCTAGCGGCTTCTGCTCCCGCTGCGAGGTTTCAGGTTTCTGAAGCTTTGATGAGACGGGTCTTACTGTCAGAGCTGCTACCAGGTCCCAGCTCACATAGGACCACGCCACACAGCGTCCACTTTAAAAGAGTCTTTATTGATTTACAGGTTTCATTTCCGAACTGCAGCGTGCAGCTCTACACCTTCTGCTCTAGGTCGGCGAAGACCCGTCTGAGTCCCCGCCTCTTGCACACCAGCTTAATACCCTAGCCTTGCTCCACCTCCTTCGCCTCTCCCTACGTCTCTGGGTCCTTCTGCCCCCCTGGGCCTCCTCCCTTCTACTCTCCTCTGACGCTGACCCCCCTGATCCTTCTGCCTCCTTGCGGCGGGCTTTAGGACCTGGCTCACTCTCCGGGCTGCTTACTGCTCCAGCTTCCGCTGCATTTGAACTTGGCGCGCGCGCCCAACTCTCTACTTTCCTCTTAACCGTTGCCTCGCTCTCTGAGGAGGGCGTGACCACCCCTGACTCGTGCCCTCCCTCCTGCTGACAGCCTCCGGAACCCGATGCCTGGCTACCTTCCTCCCTGCTGCTCTCAGTCTTGAGCGTGGGTCCCGACTTCCAGCTGCTGCCGCCCTCAGTTATGAGCGTGGGTCCCGACTTCCAGCTGCTGCTCTCTGAATCTCCTCTGTTCCCTTCCTCCTGGGGTGTCCCCCCGGATCCCCCCCTTGCTCTGCTCACTGGGGCTCCCTTTTGGGAGTCCTCTGACTCACTGCTTAGGCTTGGAGATCTCGGGTCGTCATCATCACTCATTCTCCCTTCGGCTTCCTCCCCCTCGCTCTCTGTTTCCACCCTTCTCTGCGTCTCTGCTTCTGAACCCCTGACCATTAAGAACAATTAATATTTTAAAAAGCAATAAAAATCCCAACCAATCTGCAACTGCATTTCCTTAATATGGCTGTGTATGGTCTTCAACCCTGTATACTCATGAACTAAAAATTCCCAGTTCAAATGCCATCTTAGTATTATGAACTCACTTGGTAGCATTAGGACAGTCACTCTCCCCCACAGCTGTAACATGCAGATAATAATACTGGCCTGCCATATAGGGTTATCATATGAATGACTAAGATGCTGCATGCATAGTGCTTTGTGGAGCTTGGAAAATTTGCTATATAGCAGCCAAAATTAACATGTGGCATTTAAGGACTATCTAAGCTTCCCCCTTTGAAAAATGTTTGGGCCTTTTGCCCTTTCCAGTGAAAGTCAGTCACAGAGATTCACCAGGACTATTGCATATGTAAGCAGGGAACTCCATACCAGCCTGGGGCTTGTGGGCAGGAGGCTGCCCTTCTTCAGCAGCTCTGAAAGCAGAGGAGAAGGAGGCGGAGTTGCTTTCTGTCCTAGCATCTTTTTCTGGGCTGAATCATCTGTGACTGGGGTCATGGGGGCATCCAGGGAGGTGGAGCCCATAGGGGTGTCAGGGATCCCAATGAAGGAGGCAACTGGGGTGCTGGGCAATGTCCCTGGAGTTACCTGAGAAAGAGAAAAACCACACTGTTCAATGCCACATCCTCATCATCCTGACAAGTCCCAATCACCCCTCCCACCGGGGCCAATGACCAAGCATACCCCAAGCACCTCCTCCATCACTCTTGCTCCCCTCAGCCCTTTGTGTACCTCCACCTTTTCAGACCTGCACTAGCAGTTACCACCAAAGTGCATTTCAACCTTTTGTCACACAGCACAAAGCAGGCTTTGTTCTCTGGAAAAGGTTGCATGCAAGCTATCAACATTATAAAATGAAAAAAGGGGGGGCAAGAAGTCTGGGAAAACGGCAGAGAGACCTATAGCGTCTCAATGGTTTCTCATTCTTGCCATATCCTTACCCCTGGACTAGCCTCTTCCAACGTGGGTTGAGATAAGTCACCCAGACTGTAGTCTGCTCCTGGCGAGGTTGAGCCTGCAGGAGAACGGACCATAATTCCTGGAGGTCTTCGTGATGTGTTCTTAACTGCCTGACGAGCTGGAAAATGCCGAAAATTCAGTCAAGAAGTTCAAAGAATCACCTTGATAAATAAGAAATCTCAGCACAAGATGAAATGATCCCCAAAACACCATCACAAACATTCTTAATGCTAACGAATTCCTGCCATTTCTCCTAGCATAAAGAATCAGAATATGCAACTGGTAGCAAATTCTTCCTCAGTGGCTTATTCATCACTAATCCAGGCAGCTTTCTTACTTCATCTCTTTTTCTCTTAGAAGAATATCTCTGGCATTTTGCCTTCCCTCAGGATTCTTGCACCAAAACCTGGCATCTAATACTGAGGACAGTCTTTGAAGAAGGGAGAGGCTTCTGAAAATCATACACTCTCTTCCACTTCACAAAGGAAAGACTGAGGAAATCAGGCTGACCCAATCCAGCTACCTGTAGACCTCTTTCGTCTCAGCTCAGTTGCACCACTAAACATGTTCACCTCCAAGAGTTTAGTTCTATGGGATCAAAAACTGGCTTCCAACTAACCTTGATAAGCAGCATCTGTAGCCTTTCTCTTCACTTCTGCCTCCTCCTCTTCCATTCTTTTCTTCCTGAAAAAAATAACCAAGTTCAATGTTACACTAGGCTATTGGGTGCAAAACAGAGGTGCTTCCCATGGATGTGTTAGACAGATATCCCACAGTCCCTAATATAATAAGTAACTGCTCACAATTAAGCCCCGAGGCAGGCTTTTCAGCCAAGACCTTAAAAATGTCAGGCCAAATATCAGGACCATTTCCCAAGAATGTCCTCAAAGCTCTATTTCAAAAGCCACAAGGCCCTGCAAGCCATGGGATGAGGGAGAGAAAGTGAGCAAATGCTACAAAGCTTGGGCAATTGCACCACATGGGGTAATGTTGCCATAAAGCCAAGAAGGGTCAAGTTCAATCATTTCGTTGCAACGCTAAGAACTAAATCTGAGGGCTCAGATATGAAGTCCCAGAAAGAAAGAAAAGCTGTAACAGGGAAATAATAAGATAACCCACACCACAATGTCATTGCACAGTTCCTCCAGCCTATGGTCCATGTGCCCTGCCTGGATCAGTTCTGCATCCCTCTTCAGCTGCCTGTAGAGACAACACAGATAGGTTTGATCCACATTATTATTCACATGTCCTGAAGCAACCAGGGTTTTCAAGAGCTCCACACTCCCAAAAATCTGATAGGTACCTGTACTTTTCCTGTGTCTCCTTAATCATCTTCTTTAACTCCTCAACCCGTTCTGCTGTCAGTTTTCTCACAATTACATCTTCCACAGTTTCTACCACCTCTCCCTTCTCACCACGCTTTCTTCTACACAAAAAAGGAGAAAACAATCTAGCAACCAGTAATGGCTTTCAATCTTCCCATATACAGCACCTTTTGCCCTTACATATCCCACCTAATTCTTCCTTGTTCCAATTATCTCTTTCCCACTTTTGCACTTCTGCAGCTCAGTGGAAATGCAATCTTAAAAAGATCACTACAGCCTAAGTATCTGCCAGCCACTTTGGAAATTTGTATGGGAAATTGCAAGAAGCCTACCTTCCCAAACATTGTACATTGTACAATTTATAGGGACTGAAACACAAATAAACAGAACAAATGATTCAGTCACAAGACACAATAATATATGAAAAGTGTTTGGCTTCTAAAACTGGGTGACTTTTGCAGATTTAAACATCCTACTGCTCTTTCCCGGGGAATGATGTTGAACTGACCCCCAAGTAAAGCACAGGTTACAAAAATATGAGAAACACATCTACTCCCAAACCAGAACACAGCATTCTGGAGGTGGGCAGGAGAGCCTGAGCTAATCCAGAATCCACTGGATTTGAAGCTGGCCTCATTGCTGTCATTTGATGGCAATGGGCCTGATTGCTCCGGCAGCATTTTGTCTGCCTCCCACCTGGCCAGCATGAGCTATGGGTCTGGATGGAGCCAGATGAGACTGTGGCTGTGCACTTCTTTCATGTTTTGTGACTGCCCAGCCAGGGTTTGGATTGTTCTGCCAGTGCATTATCTTTCTTTGTAACCAAATAATTTAGCTTAGGGTAAAGTATGCAAGTTACTATAATTTCTGGGAGCCAGACTTAAAAAGAAAGATGGTCAGGAAGCAGCGTTTCAGGTACTTTCGTATGCTGTGTTCAAACTGTCATTCCTCTTCAGTTCTCAAATAGTCTATAACACAGTAGTTTACCATTATACAGTATCTTCCTTGCAGTGTGAAGTCCTGTCCTGTCCTGCCCTGTCCCACCCCACTCAAAGAGGTGGTTTGGCCTTTGAACTCACTTTGGGGTCTCTGTGGTCTCCAGAAGCTCAGAATATTGTGATGCACAATGCTAAAAAAAAGATAATAAAAGTGCATACAGATTTCAGAAGATAAATCACAACAGACAACACTAAGAATCTGAGTTGAGACAAAAACTTGGGGTAGTTTATATAACACACATTCCACATATTAAAGCTGTTTCCAGATATGTGGGCTAGGAAGTATACTTTCCTGGCAAACAATTTTAAACATGTTTTCCGCATTTAACACGTGATAGATCCTTACAGGAAGTCCCCTGAACAGGTATTCCCCACAGATGAAATGAAAGCCTATTATGATGTGAAATTTAAGCACCCTACCTTTTGGGAGAACCAATCAGGTGGGCGGCCTGGCTCTGCAAAGGGTTTGATGGCTCTGCTGACAGACACCCTAGAGAAGAAGAAGAAAGTTTCAAGATCTTCCCTCCTTTGCTGGACAAAATATAGTGGGGAAGGTTTGGTCGCCTGCTGATTGGACTGGGGAAACTTTGACCCACAGACAATACAATACTTTCTTAAAATGACTATGTTACATTGTGCCCCATAACTAGAGCTCATTTTAAATAACCCTCCTCCCCCACATTGTGGTAGTTAAGGGTGCCTATGTGAAGGTCCACAAAAAATGGGGAAAACTTCCTTCATTCCCCCCTTCTTTTCAGAAAAAAATATGAAGTCTATTCCACCCCCACCCCCCGCCAAATCTCCTATGCCCTTCTGTGTTAGTGTAATTTAGAAAAAATGGGTGAAATTGCACTAAGTGCTTGGGCCATGTTTTGAGAAACCCATCTCCCACATCTGGATTTTGTTTAAAGAAAAGCCCAGCAGTAAGTGGGTGGTTAGAAATAGTCAAAGGTCAAAGGCCTATAGCACGTCTTACCCCTCCCCTTTCTCTAGGAATGTGTGTATGTGCAGTGGTAGTTATAAAGCCAAGGCTGGATTCAGCAGCATTTACATAAGTGTGAGCTTTTATCATCTTGGTGGATGTTACATGCCGTATGGTAAAGGAGTTTTCTTAACAGGGAACTCTGGAAAATACCGACTACTGGAAGGTAAGAAGACTTTGAAGTTCTGCTGGATGACTCTGCTGGAGTTGTGCATACTCTGCTCATTGCACTGGTCAAAGTGTGGTGTAATATCAACAACAGATGGTGGGCCCAATATAACAGGTTATGGGCCAACTGACTTCTACAAGTCTAACCACCTGTAGCCCATATTTGGAGCTAGAAAGAGTGGTTGATTTTGCTGCTGTGCAGCTAAGATACCACCACGACCCTGTCTTGTAGGTTTTGTACTTACAGTTCCATGACTGGAAGGATGATGCTAAATACACTTGCAAGAGGATAACAGAACACTGGCAAGCAGAAACATGAAAGCCTCCTGAACTATTAACAGCTTGCCAGAAAACTACCCCGAGTTCAGCTCTGAGACCCTTAGAGATATTTACACGGTTCCCAAGAACAGCTTCCCCCATCTTGAACCTCTATATAAAAGCACACCTTCATCCTTCTAAATCAGTTTTTCATTGGAAGTCCAAATTATCCAGTTGTCAGTATTATTATTTGGTGTTAGCAATCATCTGAACTACTACTACATATGAATAATGACACAGTGCAGATGTAGATACCTGCTCAATTTTCTACTAAGGTCCATTTCCTAAACAATTTCTTCCCTTTTTTCACCAGCGTATATTGTTGATTATATTGTTGGAGAAACCCAGCCAGATGGGCGGGGTACAAATAATAAATTAATAAATCATCATCATCATCATCATCTATGTTCCAAGGCATAGCAGGAACTGTATTTAGCAACAGGTTTTATGTAGCCAACAGTTATATCTGTTTCTTACCAGTTTTGGTCTCCACTCCGCATGACTGAAGAAGCCAAGCAAAGTTTTTCCCGGATAGACCATGGCTCTGTAGGCCCAGCACTCAGCAACTTGTGCTCTGATGTGGAAAAAGATAAACATTGCGGTGTTGCAACCTGCCCACATAGTTAAAAAGAACCCTCAAACTAAATTAAATCTATCTCAATCCATGCTGCTTTTAAAAGTTTGGTTTTCAAGCCCCTACACCCTCCATGTGCCACCCCAAAAAAGCCACACTAAAAGTCAACTCAATGAAAAGTCTACTGGTAACAACTCAGTGGCAGAGAGTATATGTTGCATGCAAAAAGTCACAGGGTTAATTTCCTGTTAACCTCAGGAAACATTCCCATCTGAAACCCTGAAGAGGTGCCTTTACTTAGTGGTAGGGAAGATTCCTGTCTGAAGCCCTGGAAAGTCACTGTGTGTCAGTATGAACAATAAATAGGCCGTTGGTCTGGCTTAGCATAAGGCAGACATCCCCAAACTCGGCCCTCCAGATGTTTTGGGACTACAACTCCCATCACCCCTGACCACTGGTCCTGCTAGCTAGGGATGATGGGAGTTGACATCCCAAAACATCTGGAGGGCCGAGTCTGGGGGTGCCTGTCATATGGCCTTTTACTACCTCCTATGCCGTTATTCCCGGGTACCTCAGCTAAGGAGAAAACTGACCTGTCATCGGAGGCCTTTCAGACAAGCCACCTCCCAAGCAACCCCTCTTAAAGGACAAGAGGGGAAGGGCTCCTGTCATGTTAAAAGTTGCCTGACACCTGACACAACAAACGAAGCTTCGCTCAACCAAGAAACAGGCACCCTTTTCTAGTTTTTTGTTTTTTTTAAATGGCGGGGCCAACCCTAGCTCCCCTCTCCGCGCCACGTCCCTCTTTCCCCAAAGAAAGACCCCCACTCACTACCCGTCCCCGCCGCCATCTTCCCGAAGACGCGAACAAGCCCGATGCTTGCTGGGAAACCTGCTCCGAGGAGGAAGGAGAGGGCGGCGCGTATTCCTCAAAGTCGCTTTTCTATTGGATGATGGCAGAGCCGGCCGACCAATGGGGTGACCGGAAACAAGGTCTTTCCCCTCCCATTGAGCTCTATGGTTGCCTTCCCAGAGTTCCTTGCTTTGGGAGGGTCAGGAGCGCAAGTGGCCGCACGCGGTTCCGCGTTCTTTCGGCGGCAAAGATGGGCAAAGCCAAGCACCAGGAGTCGAGGGAAGAGCCGGAGCCCGAGGCGACCCCGGAGAAGTCGTACCACGAGCTGGTGGAGAACGTGAACGCCATCGCGCGGCCTCTGGCCTCCCGCAAGTTGACGCGCAAGCTGTACAAGTGCATCAAGAAAGGTGCGCGTGCAGGGCGGGGAGGGGAGGGGAAGGAGGGCGGTCCGGCTTTCGCGGGCGGTGGGGGCTCCGTCCAACAACCCTTGCTGGAAACTCTCCCGTTTGATTTGCAGCATCGAAGCAGAAGCAGATCCGGCGTGGGGTGAAAGAGGTCCAGAAATTCATCAACAAAGGCGAGAAGGGGTAAGAACTCCGCGCCGTTGCGACGCGATGCGCCTTCTTTCTCTCTCCATGCCGCAGCCTTACCCTAGCAGTTCAGATCTTGAATTCGGAGCCAGTCTGGTTCGCCAGGTCTGGTCCCTACTCCCGCAGTGTTAGGAACTCCTCTTTCTGTCTATGTATCGGAGAGAGATATATATAGACACGCAGCTGTGTGTTGTATAGACACACACATACACACACAAAGCTTTGGAATCAGTAGATGGCATTTTCTGAGATGTTCCGAGTCGCAAGCTTACAAATAATCCTCAACTAGTTTATAATCCTGTGATTCTGTTGGTGCAAGACAAAGGGACTGAAGGGACTCTGCTGGTGCAAGACAAAGGGACTGAAGGGACTCTGCTTTTAGTGCAGTCTTTGCCAAACTGGTGCCTTCCAGATATTTTGGCTACAGCTCAGGGCCCCAGCCAGCACAGCTGATGGGAGTTGTAGTCCACAACACCTCAAGGGCACCTGGTTGGTGAAGGCTGTGCTAATACAAGGGTGGGGAACCTCTGGCCCTCCAGATACCATTATATTCCATCTCCTCTTCGTCTCAGCTAGCATAGCTAATTTTCAGGGATTATCAGATTTGCAACATTTGAAGGCCCTCATCCTTGAAGGCATCATCACCAGAGAAACAATCTGGTTGTGTGTCAGAATGAGTAAGGGTGTCTTGCATGCAAATCAGTATACTTTGCCCAGCAAAAACAGATTTTAATCCTTTTCATCACACCTCGTTTTCAGTTGGCTCTGCATAGTAAGTTTTTTGCCTTGCCTCAGTGAGCTATTTCACCTGCTCCCTTATGTGTGTACATGCATGCTTGAAATCTCTTATTTGTGCAAATGATGACTGCAGAGATGAAGCACAATTTGATATGTATACACAGGATTATACTTGTATTACAATATCAAATATTTGGAAAGATTCATAATATATCTGTTTTAATGTGTTTGTTGTCTTCTCTACTTGCATTGCTCTGGTCTTATTTTTGTTGCTGATGCTGCATTGTCTGTCTCTCTTAGGATCACAGTTCTTGCAGGAGACACACTTCCTATTGATGTCTATTGCCACATTCCCATCATGTGTGAAGACAGGAGCCTTCCATATGTCTACATCCCTTCCAAAACGGTAATGTAGGGTGGGGAAGTAGAAGGAGGCTTCCATTTCTTGTAGAATTTTTATTCTTCACCATAGACCTGCATCCTGATAAGGAACAGAAATCTTGACTATTCTAGAAGAGCAGTTTCACACAGCTGGCATTTATATAATTTCTCCATGTGAATTGGCGCAAGGTCCGTTTGTTGCTTAAAGTAAAGAAGGTAAACTTGTATGTGAATTGGGAAACTGAATGCTGCTTTCCTATTTTTTTTCCTTTCAGGACTTGGGAGCAGCTGCAGGTTCAAAGCGACCAACGTGTGTTATCATGATCAAGCCCCATGAGGAATATCAGGAAGCCTATGATGAGTGTATGGAAGAGGTGGAGGCTCTTCCCCTCCCTTTGTGAAGAACATCAGTAAGAGATGCTACTAAGACTGACAAACAGGCACTTGATTTTAGAGGAGCCGTGCAATGAAGAGAATGCTGCAGTTGGCACTGTCACCAGCCCTGTGGCTCATACCCGCTTCAAGTGCCAGATATTAAGCAACTGATTTAGAAAGAAGTTATTGACTTGTCATGCAGCAAGGGAGGCTTGTGAAGCTTGGGGGGGGGGCGGAGAGATTAAACTAATTAAAACACTTGTAATGTTGTGTAGTGTCTATTACAACACACTATTTACCCCTAAATACCACAACTTATCCTTGCCCAGGTGAAGTGTTCACCAACTTTTACATTCTTCCACTTGAAGTAGACACATAAATGATTTTTAAATTTAATGTGTAAGCTGATCAATCCACACATGGTAGAGAAACTGCAATATCCCTGTTTTGGCAGGGCAGGTGGCGGCAGTGGGTGTTGTTTTCTCCCTTCAGCAGTGTCCGTCCCATTTATTTCAGTGTGGGGGCTGTCATAGTTTTTCCCCCTGGGCTGGGGCAACAGGAGAACTTTGGTGCCTGTAGGTCCGCAGCTTCTCCCTTTTAAACATCCTTGGACTTTTTAAAGCACCACTGTCAGCTTCTCCTCTGCCCTTGAGAGATTCCGCCCCCCCCCCAAGAAATGGCGCCTCTGAGATGCCCTTCCAGGGACCATAGAAGTGTAGCCTTAGTTAGCCTCCAGCTACTTCCCTTCTCCAGACTTATGTAATCTAGACCAGTGTTCCCCAACCTTGGGTCTCCAGCTGTTTTTGGACTACAACTCCCATCATCCCTCGCTAGCAACACCAGTGGTCAAGGATGATGGGAATTGTAGTCCGAAAACAGCTGGAGACCCAAGGTTGGGGAACACTGATCTAGACCACTGTGGTGTAGTGTTGGACTAGGGCCTGCAAGTTCAAAGTTCAAATCCCCACTTGCCATGAAGTTCACTGAGTGACCTTGGACTAGTAGTCACTGCCATCACTGCCTCATAAGATTCTTGTGTTTTATGGGGAGGGAAAGCCATTTATGCCACCTCGAGCTCCTTGGAGGAAAGGTGGGGTATATATTTAATAAAATAAAAATAAATAATACAAGCAAACACAGAATGCATGGTGAAGAGAGATGGATAGTTCAGATAAGTCCAGCGCCGAGGGCCTTCTCGCGGTTTCCTCGCTGCGAGAAGCCAAGTTACAGGGAACCAGGCAGAGGGCCTTCTCAGTAGTGGCACCCGCCCTGTGGAACACCCTCCCACCAGATATCAAAGAGAAAAACAACTACCAGACTTTTAGAAGACATCTGAAGGCAGCCCTGTTTAGGGAAGCCTTTAATGCTTGACAGACTGCTGTATTTTAATATTTTGTTGGAAGCCACCCGGAGTGGCTGGGGAAACCCAGCCAGATGGGCGGGGGTATAAATAATAAATTATTATTATTACTACACTTGTGTAAGAGTTGCTCTGCTGGGAGGCTTTAAAAGCAATATTGTCAAGAACGTGTCTGCTTTAAGGAAAACGTTTCTTTTTGGTTCTAAATATATCAACACCAAAAACCATACACAAGTTTGCTGAAAAGAAATTTATTTAGCTGTATTTCCATGCCATCCATCTCTATCCTGGGTTTAACAGTTCCTGGTGCCTCGGAGGAAGAAAAACTAAGAATACATGCAGTGTGAGAAAACCCTTTGATGTCAAAGGGTTTCTGTGGCATCAGAAAAGTATCTTTAAATGTCTCTCCAGGGTAGTGCAGATCTTCACATCCACTGTTATTCCAGATACTTCAAACTACTGCATTTTTTAAACAACAAAAATCTAAAGTGCAACTTGTAGGCCCCAACTCCTGCGCCTACAGCTTTAATCTATTTACCCTCACCGTTCTAATAAAAATGGGCACAGCTTTCAAAGCTAAGTTCAGACTTCAAGCAACACAGATTTAAACACTGCCAGTTGTTTTAATATTACTTTCGGATCTAGTTCCAAGGGAGTTCAAATCTCTAAATCAGATTCAAGATCCCTGTTAATTATCCATACCCCCATTCTCGCATATTACAGCTTTTTTAGGACCATTGCCTAAAATAGTTCACCTAGTCAGATTCTGATGTGTTTCTGTAACCTTAATGAGTACTTGCAAATGCTGTGAATTGTCAGCAAGAGGGGAAAGGATTACTTCAAATTTCTTGAATAAAATAGACTGTATACCTACTTTTAAGGATGTCTCAATGATAGTTACTATTCTACCAGCTTTCTCAACCTGCACAAAGTCATGGTACTCTCCATTTTCTACTCCTTCACAATGGATAAAGTAGCTTTGCTAGGCTTTCTAACACTCAAAAGCAGCAAGCTGCTATCATGTACCTGTCATAAAGTATGAATTTCTTTAATATAGTGCTGTCCCAGTTTTTCACTTGTGTTATTTTCATTAGGAAACAATACACCTTATTACTTATACCTTGTTTTTTGAAGAGCCACACTGTGTATTAGTACACAGAGGCCCCAAACTCCACCTTTGCTGATTCATATATTTTCACCATTGCATTTCCAACCTATTTTAAACTTTTCTTCAAAATAGCAGTAAGCCAAGTTTCTAGCATACTTCTCCCAACTTAAATTCCATCCTTCCCATTGTCAAAAGCACATACTGGACAGTGGGAAGAGAAAGGCAGCTCTAAGACTCCCCCCCCCCCCCTCAAACTGATGGATTGAAACAGAAAAAAGACCTAGATTTATCTTGAAGTGTTTTAAAAATAGCAACAGCTCCCTGTGTACTATTTGTGATACAAGCTGTATCTCAACAAGTAGAGCTATGCATGGGGAGAGTGTAAACCATCTTGCTAGGAAGGATCACTGCCAGTTAAAGCTCCCAGGAAGAATCCTAGGAAGCAGTATGTTGCGAGGAGTACAGAATAATGTGGCTTGGCTTACAGTAGACATAAGATTGCTCTCCTCTGGCCCAGTGAGCTACAGTCAGTTTCCAGAGTGTAGCAGCTAATACTGTTCACAGAAGAAGACCATTCCTGCCAGCATATGCCACCTTCCATCAAGCATTATCCCAATAGCCTATTATCAACAGAACATCTCCAAGGCATGCCATTATCAAAAGATTAGGCGTTTTCCATCAGCTGGGCTCTGCTCCATGGGACAATATGGACACTTCAGCCTGCACAAAGAAAGATCAGAATCAAAACAAGGCCTTAGAATTCTCATTGGCAAGTAGTCCTACCAGACCACTAAATCAGATAAGCAGGAAGCTGACCCAGACCCATACTTCCAGTAGACCACTAGCAAGTCCTGGTGTTTGGTCCACTACCTCACTCTTCTCTGCCCTGTTAACAAGTCTGATTTGGCCTTGGGCTTGCCAGTTACTAAGAAACTACAAGGAGAAGTGCTAAGGTCCCCCTTACTATAGCAACTGCAGTATGACCTAGTTACCCAGCAGAGGGCAGCAGACACAGTGAAACTAACATGTAGTCCAAAAAATAAAATGATAGTGAGAAACTGCTGTTTTTTTCGCTCTATAAGACGCACGCGACCATAAGATGCACCTAGTTTTTAGAGGAGGAAAACAAGAAACAAGAAAGCAGTGCAAAGCCTCTTGAACGAACATGCAGGAGCGATCCCGCTGCACTCAAGAGGCTTTGTGTGGCTATCTCCGAAGCCAGAACAGCAAGAGAGATCGGTGCGCACTGATCCCTCTTGCTCTTCTGGCTTCTGGGACAGCTGCGCAGCCTCTTCAGGGCAGCGGGATGAAGGCCAGCAATCCCTCTCACTGTTCTGGCTTCTGGAATAGCTGTGCAGCCTGCATTCGCTCCATAAGACGCACACACATTTCCCTACTTTTTTTTTTTTTTATAATCATATTTATTAAAATTTCCAATAATAACAGAATAGGAAAATAAGAAAGATAAAGGAAAGAAAGAAAAAGAGAAACTAACTTAGACCCTTCTTTTCATAACCTTCTTTCTGGGACTTCCTCCTTCCCCTCCCGATTGTATTCCCCTTTATCTAAGTTGGTTCCACAAGTTCTCATCCCCAATTAAACCTAATATATTATACTCATAAACCAATTTAAATTTACACCATCTTAGCATCACTCCTCGTCTTACAATAAAACAAAATTTTCCCCAAGATCCGCTCTCATTTCTTCCACGAGTTCCCCCTTTCTAAAAAAAAAGAAAAAACAGAAACGTAAAATATCAAAGTTATAAAGAATATAAGATAGAAAGTATAGAGAAATTCAAAAAGTTGGTTACAAAGCCTTTGGATTCTAAGGTTCCCCCTCCCTTCCCCGGTTTTGATTCCCCATGTCCATTTGTCTGTATGTTGTCGGCCTGGAGATCTTAAGTCCACAGCCAAATTTATCTCAGTCCATCCTGCTGTTTTCTTCGGATTTGATTGTCTTAATGATGTTTAACGTCGAAAATCCAATCTAATAGAGGCCTTTAATTTTCTTTAATCTTTTGTTGCTCCTCCCATTATTCTTTCCGTGTCGTATTCAGTCATCTACTCTTTTATTTCTTGGTTTCTCAGGTTTCTGTCTTGTTCAGCTGTCAAAACATTCTTGTTCCAAAATTTAACGTCTCTATAGAGGTTTGTTATTCAGGGACACAGACTTACGTCCAGTTCCTTTCTTGCTTCAATAGAAGATTCTATTGTGTTATAGTCACCTCTGTAGACAAAATAATATTTCAGTTCTGCAGCTTTCCCAGGAGATAAGACCTTTACACATCCCAGAGTAGTTTTCCACATGCGACACTTGTAATGTCCCGAATCCCCTCTAGAGGGATTACAATAACTTTGTATCCTCTAATCCAAAAGTCAATTTGTTGTTTCTTTTTCCCGACAGTTTATATCCATATTTATATCAAATTGTAACAAAATTAACCAGCAAAGAACTTGTAGCAAAGTCCTCTTTATAATTTCCAGTTTTGACAGCTCCTTTGACAGCTGTCAAAATCTCCATCTCTCTTCGCCAGGCTGTCCGAATCGCCCCGGTTCCCAGGGGGGGGGTTGCTTTTTCCTCACCCTCGACTCCTCTCCTCCAGCACAGTTCTTATAATTCACATCGTGGAGTTGGTAATTTTTATCATCAATAAGCTTCTGAATAGATCTTGGTTTCTCAGTCCTTGTTTTAGCATGTTTACAATCAGGGAGGGGACTGACTTCCTTTTTTGGATCCCCTCCCGCTCGTGCCAAATCCGGAAAAAATTTTCTTTTTTCCTCCTTTTAAACCCGGTTGCCCAATTACTCACGGGTTGTTGATCAATTGTCCGAATTTCCTTTGGAAGAAGCCAGCGCTCTCCGCCGAATGGCATGCGGCTGCGCCCGGCAGGGGAAGCGGAGGACTCAAAGCACCACGCTACTCCCCGGCGCCCGATCCGTAGCCTTTAAAAAGGCTCTTTCACAAGCCGGGAGAGCGATAACGGTGCCAGCCGAGTCACCATGTCCACGGGATCCGTTCCCGTGGTTTCTAAGGGTCCCCGCGTCGCCGGCGCGGTAGGACCCAGCCCCTGCCGAGCAGACTCCCTCCGGAGCTCGGAGGGAGTCCGCCATTCGGCGATGGCGCCAACCCGGAAGTCCCCCATTTCCCTACTTTTTAGGAGGGGGAAAATGTGTCTTATAGAGCAAAAAATACAGTACATGGAAATGAGACATGTGGGGAATCTAATCCTGTCGGGGTGACCACAGCACTTCACAGGCAGGAGACCCTGGATACTTCAAGTTTTCAGGCAAGAGTTCGTCATCCACAGCCTCCCAGAATTGAGGAAAGTAACAACAGTTTGTAAAAACCACTCACTTCCCTCCATTGATGAGCTTGTTAAGGGCATCTCGAGAAATAACATGCCCACAGATGAGCTTGATGGGTGGATTAGAATCAGTTGTCTGCTGGCGCAAAATGGGACACGCAAAGACCGAGTGGTACCAGCATTTCATCCCAAGCTCAATTTCAATCTGATAAAACAAGCAGAAAATAATTAGGCCCATGACCTGGTTGTTATTGTTAATTTTCTTCCACAAAAATATCCCCACCCTGCAGCTCTCTCATAGCACCCTACCCCTGAATGGGCCAGGCACTCACAGGCAGCTCATCTTTGTGGCTCCAGACACCCGTGCACTGTCTCTGCTCAATCACAGCCTTGATGTTCATCAGCACCGGCAGTGCTACACATCCTGCAGCAAAGCTGCCAAGAGAGAAGGAGGGAGGAGATAGCTCAGCACTGCTCAATCCACCGCCAGTCCCACCCATAACAAGCTTTACCTGACACTCAGAGGTGACTCCACTGAGAGACCTAATAGGGCACAGGCATCACGAGTGAATATCTCACAAATCTCAGTCCACTGACTCTCATCCAGAAGATGCCTATATGGAGAATTCTTAAGGCCCAAGCGCAGGTACACCAGGCTGCCCATCATCACCTGGATCTCTGCAGATGACAAATGCAGGAAGCAGCACTCAGGTAAACATACTTTTGCTAACGGGGCTGGCCTGTTATGGAACCAGTTATTGGGAAATGGTGATACCTATGACAATGACCAGACTGAGTCAACAACTCCCAAGACTTCCCCTACTAAAAAGGGAAACTCCAAACACTTTGAAGCAACAAAATAGGAGCCCATTTTATTGGGTGCGGCAAGGCCCAGAGAAAGAGCCTAAAGGCAAGAAAGCTCCTCCCAAGGAGCAAGTAGCAGAGTAGGCTTCTGGAAACAGCCTCACCTTGCTGATGCAGGTGAGCAAAGGGCTGGAAATGGCGTGCGTAGTTCAGGGCCTCTAGCTCCTTGCCTGGACCGCCAGCAAGGAGCCTGATGAAGTGGAGTCGATGCAGCCGGAACTCCAGATTGCTGTTCATTTCTGCCAGCTGCTGTCGGTGAAAGACTGCCCAACTGAGCAAGAGACAACACTGCTCAATGCCATCATCTACATAGAAAGCTGCCCTTAAAGTGGGTGCAACTCCAATCCAAGCTAATATTTGTGGACGACCTGGTCTGAGGCAGGTTGAAGCAGCATTTTCTCAGCATGTAGTGAGCTCACAAGTTCAGGTATCTTATTACAGGAATACCCTGGCCTTGTGTAGAAGATGAGTGAAAACAAAACAAACAGACCTTCTTGGTGCTTGTTGGAAGAGAAAAGATGGCAGACCCACAGAGTGGATAGGCTCACTGATAATGAGGAGTGTGGTTCCCCCAATGGCCCTTGCCATAGGCTCTACTTCAAAATCATCGTGTTAGGACTCCGTTTCCTCCCCCACAGTACTTCCTAAGAGGGGAAACAGAATATAGCTCATCATTCTTACCTCAGAGCAGGCTCCAGATCCTGTTTGTGCAGAGCTTCCAATATGCTGTTAAGTTCCAGGAATGGCTTTTTAAAGTCTACATCCACATTCACAGTGGATTCCTGTGGAAGGGCAAGCCAAATTAGAACAAGGCTCAAGGCAAGGTAAATATTCCCAGAGGGAGGCTGTCAAGTACATATCCATCCTCTGCAGGTTGGATAGAACAGGCAGCAGAATAGGCAGCTGCTTGTACTTTGCAGTGGAACTGGCTGGGAGGTTCAAGCTTCTGATCCTCCTGCATATGCAAGCAGTAAACAGAGACCTTTCCTGGCACATCTCAATGGCCAATACCAAGCAGCGCCGTGGCACAATGTAGAGATACAACTATCGGTTCCCATACACCATGCAAATAACATTTGCACTTCCATCTCCTCAAACCCCTGTACCTGACACAGTTCCTCTGCCACTCCCAGCATCCCTTGTTGATAGAGGTGCTCTATGATGGCCAACACCAGGATCTGCTTCTCTTGAGACTCCCAGACCATAGCAGGAACAATGCCACACAAATCAGCATCAAAATGCTGGAACAGAACAAGGAGTCAGTCATTCACTAAAGAAAGCCCCATAACAAGTAGTATTCCAGATCCTAGAACAATAAGTGGCTTTCCATCAGCATTGAGTACAATACTAGCTGTCATCCCATATCACTATGAATTTGGCAGTATCTACAGACAGCTAGAGAAGTATACTGAAGTTTTGGACATAGTAGTGGCAGCCATATTGCACCCCATGCAAGTCTTTTTTCAAATTCAGGGGCATTCTTGTCAGTAACTTGTTTCCAGTAATTTAAACAGTCTGAGAGAAAAGACGACTGGCAAGCAACAGAGCTAAGGAACCTCAGAGCAAGGAATTGGATAGATAGAAAGGCTTGTTGTGTGCTGGAGAAATGTGGATGCTCTTGATGTAACAGCAAAAGGAAAGCACATGGGTTAAGTCTTCTTCTCCATAGATACTGATGGGGAGGGACCCTAGGCCCAATCCTCAGTTGAGGCAGGAGAACTTCCTTCAATTTCTTAAATGACAACAGCTGATTTACTGGTTTCAACTCCAAACACTTATTCATGATCTGGGCTTCCCACAGTGCTTGCCACTAGTTCTCCAGCTTTGAATTTAAAAAGGGGGTGTAGTCATTTGATGGAACTTGTGCATGCTGGAAAGCAAAGTGGGTTGCCATCCTGGCAACTGCAGAGAGATCACATTATCATGGCATGAACAGAGTTTGCAATGGTTTCTAGTCATGTTCACTATCAAGGCTTAAATAATATCCCTCTCCTTGGCAATAGTCAAGGAAATTCTCACAAGATTCAACTCTGATTCTTCTGCTTAATGCCCCCCATGCTTTTACTCCTAGCCCCGCAAAACCAAAACTAATCCCATTTAAACCATGTCTGTGAAGAAAAAGAAAAAACAGGAGCCACCCTTGTTTAGCCAATACAAAGCACACCTGTGTTTACTAGAAATACTGAACTCTGGACAATCTAATACAGTGGAACCTTGGAATGCGAACGTGATCCATGCGGGAGGCATGTTCGCAACCTGCAGTGTTCACAACCCGCAGCACCGCGTCTGTGCACGCGTGTGACATGATTTGGCACTTCTGCGCATGCGCAAAGCATGATTTAGCGCTTCTGTGCATGCGTGAGCGCCAAAACCCGGAAGTAATCCATTCCAGTACTTCCGGGTTCAGCATGTCTGTAACCCGAAAATGTGCAACCCACAGCGTTGGCAACCTGAGGTATGACTGTTTTCTTTTATGCAGAATTCTAGGTTTCAGTGTTAACACAGAGGAAAGACACTAGTTCTGCAGGTTGGAAAAACAGGGAGACATTTGTGGGCCTGGGTAAAATCAGGCAGTGTGGATGTAGTCAAAGCACAATACAGGAGAGAAGATGCACACGGCACTAATCCATTAAAGACCCATGTTTCAATAATGAGCTCTATATAGGGTGATGGAGCACATGCAAGAAAAACATTTGCTCTCAAAACTCATCAAGTTTTCAGTTTTAAATGCTTGGGTTCCCACCTTGCTCCTGAAACCTACTCACCCTATCGATTGCTTTGCCCACACGAGAGATACTGCTGTGAATGTCTTTGTGGTCTGAAGCTAGGTTCTGCACTGTGTCTTTGATCTTCTTACAGCATTGGGACATAACCAGGGAGAGAGTAGCAGACAGTGGCGTTCGTTGCAAGGCTGCAGGAGAAGCAGCAATTATATATTAGTGTAGGTGCCAGTTCAAGAGTATACAGGTAACTCATATCTTACACTTATTTTACTTACACAATGGCAGCTGTGTGCAGGGGGGTATTAAAAAAGTAGTATAAACAGCAACAATTGGGAAACACTTGCCTGCGAGCGCTCCAATTGGAGAACAGCCTTTACCAAAGGTGTCATGGGCTTTGAAGACACTCAAACTCCAGATGCAAGGGAGAAATGTGCTAAGAGGAAGGCATGCTTGGCAAATCCACACCGTGATCAACTCCCACCCGGAATCCAATGTCCCCACTGTAGAAGGACATGTGGAGCCAGCATTGGCCTCCACAGTCACTTATGGACTCATTGTTAAAACCGTGTTTATGGAAGACAATCTTACTCAGCTACGAGTGATCGCTAAGGAAGAAGAATTATTAAATACATGGAGAGCAGGGGAAACCCACTCTCCATTTATTTATTCTCCACCCACCCGCACAAGGCTGTGATTACCGACTTACCTGGCTTTGGGAAGGCAGTGCTAGGGCTCTGGCAACATCCTGGAGCCCTCACACCCAAAGATGACCAGTTCCCGGTTTTGCACATTTTTGCATTTACATGTGGACTCCCAGAACTGAACCATCATGTAAGATGCAAATTACCTGTAGTCTACAGAGCAACACTTCCTTATTCATAGAATCATAGAATCATAGAGTTGGAAGAGACCACAAGGGCCATCGAGTCCAACCCCCTGCCAAGCAGGAAACACCATCAGAGCACTCCTGACATATGGTTATCAAGCCCCTGCTTAAAGACCTCCAAAGAAGGAGAATGCACCACACTCCTTGGCAGCAAATTCCACTGTCGAACAGCTCTTACCGTCAGGAAGTTCTTCCTAATGTTTAGGTGGAATCTTCTTTCTTGTAGTTTGGATCCATTGCTCTGGAGCAGCAGAAAACAACCTTTCTCCCTCCTCTATATGACATCCTTTTATATATTTGAACATGGCTATCATATCACCCCTTAACCTCCTCTTCTCCAGGCTAAACATGCCCAGCTCCCTTAGCCGTTCCTCATAAGGCATCGTTTCCAGGCCTTTGACCATTTTGGTTGCCCTCCTCTGGACACGTTCCAGTTTGTCAGTGTCCTTCTTGAACTGTGGTGCCCAGAACTGGACACAGTACTCCAGGTGAGGTCTGACCAGAGCAGAATACAGTGGCACTATTACTTCCCTTGATCTAGATGCTATGCTCCTATTGATGCAGCCCAGAATTGCATTGGCTTTTTTAGCTGCCACGTCACACTGTTGGCTCGTCAAGTTTGTGGTCAACCAAGACTCCTAGATCCTTTTCACATGTACTGCTCTCAAGCCAGGTGTCACCCATCTTGTATTTGTGCCTCTCGTTTTTTTTTGCCCAAGTGCAATACTTTACATTTCTCCCTGTTAAAGTTCATCTTGTTTGTTTTGGCCCAGTTCTCTAATCTGTCAAGGTCGTTTTGAAGTGTGATCCTGTCCTCTGGGGTGTTAGCCACCCCTCCCAGTTTGGTGTCATCTGCAAATTTGATCAGGATACCCTTGAGTCCATCATCCAAGTCGTTGATAAAGATGTTGAATAAGACCGGGCCCAAGACAGAACCCTGTGGCACCCCACTAGTCACTCTTCTCCAGGATGAAGAGGAACCATTGATGAGCACCCTTTGGGTTCGGTCAGTCAGCCAGTTACAAATCCACTGAGTGGTAGCATAGTCAAGACCGCATTTTACCAGCTTCTTTACAAGAATATCATGGGGCAACTTGTCAAATGCCTTGCTGAAATCAAGGTAGGCTACTTCCACTGCGTTCCCTTCATCTACCAGGCTTGTAATTCTGTCAAAAAACGAGATCAGGTTAGTCTGACATGACTTATTTTTCAGAAATCCATGCTGACTATTGGTGATCACAGCATTCCTTTCTAGGTGCTCACAGACTGTTTGCTTAATGATCTGCTCCACAATCTTCCCTGGTATTGATGTCAGACTGACTGGGCGATAATTATTTGGGTCCTCTCTTTTCCCCTTTTTGAAAATAGGGACAACATTTGCCCTCCTCCAGTCTGCCGGGACTTCGCCTGTTCTCCAGGAATTCTCAAAGATGACTGCCAGTAGTTCTGAGATCACATCTGCCAGTTCTTTTAATACTCTTGGATGCAGTTCATCTGGCCCTGGAGACTTGAATACATCTAAACTAGCCAAGTATTCTTGTACTATCTCCTTAGTTATTCTGGGCTGTGTTTCTCTGCTGAATCATTTGCTCCAAATTCTTCAGGTCGGGCATTGTTTTCTTTATCGGAGAAGACTGAGGCAAAGAAGGCATTGAGGAGTTCAGCCCTTTCTGTGTCCCCTGTTTGCATTTCACCATCTTCTCCTCTGAGTGACCCACTGTTTCTTTGTTCTTCCTTTTGCTACGGACATACCCATAAAAGCCTTTTTTGTTGCTTTTAACCTCTCTAGCAAGCCTGAGTTCATTCTGTGCTTTAGCTTTTCTGACTTTGTGTCTACATGTGCTGGCTATTTCTTTGAATTCCTCTTTGGTGGTTTCCCCCCTTTTCCATTTTTTGTACACATCCTTTTTTAATCTTAACTCAGTTAAAAGTTCTTTAGATAGCCACCCTGGCTTCTTTAGGCACCTTCCATGTTTCCGTCTCATTGGTATTGCCTGAAGTTGTGCTTTTACTATCTCCCTCTTAACAAACTCCCAGCCATCATGAACTCCCTTTCCTTTTAGTATTACTGTCCATGGGATCTCACCCAGCACTTCCCTAAGTTTTATGAAGTCGGCTTTCTTAAAGTCAAGAAATTGAGTCCTAGTATGCTTGGCTGCTCCTTTCCGCTGTATAGTAAACTTCAGAAGAGCATGATCACTCGCGCCTAATGATCCTTCCACTTCTACCCCACTAACCAGGTCATCAACATTGGTTAGGACCAGATCTAAAATGGCTGTTCCTCTTGTTGCTTCACCCACTTTCTGGACAATGAAGTTGTCTGCAAGGCCAGTGAGGAATCTGTTTGACCTTATGCTCTTGGCTGAGTTTGACATCCAACAAATATCCGGGTAATTGAAGTCCCCCATTACTACTTGCTTACAAATCTGATCTGGAACAGGTAGGAATTAACAGAAGCCAACGGTCCCCCCCCCCCCCCCAGATCTTAGTCTTGGGAGAAATTTATGCTCACCAGTAAGAGAATGAACAGATTATGGGGCTATGGGTGGGTGGGATCCTAATTTTATCTATTTATTATTACATCTATCCCACTTTTCTTCCAAGGAACTCAAGGTGACATATGTAATTCTCCCTCTTTCCTTTTTATCCTCAAAACAACCGTATGAGGTAGGATAAGCTGAGAGATAGTGACCAGCTCAAGGTCATCCGATGAGCTTTCATGGTCACATAGGGATTTATATACTGGTCTCCCAAGTCCTAGTCCAGCACTCTAACCATGACACCACACTGGCTTTCCCCACTGCTTCTAGAGCAGGAACACTCAAAACCAATTCTAGGAATCTTGCTGCTTTCAAATACTGTAGATGATATATAAATTATGGTATAATATGCTCCAAGAAAACAGGAAAACGTTCTATAAAAGCAAAACACACATTCAACCTTTTCACTAATCTATTAGTAACATAAACAATAGCTTTCATTGGTTAACACAATCTTTGCTGTGCCAATTTATCATCATTAGTCCTAAGAGAAAACCTTGGTTCTGAGTCCTAAACAAACAACTTTATTGATAAATTCTGGTTCAGCAAACTCATGCCAAAATTTACCTTTTGTCAGAGATTTCCTTGAAGTTTCAATGTACTGATAGTCTCCCAGAGACACTGTTCCAGCAAACAAAGAGGTAGAGGTTGAGGTTGTAAACATCAACTTCCCTACCAAGATGGATCACAATCTATCAGTACTGTCATTCCTGAAGATATTTCAGTACATCCTCCTCCACAGTTACTTCATATTTGTGGGAAATTTGTATCTTCAGGTCAATAGCACTACCACTGATACCTGAACAACTCTACATTATGCCAACGTATACAATATTTATGGCTGTCTTCGATCAACCATTCTTTGGCTTCTGTTTCAAAAGTTTCGAGGACTTCAAACGGTACAGTGATACCTTGGTTTACGAACAGTCCTGTTTACAAACGACACGGTTTACAAACTCCACAAAACCGGAAGTGGTGTTCTGGTTTGCGAACTTTACCTCAGTCTACAAATGGAAGCCGAACGTTGGAAAGGCACCGGCAGCAAGAGGCCTCATTAGGGAAAGTGTGCCTTGGTTGAAGAATGTATTTGGTTTAAGAACAGACTTCAGGATCGGATTAAGCTTGTAAACCGAGGTACGACTGTAACCTGTTCCACGACTGGTCCAGACTCAGGCTGATGGCAGGGTAAGAAGTTAGAAATGTGTGGGCCTCATAAGGACTGTGTGCTGCTTGCGGCCTGCTGCCCAGGAAGACTCCCTGAGTGAGTGCTTGAGGGCCCTGCTCTTGCCACTTACCATCTGGCCTGGGGCGGGGCCTGGGGCCTCATAAGGACTGTGTGCTGCTTGCGGCCTGCTGCCCAGGAAGGCTCCCTGAGTGAGTGCTTGAGGGCCCTGCTCCTCCCTGCCACTTACCACCTGGCCCAGGGCGGGGCCTGACAGGCCTCACTAGGACAGTTGTTACTGCCGGAGAGGCACAGAGTGTTTTTAAAATGTTTTATAAAAAATTTTTTCTGGATTTTTTGTATGTGGGGGGTGGGGGTGGGATTGATGTTTGGTTGGGCTTGGGGAATTATTATTTTTTTATTTTGATGTTTTTGTAATTTTTATATTTTTTGTTTGTATTGTTGTATTGGTTTTGTTTGTTTGTTTAAGGTGTTATTTTGTTTTTAGGGGGAGGGGTCAGGGCTGCCGGGGAGTGGGCCCCAGCCCACAAAATGGCTGGGGCATGTTCCACAGGGGGGGATGCACTGGGACAACCGATCTCAGTGATCACGGGTAGGAGGAGGAGTTACGCTAAGACCAGACCATGTCATTACAGAGGAGGCAGGTTTAGTCGTTGTCTGAGGACTATCCCTGCCTCCGGGTCTGGTCCTGTCCGGACGGATACTAGAATCAGCAAGGGATACCCACATAGCCTGAAGGTGCTGCTGTGCAATGCCAGGTCAATGATTCAGAAGACCACTGCCATCCATGACTTGATCATGGATGGAGGATTTGACCTGGCATGTGTAACAGAGACTTGGTTGGATGAAGCAGATGGGCCTGTTCTTGCCGCTGCTTGTCCACCAGGTTTCTCTTACGCACAGCAACCCAGGTCATGTGGGCGGGGAGGGGGGGTTGCAGTGATTTTTAGGAAGTCATTAGTTTGCACCAGGCGTCCTATTGGGAAGACCCAGTTTTCTGAGTGCATGTTCTGGAAGTTGGGCAATAGGGGCAGTACAGGATTCCTTTTGGTGTACCGACCTCCCCGCTGCGCCAAGGATTCCCTGCCCGAGCTGCTTCAGGTCGTGGCGGATGTTCTCCTGGAGACACCTAGCTTGGTCGTCCTAGGGGATTTTAACATCCATGCCGACACGACCTTACAAGGGGCCGCTCGGGACTTCGTGGAAAGCATGGCCTCCATGGGGCTGTCCCTGAATAAGTCTGGCCCAACCCATAGCCGTGGACATGCCTTGGACCTGGTGTTTACCTCTATGGATGTTGGTGATCTGACACTAAGTAAAAGCGAAACGAAAGAAGTGCCATGGTCAGATCACTTCCTGGTGCAACTGGACTTCTCTGCGACCCATCCCCTCGGCAGGGAGGTGGGACCAATTCGGATGGTCCGCCCCCGCCACTTAATGGATCCAAATGGTTTCCAGAGAGTGGTAGGGGATGCTTTATCCCATGTTGATGGCCTTTCAGCTGATTCCCTGGTGGCCCGCTGGAATGTGGAGTTAACCAGGGCTATTGACTGTTTGGCTCCGAAGCGCCCTCTCCGATTGCATGGAGCCCGGACAGCCCCGTGGTTTTCCACGGATCTGAGGGCAATGAAACAATCGTTGAGACGGCTAGAGCGCCGGTGGCGGAGAACTCATTCCGAATCTGACCGGACACAGGTTAGAGCTCAACGTCGAGCCTACCAAGTGGCGATAGCAACGGCGAAGAAGAATTTCTTCACCGCCTCTATTGCATCTGCAGAAAACAGCAGCAGGAGACTTTTTCAGGTGGTTCACAATTTAGCGGAACCACCTGCAACATCGGGGCCCAGTACGGGCCACATGTTCTCCTGCAATGATTTTGCAAAGTTTTTTGCAGATAAAACCGCTCAGATTCGGGAAGAAGTAGACTCCACCGTGGGAGCAGGGCCGGGGCGGGAGAGTGCAAGAGTTCTGTCTGGTCAAGTTGAGTGGGATCAATTCCAATCTGTTGCCTCCGAGGATGTGGACAGGCTGCTTGGACGAGTGAAACCAACCACCTGTCTCCTGGATCCTTGCCCATCCTGGCTAATAAAAGCAAGCCGGGAAGGGCTGGGCGATGGGCTTCGTGGGGTGGTGAATGCTTCCCTCCGTGAGGGGGCCTTCCCAGACCCGCTGAAAGAGGCGGTTATTAAACCGCTTCTTAAAAAACCATCTCTAGATGCGGCCACGATGGCCAACTATCGCCCAGTCTCAAATCTTCCATTCCTGGGCAAGGTGATTGAGCGAGCGGTTGCCGAACAACTCCAGGCACGCCTGGAAGAAGCGGACCATTTGGATCCCTTCCAGTCGGGATTCAGGCCTCATCATGGGACTGAAACTGCCTTGGTCGCACTGGTTGATGATCTCCGGCGGGCTAGGGACAAAGGTGAGAGCTGTTTCCTAGTTCTGCTGGATCTCTCAGCGGCGTTCGATACCATCGACCATAGCATCCTTCTGGACTGTCTTGAGGGGCTGGGAGCTGGGGGCACTGTTATACAGTGGTTCCGCTCCTTCCTCCTGGGCCGTGTTCAGAAAGTGGTGGTGGGGGATGAGTGTTCAGACCCCTGGGCTCTCACTTGTGGGGTGCCTCAGGGTTCTGTCCTCTCCCCCATGCTTTTCAACATCTACATGCGGCCGCTGGGAGAGATCATCAGGAGGTTTGGGCTGGGTGTTCATCAGTATGCGGATGATACCCAGCTCTACCTCTCTTTTAAATCAGAACCAGTGAAGGCGGTGAAGGTCCTGTGTGAGTGTCTGGAGGCGGTTGGAGGATGGATGGCGGCTAACAGATTGAGGTTGAATCCTGACAAGACAGAAGTACTGTTCTTGGGGGACAGAAGGCGGGCAGGTGTGGAGGATTCCCTGGTCCTGAATGGGGTAACTGTGCCCCTGAAGGACCAGGTGCGCAGCCTGGGAGTCATTTTGGACTCACAGCTGTCCATGGAGGCACAGGTCAAATCTGTGTCCAGGGCAGCTGTTTACCAGCTCCATCTGGTACGTAGGCTGAGACCCTATCTGCCTGCGGACTGTCTCGCGAGAGTGGTGCATGCTCTGGTTATCTCCCGCTTGGACTACTGCAATGCACTCTACGTGGGGCTACCTTTGAAGGTGACTCGGAAACTACAACTAATCCAGAATGCGGCAGCTAGACTGGTGACTGGGAGCGGCCGCCGAGACCATATAACACCGGTCTTGAAAGACCTGCATTGGCTCCCAGTACGTTTCCGAGCACAATTCAAAGTGTTGGTGCTGACCTTTAAAGCCCTAAACGGCCTCGGTCCAGTATACCTGAAGGAGCGTCTCCACCCCCATCATTCTGCCCGGACGCTGAGGTCCAGCGCCGAGGGCCTTCTGGCGGTTCCCTCATTGCGAGAAGCAAAGCTACAGGGAACCAGGCAGAGGGCCTTCTCGGTAGTGGCGCCCGCCCTGTGGAACACCCTTCCAGCAGATGTCAAGGCGATAAACAACTACCTGACATTCAGGAGACATCTTAAGGCAGCCCTGTTCAGGGAAGTTTTTAACGTGTGATATTTTATTGTATTTTTGGTTTTTATGGAAGCCGCCCAGAGTGGCTGGGGAGGCCCAGCCAGATGGGCGGGGTATAAATAATAAATTATTATTATTATTATTATTATTAACTGTGTAGCTACAGAATGGACAATACAAGTCCTATCTTAACCCAGAAACCTACTGACCACTTCCTTTAGGAAGCACACAAGCCAGCGGCGTAGCGTGAGTTGTCAGCACCCGGGGCAACGCAAGTAATTTGCGCCCCCCCTAACCCCTAACCTGCGAGTTGCCGCTGGCGCTGCTGCCCAAACGACGCCGCTTGCCCGGAGGAGGAGGGGGGCAGAGAGGCGAGGAAAATGCAACGGCCCAGCAGCTGCAGCAGCACCGGCGGAGGCAGGGCTGTGAGGAGGGGCTGCCTGGCGCGTCCTCCGCGGTGAGCACTGAGAACCGCTGCCTGCCGGGCGCCTTCAGCCGGGCGCCGCGAGACATGCGGCTCTGCTACAGCCTGCGCCCGAGGCTCTTCGGCGACTCCGGAGGCAGCGAGCGCGCCCCCCCAGAAGTTGCGCCCGGTGCGGCCGGCACCCCTGGCACCCCCCACGCTACGCCACTGACACAAGCTTCCAGCTACCACAAGGAGCACACCACACACTCCACTGTTGGTAACTCAAGCTTACAATGCAACCAGATTTGTTCCGGTTCCTTGGACAGGGACTCACAACTAATTCAGTTGTAAAATGACTGAAGCAAATGATGCACCCTGTAGCTACATTTCATTGCCTTTGGGGCTCCAGGAATTACAAATTCCCCCACCCACCCACCCACATTATATATCTGCCAGCTGAGGATAACACTTCACACATTTGATGCATCTAAAAAGAAAAGGAGCAGCCCTGCCACAATATCAAGTTAGCCTACCTTACACGACAGGGTTGTTGTTTTTACCCCCATAGTGTCCACATAAAGCTAGCCACTCTTAAACCCAAACTGGGCAATCTTGGGCCAGCCACTCCCCTTCAGTTTTGGGACTGCAACTCCCATCATCCCTAGCTAACAGGACCAGTGGTCGGGGATGATGGGAATTGTAGTCTCAAAACTACAATTGTTTCCTGCTTGGCAGGGGGTTGGACTCGATGGCCCTTGTGGTCTCTTCCAACTCTATGATTCTATGATTCTATGATTCAGCCTAAGCTGTACCTCACAGGGTTGTCGTTGTGAAGGACAAAACAGGTCACTCTCTCTTGGAAGAACGGGATATAAATGTAATAAATAATGTGGGTGGGTCATTCTGTGCTCGGTGGGGCTTATATTTTCGAACTAATGAGGAGTACACTCGAGAAGCCGCCAGCTGTCGCCGCTCCCGACGCCGCCCTCAACCCTCCCGTCCTTCCTTCCTCGCTCCCTCAGAGGAAGGAGCAGACTGGCCACCGCCAGACGGAGGCCCCCGCGCGTACCTGCAGCGCCCAGCTCCTCCCTCAGTTGACTGACGTAGCGTAGCAGCTCCTCCAGACCTCGCTCGCAGTGCTGGCCGTAGCACAGGAACTTCTGCAGCACTTTGTCCAGCTCCCTCTCCACGCAGGCGCACCGTTCCATCGCCCCGGCCTTGCCTCTGCCGCGCGCGCCCTGGAGGAGGCGGGACAAGAGCGCCCAATCAGTCACTGGCCCGGCGCGGCCATAAAGACCCGAGGCAAAGGGGAAGGTGTCAGGGAGGAACAGAAAGGAAAACCCCCCACCCACCCCGGCCTCCCTAACCGCTTGGTACTAGCCTAGAAAGGTACTGTGGCAGCCCCTTATGGGCTGGGAGTGTGTATTTCACGGCCCGGAGCGTTCAAACTGGGAAGGTGAGGGACACCATAGGCTTTAACTCGACTCAGACACACTCTGGGCGAGACTAGACCACCGTACTGTGGAGGTGGAGAACACACGCACACCCCTTATATTACAGTGGCACATTCCTTTACTGGTCGGTGTGAGCACTGGACGGAACCATTTCCAGGGACAGCCGGGGTGGGGAAGGGGAAAAAAGAACAGCTAACCTGAGGGTCGCGGAATGAGACGTCAATCTTCTCTGGACCGGAACAACAGAAGAATAATTGCGTATCAAGCCGCCTCCTTCCCTGGTGCGGTCCTATATAGGCATAACTGCTAAAGTTCTCTAATGATGGATCAAACCATCCTCATTTTCGGATAGGGTGTGCCTGGAATGAACCATCAACGGGCAACAGCTGGGTGGAACGGACCATTCTTGGCTCGGATGACGTGCAGTGCAGGACTGGAGTGAACCATTTTTAGAGCTAATCAGAACTCACTTTTAGTTTGAAAGCCCAACGAAGTGTTTCTGCAGTGACAGATCAGGCAGAGACTTGTCAGTTTGTGAAAAGTAGCTCATTATCTAAAAAGGTACCTATTAAGAACAACCAATCCTAGCAGTTTTAGTGCTCCAACTGGTGACACAACCCTGGCATGTTTTACTATGGCTTTTCTGAAGCATTTCTGTTAATTCTTCAGCTCAAGGTGTCAGAGGTGGTACCAACCTTTAATATTTGCTCAAGGAGCATGTCTACGTAAATATTCATCTTGATTGCTGTAGTGAATTCTGCATGGGGCTGCCCTTGAAACTTCACCCAATACAAAATGCAGGTAGCCTGTTGGTTTATCTAGAGCCATATAAGCCCAATTCTGGGAGAGCTCTGGTGGCATCCAGTTACACCTCCAACTTAAATTCAGTGTATTGGTTTTTACCTTTACTGTGCAACCCTATAAACATCTACTCAGTAGTAAGTCCCATTGCGTTAAACAGGACTTCCATTGGGGCAAGAAGGGAAAATAAGAAGTATCCCTGCTTTCCATTACCAATGGTACATTCATTTATTGGTGGCTTATATGAAGGCTTAACAACTCATTTACTATATATTTATTCTTCTAGAGGCAAATCAGCAGTGGTCCCTTACTTTTTGGAAAACACTAGACTGCAGTCCGTTCAACTTTTATGAAATGCACATGGTATCTCATTGCTCTTCTAAGGTTTTCAGCTGGGGCATTACATTGAAAACAATGGGCAACATGTGCCAGACATTTTATTTTCCTTATGTGTGCATTTCTTTTTCAATCACACCTTGATTAAAATTTTATAAAACAGCTAAACACCCAGCTCATGCACAGCAATTTGGCCATCGCTTATGCAGATGAATTGTGCTATGTTTCCACAATGCTAGTACAGTAGACTTGCAGTGGAGCATCAGTACCTGTTTGGGTGCCTCAGTGTTGACAAAGGTGAATCCACAGGCAGTCCTCTTTATAGACAGAAGCTACAGCAGCTGAAAAACAGGAGCTAGTCTACAGAAAACCTCTGACCTTGGCTTGTGACAAAAATGTAGTGTCCACATCTTTGCTGGATATAAACCACAAAAGTGGGAAAGGATTGTTGAGCAATGTTCACCTACAGGTCCAGGAAATGAAATAGAACTGAGGAACAACCCCACCACTGAAAAACACCAAAGTGAACAGTACATGTTTGTGAGGCTGTCTTATGTCCAGCTGTAGTGGGAAGAAATGTAAAGTGGAGTGACACGCTTGTCTCCACAGTAGGAAAAGCTGTAGAGACCAGGTTTCTGGGCTGGGGGCCAAGAAGGAAACACTGCTGTCATAGACCTTTGGAGGAAACACATGCCAAATGCAGGATGGCTGGAGGGGCCAGGACGTCTGAGCTTTCCAAGTGTTTTTGGATTGGAGCTGTAGCACCGCAGATTTCTTTGTATCAGTGGCACCTGCCCGGGCCCCATCGCCTTCCAGGGAATGAATCAGTCCTGTGGAATTCAGGAAACTGGTTTGTCCAGCAGCTCTAGAAGGCAAGCACTACTGCTCCTTGTGACGCCTCAACTCTTCCCTGTGGCATCTGAGCTAGCAGCTTGGTTTCTGGCTTTGCTGCCAAGTTTTGGTGCCGCCCTCTCCTGGGTTGCTCCTCAACTCTGCACAGCTCTAATTGATGGGTGGAAACCTGCTTTGGGGATTTTGGATGAGGCGCCAACAGAGCACTGGACTGGTGTGGGCACAGTGAAACAAACAAGGGATTTCAACAGCCGGCTGTCCGACAAGAAAAACAAGCCAAGCCTTTGCAGTTTCCTGGGACCAGGGAAGTCCAATTTAACTGGAATTGTAGGAAGCATGTTCCCAACCAGGCCTAGTATTTTTATGCAGCCTGGTGTTCTTATGCAATCTATTTTGCAATTTCTTCATTAATTTCCATTCCACCATTCACTAACCCAGGCCTTTGGCTTGTGGCTTGGACATGAGCCAAGTACACATCATAGGTATCCAATAAATACATTAGATTTCTAGAGGTGGTGGGGCCACAGTGAAGCTCAGCCAGTTTTCCAGGCTAATAAATTAAATTGCTGAGCTGCTTCAGTTGCAGTATAATTTAGAGAATTTTTTGCAGGGAAGGAAGCTGTGTTATATAAGACTGGATATCCCACACCCAGCACAATATTTGGTCATCAGATCTGTCAAATCCTCTACCAGCCAGCAGATAATTATTTTGTTTTCTGCTCTTGCTAGTTACGTTGTACATTTCCTGAATTCAAATGGCTTGGGCATGCCAAACTCTCTGTGCTCACCTCACAGTTTTCTTACCAGTTGGGTGAGCAAATGCTGTTCTAAAGCAGGAAGAGAAGCTGCAGGATGCTAGAAACCACAATCAATCCTTTCTCCATCATCTCAGATTGCAGTCCAGATAAAGGATTATACTGACTTTCCACCCTTGAATTCAGAAAAATGCTTCAAGAAGATTCCCTTTTATCACCACCCCCTACCCACACACCCACCTCCCTACCGAAGAAACAGAGGCAAGAGAGTCATCTCCATTCTTGTCTTATGCATGGCCCCATTTCTTCTTGCTGCTCTATTTGGCCTAGGTAAGACTGCAAGAACTGGTTGTAGAGCAACGTAAGCATGTGTATTGAATGTTCGTTACAATATAAATACCATGGTCAACAATAGCAGAAATGTTAGGGGATACTACAGTGGAAAGAGAAAGCAACAAACATGGAGCCAAAGGTGTCAGGCAGATTTTTATTCCAGGAATTGCCAGGTAGAACTTCCATTTCAGGACTCATCACTCTGGTCCAGAACCTTCAAATCCAAAAACTGGGGCACCAAGCAGCAACAGAACAGAGGGACAGAACAGTCCCACCCCCATTCTCCCCATTGCCTATGGAGAAACTGGCCCAAGCCCAGATGACCCTGCCTGTCCTCTGGCCCTCTGGATGGATAAGCCCAATTGGTTTGGCTTTCAGTGAACTTTTGGACCAGACTTACACATTCTGAAGCTGAACTTCTTGTCACTTACAATACAAGGCACACACAACTGGAGCTTCTAAGACAGGCACATCATGAGGACCAGTAGCGGAGCAAGCCAATCAGGTGCCTGGGGCGGCGCGCGTGCCCTGTGCCCAGGACAGCACCAGCCAGAGCAGGACACTCCACGGGGCCTCCAAGGAGTCTGCCTGCCTCCTCCCACTCAGCCGCCCTACAGCTGAGGGGGAGGCGGCGGGCAGACCGTTTGGGGTAGCCTGGAGCCTGTGGGCGCCCAAGCCACTTTGTCACTCCCAGGAGAGACGTGTGGCTCGGGCACACTGCAGGCCCGAGTGCTGCCCCACATTTTGTCACCCCCCTTTTGTCATTCCTCCGCCCCTGATGAGGACAAGCCAGATGGAGAGTAAACCAATCCTACAGGGCAAGGCTCATGCTGAGGTGGGTTTGCTCTCAACCTTCCCTTCTCAGTGGGGGGGGGGAGGAAAGGGGTGCAGTGGGATGGGCGGCCCCCGGTGTCACCACTGAGGGTAGAGACAAAATGCCAGGCAGCACTCACCGCGGGGCCTGCAGCAGCCATGCGTCTCTCTCTCTCTCTCCTGGGAGTGATACAGTGGCTTGGGCGCCCGTAGGCTCCACGCTACCCCAAACGGTCTGCCCACCGCCTCCCCTTCAACTGTCGGGCAGCTGAGTGGGAGGAGGCAGGGAGACTCCTCAGAGGCCCTACAGAGCGTCCTGCCCTGGCTGGCCCCGCCCCGCAGGGCACGTGTGCTGCCCCAGGTGCGCGGTCAGTTTGCTCTGCCGCCGGCCCTCATGCTGTGCCTGTCTTAGAAGCTCCAGTTGTGTGGGCCTTGTGTTGTAAGCTTGCTCCGCCGCTGCTTCTCAGCGCAACAGGCCAAGTCTCAAGTTGTGAAGAGACACAGCCAAAGCTCCACAAAGGGCTCATTACTTGGTGGCACCATCTTTTGCACATTCTTCTTCAGACCTTTTCAAGAAGGGCCATAGTTCCCAATCGTGGCCGTTCACATTCCACAATAACAAGCCTTCCATCCTGACAGACAGTGCCAGTGTGGGCACAAAGCAGGACACAACAGGAAAGCACTCTGCCCTCCAAGACAGCAGTCTTTGCCAGGGAGGCAAAGGCCTACCTAGACGGACAGAAAATGCCAGGTGCAATGCTGGGATTCCATTCCATGGACAGCAGCAGTCTTCAAAATCCTCTATGGACGAGGTTAACCAGCCCTTTAGTTTAACCACTTCTTCTACCAAAACCCTAAGGTCCATGCTGCTGTGTGGTACCTCTCCCCTTTGTAATTCCAGCACAGAGCCCCAGGCATAGTGTTCAGATCTTGGAGGACTCAACTCTTTCAATCCAAGGTGGCTCTGAGCTGATACTTCTGGGCTCAGCTGGGAACTGCCGGAACTCACTTAGCTGCCTCTCCAGTGTCTGGTTCCGGTAGTACATCTCCATATAGCTGGCCTGAATCTCCCGCTGATAGCGCAGGACTTTTTCCTTCTCCTTTTGCCAAGTTTTCCGCTCCTGCTCAAAGTTTGCAGCTTGTAGCTGGGCCTGGCGCCTCTCGCGCAGCAATTCTCCCCACAGCCACTCAGCGCCCTCTGCGCTCTCCCCCTGCATCCCCTGACTTTTAGAGTCATCTGTTTCACAACCCAAAAAGTCCTGGCATGCTTGCATGGGAGAGTCCCGTGGAGGAACAGGGGAGCTGCGCTCTGGCAAGGTTTGGAAAGAGTCCCCCAACTGTGCCAGTTGCGAGTCCTTGGCTTGCAGCTCTGTTCGGACCTCCCGCAGCTGTGTTTTCAAGCTGAAGATTTCACCCAGTTTCTGGGCTATCTCCTCCTGGGCATCTCGGAACTGCTGCTTGAGCAATGAAATCTCTGCAGTCTTCTGACAGACCTGTCAAAACAGTACATTAGGGTGAGAACAGGGGATAAGACTAGACAAAGAGAAGCAGTGAGCTATTGGATCCTGGGTGCTGCAGCACAGCAGAGGGAAAGGGTTGGAACATTTCCAAAGGACAATGTCATGCCCACAGCAAAGTCAACCAAGCAACAACAAAGACCAGAGAGAAAGGGAGATGTTGGGAGTTGCTCAGATAGGGTTGTGAACATAAGGCTTTGCATCTGAAAACTTAGTTCTGCAGCTTGGCAAGAGGGAAGCAGCAGCCACAAAAACTTTGCCAGCTGTCTAGTAAGAATTGATCTGCTTTGCAAAAACACCCGAGTTCAATAGAACTGGCAGCCTCCACTCCCAGATGGGGATGCATGTACACCAGTAGAACCATGAGCATGCTGAGAAGCAAAGAAGAGCCAGGATCACAGTGGACATTGGCACTGTGCTCTCTATGGGTTTTCCCCACTCACCTCCCACTGGGTCTCCTCCAGCTTGGGGCTCAGGCGCTCTGCCTGTTGCTGCTGCAGCCTCAGCTCCTCGCACTGCCTCTGCTGAAGGTCCAGCTCTTCTTGCAGCCGTTTCTTTTCCTGCTGAGCTTTGTAGAGCTGCAGCTGAAGTGCCCGCTGGCTGCGTTGGGCCTGTTGCATCACTTGCTGAAGCTTGGCTACATACATCTGCTTCAGTTCATCCAGCTCATCCATCCACAAGCGCTGTTTGTCCTCAAACATCTGTCAAAATGAGAGAAGATCATGGAGGGGTCTTACGTCAGCCCTTGAGATGACTGGCCAGATTCAGTTGGCAAATCAGTGGCTTTTCTCAGTGCAAAAGCTATCCAAAACCAGAAAGCTCAGGCTTTCTATGGAAGGCAAATCTATTCTACTCTAGGACTCAGGCTTTAAATGTCTCAGTTTAAGTCCATAGCATCACAAGGTAAAAGGCATAGCCAACACAGTACCCTGCAGATGTTGTTGGATTCCAAGCCCCCATCAACCCTAGCCAGCATGGCCAATGGTCATGGATGATGGGAGTTGTAGTATGGAAACATCTAGAGAGACCACATTGGTTACCTCTGAAAGGATCGAGATAACAGAACTGGGAAGAGTCTATATCCTGAGATTCTGCTGCCAGTCTGTTTATAGACAAGACTGGTAAGAAGGACTAGTACTAGCCTGCTTCAGAATAAGTCAGCTCATTTATAATCAACCTGAATATGTATGACTGTAAAAACTTAATTAACATATGTTATGATTCAGAAAAGGAGCAGCTTTTCAATATTCATGATGTGTAACTCCTTGGCAATTTAAAGATGCTAGAACAAAACACAGTCCAGTGACAGCAGAACTGCCAAGTCATTCTGTCCCCAGAGCATAGCTTGACACTCAGTAAGACTGCATGTTCCAAACAAGATATGGATGGGCAGCAGAACCCTGCAATATTATCTGAGCAGTTCACTTTTTCACTCTATTGTGCTCTCCACATCATCAAAAAAGAAGACTTTCAAAACAAAACCAAGTAAAACAAAAAGGGGCTATGAAGCACCATTTACCTGACAGCCTAGGGAGGCTAAGAATTGCTTCAAGGAAATCAAGCAGAAAAGTTTGCCCCCAAAAGTAGTTGTTTAATATTTTAGACCACACAAATTATTCACAAAGGGACAATTGGGCAAGTCACTTTTATGAACATAATTGTACAATTATTTTTAAACCCTGCCTGTAACACAATTTGGCCATTGTCTTTCACTGAGTCCAGCTCCCTTGACACTGGTGCTGGAACCAATGTAAGATAAGATGTTTTTCAATGATCATATACATATAGTAAAATAAATAAAATCAGACCAGGGAGAAAAATTGGAGCTCAAGTTCTCAGCTCTACAGTCTGCTCCACAGAGGAGATCCCTCATCAACACGCATTTCAATATAACCCATTTCTGTGTGGAAAAGCTTCACCACGACGATTACGTGCTCTACTCCTTCCTTCCACTGGCACACACGATACTTCACACACATCTCCTATGTAAACTATTTTTTTCCTTTCCTCTATTTCTGTTATATACTTAATGAGGAATGTGCAAGGAATTCTTTAATTAAATTTATATCCCACCCTTTCTTTCAAAGTAGCTCAGGACTAGATTGGTGGCAGGAATTGGTTCCAGATAGGAGTGGAAATCAGACACTGAGAGTCTTGCAAATAAGCAGCCTTGCAATGAAGTACTGTTACTAGTCCACCTGCCCCAACATACCCACGTTAGTAATCTGTATGGCACTCTGAAAGCCTGAAAGCAGTGTAGGAGCAACCAGCTTTCTTACTCCATAGAAAAGCTTCTCCATTGCCTTGAGGCCATTCTTATTCACCACAGGCATCCAGGAAAGTGGCTACTAGCAAGCCTAGAGAAGGGTGACATGGCTGACAGTGATGTATGTGGGATGCAAATTAAGGATCGGATGCTTTAGGAATGGAAGATGATGCAAGATCCAAAAAAGAGAAGACAAAATGAGGAAAGGGAGAGCAGACTGTCATTTCCACAGGACCAAGTAAGCCCATCCTGTGGTGAAAATCCACCCACCTGTGTGAAGGGATCATCATTCTCACTCAGATTTCTCTTAAGCTGGCGGAGCTCCATGCCCTTCTCTGTCAGCCGGTCCTCGAGCTGCTTCACCACATCTTCCAAGGAGTATGTGGGTTCATACGGAGGGGGCGGTTCCCCAGAGCTCTGCAGGCGACTGAGGCTCTTGCAAGACAGAGGTGCTTTGTCTACAGCCAAAGGGTCCCGTGGCCCCCGAGAAGCCCTGTCTAAGGAACCGCCAATGTGGTTGATGTGGCCTACGGAAGCACTGAGCTGAGTTGGAGCAGGTTTGAAACGGGGAGTGTAGGTGGGGAAGCTTTGGATAGAGTTGGTGCTCTCGTCCAGGCTGATGGTGTGCAGCAGGTGGCTGCGGAGAGGGCCGCGTTGCGAGGAGCTGCTGGTGCTGCTCTGGGTCAGCAGCGTGTGCAGGCTCCCGTTGCTCTTGGACAGCTTCTGGCCTTTGGCTGATGACAGGCCCGGCATGGACAACAAGCTCTTCCCAGACACCACCTTGAAGGCAGAGGGTCTTATCCGACACTGGAAGGAACACAAGAGCCATTAGCAGGTACATCAGCCCATGAGCAAAGCAGGGATGGAAGGAGGTCAACATGTTCTTGCCACAATTTGTAGAGTTGGCTCTATATAGCAGGGATGCAGAACAGCAGGTCTAGGGGGCAACTGTGGTCCTCTACATCTCTTATCTGGCCATTGGGATTCTTCTCAAGCCACACGGCCTTCCTCAGCCACACCCGCTACTGGACCTGCCTCAAGGATGGAATTCAATATAGCGCTATAGTAGAAATCAATATGGTGCTAAGGTGAACATTCCATCAGCACACGGAATTCTCCTTGTGCAACAATCTCCCCCTCTTCTCCCTCCACCCTGTTCCCCAAATCTGATTCAGGGGTTGCCCCAACACTCCGGAGCAAATCTGGGGAGGCACACACCTCACATGGTGGGGAGGGGGAGTCTCATTGTGGGAGGGGGAGTCTCATTGTGCAAGCGGAAGTAGTTCTGCTCATGAAATTATTTCTTTTAATAATAGTGCTCTGAGTATCAAGAGAAGCAGAAGCTGGTGTTGCGATGGGGGCTGCTCAGAGTAGCCATAGGCAGTGCACAATGGCCGGTAACAACGCAATGAACCCACGGTGGCCAAATCACATTCTCAGATACAAACCTCTATCCACAGAGAACAACCCTACCCTGGAAGACCCCACACCAGACTGCATGAATCTACTGGGAATGATTTTCATTATGTGTGACTTGATGCTGAAGCTAAAGTGGTGAGCCTGGGTTGTGGTCTCCTGTTCGTTCATGAGCGTTGCCAACTCTCGGAGCTCAGAAGATACCAAACAGATGATGAGGTGCACTCCCTCATCAGAGAGGACTATTTTCTCAGACAATGCAGATCCATTTGCACATGCCTTGGGTGTACTCATTTTGCTGCATTAATAAACTGATGGTCATTGGGGGTGGGAAATACTGCCCTGAATGTTTTTGCTTGGTTGCAGCGTGTGCTTGATTGAAATTGATAATGCTTGTCGCTTGCCACCTGGAAACTAGCCACCTGCACAAAAGTAAAATTCACATTTGTTGTTGCTCTGCCCACTTCTGCTTCTGGCCCCACCCAACACTGGCATGTAGCCCCAAAAGGATTGCAGCCCTTGGTCTAAAAAAGGGTTGCTGCCCCGTTATATAGTTTGGTTTCCCCTACTGATCGCCCCTCAACTACTTCCTCGTTCAGATGTTGAAGATAAATGGCATAGGCCTTCAAGAAGAACAAGTTTCAGGCAGGGGCAGCCTACTTCTTTGACCACGTAGGCTGGACACTCCCTGGCCAGCAGCAGCAGCAGCATACTGGAGACCATGTGGAATTTGGTGGCCATGAGGCCAAGTGTATCCTAGGGTCCACCGATAGCAACAGTACAGCAACAGTAGCCAATCTAGTTGTTCTGTCCACTATAAACGGCATCTCCTTAGATCTTAGAGAGCCAGTGTGGTATAGTGGTTAAGAGCGGTACTCTAGTAATCTGGTGAACCGGGTTCGCGTCTCCGCTCCTCCACGTGCAGCTGCTGGGTGACCTTGGGCCAGTCACACTTCTTTGAAGTCTCTCAGCCCCACTCACCTCACAGAGTTTTTGTTGTGGGGGAGGAAGGGAAAGGAGAATGTTAGCCACTTTGAGACTCCTTAAAGGGAGTGAAAGGCGGGATATCAAATCCAAACTCTTCTTCTTCATCATTTAGGTCCCTCTGGGTCCATTAGCTCCTCCTATGCTCCAATGCAGTGGTGGAGAACCTGTCCCCCCCCCCCATATATTGTTTGATTACAGTCCTCAATAGCCCTGACCGTTGGCTTTGGCTGATGGGAGTTAGAGTCCAACAGCAAGTTCCTGACCTCCAGAACACCCCATTAATCCAATATCCCCACATCACACACTGCTGGACCCTATATACAGCTAAAGGCTTTCTGTTTCAACACATCAGAAATACTGTAGGACTACTGGTGGGAAAATGCATTGGATTTATGCCAAGAAGCCCCACCCCATTCCCCTTCCAGTCTCTGCCAAGAAATGCTCTCTTCCTTCCTAAAACCACACCCCCAGCTTGCTCACCTTGTCAAAGCGTCCACGTTCAGGCAAGGAGCTCTTGGAGAAATCAGCTGCCCGTTGATTGTCCCGGAAATACCGCTCGGGGGACTGGTTCTCCCGGTCACTCTCATAGTCCCGTTTAAAGCCACCTCCAGATGACTGGTGCTTCTTCTCAGCCCGGGTGTCCCGTTTGCCCCCATGCAAGTAGCCAAAAACTTCACGCTGTGACATTCCTTTCCGGAGCAGCCCGTCTGGCTGACGCATGCCGCGCAGACCTCCCGGAGCAGTTGGCAAGAAATCCTGTTTCTCTACTAGGCTGCCCACGCTGCCCATGCTGCCGTCGTCAGGCTCAGAATCCAGAGAGTAAGGATCAAAAAGACAATTGCCAGGGTCACAGGTCACATGAGAAGCCTGTGCTGTTGCCATGGAGATTTAACGACAAGCGGAATGCCAGCACTGCCAAAAGAAGTCACACAGGCACACAAGTTATTGATATGTTTGTTCCCACCAGCCTGTGGGGACAGCAGGCTAAAAATCTATCCCAATCCATTCCTGTCAGCGAAAGGTCCTCACACCAATTCCTAGTGACACCATGCTAGGAAACAAGTCCTCTCTTAAGCTTTGGTAGTCAAGCACACCAATAGAAGCCACTGATATTAAGGGAGGGGTAGGGAGTCCAGAAGCTGTTGTTGGCCTACAACCCCCATCAATCCTGACCATTGGCCTTGCTGGTTGAGGCTGATGGGCATAAATGCCCAACAACATCTGGAGGGCTGCAAGGTCCCCACCCCTGCCCTACAGCTAACTATGGGCCCCGTCTTCTGTATCCCTTTTACTGACCTATTTACTCACCCAGCCAGAGCAGAGTCCAAATGTGGGAGATGCTTCAGCAGGAAGAAGCAACTCCCAACAAGGAGGCAGGATCCACCCAGACCTGCTCCCCACAGAAGCCTAAGTTATTCTCCTCTGATGACAAGCTGACTCCCATATCTAGCTCCTCCCCCCGCCTCAGGCAGTAGGGTGGAAAACGAAAATAAACACACTGGATGGCAAAGGAGGAGCTCCAAAACTGACAATACTTGCGCAGCTACCAGTTATTCTCTCACCAAAGCTACTGCAAATCATTTCCTTATTTTAGCCGCCAATAAAAGAACTCTTGGAAAGCCTATATTGGGCTGGAGAACCTGTGCTTCCCCACCATCTCTGGCCAATGCAGTTGGACTACAACTCCCATTATCCCTCACCATGGACCATGCTGGCTGCGGCCGATGGGAGCAAGAGTCCAACAACACATGGAGGGTGCCAAGTTTCCCACCACTGCTCTATACATTATATGCTGGTGTCGGCCTCTCCTGTCCCTAGGAACATCCTGCTCTAATGATGATCTCTGATAGCCTCCCCTGGCCCACTTGGTCAACTGCAGTCAGAATCCTATATAATAAGACTTTGCTGGTAGCATATTTTTGCGGCTTAACAAGCCAGTCAGAACAGGACATGAGTCTGGCATGACATTTGATGGGACCACAATGAGGAAAGGCGCTTCCTACCAGGATTCAGCCTTGGTCTGTCATACTGTAAGAGTGATAGTGATGATGCAACTGCAATTTCCCTCTCACACCAAACAGGACCTTTATTTTAGCTCTAGGCTAGTTAAGTGTACAGTCTGATGTTCAGTTGGTTAACAGGTGAGAAAGGAAGGAAGGCACATACCAGATGCTGACATGTCAGCTCCACCACTGCCCTGAATTCCAGCCCTCTTGCTGTGTGTGGAACCACTGACACCTCTCCCTCACTGAGGTGTGCTCTTGCTATGATGTGGCCACTGATGGCGCCTCAAGAATATGCTAGCCCGGCCTCACAGTTCAGCACTCACACAGCATGACCATGTACGCAGGAAGGTAAAGATTCAGCATTGCCATGGAACCATGGATTCACAACACTTTCTCTATCTTCATTGCCACAACCTAATGCTTGCCAGCTTCCATGGGGCAGATAGGGTGGCCATGTGTCCTACTATGGCAGGCATGTCCAAAGTCCATTTCAGGGGCCCAATCCAGCCCGCTGGTCAATTTAATCCAGCACCCGTGGCAGTATATGTCCTGGGGTAAAATCCTAAAAAAAGCTCAGCAACTCTGGGGTAAAATTTTAAAAAATGCTCAACAACTTCAATCCTAAAAAAAGGAATGAATTAGCACGTACAGATTTACTACAGGTTTGTACGAGGGGGTTTACCTCTTTTTGGTAATGGGTTTACTCTTTCTTGGTGATGTATGAGTGGGCACTCTCCTAAAATTCAGAAATGTCACCCAGTTTCTATATACTTGTCTCCAGACCTAGCTCCAGATATACACTGGCAGAGCTGAACAGTAGAGAAACAAGCATATATGACTTGCTATTTTTGCCTCCTCGTGGAGGCAATAATATAAGGAGTAACAATCCTCTGTGTCCCCTGTAACTAAAGTCAGGACTCGTGTCTTAAACTGTTTGGTGATTTCTCAGGGCAAGAAATCACCAAACTTGGCACAGATTTATTCTGATGAGGCAGCGTTTCAGGGAGCTAAATTGGAAACATGCTCAGAGATGAGCTGGAAGCACAAACAGCTGAATTGGAGGAAACCGGAAAAGATATTTGGGAGGCAAGATGGGCAGGACAGCATCATTTCCTGAGCAGGTGTGAAGGCTTTGAATACTCGGCATTACTAGGAGGGAGCCTGAAAGCCTGCTGTTAACTGTTTGCAAATGAATGTTTGGTCTCCCAATGCCACAGATCAAGGTCTGGTTTACACATGAAGTAAAATAAAGGTGAACTTCTGACAACAGGTAGAGAGCCATATTTCCGAATGCTCCCAGAAGTCCAACAAAAACTCCCTGAGCAGAAACCAGCACAGCAAGCAATAGGCTAGACTAGTCCTGATAAGATAGTTTCCTACACCCAGGGATTATTATATCTTCCCATCTACTGTTTAAAATGGTATCCATTTATTTATTTATTTATTTGCTTGCTTGCTTTAGTTATTCTTTGTGTTATGGGCAAAGAAATATTAAAACAAGAAAAAAAATCACAAAAAATAAATGCAGTACAGAAACAGCATTAAAAGAGCAGCAACATTCCAGATAGGAAAACAAATTCCAGAAAAGAAAACAAGCACACACACAAAAGGGGGGGGGGAGAGTAGATAAAGAAATTAAAAGCAACAGATTTTAAAAACCTGTGAGAATAGGAAAGGGTTTTGCCTGGGGACGAAAAGCTGTCTAGCTAGGCAGCAGAGAGAACCTCCCTGACAAACCACTACTGAGCAGCCCAGTTTTTTTTCATAGCCACCTGTTGTATCTCAGCTGTGGTGGCACTCAGAGAAGGATCCCCATTGTTGATCTCGGAGTATATAGATACATAAGGAGGGAAAGCGGTTTTTCAGATACTGCAACCCCAAACTATGAAGGACTTGGAAGGTCAGAATCAGCACTCTGATTTCGGCCTGGCAACACGCTGGGCACCAGTGTAGTTGGCATAATAGGCTCATAGTACCCAGCCCCTAATAATAATAATAATAATAATAATAATAATAATAATAATAATTTTTTATTTATACCCAGCCAAGACGGGGCTCAGGGCGGCTAACAAACAAAAATAAAAACAAGTTGATTAAAATACAATTTAAAAGATTAAGATACAACATTAAAACATTAGGATGCAGTCTCTTCATAGGAGGAGAAAGGAAAAAGAAAGAGGGGGAGGGAATCAAACTGATTCTAAGCCAAAGGCCAGGTGGAACAACTTTGTCTTACAGGCCCTGCGGAAAGAAATCAGATCCCACAGGGCCCTGGTCTCATGAGACAGAGCATTCCACCAGGCCGGAGCCAGTGTTGAGAAGGCCCTGGCTCTGGTTGAAGCTAATCTAACTTCCTTAGGGCCCGGGACCTCTAGGGTGTTGCTATATGTGGACCTTAAGGTCCTCCATGAGGCATACCCAGGAGAGACAGTCCCGTATAACAAATAGTACTCTTGCAGCTGTATTCTATACTATCTGTAGTTTCTGGACCATCATCAAAGCCAGTCCAACATACAACACCTCACAGTGACTGAATTAGGTTACCAAGACACACCAGGATCACTGAAGCCAGGCTATCTCTGTCCAAGTATAGTCATCGTTGGTGTACCAGTCAGGTAAGCTAGCAGAAGGCACTATAAGATGGCAGAAGGCACTCTTATCCTCTGCATGGGTAAGCCTAAATGCCCACTGTAAAAGCTCAATGCACTGATATGATGTGATTTTTTATTATTTCTATGCTGCTTTTCATTCAAATGAATCCCAAAGCGGTTTATGAACAATAAATAACAATAACATGATACAGCATAATACATCACAAATACCCCATAAACAACATAGAATTTTTAACAAATCGTCAGGAAAACAATTACAATTAATAAAACACTTAAATCACCAACTAAAAAAATAAGCTAAACATCACAAAGCAAAAGTAATAACCCGGGGCAGGGGGGAGCTCTATTCTACACTTCCTTATTCATAGGCCTCTAAGAAGGTAATCTCAATATTCCAGTTTCCATCACTACCAAATTAGGGCTGATTTCTTGAATTGCCCGGGGCAGTGGCTCTAAGAAGGCTAGCACCTCAGAGCATTCTCTGCACCTCCATTTTAAACGAGCTTGCTGCCAAATGTTCATGCTCTGACCCTGCAAGATAATGACCCTAAGCACTGCCGGCTCATTAATTATCGGATAATGAATCAGCCCAACATGCTCATAACCCTGAGTCAAAAAGCTGCCACAAGTACGGAAGCACAATGTTAAAGGGGCTTTGCCAACAGGTGCCAAAAAAGGTCCACAGTCAAACTGGCAACAGAACCCGGGACTCCGCATTCCCTCTTGTAGAGGCCAGTAAGTCAGCTCCAGTCATATCAAGTAGATCAAGGCAGTCCCAAAGAGGAAGGTTTCCATGGCAACAGACTTCCACACAGCTCATTTATGTTCCCACATGTACTGATAATATACAGTCTGTTCAAAGTAGGCTTGTGGCAGAGAGCCCGCCCAGCTTTAACAGATGTTGACACAGTTCTTGCAGAGGAGTAAGAGCTCTCCACCCTTGGTGCACATAATTGGGTCCCCAGTGCACATGACAAAGGGTAGCGACAGTAGCCAAAGGCTCATTATAATGATCGTATCCCATGTTGACTGGCACATAGGATGGGGCGTTTCAATAGATGTCCCAGAGGATTTGGCGGCCTAGATTCCTACACAGTGCCAAGACTCTTGAAACTTTCCTGGCTTAGAGGCTCACACCCCATCTGAATCAGGAGAGACTGAGCATGCCCTGGACCAGAGTGTGGACTCGGTGAAGGCCAAAAAACCAAGTCTGAATCATTGCAAGATGGAAGCGCTGCGGGTAAGTGGTTCCCAAGTCTCAATAATTGGACAGTTGCCTTTCTATTGGGTTGTACTGCCGTAATGGAGCAGGTTTGTAGACTGGGTGTGCTCCTGGATCCAACACTGACACTAGAGGCTGGTTCCCAGATACAAGAGAGAAGGCAGTTGCCCACTCTGGATAGGGATGCACTCCTCTTGAAGGAGCAGGTACATAGCTGCCAAGGAGTGTGGTGGAGTCTCCTACTTTGGAGGTCTTTAAGCAGAGGCTTGACAACCATATGTCAGGAGTGCTCTGATGGTGTTTCCTGCTTGGCAGGGGGTTGGACTCGATGGCCCTTGTGGTCTCTTCCAACTCTATGATTCTATGATTCTATAGTTTAGGGGTACTCCTGGAACTAACTTGGTGGCCTCAGTAACGGGGAGTTCTTTTTATCTGCTGGTATGCCCACCAAGTGTGGCAGTTCCTGATTAGGGATGACCTGGCTACTAAATTCCATGTGTATTGATAACCTCAAGACTATGCCCTTGTGGTTCATCCAGAAGCTTCAACTATTGTGGAATGTTCTGGCTAGACTGGTGATAGACTACCACCAACACATGACAACGGACTTAGAAGACTTGCACTGGCTTTCCATCTGCTACCATGTACAAAGTCCTGAACAACCTGGGCTCAGGATACCTTACTGACTGCTTTAGCCCATATGTCCCAGGTTGATCACTGAGATCATCCGGGGAAGTGTGGTCTCCCATGGACCAGAAGCACAACTCATGTCAACAAGAAGTCATGCCTCCATTGTAACAGACTTACTCTAAGGAACTCCCTACCATTAGGAATTAGGCAGGCACTGTCCTTGCTAAGTTTCAGATGTCAGGTTAAACCATGAGACCTTCACACCATGAATGTTGTTCTAATGTTCTCCCCTCTACTTATTGCATATTGGGTGTTTTTGTTTCTGTAAGCTGCTTTGAGACATATGGTGAAAAGTGCTGCATATGGTTTTAAATAAATAAATAGAAGCTGGGGTGACCTTCATGGCCAGGAGTGTTTTTTTTACCAGTTTTGGTTGGCAAGACAGCTACGGCCATTTCTGAACCAGGAAAGCCTGAAAATGGTTGCTTATGCACTGGTAGCCTCCAGATTGAACCACTGCAAGATGCTCCATGTGATGCTGCCCATGAAGGTGGTTCAGAAACTGCGGATCGTGCAAAATGCAGTGGCTCAACTGCTCACTGAGGCAGACTATCACCATTGTGTTATGCTGTTGCTGAAAGAATTACACCCACTGCCAATTAGCTACCAAACTAAGTTCAAGGTGCTAGTATGCAAAGCCTATAGAGCTTGAGACCAGAATAGAAGAGTATATTACTCCTTATATGCCCAACCAATGACTGCACTGTGAAGAGAAATGGACTTCTGCATATGCCATCTAATCAAGAGGCCCATTCTGTACAATGTAGGAATTGGGCCGTTAGAATGGCAGCACCAACTCTTGAGAACTCCATACTGTTTCTATCAGACAGACACCATCTCAGTTATCTTTTCAAAGTCTATTGAATGCCTTCTGTTCTTCAACAAGCCTTTGCAGTGGATATTTTTATCCCACTCAGTATCTGCATCAAACTTAAATTGTTTTTATATTTGAAACTGTGTGTGTGTGTGTGTGCGCGCACACACACACATGTGTTTATTGTTGATGTATTTATTACTTTTGAGATATTTTATAGGAAGCAATTCACATACAGAATGGAATAAAATAAATATTTCCCAATATCATCTTGTTTTGTTCATAATAATTTCATGATTAGCTGATGGGATGATTTTCTTTTATTGTCATGTTGTTGATACTATATGTGAAACAAATTATGGAATGTTAATTGTTTTTGGTTATATTTTGAATTGTTACAGGGCGGCAGTGATTTCTAGCGTATCTTTTGTCATTTCTTAGGGTTGTAAACCACCTCAAACACAGTAATTTGGATAGGTGGCATACAAACTGGAATAAAATGAAGTTGGGCTGGTTCACATGGATGAACCTGTTCACGTAACGCTAGGACTGTGACGCATTGAATCTGTATGGAAATTCCTCAGTCAGACCTGTCATGCGAACTGGGATGGAAGCCAGTTCCTGCCAGATCTCTTTCTCTACGGTTCAGTTCATAGTCTGATGTCCAATGACTCTTCACTGTTCTCTGTCTTCTGAAATGTTTTGTGGGCATCATAGGACTCCACCCTTTTCTTGAATTTGCTCCATGTAGTTCTATCCAAGTCTTCATCTAGTTCCTTTTTCCTCTTAGTTTCCTTTCAATCATCTATTGAAGGATCTCCCATCTTCTACAATATCACATTGGACTCTAGGACCCTTAGGAAAAGCACCGTCATACTTCTTCAACCTTTTCTGCACTCCGCATACTGCTTCAAATCCATCCAAATATACCTTCATTCGCTTCCTTCCTATTCACATTCTTTTCCAATAGAAGTTTCACATTTGTTTCTTCCACTTGGCCTCTTGTCTATGCTTCACATATAAATACATGAACACATATTTTTAAACTTTTGGATATATTTCTCCTGCCAGATATTCTCTGCTCAGTGAATGCTCTGCTTTATAACAAAAAGCTAGGAGAAGCAATGGGTCCTGTTGGGATGCTACCTGGCAGGGCTGGCTTATCTTGCCAAAAGTGAGAGGGAGGTGGATTGACCATGTAGGTTGCCAGAGAGCAGAGGTGAGCAAAAAGGGCTAGGCAGCCCCTGCAGGAATCAGGTTAATGGGCATGCAGCACTCTTCCTGACTGGCACAGATGCGCCTGGGTACAAAGAATCATAGAATTGTAGAGATGAAAGGGACCCTGAGGAACATCTAGTCCAAACCCTGCAATGCAGGAACACGCAGCTGTCCCATAGGGGGATCGAACCTGCAACCCTGAGTGTCCCCTCACCTTCCCTAGTGTGGAGTTGCACCTTGGATTTGAACCAGGGACCTCCAGCCTGCTCTTCTGCAGGCCCAGAGCTCCTGGCATCTATGCATGGTTGTTCAGGCGGAGGATGGGAGGAAAACAAATGCCCCATGGTGTGTCTACTAACTGTCTGCTCCTCTTGCTCTGTGGTACAGTGGTACCTCGGGTTAAGAACTTAATTCATTCTGGAGGTATGTCCTTAACCTGAAACTGTTCTTAACCTGAGGTACCACTTTAGCTAATGGGGCCTCCTGCCGCCGCCGCATGATTTCTGTTCTCATCCTGAAGCAAAGTTCTTAACCCGAGGTACTATTTCTGGGTTAGCAGAGTCAGTAACCTGAAACATCTGTAACCTGAAGCGTCTGTAACCCGAGGTACCACTGTATTTGCAGTGTGGGTTCAAGCCTTGGAAACTCACTCTCTTTTGCCCCGACCTAGCTTTTTCCTTCCCTTCCCCTCCTCCCTCCCCACTGTGTGTGTGTGGCTAGGCTTACAAAAGGTGAGCGCAGCCATATTTGCCCCCTCCCTCTAGCAGGGCTCACACTCTCATATCCTGCTTCCCAGCCCCGTGCTCTATGCAGTGAGTCACTGAAAGTTGCTGCTGTCAGCAAGTGTCTGTAGCTGGCTGCTTTTGTTACACAGCTCAACCCCTCCCTTGGGCTGCTTGGCCAAAGAGTTTTTACCTCCCTACCTGAATCTTTAATCCCTGTTCGCAGGAGGGCTACACTTGATATTTGCAAGCCTCTTGCCCAGGAAATTACTTGGGTGCTGTGTAGTCACATTGCCGGCACAATCCCTGATTCACAGTGGGCAGTGCCAGGTTTCCCAGGAATCCTGGCCCTGTTTGATGTCTCCCTTTCTAATGCTGCTTTTGTATTTGCATATGTGTGTGTGTGTCCCCCACTTGATAAACAGAGGTTGGGGGGATGTTCCAGCAGTGCAGTGGTAGTGCATTCTGCCCCCCTCGCCAAAAAATAAAGGAAAAATTAAAGCATAGGATTGCTTTGCCTTAGGGCTAGTTGCAAACTGATTAAAGGATACTCTCACCTAATTTTTAACTGACCTATGAAAATCTCCAACACAGATTGTATCTAAGTATCAGAATTTAGCGGGACGCGGGTGGCGCTGTGGGTAAAACCTCAGTGCCTAGGACTTGCCGATCGTATGGTTGGCGGTTCGAATCCCCGCAGCGGGGTGAGCTCCCGACGTTTGGTCCCAGCTCCTGCCCACCTAGCAGTTCGAAAGCACCCTTAAGTGCAAGTAGATAAATAGGTACCGCTTTATAGCGGGAAGGCAAATGGCGTTTCTGTGTGCTGCGCTGGTGCTGGCTCGCCAGAGCAGCTTCGTCACGCTGGCCACGTGACCCAGAAGTGTCTTCGGACAGCGCTGGCTCCCGGCCTCTTAAGCGAGATGAGCACGCAACCCCAGAGTCGTCACGACTGGCCCATATGGGCAGGGGTACCTTTACCTTTACCTTTACCAGAATTTAACCAAGATAAATTGGGCAGCTATGCTATAAATGGTAACTAGAGCAAGAATAATTGGTGCTACATAGGTGGAGGAAAATAAATCCTTCAAGCCTTAGGGCAAAATTCCATCACATTATGAAAAATAGGGGTATGACATTTCTGAGGTATATTATCTTACAATGTGTGTGCTTTGCATGGCTTTTCACCTCATTTTGAAATGCCAGTGATTGCCAGAAGACTGGGCTAAATTGGCAATTCTTGTGGAGATAAGTGCTAAAAAAAGAACTGAGGCGAGAGACTGGCTTGCTGCAGGAATTGCCAAGAGTCTAGCCTCTGCAGACTTCAATAACAACTGACACTTTATTTTGTCACACACTGGAACTAGTGCCTCCCTGTAGGATCAGACCCCCTTCCATTTATGCCAATATACAAATCTATGGTGAGAGAGACCTCACTTGTAATAGTGGGCAGTATTCAGAACACATGCCCTCTGCAAGGATTTCCAACTGCATAAGGGGACTTTCTCCAAGTCTCACAGTGGCCAACCAATTCTTGAGAGTAGGATGTGGACTAGATGGGCCTCCTTTGGCCTGATCCAGCAGGGTTCTTCTGATGTTCCACTAAGTATTTGCAGCAATAGGACAAACTGAGCAAATATGTAATGTAATAATAAATTGACAGTGACAGACGGATAATACAAGTGGTCAGAGCTAAGTCAGGGACAGGTAAATGAAGCAGGCTCAAAGTTGAAGCAGGCAAAGTCTGGGAAACTGAAGATGGCTTTGGATACTACCCAGAATTGCTGCTGGGGGGAAATGCATGAATAACTTGCACATCCTGCTTCCATTCTGCTATGTGCTACACAGGTATCCAGCTTATACAGCTCCTTTTGAAGATGATAGTTTGCTGCTATTACTATTACCCAGAAGCATGGAAAGAGCGTTATCTTTTCAGTGCTCCAATGCAACATCTGGAACCATCCATAGTTAGGATCTAGAAGCGATGCATGGGCATGTTCTGTTGTAGAAATAAGGGTTTAAGGCAGGAAAGGAAGATCTAGCAGTGCAAGCGATAACTGCGACAAAGCACACATAAGAGAGCAATGCAAGGCAAGAGATGACTGGGGATATTTGAGATCTGGAGGCACATTACCGTAAGGATGCAGTGGTGGCTAAATGGACATGGTTCTTGTTATGTACTGAAGTTCTCACCCTGGGCCAGCAGGGGGATACTGTAGATAGCTATGCAAATGAAGGATTGAAAGTGACGTTCAGTGATTGGATGGATACTGTAGAAAGTTATGCAAATAAAGGAATCGAAAGTGACATTCAGTGATTGGATAGTTTTAGAAAGTTGTTACAGTAACAAGGTACTGGAGCTCTATATAAGCAGGCTGACTGAGCCCTTCAGTTCTGTTCTGGCATCTGAATAAAGAAGAGCTGTTTGAAGAATCGCTGTGTTGTCTGATATGTTCACCCACAACTTAACAGTTCTTGTCCAATTCTCAGAGAGTAAGTCAGGTTCAAAGATTCCTGACACTAAAAGCTGAAACTTCACTATCCAAACACACTAATACAGTACACTGCACTGTACACTAATACAGTACACTGTAATGTGCTGTACACTAATACAGTACACCTTGGTTCTCAAACTTAATCCATTCTGGAAGTCCATTCCAAAACCAAGGCGTGCTTTCCCATAGAAAGTAATGCAAAATGGATTAATCCGTTCCAGACTTTTAAAACAACCCCTAAAACAGCAATATAACATGAATTTTACTATCTAACAAGACCATTGATCCATAAAATGAAAGCAACAAACAATGTACAATGTCACACAATCAATCAATCACTAGCTGAACTGGGTTCCACACAGTCACAAAAATGAAACAAAAAGAGCCACAAAAACAAAAACGCAAAATTAATAGCAAAAACAGACAGACCTCAGTGTAACACTCAAAACCAAAGAGTGGCACTCCAATCGGAAATGTAACACTCAAAATGGAAGTGTGGCACTCAAAACGGAGCATGTTCAGCTTCCAAAAAAAGTCTGCAAACTGGAACACTTACTTCCGGGTTTGCAGTGTTTGGGTTCCAAGTTGTTTGAAAACCAAGGTGTTTGAGAACCAAAGTACCACTGTACTTGTGTGGGCTGTAACATTTCTGGGCCAAGGAACTCTTGGTCTCTCCTGAGAATGTCAATGTTAATTTCATTTCTTTCTCAAAAAAGAGAAGGCGATAAGCTTCATGGTGTGAACAAGTATTAAAAATGTGACTGCAGTTTATGCCAAGACTCATAAACCAGAAGGCAAATTAAGAGACTCCAATATGTGGCTGTCACTGAGAATGACTTTTAAATCAGCATCAGATTTTTAGAAGCTTGCTGTGATTCTGAACATCTGAAGGAGACCGTGAATGCCATAAAAATAGAAAAGGCCTCCTGGATCAGACCAAATGTCCGTCTAGTCCACCACTCTATACCTAGTAATGGTCACCTAGATGCTTCAGGAAAGCTGATAGCAGGACAGCCCTCTACTGTTGTTTCACCACCACCTCCAACTTGATTTCAGTGCTATACATGTTCTAAACTTGGGAGGTTCTATTTACCTATTGTGTCCATTGATAATCTTTCTCTATAAATTTGCCTAATCCCCTTTTAAAATCATTATGTAAGCCTGTGGCCATCAACACACCTTATGGAAGTGAATTGTACGCTTCATTTGAAATTATTTTCTTTTCTCTGTTCTGAATCTACTGGGTGTACTGTGAAACAATTGGGTGACCTCAAGTTTTAGTATTATGAAAGGGAATGGAGGGGGATCACACTACCTATTCTTTCCACGACACATATTTTTTCATAAATCATCTTTTTCAAACTGATGTAGTACTTTACCCCTTTGCACAAAGGATGGCGTTTCAACACTTGATAATTTTGATCACCCTTTCCTGCACATCTCCAGAGATCTACGATTTCTTTTTAGAGATGGAGCTACCAGAACTGTAAATTTCAGTCAATATAACAGCCCAGACAAAAATTTTCACCCAAGTCAGTCCCCTCTCGTCAGTCATCTAATGTGGACCATCTAATGTTACAGATTTCTTCTCCAGGAACCACTGCATGGAGGTTGCTCCAAGGGCTGTTTGCTATACCAAATGCATTTTCATGCAGTGGGGAGACGGGGTGGGGGGAACAGGACAGTTGCTACATGTGCAACCACTGTATACATTTTGGGAAGCCACACCCAATTGCAGCGCTTCAACAAGTTTGCACACATTTTGCAGTACAAAAGTGAGAGCATTAGGCACAAGACCAACACCCTGAGAGCAGGAGAGACTTATTCCATGTACTGCCCGTGTAAACTGTTCAGTTGCCTCTCCAAAGAAGGTGAGGCAATGGTTGGAACAAGGAAGTGGCTCATGTTTCCTGTATCCTTCTCAATCTAAAAATAGCCATTTCACAGGAAGCAGCTTGTGAAACCCCCGGGCAGGTAAGGTTGACTATGTTGGGGCATTCAAGGTTAGAAGCAATACCCAGACATTCCTTTGAGTATAAGTATTCTCAGACTTGGCTTCTGCACTGATCAGCTCTCCTTCAAAAAGGGAATGCATGCATCAAAAGAACTGCTCAACCGCTACACCAGAAATGAGGAAACTGTGGTATTCCAGATACAGTATTGTTGGATTCCAAACTCCCATCAACCAAATTCATCATAATGCTAATGTACAAGCTGCACATGAGGTGGGACTAGATGACCCTCAGGGTACCTTCCAATTCTATGACCCTAGTTGTCCTGCAAAGAAGCAAAACAAAAAACCCACATACATAAGAGCAGGCATAGGCAAACTCGGCCCTCCAGATGTTTTGAGACTACAATTCCCATCATCCCTGACCACTGGTCCTGTTAGCTAGGGATGATGGGAGTTGCAGTCCCAAAACATCTGGAGGGCCGAGTTTGCCTATGCCTGCATAAGAGGTTTGTTTTTAAATGACCTGCAGCTATAGTGAAAGCACTTTCTAAAGCTGTTCCTCAGTCTCGCTTTCATGATCTATATACCATTCAAAACAACAGGATGACAGAGACTAAAACGGTATGACTTGTATATATCTTTACATAGCTAACAATCTATACTGCTCAGAAAAAGAATGGAGAAAACGACTACTAAGATATCCCAGAAAGAGAATGCTCTGTTCTGAAAGCAAAACATGTATACACCAATGACTCATCAATAACTATTAGACTTTGGAGATTCAAGAAACAAAATTGCCTTCTTTGTAAATCGAATCGGACCACTGTATTTTCTACAGTGATTCTTCAAGGTCTTCAAGTAAGCAGACACTTTCCCCATCCCTTCACAGGAAATGAGATCCTGAAATTCTTTTTGACTGGAGCTTCAACAATCTGAACTAGGACCTTCTGTACATGAGCAGGTGCTCATATACTACTACATTATGAGGTTCCTTCCTGGATTTATGGCGGCAGCATGCCGAACAGAATCCAGTTCCTGAGGCAGAACTTCAGGAGTTCTCATTTTTAAGGAGCTTTCTAGCATATCTAGCATATCTTTACAAAGGATGGAGCGTTGTGTTCTGTTTAGCCTTTAGTCATCCCCACATTTCCTCCTGCCATGGCATTACACTTGGCCAAAGACCTCAAATCTTGCATTTTTGATGGGTTTTCTTTTCTTCTTCTTCAAATAAACACATTGTCTAGGTTCAATTCTGTGCTGTTAGCTTCATAATATTGGGTTGGGAGGGGAGGTGGATGCAAAAAGAAAATAGGTCTGTCCAGAAGACCACTGTGTTTTGCAGCACACCATTCTCAAAGGAGGGAAGTGTCATCAGCTTCATGTCTGTACATTATTTATTTACCTATTGCTATAACGCATGTGCCTTATAAGCCCCTGGTACAAAGCAACAAAGTGCTCACCTAAGAGCAAGACATGAAAACTCAGGGACATTATAAAGCTCTCGTTTGAGTTTACAACCCCACAAATTTGGCTTGGATTCCTTTGTCAAGCCTCCAACCTTTACTGTTTGACTAATATTCTGGGACTTTTTACTACACACTTCAAATAGAATCTGGTAAGCCAAGTGAAGAAGAAAGTGCCGCCATATGAGCCACCCGAACGGCGTGTGATTTGTAGTAATGAAAGATAAATGGCCTGCTGGATGCAAGCCAATCTTGTTTCTGATCTGGGTTATATTTTGCTTGTGGCACTGCTGGATGATGTATGCCTGGAGATCAACAAAATAACTTGCGCAATGTTGATCTTATTAGACTCTCAGGGTTTGGTTACGTTGGGAATTTCCCCCGATGATCACGGAGCCTGGGGGCTATTGTGTTCCCCTGCAGTGTGTGGCGTGGCCTGCAGTATGAATCATTTCAAGCTATTTTTGCAGTGTACCCACTCTCTGATCCTGGCAAACCGTGCTCTGTATTTTATAGCTTGATCTGCAGGTGGGGGTTGCTAATGCTGGTGGACGAATGGTCCTGCCTTTCCAACTTCTCTAACTTGATGTTGCTGATAATAATGTGTTGGGGTTGTGAAGGTGGGGCTTGACATACATCTCTAGGACTGATATCAAGTTGCTCTACCACTGGCAAAGGGATTCCAGGGGTAATGGTAGATGTCTATAATCTGCTCTGATAGGGATGGATGAATTTGTCAGTTTTGTTTTGTCTAGGTTTCTCGTTTTCCATGTTTAAACTCAATTTGTCCCATTTCCACAACAGTTGGATTTTTTTTTTAAGTCAACACAAAAATCTGTACTTTTTGCACATTTCTCCCAATAAACACCTTTCTGTGTACATTTCTGCCCAATACACGCATCTTTGCTGGCAACCTTCCCTAATACATTTTTGGACATTATTTTCATTAATATACACATCTGTGTACACACTTTCCCTCAATGTATGCTCTTCCTATATGCATTTTTGGCTGGAGAACAGAATCTCAAATTCAGAGATGTGCAAATTTGGAAGAATAACTGTGTGCTGGTTCGCCTATTGGTTTAAAAAGTGAAAATTAGGTAAATTTGCATTAGAATGTGAACTGAAGAGATTTCTCCCTCATCCCTAGTCCTGAGTATGTCCTACAGTGTCCTTCAAGGTTTCATCTTGTCCCTTCTCCTATCCAATTTCCATGCTGTGAAGATCTGGAGACAGGTGTTTTCAACATGCTGAACACACTCGCTCAGTTTTTTCCTTCCAAATCCTGTGATCTTGGGCATGATTACTCAATGACTTTCAGATACTATAATCTGGAGGGAGGGTAGATACATGTCACTCATAAACGTTCAGGATTCCCTGGTTGTTAAAGTAAAACTTTACAATGTTAACATTTATGAGGATGACTTTTTTGAAGGTAATCACAAGTGAGAGGGGGAAGGTCAAATATTTAAGCCAACCACTGGCTTTATATTGTATGCTGCCATATTCATGTGTTTGGTGTCCAGTTACAAAAGGGACTGGAATTTTTGCTTGTGGAGGTCCGTTGCTCTTCAGGGTGGTCTCTTCTAACAATAGGGTTAGTCCTAGCAAAGGGGAGCAGTCTCTTGTGCTGGCTTCATTCAATTCACTCTAGTTAACAATCTCAATATGTCACTTGCATTCACTGGTCACACAGTAGGGGGTCTCTGGAAGGAATGCTCTGCCCTGTGCTAGGCAGGAGACCACAAAGGAAGAGAATGATCACCTTCATGGTTCCTTAGAAATAACAGGCCAGAAGAAGTGGTGAAAGGATAACGTTCAATGGAGCTAGCATAGCACAGAAGGGGATACATATACAAAATCATCATAAAGCTTGTATTCCAGATTAATTCATCCAGATTATCTGCCACACCTCAGAGCCATGCTCACAGACCACACCATACAATTCCAATGTGCGTAAAGATTAGTTTCAATAATTTAAAAAGTTTACTCCTTTGTTGCTTTTACCACCTTGGCTGAGAGAGCAGTGGGTCTATTAAAGAATAAAAAGTGGCACTTCATTCCTTTTAGATATCTGGAGCTGGTCTCACTCTCAGTTAACAGACAGGATACTTTACAATTCAACTGTTTCCCAGCTTTTACTTTATTTCCAGGGAGCACTTAACGTGGGTGTTCATGTAATACCAGTAAGAAAGAGGACTTTAACCCCAGAAGTGTGGCAGACCCCTGTCTATCCGGGAGTAAACTGTCAGGGTGTTTGATGGCCAGAAATATGTAATGCGACTTGCTCAGATCTTCGCCACATGTGATGCTTGTCAAGTCCTTGTACGGTTTTTGTTTGTTTTGTGTGCTTTTTTAATTTCAAACACAAGCACAAGTGCATGTTCCGGTTTATCCAGATCTACGACTAGGTAGAAAGCTATCCCAGAATGAATGTCACAATGTAAAGTTACCCGGGAGGCAACCTCTGCACTGACATAAGCTCCCAGCACGGATCGTTTATATCCCCTACCATCATTGCTACCACGCAGGCAAGCGGGAATGCATTCTACTGCGCAGAGCCTCTCTGCTGCGCAATTCCCAAAGAACGACGGCGCTCACCAATTAAAGGATGCACCTTTCTCTCCAACACCAAGTCGCGGGGTCGCCATTCGCCTTCGCCGGGGCGAAAAACCTGCGGCCCTCTAGCCTGATCTCCACCACCGAACTCCTTTGCTGCGACGCCCGGGGCAGCAGCGTTACGAGACCGGGCAGGGTTCCCCGTCTCTGCGCGCCCCGACGCCTCCATTTCCAGTCCAGCAACACTCAGACTCCGGCCCCATGAGCCAGCCACCCCGTCCCAAGGGAACCCCGTTGAGCCCGTCCCAGACCCCCCAAAGGGAAGACACGCTGCTCGCTCGGGGCTGCATTCGCAGAAGATCGGGGAACCACGTGTAAACGAAATGAGAGAGGGCTAGATCCATCTCGGTTTCAGACCCCGGAGAAGCAAGCGCCACTGTCCGAAAGCGGATGAGAACAAAGAGCCACCCGCCAGATGGACAGGTCCCAGCCTTAGCCGGGACCCGGGACGGTTTCCACGTGTAGAGCGGCGGCCAGCAGCGACTCACCATGATTGCTGCCTGCAGCCTGATCCCCGGCTAGACTGGGCTGGACTCCATCCCGCGACCTCCTGCTGCCGCTGCTTCTGCAGCCCCTCGGTCGGCTCTTTCTTCCCTCGCTGAGATTTGAACACCCCACTGCAGGCAAGGAGCCCGGGAGTCTCTGGCTGCGCCGCTGGGGAGGAGGCAAAACCTGGTCTGGATCCGCTCGGCATCTGCGCCTACCCACGTAACCGCGAAGGGAGCAGTGGCCCTCGCGGTGCTGCGGCAAGAGCAATGGCAAAGCGCGGCCTGGATTTCGCAAACTTGAACCTCCCAAACCAAATGGGACGCAGGGTAAAGGCAGGTTCAGTGGCCACTTGTGCTGGGTGCCCTCCCACTGACTCAGGTAAAATGGCACCTGCGTAAGTGGCTAAATTGTCCCCCGAGACCAGGAAAAATTACACCTTTTGAGATTACGAATGCAAAAGCATGGAATTATTCCATGAATACGCAGGAAGCAAATGCGGAGCTGGGACATCAAGAGCAAGCGATTGCAGCCAGAATCCATCACTCTGGAAAATCCGAAAGGTTGGGGTGGTTGCCCACGGGGACTCTCCAGGGAGCAGAATAGTGCAGGGGCTGGTTTAATTAAAAACAGGAAATTGCTCTTCCTAGAATTTAAATTATAGCACTTTGATAAAAGTTTGCTTGCAGGTTTTGGGTTGAAGACTGGTTCACTCCGGAAGTTGTGAGCTGAGTGTGATCTTGTCTTCCAGTGTTTTAATTTCCCAAACTTTATGCAGTAACCAATGCTAAAGGGTGTTTGAGAATAGAACACCTGTGTACTTTTGAAGAACAAATGCCCAGTGTCGTCCAATGGATAATATTTAAATTTTAGCCTCTGTACTTTCAAGTCCACATTTTTAAAGTGGGAATAAGGGTGGGCTAATCCACGAAGTTGTTCTAAATTCCATAATAATGCACTCTTATCAGTAAAAAAAATTCTTGGTAATGATAGAGAATATAGTGTCAAAATGCTATGTGCAGTTTGTGTGGGTTTCGCTTCACAGAACTTTGATAACACCAGATTTCTTTCTTTTGACTTTTATAATTATTACTACTGTTTTAAACTGATAAGCTGCCTTTCTGGACCAAGTCCCCGCAAGGTGGGCAAACAAAATGCAAGCATAAAATTTAATAGATAAAATATTACAATATTGCTACAGATTTAGTATTATTTTTAAATACAACTCCTGAACAATACATTCAAATATAATTCAACCAGTATAAAAACCATTGTAAGACCCACAACAAAAATATATATCTATTTAAAATAAATAACTATCCCTAAGGTTTAGGATGGATAACATACGTTCTGAATTAACTTTCTATGGAGGGGAAACCTGTCAGCTCACAGGGCAATGATCTCTCTCCTACACAACTCTGAACTCTCCATAATCCAATTTAACAGATTCCAATAAGAAAGAAAATGAACAAAATAAATCAGAAGTAGTAGAGAGAGTTGGGAGTATAAGCAGAAATAAGGAAGGAGCAACTTTTTTTAAAGCAAAGCATGAAATCAAACTCTAAATCAGCAGATAGCAGTTTTACAAATACCAGCTCAAAAAACAAAACACAGCTATGCCTTTACTAATTTAACTCAAGCCATTAGAATCCAATTGGGGGGGGGGGTGGCTTCAAAGATACTACAATCCCTCTGGAAGATGTTCAAAGTTGGATTTATGGTAAGTCTCTAGGAAGGGAAAATTCTGTTATTGTGGGGCAGCCATGATGATACAGGGTAAGGGAGTTGCCTCAGGTAGAAAATTTTGGGATATCCTAATGAGATGATTATAGCCACTATATAAAGTTTTTCTGTGTCAGGCATACCTATATCTTCCATCATTTCTGAGTTCAGCACTGAAAATATTTTCCTGTTAGGAGAGAATATTTTCATTTCCACTCAAGACAAATATATAGTAGTCACAACACCCTTGGTGATTACAAAGCCATTGCTGGAGGAACTGACAACATAACAGCAAGCTACAGTACTCTCATGGTTCCCCAATAATCCTTCTGCATAACACAGTAAAGCTGTTATCTATGTTTTTGAGATGCACATTAGCAGAAATGTGTGGAGGTCCAACTTAAGATGGAAATTTATCTATGCCCTTGAGCCAGTCTTTGAAACCCAGAACAAGATTACTGCTAGTTTGGTGCAAATACTAAAATCACAACAGAGCTGTTGCAAGTAAGAGATGAAAATAAAAAGGCCCCACTATTGGAAAGTAGGTCCTCAAGTACATTGTTTTGCTTTTGTTGTTTTACTTTACATTTTATCATAAACGAAGCCTGAAGTAGATTACTTAGAGCCAAAGAACCTATTACATGCATGGTTGCATAGAACAGATTTTGTATGATTGCATTTAATAGATCTGTGGTATTTGTTTATAAATGGCCGTCATTACAAAGGAGGCCAGATTAGGGATCCTGGCACATACAGAAGGGTAGTAACTCCCTGTCCCTCATCCCACTTTGGTGCCACAATATATTGAATGACTATCACCCTCCCAAAGTTGCTACTTGCCTCAAGAGCTGATCAATGCCCTGAGCAGATAAACCCTACTGAGACTTTTTAATGGGGACTCAGTACAGACAAATGGGGTCTCACTTACTAGGTGAGAACAGAACCCTTCTCGGAAATCAGATTCAGTCTTGGTACGTCTGACCAAGCTCCATTCCTGCATTTGCTCTTACCCAAGCTCACTTTTGTCAGGAAGGCATGTTGTGATTTTAATCTGCACAGCTGAAGCCCAGCTGCCCCCTCCTCCTCAGCCATGAGATCCCACAGTTGTTACCTTTTGACTATAATTCTTCCCTCATTTCCAGCTGCTAAAGCACATTAAAAGAGGCTAAAAATATACTAAACACTCCCCTGATGTGACAGCATTGCTTTACATGGAAAAGTAATTGCCACCAGGATGGTTCGTGAGCTGGAGGAGAGGCATCAACTAGATGCTGGCAATCGGAGAACCCCTGCCCTGGAAGCCAAAAGGAAAATGTGGGGAAACTGTGTAGTTCTGACAGGCAGAATGCCACAGCTATTGTGGGCGGTGAGGTATTTTGAAATTAGAGGGTAAGTAAGTACTGCTATCACCTGATTTAATTATTGTCCTTTACAGCTATCGGAATGAGAGAAATTTTTCATCCCAGAGCCAGCCATATCAGCAGTTCCAAAATTCAACACAGCCAGTGATAAGAGGCACTTGAGAATAAATTTACAGAATCCCCACAGAAATAAAACTGGATATTCCATAGGTCCCTCTGCAGTGCCTACGATTCTTACACATGCATGAGGCAAATTTCACAGTGGATACCATAACATGTTCCCCACTTTCCTAAGCACTGAGTAGTCCAGGACTAATGTTGACATGCTTTAGTTTCCTTTGGATGAAAGAACACTGGAGGCTTATGATGCCTCGGTAGTGCTTGTTTCTTTACAAATAAATAGTTGAGCATATTGGAAGTTAATGGGATCATGTAGCGGGTAGCACAGTCTCTGATCTTGACCCAGATTCCTTTGTTTCTATCTGAATGCTAGCCTCAGCAAAAACTCCCCTATCTGGCTGATTTGCTCTGCTTCTATCTAAAATTGCAGAACTGGCTCCAGACCGTTTCTCTGTCCTCTGCAGTAGCTGTTTTGTGTTACAACCCCAAATTCTGATGCATTACATTCCAGAGTCTTGAGACAGATTCCTAGCAAAGAAGGAACATTTATTATTCTTTTTTTTCTAGAGGGCTGGCCACATTAGCCTCTTGCAGCAAAAATAATAAGAGTACAGTGGCACCTTGCAGACTAGTTAAGTGACATCCCCACCTGAGTACACCTTTGTCAGTCTTTAAGCTGCCATAAGACTCTTTGACTATTTTAAGTCTCTTGCCAGTGATAGCCCATTCAGAATACAACCCAGACTGCCAGACAATAGTTTATAGAAGTACTTGATTGGCCATAGAAGTGCACTTAGTGGTGTTTTGGGCCCTGTAGAATACCCTCCCACCAGATGTCAAAGAGAAAAACTATCTGACTTTTAGAATACATCTGAAGGTAGCCCTGTTTAGGGAAGCTTTTAATGTCTAATAGACTATTGTAGTTTAAAATTTTGTTGGAAGCCGCCCAGAGTGGCTGGGGAAACCCAGCCAGATGGGCGGGGTATAAATAAATTATCATCATCATCATCATCATCACATAACAGTCAGACCAAGGTATAACATATGTGGCCAAACATGCAGGATAGAGATCAGGATGTGACCCTTAATAAAAACATATTTCAGCACTGAAATGGCATTGAAACAGCATTGAAATGGCAATGCCAGCATCTAGTTGATGCCTCTCCTTTAGCATCCTTTTCTGTGAACCGCCCTGAGACCTCCAGGTGTACGGCGGTATCGAAATTAAATTAAATTAAATTAAATTTGAATGAATGAATGAAATCCAACCCCCATCACATCCTGTGGTCCAGAAAATATAATAGGAGTATCTTTCAGTTTTGGAAACAGCAACCCCAGATGTCCCTTAAAATAAGGCATAATTCTCAATTCTAGGAGGTGCCAGGCTCTTCTTTTCATAGAGGGTTTTCTTGTAATTTTCCTTTTCTTATATTGTTTGTTGTTAATGTAAGATGAACCTGCCGGATCAGATCAAGGGCTCATCTAGTTCAGCTTCCTGTTCTCACAGTGGCCAACCAGTTGCCTTAGATGAAGCCTATAGGCAGAACACTCCCCCCACTTGCGATTCCCAACAACTGGTATGCTGCGTTTTTTCAGCGAAAAGAAAATAGGCTGTTCAATCCTTTATTCTTCGGAGTGGAATACATTGCAGTGGGTGTACACACCCTGAAGCATGTGTGCATGTATGTGTTCAGAAATTATCATACAGCCCAAAAGCCATGTGCAGGAATAGTCCTGACATTCCTCTCGTGTTTTAAAATTCCCTCAGAATCGTGGGTTTTCAGAATAGGGGAGTTTGTCTGCTGCTATAATAGTCTGGCATTTACAGGAAACAGGCTGTCACCAGACTGAATCAGTGCGGGGAGATGGTGCCAAATGAAGACACAAAGACAAGGGAACTCCTCTATCTCTGCCATCATGATTATATGTAAAGATCAAACCAGACATTATCTCAGGAAGCATATGTTCCCACTCTCAACTTCACATTTGCCAAGATGTTGGAGAATGCAGGTGTAACCGAGCATTTATTTACCCAAGAGCAGGCATGTCGAAAGTCCATTTTGGGGGCCTAATTCGGCCCTCTTGGTTGTATATGCCCTGGGGTAAAATCCCCCAAAAAGCTCAGCAACTTTGGGGTAAAAAAAGGTCAACAACTTTGGTCAGCCCTCACACATGTTCACTTCATCAAATCTGGTCCTCTGAAAAAAGTTTGGGCACCTCTGCCCAAGAGGATCAGTGAGGGAGACTTTATTTATATTTATATTTTCCAATATTTATATACCAGCTAATGACAAAAGTCCTCTGGGTGGTTTACAAGTAAAAATTAGAAACAAAAAATACAATAGGGAACTAAAATCTAACCCAGAATAAAGCCAGTAACAGAGAATGACATCAGTACAACCAATATAAAGGTAAAGGGACCCTGACCGTTAGGTCTAGTTGTGGCCGACTCTGGAGTTGCGGCGCTCATCTCGCTTTATTGGCCAAGGGAGCCGGCGTACAGCTTCTGGGTCATGTGGCCAGCATGACTAAGCTGCTTCTGGCGAACCAGAGGAGCGCACAACCAATATAAAAAGCAGTAAAAAAAACATTAAAATGACTGAAAATATCTTCATCTGGCATCTGAAAAGGTCATCATGTAGATACAAGACAGACCTCTCTGGGGGTGCCAACACTGGAAAGACCCTCTCCAGTAGCCATCCACATTTGTTTCATTTTGTCAACACTCTATCCTGCATTCATATGGCAGAAGAGAAGTTCACAGGCACAAAATAATCATGCTCCGGGTATTCGCTATGGACTTATCCCAAACTGAAAAAGAAATAAATTGTTTGGAAAGAGCTGCTGTTCAGGGCCTGCACCACAAGGAAATCTCCCGCATGCAAGATAACCAATTGTATTCACAAGTGTTTCAGCCACAGAGTGGTGCTTAACTTCTACACCAGCCAATTTTACCCATAGTAATTTCCCCCAGACTTCCCCCCCTAACCCCCCCCCAAAACCAGCTGCAGTAAGGCAGGGGATGATTAGAAACTGCCAGGGTCCATTTGTAGGGAATAATCTGTAGACAGAAGGAAGGTAAAGCCCTTCCTTCTCGCTCCTCTCCTCTCCTTAGCTTTACAGTGGCATTATAGGGTGGCAGCCCCATTGTTTTGCTGTTAACAACTGGTTCTGTCCTTAGCTTGTGAACTTTGAGACTAGACATTTGGTGGTGGAGCCTGCGGGTCATGGAGGCTACACGACCTGAGATCCCTTCCTTCTCGGTAATTTTATGTTTTTGCTGAATAAAGATTTTGATTTTGAGGCCAGAGGGAGTACCGGAAGGAGGTAAATGAATTTTTGTAGTACAAATAAAGTACCAGTTTCTATTAAGGAACAGAGATGTAGTTATTAATGAATATTGCTTTCTTGCTTCTTTACTTCAATCTTTCAAACAACTTTACCTTCTGACTTGGTTTTCCTGAGAGGTTCATCCCGGGACAGGGTACTGAAGTTAGTCAAGGTTATGCTATGACGTCCCATGCACCAGTAACCTGGATCTCTGCTTCCAGAGACACAGGGCCAAGTGCATAGATATGCCTATGACTTCACGTACAACAATGTCCATTTCTAAGTGTCCAGTTTGAAGGCCAGTTTCCCTTATTCTACATGGATGGTCAGAATTCCCTTCTTCGTCCATAGAATAAAACTATCTGCAATCCATGTTGCAGTGTAATATTCGTTCCACCAATCCCCAAACCCTAATCCTGTTCCATGTGTATATATACACTTTAAAGAAGGGCTCATTCAGAGCATAGATCAAATTGCTGCAACAGGAACAGTCTGTTTCTGTATAATTAACCCTTAGCGGAACTCTTGTTCTGTAGATGCTTAGACCTGCCAGGACTTGCCAGTTACAGAGCCCTGCAGCTAACACAACAGCACTTTGATATATATCACTGTGAGTCAGATTGTGAAACCCACTGAAGTCAATAACAGGAAACAGAATTGGCCAAAGATGAAACGTTTTGACTGCATGAAGCATCCCAAATTCCCAGCCATTTGCAGGTCAGGGACTGGAAAGCTGCCTGGGATTCCAGCTCTGGCTCTCTGATGTAATAGCTCCAGCACTGCTTGAGCTGCAGCGTTGTTCTGAGCAATTATAGGCTCAAAATAATGCAACCACGGGTGGCTTCCTGCAGGATTCTTCCTCGCTTCAAAAGATTATTCACTCAACACAAAGCTGAACACTCTCCCCCCGACCCTTGCTTCCCCACAGAAATCTTGGCCGTGGAGAATAAGTGGGCGAGTTGATAACAGCCCTGTAATTCCAGTCAGCAGTGGCAGAATCTCAATTTCCTGCAAGATGTCAAGAAGTTTTTCAAATAGCTCTGATACTGCTACAAAAGATAGTGTATATGTAATAGGAAGAAAAAGAATAGTGCATGAATGTTGTCCCCAAACTTGAGACAGGAAGTAGGAAGGCGTTTAGGGTTGTATTGGGGCCAGCCCAAGATACATCCCTACTCCAAGGGAAGGACAATATGGCATTCTCTCTGCCATACCAATTTCTACAAACAGAAACTGACCAGAATGGCAGCTGAATCTTCCTTTAGCACTGGTGACTGATGGGACATCTTCCTCCACCACATCAGAGGACAAGCTAACTTTACAGGGCAGGCCATGTGGCACACACAGCACTGTCCTCCAATACTTTGCTGCCAGTCCCTAGCATCCTATGCATGTTACTGAGTTCAGTGGGACTTACTGCCACATAAACATGTATCATATTATAGCCTTACTTTGCTGGTATGGGTGGGATGACTATGGCCCCTGCAGCCAGTGCATATTCTGTTCATATTCTGATATATAGCTATCTACACACTCAACCAGCTGTGCCAAATACATTTAGATTTTAATAGTTACTGTTGTTCAGTGGAACAGTGCCTTATGCAGAGATTCCACGTGACTGAAAGTCTCAGGGAACTTGGAGGACTAACAGCAATGTCATTTACCTGGAAGATATGCTTTGTAAAACTCTGGATTTGGGGGAAAATAAGTGGGCAGTGGCAGCGTGAAGGTGCACAAGAACTGCCAGGTTTGCAATGTGATTCCCAAGAAGCCTAATACTCCAAAGCAAGCACCCATCCTTGGGCAGACATACAACTAAATTTGGCTTGGCAAGCCCTTTCCCTGTTCCACCGTTCCATTATGCGAATGAGACATGACACAGTTAATGGCTCTGAGTCAGCCTTGCTCCCTCCTAGTCGAGTTCTGGTTTTTGTTACTTTCCGTCCCCTCCCCAGCTGTCACAGGCTTGTGAAGCCGGATCGGGGGCGTGTTGTCAGGGAGCCTCCTGGCTGGGTGTGATGGTTACACCTGGGAGGGATGCCAACACCACCACGGTTCAGTTCAAAACAGGAACCCAGGCAAAGCACCTTCTGGCTTAGTAATTACATGCTGTGCTCCTAACACATGCTCCACACTGGGTGTGTTCTTCTCCAGCTACACATGCGCCAAAGCTCTCCAAAGCCTTCCCTCATTCCCAGCCCTCCTACGTATTCCCAGGCATACACAGCAGCCCTGACCTAGAAGTCTCCTTCCTAATGGGGGAAGGACCACAGCTCAGTGGTGAAGCATCTCTTTGCAAGTGGAAGATGCCAGGTTCAATCCTCTGCCCCCAAACCCAGAGTGTCACTTCTAGTCAGTGTAAAAAAGGTAAAGGACCCCTGGACGGTTAAGTACAGTCAAAGACGACTATGGGGTTGTGGTGAGGGAGCCAGCGTTTATTCACAGACAGCTTTCTGGGTCATGTGGCCAGCATGACTAAACCACTTCTGGTGCAACAGAACACCGTGACAGAAGCCAGAGCGCACGAAAACACTGTTTACCTTCCCGCCACAGTGGTACCTATTTATCTACTTGCAGTGGCCTGCTTTTGAACTGCTAGGTTGACAGAAGCTGAGACAGAACAATGGGAGCTCACCCTGTCACAGGGATTCAGACCACCAACCTTTTGATCGGCAAGCCCAAGTGGATCAGTGGACTGATGGTCGGACTTAGTATAAGGCAGCTTCATATATTCCTGTTCCTAACCCTCACTCCCCAAAATACATCTTAGGCCCTTATTCTGTTGAACTTGCTCCCATCATATCAGCTCACTCCTGACCAATGGTGTCCTTTCCCAACAATGCATCTGCAGACTAACACATGTACACAAAAACATGTAGTCAGGGATAGCCAATGTGGTGCCATACAGATGTTGTTGGACTCCAACTCTCATCCGCCAATGGTCAGGGATGGTAGGATGATCAGCCCCAGGTACCATGGTCAGTGGTCACTGAGCTACCCTTGATACAGCTCTCAATAAAAATTCTGTCTTAATATTTTGGTCACCAATGAATCTGTGGCTCTCCAGATGCTGTTGCTCCCAAAACCACTGACCACTGACAAATGCTGGCTTGGGCTGATGGGAGTTGGAGTCTATCATCTGCTCTTTCTTTCCAGTCCCACTCCCTTATGTGTCTTGTCTATTCTTTATACGCCTAAGAACAAGACACATTTCTCTCTCTTAATTCATGTAAGCCACTTTGGGAAACAATAATTGTTTGAAAAGTGGTATAGAAGTATTTTAACAATACTTTTATGGGGATTTGAAAGGAGCATGGCTGAGGGTGGAGTATAATAATAATAATAATAATAATAATAATAATAATAATAATAATTTATTATTTGTACCCCGCCCATCTGGCTGGGTTTCCCCAGCCACTCTGGGTGGCTTCCATAGAAACCAAAAAACACTAAAATATCATACATTAAAAACTTCCCTGAACAGGGCTGCCTTAAGATGTCTTCTGAATGTCAGGTAGTTGTTTATCGCCTTGACATCTGCTGGAAGGGTGTTCCACAGGGCGGGCGCCACTACCGAGAAGGCCCTCTGCCTGGTTCCCTGTAGCTTTGCTTCTCGCAATGAGGGAACCGCCAGAAGGCCCTCGGCGCTGGACCTCAGCGTCCAGGCAGAACAATGGGGGTGGAGACGCTCCTTCAGGTATACTGGGCCGAGGCCGTTTAGGGCTTTAAAGGTCAACACCAACACTTTGAATTGTGCTCGGAAACGTACTGGGAGCCACTGTAGGTCTTTCAAGACTGGTGTTATGTGGTCTCGGCGGCCGCCCCCAGTCACCAATCTAGCTGCCGCATTCTGAATTAGCTGTAGTTTCCGAGTCACCTTCAAAGGTAGCCCCATGTAGAGCGCATTGCAGTAGTCCATTGCAGTAAGCCAAATCTCCATTAACATGACACATTAATGTTAGATCAGAGTTGGACAGACTACAGATCTGACTCTGATTTTATTTTTTACTAGATCCCTAAGATCCACTAACCAGAACCAGATATGAAATGGGGGTTCATGGGGTGGAGCTAATAACCCAGGAGCCATAGACTGCATTTTACATGTCGGAATCTACACTTACTACAAAATACAGATCAGTAATTCTAACAGCCTAACTTAGGGGGAGCTTTTCTCTGTTTCTGTTTTTAAATAACTATTAAAGATAAACACTTGCTGATCTACCGTTAAGTCATCCATTTTCCAGTCTGTAGATCCCAATCTATTTTCTGCCTTTGCACTAGAACAAGGTCTGTGTTCAATTGCTTGCTGGCCTAATGGTTAATATAGCCCAGCTGCTCTACCTGTGGGTCCTTTAAATACTTCCATGCAAAGTCATGGATAGCTGCCAGTGTGGTGCCTGCAGTTCCACCTAAGGTGCCTGTGAAAGGTCTCAATAAACCCTCCAAAACTCACAGTACACAAGAGAATGTTTGCCCTTCCTGGTCAATTCCTGTTTGCACTGTCTCATTGAACACTCTCCCCTAAACATGCCCATATTTCACTGGCTGCCAGGATTGGGCACCCACCCTTCTTTCCATTCTGACCAGGGGAGGGGTGCAAAGAGTTGCTCTCCATGAACAAGTGCTAGGCCTTTTCCCATCGTTGTGGGTAGCTGCTGTTGCGAGGCAGGCTCCTATCTATCTGCTCATTAGATGTGGCAGCCATTTTGTGATGTGCCACACACCTTAAGGCAGTCATTTTATGTTGAGCCACCACTGCACCTCCAAGGCAGCCATTTATTGACAGGCACCCATGGCACTTTCTCATAATTCCAAATTCTCCCACTGGCACCCTGTTTTGAGCTGTCTTATAAAAAACAAAAACAAGCATTGATTGGGTCTTCTATTCCTCTCAGTTGTCTTAATTGTACTGTTTTATAGGACAGGCTCTTCCACGTGTTTAGAGATATTTATGACTTTGGTAAATGTTACAAACGCACTCTCCTGGGACCAACTATACCTTACTTCAGAAAATGCATATGTCTAGGACTGCCATATGTCCGGAATTTCCCGAACATAGCTGGGATTCGACCCTCACAAACATTGTCCGGGGGGAAATCGCTTTAACGTCCAGATTTTCAATTTTTGAAATATGGCAACCCTATCATAGAAAGGCATACAAAAAGAAGAACAGTGTTTCCTTTGTCTCCACTCGCTGCGTATTGTGCTTTCATCGTTGAGGTTTTTCCAGCAGCAGTACCTAGCAGCCAGGTGAAAAAGAGGACACATTTTAATTATTGTATAGAAGAGAAAGCTTCAGCAGGTATGGTTGGAATGACAACCTGCGTCTGCTGATATGCCTTCCTCTACACAATTATTAAATGTGCAGGGACCTTGTTGTTTTTACACCTGCATCATAGAATTGTTGAGTTGAAGGGACACCAAGGGTCATCTAGTCCAACCCCCTGCAACAAATCTCTCATCCCACAATTACAAACATATTTGGGTTGGGGGAATTGCAACCACTTTGTAAATCTAGGTGGCTTTTTTAGGCCTAGCATGCCTAGGGCAAGAGGGCATACCCCTTTTGCTTGAGCACAGAAATACCCACTTTGTCTCCCTCACATATTTTTGTTACGCCTTACACATTTCTGTTACTATTTATGTGTAACATAAATTCCTTCATAATCTCAGCACTTGATTAGTGTAATGTGATCTACATAGGGTTGCCCAAGTCACAGCTGGTGCAGTATGTAGCAGCCCATCGCTTAATGGACAGGGTTCTGGGAGCACAGTATATCACCAGTAGCGATCTGTAGCCTGTGCTCTCTAACATCCGAAGCAAGCATGGATCCAATGTTGCTTTAAGGTAGCTTCCTTCCTCAGTTCCACCCATGCACCAGCTACAACTACAGGGTTGTGGTAAAGATGAATGAAAGCAAGGGGTATTATGTACACTGTTGTTGTGTTGTTGTTTAGTCATTTAGTCGTGTCCAACTCTTTGTGACCCCATAGACCAGAGCACGCCAGGCACTCCTGTCTTCCACTGCCTCCCGCAGTTTGGTCAAACAAACTACCGAGCCTTACATGGGCTAGCAACATGACTAAAATAATAAATCAAGGCTAAGTCAGATGGTTCTGCGAAAAGCAGTCTCAGACTCAGGGTTGCTTAGAGGTCATAAAATTGCACTCTTTGTGTTGTGTATTGAGTCAAAGGATTTTATATCTGTATTATGATTGTCTGTATTTGCATTAGGGTAAAGTAACTGCCTTTTGGTTCCAGAGGGTACAGCTACTATTGGTTCATTTAAGCTCCTGTATTTGGATCCTCTGTCTTATTGGTTCCCTCCAAAAGGCAGGACTGTGATTGCCTGATATTGTTCCCTCCAAAATGTATCCTTTCTTGCTAGTCCCCTGTCCCTATAAATGTAGCTTTCCTCTCCCCAGACCTTAGTCTTGTTGCTTTAATAAAGAAGTGTTACTAGAGAACTGTCTCCAGCATGTTATATCAAGAGAGCTGAAATCACAAACCCCACGTCACAACACTTTGATGGCAGTGGGGGACTGGGGAAGAAGGCTAGAAAGCAGTAGTTTTGGTGGAGAAAAGAAACAAACCAAAGAAATAAAATAACGCATCAGAGAATTTTGGTACCATATAATATAACCACAAGCCTTAGGAGAGTTGGCTTTATGAAAAACTGAATCTAGATACTTAGACAATGTTTTTGTTTGTTTGTTTACTGTCTGGGCAATTAGAATAATAGAATTGTTGAGCTGCAAAGGGCCCAGAGTCATCTAGTCCCGCCCCCTGAAATACAGGCAAGAACTGAACTTAGTTGGCCACAAATCATCAGTGACATAGTAAATTGATGCCAACCCTAGGTTATCTGTTAACAAAGTTGTTTCCAGCTCAATAATTACATAGTACTTGCTTCACCATGGAGCTAAACACACAGAACATTAAGATAATTATTGTAGCCATGGCGTATCATAAATTACATTCTTTAAAATGTAAAATATTATAATTACACATGTGGAAAATATAGGCATAGCTCTGTATTGTTTAGGGTTTGCGTTTTAAAGATTACAAGCAGTACGAAGACTCCAGAAATCCAATGAAAACTCCCAGAATACTGGTGGTTTTATTTGCTCTTCTGCAGTAACAAGTGGAACCTCCAACAAAATTGTGCGATATTTCCTCCTTCCTAAGCAGAGTGTTCCTATTGTGGGTTACAGGCAATATTCTCTCTGAGCAGGGCATTCTGCTACACTGCACCACCACTTTCCATTTCCTGACATTCATGACTACTGAGCATGCTCAGTCCTTATTTGCCTAGTTTTTGTTTTGTTTTGTTTTGTTTTGTTTGGCGGGGAGACAGTTGATAGCTTTTGGTTGTTGCTGATTTTTTTTTTAATGGTTTTGTAGTTCTGTAAATTTCAGGGTTCTTCTGAGCATGGTGAAACACACTCTTGTTTTGTCATGACTCCATATTGACTCTAGTCCTGTAGACACTGATTTCACTGTTTGAGGGAGTGAAGATTTCAGTTTTCATTCCAGAAATGACAGAGAAAACAATACTATGTATTATATTTTTCCAGAATTACTCTTGGTGGGGTGAGGAGCGTTAATTGTTTTGTTTGGTTTTCTTTTTACATTTATCTTGTAGGGGATCCTAATTCAGCTAAACCAACTTGATCTCTAAAGCATCACATCTCCATTTGAAACACACACAGAGCTTTTTTTCAGCTGGAACTTGCCGAAACTCAGTTCCAGCACCTCAGGCAGACTCCATTGCCATTATAAGAAAGCAAGTGAGGCGGTCATGGTGAATTCCGGCACCTCTTTTTCTAGAAAAATAGCACTGCAACACACATATGGGCATACAGCCTTTCCCCTGAAAATCTATGTGAAAATGTTGGCCTAATTTTATTTTATTTTAGGCTTTTTTGCTCTGCTTCTTCATACAGGTTTAGAACTGTTTTAGTTTTTATTTTAAATAAACGATCACCATCCCCCAAGGCAGGGGCTAGGATTTAAACTGTCTCCTTTGATTACTGAGCATCACCACTAGTACCCTTAGCAGCTGAACGTGAAGCAGAAAAGGTGGGAATTTTGTACCAACAACAGCCTGAGGCGCATGTAGGTTCCCTTGTGCCCTTGGCATGAGCTGTACCGGCACCCTGGGTCCCCTTTGCCTTGACAAGGAGATGTATTGGCATCTCTGAAGCTGCAAGAGACCACGGACCAAAAACTCAAAAAGTTTGCTTTTCATAGCTTTTGGGTTCCGCCAGTGCCTTCCTGTGGGGTCGTGTAGTCAGGCAGACTCCTAGCCACTCTAAGCCAGAGTGGAGAGGTACTATTTTTGTGACCACCAAGGCCTGCGCCCTGACAACAACAGAGCAAAACATACGGAATCAGGAAGAAGAAGAAATTTGCTGGATAGAGGGGTGTGGCTAATAATAGCTCCGCCCACCTGATTGTCAACCTCAAATTCCAACATTCTCGAATGGGCATTCCTTGCTTTACTCTAGGTGCCATTAAGGCAGTGACGTGGATGTCAGTTGAATTGGCTACATGGAGCTGGATGCAAATGAGGAGGGAACAAAGTCCTTGCCGGTGATCAGGTAAAGAGTTGTTCCATCTCTCTAGACAGCTAAATGTTGACTCAGTCCCACCTCAGCCTAAGAAGACCAGCTATTATTATGCTTGTAACCTCACCCTCAAAGACTTTCAGGGCAGCTCCAATGGAGTTTCCCCAGGTTAACCTCACAGCAACCCTGCAATTTAGATTAGGAAAGGAGATTTGGATGGGGAGAGAGCTGGGTTCAAAGCTCTGCTGCAACAGGAAGCTCACTGGGTGAACATGGAGAATTGGGCCAAAACTAGCGAAATGAATTCCAATAGGGACTAATGGAAGGTTCTGTACAAACCAGCTGCACAAATATAAGAGGAGGGACATCTGGATTGCCAGTAGTACAAATGAATAGGGTCTTTGTAGATCACAAGCTCAACATGTGATGCAGCGGCAAAAAAAGTGAATTCTATTATAGGCTATATCAACAAGGTATAGTGTCTAGATCAAGGGAACTAATAGTACTGCTTTGTTCTGCCTTGGTCAGACCACACCTGGAATACTGTGTCTATTTCTGGGTGCCACAATTTAAGAAGGATATTGACAAGCTGGAATGTGTGTGGAGGAGGGCAACCAAGAAGATCAGGGGTCTGGAAACCAAGCCTTATGTGGAACAGTTGAGGGAGTTGGGTATGTTTAGCCTGGAAAAGAGGCAACTGAGAGGAGATATGATATCCATCTGCAAATATCTCAAGAGTTGTCACACGGGGGATGGAGCAAGCTTGTTTTCTCCTGCTCTGGAGGGTAGGACTCAACCAATGGATTCAAGTTACAAGAAAGGAGATTCTGACTAAACATCTGGAAGAACTTTCAGCCAGTTAGAGCTGTTAAGACAGTGGAACGGACTCCCTTGGGAGGTTGTGGACTCTCCTTCCTTGGAGGTTTTTAAACAGAGGTTGATGGCCATCTGTCATGGATGCTCTAGATGAAATTCCTGCATTGCAGGGGGTTGGACGAGATGACCTTCAGGTCTCTTCCAACTCTACAATTATGCGATTCTGTTATTCTATGACTTTCTTCACAACCGCCACTAACTAATAAAAGGATTTATCTTTGCAGGGTGGATGAGGACACAGAAAAGGAGCATGCCTGGCACCCTACCCACCTGCAGCTGACTGTCCTGCGTGCCTGCTCTCTACGCTCCAAGGGCGCCACTGGCACCAGCAACCCCTATGTTGTGATTCAGCTACAAAAGCAGAAGTTCAGGACCTCCGTAGCACTACACAGCCTAAGTCCCGAATGGCATGAAGAATGTACATTGCAGCTGCCCAGTGTGCTGGATGACTCAGAAGAGAATGGCCTCATCCTTACCGTCATGCACCAGTCCTTGCATCATTTCAACCAGTTCCTCGGCAGAGTATGCTTGCCTCTTGCCCAACTTTTTCAGGACAAAACGAAGAGAAGAAATGAGTGAGCATCACCTGCCAGCCCTGCATCTATCTCGTGAAGTCAAGCTAGGGATAACCAACACAGTGTCCTTCGGATGCAATTTCCATCAGCCACAGCCAGTTTGGCCAGTGGTCAAGACTGATGGCAGTTGTAGTCTAGAGGACACCATGCTGGTTAACCCAGAGTTCACATTTTTGAGCCATGGGGTGGCATCAGGAAAGAAGTGTAGGAAGATATAGTTTGGAGGTGATGGCCCTTAAGAAAATGGTCAGTGCCATGAGCAGCAAAAATGTGGCAAAGCCCTTTAAGAGGTGCATCATTGCACAGCCGAGGCAGCAATGCAAATGTCATGCACACACAAACATGTGCACACAATAAGATATTGGACGAAAACTAACTAACCCATAGCTCCCATAAAAATGCACATATATTGAAGGGCTATGTAAAAGTGCCAAATTTTAGCTGGAATTGTAATATTAGTAAGTACTTGGGAGGAAAGGAGAGGGCCTTTCCCATTGGGGCTCCCCACTTGTTGCTTTCCTGCTGAAGTCCACCTCGTACCATAATTAACGTCCTTCTGGCTCCAGGTAGAAACTTATCACTTCCCAGGCATTTGATAGCAAAATTGTAATAATCTATCTATTGATGGTGTGTTTTTGCTGCTCTTTTATTGGTTCTGTTTTATTGTATGACTTTTCTTATAATGCATCCCCCCCCATTTTAAGCCATGCTTTATGCTTTTCACATTTTGTAAATCACTCCTAGGCTCCTTTTGTGGCAAGCTATTAATTAATAGCTGACTGGAGAAGCAAGAAGGAGGATTCTGTCTTCTTCAGAGCTGGTAGGGAAGTTTAGCATATGGATGAGATTTAATACACTTATCCAGTCACGCTCTCTGAAATGCCCAGTTGCAGAATCTGGCAGGCTCCACCTTCAGCAAACCACCCAGGCGCACCATTTTTTGTAGCATCTCCAGTGCAGAATAGGGCACTTCACATTTTCCAAAATGTAAGTTGCAGCAATTAGCCTGTAAGCAAACAGGAAACTGGTAGGCCGAAAGATCCAGCCAAGTGCTGAGGTCACTGCAACACACACCCAAATTGGAAATTTAGAGGAGTTGCAAACTTCTCCTCAGCAGCTGCCAAATGACCAGTTTACAAAATGGTTACATTCACACTGTGGTAAGTTACAACTTGGTCAATATTCAACCGCAGTATATGACAGGGGAAACCAACAGTGCCCTCCAGATGTTGTGTCGTACGACTCCCATCACCCTCAGCCAGCACAACCAAAGGTCAAGAATCGCGAGTGTAGTCCAGCATCATCTGCAGGGCGCTGTGTTGGCTACCCCTGCTCTAGAGCTTCCTTCTACAACCCAGTGCCCTCTAGATATGTACTGCAACTCCCTTTAGCCCAGGGTTTCCTAAACTTGGGTCTCCAGCTGTTTTTGGACTACAACTCCCATCATCCCTGACCGCTGGTTGTGCTAGCTAGGCATGATAGGAGTTGTAATCCAAAAAAACAGCTGGAGACCCAAGTTTGAGAAACACTGCTTTAGCCCAAGTCAGTCGCTGAATTGTGCAAAACATTTGGAGGACACCAGGTCGAGGAAGGCTGCCCTATTGTGTTACCCCATAGGTGCCAAGAAACGACCTGGTGGCTATATCCTGTCTCTTCTAACCTAGACAGTACGCCTCTGAATACCAGTGGCTGAGAATCACAAGTGGAGAGAGCGCTATTTGGCTCTGTTCCTGCTTTTGTGCATCTCATAAGCATCTGGTTGGTTACTGGGAGAACAGGATGCTGGATTAGATGAGGCCATGGTCTGATCCAGCAGGGCTCTTGTTAGATTATTGGTACTACAGTGGTAACCCATAGAGCCAGGGGAGACTGTGTGCAACTCTTCCGATCTTCCAGGCTACAGTTTGAGTCACCCCTGCTCATGGTCTAACTGGCTGGGTCTGATGGGACATGCTCCACAACACCTAGAGGGCACCATGTTGCCTCTCTCAGCAGTAGAAGAGTGGCAAGTTAGACCCCTGCCATAGAGGCCATTGTCTTATCTCTCTGCAGGTGGTTTGTGCTGCAATCTCGACCTGGCAAGAAGGAGAAGACCAGAGGACAATTGCAGCTGGACATTCAGTTCTTACAGATGTCATCACAAGCCAGTGAGCCAGCGTTAAACTCTCGTGGGCCCTGGGCTTTCTTCTCCAGATTCTATGGGAGCAGGAAGGGCAGGCGGTACAAGGTGTACAAAGAAGCTCCGTCTCAGTCACCCAGCTTGGTATGTGAAGCAGGACAGAACCTGTCCCAGTTACTGAGTTCTCTTCTGCAAGGGGTGCAGGCCCTTTCCTTTTTCAACCAGAAGAAGCTGAATGAACTTGGGCCGTAAACTCCACTTTATAAGTAGTTCTGTAAACAACTTGCATAGCTGGCAAAGTGTTCCTAGAATGCAAAGGCAACCCTGTTGGCCCACAACCATCATTCAGAGGGCCTTCTTGGTGGTGGCGCCTGTCCTGTGGAACGCCCTGCCGCCAGATGTCAAGGCAATAAACAACTACCTGACTTTCAGAAGACATCCAAAGGCAGCCCTGTTTAGGGAAGTTTGTAATGTTTGAAGTTTTATTCTGTTTAATATTATGTTTGGAGCTGCCCAGAGTGGCTGGGGAAACCCAGCCAGATGGGTGGGCTATAAATAATATCTATCTATCTATCTATCTATCTATCTATCTATCTAAAACCCACATTAGGGTAATACTGTTATGTGGCCAATCAATATGTCAAAAAACGGTGTGCAAGCTTTTCAGTTCTCCAGAATTCTTCATCAGGCAGACAGTAAGCAGAGCAAATGGTGGGTGGGAGGAGGTGGCGGCTGGTGGTAAAGTCATCACTGTATGAGTCTTTAGATGGAGTGAGGTATGAGACCGCAGACGTTCAAATGAGGCTGCATTAGGTATTAGGGAGGCATCAGTTGCACTATGGTCTCTCTTGGGAAGCAGAAAACCCTCTTGGTCTACTGCCTTAGGCTACAGTCCTATATACCTATAGTCCTATATATACCTATAGTCCTATATAGCTCCTATATAGCTCTGATGGTGTTTCCTGCTTGGCAGGGGGTTGGACTCGATGGCCCTTGTGGTCTCTTCCAACTCTATGATTCTATGATTCTACCCACTGACTAGTGGTTAAGCATCCCTGGATCAGTTAAGCATTGCTGGTCAGCCAAATAATCCTGTTCCTCAAATAGAATAATACCGAGCAAGACTTCCTGAATAGTGACTACCTGCCAAGGCCCACTTTGTTTCCATTCCTTGCAAATGGTGATAGACTTCGCTTCCCTTTTTGTTGGTTAAAAAAAAAACACATTTCTCTACTAGGGATAAGAACATTGGGAAGAGAGGAAGCCTAGCCAACCAAGTCCTAGTTCTCTTTATCAAGCATCTCACTATGGGCATCATTTCTGACTGGGGATGGTAGGCAGTGACCCTAGTTGGGCACATTTGAATAGTGGTGAATTAAGCTTCAGAGCTGCTGCCTTAACTCTGTATGCTTCTCTTTTATACAGACAAACGACGAGGATTCATCTTCCTCCAGTATGACCACTGAGCTAGAGGCCTCATCAATGAAGTCTGGATCCAAGTGTGGCAGCTCTTTACACATGGTAGCAGGTGACTACGGAGAGGAGGAAGTGCCCAAGCTGTATAAGGCAGCACTGTGAACACCTTACCAACTGGAGGGAGTTACCTCCATGTAGATGTTGCCAATGCAGTACCTTCCAGATGTTGTGGACTAGATCCCACCATCCCTGGCCACTGACCACGCTTGCTGGAGCTGATGGGAGTTGGCATCCAGTATCTGGAAGGCACTAGACTGCAGGAGGCTGCCCTGTGAGATCGCTTATCGCAGGCATGCACTAGTTCCAACCTTGCTTTAGAAAAGGAGCAACTAATGTAGTAAACCTTTAAGATCTGCAGTGCAAACTGAACTGAAACATAGCTGACCCTCTTTCTCCAGAGAAGTCAACCCAAACTATCGCTTAGCTGATCAAACGACTGCTAAGCTGTGTTATCAGTGGTGAGCCCCTATTTATTTCATAAATGAGACAGCACCCCATCTTCAGCAACTGGCCATTACTGTCGGCAGTGCATCTTCCATTACTTTTAGTGTCAAAGTGCATCATCAGAGAGCTGATGGTGACAACAGCCTCAATTCCAGATCAACTTCCACCATTAGCTCCCAGCAACTGCTATAGTAGCTTCACATTGCTGAAAAGTGCCACCAGGGATGTCACTATGAGACGGATGGGCCTCAGGAAAAGTATTGCTCTACTGCCTTTGTGTTAAGGGAAGGATTCAGAAGACAGTATGCATGAGGGGATATGTGGGCTAGCCCCACCCACCACAGCTGGCCACATCAGCAATGGTGAGAGGGTCTCCAAGTCAGTGCCAACCCTGTCACATATCTCTGCCTGCCACAGGTGCTCCATGCAAATCTATGCATCCGCCTCACATGTGCTTTCAGCGCATGAGGGTTTGCTCATTCAGATCAGTACCTACTTCTTGCCCACCCTCTAAAGTCTGAGGACAGGCTGACAAGCCAAGAGTTCCACTGTGCACTCTCCAATTTTGCCCTGGTTCTTTTAGCTACAGGTAAGTGGAAATTGTATGACATGCCTAAAAAATAGCAGTTTGTCACACACACACACACACACACTGTGACATGGGGGAATGTGTGCTAAGGGAACTTTGGTTTTGCACTCGGAATAAATTATGCATATCAGTCTGAGTTGCGTTACTCAACTGCACTGTGGATTGTCTGCAAAGTCTGGAAGATTTAGACAAGGGCTAGATTAGTTGGGAACAGCAAAGCAGTCAGCACATATAGAAGCCTAGAAGTCAGGGGAAGTTGCTAAAGGTGCACCACCGCCAGCTGAAAGTCAATCTTGATTTCCATGTACCCCTTATGGGGGTGCATGGAACTGATTTATTATTTTTTTTAAATCATGCCCTGCACTGTGTAGCAGATATTGGGAATGGGCACCCTAAGACACCTATGACACATTTTGGGAGCTCTTTTGACAGAGTTCTAGAATCTCACATCTACTAATACATCACACTCCAGCTGCAAGCAATTAATGAAAAGTTTTGTTAAGTGGGAACTGCTTTTGGGCTGTATCACAGTTCTGTAACCCTTTTGGCTCTACCCCCACCCTTTACAGCAACCTCGGCTGGCAAAAAAGCTACCTCCAAAACTCAGCTGCAGAAGCTTATTTCGTGCAACTACAAAGAACTCGCCCCTGATGCTAAGAACCTGGCAGGCAACTCAAGTCAGTCTGAGCACCCAAGTACCCTCGAACAGTTCAGCAGCATATTTACTCAACAGCTCAAGAAAAAATCTAAGCCTCTGAAAGAGGAGAGGAACCTGGAGGCGGCAGGCATTTCTATGGAGGCTTGGCAAACATCTCTTCCACCTCTCCACGTTGCAGGGCCCAGTGACATCCCTCCACGAGCACAGACCCTTCACCTGTCGACAGTCAGCCTCCAGCAGACAACCAGCACTGCTACAGCCAGCTCTGTGACCAGGCACTTCCACAGGTGCCGCATGCACCTGAGTAGGAGCTATCAGTTCTTTCGCAGGTGTTTTGGCCTGGTTCCCTGATGCTGGGGGGGGGGTCTGTCTTTTGTCTCTCGTTCTCTTGGCAAAGGAGATTTATTGGAATAGTCACAGTGTACAAAGGCATCATATTCAGACAATATATCTCTTAACTTGTGTGGCTAGTTTCTTTCATTTTTAAGGCGTGCCAGGCAACATCAGGGCCAATCAGGGATCTGAAGAATGGGTTTGGATGAGGGTTTTGGATGAGAAAGTTTTAATGGGCCAGAAAAGGGAGAAGGTGCAAATCAAAATGCCAGATCCAGTGGAACCTCGCGTTACGTACCCTCCTCCCTGCAAATGCTTCGGGTTACGAGCTCCGCTAACCCGGAAGTAGATGCTCCGGTTGCGAACTTTGCCCCGGGATGTGAGCGGAAGTCGCGCGCTGGCAGCGGGAGGTGCCGTTAGCGAAAGCGCACCTCATGTTATGAGTGCTTTTGGCTTAAGAAAAAGACCTCCAGAACGAATTAAGTTCGTAATTGGAGGTACCACTGTACTACCACTGTACACACGCACGCTGATTTCCTTTCATGAGGCACTCGCCTTAATGGCTTTATTGAAGCAAACCAACAGCTTTCAGTGTCTCAAAGACCCCAATAACAAGACCCTTTACCACGATGGGTTTAGGTCCGGTGGTAAGTGACGATGCTCTCTGAGCCAGAGCACAAGTGTCCACTTAGCAGGAGACCTCATAGGAAGAGATGGGGTGCACAAGAGCTTCACAGCAAGTCTCTATACATATTTTGAAATAGGAGAGCAGCAAACTTCCAACAAGTTTACCTGATGGTGATTCTGTAAAGTCCTTTAAGCATCAGCCTGGGCAACAAGTCTATAGGTCCCACTGCCTTGTTATCATGTAGTGTTGGAGCACTGGCTGATATAGGCAGGATGATTCAGTCACTGACCTGCCTCTTAGTCTCAGATTTTCTTCCATCCGTCAAGATGTAGGTTGCCAAGTCAACATCCTTCTAACAGGCGCTCAGCCCATTTAATCTTGCCAGCGTCTCTGCCACCTTGCCTGCATCCACACGGAGATCATACTCTGCATCTGACCTGTCAACTGATGGTGGATCCTCGGACCTTTTGTTGTAACCACTGGACCACAGGCATCCATGCCCTGTTGCTGGCTCCTGCCTTTGGAGAGTCCAGACACAATTCTGATAACCAGCTGCTGCAGTAATGCAAGCGTCTATGCAGGAGTCGGCTCAGCCAAATGTGCACCAGGGAGTCTCACTGGTGTCGCATTCTAGGAAGATGTTGAGGACTGTGCAGGGAGATTCTGCCACAGTCAACCGGGTTCGTGACTCCACTCTGTACTGGAGGTTGGTCAAGCCTCCATGACGGTCCACCTTGAACTGCTCCTACACGGGAACAAAAATGCCACACGTCATACACACAGGTCCAGAGTAGGAGAGCAAAAAATGACATCATGAAGAGGGCTTGTGTGAAGCAGAGCAAGCAGAGAAGGAGGCTTAAGTGTTGTGAAGGATAGAGTCACAGACTTAAAGCTCAGTTATGGCAAAGGGAAGGGTCTAAGATGATCATAATCAAAGGCAGCATCAGAACACCAAAGGTGCAATCAGTAAGTTTTGCAAGTCTCCATAAATTCATTGGCATTGCACGATTCCTATTACTTTGTTTATGGGAGACTTTTGCCGAGTTCCTTTTAAGAAAAACTAGGGAGAAAAGTTCTCCCTAGTTTCTCGAAGGGTCAAACATGAGCCTGACCAAACTGTGGGAGGCGGTGGAAGACAGGAGTGCCTGGCGTGCTCTGGTCCATGGGGTCACGAAGAGTCGGACACGACTAAACAACGAGGGAGAAAAGTAGAGACACACTTGCACCAAGCTGAGAAGGCCTGACCATAGACTACGAGGAACCTTAGACATTATCTGCTTTCAGCAAAACCTGCCAACTTTGATTCAAAATGTTTCCCTATAATCATATGGATTTTAAAAGGGTGGAAGAGGGGAAGATGAGATTCTCAATATTTTGTCCTAAACCCAAATCTGCTCCATAGGGTTGGGGAAGCCTCTAAAACACATTTAGGGGATATGGAAGGAGAGGAGGAGAATGTCCTGTTGTGCAGAGAGAAATATGTGCACTGATGTAACATTCACCGTAGCGCTATACTGAATTCCACCCACTGTTATTTATTTCATTTATGTACCACTTCCTGTGAAGCAATTTACAGCACAAGCTTTGTTCAAACTGAATGGGTGGGCATCATTTTTGAAATTTTTTATTTCATTTTATTTATGGCACTCACAAGGAAGGGAAAGCAGATACACATGAACACTGGGAAGAAACAGATCAGAGGCACTAAAGGACGGAGATGCTGGCTGCAAAAGGCACACTCCCTGGTTTCTAATGCTAGGATTTATTGCTTACATTGTAAAGTTTTTATCCACAGTCATCAGGGATAGAAATGTGCATTTTAAAATTAAATATTTCGAAAAGTCAATACTGTCTACATTTTGTAGAAAAAATCTATACCAGATTCATGAGTTCCATGAGTTTCAGGCCATACCTATTCTGTGCCTTCTGATGTAACCATCTTGCTCAATGCTGTTCCCTCCAGGCTAAGCGGAAGCAACAGTGCAGGACTTACTACAGAGCTATATGGCCAGCTCCACGTAAGAAAAACAATGTATTTTTTAGTTCCAGCCCCCAGCCCCCCCATCTCCCCCATGAGAAACTCCCACCTGCTTTTGGGAAGCAATGCGCTTCTGGTCTCTCTTGCGCCAAGCTGGGTCATGAAGATGCTGGAATGTCTTATATCCACTTTTAATTCCTGATGGCCGGAACAGCTGAAATAAAAAGTTGGAGCCTACACTGAAGCCAGAAAGCTCTGTCCAAAACAGGATTCACACACCGTGGCAGAATAACAGGCTCAAATCTCACCCAGAACTAGAGTCCCCCCAAGGTCTCAAACTACAGTGAAAGCCATTCTGCAGCCTCACCTGAAGTCCAGCGCCTCTGATGCGGCGATAAAACTCATCATCCTCACGGCCCCAGCCCCAGAAGCGGTTTGACATTCCATTACACTGAAACAACAATAAAGGCACAGTTGAAACCAGAAATATTTTCCCTCCTTCAAGTCTTGGGACAGAGACAGTAAAATCTGCTGCTGCCTTATGTCAGGACTGGTCGTTGTCCTCTTCAGATCACCACACAAACACTTCTTGTTCTTTTATAACTTTTTATTGCGTATTAACAAAACAATCTTATAAACGCTTCTTAAATATTACTCCTCAGAGTCACTTCTTTCAGATACCTTCTGAGCTCTGCTTCTCCATGACCAGCCACTCTCAAAATGGCGAAGGCGCCCTTCCCTTCGCTTTCCCACTCTTTTTTCTAACCTCCTGGCTAGAGCTGGCTTGTATCTCCCCTCCTCCGAATCTGAGCTAGAACTTAAACCTTGCCTTTCCTGGGAACAGCCGGTCCCTCCCTTTTGTTCCTGTTGCTCTCTTCTCTTCAATTCACTGCTCTCCTCCCCCCCTTGGGGAATGCTTTCTCCCTCTGGGAAACTGGAATCTTCTAACTCTAACTCTTCCCTGACACCTTACTAAGCCACAGCTAACACCATCACTCCAAGACTCTTCGTCTTCAGGATTAAATGGAGTAGAGCGCATCATAAGCTGTGTTTGGAAGCTGTGGCTGGATGGTTACGTGGGAGCCGGTTGAAGTTAAATCCTTCGAAGACAGAGGTCCTGTGGCTGGGACGGGGCAATATGGGATTGGGGGGGCAACTCCCATCTCTTGCGGGGGCGCAATTAGTGCCAGCACCGTCCGTTAAGAGTTTGGGTGTAATCTTCGACACCTCCCTTTCCATGGAGGCGCAGATTGCAGCTACAACAAAGGCGGCATTTTTCCACCTCCGCCAAGCTAAGCAGTTGGCTCCTTACCTCTCTCGCCCTGACCTAGCCACGGTGATCCACGCGACGGTCACCTCCAGACTGGATTATTGTAACTCGCTCTACGTGGGGCTGCCCTTGAGACTGACCCAGAAACTCCAGCGGGTGCAGAATGCTGCAGCGAGACTCCTTACGAGGTCTTCGCTGCGAGATCACATTCATCCAGTGCTATACCAGCTGCACTGGCTCCCGGTGGAGTACAGGATCAGGTTTAAGGTGCTGGTTTTAACCTTTAAAGCCCTATATGGCCTAGGACCCTCGTACCTACGGGACCGCCTCTCCTGGTATGCCCCACAGAGAAACCTACGGTCTTCAAATAAAAACATCTTGAAGGTCTCAGGCCACAGAGAAGTTAGGCTGGCCTCAACTAGAGCCAGGGCTTTTTCGGCTGTGGCTCCGATCTGGTGGAACACTCTGTCACAAGAGACCAGGGCCCTGCGGGACTTGACATCCTTCCGCAGGGCCTGCAAGACAGAGCTGTTCCACCAGGCCTTTGGCCAGGGCACAGCCTGACTCCCTCCCTCGGCAATCTTCGCAGAGCTCTGGCCCAATGGTTGCTAGTGGCTTGAATTAATTAATTTTTATAATGAATGATTTTAGAATGTTGTTTATGTTGTACTTTTGTACCGTTTTATTGTTGTTAGCCGCCCTGAGCCCGGCTTCGGCTGGGGAGGGCGGGATATAAATAAAATTTATTATTATTATTATTATTATTATTATTAAATGTACAGTGCCAAGTCTAACCCCCTAACTGATTCTGGGATAGCTCAGAAGGTAGAGCACAAGACTCTTAATCTCAGGGTGGTGGGTTCAATGAAAATAACTAGCAAGGACTTTGTCCTTCTGTGGGTTGTATAAAATATCCCAGGAGCCCAAAAGAAAGAACTTAGGTCTTACCATTCGATAGTGCTGCTTGGTGAGTAGCAAGATGCCACCTACGTAGGTGTTATAGTGATAGAGAGGGTGCAGCTCCGGCGATGCCACGTGGAAAGGGCCTGCAGCTGGGAAGCCGTAGTCCAATTCCTCATTAAGAGGTAACAAGTCCACATCATGCATGGCAATGTAATCTGTGTCATTGCCACTTTCAAGGAAGCCCACGTTGATCAGAGATGCTCTGTTAAACCTGCCCAAGAGACCAATGCAAGCAGATGGGACCTATGTCAGAAAATTATATTCAGGAAAGCTCAGCCCTCACTGTCAAGTGTTCAGCTTGAGCACCCAGCCACTGTTTGATGATCTACGCTGTCCCTAGGAATTCACTGGGAGCTGTCATCTGGAGTTTTGGAGTCACACTATGCAGATGACACCCACTGCTCTCTCTCCCATCTGAATCATGAGAAGTGGCTTAGGTGCAACATAGGTAGTAGTGGTTAGCTGGATATGCACCAGCTAATTGATACTGAATAGGTATAGGTGGCATGTGTACTGGGTTCTCAAATCCATTCTGGGTTGGGTTAAACTCCCCTAGAAGGAACAGGCTCGTAACTTGAGGTACTGCTGGATGCAGCATGGTCACTGGAAACCCAGGTGGCCTCAGGAGCTAGAAATGCTATTTCCAGCTACAGTCCCTTTTGGACGGAGATGACTTCGCCACTGTGTTCCATGTTCTCTTAACTTCCAGACTGGATCATTGTAATGCACTCTACATGGGGCTGCCTTTGAAGAGGACTTGGAAACTTCAACAGGTTCAAAATTCAGGAGCCAGATTACACACTGGGGTTGTCTTTAGAACTCATATAGCTCCTGTTTTAAAACAGCTGCATTGGCTGTTAGTTTCTGGGCTCATGCTACTGTTCAAAGCTCTAAATGGCTTAGGCCCCAAATAACAGACACTGCCTCCATTCCTACAAATCGCCTCAGGTGCTGAGGGAGCCCTCTTTGTAGTCTCACCACTCTCAGAAGTTGGTGGGGTAGTTGCTGAGAAGAGGGCAATCTCTGTGGCAGTCCCTGAGTCATGGAATCCCCTCCTCACAGAAGTGTTCTGGCACCCTCACAATGCAACTTTTGGAATAAGCTGAATATGCACCTTTGATACCTGAGATGTGTATTTTCAGGACCCACACTTTTCCAGTGACTGATTTTACAGTCTGTTTTAATTCTGAATTTTAAATTCCCACTCTAGGACCTGCTAGTGAAGGGTGGGTAATAAATTTCAAAATAGCAACAACAATAATAGTACTAGATAGATGGATACGAGAGACTTCAGATATGATTTCAAGGTTACACATCTTCCAGGTGGGGGAAATGCAAATATCTATTTTAGATAATACAAAGGCCCAATGTTTCCTTCCATATGAATATCATGTCCCAAGTCACCCAAAGAAGAATGTAATAATTTGGGATACAGGTTAGGTTGAAACATTGAGGGGGAGGCACAGCATGGGGTTCACATTCACCCATACCTTACAGTACCTGTAATGATCCACCTGGTTGAGTATGAAGATATGATGGCGAATTTTCTTCCTGCTGAGGAAGCGATGCATGTGAGGCACAAAAGCCAGCAGCTCTTCAAAGCGCTCCCGGAAAGGCACCAACACTGCTAGACGGTGGGGTCCCCATGATGGGTCATCAGGAAGCTGAGGTAGAGGCTCCAATGCACAGGGTTTCTGAGGCAGTGTAGCTGCAGCTCTTTGACTTCTAGTCACATCCCCTGAACAACTGAGCTGAAGCCACAACAGGGAGAGAAAACCCAGCAACAGTGCAACAAAAAAGAGTTGAAAGAGAGAAAATTTCCGGGGTAGGATACCAAACAGCCGACAGGACCTGAAGCAAAATCAGAATAGGGCAAGTCAACACAGTGAAACATGACAGATAATTCCATGTGCAAAAGAAGGCAAGACAGAAACAAACTGCCACAAGCTTCTCTTAAGCAAGCATCACCTGTTAAGGTGGGGATCATGACAGTGGCCGGGATTCAGGTCCCTCATTCAACCCATGCCACAACAGCAAGAACTGTGGAAAAATACCACTGTCACAATGTGAAAATAAAATAGGTAGGACTGGAATGACATGGAAAGATACATCAAGCATTTGTATGGCCCTTTAAAAACTTAAAAGTACTTCACATACCATTTCAGTTATCCTTACAAATATTCATGTGAAGTAACTCAGTCTAATTCCTATAATGTAGTTTATTTTGGGGGCAGGGTGGGGGAAGAAATAATGGCTTGCCTAAGCTGCCTAGCAAGCTTATGGCTGAAGCACTTTTTGAACCAGGAACCTCCCAGCTTTTAAGATCAAACTACACACTTACCTGGGAGTAAGCTTCACAGAAAATTGTTACTACTGAGTAAACATGCACAGAAATATGCTGTTAAGTTTCCCCCTATGTTACACCAACTCCAAGAGCTCATCCTATGCCCCCATATTCATCCGAAATGGGCTCTTTAAAAGCATTGCATGTACCTTGTGCAAAGTGAAACCCGCCAACTTGAAAACCCTTCTTCCTAACAACTAATGTGTTGCCAATTGCCAGTTACTTGGGAGAAACTTCTTACTGACTCAAGAGACAACATGGATTCCGTTACTACATATCTAGGTTAAAAAAAAGATTTGCTATATTTGAGAAGAGGAACGGCAGGGTGAGATAAGGGGAAGTATACAGCCCTCTTAGACGTCTCTCCCAGCTCAATCGCCATAAAACGCCTCCCGTACAAGCTCCCCGCTTCAAGTGCTCCTCTCCCCCCACCCCCTATATAGTGCTTTCCATTCATTCCTATAGGGGAAGTAAACTATTCCTGGAGGAAAAAGCAAAGAGATGTGCCACTCGGTGTATAGTTAAGGCGGGAACGAAGCTTGTTTCTCAGCCATTCAGATTCACGCCCATCCTAACCTCCACAGCACCATTTCTTGAACGCTCAAAACTGCGACAAAAAGTCGGAAGATAAAACAGATATTTCAGGACTGAAGCTTAGACGCTGAGCCTTCATGGTCCCCGTGCGCTTCTCATCCTTCGCCCCCCCCCCCCTAGTTCTCCTCTCCCTCGCATAAATTTCCTCTCCCTTAGGATACTTACCCGCTACCCGCGCGGCGATACATAGTAGACTTGCGCCGGGACGGGAACATCCTACTGCCTGCCGGCAGTTCTCCCCGCCCAACCCGGCCGGGACACGTTGGCGAGGACACTAGGTCCGTCGACTAGAGCGGTCCTCTAGAAACGTGCTCCCCGCTGGCTGTTCCGCCTATCACTCGTTCCTACACGAGGACAGCTACTCCGAGGAACCGCAGATTCGCCGGTTTCCCGGCAAAGGTGGACCACATAGAAAAAATAGATGAGGAGGAAAACGAGGCAGTAGATCTCAGTGGTATCAGGCAGCTTATGGGGAGCTTCTAGACAGTCCAGAATGAGCAAATGAATTCACGAAGTTGGGGGTGAGATGAAGCATGTACTATGACTAGTTTTGGGGAAAATGTTTTTTTTAAAAAAAGTTGTAGTTGGCAACAAAGTATTGATACCCTATTACCAAAACTCTTGTGTGCATGCATTTTGGGACTTCTGAAGAAAGTGTAAGATCTCAACATGAAATAAAGTTAGCAGTCATTGTTAGAAGGAAATACCATCTTTATTGACTTCTCTCTCATTTGCTTTACAGTAGCAACCAGGGCTAAAATAGCCACAATACAAAAAAAAAAAAAAAAAGTATGCACCACTCATTAAAACTGGTCCTTCATCCATAAAGCTTTAGTTGTTTAATCTCCTACATAAAAGCTTGAACTCCTACACTGCAGCATCTAAAATTGTCACCCCATTAAGTTGTCTTAGTTGGTCACAGCAGAGTGTAAGAAACAGGCAACTTTACTTCTTTCACAGGAGCACAGTCAAGGTGGCTTTAGGGAAGTTGGGAGCTTAGACCCACTGTAGTCAGTGGCACAAACACAGACCATTGCAAATATCACAAACCTGGGAAACTAAACAAAAACAAAAAACTCAGATGAAAGAGACCCTTTCCAACAAACCCGGTTCCAATAGAAGGACACCAGCATTCACTCATCTAGTGCAGCAATCTTCATTCATTCTACAGCAGGTCTGGGAACCTTGGGCGGAACCTTTGTTACTGAACTACAGGTCCCATCAGCTGCAAACAGCATGGCTAATGGCCAGGGATGATGGGAGCTGTAGTTCAGCATCATTTGGAGAGCCAAAGTTTCCCCACACCTAGTCTAGAATGTGCTTTCCTATGCTCTCAACTGTTTTCTTTTTTAAGATAGATATTGGCACAGTCATGAAGCTTTATAATTAAACCCAGTTTAATGCCCTCAAAGAATTATTCTGAACATCTTCAGCACTTCAATGTTTAGCAAGTTCTGCTATCTGAAAATCAAGACAGTTCAGGCCAGAGCAGATTATGTCTGGCTCAGAACTCCTTAGCAACTTGAGGACATTCACAAGTATCTCAGCAATATACCACCACCACCCTTTTGTAAATCTAATAACACAACATATTCAAAACAGCAAGGGGGGAAAACCATTAAATTTTAGAAATTGAAAGGCTGGTGCCATTTGAATTGCAGAAGTCACTGCAGTTGTTCCCTTGCCTCTAGTAAACAATTCTGGTTTTTGGTATGGCAACAACAACAAAAATCCCTTTCACATTTAGGGAAGTGTACACTTGTCTCTACTTTCATGTAAAATCAGTATGGTAATTGTGAAGCCGAAGCTGAGCAAATAATATGCTACCCTTTTAAGTTTTCTGCTCAGCCATCATGACACACAAAATATGAGCTTCAGACCTCTATAGCAAAAAGAAGGCATGGAGAGGTGCTGCTGTGATGGGAATTTAACCATATCTGCACTTTCTCTGTCTCCAATGTGTCTCCTAAAAAATCCATCTCAGATACGCCAAGCCAACACAGCCACTTCTCCAAAGGCTTAGTCACCAGTAACATTTACAAACAAAAGACACTGGACATCACTTAAATAGTCTACATACGGTGGCTAGGTCACCCATAGTGATATTGGCCTGAGAACAAGCTGCATGCCTCCCAACACACATGATCCTTACCCCTCTCATGCACCCAAATTGGGGGCTCGTTACAACAGTTTCTCATAACATCCAAACTTAGGCTTAAGTGCTGCAGCTCATAAGTGTTATGTTTCCATTCCTAACAAGCACGATGTAAGTGTCCAAGCTGGGTGCAATGAAGGGAGGAGAAGGGGAAGGAAGAGTGTATGGGCACATGGTTCAATCTTAGGCCAATAATCCATGGTTGACCAGTTCAAAATTAGTCTCATTGAGATTTAACCATCTTTTTGGTTCTCCCCCTAGTTTAAATGTAACAGTCTTCTGGGTCTCCTCCCTCCCAAACAGCAATCTCAAACTTTGATAGGGGAGGGGTTCAATAATTTTGGAATTATAATCAAACCATATGAATTTGTTGGATGTCCATAAATGTATTTAGCAAAACAAACCCCTAGGAGACCTGGACTGTAAAGTTCCTTGGGAAAGGAATTCTATTGAAACCAACAGGGTTTGCTTCCAAGTAAATGGGAGTTATGATTGGGCTGGTAGAACAGCTGGAAAAAGCAAGTCAGCACATGTTCCTGCTGCAAGAACAGCAGTGCAGAACCAAGCTTACAACCAATATGCTCACATTCGTAAGAAAATGAGGCATCTGATCTGCCAGAAGAATAGTGGTCGTGTATATACAGGAAAAGCCAATTTAATTCTAGCAAGCTACAGAGGAAGATATAAATCAAGTAAAGTTCAATACTTGGCTATCCTCAATTAATAGCCCAATTATTATCACATATCCCAACACATACATACAGAGTGTCTCAATATTATTCCACCAATCCCACAGCAGTTAATCCCAAAATCATTCCATATCCCATTCACATTAAGAATATACAGGACAGGAGAACTGCAGGCAGAGCTTCCAGGTCTTCTTATTCAGTGCTTTTCTTCAAAGCAACATACTGGCGGCATCAAGAAGTCAGAGCTAGTAAAAATACAGCAGGGCTCAAAACTGGCATCAGTTTCTTGGCTTTGTCATTTGTGACGCTGGCTGGGAAAAAGGGTCCTGGGTGCCCTTGGGAAGAGTTGATTTTTGATGGACACTCTTAGGCAAGAGAAAATCCCCTCCCCCCCACAGGCTCCTCACACAGAACATGAGTGACAGTGAGGGAGGGCAGGTCTGGATTGTCTGGAGAGAACACAGTGCCTTAAGAGGCGAAGCTGCTGCCCTGGAACCACAGCAGGCTGAGATGTTGGCAGGGAGGAAGAGAGATGGAAGGACAGAGGCAGAGAGAGGTAGATGACACTGAGCCTGGACAACAACCAGTCTGGTAGAAGAAGACTGAGGAGAGGAGAAGCACCCGTGCAGGCACTGAAGAACTGGGAATGGCTCCTGTGGGAACTGCAGGCCTTTTGCTGATATCAAACCACACTTTTTTTTTATACCAGCTTCTTGGCCTCAAAGAAACTTTTAAGATGCCTCATCTGCCAGACTCCAATGGCTACAAGAATGAGGGTCTGGACAATGGACCACCAGAGAACGCGCTGGTTTGTGCTCTCGCTAGTTTGCCGGAAGCGCTCCTCTCGCCACTGAGGAAAAAAGAAGAAGAGGAGAAAACAGTTTATGAGTAGGAAAGGGGAGAGGATTCATCAAAAGCTAAAAGGATACTTTTTTTAGCATGAGTTGGGGGAACAGCTGACCCTGGAAACCAAAGTTTGGCCACAGCCACACTACACATTTAAAGTACTATGATACCATATTAAACAGCCATGGCTTCATCCAAAGATTTCTGGGAGTTTATTAAGGGTGCTTAATTTGAATTATGGTGCTGGAGGAGACTCTTGAGAGTCCCATGGACTGCAAGAAGATCAAACCTATTCATTCTGAAGGAAATCAGCCCTGAGTGCTCACTGGAAGGACAGATCATGAAGCTGAGGCTCCAATACTTTGGCCACCTCATGAGAAGAGAAGACTCCCTGGAAAAGACCCTGATGTTGGGAAAGATGGAGGGCACAAGGAGAAGGGGACGACAGAAGACGAGATGGTTGGACAGTGTTTTCGAAGCTACCAGCATGAGTTTGACCCAACTGCGGGAGGCAGTGGAAGACAGAAGTGCCTGGCGTGCTCTGATCCATGGGGTCACAAAGAGTCGGACACGACTAAACGACTAAACAACAACTTTAAGGGTGCTGAGAGTTATAGGAGGCCTCTATTCCCCTCACACCGCTACAATTCCCACAAATCCCTATGAAGTGGGATTGCTTGTTAAACCACTCCGGGAATTGCAGCTCTGTGAGGGGAATGGGTCTCCTATAACTTTCAGCACCCTTAACAGCCTATTGTTCGGGGACTTTTTGGGAGAAGCCATGACTGTTTAAAGTGGTATCACAGTGCTTTAATTGTATTGTATGAATGTGGCTGAAGTCTACCTTCCGCAAATAGCACAACCTTAACTAATAAGGGTGCATATTCCCTATTGTATTACCCTTTAGAAAGAAGCCCTCTTCTCCACACGAGAACTGTGCGATGTAAGCATGTAAGCAGACCACTTCCTTTCCCAGCCTTATTATACAGGAGACCAGCTGAGAACCTCTTTGGAAGCTACCCATACCAAGACAGACTAGTTGTCCATCTAGGCTGGTACAGTCTACTCTGATTGGCTGGGGCTGTCTAGGGTCTCAGGAGGAAATGCCTTCTCCATCATCTGCTGCCAGAGTCTTTTAACTGGAGGCATCAGAAAGTGAACATGAACCTTCGGCATATGAAGCAGGTGCTCTGCCACTGAAGTACAGAGCTGGATTCAACCAAGATGTTGCACTAGTAGAAGCCAGCACAGTGAGTCCCACTAGCACACTGGGACTTCCCCCACCATCCCTGTCCTCTCAAATTGGGTTGCAAGAATCCCCAGAGTAGTGCACGGAGGGAGGAGAGAGTAGATTGTTCCATTTGGCAAGCGGAAAAAATTGCGAAACTGGAACTATCACCTTAACATGACATTAAATTTCACCCACAGTCCCCCTTTTTTTACCCGCTGGTAGTTCTGCTCTTTCTGGATCTGTTCAATCTGCTCTAGGAGCTGGCGTACACGTAGTTGCAGCTCACTCAACTTGTCTTTGGCTGCAATCTCAGCATAGTCGTTGGCATGTTCCCCAACCTGGATATCGAGGTGGACCCTCTGCAATGAAATTCAAAACATCAACAGTGAAAACTTGGGCCTGAAGATACCCACCAAAGCATGATGCTTCAGGAGCTGGCTTGTCAAGTCAAATGAACCCAAACACAAATCTTCCCTTTGCATGAATCCTCTTACCAGCATGCCCCCCGCAAAAAGGGAAAACTTTGTGGAATTAGAATGAAGGCAGATCTGATGTTCCCCAGGTGTGTGTGAAGTAAAGGTGAATCTGCCCTCTGAGCCATACTGTCGAGACAACACCACCTACAGAACAGAAGGGAATGTAACGTATGAGTCAACCAAGCATACCAAAACCATTTTGATACCAGTGTTCACACAGCCAAAATCAGCTAAATTACGAAACACTGAGAATTTGTAGTACCAGTATTTTAGGTTGATTACACAGATGCTTCTGGAATACTCTGCTCTGTATTATTACAAACTATTAAGATTTCTCAAGCTGCATCTATCCCACCTGTTCTACATACAATAATATATCAACACGAGACACTGCCAGTTCTGAAGGCCATAAAGCCAAGATCTGTAGCTCTAACAGGTGTGTGCTGAGTGGTTTTCCACAGCAAAAGGCCATGACAGCAAATCAACAGCATGAAGTTTGAGATCCGGATTGTTATCTCTCAACAGTCATGCACCCAGACTCTTCTTTGGGGATGAAAGAGGTGGTCTGCAAATTATCCAAAGCTGTTCACAAAACACTGATGTAGTGAGCTCAATGTACTAGTCCTATTGCCACACAAACGGGCACAAGGGACCAAAAATACAACCCTACTTCTTCATATCTAGTCAAGTCTGGGGTGCCAACTTGAATAAAATATTGGGGAGGCCCAGGTAAACCCTACCCTGCATAATCAATCACAAGAGGCAGCACATGCACACCATTTAAATGGCAATGCCCTGACTCCCTCAATTACTGTATTGGAGAGGCCAAAGGGACCTTGGCCCCTAGAAGTTGGCTCGTATGGGTGAAATACTTGCATATCAGCACACCAGACAACAGACCAGGAGAATACAATCAAAATAATGGCCCTTAGGAGACCAAGATCAGAAAAGGAAAGACCCCTTTCTCTATACTTCTGAGCAGAAATAGTCTGTGGTTACACTATACACCTGAGACACACATCTGCCCTCAGATCAACAGAGCAGGTGGGCTTCTTCCGTGTCCGTATACCTTTTCATCAGGGTCCTTCACTTCCACAAACATGCCCAGGCCAGGAGTAGCCGGAAGGTACTCTTCCCGTTGCTTATCAAACAGCTGCGTCCGGTAATTCCCTGTGATATAGAAACGGAATAGGATGAGGGGAAAGTTGGCCGCCCAAACAGTTAAATAACTTAATTTCCCAGCTGAATCTCCATCACCATCTGCTATACACAGGTAAATCTCCTCCCGTGTTCCCATCTCACCCACAGTTTCATTGCCCAACTCTCTTCCCGATCGGCAGCCCCTCAAAAGCCTTTAATACCCACAGCGCCCCTAGTTCACTGCGCCCCAGATCCACCCCCTCGTTACCTTTCCCGGGCCATGATGAACCCGACCCCACCCCCCCAGGCTAGCGTCCCTTTCCCCGCTCTCCCCTCCGCCGCGCCAGACGCACCGATGACCATGGTCTCGTCGGGGATCTCCTCGATGAAGCACTTGCGCTCCGTCTCGCCCAGGTGGAAGTAGAGGCCCCAGCCGGGCGAGGCGAGGCCGGCCAGCAGCAGCAAGAGCCGCAAGAGCACCGTCGGGCTGCGCACGGGAGCCGCCATCACGCCGCGCCTGCGTCCCGCCTCTCCCCTCTGCTTCTCGAGCCACGTAATCGCTCCAGCCGGCAGGGCTGAGCACCCGCGCGGCCTTCAGGAGGCAGGACTACAACTCCCAGCAGCCCTCGGGAAGGAAGCGCGCCGTTCGCTGGAGAACCTCCCCTCTCCTGCAGGAGAGGTGCTGGTGTGCCATTGGTCAGAAGCGAAGGCCTATGTCGCGGGGGCGGGGATCTGCGCCTTGCCAGGTGTTTTTTTAATATATATATAAAATTTTGCTTTTCAGGTTTATACATTTCACTAACTTTACAAACATTTTAATATTTCAAAACTTGACTTCCTCCCCCCTCTTTCTACGGTTCCCTAAATTTATTTTTTATATCTTCTGCATATCCAAATTAGCTTAATTTTCTCATTTATTCATCTACTTTAAATATACACTGTACTCTTATAAAACTGCAGGTTATTACAATAATCCTGCCAGTCTTGCCAGATGTTTTGGACTATAATGCCCATCGTCCCTGGCCACATGGGTTATGCTGGCAGAGGACTGATGCATGTTCCAGCGCAACATTTGGCTAGCGGCATCCCGTCTCCCTTAGCGCCTCCAAACCCCTTTAGACACTGCTGTCCTAGAATATGCCTCACACTCTCTCCCTGACTTCTGGAACAGAAACTGCTGCAGCCAGAGCACAAGCCTGACCTAGTTTCTCAAGTACTGGGAGTGCAGAAACCCAGTTCAAAATGCACTGAAGGTGTGATAACAGGAATGGCCTGGATTTTCTGTCTTGGTCAGACCACACCTATAGTACTATGTCCACTTCTGGGCACCCCAATTTACAAACGATGTTGACTAGCTGGAACATATGCAGAGGAGGGCGGCCAAGATGGTCAAGGGTCTGGAAAGCAAGCCTTACAAGGAATGGTGGAGGAAGTTGGGTATGTTTAGTCTAGTAAAGAGGAAACCGAGAGGAGATATGATTAGCTACCTTCAAATATCTCAAGGGCTGTCACATGGAAGATGGAGCAAGCTTGTTTTTTCCTGCTCGGGAATGTAGGGCTTGAACCAATGGATTCAAGTTACAAGAAAGGCAATTCCAACTATGTAGCATTAGGAAGAGCTTTCTGTGGCAAGAGTTGTTTTACAGTGGAATAGATGACCCCAGGTGACGGACTCTCCTTCACTGGTTTTTTAAGTAGAGGTTGGATGAGCATCCATCATGGATACTTTAGTTGAGATTCCTGTATTGCAAGGGGTTGGACTAAGATGCCCCTTGGGGTCTCTTCCGACTCTACAATTCTATGATTCTAAGAGCAAGGACAGAGGTGGGCAGACGTGTGTCAGCAGGCTCCTTCTATGCCAGCTTTTAAATAGCTGCTGAAAGCTTTTATATTGAGCCAGGCCAATGCAAACAGTTAAGAGTACACTCCACACAATTATTATTAATTACATTTGCATACCACCCTATACTGATAGATCTCGGGGTGATTCACAACATATCACACTAGTTCACAACATGGTCTACTGTTGTTTGTTTTTAATTTTTTGGCTTTCAACTTTTTATGATTTGACTGGTTTTATATTTTTATAAACCACTTTGATATATTTTTATGATACAAAGGTATATAAGTATTTTCACAAATCTGATATCATTGCCCAGTGGAAAGTTGTTATCATTATACTTATCATACTTTCAGGCTTCAGAGAAGAACATATTCCTTCCATCTGCCCTGCTAAGAAGCCACCTGCATCTGGTCTTCCCTCAACTATTACCTAATGGCAACAATACTGTCAACTACCTAAACCAGGCTTCCTCAACCTTGGCCCTCCATGTTTTTGGCCTACAACTCCCATGATCCCTAGCTAGCAGGACCAGTCTTCAGGGATAATGGGAATTGTAGACTCAAAACATCTGGAGGGCCGAGGTTAAGGAAGCCTGACCTAAACTGTTTCCATCTTAGCTGAACTATAACTTTAAGAACTGATGTATGAGTGTGTTTTCCTCCTCCCTTTTCATATTTTTTCCTTGCGCGTCATGTCTTTCAGATTATAAGACTAAAAGACTGGATTACCTTAAAACTGCTCTTCAGAAGCTCCTCTTTTAGAAACACCTGCCTGGCTGTAGTGAAAGACACTGACAAGTGTGTAGGGCCAACAGCAGAAGAGCCTTCCATAGCACAGAAATAAGCAGCTGGCATGCACTCGTTTTATCATTTATTTACTTAAATCATTTTACAGTGGTACCTCAGGTTAAGTACTTAATTCGTTCCAGAGGTCCATACTTAATCTGAAACTGTTCTTAACCTGAAGCACCACTTTAGTTAACGGGGCCTCCTGCTGCCACTGCGCCGCTGGAGCATGATTTTTGTTCTCATCCTGAAGCAAAGTTCTTAACCTGAAGCACTATTTCTGGGTTAGCGGAATCTGTAACCTGAAGCGTATGTAACCTGAGGTACCACTGTAGTCTTGTTCTTTAAGGGAAAGTGATCTATGTTAAGTAACCTCCAACTTTTCCAATTATTAAACATGAACAATGCTTAGCTTACTTACTGAGTTGAGAAGTGAGCAAAAAGATTGCAAATCTTTCTGCACCTAAAAATGCAGTTAAGAAATAAGGGTCTTTTTCTTACTGAACTCCTTACACACCTACATTTTTAATAATTCACTGAAAATAATTCACCACCTGCAGTGTGAAGTGATACATACCAAGTCCAACATGAGCCCAAGCAACAAGGCTACATCACATTAAAGGCCCCATTAACCCACCATTCTTACTCATACTCCATAAAATTAAGACAAACAGCAGCTGAGGTCAGTTTTCCACTTTTATTTCACACACCCTCTCTTTCACCCATCATCTTGCAGATCCACACGCAGCTATGTGGCTATGGCAAGGTCCCACCACCAGAACCACCTAGTTCAGAAGTTTAATGCGATGATTCAGAGCAGGACCTGAATGTCTGTGACCAAATTTTGGCATATACTCCACAGTAACTGGAAAAAAATCAAGTTCCCACTCTCTCAGACCAATGCAATCACAGGTTCCATCACCAAAATGGGGGGGCGGGAGAGATCACATTTGATAGTCACCAGTTGTTTTGGTGTAAATTAGTCTCACTTTCAGCAGTAGAGAAAGAGCTGGTACTAAAAGGAAGTACCAGGGCCAGTGAGATTACAAAATACATTCAGTTCAAAACATCCACCTTGAAGGCGGCTTACGGGCAAGAAAATTGCTGCCAGCAGTTAGCAGGACTCTGGACATATTGCCCTGTTAGAGAAACATCAGCACATACTAGCTGGGATGCAGAGTCATGCCCCACAGAGGAGGAAACCCACCTCTAACCACAGTTCTTCCCCCCCCCTTTTAAAAAGTGTTAAAGAGGGGCTGACAGCTCTGAATAGTATTCAGAAAGAGAGAAAAGGTGCTCCCCCTACCTTCCTGATTGTTCTGACATATGTTGTCGGGCTTGTGCTGCCAGGTGGGGGGGAAAGATATGAAAATAATCCGTGCAGTTCTCTGAAAGAGCCTTTTCGAAGCCAGAGTCTATACAATTCTCCCTCCCCCCTGTAAAAAATATTCCCAAATGCCCAGAATGTGGGCTTGCTTCCCCCTCTAGTAAAATCGCTTGTTCCGCTCCTGGCGTTTCTGGAAGACCACGGCTCCCACCACGGCACAAACAATGATGCCAAGCAGAGAACACAGGAGCAAGAGGAACACCTTCCAACCCGTCAAGGGCCCGCTGCGGAAGTTTCCTGTCGGGTCATCCACGTTATCTAAAGGAGAGGAGGTGGGAAAGAGAAGTAGAGAGAGAGATTTTACAACAACACACATCACACTCTCAGGCTAGACAGGAAATGGGTTAATACTATCCCTAAGAATCAGCGGTCGAAATTTGCCAGGAGCCAGGCGCATTCTGCACCTGGCTATTGACCACTTGTGACCAAGTGAAGATGCCCGGGTGCCAGAATGGTACCTGACATCTCTCATCATCTGGTGGTGCACGCCTGAGGATCTTGGATCTTGACTGTTTTCACACACTAACAACACAACCTGCATTGCTATATTTTATCTGCACAATCAGAATGAATTTTAAGAACCAAAAAGTCGTATTGAAAAATACGAATCTCAAGCCACCTGGCCCCAAAATGCCAACAAGGCATTCTATTTTGGTGAATGTAACCCTATTATTAGAAGCCATTTGGTGCCTAGTTTATATATCTGAGATTCTAGCTCTGCCAAGAATGTACAGTGTGTGTAGGGAAAAGAGAAGGCATGCCACCTGTCTTCAAATATTGCTCTGTTCCACCCTCAGCTGTCTTGCATGGAGCAAGAAGGCCTGAAAAGGGGCTTCTAAGCATATTTGGCTGAATGTACTTGGAAATCTCCCTGTGATCAGCTACCCTGCGTTATCAAGGTTCCTGATCACATGAATGCTTCTAAGTATGCTCAGACAACAGTAATAAAATGTTATTCTCAGTGGTGCAGCCACAGAGGCAGACTGGTTGGCATTAACCCATGACAGGGCCTTTTCATTGGTGGCTACTAATTTGTGGAATGTCCTCTCTAGTGAGGTGAGCCATTCACTAGGAATTTGAAAACATTCCTGTGTGTCCAGGCATTTAGTGACTGAAGAATACTGCTCTTGGCAACTCTGATACCATAGGATGAAATAATGTTTTTAACTGTAACTGCTTTTAGAATCCCCACCCCCAATGGTGGATATGTTTACCACCCTGGGGAGAGAGGGTGGGATAGAAATATAATAAAATAATAAAAATAAATTTAAAACTTCCTTCATATCTTTACACTCATGGATGGTGGAGATATGGGGATCACTGGGGTATGGATGGCACATGCATACCTATACACATTTTAAAGTATTTTTTTAATCAATTCCAACTTTTATTATTATTACTTAATTAAATTTCTATACCTCCCAGGTATAGATCCCAAGGATCCCAAGGATCACAGGACAGTTTACAATATTAAACACAAAAATACATAAGAAACTAGCAAACAAAGCAATAACCCCCACCTACAGTTTAAAAGGACATAGATTGGCTAATTAGCCAAAGGCCTGGGAGAAGAGGAATGTTTTTGCCTGGTCCTAAAGATATTCAAGAAGGCACCAGGCAAGCCTCCCTGAGGAGAGCATCCCAAAAGAGGGGAGCCACTAAAGAAAAGGCCTGTTCTCAGGTTGTCACCCTCTGGACCTCTTGTGCTTCCAGCATGCACCATAGCATATTTCTTTACAAAATACACATTGTTTGAATGCAGGAACAGGATTACAGATTGTCAAAATTCTGAGCTGCAGAAGAGAGCTTCTGGAGAATTATACCCAGAATTAAATTCAAGCCAGCGACATGATACAGATTTTATGCCTATTCAAGTAAACGCATTTTACAACAATCCCAGCTTGGGACCTTCAGATTACAAATGTTCATAACACATGAACAAATATTTACACAGAGGATTTAACTGAATTCGGAAGGACATAAATACTAGAACGTATGTTTAGGATTATAGCTGTCATTGCACTGGGATTCCTAAGTTCTCCCTAGTAAAAGGGATCAAGATTTTCATTTCAGTCACCGCTTCAAGCTAATCAAGGGTCAAGCACAGCTCCATGAAAGTGAATGATGACCATTTAGCATGCCCTGAAGAGATATGGGGATGCTTCCTCACACGAGGGAGCGATCTCCCGTTTGCTTCATGAGCATTCAAAGCAAAAGGACTAAGAACTCACCTTTTGGTGACTTGAGAAGGCTGACACTAGGCTCAATTTTTGTCCAGTCAATGTTTTCTTCCTCTGGTGGATGTTCTACCATCAGCTGAAATAACTTCATTGAGATGATGTCATGATTGTCTAGGAAACAAAGACATCAAGTTGCAATGTGGTAGTACAGCTTATTTAAAATGCCATCTCTTAGAGAAAGAAGACTTTTTTTAATTAATCCAGGAAGTTGACTTAAGATCTCATAGTACCCAGTTCAATAGTACAAATGTATTGTCTTTACTTTACCTAAAAATGGCTCTACTTTACCTATAACAGATCTAGGCAACAGAGCCAATTCCACCTTTTTGGCAAGCAGCCCTTACCAGATAGATCGCCTGTACCAGCAGAAGCCCCAAAGAAGTAACCAGTGGGCAGGCGGACTCCAGCAACATCAAAGCAATTTTTCCATTCATTTTTGTCTTCCACGTCAGTCATCACCTGCAAAATAAGTGACATCTTGGATGCGAAGAACAATCCAAATTTCACTCTCCTAACCACATAAAAAACCTTACAAGCACACTAGAGCTTCAATTCTGAGGAAGAGAAATTAACCATACCATACTATATTGTCTAGACAATCTGTTCTATATTTTGTATCTTGCTACCTTCCTCAAACTGGACCTCTCCAAATGTTGTGGATTACAGCTTTCATCATCCTTGACCATTGACTACCCCAACAACACCTACTGGAAGCTGCTTTGCAGGCATTGTTGATTCCCATTGCATAGCTTTTCCCAAACACCCAACTAGGTGGTTGTCAGGCACTTGAAAACCACTGTACAATGCATTTTGCAAACTCAATTCTTGGTACTTCCAAATGATTGAAAGGAGAGTTGTCAAAATTGGCCCACAGAGTTGCGGGAGAAAGATATGAATCTGGTCCACTGGGACAAAAAGGTTCCCCACCTAAGGCAACCCATGAAGAATGCACTCAACATAGTACCCCAGCCAACTTACTGTCAGACGTCCCCGGGAGTAACGGATAGCCAAAAAAGTGTCATGGTTCCGATTACGAATGTCAGCTGTGCAGCCTGCCAGCTCTGTCCAGCGACCATCTTTGCTATGGTCGTATGTCAGGGATCCATTGTTCACCATGGCAGAGATGTATGGAAACACACGCTGCACAATAAAAGTAGCATGGTTTTAAATCTGCATGTAGCTCATCATCATCATCATCATCATCATAATAATAATAATAATAACAATAATTTATTATGTGCACCCCGCCCATCTGGCTGGGTTTCCCCAGCCACTCTGGGCGGCTTCCATAGAAACGAAAAATACAGTAAAATATCACAGATTAAAAACTTCCCTGAACAGGGCTGCCTTAAGATGTCTTCTAAATGTCAGGTAGTTATTTATCGCTTTGACATCTGATGGGAGGGCGTTCCACAGGGCGGGCGCCACTACCGAGAAGGCCGTCTGCCTGGTTCCCTGTAGCTTTGCTTCTTGCAATGAGGGAACCGCCAGCGTCCGGGCAGAATGATGGGGGTGGAGACGCTCCTTCAGGTATACTGGGCCGAGGCCATTTAGGGCTTTAAAGGTCAACACCAGCACTTACCCTAAATACTTGTGAAGCAAACATATATGCATATGGAAGCTCCACTTGTCTGTGAGAGAATTCCAGTTAGTTAATATTAAACCCCATAAAGTTGTACCTTGGATCCCAAACGCCTTGCGAGTCGAACATTTTGGCTTCCGAATGCAGCAAACCCAGAAGTGAATATTCCAGTTTGGAAAAGTTCTTTGGAACTCAAACGTCCTACACAGCTTCTGATTGGCTGCAGGAGCTTCCTGCAGCCAATCGGAAACCACGCCTTGGTTTCCGAACGTTTTGGAAGTCAAATGGACTTCTGAAAGGGATTCCATTCAACTTCCGAGGTACGACTGTACTTGGCTTGCAAGTACAAGCAACCCTCAAAGCCAGTGTGTGTCATTACTTACCTCTGTAGCTTCATCATTTGGGTAAGTGTCCAGGAAGATGGCCAGTCCATGAAAGTTATCTTTGCTGCCATAGACAGGGCCTGAGCAGGACAAAGCAGAGTATGGTGACTAGAACTGCATCCTTGCACCACTGAACAACATAATCCAGCCTAGCAGAACTCTACAGATTAATCTGTAGAGAGCATCATTACTTCCATACAGTTTGAAGCACTTGAATGTTGCCAGCAAACATTGTAAGAAAGGTTGTATTATTTTCAAACATTCTGCACAAAGAATATAACTATGATGAATGTCCCCCAACTTCTCGAACAGCAGCTTTTCTACTATGGCACATGCATTATCTCCTATAGAAACATGTCAAGTATGTAAGAATTTAGATCTAGTTGTGAAACAACAATAAAGCATTTGCACACACATTCTCAAGCAACGATGAGCTGATATGTAATTAAGTATTCCCAGAAGACCATGCAGCAGTGCTCACCCAACATTCTTAAGAGCTTACTATGAAGGCCTAGTTTTCACTGAGATGGCAAACCTGTCTGGGCTGTGCCACTACAGGTAGGAGCTCACATGACTGAATGTTTCTCCATTTAAAAACATCCCTCTACACAAATATATATGGGAATAGGCATAAGGCTGCAATTCCACATATATATATATATATATATATATATATATGGGAATAAATATCACTGGACTCAGAAGGACTTGCTGCACCTTATAATGCTATGCTAATTTAAGCAACTTAGCTCAGAAACTATCCACTTATAACTGCATTTGGGGGCCCAGAATTCATCACAGTGGGATACCACCCTGACTATTCAACCCACTTCAGTACCTGCAGTAAGGCGCTCCCGAGTATACCACAGAGCAAAACCATCTCCGTGCAGATTTTTTTTGCCTATTCCATGGATCTTGAAATGGACATGGAGCTCCCAATCCTTTAGGAAGCAGGGCTAGAAGACAGAATATAGTAGCACTAAGCACTTTTGAGAATGATTCACACTTTGGGTATTGCTAAGTAGGCACGATCACTGCTAGTCTCATCCCACCACCACTTTTTCCATGCAGAAGCACACTCACCACTCGGTTCCAGATTGAACCCTCCTTGCTGCGCTCATCAGGGGTCAATCGAACATACTGGCTGGTCAGCATTGTACTCCCCTGGAAATCCCAGAGGGGCATTGAACTGGAGCCAACCCCTAAAACAAAGAAGATACCATGGAAACCAGAACTTACAGACTAGGCACAAAACCACCACCTCACAAAAAGGATGGGAACTGTGTTCACTTGTTCTCCCCATTCTTTGGCCATGAATAATCAGCATAAACTGATGGCAACTTGATGGACATGACTGTACTAATTTATAATATATTATTTACCAGGCAACTGGGGCTTTCCTCTGGATCTGCGTATTACACAAACCACAGCCTCCAATCGACCCCCGCCCTGCCCCTCCTGGCCTTCAAACTGAAGGGGCTGTCCTGGGCACAGAAAGGTCCCGCCTGGTTATTTATGAGGGTCCTTCAAGAATGTGTGCAAAACGAACAGTACTGTCACCGCGGCCCTTTGGTTTTCCTCTCTACTTCCTGAAGTGTCAAAACCAAGTCTTCCCCTTGGCCCAAGGCGACCTGAACGTTAACCAGGGGCAGCCAGGATGCAGAAAGGCGGGCGAGAAGGAAGGGGCGGAAGAGTCGGGGGGCAGCAGCCCCTGCCCACCCCACGCACCCTGGTAAGGCTTGATAAGCGAGTGCTCTCTTTTCAGGTGCTCGCTGTTGCCGTCTGTGAGCTCCGCAGCCCCTCGAGGCACCGACACGGCCAGGAGGAGCTGGAGGAAGAGCAGGGGCGGCAGCGCCATGGCGGCCGCCGACCCCCGCAGGCACCTCGCGGATCCACCGCCTCCCCGACCCACGACCATCCTACTCCCTCCTGCCCTTCTTCTTCCTGCTTCCGGTCGACCCTTCGCCCGGAGGTAAAAAGGAAAGGGAACCAAGGCAACCAAAACCATCGACGTCGGAAACTCTCCGGTCTCTGTAGGCCGGAACTCCGCCCCCCAGCGGCTGTAGAGATAGGAAAAGTGAAGAGTGAAACGTATCCTCCTGCTACCGCATTCCGGGGTTCTGAGAGCGCAACGTGTCGGCTTGCGAGTGGTTGGAGCGGGGCAGTTAGAAGTCGCTCCTCCTCCTCTCCTGCCCCCACCCCGGAAACATCAGACGCTGCACTGCTCGTTCTCAGCCTCAGCAGTACCTGATGGGGGTTGTTAGCAATGGACTACCTAGCAAGGTGGTTGTGAGCTGTTTCTCGGCGGACTTCTTCCCTCCGCTTTCCTCCTGGTTGAGTAAGGGAATAACACTGAATTGAGGAGTGGGTGGTCCTAAAGCCTGCTTAGAGCTCCAGGGCAATCCTCAGGGATGCCCCACCCGCAGCTTCATTTCCCAGCACAGCTGTCCACGAGGGCAACCAAAGCAACTTCCAGGCCCCCAGCCCAGTGAGAAGCCGTAAAAGGGTCTTGGGAATGCCTACCACTCAATAACTCGTGTCTTCTCTAACACCTTGCTCAACTTTAAACTGGATTCTATGTCTTTTGGGTTCTTGTTTTTTTGGGGTTTTTTTTAGGAGAGGCTCTTCTAAGGCAGGAGGGGGTGTCTCTCCCTCCCTTAAGGAAGCATTTAACATCTCCTGTGAAACAAGACAACTCCCCTCTCAAAGATATGTGTCAAAACCACAAGTGGTGGGGCTCGCATCTTGTCAGAATCCTAGATCTAGCCACAATCCTCTCCAAAGGAGCCAACTCTTAGAGGCTGTGGGGGCTTTGGCCCCCACAATAAAATACTTGCAGGCCCCCCAAAAGTTGATGGGCATTCCTTTCAAATGGTGTGTTTGAACTGTGTCATGTGATCGATTGTGCAGGGCGGGGCTTACCTGGGCCCCCACAATCTTTTATTCAAGTTGGCACCCCTGATCTTCTCAGTAACTGAATGTGGCATCCAAGTCCAAAGGAATACAAATGACTTCATCCGCAAACTGGAGGACAGGCTGAGTCCTCCTAATTTGGTTTGCTCTTTTTTCACAACTTAGGTTGGCTGACCATCCAAACAACATTACTTTGCATCCGGCACTGAGCTACATGTGACTGTGCCTCTTTTGTTGTTCCAATAGGATGCTAATGTATTGTTGCACACCACCCAAATCTCCGAGAGTTGCGAGATTCCAGGCACTTACCCAGGGTTCGTGTTTCGTTTTGGGAATGAGGCCGAGTGGAGACTGTGGTGCCTTTAGGATATACAGTTTATTTACACATATATACAATCTTAGCCTACAAAGGAGGGGTTCACAGCATTAACATCCCAAAAGGCTCTTGTTTCTCCCATAGCCACAGCCTTGGAGTTTACAGACATCCAACATTGCTCTGTCTCTCTGTCTTCTCCCAGCTTGCTGCTTTACTCTCTAACTCACATCACTGCAACTCAACTCTAAACTCTGGCTTCATCCTTTTAACTAACCACAAGCTGGGGGGGGGGTACTCATGTGCTGTCTCACACAGAGCCCCTTTCCTTTGTTTCCCTTAATGGCCCATAACCCAGGCTATCACCTCAGCCAGGAAGCCAGCTTGGCTTATATTTTAACACTTGCTGGATCCAAGAGATAGAAGGAACTCACATACAGTCTACTTCCTCCCCAATCAAACTCATAACAGTATGTATCTATGTGCCTTTCCCTTGGTTAGTTTTGAACTGTCCTCATTTCATTGTCGTTTCAGCTAGAAGTTGATTTGACACTAGTACTTTACTTAACTACACAAGGCATTACTTAACTACAGTCAGCTGGAAGCAGAAATAAAAATTATGGTTCCACACAGCACTTGACATAGTGCTATATTGTCCATAAAAATCTGGCAAGATCCTATCGTATCTTCACTTAGAGGGACGTTCCCCTGCAACTGTACCTTTAATGAATAGGTTTCTCCCTGCCACTTTCTTTTAAAATAGCCAATTAGTTGCTTCTTGTTCTCTAGTAGCAGGGGCCCAGAGAACTTACCCTTAATTAGTTCCCGTTCCTTTAAATGGTTTTAATTGATTTCCTTTTTTGAAGCCACAGCAATTTCTTCTTCTAATTATTGGTACAATTACAATAGCAGAATAAAAAAGTAAAATGTAACGAGCTATTGCTTGGACAGCAATTAAAGCTCCTTTCCAGGAAACAAGAACTGACTAATTAAGGGCTAACAACACTATCATAATCATGTCTACAAAGAAATATGTCCTATTGAATTTAGTGTGGTTTACTTCCAGGAATTCCTTGGCCAGGAGTGAGCAAGAGCAACTAGCCATTTTCAAATGAGCAAGGAGTAATCTATTGACTAAATGGACGGTAGCCCTTAGAAACCTCAGGGATATTTTAGTTCCATTAGTGCAGGAACTGCATTTTGAGACAAAAAATATCACCACAAACCAGGAATGGAAGAAGATGGAACACAGAAAACCCTGATGTGCAATGGGTTGGCACTAGTGATAACACCATAAAAGCAGAGTTTGCTTGATGTACAATCAAAGAAAATGGCTAGTGTGGAAACAACCAGAGTCCCCCTCATTTGATCTGTGTATCCTGGTATTGAAGACAAACAACTCCAATATAGCAGTGAGAAAGATGTCTCAGTTAACCCATCTTTTGAACCAAGAATTCAGAAATTACCAGCCTAGAGGCTACAGGCCACTTCACTGAAACAAAATTGCCCCTGTTATGGCTCCACCTCTGGACAGGGTCTAATGGGAGTTCCTAAATGAGCAGGAGCATATTCACGTTTAGGGTGTGCAGTCTTTCCCCCTGCTTTCCCCTACAAAGATCTTCATGGGTAGATAAAACTTTGGCAGGGTGGTGCTTTTGTTTTCCAGTCCAGAGAAGTGGTCAGTCTAATTTTTCTCTATCTTTTGTAGGAGGCTCAGGAATCGCACATAGTTCCACCCCACAATTTTCAGGGATTCTTTTCTGCAGCAGCTCTTCCAGGTCAGTTCTACAGGAGAGGGTATTAACACAGGGAAAAATGTTTACCCTAGAGATCTGTGTGCCTGGCTTGTTTCCTGTAGATTTTGTGGCCCAGTTAGGAATGAAGGAAATTGTAAAGCTATTTAGCCTTAGAGAACTTTTGCTGTCATCAGTAAATGCAAAAGGGAATGTAAATAGAAGTGCAAGGCTGGAAGCTGTAGAATTCATTCATGGAGTCCAGTGATGGCCAAGTGCAAACGTTTTGTACAGCTTATCTGAAAGTAATGGGTGTATCTAGTACATTAGTAAGGTGAGCTTATCATACCAGGTTGTTTGCAGAGTCCATAGTCAGTATCTGTCCAGTGAGAATATGGATCTTTTGCTTTAAGTTCATTTTCGCCATTTTGTGACATGATCACAATTATAGTTCCAGGATGATTTTCAAAAATCTAGCGTTGCATCCCTTATTATGGTATGCTTGCAGGAGGAGATTTACTTATTAGGTCAGATATTTCAGAAAACTCCGGAAATCATTTCAGTTCAACATCCTTTCTCATCTTTGAATCTTGGGCCAGGTCCTTCTGCTATGAACTTTTGTGCACCACTAAGACTGAGGCTGTGGCCTCTGGGGATTCTGTAGATATGAAAATCCATTCCTGTGCTCAGCATTTTCATTTTTTCCGACTTGTGATCTCGCTGCAAATCCAGTTCATCCCATCCTAGGTAGATAAAAGAGAGACAGTGATTGGCAGCACTTTCTGGGCTCTGATTCCAGCCATGAGCATCTCCCTTTCCCATTCCCTACAGAACTTCACGACGTGCCACGTTATCTCACAGACACAACACACCCCTTCATACCTGAATGCCTTCACCAGATAGGGCTGAACAAGCTTGGATTTGCCATGGCCGGTCTCGGTATGTGTGCAGGTTGAGCCCTTCAGCAATCTCTGCTGCGGGGGATGCTGTTGCTAGATCCTGCTTGTTAGCAAACACCAACAATGGGACACCCGTGAGATTCTCATCTTCCACTAGTTCGGACAACTCCTGCCAAAGATAAAGAGAACGCAGTGGATTCTGAACAGGCTCATTGTTTGAAGTTACATAAAGACCCACCCAGAGGAGGTTACATTGCTAGCTGTGGCATTCAGGCACAAATTGTCATCACCTCTACCTAGAACTAGTACTTGTAATGTACTCTGTTTCACAAACTCCTTTTTTGAATGGTAAGCCCAGAGGGGTAGGGCCTTGTCCTTCAAGGGATGTGTCATAGCTGTTCCTTGTTAACTGCTATGAGCACAGGGTGGCCGTCTGATGATGGTGGTGGTCATAATCCAGTTGATTCTCCCATGATCCCTACCTTCTGAACCCGTTAAGCTAAAGGGGGTAAGGAGAAGGAGATGTGAGGTTAAGACACCAAACAAGCAACCTGAACAATGGGTTCTACTTCTCGACTCTGCTATTATTTGACAACATTTTCACCCCTCACAACACTCATTCCCAGGTGTGCAGTTCTCCACAGTCCAGATTACCAAATTCCTGTCATAGGTAGAATTATGGGATTGGAGGAGGTAAACTGTCTGTCCTACCTGCCCAGTCTCCTCAAAGCGTTTCTGGTCAGCACTGTCAATAACATAGATCTGCAACGAGGAAAAGAAGGGAATCATTTACAGCCCAGCATTATTCCTTTGGTCCCAGCTCCTCTTATCAGCTCCTAAAGCTTTTTGGTTCTTTTAAGGCAGCCCCAAGACATCTTGCTTTTTAAGGTATGAAATCCAAATGGTGCCCTACCCCCCACCCCCCCACACACATTGCGGCTGTAGAAGTATAATAATGAAGTAAATAAAATAACAGTTAGTTGTCCTCTGATAATACCTTCTAAATTCTGGAATCTGAGGCCGGTCAGCTGGCACTGCCTAAGGCCTTCCAGATTGGTGGTTCCATTGCATGTGCAACATGTCATTGATACAATAATAACACATGAGAGGTGGATTTATGCTTGAGCATTCACACATCATTCCACTTTATTCGTTGTTCTGTGATGCTTGCTCAGTGCTACCACACTATCGCCACCTGGAGGCGAATGTTTGCATTACAACAGAACAAAAGTAGGACCAAAAAAACCACACCAAATCTGGAACATTTGTAGCATGAAAAGTTAAAGGCTTTCAGCTACGGGACATGTATCGATTGGAAACAAAGCAGTATATCCACCCCAAATCTTTTGCAGATGTAACAGTATTGAACATGGGATCGTGTGCAGCCATCCCCTGTTCCCATACCATGATGAACACAAGCCGTCATGAATGTACAGTGAAAAGGCTGTCTGAAGGACCCTGGATATTAGGGCTAGCCTTGCCTTAATTTGGTAACTTGTGTAGTTCCGGCAGACAAATTTCTACAAAGGCAGTTTTAGGGGCTCAGCCCCACACTCACCAGAAGGTCTGTGCTGCCCAGGTACTTCTTCCAATAGGCCCGGATTGCCCGCTGCCCTCCTATGTCCCAGACATTGAGCTTGAAGCCATGAGAGTGGACACTTTTGATGTTGAATCCCTTCACAAAAGGAATCAGAAGAGGTGGGTAGGGGAGAGGCATAGTAGGGGCCGCATGCCGAAGAATCCCCACCCTGTTGCTCTGCTGCAAACTACACAGAATTTGCATGGGGCCCAGTTGGTGACAAGAACATAAAAGCAACTCCTTTTCCCTCGTCCCAACGCAATGTCTTAGTTACAAGGCTTGCCTGAAAAGCACAGGGGATGGGTTGCTCTGAGAGAGCCAAGTTCTATTGCTGGTGTGTCTGAGCTCCACACTGTGGGGATGAGAGGAGCATAACAGCAGGGGGTTGGTTAGGATCCGGACTGCCAATCTGCTCCACTGACTTTATGTAACTGGTTATCCAATTCCTCCTTGCTGCACACCCCATCCCAATCCCTCGGTGCTGATCTCCTTTGCCGCTGTGCTTACCTGTGTGGGGGTAATGGTGCTGACTTCTTCCGATGCCAGGCTCTTGAGCAAAGTAGTCTTTCCGGCATTGTCCAGCCCGAGGAGGACAATTCGCAACTCCTGCTCTTCAGAGCCTTTAAGCTTCTGGATGACAGAGAGAAGGCCCTAGGCGCAAAAGCAGCATTTACTGGCTGGGATCTTTATTCTAGCTGTTGCCTCCTAGAGAGGGCCCACCATGTTTTTAGAGCCTTCATCCTTAGACAGTCACTTGATTTTACCCACCAGGCTTCAGAGCTGACAATGGGGCCATTTTACCAGCTTCAGAGAAACATCTCAAAGTTCAGCTTTCTCAATTTGTGATGATGATCATTATGTAATGTTTTATTATGTTTTTATGTAAGTTGCTTGAGAATGTGTGGGCAACCCAGTCAGATGGATGGGGAACAAATAAAATAACAACAAAAACAATTTATATACCATTCACAACAACAACAATTTATATACTATCGTTTATCAAGGCTATGTAGAACATTAAAAATACTTTATAGAACATCAGTGATAAAAACATAATAAAAAGCATACTGACAGCCCAATAATAAAATAGTCACCATAATAACAGTCAGCTCCCCCACACTTTCACAGGCCTTAGATTATTTAATAGCCATGTTTTGACCACCCTCATTTTCCCTGCTCCTCTCACACATGAAGGGTCCCACCAGCCTCCACCATGGGCACCAGGGTTGCATTCTGCAGCTTCTGGTTACCATTCCATTTGTGTTGTGTTGAGAGGTTGAGTGCTGTTGCTCATGTAGCCAAAATGGTGCCATCCATGAACAAAAGAGAGATTATCGGCAGGAACCTCAAGGTTTACAGAAGTACCGGAAATATTTTGGAATTGGTGATGGAGATCCCCAGAACAGCCCAGTGAGGACAGATGGTGCAGCAGGCACAGAATTCTGGCTGACTTTCGGTAGGGGTTGGGGAGGGGGGGAAGCAGGCAACGGAGGAACAGAAGGGAATATTGCTGTGGGAGGCATGGCTGACTGAAACAGTGAACAGCCACAACACATTGTTGCAGCCCCCATGTTGCAGATATTAAGTGTAGATAGTAATCATGGTGGGTCTGTAGAACCAGTTCTGGGGAGCAGACTGATAGCAAGTCCTGCCAGAGAGTAGATGCCGAAAGAGTCATTCTGTGAATGCTAACCCCCCCCCCCCAGTATTTGTTACAGGATCAGAATTCACTCACCTTTTGCACTTCACCCATGGTCAGGCTCTCTACATCCTCTGCAGAGCCAGCCGTGGAAGCGCTCTAGGCAAGTAGCTGGGTCCCCACTGCGTGACTGACATGCCTCACTCCAGCTGGGGGAAGGAAGAGGATTAGGACTCCAGAATTAGCTTGTGTTTCTCAATTTACCCAGGGTGTTTAGTAATACCCTAGGTAAATCCCCCTACTGCCAGCTGTCGCCCTGGCTTGACCCACTCCACTCCTGAAGCTCCAGGCAAAAGATGCCTGTCTGCCCAACCAGATTTGAACATGTAACAAGGTGCTTGAGTATTTTTGGTTAGCATCTTAGTTTACGCAGTTCAGGGTGGAAATTTTCTCTATCTGGGTGACTTGATGGTCTGACGAGGTTGCTCAGGTCCTCCCCGCTCCAACCCAAAGGAATGGTAGGCCCAGCAGTGGAAGAAAACTTGGTGTGGAATCTAAGGCTGCAGACTTCACCACACATGATTTAATGCATATTTAAAGTACACGGAATCCCCTAAAGAATCTTGGAAACTGTAGTTTGATAAGGGTGTTGGGAATTGAAGCTCTGTGAGGAATAAACTACAGTTCCCATGATTCTTTGGAGGAAGCTGTGTGCTTTAAATGTATGGTGTATATGCACCCTTGGTTGGATAGTGTTCTCGAAGCTACCAGCATGAGTTTGACCAAACTGTGGGAGGCAGTGGAAGACAGAAGTGCCTGGCATGCTCTGGTCCATGGGGTCACGAAGAGTCAGACACGACTAAACAACAACAACAATATGCACCCTTGGTTCAATTACTATATAGGATTTCCTGCAGCCCTTTCCTCGTCTTGCTTGAAAAAACCACTCTTGCTGCGGCCTGTGTTTTGTTAGCTCAAAAATGGAAAACGAGCAAGGCCCCAACTAAAAAAGAACGGCAACTTAAGCTGACAGAATATGCACAGCTTGCAGACTTACGTAACAAATAGAATGAGAAAACAAGAACATACGTTTAGAGAAGATTGGAAAATGTTTATTGAACTGTACGTAGGGGTAAATTGTATACACTTGAAAATGTTGGCAGCATTAAGATAAATTCAACAGTATGAATAAGTTTTGATGGATGTAATAATGGAATACTGAGTGGTTTAGTTTTTGTAAATGCAGGGATTTATGATATGCAAAATGAACCATGGAAAGAGAAGGGAAGTCATTGATATTTTAAGGATGCTTAAATGAGTATTTTAAATTGTAAAACAGAAAATTTACACACACACACACACATATTGGGGGGGGGGGAGAAAAAACACTTGTTTTCATTTTTTAATGTTAACCAGAGCCATTTTAAGGTTTTATGGGCTGCTTTTCTTGGAAGGCGCACTCCTCATAGATATATTGCAATACTAATTATTGTGAGACTGCTGAACATAGTAAAAAACCAAGGAGCAAGATTCCCACTAGACCCACCAGAAGAAAATGTAAGGCATTCCACTTTTTCCTCAAAATAATTTTTTTGTCACATGTACCGTATTTTTCGGTCTATAAGACGCACCAGACCACAAGATGCACCTAGTTTTGGAAGGAGGAAAACAATAAAAAAAATATTCTGAATCTCAGAAGGCAGAACAGCAAGAGGGATCGCTACGCAGTGAAAGCAGCAATCCCTCTTGCTGTTCTGGCTTCTGGGATAGCTGCGCAGCCTGCATTCGCTCCATAAGATGCACACACATTTCCCCTTACTTTCTAGGAGGGAAAAAGTGAGTCTTATAGAGCAAAAAATACGGTACTTTATGTTCCTGCCTTCCACAGCCAACCACCCTCCATGCATCTCTGAATTCATGTAATTGCACGAAAGGCAATTTGATCCAGCTTTCATTTGAATAGATTTACTGGGCTCCCTGAACTTGTAGGCCCATTGTAGGAGTATTCTAACCAACAGGGAGTCTGAAATCCCATTGCCTAATGGGATGCAATGGCTACTTGGCATTGTTCTTTAAGAAAAAGTTTCAAGACAGACCTGGTGCCAACTGATTTTCTGGATCTACTTCAGTCACCCTGATGGATGACTTATGCCAGGAGAAAGGAGGAGTGCTGCCTTGTTTATTCTTCTTGACCTCTCAGTCTGGACAGACTGTCTGGACTGAGAATTAGAGGCACAATTTTACAATGATTCCACTGCTACTTGGATAGCTTATGTCAGAATGTAGTGCTTGAGCATTTGTGCTATGGGTTTCAGTCTTGTTCCTTGTGCTTTTCAACATCTACATGAAACGACTGAGTGACGTCACCCAGAGATTTGCCACCAGGAGTCATCAATAAGCAGATAACCCTCAGCTCCAGTTCTCTTTGACAGGTGAGGCAGGAAGCCCAATTCATCTAATTCCATCTGCTTTGAGGAAGTGCTGAACAAGTGCTTCTTCAGCACAGTCATGGACTGGATGTGAGCCAAGAAACTGAGGCTCAATGTAGATGAGACCAGAGTCACTCTTGGTGAGTGGCTTGTCTGCCAAGGGGAGTGGTATTCATCCCACTTTTGATGGGGTTGCATTCCCTCCGGAGGAACAAGTTTATGGTTTCAGGGTGCTTCTTGAACCGCATTTTGTCACCAGTGGCACAAGTTTCCTCTGTGGCACAGAACACTTTTTTTACCGGCTTAGGCTGGTTAAGCAGCCTTGGCAGATATAGAGTGGCCTCAGTGATGCATGCTTCCATAGCCTCCAGGCTAGGGCTAATCTAGATAGTACATTTGGACTTGTGTGGCTGATTTTTTAAAAGAAGGAAATAGGTGCAAAGGGGGATGTTGTCTCAGGAAGGTGAGCTAACACCCTTTGCTCATGCTATGATCCTGATCCGAATTCCCCCTTTCCCAGCACCAGCCACGCACATTGAGAGGAAAGCTCTCACCAGTGCCCATAAGAGATTTCCTTCCATTGTAAAGAAGCAGGGATAGATTTACAGGATGCTGACCAGAGTGATGGATGGTGAGGGCTGAGGGTTAAAGCCCCTCTCCAAGCTCCCTAGCTGCCCCACCCACTATGTGCCAGCAATTACAACCCAAGAGCCACACAAGGTCAAACCCTGCTTGAGAGCAGTACATGTGAAAAGGATCTAGGAGTCTTGGTTGACCACAAACTGGACATGAGCCAACAGTGTGACACGGCAGCTAAGAAAGCCAATGCAATTCTGGGCTGCATCAATAGGAGTATAGCATCTAGATCAAGGGAAGTAATAGTGCCACTGTATTCTGCTCTGGTCAGACCACACCTGGAGTACTGTGTCCAGTTCTGGGCACCACAGTTCAAGAAGGACACTGACAAACTGGAACGTGTCCAGAGGAGGGCAACCAAAATGGTCAAAGGCCTGGAAACGATGCCTTATGAGGAACGGCTAAGGGAGCTGGGCATGTTTAGCCTGGAGAAGAGGAGGTTAAGGGGTGATATGATAGCCATGTTCAAATATATAAAAGGATGTCACATAGAGGAGGGAGAAAGGTTGTTTTCTGCTGCTCCAGAGAAGCAGACACGGAGCAATGGATCCAAACTACAAGAAAGAAGATTCCACCTAAACATTAGGAAGAACTTCCTGACAGTAAGAGCTGTTCGACAGTGGAATTTGCTGCCAAGGAGTGTGGTGGAGTCTCCTACTTTGGAGGTCTTTAAGCAGAGGCTTGACAACCATATGTCAGGAGTGCTCTGATGGTGTTTCCTGCTTGGCAGGGGGTTGGACTCGATGGCCCTTGTGGTCTCTTCCAACTCTATGATTCTATGATTCTATTCTATGAAATATCTTGTCTAAACTGGTACTGTCAGAAGGTTAGAGTACTGTGGGGCTGACTCTGGTGAGAAAGAAACCTTTGCTTAGCATATGTGAGAATGGGTGGCAGATGCTTAGTGAAGAAAAGGCATGCTCTGCAACAGGGCTGAGGACCTGTGTTTGGACCCAACCCTCATCAGCCCCAGCCAGAGATGATGGGAGTTGAGGTCCAATAGCATTTGGAGGGTAACATGTTCCCCATCCCTGCTCTACTTACTCAAAGAATATTTACTACTAGAAAAGTTAAAAGAGGCTGGGGGGCAAGAAATAGTATTAAATTGGCAGGGCAAAGGGATCAGGCTACATAGGCAACAGCACAAACTTTTGGAGTGGAGTACCCCTTCTACACAGCAACAGGAGTCCCTAAAGTTTGCAAGTCACTTGATGGTCTCAGTTACCTGCTTCCAAACCCCAGAAGTTTGGATCCGTCGCAGCAACAAGAGAGTGTACAATTCATGAGTAGCGAAAAGAGAAGAGTAAGTTTATTGTACAGCTGTAGCACTGTCCAGGTAGAGTCACATGCAGAACAACTGGGCAAGAAACACAGAACCCCCTTTTTATGAATCTTTGAGGGGCAATACAAGGGAATTCAGCACTAACACAGTTAACAGAGATTGCATCCATTAGCAGTGTAGATGGATACTCTCACTGCAAGCATCATCCTGAGACTGGTGGTCAGCATTGCTTGACCAGTTGGTTACCATGGGCACATGATGTTTCTTGGTTACTCTGCAATCAGCTCTGTTCTCAAAATAGTAAAAATGGAAAAATCCCTGATAAGGAAATAGCACCGAAAGCCACAACGTAGCTCTCAAAAGTGGCATGTGGTTCCCAAAACAAGTATATGCTGATATTAATACAACTGGACAGCAGAGCTGATGTCAGGGGGAAAGCACTTGCTGCTTTGGCCTGTGCGCCTTTGAATGCCAGCTTGGCATACCCAGGCGCACACAGGATGGCATTCTGGCATAATAGATTGTTTTTCTTCTTACACCACTGCCTAGCAACCAAGAGGGAGCAAAAATAGGCTTCACAGAGAGAATTTGACTCCATTGTCCTAGAGCTTTTAGCTCTGGTTATCAAACTTTATATGCAGCCTAACTGGTACGTTCAGTTCCTCATAACAAGCATCAATAGCAGCACCTGTGTCATTCACAGTGAGATGTGGCTGTAGCTCCATGGTAAGGCATCTTTTCTGCATGCAGAGGGTCCCAGGTTGAATCCCTTGCATCTCCACATATGGCTGGGAAAGACCCCAATATAAGACCCTGGAAAGCTGTTGTCTGTGTGCAGTGCTAGATGGGCAAATGGTCTGACACAGCATGAAGCAGATTTCTGTGTTCTACATCAGGCTTCCTCAATCTCGGCCCTCCAGATGTTTTGAGACTATAATTCCCATCATCCCTGACCACTGGTCCTGCTAGCTAGGGATCATGGGAGTTGTAGGCCAAAAACATCTGGAGGGCCGAGGTTGAGGAAGCCTGTTCTACATGCTAGGCGAATGTTTGCAAATAGATATGTAACAAAATTAAGAGGAAAGCCACACAATTGTACAGACAGAAGCAGTGTGGGAGTTATAATTGCTCATCACCATTCTCATTGCCAGTAAGTAGGTGCCCCTAACACTTATATAATCACATTACAGCAATAATCGCAATAGTGGTGCATGTGCTATCTGGGAGACAAAATTAATTTTCTCAGATTCATAGCACGGCATGTACAGAATGGGGAATGTGGTATTGCTGCAACTGAAGCACATCCTGGAGCGAAGATGTCTGGGCTCTGCCTAGCCTAGGGGTCAGCAACCTTCTTCAGCCATGGGCTGGTCCACCGTCCCTCAGACCATGTGGTGGGCCGGACTGTATTTTGAAGAAAAAATGAACGAATTCCTATGCCCCACAAATAACCCAGATATGCATTTTAAATAAAAGCACACATTCTACTCATGTAAAAACACCAGGTAGGCCCCACAAATAACCCAGAGATGCATTTTAAATAAAAGGACACATTCTACTCATGTAAAAACATGCTGATTTCCGGACCGTCCGCAGGCGATTGGGCTGCATCCGGCCCCCGGGCCTTAGGTTGCCTCCCCCTGGCCTAGCCAGTGGCTAACAGCTGCATGTTTACTGCACTAACAACTTTGATCATGTGTCCGGAAAAGAATTTCAATCAATATGCATCAGCGTTTACTGCTGTTTTTAATTTTTTAACCTTTCCTGGCTAGGCTGCATTATTTCTTAGAATATGAGTGCAAATTGCTTATACAGTGATGACTCATTGACATGAAAGCTTCCTGCCACATTTCAGGCTGGCTGGGGGCACCTAATCACTGGCTGTGCCTGGCCTTTTGAAGTTCTTGCATTCTGCCTTGAATGTGTAAGCTCAAATCTAATTTAAGTACAGCAGGACATGGACACAGGCAGAAGACAGCACCAAGGAAAAGATCTCAGTTAATTATCCACATTAGCTTGTATGTTCTTGGTCGGCACAAGTTATTCTCATTGCAAATGTCATTTCACAGAATATGCTTGCAGGGACTGTGACGGCAGTAAAAGGGGAGGAAAGAGAGACACAGAAGCAAGGACTATGGGGAGGGGACAGGAAGCAGCAGAGCACAGAAGCCTCACCCTTGACCACTGGCAGCCCCACCTAGCTGTTCCACTAGCTTCTGAGCATGCTGAACACACGTCTGATGTCTTTTGAAGCTTTCCTGCACAACCGCAAGGGATGGAAATGTGCTCTTTGTTAAAATGGAAGCTGAGAGTCTCAGAGTCCTGGGTAGCACTCAGCAGGAGACTGAAGTCACCACCTGACCTGGGCCTCGAGCTGCTCCCCTGGGTGATAGGCCTTCCACATGCACACTGTGCCATCTAGAGAGACCGACACATACTGCAGGGAAGCAGAGAGAAGAACACGTCAGGGTGCAACAGCGCCAGCACCCTCTATGGGGCTGGATTCAGTGTCTCCATGCAGTGCATCGATCACCGATAGTCCTCACTCATGTGGGTCTTCAGACTGCATTGGTCTCCCATCCAACTGCATAGCAGACTAGAGTGGGCGGCACCAGCCTGGGATCCGCTATCAGTGCAAGCCAAGCTAGGATATCAGAACAGGATTTCCTCCTGCCACATTGCACCGTCCTGATACGCATGTGGGTGTGTGGGTGTACTTCTCCACAACTGACAGATTTGCATTAAAGCAATCAGTAAGGAAGCTACTTTTTTTTTAAAGAGTATGCTAAAAAAAAGTTAGTTGGCCAAAGACCCAAGTGACATTTGGTCAGACACCCAGCATGATTTAAGGAACAACACTATAAGCCACATATGTATTCTGCTTCTGGCATGGCTGGCTGTGCACAAATCAAGTCTGGGCCCCAGAATCCTCAGCAATATCCTCAGGACTCTGAGAGGCACACTCATGGCTTAAGCAGTGAGCCAACTCACTGTGTGCACATCTGACTTCCCATGTTCAGCTTCAGAACAGGGCCTGCTGGACCCATCTCATCCAGCATTCTGTTCTCACAGCTGTCAGGCAGGTGCCTGTGAGAAATCCACGAGCAGGATCTGAGTGCTTCCCATGTGAACAGAGAATACACAACAGAATCCTGTAGCAACTTCTGAGGCATATTCTTAGCTTGTAGAGGTTGCCCTTGCCTGCCCCACAAAGGATGGCTATTGCTGGCCTAGATACAAGCTAGAGGGGGGCAGCCATGTTTGTTCCCTCAGTATGATTCAGCTTATTGTCAGCCACTGTTAGAGAAGCCAGACAGAAACAGAAAACTGATAATTATTTCTTCAGTCCACCCCTTGGCTGTGCGATGATAGGTAAACGTCTTGTAAACTGCTTTGAATTCTAAAATAAAAAAGGATACACTTCCCCCTCTCCATTAAGTACTAGTTTGTTTGTAGGAGGACTGGAAGTGCAATATAATACCCTATTTAAACAACAAGAATACAGCATGGAGACAATCTTTTGGTAGTGCTGCCCAGCTCAAAAGTGGGCAGGACCTCACTAAATGTCATCAACATGCAGCTGGCTCTCTGAACAGGATGCTGATAGATACAGACTAGGCACATGGCTCCAATATGCACCATCACAGTATATGCATTCCTTTGTGCTGGTCCATTCATGACTTAGACCTAAGAGTGGGGAAACTCCCAGCCCCCAGCTTTCTTGACCTTTTCCCCTAGTGGGTGGTCCCTGTCTCTCCTACCTGCTCCATTTCTGGGACATGGATGAGTCCCTTGACGGAATCTTGGTGCCCTGTGTAACTTTGCACCTGCACTCCAGAATTTGGATCATAAACCCTGCAGGGAGAAAAAGGCAGAGCCATCAGCCTGTTCAAAGATGTGCTGCCTCTCATCCCTTTCCTTTCCGCCACCAGCCTCCTTATGCAGGGGCTACCTGATGGTATCATGGACCCCTGCAAGAATGCAGCCATTGACCTGGTCGATGCAGAGGCAAGTGATCCCTCTGGAGGCTCTCAGGTTCTGCACACAGCATCCACCATCTTCGCTCTGTGTTAAAAAGAAAAATCCTATCATCCCTGCTGCTGAAGGAAGACTCTCTGGTCATTCCCCAGAAAATGTTTCTGCCTGATCTGTATAACTCCCCCCAAAACTTATTGGTCCAGAAATTCAACCAAGTTCTTCAGCAACTAGCCCAAAGTTTTCCTACCTCCCTGCTAGCGAATATACCCAACGTATGAAAGTCACCATCTGATTAAGGGCTTACCCAGAGCCGAATGGAGCCATCTGCAGCACCGCTAACCCACTTGTCCTCTAGTGGGTGCCAGACCAAGGCTACGACAGCGGCTTTGTGCCCACAGAGCTCAGCCAGGAGCACCAGATCAGCACAGTGAGGATTGAAAGCACAGATAAAAACTCTGCCAGTGCTAGAAGAGAAAGCAAATTCCCTCCTGCCCGGTCCAGGAGGGTGTGGGCTGTGGATGCGGGGATGGCAAAAGACATGGCAAAATCGAATTAGCGGCCCTGGGCCCAAAGATTAGGTTCCTGCAGGAGTGGCTTCATCCTTTCCATTACTGTTGTCCCCCACCCCCACTTTTCAGCAACACATCTCTCCTGCTTGGGAGGCCTCAAAGTGCTGTTTGAGAACATTCCGTGGCTTCTCCACCTTTCAAATAAGCAGGCAGACAGAATCACCCACCTCTTTGGGGAGTAGGCCATATCCAGGATGGGCCCGTTGTCCTCAGGTAGACTGGAAAAGGCATTTTGCAAAGAGTGGTTGTGCAGGTCCCAAAGACACAGCTTTCCATCCCATCCTCCACTGAGCTACAATGAAATACACCAAGGTGAAGTCTTGCTTTGCAATGCTGCCCCTCCTTGCAGTGTGTGTGTTCTCTCTCTCTCTCTGGCACTGGCACTCACCCACATCCCCTCTCCTCCCTATATGTGCCATGCAGGCTCTTCCTACAGCATCTCACTTTCTTCCACTCTCTCCCTGCTGCCCATCAACAGAGACTGGGCTGCCTCATACAATGCCATCCAAGTCCATTCTACAGTTCACTCACCAGGTAGGGGAAGTACAGTCCAGCATCGCCGCCTGCCACGGCAAGTGCCGTCACCATGCCCGTGTGCCCGCACAGCACCGTTCTGCAGGTGAAACCTATTTAAGGCAGTACTGGCATGAGAGAGGCAGTAGCAGGATGGAGAAGAGGAAAAAACAGGGTCTGGAATCTCTTACACACTCAGGAGGTGGCTTCCCAAAAAACGAGCCTGCAGTGCTTTTTATCCCCAGCTTGACCCTACTCCAAGAGGAAGAAAGGTGGGGAGGCACCAGTACCAAATAAAAACTAGAGAAACTAGATGAAATAAACTAGAGAAACATTCAGTGCCCCAGCCTGGTTTGAAGGGAGATTTCATCAGGGACACTGAGGTGTACAACAAGTGGACTCAGCCACTTTTTCGTTTGTCCTGTTTGCACAGGTCTCAGTGGTTTCCCACTTGTTCAGTGAATTCTAGGCATGAGTCCAAATGATTTTGCCTGCCCCCTGTTGCTTTTCCCTGGAAAACCCCTGGAAAATTGGAACAAATGACAATCCACAAAAAACCTGATTGCCGTTTGTTCTGATTCAGCGCTAAACCATGGGTTTTCTGGGGGGGGGGGGAGTGGCAGAGCAAGTGGAAGTGAGGATGACCCCAGTGTCCTATACAGTGCTCTGGTTCATTTGGTCACGGACCATGGTATAGGCCTGCCAGGACAGCTGCCTTGTGTGGTGACTCCAGGTGGTAGCTTCTCAATGAATGACTCCACCCACTTAGGCTGACTATTGGAGCCTCCTAGACAGCAAAGAGTGTAAGGGGGCTTCCTGGTCCAGTTGAGGCTTGCTTGAGCAACAAAGTCTTCCTGAGCTCTGGTGGGTTCCTGCAGCCTTGGCTGGTCTTTGGCCCTGACTCGCTTGCCACTCCTGATCTTCCTTCTAGACTCTGACTCACAAGTTTTCATTTGGTTCTGGCTTACTCTTCAGTCCTAACTACCGGCTTGTCTCAGACGACCCTTGATCCAGCCCTGCCTCCATCTAAGCTTGCAATCCTCACCCCAGTTACTTGGGAATATGCCCCAATGAATTTAATAGAACTTAATAGGCATGGTTAGGATTGGGCTGTGAAGTGTACTTGTGGAAGGATACATTCAAAGTGCATTGGGCCATTCAGTGTTTACTTTTGTGCACCTTTGAAGCATCATCTCTTTTTCTTTCCCCTCTGAGTTTACTCCAAACCACTTTCTTCACCTGCTACACAACTGCTTGAAGTGCCCTGGGTCTTCTCATCTTGAACACAGCTTGATGCCAATGTTTCAGAATTTTGATCCAACACAGGTGGGCATTGCTACAGCATGGGATGAAAATAGCAAACCATTAAGGGAACCTTCCTCTAGGAGAAATGTCACCCACTTCTTTTTTGTTTGTAATCCAAGGGAATTTTCTGAGCCAAAACCTGTGCTGCCATGCGGCTCCTAGTTGGCTCGGTTAAATAAATGTGGCTGGCTGGTTTATCTTTCTTATCTTGGAGGACAGAGGCCATTCACTTCCTGTGGCTTACCTGCAAGCACATGTCTTCTGTCTTCCATCCAAGAAGCAGAGGCTAGGCAGCGGTTTGTACTCACCTCGGCAGAAGGTTCCGGGATGAAGCTCTCAAACTCCCAGAGATAAATGTTCCCATCAGCTGCCGACACCACCAGGATATTCAACTCTTCAGCAAAGAGAGCCCTGGCAAAGGCCCAGGGCTTCATTAGCAAGGCAGCAACTACCTTTCATCTGTCATTTCACAGCCAACATTACAGAAGCCAACTCTCCCCCCCCAAAATTAAATCATGCCTTGTTCTGGCCACCTTGGTGACCATCATCCCTGACCATTAGTCATACTAGCAAGGGATGATGGGAGCAACAATATCTGGAGCATCAAGGTTGTCCAGCCCTGATGCAAAGCAAATGGTGAAGGTCTGCCTGATCCCCAAGGAAGAAAGGGCAGTCCCTCGGTCTCTTCAAGACAAATTATGCTGTTGCCTCTCTGCTACAGTAGCACATACGCTTGGGCAGAGCGCAATGACAGTTACCTAGTGAAACCTATGCTTCCTTTTCGCATGTCTTTCGCTGCACTTCGGAACCTGGTGTAGCCACTCTGCTGCCCAGCGGAGGCCTTTCCTGGCTTTCGAGGGGAATCTGGACGAGGCTGTGGCTTCTCCTTGCCATCCTCCTCCCTCTGCTGTGCCAAGGGGCCTCTTCTTTCCAGTTGGGCTTCACTTAGGTGGAAGGACTCCCTGCTGAAAGAAACAGAGAAACACAGGATGTGTGGGGGGGAGTGTAGACCTGTGGCTGTGGACAGGGTTGTGGTTGAGGATGGGTGAGAAGGCTGGGAGCTCACAACGGCATGCGGGGCAGATGGCTGCATGGCTGCAGGACTGGAGCAGGCGGAGAATGGGCAGCTGCAGAGGGCAGGGAGCACGAGGGACTAGGGTGGGCAGGTGTCTGCTTGTCCGCAAGCATCTCATCTTTGTACAGCACTACTAACCATGACACTGTTAGAGCCAGATGCTGGAGAAGAACAACTTTTTGAAACTCCACCACAGAGATGGGAAATTTGCGACCCTCCTGATGTTGCTGGACTCTTAAGTCCCATCAGTCCCTGCCAGGGTGGCTGATTGACAGGGATGATGGGAGTTGTAGTCCAACACCCCCCTGACTTAGTGAGAGATGGCAAGGGAGACTCCTCCCAGATCACAGCATTCCTCCAACCACGTCTCTTCCAGGGGCTTGTGTTCTAGGCCAATGGCAGCTAATGACCAAGGGTAACACATTTAGTAGTTAAGCTCCTCTATTATTCTGGAAACCAGTAGATAGCTTCTATCTGGACACCAAATAGCACAGACCTGCTACACTACAGAGTCTCCTCTGGCAGGGGCTGTGCTTCTTCTCCTTACCAACAGAAATCTGCTGCTCTTAGGCCAGCCTCTGCTCACTGCTGTACCTTGCAATAGGGGCTTCCCCAACCCATGACACCCACCAGGGACTGGCATCTCTTCTTGGTCTGTGGGGATGAAACCTTACCTGTAGATGAAGGGAGAGATGTAGCTCTTCTCCCACTTCTGTAGCATCCCACTGCTGTCCCCACTGAAGAGCAAAACGGGCTCCTTTTTGGCTGGTGGAGATACATTCAGAAGTTCAAGCAGGGGCTTCAGAAAGCCAGACAAAGGTTTTATTGCTGGACACATAAAACTCAACCCCGGCTCTTGTCCCAGCCAGATAAGGCTCTTCTAGCTTTGAACCTCACCTGACGGAGCTTGTGCATCTGGGGCTGGAGCTGTTGAAGTTAGATATATATATATATATATGGCTGCTTACCATAAGCTAGGCATTCTAGGGGGTGTTTGCAAGGCAGCACTGTCAGGCATCCCAACTCGCTGTAGCGCCAGACGAGTATTTGCTGTGGCTTTGCTGTGCCTGGAAGAAGGGAAAGTTCTGTGTTTCTTAAAATTACTTGGGTTATTCTAAAAAGCTCTTGCCATCCACTGAGCCTTATAATATCTCTGAAGAAGCTGAGTGGGAAATCGCCTTGTGTTAAATTAGAAAAGCATGCATAGATCTCACAACACCTGTTTGCATGAAACCGGAATCTCTGGATATAAATCTGGGACCTGTGGTGGGAACCAACAGGAACATAAGAAGAGCCTGCTGGATTCCCACAACAATTAACCAGATGCCCATGGGAACATTTAGTCTCTCCTAAGTGCTAAACCCAAACTGGGTCTGAATGCAATAAGCACATGAGCCTACCAAGGTCACCACCTGGTTCTGTGATGAAAGCCCTTTTTTGTACTAATTAATCAATTTTTACTACTTTTATATCACGCCTTTCCTTCAAGGTAAAGGGACCCCTGACCATTAGGTCCAGTCGTGGCCAGCTCTGGGGTTGCGGCGCTCATCTCGCTCTATAGGCCGAGGGAGCCGGCGTCCAGCTTCCGGGTCATGTGGCCAGCATGACTAAGCCGCTTCTGGCGAACCAGAGCAGTGCACAAAAACACCGTTTACCTTCCCACTGGAGCGGTACTTATTTATCTACTTGCACTTTGACGTGCTTTTGAACTGCTAGGTTGGCAGGAGTAGGGACTGAACAACGGGAGCTCACCCTGTTGCAGGGATTCGAACCGCCAACCTTCTGATCAGCAAGTCCTAGGCTCTGTGGTTTAACCCAAAGCGCCACCTGCATCCCCCTTCCTTCAAGGAGTTCAGGGCAAAAGACCTAGTTTACTCACCCCGTGTTTTCCTCACAACAATCCAGTGGCATAAGCTAAACTGGGAGAGGGTGATTGGCCAAGGAGGCCCAGCAAGCTTTGTGGCTGAGTGGTGGAATGAACCTGGATGTCTCCAATGCTAATTCAATGCTCTCACCACTGGGTGCCATACTGTTCTAGTATCTTCCACTAAAGCTATTTTCTCCTAACTGCATGAAAGGACATGGCCTACAGATAAGAAGAGATGCTGAATCTAACATTGGTGGCTGAGAGACCAGGTGAGGCCTTGTATTGCAGATGTTGGGGGGGGGGCATCTGAAGAACTCACCTATCACATGCCTCGAGTCTGGCAGGCTGAGAAGCTGCTGAAGAGCAGGCCCATCTTTCTGTCGGCCTTGGAATGTGGATATGAACTGTGAAACCTGAAAGCAGATCAGCACAAAGAATTCAGAACAGAATTCAGAACATTTAATACCTGTTTCTCCTTATTCTTCCTATAAATGTGGAATGGTACACAAGAGCCATCTTTACTTAGGGGTCAAAGACCTATCAAAAAGAGCTGTGCCAGTTCAGTGGACTTTTGAGCTTTGTTGAGCACATGACAGAACTTGGGAGGGAACTGTGAAATGCAGTTGGACCTGGTATTGAAAGCTACAAAGAAATGTAATCTTTGAGTATGTTTTTGGGGGAGTTTGCAGATCCAGGAATACAGTGTTAGAGGCGCTAATGGCTTTTGAAGCATCCACCCAATGGAAATAGCAATTGAAAAACATGTTCAGGAAGAGGCCCTGAGAATGGGAGGATACAACAGCTAAGGAAATGAGAAGAGACAGGATTTAATCTTCAGTGTATCTGCCATCTGGAAGAGGATCAGAGTAATTTTTCAATATAAAACGGCTGTGTATAGTTTTTATGTCATCTGTATCGTGTCATTAATCAGGCAAAATGGGTCTGATCTGTCAAGGTAAGGCAGCTTGTTAAAAGAAACGTGCTCCATCAAAGAGTGGTTTTTTTGACATGGGTAATTTTTCATATGATAAAAACTAATCAATATGAGGTGCTGAGGCCAACTAAGGACAGGCAATTCTACAAGGAAAAATCATCCCATAGAACAGCTCCCATAGGAACAGGGGACATTACGTACGTTGTTCCAGGTCAGTTTATTTATCTATCTATCCAGCCCAGTATTTAATACTCTGAGTGGCAGCAGCTCCTTCGGGTCTCAGGAATTGATTGCTCCCATTACCTAGGTCATTTTAAGTGGAGATGCCAGGGACTGAACCAGGGGCCTTTTTTTTTGACACGCAAAGCTTACTATTGTACCCTCCCCTCACAAGGCACTGGTCCCCAGGCATCTTTTACTGGTAACCACCAATAAGCCAAATAATGCCATGCATGGAGCACTAGGCTGCATGGCAGGCTTTAAATTGACTTCCAAGTCTGGAAATCTGTCCCAGGCAAAATGGCACGTTAGCACATTCTGCAGAACCAAGTGATAAAGCTTTTGTGAGCTGCCCTGCTTCAGGCTGCTGTGGGTTGAGGATGGCACACTTGAATACGCCCCATGCAACTTTCACTCCTGCAGTATGAAGTAACAGCCCATGAAAAGGCACCCTACAAAATCCTGCTTCATGTGTAACATGGGTGAGCAACAGGATCCTGGGCTTATCGGTCCCCATTTGCACAGCATGGCCAAACCCTTGGCAGCAATTGTTTTCCACTAGGACTGTGGCCTTGCTGGAATAAAACAAAAAACTGGACAATGCTAGCTTATATAGTCTTAATGCACGTGCCTAATATACTAAGACTGCGGGCAAATGTGGGAGTTGATTGGCGCAGCCTGGTAGCGCATGTGGAGAGAGTCAGCTGGCTTATCCTCTTGGCCACAATTCACAAAGACAGAAAAGGAAATAAAACACACCGGGGCCTTTTGCCCTCCCTCCCTATGCTAGTTGAGGCGGACGCAATGCTAATCCATCACCAGTAGAGGGCTCCTTATAATAACAAGTTCATTGATCCTTAGGCGGAGGTGTACATGGAAATGCCACACTTAAGTCGCTCACTATTTCCCCAGACTGAGGCTCATAGAGGGTGGGCTGGGTTGTGCCACTGGTGATCCAGACGATGCCAACAGATGCCACGTAGCAGAGTCCAGTAATGTTCCCGGTGAAGGGGCCAAGGCGCTGGATGAGCTTCCCATCCTGGGACCAGATGCCAACTGTCTGGTCAAAAGAACCTGAGAGCACTCTGCAGAGGAGATCACAGACCAGAGGGAGGGTCAGGGAAGCAGGACTTTGGTAGTGCAGTGGAGGAGCAGGGCTGCGCTTGCATTTCCCAAGCAAAGACTTCACACCCTCTATATAAACCCAAGGCTCCCTTTCTAGTGAATCATTGAAAGCAGGAGAAAATATAACCTTTCTTTTTTCTTTAAGCAAAGTGTTCTTATTTTACACTTCCCCAAGCGGAACACACTCAAAGCCTCTCCCTCCTGGCCAGAGGTTCGGGTAACATCCTGTGGCTTCCAGTTCCTCTTTGTGGTAAACGTCATTCTTCCAGAGCCCTCTGGCTCTAGATTTGCCACTTAGAGCCCCAGCCTCTGCAACAGAAATCCATTCAGAGAAGGAGGCATCTCCTCCCGCTTCTCCTTTCCCCATCACCATGCTAACTTCTCAGGAAAGGAAGGAAGCTGCAAAGGGAGGGGGAGGGAAAGGAGGAGGGAGCAAAACCCAAATAGTATTTTTTTTATTAAAAAAATGGAGAAGAAATATAACCCAGGAAACGTGAATCAGAGGGGGCGGAGGCAGGAATTAAGGACTGTAAGGGAAGAGAATTTATGCAGAGTACATTATAAAAGGTGGTAGGTGTGCATTCAGCGCACAGTGATTCTCGCTTTCTGTATGTGAGAGCGAATTTAGCTCATCCTTGTTCCTTCAATTGTATGCTTCCATCCACACCACAGCAGATCTCTTTGGGCAGCAGGAGTTACCCTTTTGAAGTGACTAAAGAGGGAATCCTGCTTTGTCTCGTTTCCCTGTCCTTATGCCAGAATGAGGAACTTTTTTCAGCCCGAGTGAGAGGCCACATTCTCTTCCTGGGGCCTCATGCCAGCAGTGGGCAGAGTCAGAGGCAAAAATGGGCAGAGTCATTGGTATGACTCCTACCTTTCCTACAGTAACAGCCAGAGGTTTCTACGCATGCCCACAGCATGCCCACATCCAGGCGAACAAGAGGCATTGTCGCAACTCAACAGCATATTCTTGCCATGCAAAAGCACTTGAGGGGGATGTAGCAGGATCAGTCAAGGGCACCGCTTGTGGATGGAGGTGGGTGGCCTGGGACAAGTCCCAGGAGTCATTCAAAGAGGCCTGGAGGTCTACCCCTGGCCCTGGCTCTGAGGTTTCCCACCTCTGTTCTACATAAGAATTGTGGCACCAGGAAGCTGCCATGCAAGTACAACATAAGACTATCCTTCAGCACAAAAGTCTCCCCTCAGTCCGCTGCTGCTAGTACCTAATTGGCTACTCTTGCCTAGTACCTTCCTGTTTGGGGGGAAGGAGAGTCAATTTGATGCTGACCGGCCATGGGTCACGTAGCAGGAGAGCACCTCTTGACAAAGGCCTTCACACACACAACCCATTATCCAGATCCCACGGCCTAGGTGGCCTGCCCTTTGCACTGAGCTTGTACCTCGTGGTTTCTTGCTGCCGCACCAGAAGCAGGTGAGTGATGGCTGCACGATGGGCACGTGGGATGCAGTGCTTGGTTGTCAGGCCCTTCCTGCCTGGAGTCTGATAGGTGTCAAAGATCAGCAGCTTCTTGTCGTACCTGGGAAGGGAAGGGAGTGTTGGATCTACTGAAGCCGGACTCTGAGGCTGGTGTGGCTTAAACCTCCCCATAGTGGGAGAGAGGGAGCTTTGGTTTCGAAGCAGAGCTGCAGATTCCCTCCTTGGGAAAATGTGTATGACTCACTGCTTTGTCCTTCACAGTCATCCAGAAACCACATTATTACTGTCACCTTGCAGGAGACCATCTCACTCCCTTCCAGCAGGGCCTGTTTGATAAGGTTCTGCATGACATGAGTCATATGATAGAAGCATTTCACAAAGCTGCAAGTATCACAGAGGGTCTGTACTTTGAACCCATCTGCAGACGGAGCCCATTCTTCACTCCCGCAACGCCCAACTTACCCTGCTGTGTATATTTGGTTGTCCAGGCAGGCGATGCAGGACACGATGTCTGTGTGTGTGTGCTCGGAAAAGCCCTGGGCCATGTGGACCACGTGGCCCGATTCTCTCCTTTCATCCAAGGGGAAAGCCATCAGGCGTCCCTTGCTGCCACAGAGCAGGAGATGTCGAGCCAGGCTGATGGACAAGGCGAAGATAGGGTAGCCTAGCTGGGGGGGGGGTGTGAAAGCGGGGACTGGCTTGAGCGCAGGAAGACTGTGCACAAAATAATAGGCTCTAGGGACTCAGGGAGGCAATACTGCCTAGTTCTCACTTTGCAAGAGTCTCTGGAAGGGCCTGGTCTTACATAGATTTTATCGGAGTTAGACCAGCAGGGCACTCGAGGCCCAGAAGACAGCAAAATCTAATCCTGTTTTCAGTGCTTTTTAAAAAAGAAATAAAAGGTGCCGGTACTCACCATGAAGTTGCTGCATTAAGTGCCACACTTTTAACATTTGGTGTTGGGGGGGGGGGAGGTGTTGGCACCGAAAACCCTTGCGTACCCCCAAGAAGAAAGCACTGCCTGTCTTGCAGAATGAACATTACACTTCAAGGGCTCAAATATTTTATTTATTCATTACATTTCTATATGGCCCTTCATCCAAAGATTGAGGGTGGTTTACAAAATAAAAACACAAAAATGTACAGCATACTAACAAAAACAATACCCCTCCCCCAGCTGAAAAGGTCATAGATTGTTTAGTTAGCCAAACAATATTTAGGAATCTGCCTTCTACCCCAGGGACAGGGAACCTGCAGCTCTCCATTTGTTGTTGGACTACAACTCCCATCATTCCTGAGGCTTGGCTGGGGCTGATGGGAGTTCTGGAAGGCCACTGCTTAGGCACTCCAGGTCTGCACTGACTGGCAGCAGCTTTCCAAGGTGTCAGACAGATGTCCTTTCCAGCGCTACCTGGAGAAGCCAGGAATTGAGCATGGGGCTTCCTGTATGCAATGCATGTGCTCTGCTCCTGAGCTGCAGTCCTTCGTGGGAATACTGGTTGGGGGAAGTTCCCCTTTATCCTCACAAGCCTCAGTTAGTAGGTGCAGAAAGTGAGATCTCTACCTAAATTGCAGCTGCAGCATCCCAGGAACCCCCAGAATTCCTTGAGCAGCAAGAGCTTAGCACAATCACTCTGTGACAGGGTTTCCCATACTTGGGGCTCCAGCTGTTTTTGGACTACAATTCCCATCATCCCTAGCTAGCAGGACCAGTGGTCAAGGGTGATGGGAATTGTAGTCCAAAAACAGCTGGAGACTCAAGTTTGGTAAACCCTGTTCTGTGATATCTGGTCAATTCCATGCAATGACTTACAAACTTCAGAAAAGCAACTGTGTCATTATTCTTGGCCTGCCCTGACTCCAGGATGTAATACGGTGTGGTTCTTACCAGGATGCGGTCAAGAACAGTGCCGCCTACAGCCCACACAAGCACGGAGCCATCATTGGAAGAAGAGAAGAGGAGTCGTGCCTGCACCCAGGACTGGAAGTGGGTGACTCGGCCCGCATGCTCCTTGGCGCAGAGGGACATGCGCCCATTCTCCACATCCCACCATTTGATCACTCCATCTATCAGGGCAAGAAGGGTGACAATACAGCTTGTTTAGCTAGGAGCTCATTTCGGAAGGAACGTCTCCAGCTCATTTGGAGAGAGATGCCTTAAGGAAAAACCTGACGGGTTTTGAATGAGGGCACTGTGCTAGCATGACATTCCCTGATGAGAACTCAAGCATAAATTCAGAGGTCATATGGGGACATGAGCTGAAAGCATGTAGATAAGATGGAAAGCAGACTCTTGGTTCAGGTGATAGATATACTGTGTTTTGGGCTGTACTCTTGTTGTGGGGATGGAAATGGTGGTCTATTATGTGATGTAACTGTCCAAGATTTGGGCATGTTGTACAAAGCAGGCATGGAAGTTGGGTAGAATTTAATGCTGTAATGCTCACAAAGAACTAGAAAAATGTACCTCCCTAGCTAGGACTCACCTTCAAAGCCTGTGAGGCACTCCCGTCGGGCTGAATGGTAGCCGAGAGCTGTTATGGGGCGGCGATGACGTTCTTTCACCTTCAGATGCTCTTGCATAGCCATGACTGAGATTAGGGCCAGAGAACGTGGTTCCCCAGGGTCACCCTTCTGGCAGATTTCCAAGGCCTTTGGGGGAAGTCGGCTTGTTTGGCGAGGACCTCCCAATCGACAGAAATTGTGTAACCTGAAATTGCCGCTAAGTAGCAGGCTGGAAGCAGCCTCAGTATAATGAGCCGGCTTGCTAATAGTTTCCCTAGGGAATCTTCTCTGGACCCATTAAAAAACAAGCAAACCCAAGACTTGCCCTATGAACTTTTACCTGCAGAAAGCTTTTCTTGACTGGGTGAGAAAAGTTGTACCATCTCAACTTTTCTCCTCTAACCTGCTGATTAAGGGACTCTTGCCCTCCTAGGGGCTTTGTGTCATCCTATAAGAGCGAAGAGGGTCTGCTGAGTCCTGCACACGCATCCACCTCTTCCTCTGCGCGCGCGCTCTCTCCGCTCCCTTCCTGCGCCCATCTGATGAGGGAGAGGCGACGGTTCCCTCCACAGCTTCCCACCCTTTCCTCAGGCTGCTTCCTTCGCAGTCTCTGGGGAAGAAAAGAACCAAGCGGCAACGCGGCGCCCTCCGCCTCCTTCCCGAGACTTGCCCGAATACGCAGCGCGCGCACCAAGGCGCCCGGGGACGTTTCTTCGAAGGCTCCGGCTGTGGCGCCTGTGGAGAGAGAGATGAAGTCGGATTTCTCGTTTATACTTCCTGCTCCTGTCTCCATGGAAATGCAGAGAGGGCGGGAAGGAGCCAATGCCGGGGCTCCCGCCTTGCTGCGGCTTTTGGGCGTCGTGAGAGGCCAAAGCAGAGCCGCCGAGTCTCCCAGGCGCCAGGGTCGGCCTTCGCGTGCAGCCTGGGAGAACCGCGCGCGACTGAAAGGCTGGCCTCTTCAAGGGCTCGGCCGGGTCACCTTTCCCTAACACCCGGTGTGGTGCAGGGAGGGCAGCTGCCCCCCTCCCCAATCAAGTAAATAAATAAAAATACTTAACTAACTGAGCAATTGCGTCGCATATAGCTCGGTTCTGCCCCGCCCAACAAAAGTCCTGCGCCCCGCCTTAACATAAATCCTGGCTATGCCCATGACTTGCATTTTAATTTTCTTTCTTTAACGAGAGTAATATACTGCTTAATCGACAAAAACCTCTAACAAAGCAGCGTTGTTGTTATTTACTTCATTTATGAATGCAATAAATGGACTTAATGCAGCACAGAGTATGGAGCTCGCTCTTCCTAGGAGGCAGTGATGGCCACCAACTTGGATGGCTTTGAAAGAGGATTAGACAAATTCATGGGAGAAGAAGGCTATCGGTGGCCATTAGCCGTGATTGGCTATGCTCTATGTCCACAGTTGGAGGCAGCAATGATTCCCAATAACAGTTGCATCTCTCCCTCTCTCTCTCTCTCTCTCTCTTGAACAGGTTCCCTGGGTCTTTTCTCCCTGTAAATATGGACAATCAGCTTCATAGTCCTTACAACACAGTCCCTTTTTGTTGCAATAGACTAAGCCCTCTCTGGAAATTGCATAGGCCTTGTATCACAGCACAACTGATAACATTGTGCATAACAGTAACTGCACAAATCTCCCATTATGAGGAAAGACCCCATCTGGTGTATTGTACCTCTGGAGGCAACAACCAGCATGAAGTTCACTGGGAATGTGGATATAATTTGAAGCGCCATAGAAGATACAAGTCAAATGAACAGTAAGAGAATGGAATATTATGAAAATAAAATATGAAAAAATTGGCTGCTGCAGTACTAAAAAGGAATGCAATTTGCAACCTAAACATTTGCTGGAATGTCAGGCATGAATATTAAGTACTTGCTGAAGTACTATATATAGATACAAAACATAGCCAAGTAGGAGAGAACCACCCACAATCATTGTCCAAAGCTTGAAAAATTCAGACAAGTAGCAGATCCATTCTTCCTGCCTCTTGCTCCAGTTGCATGACATGATCTAGAAAAGTGACAAGATGATTGCAGCACATATGACAGGAAGGAGGGGGATGTGGGCCTTCATGTCACAGAGTCCAACAAAGCTGGAATCGAAAGCACTTGTATGCATTAATACACTTTCCAGGTGGGCCAGAGTCTTTCTCAAGGAACAGAGGCACTGGTACCTTTCTGGCTGTAAGTGTGGAGGGTGAGCAACCCTTTTCCTCTTTGGGACAACCTTCCAGGGCACAATGCAAATAAGTGGGGGGCAGGTGGAGCAATTAATACAATTTTTTCCTTTGTACACTTGGCTGGCTTCCATATACCCTCACACACTCCTCTCCAGAGATGGAAAAACGCGTCAACTTTGGCTTTCCCAATTTTTCATTTTCCCACTCCCACCAGCATCCAGATTCCTCTGCCGAGGAACCAAGAGAGGTGCATTTTTTGTACTCGCCCATCTGTGCTACAGGAGGGAGCCAACCCCCTGACCCCACCATCCACCAGCCTATCTTGGATGGCAACGTTTTTGTTGTCTGTTGAGAACTACCTGTTATAAATTACCACCAGAAGCATATTTTCCATAAATAGAGTGTTTTCTTCATGACTGATGCAGTCCATATAGAACCTGGGAACTTTTACCTGACAGATTGATAGACGTCACAGGTCTATCTATTATGATATCTATTATCTATTATTATTATTATTATTATTATTATTATTATTATTATTATTATTATTATGTAGTCTGCACATAAATGATGGGTGCATGTGGTCAATTTTACTTTAGACTTTGAACATTTGTTTTTAACCCAGTGCTCACTGCAAGCACTAATTACACATCTTCACAGGCAATCTTGAGAATGTTTACAATACAGCAACCTCCCTTGTGAATTCTCTACTACAATATTATTTGTAGTGCCTCCCATGCTATACCCATGGGGAGTACCATTGATTGTGCTGTGTTTGTATGACATGCTAGAATTTGCAGCACATTCAGGTAAGCTCATTAATATTCCCAGCCTTGCACTGGATCAGAGATGTCCAACTGTTACACTTTGGGAGGTCAGTGTATTCTTCTCATACTAGGCCAATGCCTGGGACAATATGTTTAGGTACTATAATGCAAGTGGCATTACTTAGAAGGAAAAGCTTCACTGCTCTGGAGCAAATGTCATGTTTAAAGAATGAATGGGTGTTCTGAAATATATCCTCAGGTTGACAGTGATCCTTTACTTTCTCAGAATATGCATAACAACGCAATAACATTACTGTACACAATTACACATTACAAGTGAAACTGGACAACATTTTTTTAAAAATCACACCTTGCTTTGAATTTGAAAGAATTATCAGAAGCTAGTTAAAGTTTTCATTGGAAGGGTCAAATCTATCTCAAAGGCTGCCAGCTTTCCCAGTGAGAGCCAGTATAGTGCATGTGTTGGTCCATGTCCTAGAATCTAGGACAAGGGTGGCCATATATCCTACTTTACAGAGGGCAGTCCTCTATTTGAAGGGCAGTTCAATCCAGGCATAGAAGCTAACTCCTAATAACTGAGGCCCTTTGCCCCCCCATAAAATATTTCAGGGGGCTGCCCCCCAAGCTGATGGACATTGCCATTCAAATGGCGTGTGTGCACTGCATCTTGTAATTCACTATGTGGGGTGAGGCTTACCTGCCTCCCGTATTTCATTCAAGTTGTCACCCTGAATCCAGGTTCAATTTAAAGAGAAAGGGAAAGCAGGAGGGCTTTTGGAACTGCCAATCAACAGTGTGCATCTCGAGAGTAGACTGAGCAGGCACAGGTCACCTGGCTGCAGTCCTCCCTGTGGTCAGAAGTAATGTATTTCTATTTAAATTTTAGTATTTAAAATTGGTATCTCTATATAAAAATTAGCAGATGCAATTATGTGTTCTCTGTTTCTGGCAATCTGTGCTGAAAGTGGCCACCCTAACTAGAACCATGAAGTTTGCTGGGTAATCTTTGGCCAATTGCTCCATGACCTTCCCCACAGGGTAGCTGTGATGATAAAATAGGGGAGGAAGGAATGTATGCCACCCAGAGCGCATTGGAGGAGGGCTGGGATAAAGATGTAAGAAATAAGTGAATAAATACCAATATTACGCTTAACAATGTCGGACTGGGCGTCATATCCGTTGCTGCCTGGATTAGAGGCCTAGAGGCACCATATACGTAGTGACAAGGCCCCTGACTTCATGCCAGCAAGCTTGTTTATTAGCTGGAACCTCTTTTGCCATATTGCTACAGCAGAGATTATGAAACAAAGCCCTCACTTTCCTGATGGAGTCTCATGATCTCCAAGGACAGTTTTCTGTGCTGCGTTCGCCTCAGATTGTTGTCTTCATTCTCTCGCTCCTTCTACTGCATTTCTGCTGAAGCAACGCCTTGTTACCTTGCTTCCAGCTGTTCAGTTCCTTCCCCTGAGGGATTTCTTGTGGTGGATGACAGTAAATTTCTTTTGCCTTTAGCTCCTAACGCTCCGGTTCCTTATCAGGATGCAGAATCCTTTGGGGAAATTTATGCTCTAGCCTTGGACAGTTCACAGAGAGCCCTGGGCTGTTGTGGGTGTCTGTGGGGCTGTGCTCTTCGAAGGAGGGAGTCTCTCTTCCAAACCCCATTTTGAGCTGTGGTTTTGGTTTCCATAGTGACACTTCCTGTGGTAGAGAAAAGAGGTAGTGAGTGCAGCACTGTGAGCGTGGCAGGCAGCTGCACTCCTTCTTTCTCTCCCTGCCGGGGATGCTCAGAAGGCCGTGCTGCAGCCTCAGGGAGGGGCTTCTCCTAGGCTGATGGTCCTGGCTTAGACGGACTACCTGTGACAGCAGCACGAGGCATGCTGGGAAAACCCAAATACCTGGGCGTCCAAAATGGCCGAATGGTGAGTGAGTACACTTCAGTTGCTCCTGGGGGATGATGGCAAGGCCAGAGGCTTGCAGCTCACAAACCTGCAAGGAAATGTGGTTTCTGTTTTGTTTTTTCTGTCCCCAGCAAAGGATGCTTCAGGGAAGCAGCCTTTTAAGGATCTGGGTTGTGTGTTTATGCATTTTGGGGTTGTTATTTGTCCAGGAAGATCAGCATTCATTGTTTTTCTCCTTGCATGGCCTCTCTGGGCCAGCTGGGGTGCCTTTACTTTTCATGGATCTCTGACATCCAGGAAGATAAGTGGGAGGCTGTGACACTGATATTGAGGAGAGGCTGGGATTTGACTATTAGAGAAAGGCTAATCTACACTTCATTTCCTTTGAGCCTGGTGACAAGGAGCCTGTTTGCCCCACCTTGTTCTTTGTAACTTGTGGGAGAGTACATGGAAAGCACTCTCTGCGTGGCTGGTCTGTGTCAAGGGTCTGTGACTCTTGCCTTGCTAACCCCTCGCACTCCACACCCGGCCAGATTGGGGTTTTTTTGTCTCACACTGAGCTCGAGGGTTTCTGTGGCCTGTGAAATCACAGTACTTTTCAGAGGCTGCAGCCTGCACTGAGAGATGATCTGCCGCGGTGAGCCCAGAAGACCGAGGGCTGGCGTGAGAGTCTCTGAGATCATGTTGCACAACTCAGCATGACTGGCAGCCACAAAAGGCAAGGAAGGGCTGTAATCAGATTAGATGGGCTGACAAAACTGGATGACGGAGACTCATGTTGTGAGCAAGGCAACAACAAAAAAAGTAAGGAGTTGCAGGTTAGATAAGCTGGTGGTGTTGAAACCTGACAGCTATTTGTTTAGGGAATAGCAGGGTTCGGTAGGAATGTTAGATGGGAGATAATTGCGAGCCAGCCACAGAAACCCAGTTGGTTGCCTGGAAAGTGGCTTTAGCCTTTGTTTGCCCTGGATGGGGGATCCTATGTGGAATTTCTGTGTGGGATCAGCTTGTAGGAGCCTTTGGAGAGAAGTCCATGGTGTGGTTCATGGAAAGATTCCCTTTGACTATGGTGACAACATAGAGTCTTATCCTATTGTGCAGAGTTGGGGAATCTGTGGCCTGCCAAACACTGTTAGACTTCAACACCCATCAGCCTCAGCCAGTATAACAAATGGTCAGGGATGATGGGAGCTGTACTCCAGCAGAGGTTCCCCATCCTTTCTATAATGTGGATTCAAATAGAAATATCAGATACTGACCCCAGAGATGGTACCCACATTACTGTTTACTGTAGCCCACCACTGGTGCTTGAAGCTGCCTACACAAGGCATTTGTCACAATCCACATCTATATCCTGTCGCTTTTTCTTGAGAAATACTGCTCCTTGGTCCATTTCCCTTCAAACCAGTGCCATCCAATTGGAAAACATAAGCTACATTCATTTCACTGTTAAGCTGAGGTGTGTACAGCTGTTGCACATGTGCAGATGGTAGCTTCATGAGTTCAGGGTGGTGGTGGTTTACAGGCATGGGGAAACCGAACAGGCAATGTGTATCAAGTGAAGACATCCCTGCCCCTTCTCGGCTGTGTACAGCAGTATGCAGTATGGGGGGGGGGGTGCTAATGTGTGCATAATCTATGTGTCCTGGAAGTTTCCCACTGCCATGTAACATTAGGTTGAATTCAACCCTGTTTCTGTAGAAACTGTTGTGGGTTTTCAAGAAGGATTGGCTGATCACGTTCTCATATGGGGTGTTGTTTTGTCTCGCCTGACATGAGAAGGACCAATCTGTCAGGCATATCCCATCAGCATCCTGCTTCCATTAGTCCTTTTCAGATTTGTGTGATCTGAAAGACATAGACTGAGGTTCCAGTATGAGGAACCTTGTATGTGCCACACAGCAATGGCGTAGGCAAAGGACACCACCAACATTTGTATGCGGTTGGCTCGACTAGACTGTGGCACTGTGGCAAGGCTGGTCTCTTTGCCACATCCGGATGGTCCTTGGGATGGGAGTCTCGAGTTGAGGAGTGGGGAACCTTTGTCAGGCTGAGAGCCACATTTCCTTCAGTGGCAGGTGGTGCCAGAGGCAAAGGCAGACAGAGCAATGATTGGCTAGTGTTTACATATACTCAGACAAGCTAAAGAGGTGTTATTAGAGTTCTTCAAAGGACACATTCTGGTCAGGCCAAAAAAAAGGAAGGGTGCAAAGCAGGGCAGGTGAGGGGTGAGGCTCAAGAGGGTATTGTGGCAGCAGAGAGTCTTAGAGGCCAAATAGAAAGGCCTGAAGGGCCACACTTGACCCCTGGGCCTGAAGCACTCCACCCCTGCTCTAGGTCTTGTGTGTGGCCCTTTGGTGCCATTATACAAGTAATGTTACACTTTGAACACTATTTCTGATTGAACCTGGAATGTCCTACTTTTCCATTTTCTTCCCCTCCATGTCTCAGAGAACAATTAAAAGTGGTGTGTGTATATGTGTATGTGCGCAAAAACGGAGTGCTGCTTATACCGAAAATAAATTACCTGCATCAAATGAAGGAAATGGTGAAGCTGGCATACAAAGCCCCTTCCTATAATTCTGAAGGAAAAGGTCACCAGTCCGCTTTAAATTGTTTAATTAAAATGCTTCAGCAGCCAGCCATTTTTTAGGAAACACATGAGGCGTTTATTCCTTTATTGTAAATGGAGCCATACAAAGGCAAGCCTTTACATGTCTACTCAGAAGTAAGTCCCACTGTATTCAAAGGAGCTTACTCCCAGGTAACTGGGTAAAGACTGGACAACCCTAAGCATTTTTAATCAGAATTAAATCCCACTGAGTTCAATAGGATTTACTCTCTGGTATGTTCCTGATCATTCTCACAGTTTTTCCTCCTCCTCCTCCTCCTCCTCCTCTTTTTCTTTCCCACCTTTTCCCTGACAGGGACTCAAAGCAATGTACTGCTGAAATGTTATTTCAGTTCCATTTATCAGTTGAAGGTGTATACAATCCCCTCCCTCACATATTTTTTTTCTTTACAACAATCCTGTGAGGTACGTTAGGCTGAGAGGTTGTAATTGGCTCAAGGTGACAGATGTATATGTGTATAAGACATCTATGTGTGCTGGAGATCAAACACGGGAGAAGCTTCCTGATGTAGAATAGAAGGTCCCAATTTTCATCTGAGAAAATGTTGGACGGTATGGAATAGTATTGGCCCTGGGTCATTCCTCCTGGGGTGCATCTGGGAATACGGTGGGCCTACAGCTTACTTTATCCCAAAGGCAGCTGGGTCCAGGGGTGGGAGTGGTAGGCTCCTGCTCTCATGTAGGTCAGCACCTCCTTACATTGCTTACAGTGAGTTCTGACCACGGCAGACTTCCACAACAGCACGGGAGATTGGATGCAGCACAGTTTGGCACTTGTCCTGAGGTTGGAAGCTTTCTGGTAGCAGACGGCTATCTTGCATCTGCTGCAGCAGAATGTCCTGTGAGGCTGTCTGATGCTGGAGCAGAGGCTTCCTCCGTCCCCGGGGGTACTGGCTCCGCTGCATTCTGCCATATCCCTAAGAACTCTTTTGACCACTCTCATCCTTCTCTTGCAGGGCCTGGCTGTGTCAGATGGGGGTAAGTAGGCCGTCTGTCTTTGGGAAGGGTGCTGGGCATGTGGGAAGGTTAAAGACCTGACCATGACAGCAGGGCTCACTGGCTAGTAGGGGTGGAGCAGTGCAAAGGTTGGTAAACTCTACAAGCAACAGGAAGACCTGCTCACACTCACTCACATTGGCATTCTGAATTACATAAAACAGCTCCAGGCAACCAGATGGTGAAACAAACGTTGCCCAAAATACCTCTCAGGATATTTTGCCAGGACACAGGACACAGACTGGCTACTTCCAGCTCTCATAAGATTTATCAGCTGGTATACAGAGGCCAAAGATTGTTGCTGGGCCAACCCCTTCATTATGTGGAGTTAGGTGTCTACCTCAGGAGGATGCTGGGGGTAGAGGGAGAGATGAGAAAGTATTGGATGACAGGACTGCCTATGCCACACAGCATGGCCTGCACCTCCTACACTAGCCTGCTGCCCTCAGGCGCAGTGGAGTATGCCATCTTGTTGAAGTAAGATTCAGTTGCCACTCCAGTTGGTTTCTGTATGTCTGGAGTGGCAAACCTTTGGCCCTTCAGATGCTGCCAAACTACAAGTCCCATCAGCCCCAGCAATCATGTCCAGTTGCCTGGGATGATGGAAGTTGTAGTTCAGCCACATCTGGAAAGCCAAAGGTTTCGCACACGTGCAGTATGTGAAATGAGGTTGTCATCTAGACCTCTCCCTTAGGTAGCCAAGTTGGGCAGACCCCCCACTCAGTGTCACGCTAGGGCTTGGGAAGGACCTGAAATCTCTCTCTCTCTGTTCACAGAATTAAACAGCTCGGGGGCTCGGGGCAGTAATAACAGTGTGGACAGTCTGACAAGCACCCAGAACGCCTCTCCTTCTTCGGGGCAATCTGTAGCACGGTGGGCAGAGTCCTTTGAGACACTACTGCAGGACCGACATGGTGTGGCCTACTTTACTGTGAGTAAGACACAGCACTTCTGTTTATCATGATCTCCCTTCAACCCAGGGTAGGACATGGTCAGTCCATGGGGCTTATCTGGTCTCAGGGGCGTAGCTAGCTGGGGGTGCCACGGCGAGCTGCCCACAGAGTCCACCTGGTGGACGCAAGCCCCATGCTGCCGTTTGGGGCAGCATAGGGCCCTGAGCCACCACGTCACACCCAGGAGAGATGCGTGGCTCAGGTGCGCTGCAGGCCAGGCCCCACGGTATGTGCTGCCCCTCGCGGTGTGCCATTTTGTCACCCCCTCAGGGATGACACCCGGGGTGGACCGCACCCCTGCACCCTCCTTCCTACGTCGCTGTCTGGCCTGCTAAGCCTTCTTTAGTGGCCTGCCAGCCTCTGACCCAATTTTCTGGTGGCTGCCACTGGGGAAAAAACATGCAGGATCAAGCAAGAGTGGTGCATTTCCCCTCCCCACCATGGTGTGGTGCTATGTAGAGAGGTGGAAGCCTCTCCACCCAGCCCAGTGCCACAAAGGCTGACAAAATGGCTCCTTCCCTGCTAATTAGATTGACTACCTGAAGAGTGGAGAGAGTGTGTGGGGGGGTATTTTTATACTCATTGCAGAGCAGGGGCAGGGTGGGGAGGCTCCACCCAGTCCAGCACCACAATGGAGAAGGAAATGGCTCACCCTTCTGCGAGAAGCAGAGGTACGCCCCCCATAGCTGTCAAGTGTCCCTTATTTGAAGGGACAGTCCCTTATTCCAGCGCCATGTCCCGCTGCTGTCCCTTATTGATGGATGTCCCTTAAATGATGTCCCTTAAATTTCAAAGGAAGCAGCTCCTCTCCCTCCCTCCCTACCGGCCAGGGAGGAGGGAGGCTCCAACTGTGTTGCTTGGCTGTGTTGCTCACCCAATAAGAAGTCTAAGAACGACTGGGGGGTGGAGCTTGCATGCCTTGTGTGGGGCTAGTTAATGCAAGCTGAGGGGTTTTTTGAAAGCTGGACACCATTTTGTTGCACGTGCTGCTGCAAACTTTGCAGTGCAAAGCCAGGCCGGGGAGCCATCTTAAGTTGAGGCTGCATAGGCTTTGTGGTGCATGTGATTCAGATTCTATTCAGTTGAACCTCTGGTTACAAAGTTGGTTGGACAGTGTTCTCGAAGCTACCAGCATGAGTTTGACCAGACTGCAGGAGGACAGGAAGACTGGAGTGCCTGGAACAGGTGAGGCTGCAGGTCCCTTATTTTGGCTGCTGGTCCCTTATTTTCAAGGCTGCTGGTCCCTTATTTTCAAATCTGTAAGTTGACAGCTATGGCCCCCCCGCCCCCCGTGTGTAAGTGTGAGCCTGCAATAGTATGTGCCTGTCGTAGAGTTTACATAATGTTTTGCTTTGTGTTGTATTGCATTTGTTGTACCTGGCTGAATGGTGCCTAGATGAACTCTTTGGTCTACACAGGACACTAAATTGTGAGAGTCCTGGGACAGAGGGAGGGTCGTCTTCATCTCTACCCCCACCTCTTTTTAGGAGTTCCTGAAGAAGGAGTTTAGTGCTGAGAATGTATATTTCTGGCAAGCCTGTGAACGGTTTCAGCAGATCCCAGCTGGCAGCACCCAACAGGTAAGAGCACCACCAAGGCCAGACAACGCAGATGAAACCCAAAACCAGCACAAAGCAGACTTTTTCTCTGCCTGGGGGGTTGAGTGGATATAAGCAAGTGTAGCTCAGTTTGTTCCTAATTTGCCCTGAATGGAATATTCATATTTATTTTTTAACCACAAGGTTTAGAAACTGTCGTTTATAAAATAAAGACTTTTGTTTTGAGGAAGCTCAGTTCTGCACAAGATGCAGGCAGCACATTTTTCATTGCTCAGAAAACACATTGCCTGATTTGGAAGAGGGGATATGCTAAGAAATGTCAGGATGACTCCTTGCCTCTCAGTTAAACTACATGAACTGTGCTTAAAAATAAAACACTAAAGAAATTCTGTACCCGATGAAGCCAAATTCTTGGCTGAAAAATGCTGGATTCTGCTACCTAGACACATTGTGGAAATTGGCTTTTTGTATACTTCCCTGCTTTCGTCACTAGTCATAGGGAAGGGCAAGGAGCTATGCAGCACATTAAAATACTTCCTTTGGATGGCTGGGAAACATTTTGAGTCTCCTTCTGGCTTTGGAGATTTTACCAGGCATGGGAAGGAAGGAAGGAAGTATTCTCATAATGTTGAATTTTGCAACCAAATGAATAGCAATTTCATACTTTTCTAGTATTTGCATACAAGCATTGGTTGCATGCAACCCTATGACTAGAGGAACCCTGATGCTTTTCTCCTATAGCCTACACTAAAGGAGACAAGAAGAGTGCCACAGAGAGCAGCTGTTACCTGTAGCAACGTCATAACTCATCTCATCCCACATTGCTTTCTCCATAGCTGGCCCAGGAGGCTAGGAGGATCTATGATGAGTTCCTGTCGAGACATTCGGTCAGCCCGGTCAATATTGACAGACAGGCCTGGATTGGTGAGGAGATGCTGGCCACCCCCACCCCTGACATGTTTCACGTCCAACAACTCCAGGTGAGAACAGTCCGCCTTAGCAGGTCTATGAGATGTGGGCTTGTGTGGGAATCTAGGAACACCACCTGCTGCTTCTCCAATCAGTAATGCGAAGCATCGTTGCCGAAGTCTTCTAAGGTAGCAGAAGGGATGCAGCTCAGTAGCAGAAAAGGTGCTTTGCATGTGGAAGGTCCCAGGCCCAATCCTTGGCATCTCCAGGTACATCTGAAACCCTGAAGAGTTGCTGCCAGTCAGTGTTGACAATACTGAGCTAGATGAACCAGTGGTCTGACTCAGTATAAGGCAGCTTCCTATGTCCCTCTGAGGCGATCCAAGTCCAGGAGGACGTCCTGCTTCAGGGACAGTGATGGGCACATGACTAACCCAAGGCTTCTTGCTCCAGATCTTCAACCTGATGAAGTTTGACAGCTACGCACGCTTCGTCAAGTCTCCACTGTATCAGGCATGTGCGAAGGCCGAAAGCCAAGGGCAGCCCTTGCCAGAGCTGAGGCCTCACTCTCGAAGCGGCAGCCCCCCAAGCGACCATGGCAAGGTACGGGGCCTCCTCTTGAGCAGGAGTGCATGGGGAAGTTAGGCGGTGGCCTTTCCCCACTTTGTCCCCCTAACCTGGTCCAGCATGCCATGAGCTGATGCGCTCTCTGGCTTCCCCCTAGAAAACGAAACTAAAAGCGGGGAAATCGCTGCCGCTAGGAATGGAGGAAGGTGGCAACTTAGGCAGCAGGAGCCCTCGGAGATCCTTTCGGAGAGGGGACCGGAGGGAGCGTCACTGGGGAGGTGAGTCCAAAGCCGATAGCTGGGACACCACAATTGTTCAGGTGACTCTGGGTGGCATCAGGGTGGTTAATAAAGTGCCCAATTGCCATGGATCACATATCCTCCAAAAACCTGCTGATTCTCTGTCCTAGAGGAAAGAAATGGCGGCGAAGGGCCGTCCCACTGGCGTGAGTCTCAAGGCTCTTTGAATTCCTCGGCTAGCCTGGACCTGGGCTTCCTCTCATCTTACGCCACCAACAGTTCCCAGACTGAGGCAAGTGCTTCTGGGACTTATTCAGCCTGGGGGTTTGGGGGGCCAGGGCAGTGAAAACCGACCTGTGCTGCTGTTGCCTACCCCATCCTGCTCGGGTCACGCTCCCTTCCTTGCGCTAGTAGGCGTTTTGCTGTTGCTTGATGTTCTGCCACGGCTGCTGCACGCTCTGTCCCGCCCAGCCCCCACGCAATCTGTAATGGGCTATGTGACTGTGCAGTGTGGAGGAGTTCTCAACAATGTGCAGTTCAGCTCTGCGAATGCTCCTGGAAAGAGCTGCTGAGGCAGCTCCCAGTATTTTCTGCAGCTGCAGAACCCTGGAACTGTTGAAAAGATGTTGCCTAAAGCCATAGGGAGTCCCAGCTGGTGGGGACGCAATCCTCCCCTCCTGAATACAACGACAAGTGAAAGGAGAACAGGGAGTGACATTATCCTTAGGGAGAAGCATTGCTAGAAAACCCTGCAGGGACAACAGGGGGCTGAATATTGCCTGATCTGCATAACATGAATGTAAACTACAGAGTACAGACCTGTTCCAATGGAACCAGCTTCTGGGGAGCAAAATAATGATTTTTATTTACTTATTGTTTAGTATATGCACATGCATGTACAGCGTACTTGTTCCTTGGACAGTGGATCAGATCAGATTTTTCTTTGGCTTTGATAGATATTACACATAAATGCCAACAGACCAGGCATGATTCAGCACAGTTCACCAGGTTCAGTGGTGCTTATTCACAGGCAAATGTGGTTAGAGCTACAGGCTTAGTCTGCAAGAGCGACATGTATGCAAAGGTCTGTGCACTGTATTCATAGCACCAGTGCCAGATCTGCAGAAAGGGGGAGCTGTTGGACATGAAAGCAAGAGTTGCAGACTTTAGGCTGCCAAACCGACACATCTTAGAACCAGAATTTTTTTTTACACTTTTCTATACAGTACCCAGAATGAGAAATGTAGATTGCAAGAGTAGAATTCTAAAATGTATTACTTCAAACTGTAGGTAGTAGGGAAGGATCATATATTTAAATTGCTCCCGTTGTAGCCCCTGCATGCAGCAAAACTAGCATATCAATAGGGAGACTAAGAAATGGGTCCTCAAATGCATGTTTGGGTTAAACGTGGTTCCTGAGTCTGAAAAGGTTGAAGAAACCTGCTATATAGAACCTCCATGTTCAGGAGTAGTAGATCTGACAATACTTTTTGCTGGGAAGCAACAATGCATTGCTGCTTGCATGTTTCCCATAGGCATCCGGTTGGTCACTGTGAGAACAGGATGCTGGACTAGATGCTCCCCTGGCCTGATCCAGCAGGGCTCTTCTTGTGTTTGTATGTTATGAGCTTGTCTGAGCAATTGGATTGACTGTGGTGGGAAACAGGATACCAGACAGACTTTGGGTCTTATCTAGCAGAGTTCTTCTTCTGCTAAACATTTTCGCATGATGCAAAATATGGTTTACTAAATAGAGGAAAGTTTAAAAATAAAAGAAAAATGGCACCCATCAGAAAAGCACAAGGAGGGCATTATACCCCACCACCTGCCACTTGTGTACATTCTAGTATTCTATCTCCTCATTCTCTATAATGCATGGAACAGCAAATATGTTTTGCACACAGGTGAGGGATAAATGATGTACAGTTATGTATGAAAATTCTGTGTATGGCTTTTATCATTGGTACATTTGTCCAGAAGCCTCAAAACACCAACAAACAATATTATATACCAGACCTTAGAAAATCATCTGGTGTCCACTCTGAGCTTTTATCCTAGTAGTTGAGCCAGCCAAAGAGTGATGCTGAATGTGCTGATTTCTCCTTCCTCCAGAACAACAGGCAGAGCCTGACTGGCTCAGAGCCTGACAGTCAGAACCAGCCTGTCAAGTACTGCTGTATTTACCTTCCCGATGGGACGGCCTCTCTGGCCCCTGTGCGGTCTGGGCTCTCCATCCAGGACATGCTGGCTGGGATTTGCCAGCGCCGGGGCCTCCACCTGCCTGATGTCAAGATCTATCTTGTGGGGAATGAAAAGGTAGGCCCAGCCTATGGGAGGAAAAGGAAAATAACTTCTGGAGGAATGCCACTGCAGAGATTTTAAGAGGAAGGGGTGCTGTGTGTGCTGTATTTCCAGGACGGAGACAGCAGCTGTAACCTCTTTCAAAGGGCAAAAACTGTCCAGTTGGTGGACAATGCAGTAGTGAGCTGTGAGTTCAGAAGTCCTTGCCTGAAATTTCACTGCAGGTACAAACCCACCTGAGGCAAACCAACATTCTCTCAGTCTCAAAAGCCATGCGCAACAATTGCCCATTTTATAGGGTTGTTGTAAGAATTACTGAGATAATGAATGTATAGTGTTGTCCCATAGGATGGGCTAGTTGAAGGCTCAGAATACTAATGATGGATAAGACACTGAAGATGGATTGCTAGAGGCACCAGGATGAGTTAGACACTACCATCATCACTTTTCAAGGGACACCCACTATTCTTCAAGTATCTCCTTGAGCCAGCTAATTTTACCCCACATAGCTGACAAGGAGAGAACTCAAAATGAAATTACTTTAGGTTCACTGCAGGGTGAATCTTTCTTTTGCCCAGGGGTTGGGCCTCTGCATAGTTTCAATTCCTCTGAAATTCAAATAGCTTCAATGTTGTTCTTTACAAAGTGCTGCCAGAGACAAATATTTACCCACCTATCCACAGGTAAGCCCCAGAGATCCACCCTGATTGTATATCAAGTATTTCAGAAGGCATATTTGCATTAGGCAAATAATATCCAGATTATAGCTGATTACAGCGTGCGTGCATATACTTATAGGTCATTCCTAATGAAATAATCTCAGAAAGCTTCCTGGTACAAAAGAAAAAAGAAAAAGCATCCTATGCATGTCTATTCAGATGTAAGTTCCACTGAGGTTCAAGGGACTTTCTCCCAGGTAACTGTGTACTGTACACTTATTAGGTGATACATCTCTCTGAATTCAGGAGAACCGACTTCTGAGTAAACATGCTTAGACTACAGTGGTACCTCGGCTTAAGTACTTAATTCGTTCTGGAGGTCTGTTCTTAACCTGCAATTGTTCTTAACCTGAAGCACCGCTTTAGCTAATGGGGCCTCCCACTGCCGCGCGATTTCTGTTCTTATCCTGAAGCAAAGTTCTTAACCTGAAGCACTATTTCTGGGTTAGCGGAGTGTGTAACCTGAAGCGTATGTAACCCAAGGTACCACTTTATATTTAATACAGTAGTCAGCATTTAAATAGCATTTCTTGAGCATTCGAAGTGTGCACGTGGGCTATCTCGGTAACCTTTGCAGTAACCTTAAAAGGTGCACAGACAAAGGACCGAGGCTGACAGATTGCCAGTACTGGTAGGGGCAAGATTTGAACAAAGGACCCCTTCTGTCCTCAAGCCAGAACACTACACTAGTAACCTCTCTGTTTGCAGAGAGTTGTCACTACCACCCAAGTGCACAAATAATCAAATAAAAAATATGATTCCAAAATACTCAAAACAATTGAAAAATAAACTTGATCAAGAGAAAGGCATTTTGAAAGCTTAGTAGGCATTGTTGAGGCATCATGAGGAATGTTAGAAAGCGCTGATGTTGCAACAACACACGTGTTGCAACATATGGAAAATAACGGTGGTGTTCATGGACTCATGCTAGGAGGCAATTCATACCTGATGATAAGAAATGTTAACAAGCAAACAAATGTAAACTAGGAAAAAGCCCTTAATCACTAGGATTGTTTTGTCTCATAATACGTATCATGCAGGATTATGAAAGCTATTTTCCCAGACTTGCATCCTTGGTCTCATTAGCTTTTAAACTCATGCACACCTGTGGCCTTATTTTCTAGTTTAACTTTGAATACGTAATGCTTTTCTTCTGGGGGAGATGCAGGGGTATGCATGCTCCTAAACACTTTGTGAATCTAAATTTGGCCTCATTGAGGGGCAGTATTTCAATATGAGTAGGAAAATGAGAGTACCCCTAAACATTTTTTTTAGAAAAAAGCACTGCATATACCCATATACATATACAACAATACATCCGTGTTTTAATTTTTGCTGTATTAATATGTCTGCCTTTGCTTGGTTTTTCACAGAAGCCGCTGGCACTGAACCAGGAGAGCTTAGTCCTGGTGGATCAGGAGGTGAAGCTGGAGACCAGGGTCAGCTTTGAGTGAGTGTAATCTCTGTAGACCCCTCCTGCTCTGCATTGGCCATGTATTCTGTAGCCAACAGGCAGAAACTTTGCTAAATCCCTCTTGACATGGGGCCAGGGCTGTCTGCCCCAGGGATGGGGGCCCGTCTTTATTTGTGAAACATAAGCAAACCCAGCACCTCTCTGTCACCCAACACCTCTCTGTCTACTGCTCTTCATGCCACTTTTATCTCTTTGCTGCTTTTACACACCACACACACACACACACACACACACACACACTGCTCAGAGCAGCTTACAACAAGGAGAACAGCAATACATCACAAAATCAACAACTGCAAGAACAATGTCATAGTTGTTGTTGTTTAGTCATTTGTTTAGTCGTGTCCGACTCTTTGTGACCCCATGGACCAGAGCACGCCAGGCACTCCTGTCTTCTACTGCCTCCCGCAGTTTGGTCAAACTCATGCTGGTAGCTTCGAGAACACTATCCAACCATCTCGTCCTCTGTCGTCCCCTTCTCCTTGTGCCCTCCATCTTTCCCAACATCAGGGTCTTTTCCAGGGAGTCTTCTCTTCTCATGCGGTGGCCAAAGTATTGGCGCCTCAGCTTCATGATCTGTCCTTCCAGGGAGCACTCAGGGCTGATTTCCTTAAGAATGGATAGATTTGATCTTTTTGCAGTCCATGGGACTCTCAAGAGTCTCCTCCAGCACCATAATTCAAAAGCATCAATTCTTCAGCGATCAGCCTTCTTTATGGTTCAGCTCTCACTTCCATAAATCACTACTGGGAAAACGATAGCTTTAACCAAATGGACCTTTGTTGGCAAGGTGATGTCTCTGCGTAGCAGCAATAATAAAACAGTATGAAAAAAGCAACTTTTCAGTACAATGAATGTAGGAACATGACACCTCCTGGCAGGGGCAAGAACAACAAAGGAGTTTGCACAGTTTTATCTTAGCCCTGGATGCTCTGGCTACTGCGGCTAAGTCCACTACAAAATAGCTAGGAATCAGGTTGTGCCAACCAAATGTCAAGGCCTCAGCTTCCCCAATGTGTGTGCTGCCCCTTTGGTATCCCCAAGTCAGGCAGCATTAAGGCTTTCAAAGGCAGAGGGGGTGGGTTAGGTGGAAGCACACCCCCTCATTATCTTCTTCACACTCCCTTGAGTCTCCCATACAGGTACTGGTGGCCAAGTGAGTAGGCCATACGTGTTGCAAGCCCCATTCTGCAAATCTTTTGGGAGATAGCACCCTCCCCCCATCTGCGTGAACCTTGCTGTATCACCATGAACATAGGTCAGGGCTCACAGCTCCAGAACAGACTCTGCCTCTCAGACCCTAAATCACAAGGGGTTCGCAACATTAGGATTTCATTCAAGACAACCTGCTGGAATATTCTTCTCCCTGCCCACTTTGCTGTGATTCATATATGGGCACAGTATTAGGAAACTACCTTCCTTCCTGCACTGCTTTCCTATGTGCTCAGTTTCTGTGACTTTGCCCATGGGCTTCGAATGGGGGAATCAGAACTGTACTCCTTGGTTTGCTACCATTAGGCATCAGGAAGTGAAGGTTATCCTTCACCTGGGGTAGATTACTGGGGTGCACAAGTTATGCAAGGTGGCAGTGCCAGATGCAGTATACTGTGCCCATTGGGTATATTTCTGATGTTTCTTCTCCTTATAGGCTAGAAATCATGCCCCTGAATAAGACAGTGTGCATTCTGGCAAAATCTACTAAGCAGCTGCGGGAGGCGTTGCAGCCCATCGTGGAGAAGTACGGCCTGGATCTCACACGAGTCCTGCTTCGACGGGTGAGAACGGTCTTTGAGGAAGTGAAACAGGACACAGAAATGAAGTCTGGGTGACTCCCGTCCAGTGGTGGGGGACCTATGGCCTTCCAGATGTTGTTGGATTCAAAGACCCATAAACCCCAGCCAGTATGGTAAATGGTTAAGGAGTATGGAACTTGGAGTTTCCTCCCTGCAGTTTTCCTCTCTGGGGGGTTCTGCTGGGGTCTGTAGGGATGAAATTTCTAGTTACATTTGGATCTTAAGCTTCCCCCCCAGTTTCTTTTAGCACCCCTTGCCCAGCACATAGTGAAACTATGGAAATTGCTACCATACGTTATAGTGATGGCCACCAACTTGGATGGCTCTAAAAGAGCAGATAAGATAAGAGCTTCCTGTGTCTACTAGTCGTTGAATACCAATTGCCTCTGAATACCACTACTAGGAATTCCTCGTTGTTGTGTTGTTGCACTCACGTTCCACTTATGGGTGCAACCTGATTGGCAACTGGGAGAATAGGAAGCTGGGCTAGATGGGCTTATGGTCTGATCCAGCTGGGCTCCTTTACATTCTTATTAGGGACAATGCTTTCCCCTTCTAGTTAAGCAGGAGCAAGTAAAGTGACAGGCCAGGAGAGACTGGTACCCAGACCAGAGTCCATGGTAATGTTCTGTTCCAGCTAGCTGCAGGCCATTCATAGGTACAGCAGCTCTCCAGGCTAGAGGGAGATCCCCCATGTCTCAGACAACATTAATTCTTTTTGTGGGTTGGTGGGCTACGGCACGTGGCTATTTCTGTTCAGCATCTTTTTGGAAAGCTGCCTACTCTAGCAGCATGTATATAGTGTTGTTCTGGTTCATCCACCCTGACATGAACTCCTTGCCTTGCTGTGTCTCTAACTCTGCTCTCTTGCTGCAGCCTGGTGAGCCACAAGCTCTAAATATGGAAGAGAAAGTTACCACTGTGGCTTCTCAGAAGCTTGTGCTGGAGTCAGATACAGGTAGGTGAAGCTCAAAGGCACATGTGGTTCATTTTTCTACGGATAGTTGGTAGATGGCTTGGCACTGTGCAGCATTAGGCAGGGACACCTTCCTAGGGAGGGAAGAATGAATACCATGTGGATCTCTGGGAGGGAGGGAGGCCAATGCACAGGATTGCCTTGTTTCCTGCCAATGTTGATGAGCAGACCACTAATTTTTGCATCTTCCACTCAATAAGCCTGGTGAGGAAATCAGGCTAGATGAAGAGCCGTTTAACGTCATAAGCAGTGAGGCCACAGGCACAACCACATGTCCCAGGGCATTTATGTGCTGTAGCATGGTGATATTTGTCAGGGGTGGGGGATCATACCAGATTTCATGCAGTGTTGCATCCTGCTCCACATTCGCTCTGATCAACCACCTCTGTCTCGTAACTTTATAGGTGGCCCACTAAAGTTGACACTTTTTTCTGGCAGGGCTCCTTTCATAGCTGTGAAGATTTTCTCCAGCAGGAAGCAGCAGGGAAGGGGAGAGTCCCCTATTGAATGGGCTCTCGTCATACGGCTGCTGAAAACATAGGAGTCGTGTCAGAAAAAGAGAAGGCAACATTGCTACTTCCTCTCATCTTGTACTCCAAACCCACAACTTCCCTAGTCCATGACACATTTGTAAACACAGCATTTCCTTCTTTTTGCCAGTATTCTTGCTAGAACATGGATCGACACTCGAATCATTTCAAGGACAGTCCATTCATGTTCTCTCAGCTCCCAGTTTATAGGCTTCCAGCCTCTTCCATGTTGTCTCCTCCAGGAAATCCCGATCCATTCTCCATCATGTCTTATTCTCAGCCTTCGTTCCAGCCATCCTCCCATTGTTGTCAGAGCTTAAGGTCTGACTCTTTGTTCTGCTGTCCCTCCAGGATATTTAATATCCATGTGCTTTATTGCAGAAGGGAAACCTCTTGGTGTGAGAAATTCTGCAATAAGCCCTTCTCGTGAGCTGAGTGAGGTGAGTCTTGGCCATGGGTTGTATTACCTTAGCTGGGGCAATTACATGACAGAATGCTGCTCCATTTTTATTTTTAGAAACAAAGCCTTCCTGCATGTAGATCTCAGTGAGAAAAGTTTTGGCCTAGCAGTATTTCTGATAATAGTAGTTTTGTATGTCTAGAGATGTCTTTCTGTCCCCCACCCCACCAGCCATGCATATCACCTTGTTTCGGGTTTGCTAGGCTTATGTCATGGTGCTTAAGTAGGTACGGGGTTGGCAGTTTTTGGCTCTGGTTTAATCATGCCTTCTCTCACTGTGGTTCCAGGATGACAGCTCTGTAGAGACAGAATCTGAATCTGATTCATTCGGTGAGGGGTCCTGTTCCTTCACCAAGCCTCCTAGGAGCAAACAGAATAGACGCACGTATGACTTGGAAGGTAAATCTTCTCTGATGTTACTTGTCAGATAGGGGAGGTAAATAAGATGCTTATTACTGACTAGGAAGCAAGCAATGCAGTCCCAGGGAATTAAAGGGTGCTATGTCAATCTGCATACATGTTGACATGTTTATTTCTGTAAATGCATGCAATTTTCAACCTCACTACTTTGTTGTTGTTGTTGTTAATAATAATAATAATAATAATAATAATAATAATAATAATAATAATAATGTATTACTTATACTCCACCCATTAGGCCGAGCCTCCCCAGCCACTCTGGGCAGCTTCCAACAGGATATTAAAAACACAACAAAAAAATCAAACATTAAAAACTTCCCTAAACAGGGTTGCCTTCAGGTGTCTTCCAAAAGTCAAATAGTTGTTTATTTCATTGACATCTGGCAGGAGGGCATTCCACAGGGCAGGTGCCACTGCTGAGAAGGCCCTGTGCCTGGATTATTGGCCATTTTTAAAAGAAAGGTTTAAACGCGAAGAAGGCTGTTGAATAGCAAGGTGACAGCTAGTATAATAAATTATTGTTAGGCTGCCAGAACTCCAGCAAATTCCTTCTCCCCCCCCCTCCCCAGGGCTCGTGGATCTGCTGAACCGGGCACAGAGCTGCAGAGTCAATGACCAGCGTGGCCTCCTATCCAAAGAGGATCTAGCACTACCTGACTTCCTTCAGCTGCCTGAACAAGATGGTGTCTCCAGCAAGACCAGTGCCTCATCCAGCCCAGCCCCTGAGAAAAAGTCCACATCTGAGGCCCCCAGTGCTGAGGCAGCCACTGTCTCTCAGTGTCAGGCCCAGAAGAAGCAGTTAGTATCTCAGGCTTCCCTTTCAAAGCCGCCTACGGGAACTCCATCATCAGCCGGTCCTGCTGGGAAACCTTCAGCCATGTGACCTCCTCCATGACTCCATCCACCAGCCATACTAGTCCCTTCCAGGAGGCCTAGTCAACCTCATGTTCCTTGCAGTGAGGTCAGGTCCCTCCTGTTCAGTATATGTTGTGGTACCATGTTCTGCCTCACAGAGACTCCTCCCCTCTCATAGGAATATGGTCCGAGGCCTGGCTACAGCCTGCAGCCACCTCTAGGGACCCCCAGCCTGTCTTCCAGGAATAGAAACGTGTCCTCCTAATGTTCTGGCTGACTCTCCTCCCTTGGAACTGCCCGTGCTGGCTGGGCAGGAAAATGCCCGTCTTGCCCACTTGCTGTACCAGACCATCGTACGGTGTTGCTCTGTGTTGTGAAACAGCTGCCCATGGCTGCCCCAGCAGCAACTGCATCTCTGTGGCAGGTGGTGATGACGCCTGTATATAGTTTGTAATTTTCAGTCTTTGTAAAATGTAAGATAACACTGTTGCTTAAGTCGTCCTGAGTCTCTGCGAGTTTGTGCACGGCATCACACGCCTCTCTGGGCAGCGTGGCAGCAGTGGGTTGTGAATGCAGCCCTCAAGGCAGACACACTGGGGTGCAGGAGTTGTGGAGACAGGACTGTTTAGGGGTCTGTGCTGCCCCTGAGAGGTTCCCACATCCTTCATATGAAATGGCACGGCTTAGAGCGAAGAGGACCCCCAAACCAATTCCCAGTTGCCCTGGGTTGAACGTTTGATGTGCAGATCCGACAAGCCCACACCAACTGTACCACAAAATCTCCTTCGCTGGAGCTGTGTATGTCTCTGGTTAGGAGCTGGGTCCCCCACCCCTCTCCAAAAACCGTGGAGGTGTGCTCTGTGGGCAAGCAATGTGTGTGTGTGTGTGTGAGAGAGAGAGAGAGAGAGAGTGAGAGAGAGAGAGAGATGAATGGAAATTTGGGTTGGAAATACTCCTCTTGTGGGGTTGCCGCGCTCTCCCCACGCACACAGAACACGCACATTCCTAGGTCCCTGGAAACCTCTGCAAGCCTTTGCTCAGCAAACGTGTTCTGCTTGTGTGCATTTGCTGGGGAGACCAGCCAGCAAGCGGCGTGTGGGTGAGGTCGCGCGGGGCGGGGTCGCCGTCTCCCGATGTGCCCCATCCCCTCGCCCAGCTCAGTCCCCGAGGTGCTTACCGAGCCGAGCCTCGCATGCTAAGCAAGGCGGAGGAGGCAGCTGCTTCCCCATTGGCTGCCCCTGACCGCATGTGCCGGCCCCTCACCGTCTGAATGAGAGTGGGGAGGGGAGCAGCCAGTGCAGGCGGAGATCCCGGACGGGAAGAGCCACCGGCAGCCCCAGCGACAGCCAGGTAAGCCCGGGCGAGCTGCGTCTTGCGGGCGGCGGCCATTCCTAGAGCAGGGGTCATTCCGAAGCAGGGGTCTTTCTCCTGAGTTGCTGGTCGGCTAGGGGGCGCTCCGCTCGCGAGGAGCAAAGTAGAAGGGGCGCACCTTGTCTCTTCAGCGTCAGGGCTCCCTCCGTTTCTTCAAGTCAACGCTAGGGGACGCTGTGGCACAACGTTTCTGGGATGGGTGGGTGGGTGACATCTCCCTTTGATGGTGGGCGCGGGGTGTCAGCGTTGTTCCCAGTGTCCTAATTTTCTGTTCCTTGCCATGCTGCGGTAGTTGGCTGCTTGAACCCCAATCCTAACCCTGTAGGCAGCATGATGAGGTCTGAAGGGAGTTGTAGCCCAAAACATCTGGAAGGCAGCAGGTTGGTGAATGCTGCTGCAGCCTGATAGGATGGGGAACCAGCTCTGCCACTTACTTATTTAATTTATTGAATTTATATACCACTCTTCATTCGAAAACCACAGGGCAGTTTACAACTTGCCCAGTTTGCGCTCTCTCTGCAGGAGACCTGGGGATCCCAGGCTGGAGGCAGCTGTGGAGGTGCGTGAGATGTCCTTAGTATGGAGATGCCTGTCCAAATCTTTTCGAACTGCAGAGTGCATGGGATTTGAAGCATATCTCCAGCCTTCTTGGAGCAAGAAGCACTTGGGCAAGGGAAATTCCAAAATCCATATTCAGGTGCTTCCAGATAGGGGTTTAATTCGCAAATGGGTCACTGAGATATTGCAAACAGGTCACTGGCAACAAGATAAGGGTAGTAAAACAGAGGGAAAATACAGGCTGGTATTTTTATGCTCATGACGGGTCTATATGGACTCTGCAAAATAAAAATGAAAGAAATTGTATGCCTGATGAGCATTGACCCTACAGTAAGCATCTACCTGGAAGCATCAAAGGGCACAACATTCACAAAATCCATATTAGGGCAATGCTCCATAAGGCTAAGAACAGGTAAGCAGAGACAAGGTCATAGGCAAAGAAGGCTGTTCAGCTTCCTCCTCCTCGTCCTTGAGCACTCTGAAAATGGAGACAGGGCAGGTAATTGTTCTGTTGCTACTGCTGCTGCTTTTTTAAACAAGGGGAAGGAGTGGTTTCTGTTGGCTGCTTGGTCTTGGGCTTTCCGTGACTTTTCCTTTGAGGACTTGGTATCAGGTGTGCTCCCCACTCTGAACTGACAAACAGCCTTATTCGTTGGGTGAAGGGGGTAGAGAAGGCTGTGGTTTTCGCTGTGAGGCTGATGGGCAGAGTACAGAGTGGAAGACCATCCAAAGAGCAGCATGTGCTTCTTTGCACTTCCATTCAAGTCGGGTCCCCCAACACCAACGTGCTCAGTGGGGAAGGGAGTGGAAGAAGGGAAGGGAAGTATCGGGACTGTTGCCTGGTATTTTACCCACCATACAATGCGTTGGCCATAGTCCAGCCCAGATTAAGTTCTCTTTCCCTCCCCCACACATTCACTTCACTGGGAGATCTTTACGTGCTTAGCTTTGCCATCAGAATCGGTGTAGTCAATAAAAGTATTTTTTAAAAACAATGGGACATATATTAGCTTGGTCATTTTGGTTGCCCCTTTCTGCACCTCTTTCAGCTCTACAATTTTCTGCGGGAGGTTGGGTGACCAGAATTGCACAGGATATTTCCAAGCGCAGGCACAACATAGATTTGTATAATGGCATTATGATGTCAGTAAATTTTGATTTTTATTCCTTTCCTTGATGATCCTCAACACGGAATTTGCCTTATCCACAGCTGCTGCAATTTGACCGGTGCTTTTTGTTGAGCTGTTTATCTCAGCCCAGTGGTCTCTTTCCTTCTCAGTCACTGTCAAGTAGTTTCCATGGCATAAAACAAATGAGAAATTAGGATTTTCCCCCCTTATGCCCCAGTGTGCACCACTAGGCACTTATTAGCATTGAACCACTTTTGCCATTTTAATGCCCATTCAACTATTTGAAGAGATACCCTTGGAGTCCTTTGCTATCACCCCCCTTTTTGTTGTTGTTGTTCTGGCCACCATTTATAATTTATTGCCATCAGCAAACTAGGCCACCACTTTGGTCACCTCTAACTCTAGGTCATTTATGAACAATTTTAGAAGGGCTGGCCCCAATACAGATCCTGGAGAGGGGGGAGCCCCTGTTTACACCCCTCCTTTGCAAGGCCTGTCCATTTTATTGCCACTAGGAAACAGGGAATTTAGCCCTCATTTCCCTTGAGGTTAGTAGTACTATTAGCCATGACTACCCTCCTCATGTGTATCGCAGCCACAAGGAGCGGGAGGAGACTGGTGGTTTCTCAGATGATGTGCATCTTCCTTGCAGAAACTTCTGTCTGGCCAGAGAAGGATTTAAGAATTACCCACCAGGAAATAGCCATGGAGCTGAACTCAAAGGTACTGCATGGAAATACCTTACACTAAGGAGGCCGAAAGAGGGGAACCTTCCCACAACTGTTGCTCTCTTATTCCTGAAGACACTATAAATAAGCACCAGGGATCCTGTAACTCTCCAGATGTTGTCGACTATAATTCCCATTCTCCTCAGCTAGGGCTGGTGGGTGTCAATGGCCCCTGAAGGGCCACCATTTCCCCATCCCTGCTGCCGATGCTCGGCACCTCTGAGGAAGTGTCACAGGGTGTCACTCAGTGATGGCAACGATGCACAGAGTCCCTCCAAGCATGAAGGAGGTTGAGTGCCACCAAGTGTGTCACACGTCTCTCTAATCCAGCAGAGAGTCACTGTGCTGCACAGAATGGCATTGTTGCATTAATGCAGTTTTGGATGGGGCTACAGCTCAGGGGAAGAGCCTCTTATTCACAGATCCCAGGTTTTAGTCTCAAGAGTCTGCCGTATCTCAGATGTGGGGGCTGGGAAGGACCACTGTCTGGGACTTTTGTGAACCACTCTATAGTCAGTTTATAAACAATATGGGCTCCACCAGGAATAGCCAACATGGTGCCTTCAAGATGCTTTTGGACTACAATGCCCATCATCCCTGACCATTGGTTATGCTTCTTGGGGCAGATAGGAGTTGTAGTTCAATAACCCCTGGAGGGCACCACCAAGACAGACCAAGGAGGCAAATGTGTGCATTTTCTCCATGTACAGCCAGCCTCAAACAGAGTTGATCAGTGGAGATCCTAGACCTTTTTCCCCCAGCTTGCACTTAGCACCCATCAGTGAAAACACGCTGAGAGCTGAGCATGTTCTGTAATGTCAGGTGCGATCATGCCACTTACCTTGCAGGTCGTATCTTCTTCCTGCATCCACATTATACTGAAAGGCCAGTGCCAGGAGTCACCTTGCAGTAGGTGGGCTGTATACAGTGGTGTGACAGCTATGCAGCTTCCACTTGGAATGGGACAGCCCTGCTAGCCCCATTCACACCCAGGGGCGTCTTGCTCATAGAGGCAAGTGGCGTGGGGCCCCAGGGCGCCAGGGAAGAGGCGGAGGCTGGATGCGGTGCCTCCCGGCATCAGCTCGCCACCCTTGTCCGCCTTGCTGAAGCAGCACCGTGTCTGGAGGCTCCGCCTCTTCCCCACCGGAGGAGCCGCCCTCCAGCCCTGTAAAGCTGCCAGCAGCGCCCTAAAAAGGTCAGCAACTCTGGGAAACGGGGGGGGGCCACCGGAGGGACCTTTGCACCACGACGCCGGATATACTTAAGACAGCCCTGTTCACACCTGCTGGTGGTGGCATGGGAGATGCTTCTCTGTGCCTCAACCTTATGCCACTGTGGTTATACATATGCATGCAGCCAGTTGCATGGATCCATCCCAGCTCCCAGCCCAGTGATGAAGAGGGCTGGATATCACTGTAGACTGCAGAGCCCTGGGGTTACATCTTGCAACCCAGAAGTGGTTCCTACACCACTTGCAGTGTATATGAATGGGATATCTATCATGAGCTTCCCTTCCTGAAGTGTCTGCAGGAAAACAGAGGTTATGAAAGATTCCAAGGGATAGAAATGGCTTAACGAAGGGCACATTTCCCCAACTGATGTGTACTTCCTGTGCTGCAGGAGCAATCCAGCTCCCCTCAGAAGCAGGGAGTGAAAGCTCGGTCCAAATCCACAGAGGAGATCCAGCCTGCCAAGAAGGTAACTGCTCCACCCCAGCTCCACTTGGGTGAAGAGTCCCCAATGTGTGGTCACAGTCACAGATGGTCTGTTGGGTGGCTTTGCTCTCCTATGTATTTGGTGGGAAGGGGTTCTCTGTGTTCTGTGTAATGTCAATAGATTGCAAACTACACTCTGGGCTTTGGAATAACCCAGGCCACTTGATTAAATTCTGTCCTGGCTCTCGTTGCAGGCTTTCCACACTCCCCAGAAGTCCTTGCCCAACCAGATGGACGGAGATGAGTCCAAGGTATGTTCACTGACATGTCAGGATCAGCTTGTCTCAACCAAACCAGAAGTCCATCGACAAAGAACAACTTATTTGCCTCTTCCAGAGGTCCCAAGCCATGATATCCTCCTGCTGCATTTTGGAATGTGACCCTGATGCAGATGAGGACATTTGTTTTAGCTTAGCTTCCATGAGGGATTCCCCTTCCCCTCAAGCTGAGGATCTTTTGAGCACTCAGTGTGTTTCTTAAGAGGATGGGGACCCCAGGAGTGTGACTGGGAGAGGATGGGAGGAAGAAGTCTAGGCAGTTGTGGGGGAAACTGTGTTGCAGGTTCCCATGTTAGCAGAGGTTCCATGGAACCAAGGTGCCATACACAGGAAGAAACAGCCCATTTGCCCGGACGAACTTCACTGAAGGTGTGATCATAGAGATTCCTGGGTTTCTCTCCCTGCCTCTGAATGTGTTCCATTCTGCTGCGCTCCTCAGGGTTCCTGTCCTGTCCCAGCACCCAATACTATTCAGCAGCAGGAGCAGCAGACCTGAGGAACAGGAGCTGCTAGACTGCTGGTTGCAAGGAGTGGAGTCGTGACCATTCCTTGTTCTGCTCCATGGCTTGGCCCTGTTGCTCAGTCTTCATGCCCTCGTGGATGTTGCTGTGGTCCTGTCTGTCCAGCTGTTGCTGTCTGACTGTCTGTCCTCTCTGTGGAATGAGATCTGGGTAAATAAAGTTAGTTGGAACATCTTTTACTCTCCTCTGTCACGTTTATACAGGTGCCGTTTGTATCACCAGAGCCCTGAAGGGCGCGAGAGCAGAAATGGAGACCAAACTTGCTGAAAGACCTTGCTTCCCATGTGTTCTGTGCAGATGGATATCATGACATTGTCTCTGCAGAAAAACCTGCACAACTCTCTCTTAAGAAGACTAAGTTGAGGTGTTACTGGGCAGGTCATACAGAGATGCCCTTAGATTCTATCAGCATGCCAGATTTCTGGCCTGAGGACCTTCTTATGTGGCTCAGTTCTTGCCAAAGAATCTACCACCTCGATGAGAACAAGCTCTGGTTGATCTTTCTTTTGGTTTACTTGCTGGCAACTCCACTTCATGGGCAGTCAGGGCTCCTCATTTCATGTCTTTGTTATCTGTAAAATTGATTGAAAATCCAGAAGTCTTGTTCTCTTGTTGCAAGAGGCTCGTGTTCAGTCAATGCATGTGGGGCACCTACCTCCACTTGAAAGCCTCTTTGTATGCAGAAAGACTACACATACCTTTCCATGTGTTGGGTGACTTCAGCAGACGTTGAAGGTGATACTATCCCATGAAAAGGCCGCATGCCCTACCTTTACATATGAGTCAGCCTTCAAATATCCTCCGTATGGCAAATACAAATGGAGAAACTTTCTCTGCGTAGGGTGGGACAAAAGGCTCTTGCTGGAGAGAAAAATACCAAAATGTTTTCAGGTAATTGAAAGTCGCAGACCACAAAAGAGAGATGATTCACCCTGCGCCCATAGAAGTGTGTGTGTGTGTGTGTGTGTGTGTGTGTGTGTGTGTGTATGCAGCAAGTTCTGGCATAGTCCCCATCTCCCCTTGCAGAACCCCTTCACTTGGCATGCTGGGGAGGTGGGAGGCAATGCCTATTGGGCTGCAGCGTCAATGGAACGTCACATTGCATGCTGGGCAAGGACTTTGGCCTAGCACAGTCAATGAGTGATAGACCAGGAAATTAATGATTGCGAGTCATTCTGAAGAGAGGATTGTTGAAGAGCTGGTGCATTGCAGATGCAGTTCTTTTGGCCATCCTCATTCCGCTGTTCTATAAAGTGCTCCATCCCATGCCAGATTCCTGACAACTCTGCAAACATAAATTACATTTAAATATTAGTGTGACAATCACTGTACTCCTTGGAAGTCAGACACGACTTACATAATTTTGGTTTGTGGTTATTCTATGGATGGTACATTGACTGTTGAAAACTCACAACATAAAGCGGACTGGGCTTGGAAGGATGCCACAAATTCCTAACCAACACTTGTCTGGAGAGCCTGTCCTACCCATTGGACACCGTTCCTTGCAAGGCATGCCTAGACTAACACCTGAAAGGGACGAGGGCACCATGGATACGGACCATACCAATCAGTGCCTACAAAGGGTTTTAAGTTTTCTTCTTCATCTAGTCATATGTAGAGCTGGCCCAAGAAATCTTGCTGCCTGAGACACAGGACATGATCCCTGGCAGTTAAGACTTGCTTTAACACGGATGATGGGAGAGCTTCCTCCACTAGCCCTGAGGCAGCAGAAGGCTTCCAGGTCAGACGAGGCTAGCTTGGGGGACACAGGGAGAGGTGAATGAGGCAGCTGCATTAACTGCAGTTTGACTAATAGGAGGAAGGGCTGTATGTATGTCATCGCTGTCTATCTTTTTACCAGTCTTTGCTAGAGACGACTTTCTGAAACTGCTTTCTTTTGTTTCTGATTTTGAATACAGCTGCATAGTTTGTTGATCCTGAAAGATAGGACTTTTCAAGGTTCTTTTCCTGCTCTTTTTCGGATGCTGCCTAGCACAATAAAGAAAGCAGAGAACCAAGATACCTTGCTAGCCACATCTGCATTGCATTTTAAAACAAACTAAACAGCTAAAACTGTATTTAAAATGCACACAGTCGCTTAGTTATCCTAGAGGTAGGAAGAAAGTATGTTGTAGATTGTGTATGAAGGTCACAAAGCCATGCTACATTTGAATTAGAGGAACCAAGAAATAATGTGTAAAAGCAAAATAAATAAAAGCCAAAGCGCAGCACAGTAAACCCGCAACTTATGCAGGGATTACATTCCAGGGATCACACCGAAAGACAAAATTGTGTATAGGCAAAGCACATTGGATTTGGATTGCCAAAGCACATTTTGGATTTGGATTTTTTCCTCAGACGCCTGACCCTTTAATTTTTAAAATAATTTTTATTTTTGCCAAGCGCGTAAAGCTGAATGCACACAAGTTAAATGTGCATAAGTTGCTATCTTTACTGAATCACTAACTGTATATCAAGTGGCAATTTGTTCATTGATTGAGATTTCTAAGGCTCTGTTTCACCCAATGGACCCTTCAAAGTGTCTTACATTAAAATCATAATAAATTGCCATTGATAAAAGATAATAAAATATTTGTCGAAAGAGGGTGGCATATAACTTGAGTATCATATGCCCATGTGATCAGTGTTCCTTTTCTAGTTTGCTTAGTAAAAAAAAAAAGCATTGTTTCTTCCCACCCTTTATTTTAGCTGGAATATCGACAATATTTCACCCAAACCTATAAAGGAAATCTATATTTATGCAGAGATGGAGCTGTTTTTGGCCCTTGCTATATGCCAGAAACATGCATCTGCACACAAGATAACTATATACACGGGGAAGAGTCAGGCCTGGACTTTAGTTTAATTTGAAACTTGGTTAGTCAGAAACTCCTCCCCCGCCCCCTGCACCGCCCAGCTGTATCCTCTTGGCTGGTCAAGACTCTAGATCCTTTCAGGTGGGTGGGAAATTGGCTGCCAGGCCATGAAGAACAGGTAATGATAAATAGCAGGAAGGTTGATGTGAAGGAACTGTGGTTGAGGTGACTTGGGTTTAACCCCTTGGTGGCTATGCTGAGAGAGTATCCTAGGCAGGAGACACTAGGGTTGCCAGACGACCAGGAGGTAAAACACAGAATTAGAGCTCAGCGCTGCCCTGTTTGTGGACTGAGAAATTCTCCAACAATTTCTTAGGGGTGAGGACTCACCATTCGCAGGGGCAGGATCACAGCTGTGGACTGTCTTTCTAACCTTTTACCGTCACCCACTGCCATTGTAAATGGCAGCAGCAGTAATGGTGTGGGCAGCCTGCCCACAATTTTGCGTCTTCCACAATGCCAGAGTTAGTGGAGTGTTTTTGCGGCGGGTGGATAATATCCAGAGAAAATTCTGCAAAGTAGCCTTTTTCTAGGATGAAACAAAAAAAACTCCAAAACCCACCCTCAGAAATTTCAAGTCAGCCTTATGACACAATAGCCCGGGTAGGTCTGTATGCATATTCTTGTTTTTTGCTTTCTGGCCAGCTGTCTGGAAAACAAAGGGAAAGGTCATTTTCGTCCCACTTCTGCATTTTCTTTTTCAAGCTGTATACCATAAGTGAATAGCCTGTGCCCCAGGGCCTGGCAAAAGCTCCACCAGGATCTGCTCCTAAGTCTGACAGACAGACAGACAAACAAACTACTGTGCTCCAGTCTTAGATCTCCAAAAATGGTGAGCTACACAACCCTGGGCATGCCAGAAAGCAGTATCCAAATCCTACCCAGGCCTCAGAGATTTATTTATTTTAATTTTAAGAGTTGGCAGTTCTAAGACAAATGTACACAATGATGCTGTTGGATTAGAAGATACAAAAGATCCCTCCTGCGGTTAAGAGTTGCCACCAGCCCATTTTTTAACTGGCCCCTCCACCCGTGCTGTAACAACAGCCAAGTATGCAAAACTTAATTAGGTGAAGCTTTTCATTCTCGCCATTCACCTCCTTGTCAGAAAAGGCTTCCCCTACTACATTTCTGCAGATGGTGACAGCAGTCACGAAATTAAAAGACGCCTGCTCCTTGGGAGAAAGGCGATGGCAAACCTAGACAGCATCTTAAAAAGCAGAGACATCGCCTTGCCAACAAAGGTCCGTATAGTTAAAGCCATGGTTTTCCCAGTAGTGATGTATGGAAGTGAGAGCTGGACTATCAAGAAGGCTGATCGCCGAAGAATTGATGCTTTTGAATTATGGTGCTGGAGGAGACTCTTGAGAGTCCCATGGACTGCAAGAAGATCAAACCTGTCCATTCTTAAGGAAATCAGCCCTGAGTGCTCACTGGAAGGACAGATTGTGAAGCTGAGGCTCCAATACTTTGGCCACCTCATGAGAAGAGAAGACTCCCTGGAAAAGACCCTGATGTTGGGAAAGATGGAGGGCACAAGAAGAAGGGGACGACAGAGGACCAGATGGTTGGACAGTGTTCTCGAAGCCACAAACATGAGTCTGACCAAACTGCGGGAGGCAGTGGAAGACAGGAGTGCCTGGCGTGCTCTGGTCCATGGGGTCACAAAGAGTCGGACACAACTAAACGACTAAACAACAACTACATTTCTGGGCATTCCCGAGTGCTTTTGAGGACTCGGGAGTAATATGCTGGTTCTCCATTCACTGGGCAAAACTCTACACTACAGCAGAGACTCGTACTCTATGTCAGGTGTAGCCAATGTGGTGCCTCCAGATGTGATCAGACTCCATCTCACCTCAGCCCCAGCCAACGTGGTTACTGGTCAAGGAGGATGGGGGCTGAAGTCCAGTGTCATCTGGAGGGCAAATGCATTGGTTATCCCCGCTCTATTTTTTTTATAATAATTTTTATTGGTTTTTTAACACATATTTAACACAAACAAAACACAATACAGTAACAAACAAACACATAAACATGTAAAATTTCAAAACCTTCTTTTCTTGAACCCTGTTTCTCCGACTTCCCCATACCTTCCCTTTCTGCATCCCTATTTTCTAAATTTCTTCCAGCAAATCCTCAGTTCAGAATTTAACTAATTAACCTTTTACTCCTCCTGACTTTACCAAATCAATACAGCTGTAACCTCTTAATTTCCCTAGCCTTGGCGTTTTAGCATTCATTTATTTTATAATAGTTCTTAAGATAGACTTTGAATTTCTTCCAATCTTCCTCCACCATCTCTTTTCCTTGGTCTCGGATTCTGACGGTCATCTCAGCCAGTCCCATGTAGTCAATCACCTTCGTCTGCCATTCTTCCAGTGTGGGTAGTTCTTGTGTCTTCCAATACTTTGCTATAAGGACTCTTGCTGCTGTTGTGGCGTACATAAAAAATGTTCTGTCTTTCTTTAACACCAATTGGCCGACCACGCCCAGGAGAAAAGCCTCTGGTTTCTTAAGAAAGGTATACTTAAATACCTTTTTCATTTCATTATAAATCATCTCCCTGAAGGCCTTAATCTTTGGGCAAGTCCACCAAAGGTGAAAGAATGTACCTTCAGTTTCCTTACATTTCCAACATTTATTATCAGGCAGATGGTAGATCTTTGCAAGCTTGACTGGTGTCATGTACCACCTGTAAATCATTTTCATAATATTCTCTCTTAAGGCATTACATGCCGTAAACTTTATACCGGTGGTCCATAACTGTTCCCAGTCAGCAAACATAATGTTATAACCGAAGTCTTGTGCCCATTTAATAATAGCTGATTTAACCGTCTCATCCTGTGTATTCCACTTCAGCAACAAATTATACATTCTTGACAAAATTTTCGTATTGGGTTCTAACAATTCCATTTCTAATTTGGATCTGTCCACCTGGAAGCCAATTTTCGGTTATCCCTGCTCTACAGCTTCTCTGGACTAACCATTAATCTAGTTTAGTCAGATAGAAGTCCTGGGATCTAAGAATTTACCAAGCCTTGGAAAATACAGTGAGTAAATAAGAGGGTGGAGAGGGTGGACAAGAAAGAGGCTGGATATCACAAAAAGAACTCCGCTGGATTAGACCAACAGCCTGTCTAGTTCAGTATCCTGTTTCTTGCAGCAGCCAGTCAATTGCCACCAGGAAATCCACAAGCAGGGTGTGGAGCTAACTATTCTCCTTTCTTCTTTTGTTTCCAGTATGTGGTATTCAAGAGATACACTGCCTCTGGACAGGGAAGTTCCATTTAGCCATCATGGTTAAAACCTATTCTCCATTGATTTGTCCAAGACCCTTTAAAGCCACTTAAGCCAGTGGAAATTGCCATATCTTCAAGGGTAGTCCCATGTAGAATACACTATAGCAATCTAACCAGGAAGTTACCAAAGCATGAATTACTGTGGCTAAGCTACCTGGTCCAGGAATTGATGTAGCTGCCTGTAGCTGGAAATAGGTATTTCATGCTGCTGATGCCACTTAGACATCAGTTGAGAATGCTGGATCAAGGAGCACTCCTAGCTACAAACCTGCTCCTTCAAGGGGAATGCAGTCCCATCTAGAACAGGCCATCTACTCAGTTCCTAGACACAGGAACCACCAACCCACAAAGTACCATCTTATCAGGATTCAGCTCATTTCTCTGTATAGAAAACTGGTCCAGCACTTGCACAGCCTCACCTGCTTCAGGGGACAAGGAGCAGCAGAGTTGGCGTCACCTGCACATTGATGCCAATGTGCCTCCAGTCCCCTTATGATCACTCCCAGTGGCTTCATATAGAAATGAATGAGGATGGAAACTTATGGGATCCCAGTGAATTTCATGAATTAATTACGCATTGTGTGAAGAAGCACCTTATTTTGCCTTTTCTGAATCTATTAAAGAAGGAAAGGAGGGAGGGCATAAGATAAGTGATGAAGAAACAATGACAACATCGACTGCCAATCAACATATCTAATTAGATTATGGGAGAGGGACAGCGCTCCAACTCCATCATTTAGCTGTCCCTTTCTGTCCTTTCCTAGCTCTGTGATATCCATTTGCATCCTGGGGGTGGGATATGATGCTTTTTGACCCAGTGCGAGATAAACAAGACCCAGCACTGAACCAGTCTCTCTCTCCTCCCCCTCCCGCCACGACCACCATTGCCTCATGTGAAGTTGATGCTTTCATTGAGTTGTCCATCACCACGTCAGGATCTCTTTCCTGCTTAGTCGTTGCCAGTTCAGACCCACCAGGGTATCACATAGCATTAGGGTGGCCAAATGCAGAATAGGAGAGGGCTCCTGTCCTTCAACAACTGTGTAGCAGGAGGGATTTCAGTAGCAAGGACAGCAACTTCTGTCGGCTACACCTGCCAAAACTCCCTCTTCTACACAACTATTGAAAGTGCAGGAGCGCCTCCTCCATTGCACCCTGCTTAGTTCAAGCTTGTTGGCTGACTGCTGCGCCATTCATGTGACAATGGCAGCATCCCTCCTTTAAAAGTAGGTGAGGGACAAAATCTGGACAGGAGGGTGGATCCAGAGGCCACTTTGGCAGGTAGGTGGGGCCACTTATATTCCTGGTTTGATTTCAAACCACACAGGCAAAGGTAGCAGAGCTGGCAGATTAAAATCAAAGCATGAAGGCTAATGATACATTTCACTGTGGGGCTTAGCCAGGGGCGCCGACTTATAAAAAATATTGGGGGAGCCCGCGAAAGCTCATGAATAATAAATAAGCTCATGAATATGCAGATAAAGTGGTGCCGCCTCCTCGTGAGCGAATAGGGGAGAGCGTGCTGCCCCTATTAATCAGCTCCGAAGGAAATTGGGTGGAGCTTTGGCTCGGGAGGGAGGGCAGGAGGCATGCAGCCCGACCCTGTGCATTTTGGGCTGGGGGAGGGGCGGCGGTGGCGCTCTGCTGGAGGGGCGCCCGAGATTATTGGGGGGGCAGAGCCCCCCAAACGAATTTTTGAGGGGGCTCGGGCCCCCTCAGGCCCCATGGAGTCAGCACCTATGGGCTTAGCTGATTATCACCCACAGCAAGCCCTCCTTTGGGCAGGGATTGGTTGCACTACAGAATGCCCAGAAACTCAGTCGTGTACCTGGTCCCTACTGGGCTGCCTGTCAGCACTCACCTGCAAAATTAGCACTCCTCCTGAGGCTACTTGTTCTTGACCTCCACCCTAAAGTTCTTACAGCAGTGACAGGGAACATGTGGCACTCCAGAGGCTGTAAGACTGCAGCTTCCATCAGTCCCAGCCAACATGGCCAGTGGTCTGGGATTATGGGAGCTATAGACCAAGGATACACAATCCCCATCCCTGTCTTATATGGTGGCCTCGCTTATGTCTGAAAACTTTCACAGATGTAGGTAGCCAGGAAACCGGAAGGTTAGGAAATGGATTACTGTTGCCTTTGCCTTGTGGATAGATGACGTCTCTCTTCTCCTTGCCCAATGAGGTGGAACTGATGTTGCAGCCCTTGTACTTGTTGTTCAGGAAAGCCTGCACTGTGCAAACAAGGCAAGTGTTACTCCTGTCAGCACAAACTAATTTTGCGTGGCCCAGAGCTTAAAAGATAAACATCTTTCCCCACCCTATGTTGGTTTAGCTTTCAAGGGCTGCAGGCAGGTGTTACCTGCCACCTTGATACATTGGTTACCTGGGTAAGTTCCCAGCCAGGATTAGTCTGGAATGTTCCGCTTTATTCTTTCCACTCCCATAGGCAAGGGGTTAGTATAAATATGAGTCTGCCTTTACTATAATAGTCCATCTATTACAGTCCTGTGACTTTCGGCTCTTTCGTAAACAGAATTTTGGCTTGGGAATTTCGTAGCTGTTCCCATGTCCATGCACATTCAACCCATCTATACTTGCAGTGCTACACAAAACACATAAGACCCTTAGTGAACACCCCTCCCGCTCTCATTTCCATATGTAAACACACACACACACACACACGATCCCCATACCGTTATTTTCTTTCATTGACATCATTGCTTTAATGCTATAAACAAGCCTTTCAGGTCTGCAAGGATGTTAACGACACATTTTGATGGTATCAGGGTGCGTGCCTTAAATGGTTGGCCAGATGCAGGTGCTAGCTAGGCTGAACTACGGTCACCTTTTCTGTCCAGTCTGGGCCGCCATTTTTTCCTGGCCCAGTAGATGGTTCATAGCAGGGGTGGGGGTCTTTTTTCAGCCCGAGGGCCCCATTTCCTTCTGGGCAAAACCTTCTGGGGGCCACATGCCAGTCATAGAAGGGCCAGATGCAGAAATGGGCAGAGCAACAAATGTAAATTTTACCTTTGTCCAATAGGGTAGTTTCTGAACACATTCAGTCAAGCAAGAGGTGCAGTGAAGAGTCCAAGAACATATTCCTGTCAGACAAAAACACTCAGAGTGCAATGCAAGGTCAGCGAGGGATGTGGCCTCGGAAGAGAGGTGGTGGCTGGGGTGAGTTCAGAGGGCAAATAGCAAGGCCAGTCATGAGGTTCCCCAGTCCTGGTCCCTGTATACCTCATGGCCCATTTATGAAGCCCCAATAAAAGGGTCTGTGTTTTATTTTCATTTTATGTGCAGCACCTAGTTTTTGCATCATTGGTATTATTGAGGACGATCAGTCTGATGCTACAGGGCATATTGTTCCCTGGCTGGATACTGATACTGGGAGTGATGTCTATGTGCAGTTCAGCTAAACTTAATAACACCATGAGATTGAGGCTGTGTCAGAATTGTCATTGAAACCTACCAAGTACTCCCTTCACCCCTTCATTGAGTGTAGGGTGGCAACGTGTTGGGCCCGGAAGCTTTTATGTGAAAAGAAAAGCTCCAATAAGTAATCCAATAAAAATAGGAAGTGACTCAGCCCAATTATGATCTTGCTAGGAGCAGCAGATCATATGTTGCATACACACCATACTTTTAAAACACATTCCCTCCTCCCCCCGAAAATTCTGGGAACTATAGCTCAGTCAGAGATAAACTGCAATTCTCCCAGGATTATTTGGGGAGGGGGTGAGAAAAGATGAATTAAATGTATGGTTTGCATGCAGCCTCAGCCAGAATTTGCTAGCAAATACGATGCCAAGTAGACAATTCCTCTCTTTTTTATCCTCCCCCCAAAAAAACAATACAAAAATATAACAAAACTCTCACATAGTTTCGTGTGGAAAAAAAATATAAATGAAACTCCAGTCCAAGAAAAAATCTTTACAAAGAAAGAACAGTTGTTACTATGCAACCCACAGATCTGAAAATACTTTTTGGACTGTTCTGTTATATTCAGTTCTATTTGTAAAAGCAATAAATCTCAACTAGTCAGCAGCAAACATGTATTTCCATTTCTTCCCTTTGGCCACGCATAACTTTTGTGTAAGTTTCTCAATAAGGGCAATTTCCCAGACCTCGTTACGCCACCTAGCCAAGCTAATACCCTTTAGATCCTTCCAGAACCTGATAATAATAGCTCTTGCCACTACAAGAAAATATCCAATTAAATTCTTATTTTGTCATTCCAGATTTTCTCCCATGAACAAATTTAGTAATGCTAGCTCCAGGGTTTCCTTGAGTTGTTGCCCTGTTATGTTCAGGATTTCTTGTGTGTGTGGTGGGCGGGGCGGTCCCAAAATTTAATAACTTTACCACACTTCCATCAGGCCATTCCTTTGTAATGGTGTAGGGGTATAGATAATAAGATTGCCAGTTCCTGATCCAAACAGAGCTCCTTGTGGTTATGATGTCCTTTTCCTGTCTTTTCTGGGCTGGGCTGGGCTAGAGAGTACTTCAGTGGGTGAGGTAACTGTGGGATAACCAGCCTCATAGAACCAACATGCTTAAGTCTAATTGATGCATGAAGGGGTTAACACCATAGAGTAAGCTGTCCTGCCAGGCTTAGCTAAGTCACTCCCCTCACCTTGGGAGGAAGGTTATCAAGCCTATTGTTCCCCTTCAGTAAGCTTGTTGTTCTTGGTTAGTTGCATGGCTCTCACAAGCCGTTCATAAGTTCCTATACCAATAATGTAGGAACTTTCACTACTTTGTAACCGCTACGTTTTACTGCCTGTGCAACCTATTCTGAAGCACATGAATCTGACCTTTGGAGAGTTTGTAAATCAAACCTTTTGTAAGGCTTCTACATTAACCCTTGTTTTAACTTACCTCACGTGTGGTATTTTTCTATGCTGGGGGAGAGGGAAGCTCTGGAAGGAACTTTATCTTGATGCATATTTTGTGATTTTAAATCTCTGCTGGGGTTCTCTCATCAATGAGTACTTACCCCAAACCTGGATCTTGGCATCCAGGGAATTTTCCTTTCTATATCATTTTTCTTTTAAACCAACAGTAACTCGGATCACAGCACTGCAATGATGAAAAGTTCTGTAGTTCCCTACCACACCACTTAAAGACAAATGAGGTTCATTCCAAAGTGGAATCCCAGCCATGATAAAAAATATGGGGGGGGGGGGAGTTCCATATTGGCTATGGTGCGAAATATGCTTGAATTGTATTTTCTTAGCCAACTCTCACTCTGTCTTAGCTGAACACATCCACAGCTTGTTTGATTTACCATAGAATGAGACATTAGAACTTCTATACTATCCAATTTCCTATTTCTGATCCAAAATAATCTCCTTTATGAGTCTTCAAAGCCGTGTGATAGGGAACTACAGCTTTTTTCATCATGGCAGAGTGCTTTCTTGGCTGAGTCGCAGAAGTCTTCCTGCCTGCCTTGCAGACTTTCCCCCACCTGCCTTGGGAGAGTGGGGCCCTGACTGACTCCAGCTGGGGGGGGTATTGGGGTTATTGATATTAATTCTTTGTGTCTTCATTTTAGATTTTTCTCATGATTTATGTGGAATTAGTTCAATTTGGTTGTGAAATTTTTGATATGTTATTGTTTATGGCTACTTATAATTATGTAATTTTTTGTACGTTGCAAGCCACCTTGACCATGGTTCTAACTTTGGAAAGGCGGCTTGCAAATGCATGGATGGATGGATGGATGGATGGATAGATGGATGATTTTCTGTAGATCTGGATGATGTTTTAGTAGATTCCACGTCTGCTTGTTTTCTGCTGCTAGGCCAGACACTCTGTATGTTAAATCAGCTGTTCCTATTTATGATTATATATGTCTGACGCTCCATTTTTTCATCTGAAATATAATTGAAATGCTGGTGTTGGTTTCTAGATCCCAACTGAATATGAAGCTACTAGTGCTACCTGCCCTGGGAACATTTCCTGTATAAAGGGGTGATGTGATTTTCCTTGAGCAGCTGTGACTGAATGTCACTTTGAGATCCCAGCATGGGAGGTGTGCCATCATCGTGCGTCCATGATGGGGCCAGGAGCAGGCTAGCATCTAGGGCAGCCCTAGAGTCTGCTTGTATCCGTGTCTCTTAAACACAGCACAAGTCGTCTTGTTCCACAACGCAGGCTGATGCAGAAGTTAGCAATTAACTAAAGGAATTTCTGAGGAGGAGGGGAGTGCAGGATGGCTCTGAGGGGCAGCACAAGACTCTTTAGACTTTGCTCCTATCCCGTGTATAAAGGACAGCTTGTGTTTCCCCAGCCACTTTGCCTTCGATGGAAGCCTGGATGTAGGGAGTGACCTTGAGCCCTGGGTGGCCTACCTGAAGCAGGTAAGGGAACAAGTAGGGACAAGAGTCTAGGGAAGCACTAAGGGACCGAGGCTGAGGCAACCTGGGACAACCAGCCAACCAAGAAGGGCACCTTCACCAGGCATGGTGAATCCAAGCCACTCTAAAACAGGCTCTTGGCCCTCTGATACACTGAAACCCAAAATGTCTCATAGGATGACCAGCCCAATGCCAGGCAGGACCTCACTAGTTATATCCATACCAGGCTGAACCCATCTGACCTTTTGGATAGTGTGGTTTCTCTCTCAAACTGCTGAAACCTCAGGTAGGGACTCTTTTCTGTTAGTCCAAGTTTTTTAGCCTTGAAAGTAATACGGAACTAGCCTGAAGCAAATGCTATGCAAATGATTGCAAGAGTATTCTGTGCCCCTGGGGGGGGGACCTATTTGATCAAGAGCCATGCCTTCTTGCTGCATGTGGGTGAAGCAGCTGGCACTTACTTGCAAGCAAGACCCTTGTTTATGACCTATGTCGGTTCAGATTGGCAGGCAATGATGTTACCTTATGGAAGAGAGAGTCCAGTCCAATGCCGCCGACCTACAGGAGGAGGAAGGGTCTTGCGGGCACCACCGTATTCCTACTGCCCCAGCCCCCAAGGTACTTCGCACGGGTGCCGACTCCTGCACATGATTGTTCATCATACAGCACACTTCTTATTCACTCTCTTATTCGCTCTGCCTTCTTCTCGTCTTCCCTCTCTCTTCTGGAAGTACTAGGGGTTTGCTTGTTTTCTGTACAGTTAGCTCTCAAATAGAGCTGTGTCTAGTCTACTGATTGCTAAAACAAAAGGACTCCAGGCAGAAGCCACAGCAGGTGCAAGGACGACAGCAGCTCACCTGTGGGAAGGGATAAATATGGTACTTCCACAACCTCGTGTCCTCCAGATATTTATTAGACTCCAACTCCCAACCACCCCGATCAACATGGCCAGTGGTCAGGGGTAATGAGAGTTACAATCCTACAAAATCTGGAGGACACTAGGATAGTCTGTTACTTTGGGTATTGCATTTTCCTGGGGAGGTATTGTGGCTCTTAAATATGGCACTGAAGATGGCCTTGGGGGGGGGGAATGCTGGCCTATCATATGATGGTGCAGCAGGATTTCTTTCTGCTGGATCCTTTTTCATTGCATTAGTTCCAAGGATTGTCTCCAGAGATGCTACTAGTTTCTCTGTGAACTGCTTTACTCACAACAGGGTATTCTGACCTGGGACACAAGTTAGGTAGTAATCCACATCTTTCTCCATAGCTCTACAGAGGATCCCTGACCCTAGAGCATATCTGTTCCCCACAGTCAGTACTGTGAGTCATCTGGACCATGAGTACCTTTGCCCAGGTTCTCCTGGGAAGTTGTCTGAAACCATGGAGAAGTATGAACTGGACACTCATTCCTCCAAGCCATGGAAGAGCCCCCACGCAGGCTTGGACGAAGGGCAGAAACCAGGTAAGGGCCCTGCTAAACATAAGCAGCTGTACTGAAGCTCCCTCCATTATTCAGTCTGTTTATTTATTATTGCAAGTAGGGAACATGGCCCCCCTCCAGATGTTGTCAAACTACAACTCCCTATATTTGCAAAAATAATTAAAAAACCCCAAAACATCTCACATCACCTGTGATTGTTGGCCATCATTTTTCTTATTATTATTATTTTGAATTGAATTTAGATACTGCCATAGACCTGGAGGTCTCAGGGCGGTTCATCTTGGTTGAGGCTGTTGGGATTCAGAGTACAACACCAGCTTGGAGGGCCAAGGGATTCCCACCCTTGTTTTAAATATGTATGCCCAATTTTAAAAACAACCTTTTTCCCAAAGCAGTTTACAAGGAGTAAAACTGATTAAAAATAAAGAAGACAAATACAAAATGTATTCTGTATAATGTTACATCCTGTTAACATTAAAACCAAAGAAGACAGCATAAAGGGGGTAGAAATTAAGAGGAAGCGTGGCAGACCTCCCCAGGCAGTGTATTCCGCCACTGCGATGCCACCATTACTAAGACCCTATGAGTATCTGCATATCTCATAACCTGGGTGAGTTCACATAGGCAGAGGCGGTCCAAAAGCTGTCCCTGCCCTTTTATCTACCTGGAGGGCATGCTCCAGCAGGGCACATCTGAGAAATAGTACAAAAGAGGAGAGCTAGCCAAGTTGCCAAAGGGCACTGAGATGCAAAGTCAGGATTGCGAAAGTCACAACTTCTCCATGTACAGTGGTACCTCAGGTTACAGACGCTTCAGGTTACAGACTCCGCTAACCCAGAAATAGTAACTCGGGTTAAAAACTTTGCTTCAGGATGAGAACAGAAATCATGCTCTGGTGGCGCGGCGGCAGCGGGAGGCCCCATTAGCTAAAGTGGTGCTTCAAGTTAAGAACAGTTTCAGGTTAAGAACAGACCACCGGAACGAATTAAGTTCTTAACCTGAGGTACCACTGTATCTTTCTAAGAAGGTATCAACTAGATCAGGGGTAGCAAACATAGTACCCTCCAAATATTGTTGGACTCCAGCTCTCATCATCCCCAGCCATCACAGGTGATGGGAACTGAAGTCCAGCAACATCCAGAGGTCACCATGTTAACTTCTGAACTAGCTCAAGGGTAGCTATCAAATTCCATCATGGGGAACCTCTCTAAATCCAGAAGGTGGTAGTGAAGGTGGGGTGGAGGGGAGAGGTTTGTTTTCCTAGGGAGAAATTAAGGGCCTCGTCAAACAATGTTCTGTTATTCAACGAATATATTCTGATTTATTGGGCGGGATCCAGAGCTCTTCCTTCAAGCTAGTATTGTTGCAGTGTGATATGACGTTATCCTGAGATTCAAGCAGAATTGTTCTGCGTAGGGGTCGCCCGTCCCCACAGCTACAGTCTCTGTATGCTAGGGTTGCCATATATTGAAGAGCAAAAAAGAGCCGCTGCCAGCTCAAATCGTGGAGAGAGGTGCACAGGGCTGCTGCTGCGCCCACACACCTCTTTCTCTGGCTCAGGCTGGCAGTGGCCACAGATTGCAGAGCAGCCCAAGCCTAAGCTGCTGCCAGCCCAAGCGGAGGCAGGACCCCAGCTCTGAGCTGATCTTTGCTGCTATGCCCTCGCTCTACTGTGGCACTTTGACTTCCAGGGCACAGTGCCTTCCCGAGCATGCACATGCCCCTCCAACCCCCAAATACCCTCCCAAACTCAGACATTTCCTTTAAAATGTAAACATCTGCCCAGATGGGCTTGTTGCCCCCCCCAAAAAGAGGACATGTCCTGGTTTTCCTGTATGTATGGCAACCCTACTGTAGGCTAATGGCACTGCTGTATGTAAAGTGTTTTTAGCTGTTGCACAAATAACATGGGTTTCTGTTGAATGCTGCCTATAACATCATTGGCAACAACTCTTTCCGCCCATGCCTCTGCCATTCTATAACCTTAAAAGTGCTTTAGATGCTGCGTCCTCCTCCACAATGCAAATCCAGCATGAGAGTACTTATGTAGAACACACATTATAGACAATCACCAGCATGGCTTCCCTTCGGCAATGCCTTGCTATTTTGTCATTGATTGAATTTTAATTATTCCTTTTGCTACAAATGTTCAAAGGCATTCTTTTTTGCTGCACGTATGCAGTGTAAGTGAACCCATCTTACGAGCACAGATAATTGCCCAGCTGCCTTTGCAAAGTCCATTGTTGCTAAACCCACAATGTTTAAGAAGTCTGTGAAAAGGGAATGAGGGCTGCTGCGTGCGTTCAAGTAAGGGTGCTGGCAAAACTGAATGTCCCTGCTTAAATGCTTGTGTGCAGGATTGAGGGGGAATGAGTTCCATGTGCTTTGATCCTGTGAGCTACTGCTGCAGCTCCCTTGCCCTGCTCAAGATACCAGAAATTGACCTTGGGGCAAGGGCAGTGACTTCTGCTCCCTAGCTTCACTAGATGTTCACAAAAACATTTGCTTTCAGGGTGAGCTGCAGGATGCTTGTGCATTCACAAAGGGAACTTTGTGAACCCCTCCAGATAAGCCACAGCCACATTCCTCTTTGCTTCTCCATGATCTTTCACTTAGTCTTCATTGCCTGGTCAGAATATAGGAATATGGGAAACTTCCTTATACCAGATCAGACTGTTTCTCTGTTTAGCCTAGTATTCCAGGTATCTTCAACTTTTCAGATCCAGGACCCACTTTTAGCCCAAACAAGAATTTGCATGGTGCTAGTGCTCCTGTTGTGACTCATCTTGTACTAGTGAGTCCTGATCCACCACTTGAATTCCACTGGACTCTACTCTTACCAGCGATGGCTTTCAAAGAGTCTCAGGCAGATGTTTTGCACAGCACCTGCATCACTTGACATCACCACCTTGCTGATGCTAAGCAGATCTAGGGTTGGTTAGTACCTAGAGATGTGACTGCCTGGGAGCCACCTTGGGTGGCATGTACATCCCCTCAGGCGCCATGATGGAAGAAAGGTGGAATATAAACGTTGGACATGAAGAAGAAGACAACAATGAAGAAGACAACGCACCTTGTACAGCAGGGATGGATAAGTTGTGTCCTCTCCCATGCCTTGGACTACAACACCCATCATCCCTGACCACTGGCCATGCTGACTGATGAGAACTGGAGTCCTATAATATCTGCAGGTCTCTCCATCTCTGGCGTGCGCTATTGCTGTTTTGCAGGAGATTACTGGTTTGGTTGCTTCCACACTAGCTTTCTCCAGCATTGCTGTCCGGTAACTCAGTTTTTATGAAGTATCCAGATGATGAAATTGTCAGCTCATTGCATTCCAGTGTTTATCACTTGATTTGTTTTTGCTGCTTTTATTATTATTATTAAGCATCAGCCTGTCCAGAGCTTTTCGGGGATACCTTTAACTGAGCACTTCCTGTTGAAAGGCTCAGCATGAATTATTAATTCCAGGTGTACCCGGTAAAACTCTCAGCAATGAATATCCTTCTTTTTTTTGGCTTGCTTATCTTAATTGCCCCAATACTACCCTACATTCCTGAGTTGGAGGGCACGATAAAGGCTTAAATTATTAATACCTTTTTGAATTTAAATTTTCTGTTGTGAAATAGTGCTATTTCCCTAAAAAAATAATGGCGAAATCAGTAATCAAAGCCTCCCGCACTAGTCCCCAGGTATAGAAACTGATATTGAGGCAATTAAGAGAAGCTATTCAAGGGGCAGTCAACAAAGTATTTGTTGCTAGTCCACACCACTAGCAATAAAATGGGCTGACTCTACACAAGCAGGAAACTTTTAATTAACAGTGGTGGCAATCTCTGCTGAACGGGAATTAGCTGTGAGTAAACATTATAAGAAGGTCTCTTGGCCATAAGATACGGCACCGATGAGTAATATTGAGCTGTAATAAGTGCTTGTGCGCACCTCCCTTTTAATTTCCCTTGTAGTGAAGTGCAGAAAAGCAATGCTTCAACAGCACTCAAGAGCCCAAGTGTGGTAGCCACCATTATGCTTTGAGTTTCAAGCAACAGGCAGAAAAAAAGAAGTCTTGTTTACATCCTTTTTCAGTAAATGGGTTGCATCTTGGATTCTGTGTGTTCATCCTGACCACAGGCCCTTGTCTTTAACAGACGAAGCTTCAAAGAGGAGGCCCTCCCATTTACGTATCAGCAGAACAGACTGCAGTCATCACCTCAGTCATACCAGAGCAAGGTGCAATGGGAGGGAGGTGTGGCAAGTTGCTATGGAGACCATGCCGCGTCTTCCTGTCAGAGAGAGGGCCCAGGTGTCATGTGACATGGAAGCAGCACTCCTGCCATGTCTGCCAGGGGCCTTTGTGAGGAGAGGACGGGGAGGAGACCGCCAAGGAGCCCTCCCTGGTGGCTCCTGACATGGGAAATAACGTGCGGACCAGCAGCACAGGAGGAGGGTGCTGTAAACAGGTTCTGTTCTGGAGCTGAGGCCTTGGGCCAGGGGGAGAGCCACATCCATGGGCAGACACAGGGAACCTGTGGCCATCCAGAGACAGTTGGACTACAGTTCCACCTATTCCCTGACTATGGGTCTTGCTGGCTGGGGCTGATGGGAGGTTCCCAATATCAGGAGGGCCTCAGGTTCCCCAGCCCTACCCTTGGGCAAGAGGGCAGTGACCACTTCTGGTGGGCTAGGCATACTATGCTACTTGGGCAAAATTGTTACCTGTAATAATAATTTTATTATTTGTAATCCACCCATCTGGCTGGGTTGCCCCAGCCACTCTGTACCAGGTTCTGCAGGATTAGGGTGACCATAAACCATAGCCCAAAGATACAACTGTGTTCACAGAGGCTTAATTTTCTTCAAGGAACAGCCTAAGGCTACCACCCCAAATAAGCCCCTTCCCCCAGAAAGTTGTGATACCAAGGGACCAGTGACTCACCCATCCTTGATTTCTGGCCCTTCTACCATCAGTTCCAGGACTGCAGAAGCAGAAATAATGATAGGCCCAGAGCTCATTTGGAAGCCTAAGGCCTCGCTTCCCTCAAGGCTTGGGTAGAGGAGGAGACAAGGACTAGTCACTAGCACATGCTCTGGATCAAGGTGGTGGAAGAAGGTGGGGCAGCTGGGGTCCCAGTCTCTGAATTGCTTGTGCAGCAGCTTCTCGCCCAGCTTTGCTGACCCAGCCCTGCATTTGATGTCTCTTCTAGCTCCTTCCCAGCTTTAGCCATCAAATATTTTAGAACATAAGTAGAGGAGTGTCATCCCGCCTCCCATCCTCCCATTTTGTATCTAGCTCAGCCATCTTGTGCCTTGGTATACTGTGCTGGTACTGGCTGAATACCTGGCATAAGTTTCATCCACAGCTGCTGGTGAAATTATCATTACTTACATGGCCAGTTTAAAGTATGATTCTAGGGCAAGGATGGAGAACTTGTGGTCCTCCGAGATGTTGCTGGATTTCAATTCCCACCAGCCCCATCTGGCATTGCCAATAGTCAGGGATGGTGGGAGCAACCTTTGAAGAGCCATAGGTTCCCTACCCTGTTTCTAGGAACTAGCCCAGTTCCCTCCTTTTCCCCAAGACTTCAGCTTCCCTTATAATAGCATGTTATTTATCTTGCTGTTGCACTTTGCTTGGGAGCTCATTGGCTATTTAGCTTTTATTCACTATATAATTAGAAATATGGGCACAACTTGATTTTTTTGTCTTCTAGTATCAATTGAAGTGAGACTGAGCTATGCTTGTGCAAGAACAAAAAATAGCACAGAATATCTGAGAAACTCCCCAGATACAAACAAAGCAGTGGGGGACATTTTCACAATCACAGACTGTTCCTCCATGTACTGTATGTTAAGTCCTAAGCTTTTTTCCTCAGCCAGTATGACCAAACTGCCAACTGCTTATGTGTGTGAACTTTCATTTCAGATTATAAAATCTGTGGGTCGTTCTAACCTGCTAGATAACACAGTGTGTGCAATGAGTCAATACTTTAATGTTGACTATTACATCTTTTAAGACAGTGGTGGGATTCTGTGGCCTTCTAAATGCTGTTGGACTCTCAACTCTTATCAGCCCCAAACAGCACGGCTAATAGTAGCAGGGATTATGGGAGTTGTAGTCAAACAACATCTGGATGGCCACAACTTCTCCATCCCTGTTTCAAGAAAGCAATCTTAATTCGGAGCATGTTCCACTGAAGTCAGTGAGACACTTCTGAGTAAACTGGTGTACAATAGGGTTGCATATTATAGGATGCAGCTGAGGAAATAAATAAGTTCAACTAGCTACCGTTATCTTAATCAAGCCAATAAGGACTTTCACCATCACCCTTAACTCTGGCCTAACAAATATTCTAACATTCACCATTAAACCCAAAATAAACAGAAGATGTGAGCATTTGTAAAAGTCAAAACCAGGGTCAGAATGCCTGAAGGGTATTGTGTGCAAAGCCGTAGATACAACTTCATCATGAATCAGTAATGACTTCCTGCTTGTTAGACTTGATGTGAGACATCAAGGCTGTGTAACAGTGACAACGACACACAATCTGTTTCCAGCTGATAAATATTGAGAGAGAACATTTCCCACAGAGAAGTCTCCCTTGAGAGAAACAGCTGAGGCATAGGATTGTGCAAACTAGCTCAAACCTTTGCTGACCCCCATCTCTCTCACACTGCCCTTCGGTCAGAGTTAAGGTGCTCATGTTGTGTTAGGACGCACTTCCTTTGCATTGTTCTCAGTTGCCCATGCTGGCTGCGTGGGTGCCTGAAGGATTGCAGTTCCCACTTCTGTCCATTTCCCTGCTGCGAAGCACTCAGCATTTATAGAAAGATGATTGGCAGGTTCCTTACTGTTACTAAGCAACCCACACTGGAGTTGAAATGAAATGGGTTTGTTTTTAGAACTGGAATGCCAGTCTGACTAAATGATGCCTCTCCTCCACCTCCCTCTTAGTGCAGATTGGGGCACAAGATGACCTGGTGGTCATTTTGTGCTTTTGCTTTGTACCTTTCCTCGTTATTTTTTTGTATTCTGGTTACAAGGACTGAAAAAAAATCTCCCTGCAGAGATTCAGGGCTCATCCAGACTTCCTGTTGCGCCATGTTTTCCAGGCTCAGGTCCGGAATTTAAATCTCCATGTCCACGTGTTTGGCTTTTCTTTCCCCCTCGACACTTTCCCTGGGAAAACTCACATTTTACCGGTGAATCAGAGCAATTGGCAATCCTCAGTGGAAGCTCAAGTCTCACCCACACTTCTGTTTATCTTGTGCCTAGAAAGCATGTGTCCGAGCGTGTTTCCTGTGCTCTTCTCCTTTCCAAGAAAAAACTCACTCTTTAGCAATATATCAGAACAAATGGCAATCCGGGGAATACCTGAATTGCCCTTTGCTCTGATGGAGTGCTAAAGAGTGGTTTCCCCCCAGGCGAAAGCAGCTGGACAGGAGGAAGTGTGGAGAAGCCCTAAGTGTGGGGAAACAAGGGAATAATTGGTGGGTGCAGGGGACTTGAGAGGCTTCAATTGACCAAGATAATCTCTAACCTAATGTCTATTGTTCCATTGCAGCGCTTGGAAGATGGGCAAGGACCAAATCCACCCTCATCTCCATTCTCAAGGTGCCTCTGATGTTTGGCTTTTTGTACCTGTTTGTGTGCTCCCTTGATCTGCTGAGCTCTGCTTTCCAGTTGGCAGGAGGTGAGGGTCACAATGTATGCCTGTCTCCCCTTCCTCCCTTCCTTTCTCTATAGGGTCCATGGGAATGAAGCTGCTTGATCCCCTTCCCTTTGGTCTTATTGCTTCCACTTCCTGCCTTTCTCTGGAACTGGAGTAGGTCCTGCTGAGTCCAGGCTATTGCAAAAGAGCCTGAGGTCAACAGCATGGAGAGGGAGAACTGTTTTCTCATTGCTCCCATGGCTAAAGATTGCCAATTCTGGACCCCTTCACCCAGATGTGCTTTTCCTGATGGGGAGTCCAGAATCCTCAGAATCTCTTTCAAAAACAAGCCATTTTGTTTGGAACATTTATTTAGTTTTCTAGCGCAACTAGAAAATGACTCATCCAAATAGGAAGCATTTCTGGTTTGCTTTGTCTTGCTGCTTTACAAGCTGCATTTAAATTGTGATAGGTACATCTGCTACATTTTGTAAGTGGCTCAAGGAAAATTCTGTCTTGCTTTGTAGGCCCTACTTGTCAATGTTAGTATTTCATGCCTCCGATGCTGCAGATGTGATTGGTGTAATTCACATGCCTGTCTGGGAAGAGTGTGGGAACGGAAGACAGTCTTATTTCTTCTGCTATGTGTACTGTTACACTGTACTTTTGCTTTTGTTCTGTCTGTTCCCTCGGAGCTGGAAAGCATGCAATGATTCTTTTGTTGGTATGTAGCATGTAAATAAATTCATAGATTAGCTCTACAATGTCTCGTTCTTCTTGCTGTGTTACGCCAGAAGATTAGTGTGCATATATCAGTTGATGTATGTCGCTGAAGCGCACTGGAGAAGAAGGGGAATGCCTTTTCCAGAGCTGCGCATACTGTAGGAACGCTCGGAGTTCGGGGGCTACAGGGGCACCCCAGGGTTTTTTTTCCAACAGTCAACCCCACCTCTCAGTCCTGAAATGTATTGTCATGCCACTTTGTGTTCTCAGTTCAGCGTCTATCAGGGGCAGCGCAATATCTCATTATCCTTGTACTGCATTCTCTTATTCTTTGGCGATCGCTTGTAGCCAAGTAAGATTGTCTTCCATGAATATGGTCTTAACAAGTGTGTCCATAGGTGACTGAGGAGGCCAATTCTGAATCTGCACATCCTTCCACAGTGGGGACATAGGTTTTCAGGCAGGAGTTGATCAAAGTGAGAGTGTGCCAAATGTGCCTTCCTCTTAGCATATTTCTCCCTTTCAGCCTGAGTAGCTGCTTCTTCAAAGTCCATGACACCTTTGGTAGAGGCTATTCTCCAATTGGAGTGCTCGCAGGCCAGTGTTTCCCAGTTGTCAGTGTTTATACTACATTTTTTTAGATTTGCCTTGAGAGCGTCTTTAAACCTCTTGTGTTGTTCACTGGCATTACACTTTTCATTCCTAAGTTGGGAATAGAGTAGCTGCTTTGAAAGACGATAATCAGGCAACCAAACAACATGACCAGTCCAACGAATGTTGAAGAATCATTGCTTTGACATTGGTGATCTTTGCTTCTTCCAATACACTGACATTAATTTGCCTGTCTTACCAAGTGACAGTAATTTTTTTTTGGAGACACCTGAATCCCAAAATAGTTTTAGACCTTCTATATTGCATTGTAGCACATTTCATGGTTATGGAGTTAGTGATATTTCAAAATGTGCTCGCAGCAGAATGCTAGAGGCTCAGAACCCCAAAAACATATTGCAAGAGGCCTCCAGTGACCAAGCATGGTTTTTGTTCTCTGCACAGCTCCTGCTTGTGCCTCCCATATCTCTACTTCTTCCTGATTTTTGGGTCCTGTTATCCCTTGTTCTTGATCAATTTGCATTTCACAGGAGAGGCCCTCTGTCTCTTGAGAAGGGTTATCTTGCTTGGCCTTCTAATAAAGTCACTTAGGTTTCCTTCTATATCAGGGATCTGCTACCAAATACTACTGGATAGCATCATATTCTCCTTTCCACTACCTCATTTCACTGGCTTTCTATAGTTGGCTCCTTTGTACTTGCCTTCCCATCTATGCTGTTGGCAGGGCTGGGCATGGGGGAGTAGAAATCTGGTTTTGAATCAGGTTACATTTGTATCCCATTCAGTTGCAGGGAGGGAGACCCATGTGGACTCACAGGGTGGAAGGCTGGGTGACCAACAGTAGGTGGAGCCTAAGCCAACGACTGGTGGAGCCAACTAATTCTACTTTTCCTCCTCCTCCTCCTCCTCCTCCTCCTCCTCCCTGCTGAATTATGCAAGGGCAACACTGGGACAAAGGAGGAGGAAGCTGACAGCCAAGGCCACCCCTTGGCTGGATGTAATCAAGAAGGCAAGCAGGCGGGGGCTGGCTGAGGGGCAGACTTAAGTTGGTGGGGCACTGCTTGCCTGGGTGGAAAATGGAGAAAGATGTGTGGCTCTGACTTTTGTATGGCTGCTATGTAGCCTACTGTATAAAGTCAAGAGTCACACCCAGTGCTCTACCCACTTTGGCCTCTGGCCCCACCAACCACTGGCGTGTGGCCTCTGGAAGGTCCCCCACAAGGGAATGTGGCCCTTGGTCTGCAAAAGGTTCCCATTCATGGTCAATCTAGAGAAGCATGAACAACCTTCCACTTACATGTTTCCTTCCTTAGTGAAAAGCAGCTAAAGTTGGGAGTGGAAGAATGCCGGGGAAGAGGGGCTTGCTTAAGGATTTCAATTCCAGCCAGCTTGTGGCTGCTAGAAATCCCTTCCCCAATTTGTGAGCAAATGTGGAAACATTTGGGTCTTACCAAGTGCTCACACAGAGACTTCTGTCTTCTGCCCCATAGGTAAAGTAGCCGGGGACATTATCAACGACAACGCCATCCTCTCCAACCCAGTGGCAGGGCTTGTGGTGGGAATCCTGGTCACTGTCCTGGTTCAGAGCTCCAGCACCTCCAGCTCCATCATCGTCAGCATGGTCTCCTCGGGGCGTGAGTCATTCTCGCAAATATCAATGTAGAAGGGAGGGGATGTTTCTGGAGGTGTGGCTTCATGTGGGTGCAGGAGAAATTAGGTTGCATGCTCCCCGCTACTCCGTTCCCTCATTTGATTCTTGTATGTCTACTGGCATCACTGTAGCCATCAATTTGCCTTGGCAGCATTTTCATACTTTGCTGTTATCACAAGGTATCTTTGAATTTGGCTGGGAGTGGGAGACGGATGAAATCTGAGTGGGATGTGTGCAGGGCTGAGGAGGAAGGGAGAAGAAGACACCACGGGTTGGGGAACCAAAGAGAGGTTGTTTGCTTGAAACCTCACTCTATTTCTGGTAACCCAGATGGGGTACGGAGTCAGAGTACCCAGAAGGCACTGTCCTTGCCCTTTCCTTCCTAGTGCTGGAGGTACGTTCCGCCATCCCTATCATTATGGGTTCCAACATTGGCACTTCAGTCACCAACACCATTGTGGCACTGATGCAGTCCGGTGACAGAGATGAATTTAAGAGGTGAGTGTTGTGGTGGGCATGTGACAGGAGCAACCAGTGGGGCTGTTGAAAAGTGGAGATTGGTGTGGACTGCATCTATGGGATATTTTAGAGAGAAAGCCAGTTGTAGTGCAGCTGACAGAGATGGGTGAAGACCAGGAATTAGGAGGGGATCAGAGGCGCTTGGAAACTTTACGGTGACTGAAGCTCCTGAGGCCCATAGGAACTGACTGGGGCAGTGAGGAACAAGACCATCTTAACAAGGGAGTAACCGTACCTTCAACTGACTGGGTAGGCCGAGTAGACAGACAAAGATCTGGAGTGGATGGGTGGATTGGAGAGAGATTTGGCCATGCAGAGGGAAATTGTTTGGCAACGCAATGGTAACATGAAGTATCTGATATTTGGACCATTGCCCAGTTGAGACCATCCCCATCATTCTCATCCCCGCACTGCTACAGTTCACATCAATGATGGCTTCTCTACTGCCTTTCAGAGCCTTTGCAGGGGCCACCTTACATGACTGCTTCAACTGGTTGTCAGTGCTGGTTTTGCTGCCTCTTGAAGTGGCCAGTGGCTATCTGCACTACCTCACCACGGTGACTGTGGCAACTCTCAACTTCCCCAGTGGACAGGACGCTCCAGAGCTTCTGAAAGTAATCACAAAGCCCTTCACTAGCCTTATTATCCAGGTGTGTGTTGTTGGCAAGTCGTGCGTGGTCTCTTTGGGCTTTGTCATAAGGGAAATAGCCACCTCCCCATGCTTGGGACCCTGGCCATGTCCTTATCCTCCATTCTACCTTCCAGTTCTCTCTCTAGGTGGTGAGTGTCAGGAGCCTAGCCTTTGTCTACATCTAAGGACTCTGGATCTGTTGGTCTCTGTGAAGTTCATACCTTCAATAAATTGCGGGGCTACTGAAAGATAATTATTTGGCTACTGGTAAAGGGTCAATGTCCAAGATGCTGTAAAGCAAAGTAGGAAAAGGGATTTGGTAGCCAATAGTTGAGGGGGAAATGGGGACCCAAGCAAGTCCTGCTTTACTCACTTCAGGTCACAACTCATGCAATGGGAGAAATGTTATTCTCTTATGGTACAAGAGATTGTGATGGGGACAGCCTTGGCAGGGGAAAGCCCAGGCAGGTGTAGCAGTCAGTTCCCTAAGAACCCAGCTCAATTCCATAGCTTCAAGCTGATATAAAAATTGCTAGTCTGTTTGTCCAGGATTTCTAAAGAGAACATAAATTTCCAGACACTCTATGCCAGGGGTCTGCTTCTCCTTCTCTTCCTTTTATGGGAAACTTTGGGCTCTCTGTCTCCCATCCCTGACAGCATTTCCATTATCTTCCCCCTTGTTCCCACAGCTGGATAAGTCAGTGATCACCGGCATTGCTACAGGTGATGAGAGTTTGCAAAACAAGAGTCTGATCAAGGTGTGGTGTAAAGCATCAGCTCCACAGGTGAGAGTTCAGGGTGTGTGTGGCCGGGGTGATGCGATGGGAGGGCTAGAAGCAGTAGGGGCTGAGTATCAGAATGTGCTGATGGTCCTGGCAGAAGACTTCAAGTCAACGACTCAACATTTAACTGCACAGTCCAGAAATTGATCAATGAGACACCTTTGGGAATTTTGGAGAACGGAGTGTGAACAATTTCCATTTCTGTGCAGGGTTGGAAAGCAAGGTTGCACAGATCCTAGGGCACAATTGTGCTTTTTGGAGACAACAAAGCAGGAATGTTTGGGTGTGAGAGATGACATTGACCCGGTTCGCAGATCCCATTAAACCACCATTAAAATTAAGCCATGGTTTAATGTGCTGGTTCACAGTATTGAAATCACAGGAACTTCACTTCTCCCCTGCTCCTGCTGCTACCGTCCCCAGGAAACAAGCCATGATTTGACTTGTCATGTTGTCTTAAGCCAGTGGTGTCCAAACTTTATTCAAAGAGGGCCAACCAAAGTTGTTGAGCTTTTTTTAAGATTGAAGTTGTGGAGGTTTTTTTTAGGATTTTACCCCAGGAAATAAAATGCCACAGGGGCTGGTAACGGACTTTGGACATGCCTGTCTTACGGCTTCAACCCAAGGACTATGGTCACAGTGCTTAGCCAAAAAGACTGGACTTATGTGGAATGTTAGCGCAAGCACACAGAAACATTATGGACAGACATGGGAGACAATGCATTAAAATGATCATTATGCATTGCTATCCATTAAGAGCCATGAACAATTAAGTGTCATTTTAAGGATTAATTGATCACTGATGCGAGGTTGACAGGATTTAGAGGTTTTACTAGTGGGTTATCTAGAGGCTCTTTGAAATAAGGCAAGTACTCTGGTGGAAACCTGACAAAGGAAGGATGATTGGTGTTGGAATTAGCATTTTAGTATTCTTTTGCCTGCTTGAAATAAGTCGGAACGCACAAAGGAAGTAATTTAGGATGGCTAACTGAAATGGCTAAACAGAGACACCAAATATTAACCATAGAACAACAAGGCCCTTTCTGTGTCAGCATGGGTGACAAAGCGCCTGCATGCGGCTGATGCCTCCCTCCCTTTTTCTACAGATTTCTTCCTTGAGCTCTAGAGGAAGTTTCCTGAACTGCAGCTCCCGTGCCCTATGCAGCCTGGACAGTGCTGGGAACCTCAGCAGGGCTGTGAAAGAGAAATGTAAGAACTGCCAACCCCAGGCAGCAGGACCCTGTTAGAAACAGCAGCTGTACCTGTGCCATTCCTGTGAGGGAGGGAGAATCATGACTTAGGGCAAGAGGAATTGGATTGTTCCTAATGTACTCTCTGCATCTTGCTCCTTCACCTAGGCCATCACCTATTTGTGGACACCTCTCTGCCAGACTTGGCTGTGGGCCTCCTGCTGCTGGCTGCCTCACTGATTATGCTGTGCACCTGCCTGATCATGCTGGTCAAGATGCTCAACTCTGTGCTCAAAGGCCATGTGGCCAAAGCAATCCAGAAGGTCATCAACACAGGTAGGCTGGCTGAAACCAGGCCCAGAGAGAACTCCTGGCTCCCTCAGCGGATACCCAGCCGTGAGCCAAAGGGTGTAGAGACTCTCTGGGTTCCAGGCCACCAGAAGTTCACTAACTGGGTTCTCATGGCTGAAGCTATTTGTGGATCTCAGTCTTTCCTCCTTCTTCCTGGGCAGATCTGCCACCCCCTTTTGGCTGGGTTGCTGGCTACTTCGCCATGCTTGTCGGTGCTGGAATGACCTTTGTTGTACAGAGCAGCTCAGTCTTCACTTCAGCAATCACGCCACTTATCGGTAAGTCAGCATTTACTCTGGTTCCATGGGCAAGATAGAAGGGATGTGTGTGTTTACGCAAAAGGAAACTAAAATGGCCAGACTGACAATAAAGCCTATAAGTCCCGTCTCTCCCATTCGGCCTCTTATGAGGAAGTGGGTCACCTGAATATCACTAACCCAATATAAGCATTTAGAAAGACCAAGGTGTTGCTGTAACTTCTGCTGAACAGTAAGTGATGGTGCTGTGAAGCATAGCTAGCTCTGGAATCCCTCAGGAAGAAGATGTCATGAGTAATAGCAGAAGATGTCTCGAGGCGCTCTTGCAGTGGCATAAAGGCCAGGTCTTTAAAAAGGAATGTTCCCCATTGCCTGTTATCTTGAGTGACTGTTGAGGGGAAAGAAAGTGCTGTTTTCCTGATGGGTTTCTCTCTTTTTTCTTCTTCTTCTGCGGCACAGGCCTTGAGCTGATTAGCTTGGAACGTGCTTATCCACTCACCCTTGGTTCCAACATCGGAACAACCACCACAGCTATCCTAGCTGCCCTGGCAAGTCCAGGAGACAAGATGGCCAGTGCCTTCCAGGTGAGCAGGTGCCCTCTCCCTACTTGGTTAGGGTGGAATTACTTTAGAAGAGCATACCTTCCAAGCCAAAGGGTGTGTGTGTGTGTTATGTATACATACACACATATGCATTATATACACAAATGCTGCCAAACAGAATCCACCTTGCACAGTTTGTGCATCCCAGGTCAAATATGGCTGATTTCAGCGATACCCTTCTGGTCTTTTATGTATTTCTGTCTACTGCAAATGCAAATGCAATGGATCTCTGTTTGGGAAAAAGGCAGTATAGAGAAGCAAGCAAGCAAGCAAGCAAACAAACAAACACAGTTTGTCATGACCACATTGATCTTGGAAGGCCCTGGGTTATTATTATTTATTACATTTATATCCCACCTTTCTTCCAAGGAGCTCAGGGTGGCATATGTAGTTCTCCCTCACCCCATTTACCCTCACAACAACCCTGTGAGGTCAGTTAGACTGAAAGACTGTGGCCAACCCAAGGTCAACCATTGACTTTCATGGTTGAATGTGAATTTCCACTCTTGTCTGTCAGATGTCAATCCAGCACTCTGGCTCTTAAAACATGAAGTGGGCCATGGGGAAAGTGGGATTATCTTCTTTACATGCCCTACCTGTTTCAGCCTGGCATGCCATCATTTCTCAGTCTTGCCTCCAGGATGGTTGCTATGTTTCTGTTTTCCCCTCCTCAGATTGCTCTTTGCCATTTCTTCTTCAACATCTCTGGAATCTTACTGTGGTATCCCTTGCCTTGCACCCGTCTGCCCATTCAGATGGCCAGAGCGCTAGGTGAGCAGACGGCCAAATACCGCTGGTTTGCCGTCTTCTACCTACTCACCTGCTTCCTGCTGTTGCCATTGCTGGTTTTTGGACTCTCCATGGCAGGATGGCAGGTCCTGGTGGGCGTGGCAGCCCCTTTCCTATGCCTCCTGGCTTGTGTGGCCTTTGTCAACGTCATGCAGTCACGAAGTCCCGGCCGACTGCCCCAGTGGCTCCAGAGCTGGGACTTCCTGCCGTACTGGATGCACTCCTTGCAACCCATGGATGAGCTGATCACTAGGGCCACACTGTGTTGTGCTGGTCGTCGCTCAAGCAGCCAAGAGGAACAGAGTGATTTATCTCCTCAGATTAAAGCCAGTCTCTCAATCACTTCCTTAGAGGAATTGTCACTACCACCAAGGCCCTCTCCTCGACTAAATTTACCAGCAGTGCAAAATGCTACCCACCTGTAACCTGTGTTGGAACATCGCCCCATTGCTGCCTGCAGATAGTGGTGCTCAGCAGAAAAGCAATGGTAGACCTGACCTCTGAAAACAAAGTGCACCTGCCACCATGTAGGGAAGGGTGTGTGTGTGTGTGTGTGTGTGTGTGTGTGTTGAGCTGCAGTGCTGGTGGCTTCATGTGTGACTCTAGCTGTATGACTGCCATGTGTGTATCTGTCTTCCAGCCATTGTGGATTCTTCTGCCACTGTGTATGACCCGGTATTGAGTGTGTGTGTGTGTCTATAAATGAGCATTCAACTGTTGCTTTAAACATCAGTGTGTATGGCTTGCATCCGTGAGTACAAAATTCAGCCTTTGCAACTGTGCTTGTGTCTCTCAAGGTGAGGGTGTTTTGTGCGCAGTGCATTAGATGCCCTGCCATGAGTTGGTTTGGGAAGTTGAGCAAGGTCTAAGCTTGGGATGTTCTGCATGGAGACAGCAGGGAAGTTCTTCCTGTAGCAGCACTGGGGATTATCCTGTGAAGTATTTTTCAGGATGTGCCACACATTTGCAATATATTAAACATAATTATGTAGTGGTGCTTGGAGATCATTCTCCACCCTCCTCTCCTGACAATATGGTGCCAATAGCCTCTTTGTGACCCCTTGTCTCTCTATGACGGGGGTTCTAGACACTGCTTTAGTAAATATCATCTTTAATTTTAAAAAATTGTTTAGAAGTTTTAAGAAAAGTATTGCTACCTCCCCATTCACATTGCTTTTATATCTGCAGATGAGTTCCGAACAATTTTCTAGGTGGACTATCAGGGTTCAGTAGGATGGGAATGGGATGAGATAAGTGGCTTGAAGGGGCTTCTTTCCATGTATCTTTTGTTGTACGACTTCTTGCTTTCAGTCAAAGTGCAAACCAAAGTTTCGTGGTTCAAATAAAAATCCAGATTGGGAAGAGCTTGATGTTTATTATTTACAAAATTTGGTGCACTATTATCTTTGTCACACACACACCCCAACTCACCCAATGTACAGCAAAGTTGTATAATGCAGATCAACAGCTAGCAGTCATCAAAAAGAAATTGCACATAAAACAGAAGCCATTTCTTACATATTTTTGAAGGAAAAAAAAAAGTCCTGTGTTGTTAAAGAGAATATGAACACTTAAGAAAGTGCTGCCTTGGATGAGAAACCTGGCATGTGATGTGGGCAAATTCTCTGTTTGAGGTTGCCATCAAAATGCTTCTTTTGAGTTCTGAAGCCTGACCCATACTGCCTTAGGAAAATGTACACACAAGGATAAATTAGGAATGCCTGTGGTTTTTTTTTAATGCTTCTAATTGTTCTATACCTCACTAAATAAATTTTTTTTCATTGAAGTTTCAGAACTGACTGTGTGGTTGAGTGTCTTTTAGACTAATTTGAGTTGTTCCAGGCACCTGCATTTTTTCTTCTTTAGATGTTCCCATGCCCCTTTTTCACACGTACCATGTGCTCTCCTCAAGAGAATCAGTCTTCTAAGCCAGCCACCCACTTCATCACATACCCTTATATCACCACCGAATAGCCAAGGTTCCTTCTCTTTTTGCGGTCTCCGGCACTGGCAGCACCTTTGAACTGCAGTCCTATGATTCAGAAATGCATTTTCCTGTTGTTCCATTTGATTGTTCAGGTAGGGTTTCCAGAGGTAAATGTCAAAAATAATGGATGCTTTGGAGCGGTAGCTTTTGTGTTTGCTCTTTATGACAGCTATGACTATGAGTGCCGTAGTAAAAGGAACATCTATTATAATCTTATGTGTCCCCACTCCCCCAACTGATGGGATGTTCCAAGGGTGCCATTACTTGATTTGGCTTCCTTTGGAGGAGAAAGAGCACTTTGGGGGCTGGTTCAGACAGAATGGGAAAGTATGTGAATGAGCCACAGTATGTCTCACACTTGTGTGCTCTCCATCTCTCATTCCCATAAGGAGATAAGAAAAGTCTGCTTCCAGTTTAAAACTAACCACAGTTTTCTGTCTGAACTTGGGAAACTGTAGTTTGTTTAAACTATGGTCAGTGAGAACAAGCCAGGATCATAATGTGGTTTGTGATAAATCGTAAGTTTGCTTTTTTAATTTGGAAGTCGTTCGGTATTGCAGTTAGTTTTAAAAAGTGGAAACTTCTGATCTCTTCAGTCACAGAAAAGGAGGAAAGGAAAGAGGAAAGTCTGCAGAAGCTCGCCTCCACTTGTTCATGTCCAAACTAGGCCATGATGCTTTTATAATATTTGCTTTATTTATAAATATGCAAGCAGATAATAAGTGGAGGTAAAGTGGTGCACCGCCAGAAACTAAGCTATAGTTTGGCTTAGTATTATGTCTGAACCCAGGCTTGTTGTTTGTCTCACTTCAGACAAATGATGAGCTGTAACCAAGGTTTGTTCTTGGCTTACCACTTGTTGCTTGTTTGTTTGCTTGCTTGACTTAAATCCCTAAAATAACCTAAGGAAGTTTACATAAGGAAAATTTCCCATCCCCTTCTCACCCTTATAACCACTTTTGAAGGGCAAGGGTCCCTCCTTGGTCAGTATGGGCTAAGACCAGGGCTTTATGCAGCTGGAACTTACCAGAACTTAGTTCTGGCACCTCTCAGGTGGGCACCATTGCCATTATAAGAGAACAAGGGTTCTTGGTGAGTTTAGGCACAGCTTTTTCTAGAAAAATAGTGCTGGCTAAGGCATAGTGGTGGTGGGAAACTTTGCTTCTTTGAATTCCCTTGTTTAATTTATCATAGGATTTGACTCTGAGCAGTGCCTCAATTTCTCAGCAGTTCCACCTGCACCCCAGCCCATAATGTTCAAGAGGTTCCCAGATACTCCAAGCAGTTTTTCAGGAAGATGCAGAAAGAGGGCATGAAAGTTTCCTTCCATGAGCTTCCTTACCTTAGGATCCATGCCAGTATTATTAATTGCTTGTGGAGCAGTTCTGGGAAAATCAATATTTAATGCAGAGTATGAATAATTCCATGAGATCTTCTGCCTTGCGGATACTCCATGGAACAGTTGCTATAAATTGCTCAGACTCTTGGCAGACAGCTCTTTAAAATGCTTACCTGTGTGTTTATGTGTGTCATATTTTAAGTTTTAACTTAAAAATCCCTTATTTGGGGCTGATCGTGCATAGTTTACAATGCCCCAAACTGCATCTTTTGGGAACCAGGAACAGACATGGCCACTGGATGGCAATGCTGAGCTGAACAGAGCTTGGAACAGAGTTTTAGCTCTGCATTGAGCGGCAAAAAGACTTGGGATTCATGGCGTGACTCCCAGAAGAGCCCAGGTGGGCTTCTGGCCACCCAGTGAGAAAGAACCGAGCCGTTTCAGGTCCCTGTCTTTCTTTATAAATATGGAAGAGCATTGGCTCGGAAGAACAATGGCGTTCCAGCAGAATTTAGGAGAGAAAGATTTCCATGTCTACTTAACTTCAGCTAGTGGCTGATCATCAGGAACCTCTGCACCTGGAGCCTTTAAATGAACCATTTCATAGGTAAGCATAGGAATATGTGGTAGACTAATTAAAATGGTGCATCTGAGCATGTTTGGAGTTCCTTTTTCTCATTACTGAGTAACCGCAACCACAAATGCAGAGACACACTAACTGCAGGTTCAGGGTTGGTTTCCAGTGCTGGATATACGGGTTAGTTTGCATTTACATTCTATGGTGGTTCTAAAAGAAAAGACAGTGGTGTGTGAAGAGCTACTGACTGGGAATTCTTCTTCTTCATTAAATCTCTGTGTACAATAATATATTCACCGTGTACAATAACATATTCACACTATACAAATACATTTTTTTAAAATAAGCCAATTATACACCTGTGATGGAGACATTATAAATAGTAAATTATTTTATTTTATCCTTTCTTACATTTGCTTAGGCTTTATTATAATGTCATCTGCTCCATTCCCAGCTATCCCAAATCCTCTTTTTCACAATTCACCATTGTTACACAACCACTACGTTCTTTGTAATTTCCATATTTCTTTCCATTCTTGCCTGTTTGTCACTTGGTCCCATAACTTACAGTTCCCAAGCCTCTGTGAACCTGGTCCTTGTTATCTTGTTAAAAATAGACATCACTTGGGACTATTCTCCAGCTATCACCCCTGACCACTGGCCAAGCTGGCTGGGACAGATGGGAGTTGGAGTCCAGCAACATCTGGGGTAGGGAACTACAACTCCCTTCTTCCCTGACCATTGCCCATGCTGTCTGGGGTTGGCTGGGGAGTTGTCATTCAACAGCAGCCAGAAGCCACCAAGATTGGGAAGGCTGCATTGGGACAGTAAAGAAGAAAGAGAAACATCATCTGCCCTGGCACAGGTGAGAGCTTTACTGGATGGTTGTCCACTATCACTGGTGGGACCTCTACAAGGAATTTCCCCTCTGGTGGCTCATGGAAAAAGTTGGGACCCTCTCTCAGTCAGTAGACTCAGAGGTAAGTCGCACCAGATCAGATGGATATATGCCTGAGTTTAAAAAGTTTAGGATCTGGGTTGTAGGCGGCTAAGCATAGCCCTTCCCCAGCCCTTTCCTCCTTGTGTGTGTGCACGCCTGCCAGGTGCTCTGAGCCTGGGTGAGGGAGGCAAGCTCCCTCTCCTGGGCTCTTAGTGTTGGCAGCAAGCAGCCTCTCCCACCAGCTGGAGCTGGCTGGGCGCCTGTAGGCCAGCCAGCCAGCACTGCCTGCCCCTCCCTTCCCTCCCCCCAAGGGATCTGCTCAGAGGCCGGATGCAAAGAGGCTCAGAGCTGGAGCAGCTCTGCCGGGCTTCACACCACTGCAGGGAGAGGGAAGAATCAGCAGGCAAGAAGAAAGGGGTGTACTCTGCACATACCCATCGCTTTGCCTTGGACATGCTTAGTATCAAGCGGAAGCCAAGGGATTGAGGCCATCTGTGGACTGTTCTCTGAGGGAACTGTGCATCTTCTAGATCTGCTGCCTGGGGGCACTAGATTTACCTATATGCCCTGAACTGCGCTGAAATCCACTATAGTGTTCCATGGGACATCACACTTTGAGATCTACCATGCTTCACTGGAACTTGTCGTTTTGCTTTAGTGTCTGATGTGCTGCGCCAGGATCTGTTGAGACTCCCCACTGCTGTGCTGTTGAGCCTCACAAGGTAGGATGGTGCCAGGTGAGAGGAAGGCTGCTGAGCCCGTCCTTTTCTGGACCTGTGACCATGAAATAGAGCCTTGTGAGTAGGCCCGGGTGAGACTTGGGAGCCTGTGAACCTTGCACAGGTAGCTTTGGGCACCCCCATGGCCTGGTCTGGGGATGCATGGTATGGAGCCACAGCAAAATGGATCTGGCAATCAGAGTGACCAGGCACCCGCTGAGCTCCCGCACTCGCCTCTTGGCATGGCACTCATCCTGGTGGCCGTGCTGGTCATGGCACTTGTGACCCTACTGGGGAATGTGTTGGTAGTGCTGGCTGTGTACACCAGCCGGGCCCTCCGGGCCCCGCAGAACCTCTTCCTGGTGTCTCTGGCTGTGGCAGACATCCTGGTGGCCACCCTTGTCATCCCCTTTTCCTTGGCCAATGAGGTCATGGGCTACTGGTGCTTTGGCGGCTTTTGGTGCAGCCTCTACCTGTCGCTGGACGTGCTCTTCTGCACCGCCTCCATCATGCACCTCTGCGCCATCAGCCTGGATCGGTACTGGGCCGTCACCCGTGCTGCCCGGTACAACCTCAAAAGGAGTCCCCGGAGGGTCAAGTGCATGATTGGGGCTGTCTGGGCCATTTCTGCCTTGGTGTCCTTGCCACCGCTTTTCAAGTCAACGCACCAGGACCAGCTGTGCTTGCTGCACGACGACACCTGGTACGTACTGGCGTCTTGCACTGCCTCCTTCTATGCCCCCTGCCTCATCATGGTCGCTGTCTACTGCCGGATCTACCATGTGGCCAGGCACAGGAACTCGGTGGTCATTGCTGCGAGACGTGTCTCCTACCCCAACCTTATCACTGCGGCCAAGTGCGACGCCCGCAGAGTGAGCACCCAGCACCCTGGGGAAGCACAGAATGCAGGCTCGGAGCATGGCCAGCTTCCCCACCCCCAGCCTAGCTTGCCCCGGCTCTCTCGGCAGTGGAGGGCAGAAGAGATTGGCAACAGTGCCAGGTCACAGAGGACCCCCAGGCTTTCCTGGTCAGTTCCCTCTAGCCGGCAGCAGCGCAGGAGCAGGGACATGTCCGTCTCCACCAACCGGCTGGTGCAGGCAAGAGAACGCCGGTTCACCTTTGTCCTGGCTTTCATCATTGGGGCTTTCGTGCTCTGCTGGTTCCCATTCTTCTTCACATACAGCCTCGAGTCCGTGCTCGGGGAAGGCTGCTGCATCTCCAAGCCTCTCTTCAAGTTCTTCTTCTGGATTGGCTACTGCAACAGCAGCTTCAACCCCATCATCTACACCGTCTTCAACCGGGACTTCCGGCGGGCCTTCCAGCAGCTTCTCTCCCGTGCCGACCCACTTACATGCAGGAAGTGAGGACTCTTCTGATAGAGGGCTGTTTGGGGAGGTGGAGAGAGGTGTTGGCGTGCAGGCTGGGGTTCTGGGGCCTGTGTACAAAACATCATCCTGTGGCAACAGGTTGAGGCTGATGAGCGAGAGAATATCGCTGCTGGTTTTGTGCTGAAAAAGCTCCTGCTAAAGTGGTAAATCTGTGGCATGAGCGGCACAGGCAGCCAGACATTTGTGACATGAAGGGCTGGTGGGCCTGGTTATGGCACAGAGAGTCAGGCTTACACATGCCCTGCCTACCTCTCCTGTACTGCTTACCAGTCCAATAGGCCACAGGCCAAGCACTGGTGCATTGAGGGACAGGAGTAGACTGCTTATGGGGCAGTGGAGTAGTGGTAACTTCTGAAGTGCAGGTGTGCTGTTCCTGGCAACCCTTCAGCCCAACAATTTTTGGCTGAGGCTGACATTTTGGCCTCAGTACCTCACCAGCTTCTTTAACCTCTCCATCTGCTCCTTCGTTTAAGATATCCAATCTGATGAAGAGTTCTAGTGGACTCAAGAGCTTGCTCACTATCTTGTGACATTTGGTTGGTTATTTAAAAAAGGGACTTTGACTTTTTTCAAAAATAAAAGTGTTGACTTAACTCTTAATCATGCATATGAAATGAAATCTACCTCTTTCTCTGCTTGGTTTATTTAGTAGGTAGCTGTATAGTGCAGGGGGCGGGGGGGGGGAGTGTACACAGAAGGTTGGCAAATGGCGCCCCAGTGATGACATCATCATTCTGGTAATGACATAAGGGGTGTAGACTTCATATTTGCCCATCCCTGCTTCACTGCTCCAAAACAGTGGTACTACTCCTACTTTCACCTTACCTTATGGCAGACCTGCTAAAACATTTGCCCATCATGACAGTAAATTAAGCAGATGTGAGCTCTGCATTCTGCTACCCTGGTTTAGGACTGCCAAGTTACAGATCCCAACAACCATAGAGTTGTTCATGAATCCCTGAAATACACTCTCTATTCCCAAAAGCGTTCTAGCCCACAAAAGCTTTGCTGCGCGCCTTTCTCCCAGCTGCTCTGCGGTAAGGAAAAGGATAAGGTCTGCCTTGGAAGAGATTCTGTGAGGTATTGGATGGAGACATACAACGGATCCCTCTCAAATGCTTTTCCTGCCTCAGGTCAGTGGCATTTTGAGGGAATCATGGGCATAAGTAATAACGTAAAAATGGCCTTTCTGAATCAGGCTAAATATCCATTTAGTGCAGGGGGTAGATAACTTTTGTTCTTCCAGGGCCACGTTCCCTCAGGAACAGAATCCGTTGGGGACTGCATGTCAGTGGTGGGCAGGACCAGAGTGAAATGTGGATGGGGCCATCTCTCTCTCTCTTTCACCTCTTTCCATCTCCTCCCACCCCAATCAGGGGCCTGCTGAAGGAGGGATAGATAGCCCATGCAGGAGTTCACAATGGGTCATTTGCAGAGGGCTTTTGAAATTAGACTGAGCCCCCCCCCCATTTTCCCAGATTGTCCACCCTTGATTTAGTGGACCAGTCCTCTATATGTAAACCTTGGCCATCCAGATGCCCCTGAGAAGCTTGCAAACAGGCCATGGTGGCGACAGCCCAGCCCATTTGGCCTCAGTATCTAGTAGCCAGAGGCATTACCTCTCCCTCTGAATGTTTCTCTGTCACCTTTGGGCCTGAGAGGCTGGGGTTTGGGCCTACACCTTCTCCAGAGAGAGCAGCAATAAAGAGACGTCAGGCAAAGTCACTGGTGACCCAAGGGCACCATGTACTGGAGCTGAAGTACTTGAGCAAAGGATCAGCGTGTTCTAGTTCACTCTCCCCCCTCCGTGTCCCCCCCCCTCCAAGAGTGACTTTGCAGAAAAGAAGACTTTTCTCTCAGTTGTGCACAGTGCGGAGTTTCCTTCCGGCAAGGTCAAGGTTGGTGCTGGTGGGACCCATGGAATTGCTGTGTCTCCTCTGCCTGCCCCCTTTGTTCAGTAATCACATGTTTTAGTTTTGGGATGTCTGCCTCTGCCTCAGTTAGTCTGTTTTGCTGATCTGAGGGGAGCTGGGCAAAGCTAAGAGGGAGGCCGGATGCTGAATCAGCCATCTGGCTCTGGGAAACAGATATTTACCCCTGATCCCACTGCTGGTCAGATGCCAGCTACTGAAAAGTGGGTTTCCGCTGGCCAGCCACAGGGAGCAAAGCTCTGGGGATATTTGGCTTTGTGGGGGTGAAATCCCTTGTTTCCTGCATGAAATGACAGTTATTGGGTGTTTGTGTTGCTCCCCCAGCTGTGTTTCCTCCACTATTTGGAGTTGTAGTCAGGAGAGGATCCAGTATTTCAGGTTGGGGAAAACGTTGTGCCTGCAGCCAACTACTTGGGGGATCTCTGGCTATATGTCTTATTTGAGTTTGTAGCAATTAGTTCCGCAGGTTGGAGCTGGTGCCACAACGCAGCGGCCTGCTCTTTGTAGTGCACCTAACCCAACTATCAATCCCAGGCGCCTACTTCCTATTCCTCAACACACAACATAGTTCCAAACATCACCACCCCTTGAATGTTGGGCTGGCCTCAGGTACCAGGCTGCTGCTGTATAAACAGACTGTATAGCTAGAATTTCCTCTTTCCCCTGACCTTTTGATAGCTATGTGCCAGGCAGGCATTCAACAGAAGTAGCTTTTCCAGGCATGGTGAGAAGGGGAAGCTATACTTACTCAACTTCTGCTTTTTCTGTTAAAGTGAGTAGAGTCTCTCTAAGGGAGAGTGGGGAAAGGTGCCAACCTTAGTACTGAAGGCAGTGTCCCAAGTTGCACTTTCTACTGACAGGCCCTCTGGTGGGTTTTTTTGTGATTCCCCTTAACTGGGTGCCTGGTGTGTATTTGAAAGTTTTACATGTGTAAATTGCTTTCCTGTCAACCTGCCTCTTCCATGTTTTCAAGTGATCCTATGGTTGGCTAATGTAAGAACTAAGCCTCAAATTCTCAGCAGATATAAATTAACAATGATGAACACCAGTCCCTTACCACACATACATACACATCAATGCGGGAATGGGACTGCATAGTTAGTCCCCCTAACTTTACCTATTATCTAACTATACAGACAAACAAATTAATAGCTCACATAAAAACATCTTCCCAGAAAACAGCAACTCAAGGGTGGTGGCAAGGCAGGAAGGTTTCCATGGAGACAGGCCCTATTAATCCTGTTAGTAATCTACCCCAGTTCCAGCAGCTTAGAAGGGGGCAGCTGGTGCCTGGCTGTTATCAGCTTGGCACTTTCCCCCCTGACAGAGCCTTGGTGGGTTCTGTTCTCATGTATTGATTGCCCACTTGGGTACCACGGTGCAGAAAGGCCTAATAATAAAATGTTTGTCTCTAAAACTGCAATGTACCTGGCACCATGGGTCAGCCTCCCCATTTTACATCGGTTTATCTGTCACAAGCATCTTCCATGTGCACAGATCAAAATTTCCTGATGTTTCTAGTCAGGACACAGGAGTAGATTGGAAATATCTCCTAGTTTTCATCTTTCACTTCCACCTTCCAAACGGTGCTGAAAGGTGCCAGTGGCTCATCTTTTGTGTATATGTTGGACATGCAACGTCCCCCAAGTGTCAAAGATCTGCCCTAGATATGGGCCAAACCCATGTAGCCATACCTGAAGGATCTTCTTTCCCAATTAACCCCCCACCCTGATTCCACAGGGTTGGAAAATGGGGATTGTTCCTTGTACTGAACATCATGGGTGATCCTTTCGAGGCATCTTGGGCATCTTCACAAACATGTCCTATGAAGCAGGTCACACCGCAACAGAAGGCAAATAAGGTAGCGTGTGATGCTGGCATTCAAAAAATTGCTTTGACTTTTTACACTGATTTTAGATTACCACCAATAAAGCAGGCAATGCAGCAGCTATAGCTTCCCTTGACCGTTCGTACTCTAAGCAACCATTCACCACAACCACCTGCGTAGCAAGCAAAGATTCCAGGTGTGCTGCACAGCAGGTTAGTTGATGTGGGGAGACCCCCCTCTCAGACTCACTGATGTGGTCCAAAGGAAAGCACAGCAATACATTTGGCACCAGCTTGGCTGCAGGAGTTTCTGGAAGGAGGCATACAAGGCTCCATCCAACCGCCTTAGGGACTCCACTCTGAATTTGTGTAGGGTTTACTCCTCAGCCTTTCCTTCTCCTGAAGACATTCCACAAGGCAGTGGAGGTTTAGGATCAGAATTTTCTGTTTCCTAGATGGGCTATCTTCCCAGATTGATGAGCCCCATCTGCCTCTTGCTTCCCTCTACTACAGCATGTGCAGAAACCACCTTCTTGACTGTTGTTCCCACTATTGGTCTCGTTCACTCAGTTTGCTAGAGGCTGTCTTCGTATGTAGGTCCTTAACTCCCCAAGCTTTTGAGACCATCGGCTCCCCTCACCTGTTTTAGCTGACCAGTCGAAGCTGTTTCCCAGGGTTTGATGGCTGTCACATGCTGACTGCTTCTAGGAGCCACAGTGCAGGGTGGGGACCAAAGGTGAACAAACTACACAACGTGCCTCCCACCAGCAATGGCTGCCTATTCTATTTTTCCCTCTCCGAGGATATTTATGTGTCTTTCTGTTGCAGGAAGTTCTGTCACTGAAGAAAAAATAGATCCAGACCAACTGCTCTGCTCTGGGGGTTTTGAGTGCCCCTCTAAAGCAGTGTTTGGCCAAGACCTGCTTCCTCTTTGAAGCCTGGTGTGTTGGGAATAAATGACCCTACATCCCAGGCAATAGGGGAGGGCCTCAACGGGGTTGCCTTCAAATTCTTGTGTCAGTAAGCCCCTCCCACTCTGCATCTCTGAGCGGCAGCCAGCTGCCCTAGGGGACAATAGGACTGGAAATGGCTTTGATGTCTGAATGGAGGGATGGGCCCCCAGGGAGCTGTATAGTTAATGATTGTGCAAGGAGGTAGGAAGAGCAATATGTTCTCAGGATGTTTCTTGGATGCCCCTTGACCCTCTTGTTATTCTCACACCCCCTCCTTACTCTCTGCAATTTCCCTGTAGAGGTGTCAGTTTGGAGAAAAGGATGTCCTGAGCTGAGCCTTCCTGCTGTCTCAAAGCTGGAGACAGGAAAATTTCACTGCACTAACTGAGCTCTTCTTTGGACTTCATTCCCAGGCAGAGGTGGATTGAGGGGATCGCGACTGGTTGCACTGCACTGGACACTGAGCCTAGGGGATGCTACAGGGTACCATAAATGTGACATAGTGAATTGAGCAGAACGGAAGGCGAGAGGCAAAGGGCGCTGAATTCTGGCCTGACACAGGGCGCCACTGAAATTCGAAAGACCCAAGTCTAGCCCAGTCCTATGTTTCCAAAAGTTCTGAAAGTTTAATGCCCCCATTTGGGGTGGGGGAGAAACTGGATTCAGTTTGCACTTAAAGGTGAACCTATCAGATGTGCACTTTCTGAAGCAGTTCACACACCGGAAGAAAATTCACACTTCTCCAAATTTTGCAGTGCTGTTCTTTAGCCAAGTAGTGTGTGAAGAAATGCATGTACTAGGGTGATATGTGAACAAAAATGCTTGCATTAATGAAAATAGCTTATAAAAATGCACTGTAGTAGGCAGTGTTGGGACGCGGGTGGCGCTGTGGGCTAAAGCCTTAACGCCTAGGGCTTGCCGATCGAAAGGTCGGCGGTTCGAATCCCCGCGGCGGGGTGCGCTCCCGCTGCTCGGTCCCAGCGCCTGCCCACCTAGCAGTTCGAAAGCACGCCCGGGGGCAAGTAGATAAATAGGTACCGCTTACCAGCGGGAAGGTAAACGGCGTTCCGTGTGCGGCTCTGGCTCGCCAGAGCAGCGTTGTCACGCTGGCCACGTGACCCGGAAGTGTCCCCGGACAGCGCTGGCCCCCGGCCAATAGATGTGAGATGGGCGCACAAACCCCAGAGTCTGTCAAGACTGGCCCGCTCGGGCAGGGGTACCTTTACCTTTACCTTTAGGCAGTGTTATTTTTCTGGAAAAAGAGGTGCCAGAACTCACCACGAACTCCTTCCTCATTCTCTTAGAATGGCAATGGCACCCACCTGAGAGGAGCAGGTCAAGTCCAGAGCAAAACTCCTTTTCAGAAGGGTAATTGCAACATCAAAGGTGGATATAGGGGAGTGCAACCTGTTTGGTTGCACTGGGTGCAGGGCTTCATGGGCGCCACAACTATGAAGTCCAACAGAAGGCGGGGGGGGGGGAGAGAGGAGGATTTTGGTGTTGCATTTTGCTGCTGGACGTGCAAAGGGACAGGCTGTAGTACAGAGGGAAAACTTTGCTCCCCCAGATGTTACTAATCATCCTTGGCCATTCACCATGCTTGCTGGGGCTGATGGGAATTGTTGTGCAGCAACATCCAGAAGGCCAAATGTTCCGTACACCTACTGTAGCAGCTTTGCCACGGATGCGGTATGTCCCTATTTGTACAAGGGTGACAAAAGGTAACCCAAAACTGAGGGCTCATCCACATTTCCACTTTCCCTGGGGAAACCTGGTGCTTGCTGCCAAGTCAGAGCAAACATCAATCAAGTTTTCTCTCCCCGATTTAGAGCTAAAGAGCAGTGTATGGGGGGAAAGTGGCAGGGCAAATGCAAAACCGCTCACACTTATGCCTAGAAAGCACAGGAGAAGCTGAAAACTACTTGGACCCGTGCTTTCTAGGCACAGGACCAGCGGAAGTGTGGACTCTGAGGGAGCAGGAGCTGAGCTGATACGGAACCTGTTTGTGCAAAATTTCCATCCTGGCTCAGCAGATGAAGTAGCCAAGCTGCAGCTAAGGCCTTGGAGATGGGGGAAGGTGGGGGGCGCTGAGAGGATTAGGGGGCAGAGGAGGGTGAGTCTGCTCATGAGCTAGGATGGGAATCTCAAGCCAGGCTGGCCGGGCTGCTTGGCTCAGACATGCAGAGGCCAGAGGCTGACTAATTTCCCCAGCTTTGTGGCTCAAAATAGAAAAACTTGAAACATTGACCCTTCACCCATCTAAAAACAGCTGTTGGCGCCATGGGAGCTGGATTCCACAAGGCCCAGGGCCCAGCTCCAAACTTCTGCACTCCCTTTAGCTTCCAAGCCCAGTGATGCTGTGCGATAAGGAGCCAGGCCCAGAACCATCAGGCACCAGTTCTCAAGGAGACGTTGGGCCAAACATCCATCATAGCTGTGGTCTGGCACAGGCTCGTAGGGGGTGGGGGAGCGGGTTTGATGGTCTCCACTCTCTTCCTGTGGCTCTGAATAGAATCTGCAGCCAGCATTCCTGGGTAACATTTCCAGCGCTCAGGAACAGTGATCGAGGCTGGAGGCAGGCCGCGGTTTCCCGCCCCCACCCTGACCCAAGAGTTGGAAGTGGCTTGAAAAATGGGTTGCTCTGATGATTTGTTGCCCCTGAAAATAGGTTCTGAAGACTCCCCCCCCCCGTTTTTAAAGCCCGTTGGATTGCAGCAGCACTGGAGTGACGTGGATCTATCCATGGAAAACGATGCGTCTTTCATGCTGCTTCCAAATCTTTGCAGGAGGACTATAGCTCAGTGTGCAGTAAAGTACATGCAGAATTGTAAGCCCTGGCTACACATGGTCTCCTAGCTAGTCCACCTAGGGTAACTTGAGCCACACAGCATAATGCTGGCAGTACCAGGGATTCAGGGGGCAAAACAGCCACAAAGTCATAGGTGGAGAGGTATTGTCAAATCAGCTGAGTTGATTTTAATGCCAGACCCCTGGAAGGTGTTGAAAACAGACTGTCCTATCATTGTGTCTGTAAGGAGACTTTGGACCTCCTCCACATGTTTAGACAAAAGACAGCAGACTTATGCCTTGATGGGATGGCTCTGTGTGAACTTTGCTTTCACAATATTGATCTGATTTGTTGGCAAGCCCAGCATAGCCTGTCCTGGCATAGAGTAGCACTGCCACATCTTTATAGAGTTCTCATAGAATCAGAATTGTAGAGTTTGTCTAGTCCAACTCCTTGTAATGCAGGGATTCAGGATGCCTTAGGCAGAACCTGAAGACTAGGCACCCCAAATTCTATGGCACATAGTCTGGCTTTCTGTTAAAAACGTTCAGGGATTGACAGACAGATATATTCAGAGCTGGTTACCAGAGGTCTGTCTTATCACAGGCTTGAACATCATGCAAGATTGTGCAGGCATATCTTGTAGATACAAGTTAGGATTATTTGCTAGTCAGAAATGTAAGTTTTCAGTTACTGTTGTGTCAAAGACATACGTGAGCCTCAATTAATGGTGATTTGTACACAGAGTTATGTGTAAAACATGGGTCCCTTGGCAGCCTGGTTCCTTGTAACACACACATTTCTCAAGGAGACATGAAGTCAGGGATGAGGAACCTGTGGCTGTCCAGATGTTGATGGACTCCAACTCCCATCAGGCCCAGCTTGCATTGCCCATGATCAAGGATGAAGAGACTTGTAGTGCAGCAACATCTGAAGTGCCACATGTCTTAACATCCCTACGTTAAGGAGAATGAGCCAGCTTATCCTGGCTGTGAGTCCTGGAAGACCTGCCCCCTGCCTTGCAGGTCTTTTCCCACCTGGCCTGGGAGGGGAGGGCCCTGGCTGAGGCTGCCAAACAGACTGTTGCGCTGGGGTTTTGTTTAGAGGGGGAGGGAGGTTGTTGCTGTTATTGATCTTTATTTCTTACAGTTTTATTTTAGACACAGGAATGCCAACAACAATGAAATCTTTTAGATCTTGCGATAATTGTGGAAACTGCTTAATTTCGTTAGTGCACTTTTTATTGTTTACAACTACTTTTGTTATGTTTGTAATTAGGTGGGGTTTTCTTCCATGTCGTGAGCTGTCTTGAGCAGGGTTTTAACTATGGAAAGGCAGCATACAAATAAAATGATGAGATGAGCCCCAAGACACGTGCTTTGCCATGCCCTGTATAGTGCTGTGGTTCTCTGCCAGGGTATGAACATGTAGTTGAAAAGGGCACAGTGCAGTGTACTATGTACTTTCTTCTGAGAATATAAGTTCTGTAACAAACTCTTTGGTCCTTCTGCATCGTGCACATAGCACTTGCAGGTTTATTTTTCCAGCTGGTCTCTGTCACTGTGTCCCAATTTCTATGCTGCTTGAATCCTGGTAGGCTGAACAGGCCCTTACTTGTCATCCCACCAATCTCTGGGCTTTCTTACCTAGTGTATGTCATAAAGTGGTGATAGAAATTATGTTCAATGAGTTTCCTAGTCTCAGTCGATGCAAATTTGCCGTCCATGCTCTGGAGTCTCTTACTGGAGATAGTGTGGACATGGGCTGCCCTCTGGTGTTCAGAAATTAATAAATCTTCTATCCCCCCCAACACGTTTTTGTTTATTTTTTCCTTTTGGGGGAGCATGCACAAGATACTAACATGCTCAAATTAGGCCTGTGATCTTGGCATTCCTTTCCTACAATTTGAGCGGCCATGGGCTTGGCCACAGGACAACAGCTTCCCTAGCTCTGTGAGCATTCAAAACCACACCTTCCCCCTCAAGAATAATGCAGAGGGTGTTGCCTGGAGCTGAAGAATATGGGCTGTAGGGCGGAGGTGGGAGAAACATGCCAGTGTTCTGTGAGGAAGATGGAAGTGAGGAGGAGAAATGTGAAGTGTTCAGGGGAGAAGGCAAGACAAAGAGCATGAAAACAGTCTTAGTGGAGATGAGGGGTAATCAGCTGGACCAATCAATGTCAGGTAGCACTAAAATCCCAGGTAGCATTTCCTCAGAAATGACAGTACCCATATTGGACAACTGACAATTTCCCTTTGTTGGAAATTTGATTTATTTTATGGTGGGTAAATGACACAGACATATCTGACTTTAAAAAAAATCTCTGAAATACTCACTGTCAAGTCTAGCAGAATTGTGCACACACACACACACACACACACACGCTTACACACATACACAGAGCAGATCAGTAGCTGCAGAGAAAGACACTGTACCCCCATCCATCCCCCCACCCCCACAAAAGGCAGCTGCATAGGTTTTGGCTTTGTGAAACTGCCATCTCAGGCTTGCTAACGCATGTGTTTTTGGATCCAGTCAAGATAGTGAGTGACTCTGGTATAGACCCCAGGCTTGTTCTCCAGCGCACAGCCTGTGCCCCAGCTGATGATGCCATATAGCGTGGCCTTGCCTTGCTCATCACACACCAGGGGTCCACCAGAATCTCCCTGCAACACAGAAAGCAGGGGTGTGAATGCATAGGCAGAGGCCAGAATCAAACCCATCCGCATTCCGCTTCACATTTTGTTATTGAGATCAACACTTAGAATAATAGAATCATAGAATTGTAGAGTTAGAATGGACCACAAGGCTCGTCCGTCCAACTGTTGCGATGCAGGAATCTCAGCTGCAACATCCGTGACAGATGACCATTCATTCTCTGCTTAAAAACCTCCAAGGAAGGAGAGTCCTCCACCTTCCAAGGGAGACCAGTCTTGTTACAAATGCCTCTGGTACTTCAAACAGGGAAGGTACAGAGATTAATAGCAGAGCATAGGAAGAGCATGGGGGTAGGAGGAACAGAACATAAATTCAAGATTTTAGCCTTCCTAATCTGCCTTCTGATGTATGCCACCTTGAACTGCTTGGAGAAAAAGGTGGGATCAGGGGTACAAGCCCCACCCTGCATAATCAATCACATGATGCTGCGCACGCACACCTTTTGAACGGCAATGGCTCCTCAAATATTTTATGGGGGGGGGGTTAAAGGGACCTTGGCCCCTAGGAGTTGGCTCCTATGGGTGGGATATAAATGCAATAAATGAATGAATTTGCAAACATGAATGCTTGTCTCCACCACAAAGCCTGCTCTGTTCTGTGTGCCAGAGATCTCCCTGTGCTGCCGGTAATTCAAAATAGTCTCACCTGACAAGCATCAGCTCTTCCATCCATGTACCCAGCACACAACATGTCTTCTGCAATGTGGGTCCCATGGACCTCTTCGGAACGACACTGCTCATGAGGAATGATAGGCATATCTGCCTCCTGCAGGTACACAGAGAGTTTGTCGGCTCCTGCAGGGAAAGAAGAGGACCCCAGTGAACCAATCCATCCAAACGCACAATCCAAGTTTGGCCTTGTGGCCATTGAAAAAACTGGGCATCCTGAGACCTCACGAGTCCGCTGACAATACCAAACAATCCCTCTTGTAAGGAAGAGTTTAGCTGTGGGCTGCCTTTGCTGATCAGTGAAAAAAAACCCTGCTCAGTATGGTAGATCAAGATGGAAAAGATGCTAAGGAATTGTAGGCACCATCTGGCACCTTGTCTATCCTCCTCCAACATGAGTGGGGATTTCAAAAATGGCTGATAAGGGAGGGGCAGGGAAGAATATGAGGCAGCATCATGCCCTCCCTCTCTGTGGGAACAGGTGGCCAGCCAGCAGGCGTGGATGTTTAAGGGAAGGATAATAAGGCCTGCTTAAACTTCATGTCTTCATCTGACCACTCCCTTCTCACCTTCATACATATGTCCCCATCCTGCGATCTGGCATGGCTTGCTGGTGTCAAATGTCTCTGCTGAATTTGGTAGGCACACTGGCAAGATGGAGTGTGAGAACTCAGCACAGTGTCCTGGCGTCTTCTCCTTCAATCGTACCAGTGCTGGGGAGAGTACAAGAGAGGTGGTTAGAATTGGGGCTCAGGGATGAGGTTTGCAGGGGTGGGCGGGAAGACAGGTAGGAGTGGATGAAAGCCTTGTCTTCCTTGATCGACTCTGGACTGGGGCTGGGAAAAGAAACTTAGAATGAAGACTCCCACCAACAGGGCAGGTGAGCAGACTTCTGGCCCACCATAATCCAATAACACATTTTCCACTCCCTCCTGGGGCATCATGGCATGGATCATGGCAGAAATGGTCAACCTGTGGCCTTTCAAATATTGCTGGGCTCCCAACTTCCACCAGCTCCAGCCAATTGTCAGGGATGATGGGAGATGGAGTCCAACAACATTTGGAGGGCCTCAGGTCCCCCAGCACCAGATTAGGGCCTTGCAGTTCATGTCCTTGAGCGATACACACAAGTCTGGAAAGACTAACTAGGGGCTCTTCTGGGTGGGTCTTGGTGAGGTTGAATGCCATATAGAGCCCCCAAAATGTTTCATGAGCAACTTGGGCAGAGGAGATTGGACTGGTTGTTGTGGCCAACGAGGGCTCAGGCAAGTCTGGCTACCTTGTGGTGATGAGGGGGTGCAGGACATAAAAAAGAGGCTCTCACCAATGTCATGGCGTTTGGTGATCTCAGAATAATGCTCATGCAGTAGATAATTCTGTACTTGGAACTTCACGGAGCCATCTGTGCTTCTGTTGTATTGGGTCTGGCCCAGCACCACTGAAATCTTGGAAACATCTGGCCTATGGTACAAGATCTGTGGTCAGCAGAGTCTTTCATGGCTCAGAACAGGATTCTCCAGATTTTAGTGTAGCTAACATGGTTTTCTCCAGATGATGTTGGACTCCCAATTCCTATCAGCTCCAGCCAGCATGTCCAACGGCCAGGGAGGATGAAAGTGGTGGTCAAACAACATGTGGAGGGACGCAGGTTTCCCAACAATCCTATGCACACTAACTTGGTAGTATGTCTCACTGAACTTAGTGAGACATGTCTCATTGAACAGGCATAGGATTGGGCCACATAACATGGGATGCAGTGGGGGGAGAGAGCTTTAACGAGTGACCATCAATAAATTAACATGTCTGTCATCTCCATCAAGCTGATAAGGATTTCTACCATCATTCCAAACTCTGGCCTAATGTACCTCAGTGGGGCAAGCTAGCCACAACCTAACTTTCACTGATTTCATTGTGCACTATGTTCAAGTAGCCTGGATGCAGCCCAGTGTCAGTGGACTTTGGGATGGATGGTAAGACTTACCTAAACTCTAGGCAGTGTGCAGCTGTCAGGACCCAGCAGGAAGCAATGAGGCTTCCTCCACAGAATTGATCCCCTATGTAGATGGCAGCCATGTAGGGGTGAGAGCCACGAAGTGCCACCATGCCTCTCACTACACGACTACGTGAGGAGGTGGTGGTCTTGGGAAAGCGCAGACCACACACTGGAGCTGGGATGGGGACAGTTTGGCTTGGTCCAGCTGTTGGCCTGATGCTCTCGGGCTTCTGCTGAGCCACTGACTCTCTTTCCAAAGATGCCAGAGGTACTGCTGCCGTTGGTGCCATGGTACCTGGGTAGAAAACGGTTTAGCTCTCATTCATGTCATGTTCAGCCACACACACCATTTCTTCCGGAGTGAATGGTATGCCTCACCTGTATATTGCGGATGGCAGCTGGAGATATTGCAGAATTCCCAGCTGAGCTGCATATTGCGCAGCACATAACACCATGGGCGGCTGTCACCGTCTGGGTTTCTGCACAAAGAAAAGGCCCAGTCCTCTCTTAAGCAAGGGCAATGCTCAGCAACCTTGCTTTAATAATAATAATAATAATAATAATAATAATAATAATAATAATAATAATAATAATTTTATTGTGTGTATCTCCCATCTGTCCCCTGTCCATGTGCCAGCTGCATTCCTTTACCTCACCTCACCCCCTAGCATTTCAATTTCCTTTCATCTGCTCTACTCCTTGGATGTTAGTTGTGGCCCTTTCCATACCTGGACACTTTCCCCCAGATGCCCTCTGAACCAGTGCCAGACCAAGGCATTTTGCTGCCTGAGGCAAAAGCCAATATGGTGCTCCTCTCCCACTTCCAAAAGCCATCTGGAATCACAGCTGCTGAATTATACTTCAGCGCTTACAACAGGACAGTATCTTCTGCTGCACCTAAGTGGTTCAGCATAGTGTAGGAGGCACAGGGCAGACTGTATGTGGCACCGACTACTCTGTCCTTCAATCCCATGCCACCACTCCCTGACTCCCACCCCCAACATCTGCTGCCTGAGGCAGCTGCCTTACTTTGTCAATTGGCAGAGCCGGTGCTGCCTCTCACTAACATTTCCTGTGTTCTGTCACAAGCATCCCCATTTCCCATGCTAAAATATATCTCACCTGCAAAACGCGTGTGGCCCCAGGCCAAAGATGGATGAGTTGTTCATACTGCTGGTGTACTCATTTAACAGGAATGGGGAGTCCCAGGGGAGGCACGGTGCCCCTGAGACGGTGTAGTGAGCCATGCCTCGGTATAGCCGCCCATTCTCCCTGTAGCAGGTCTGCGTGTGCTCTAGGGAATAAAAAGACCAGGGACCCTCAGGTGCTTTGGGAAAAAGGTTAGGCTTTGAATAAGGTGATATTTTTATGTCCCTGTCTACCCTCTCCAAAGAGAACAGCCCCTTCTCACTATTGCATCAGGGGTGAGGAATCTATGTTTCGGTTCAAGGGCCACATACAATGTTCAGAATTGAAGAATAGGACATTAAGTACCATATTTTTTGCTCTATAAGACTCACTTTTTCCCTCCTAAAAAGTAAGGGGAAATGTGTGTGCGTCTTATGGAGCGAATGCAGGCTGCGCAGCTATCACAGAAGCCAGAACAGCAAGAGGGATTGCTGCTTTCACTGCACAGCGATCCCTCTTGCTGTTCTGGCTTCTGAGATTCAGAATCCCCCCCCCACTGTTTTCCTCCTCCAAAAACTAGGTGCGTCTTGTGGTCTGGTGCATCTTATAGAGCGAAAAACACGGTATGTGACGGAAGTAACTTTACCCGGTGTACATCTTTTTATTTTTATTTTGCCAACAGCAGCAGTTCCCATTTTCCATTTCATTAGTCAACACTGGTTTTCATAGTTGGGAAGTTTTAAACATGCATACATGCAAACTGATATATTCCTACTTTACTATTTTTAATATGGTATTCATGGTGCATTTTATTCTGTTGTAAACCACTTACAACTGTAAGATTTGTAAGTGTGATTCTTAAATATTTTAAAAATAGAAACATACCTATATCGCACAGTGGCCCAGAAAACCCTTCAGGGCAGCTGCACACCGAGCTGTGCTTCACTTCTAGACAGCGGCCTCCATTCATACAAGTGTTTATTGCGCATGCTGTGGGTCAGAGAAAGTGATATAGATCACAGGAAGTTGCCTTGTATGAGGTCAGACTGTTTTGCCCCATGTAGCCCAATATTGCCTTACTCTGCTCTGACTGGCAGCAGCACCAGTCTAGGCTCTTTAAGCAGGGCTCTTTTCTATCAGACAGGAGTGCCTGGCGTGCTCTGGTCCATGGGGTCACAAAGAGTCGGACCAAACTAAACGACTGAACAACAACAACGCCAGGGATTGAACCTGGAACCCTCTGCATTCAATGCATCTGCTCTGCCAATGAGCTATTGACCCTCAGAGACAACTGAGAGCAAGGTCTGGCTCAAGAATTAACAGTGCAGTTGAGACTCCACCAATCTACTATCTGCTTAACAGCCTACTATAACTCCTTCCCTTCCCTGCTATGATGTTTTTGACCTGCTGACCCATCAACTAAGGAATAATCCTATCTCTCCCCGTTCCATATACAGTGTGACAGCTGCATTCCTTGTGCTCTGTCATGACCAGATTACCTCTCTATGCCCATCTTTCATCTTTGCCTTGTGCATTATGAGACAAGTCCACCACCTATAATGCAGGCACCAGCATTGCTGGGTCCCCAGAAGCCATTCTTCCTAATTCCAGATGCATGGGAGTTGGCTTTGGTTTGGGTCACCCATACGGCACATTTGTTTTAGTTTTAACGTTCCAGGTCTAGTGACTGGACTCTGCTTCTGTCCATGCCTTTAAAAGTTGTTTCATCTGCAGATGTTAGCATGAGACACTGCTTATTTCCAAGCTGTGAAAGGATTCGGTGATAGAGATATGAATATCAAGCAGCTTTTACAGTCACAGTGGCAGGAGGGAACATGTTTTTCTAAAGAGTGGAATTTTGGGGGGAGGGAAGCAGTAGGACAAGAGGAAGCATGGATGAGCCCTCAGACTCAGGTCTCGCATTGCAAACAGTCTCTGGTGTAAATTCCCTGTGAACCATGGCTCTAATGATTTCTTTAAAATTGTGTTTTTATTAAAATAATACATATTGTGTTGGGCTTAAAATGCAGGACTATGATCTTTATGGGTTGAAGCCATGTTAGTTGAACTTACCGGTAGTTCCCATTGAAACAGTCAAATGACACTCAACTCATTCTATTGATTTCAATGGAACCCAAGTTCAACCAAGGTTGCAATCCTGTACCAACTTTCCTGGGAGTAAGCCTCACTGGAAATCAATGAAACTTAGATCTATGTAGGCATATATAGGAATCCACTCTTAACATAGACTGGATCCAATCTCATGTGCCATTACTATGTTACAGGCTGTAGGGATGATGAGGATATTGGAGTAAGAACCCTCATTACAACAATACAAAGATACCTCCTTGGAGGAGTTTATATTTGTTTTGATGAGGTTCAAAAGATTATAGGAGTTCTAATCATTTTAGAATTACAGTGGCTGCAGCCAAGGATGGGCATGAAAAGACTTCTTCTCAAGCCTTTTAGATGCAGCATCACTGGAATACAAAGGACCTAACTAAACATTACATACAGATGCATGTAACAAAATGCTAGCAGCCTTTTTTTATTTTTCTAAAGGAAAAGGTGCTCCCGGAGCCCCTGGGACAGAAAAATAACAGGCAGGCAAAGAAAGGTTTATGCATCTCCCTGCAACACCCCCCCCCCCACTCCAAATCAAAGTTTCCACAAGCAGCTTTTCTGGTTTTGTTTTGTTTTTAATTATTGAAGATTTGTTACATGCACTTGTGTGCAATGCTTAATTTTATCCAGTGAAAAATCAGAAATCTAGATATGATATAGTGAGCGATACTCAGTGATTACACTTTGTGTTGACTTTGTCGGGGAAGTGAATTCGAAACTATTACCTTTGTTAATAGTTATTTCAAATGAAGCCCAGGCAATGTAGTGACCACACAGGGTAGTCTTATCCCACCTGTCTCCCTTGTTCTGCCCCACCCACCCATCCCCACTTTATGTCAACTTCTGCTCAGCTCTGACCCTTTGCATGCATGGGCTTGCAGACAAGCTTCTTCCTTGCACAATGGCACTCCTCTGGTCCAGTAGGCCGGTGCCGCACCCAGGTGTCCTTCCTGCCAATGTGCAGCAGTCCTTTAGTTCCAAAGCAGTCTTCTGCAAAATAAAGTGATGGGATGTTATGGACCAGAGCACAGTTGACTGGGACTGATAGGAGCTGTGGTTCAAAACATCTGAAGGGCATCAAGTTGGCAAAGGTTGATTCATGGGGGGGTGAAAACAGCCAGGTCACCATATGTGCCAATATGATGTCATGGTCCTGAATAATCTCCATACTGAGTTTTTATGTACCAAGAATAAAAAGAGCTACCCAACCTAACACTGTGAGGTTCTGGAGGTCCACCAGCCCCTTTCGTAATGGATGCATGGCTATTAGCCATGTTGCTTGATGTGCTGCCGGTTCTCAGTCTCAGGCAGGAGACATAAGATCAGGTTTGCCCCAGAGTAAAGACCTTTTAAAGTTGACCAGGGTGCCGGGGAGAGAGGGCCGATATCCAAGGCCGGGTCTCCATGTGCGAAGGAGGGTCTATAGTTCCAGGAACCAGCTTCAGATACCTTTCTCACAGTGTTTCCCATGGAAGCCAGCTGCACAGATACAATGGAATCCTATTCGCCTAGCTTCACAGTCCCCACCGTTCTGGCATGGGTTAGGGTCACAGTGTCCTGCCAAAAAATAAATAAATCCAATAGTCAGTAATGGCTGGAAGTCCCAGGCTTTGGGCTATGTCGGGGATAGAGAATTTTTTTCAGTCCAAGAGTTATGTTCTGTGATTCTGTGAAGGTCACATGCCAGTGGTGAGTGGGAAAAGTGGCTGGAACAAATGAATTTTGCCCTTAGTATAGTAGGTTGGTGTCAGGGCTGCCTCAGGTCCCAGCTCACAAAGGACCAACGCCAGTTTCTCTTTATATACAGAAGTCTTTATTGAAGTTCCTTTTCGGTTTGACAGCCGCAGCGCGCAGCCCTACGTCTGAAACCCTAGACCGTTGAAGCTCCGTCTGAGTCCGTTCCTCCCAGACACCAGTTCAAGAACCTTGCCTTGCTCCACCTCTCCCTTTGCTCTCTCTTACGCTGGGCCCTCCTGCCCGCTGGGGTTTCGCCCTTCCTAGATTCTTCTGACGCTGATTCCCGATTGCTCCCCCTCCCTCCGGCGGGCTTTAGGACCTGGTTCCGAATCCGGGCTTTCTGCTGTCCCGCGCGCCCAGCCCCCAACCTTCCTTCTGACCGTTACACTGCTCCTGTCGCTGCTTTCCTCCTCTTCGGGGAAGTTAGCTGGCTCTGACCTCCCCTCCATCCCCCCTCTCTCCGATGGAGGCGTGGTCAGCCCTGACTCATCTCCTCTCCCTGCTGGAGGAGACGCTGCCCCTGACACACGGGAACCTTCCCCCCCGCTACGCTCTGGTGGGGAAGCTGGTCCTGATCTCCAGCTGCTGCTTTGGGAGTCCCCGCTGGCCCCTTGTTTCTGGTGCGTCCCCCCCCCGGGACCCCCCTTGTCCTGACCACCGGCGCCCCCTTCTGGGAATCCTCTGATTCGCTGGAGAGGCTCATGGAATCCCTCGGATCACTGTCATTCTCCCCCCCCCCCCGCTGTCCTCAGATTCTTCCCATTCGCTCTCCATCTGCTGTCTCCCCTGTGCCTCTGTCCCTGAGCCCCTGACAGTTGGTTTCTACACACATTCACACGCCCCTCGCTATCCTCCATCCAGACAAGCAAGAGGCGTTCTCAGAGTTCAAGGGCACATTTAAGCCGGGCAAAAACACGGAGTGTGAAGGAGGGATCGTGAGGGGTTTGACTTAGAGAGAGCAGGAAGAGCCCTGAGGGCTGAGGATAATTCTGTGTTTGGACAGTGGGCCCGAGCTTTTCAGCCTGTGGGCTACATGGATATAGGAGTAAGGCCTGGGTGCTGCATGTTGCCGGTCGTAAAGACTGGCAGCGCTGGAGGCTGTACAAATTTATTTCTTGCTTTCTTGAGGACCAGCATGACTTTAGGCTAAACAACCGGGTGGGATGGGGCTTGCACACCCTGGTAAAGCGTCTCCCCTCACTGCCTGCTGTGATTTGTATGGATTCTTTCATTCCCACTTCCCCCTACCGACTCACCTCTTGGTCTTTCCTCTTTCCCACAGTACCTCCTTTTCCCATCTCGGTCGTAGTTCTCTGTGGTGGCGCACCTGACGGAGAAACGTTTTGAGTCGTGGAAAGAAAACCTAGAAGCTGGGCCTAATCCAAAGCGGGAAGCTGCCTGCAGGCCATCGTGCCTTTCCCCACACACCACCTCAAAGTCCCCCGTCCCCATTTCCCTAGCGTGTTCTACTGTTTGTACTCCCCATACGACTCTTTCTCGTGAAGAAGAGAAGCTTACCAGTGCTTATGCAATATGGAATCACCCGAGATGCAAGAATAGTGCATTTCACGTTGGTAGCGGAAAGGGAAATGGCAGGGCTCGTGCTCACTGAGTTCTGTCTCTGCAAAGCAAAAAATAAATGGGCTGCTTCCACTGAGGATACAGGCTCAGAAATGTTGTTATGATTTTGGATGGGGAGAGCGGAGACCCTTCTAACCCCTGGAACCAGCAATTGTTAAATTATAAGCCAGGCTGACTTCCTGTGTTGAGGTGATTACCTGGGTGGACCATTCAGAGAACAAATGAAAAGCGTCTCTGTGCAAGATGGCAAGGTGGCCAAAGGCTGAGTTGCAGCAATGTGACTGAGAGGTAAAGCATAAGTTGGAGAGAAAGTCAGAGGAACGCTTGAGAGCCATGTTTGCTTTCTGTTTGAATCCAAGGCTGCGGCTCTGGGAGAAACAAGACCCTTTTGGGTGTTGATGTTATGAACCCCTCCATTGTAGGCTCAGGTTGTATATATGTGTAAATAAACCATGTATCATAAAGGCGGCACTGTCCCTGCTGTGCCTCACTCCCAAGAGGAAACACGAACCCTGGGATCCCTGGGCTCTTGCACCGCTTGGAGATTGAGGTGGTGTGCAATAATATACCGGTAAATGCTGGCAAATCACACTTCTGTCCTGCCTGGCCACCTGGCAGGAGTTGCCCCTGCTTCTGGTCACATCCATGTGCCTTCTAAGCTGATAGAAGACACCTACACTTTTCATGCAGTTGTGCCATCGACTCTAGGCTTCTTTCCTCAAATGAGCACTTCTGTTGCAGGGAAATTACCAATTCTCTTCCATCCCAGGCATGGTTTTTAATCCTGAAACCAGCCTCCCATTCCTTCACTTCTATTGCGAGATGAAAGACTATTGCACTACTTAAGTGCAAAGGCAGGGGGAGGGGATAATGCCTCCTTTCTTCGGTGATCTGGGTAGGACCGTAGGATCCCAATCTTGGAATCATAGACTGTGTACACAGCATACTTTTACAGCACATTCAAAACACATAAAAACAGTGCTTTTTCTGGGGGGATGCAGGGGGACGCATGCCCCTAAACATTTTGTGAATCTTTGTACTTTTGTCCATTTACTGTATTTATTTTCCCCGATTTGAACTATAAAATGGTGATTTTCTTGAGTCAAAATGAGAGTACCCCTAAACATTTTTTAAGAAAAAAAAGCACATAAAATTAATCCTGGGATCTCACAGAGCTACAACCACTAAGTGTCCTTAACATACTAAAGTTCCCACAATTCTTGGGGGCAGGGAATGCTTTGAATGTGCTTGGAAGGCATAGCTCATGTTGTGGCTACTGCTCCTTTCACTGGCACAAGCACAAAGTTGAAACTCACCTTCATGCATCCTCCTAAATGGCCGGCCATGCAGATCCTACCCGGAAAAGAAAACAGATGTGTTGCAGCATAGTTTAAACATACCATTTTCCGTTCTGGGACATAAACACCTCAAAGGCCCTTTTGGGGCTTGCATTCAACTGGCCCCAGAAGGCTCAAGTGAGCCTCTCTATTCTACATATACATATATTCTGTATAGCATATGCATCCTTGAAAGCTTTTAGACCATTTTTGAAAGTAATATAAATAATTTATAAATTATCTGTCCTTTTCCATTCTACAACACCTCTAAAATGTAAAGGGATAGTGTGAGAGGCAGGCTACCCTTTTAATGAATTTTATTTGTGATTTGTAATTTTTGTTTGTTTAATCAGAGCAGTCATCTGATTAAAGAAATCTCTGTTTATTCATCATAATTTTGGGTTAGTTGATTAATCAATTAACAGTGCGGTGCTTGATAGATCTATTCAGAAGTAAGCCCCAGAGGTCAGTGCAACTTAATCCCAGCTAATTGTTTATAGCCTAAATTTATATATGAATCATGGCTCTGAAGCCAAAAGCTTCCACTTTTTTTGTTTTTAGATTATATTCATGTGTTTTGTACGAAGCATCGTCTTAGGAAAGGTATCTTCTCCTGTGTATGAAAGGGGGGGTGCTTGCCATATGCAGTTTTTATAAGTACTTGTGCTTAGAAAATAATTTGTTTTATTTTTAAAAAATATTTAATCAGTTAATCAATTCAAATGAAGCCCTAGTTTTCATACTTATTCTACATTTTTTTTTAATTTTCAGTGTGTTTTGACTGATTGTGTCATTGTTTTGGAAGCTGTCATGCCTTAGCAAATAAGTAAAATCCTTAGGGATGCCTGTAAACTGGAGGTATAAAAGTTGAGTGTGAGAGAGAGGGTCGGGGAGGGAAATTAAAACTCGTGCACAGCCAATTGTAATATTACAAGGTGGTAGGAAATTTCCTCTTCCTTCCAGCTGAGGGCCGAGACCCATGACGAAATGGTAACTTGAAGGCGGAATGGGAATGAAGGCAAAAGGAATGGCTTCTATTCTTACATAATGTATGCATCTGGGTTGCCAGCATGTTGCTTGCAGGTACAATTCCCAGCATCCCTAACCATTTGCCTCGCTTGCTAGGAATGCTGGGAGGTGGAATCAGCATTGATTACCCTGATGTATTGATGCACACACAGCCCACAGGAGGGATGACAGGAGTGAGTGGGAGCCCTCTCACTCTTATGAGTATGTACCATAAAGCATGTGTGAGATGGGGGGTTGTAGCAACCCTGAAGGACGGCTTGTCAGCTGCTTTCTGTTTTAAATGGCACAACAGACATGTTTCCTGTGCAGAAGGAAACACATACCCTATATATACATTTTTTGGGGAGGGCGTAGTGCAAAAATGGCTGAGGCAGTTCTGTGAGGGAGGAAGCAGCCTTGCATAAGTTTCCCAGATTTTAGGGGTTGGGGGGGCCCATAGGGGAGATTTCCCTCTCCCCCCATGGCTACACTGGGACTCCCTTGGGAGCAGTAAAGGGGGACTGCTTGTCCTCTAAAGCCAGAAAAATAAACATGAAGCTCTTAAAATCTTTCACATCATTTTGTGCAGGCATTGGGAAGGGAATGGAATGTGTTGCTTGCCACTAACCCACAGAGCTCCCATGGTTTCGCAAATTGACTTCAAGCAGTGGGTGGGTGAACCACATATCCCACTCAACAAGATACAATGGTCTGAGTGCTGAGGAAGCAGAGTTCCTACCCGGTGGGCATTTGGGGTTCCCTGGAACAATTGAGAAACAGCTATGCACTCGTGTAATAAAGCAATACACCAGAAAAGCCACTGAAATGAATCAGGCATCACAGTTCCTTCCTCACACCGTGCTTGAGTTGCCTAGGCCTTTGCATCTTAGTCCAGACAGTGGCAGCTCACAAGCCCCACAAATGCAGAGGGCTAGGCCCAAACTATTAGGATGGATCTGAGGTGCTGGTGGGGTGCTAGCACTGTACATCGACCTCCATGACTCTGGGCCCTTCCTGAAGCCTATCTCACCCTGAATAGTTTACCAACCAAGACTACCTCCTGCTTCGCTTCCTTGCTGGAGGCCCTCACATACCCTCCAACATTTCTCTGATGAAAATTGGGACATCCTATTCCATCATCATTTTACTATTTATACTCCCATCCCTCTGACTGAATTGCCCCAGCTGTTCTGTGTGGCTTCCAACATATATAAAAACATAAAGCAACATTAGATTTAAAAAAAAAACTTCCCTATACAGGACTGCCTTCTGATGGCTCTGGTGTTGGATAACTCCATACCCTCCAACATTTTGCTAATGAAAAAAGGGACACCCTACCATACCCTCCAGCATTTTTCTGATGAAAATAGGGACATCCTAAGGAAAAGTGGGACATTATGAGATCAAATCAGAAACCGGGGTGGCCTCTGTAAATCTGGGACTCTCCCTGGAAAATAGGGACACAGGGAGAAATGTATTATCACTCTTATTGGGCAAGCTGTAGAAATGTTAAAATGGGAATGAGATTTTGGGGATAAATTATCATGGGCCTAGGAGGGAGACCTAAGCAAAAAGCCAGGGGGTGGGGAGGAAAGAGAAATCAAATGGGTGTTAAATGGATGCCCCAGGAGTCTCACCCAGAATGGTTGCCCTGGAATAAGAACCACAAAGATCAGCAGCAGCAACAGCAGCAGCAGGGATGTCATGGCGGCACCTAGGGAAGGACAAAATGGTGATCTTTGTTCCTTTGCTTCAGGCAAAGCAAACAGCCCCAGATCGATGCAGCTCAAAGCAAAGGTCTTTGGGTGGGATTTAATCAGCAGTGTAGGGATTGTAGCATGGAAACAAACACTAGACTATACTAGACTAGACTAAAATAGAAGGATAGGGCTGGGAGCCAGAAAATTAAAAAATGGTTTGACTCCCCCCAACGGACCCATGTGTCTGTTTTCTGTGTCCACAACATCTCTTCAGCCAGCACAAAAACCAGATGTCAAGTATGGTGAGAATATTAATTGATTGCCTTTTTTTCTAGGGGGTGGGGTGGAGAAAAACATACTATTGCAAAGGAAAGCTTGCAAGTGGGTCTGCTGAAATTTCAGTTACTGAAGGGGACATCACTGTGGAAGTTGCATTGGCCAAAGATTTTATCTGGCTCACTCTCTCCTTGGCCTTTACCCCATCTAGCCATATCATGCCTGAATGTGTTTCCTCCTCTGTGGCTAATTAGTTTAGTAGATTTATATATCACTTCACAGAACCAGAAGAAATCCCAAAGCGGTTTACAAGAACAATTAAATACAAAAGTACCATATATAATAGAATATCTATTAAAAGAAGAGCAGTACCAGTTGGTGGTGTTGCATCAGGAAGGCAAAGAGGAATGGCCCTGAACCCATTAAAAGAGCATTTGGGGACATTCTTCAGTTCTTATTAAACCCCCACTTGAACAGCAAGAGCCTCTCTCTCTTGCAATCTTTGCATCTCTACAGATCTCTCCAAAGTAACACATACAGGGCTTGTTGGTGAGAACTGAGCATTACTGAGGATACTAGAGGTTGATTGGACTTTTCATATAAAAGATGCTCAATAGCTACTTGTTTGTTGTGGTGATCTTTCATTCACATCATGCTTTTGTAGGGACAGTGAGCATTTTGTGGGGAGTGGGGCACATTTGGGGGGAAAGAACAGGAATTCGCCATACTTCCCCATCTTCCAAGCATAATGGGCTTTTAGCTACCTTTCAGACTTGATGGGCCTTTAATACAAAATAAGCAGTGCAATGTGGACAGGTCTGACAGGTTCACTCTGGCTGCAGCTGTTTTGGATACAAACAGTGGTGCTGCAATCAGTCAGCAAGGGCTCCAGCCTCTGAGCTCTTTCCACTAAACATCACAGATGCCTTGTTTGCAGCAGCAACATCTTCCCACTGGGGTCTTGCTCTCAGCTGATCGCCTGGTTTTGTAACTTAGCAAAACAGCCAGCTTCATCCAGCATATTTCAAGGGTACATAGTCAGGAACATGTGATCCTTTGATCCTTCCTTTTGCCCTGCCCATGCAAAATCTGTAGTGACTCGAAAGCTGTGAGCTTTCTGTGGGTGATTCTTCATTATTTACTCAATCTGGCTGGAGCTGCATATTTGTTTTGAAAGTACCCAGTCCCTGGGGATGAGGGGATGCTTGGAGATAACCTTATAAAAGCAGACAGAACCATCCATTAAACTCACTGAGGTTTACTTCTAAGTAGACATACATAGGGACACCACCATCTATTGTATAGCCGTCTTTCATGGAGCGTGCAAGGGTGCAGGAACCTCCTTAGAGCATCACAGCTACTAAACATGGGATGAATCACCCTCATGGCCTGCACAGAATGGGATGCAAGCTTTTTTTTTTTAAAAAAAAGTTTAAATTATATGGTATGTTTCCACTGCTGTGTAGGAGTTTATTGTCTTTAATTTTTCTTGTTCAGTGGTTCCCATACTTTTCTCTTCCTCCAATGGGCCACTTAGAAATTGCTGAGGTTCTGGGCGGTCCACTTAATTATTTTTCTGCCTACTGAAGCAATTGTAATTCTGTATTTATCTAACAGTGGAATTTACTTCTCAGTAATTGCACACAGGATCTTAATTGCACACAGGATTTGCAGGTATACCTGTTCAGAACTGTAGCCTTTGAGATGTATGGAAAGGTGAGAATGAATGAATGAAAGACAGACTATTTTGTGTGCAAAACAAGAAGAGGTAAAGAGGGCACATGCAAAAGTGGAAGTGCTAGTATGCAGGTTCAAAGTAGGGGTGTGACTTTGGGGCTCCTGTTGGTATCATTATCATCTCCCCACTTTCCGAAGCAGTGAGAAGCCCCCAGAGCCACGCAGAAAGCACTGGAATCTTTTATTGTCTTTGTAATATTTGCTTTATTTACTAATACAAAAGTGGCGCATAAGTGGAGACAAACAGGCACTCACATAAGGAAGCAGTTTCCCCCTCCACATCAGAGAGTTTCTGGTGTTTGCCAGGCCACCACTCCCTCTGTCTCCCCAGCTTCAAATCTGCTGTTTCTCATACTTACACAAAATCTGCCAACCCCTCCTCATAACAGACCTGCAGGTGAACTGTTGATTCAAGAAACATCCAGTCATCAGGTTCATTTGCTCAATCCCCAATTCCTACCCCGATGGTACAATCTTAAAACCGTCTACCAAAAACTAAGTCTATTAATTTCAATGGGGCTTACTCTTCAGTGAATACAGGATCACAGCCTAAGTAACTTTTGGCAAAACAAAGTGCTGTAAATCCATTCACAGTAATCACATAGAAAACTTAGAAGTTTTCTAACTTGGGAGTTTTAACACAGTCAGGAAAAGCCCTATAGGTTGCAGAGGTGGATGGTTCCATTTACCATGTGGTATACCAGGTATACCACAGAGGTTTCTGAGAGCTGAGCTGTTGCTACTTGTTTACAGTGTATCAAGGAAAGCTGGGAACCATGGGGTGAGTGACTTCCTATGGCTCCCAGCTTCTTTGAATGTACCACATATGTACAGCAGTGCCCAGGGATTAAGGTTTGCACTAAGGTTCTTCATGTCCCAGTGGACATCCAGCAAATTGTACCTCAATATAATTTCCAGACCAGCCTATTTCTACCTCAGGTCCTCCTGATTTTGAGCAGGAATTTATTCCACTTAGCCAAACAAATTTTGCAAGGACCTGATGAACTCCATTACATGCTGTTTCATCTGAAGGCAGCCCTGTTTAAGGAAGTTATTGATGTCTGAAGTTTTATCATGTTTTTAATATTGTTAGGAGCCGCCCAGTGTGGGCAGAGTATAAGTAATTATTATTATTATTATTATTATTATTATTATTATTATTATTATTATTTCCTCTGATTTCTGATTCCTGCCTGCCAAACACCTCTTTTACCCTTTATCTCTTCAACAAGCACACTTCTGTGTTGCTTCCCAAATCACACCGCTGTCTGGGCTCCCAGTCTGCTCGCACTTCTTTCTAGAGCTGTTCCTGCTTCCATTGCCTTTGGATTGTCTCTCTGGCTACAAACCTGATTCAGTCTTTGAACTCCCCCATAACTTGGCTTGGAACAGCCACATCCAAATTGCAGGCATACCATCTGCCACTGAACCACCCCCCCCCCAAAAAAAAACCCCAACCAGCTTAGGGTGTCTTGTCATTAAGATTATTCTATCCTTTTGCCTTATTCAAACCAGGAGGCCATTCTAGTAGTTGATGTTCTTCAAAAGGCAATGAGCAATATCATCTGATGGTGCTGGTGTTGAGCACCCCACAAGACGGATAATGCTGTGGATCCTAGATAGGACCTCCAGCTAGCTCATGCTTCTGAGGCCCTCTACCGCAAGATTGCCTGAATCCACGAGGTTCTGGTTGCTTGCGCCACAGCAGGGCAGCCTCCAGTTGGCAGGCTTCATGTTGAAGTAGTAAACCAGAGGGTCAAGAGCACTGTTGATGCTAGCCAGGGCCATGGCAGCCCGCTGGGCTGAGCAAGTGAAGCGCAGCAGCTGCGGAGCAGGCAGAACCCCAATCCGGCCCAGTGTGTGCAGAATGTGGATGATATGGAAGGGCAGGAAGCAGACGGTCAGCAGGGTGGTCACCATCAGGAGGGTGTGCAGCGGGTTCCTCCGCAGCAAAGAACCTTGGGCTGAGCCACGTCTCAGGTTCACGATGCGCCGGGCAATCACAATGGAGCAGATGATGATGGTGAGGAAAGGCAGGAAGAAGCCCAGCACTGAGGAGGCCAAAACCATGGCGGCCAGGCCTCCGCTCCAGACACGAGCTGGGAAATGCTCCATGCAGGCTGTGTTCCCGTTGGGGAAGCGACGGGTCACGGTGCTCTTGGAGAAGAGGGTCAGCAGCCCGATCCCTACCACGGACCAGATAGCCATAGAGATCAGCACACGGTAGAGGGGCCACCGCAGGCGCAGGTAGAGGATGGGGTGGATGACGGCCAGGTAGCGCTCCAGGCAAATGCAGGCCAGGAAAAGCGTGCAGCTGAACATGTTGGCCAGAAAGAGGGCGTTGGTGGCCTTGCACAGGCCTTCGCCAAAGGGCCAGTCGTTGCGCCTGGCGTGGTACACAGCCTGTAATGGCAGCGACAGGGCAAACAGCAGATCGATGACGATGAGGTTGTAGGTGAAAATCATGATTGGGGGTGCCTGGGCCCGGGTGGCCCAGCTGCTCCACAAGGCTACAGTGTTGGAGGCCAAGCTCAGGGCGCAAACCAGGCTGTATGTGATGGGCAGGAGCAGGTGCTGGAACTGGGCTTCAGCAGCACACTGCAAAGAGACTGAATGGTTAGGGAAGGCCTCGCCTAGGGGATACGTGCCATTTGCCCACATCTGCAAAGCGAAGAGAAGATCCATGGGTCAGATTAATCCTGCATGTGTCAGCTATTCTTGGAACCCTTTCAGGAAGGAAGTTTACATCTTGGAGAACACTCTGACATGTGGCAGTGCTGTCCCAAGGGAAAGATGACGGGATCAGCTATTCGATAAGGGCACCATTTGCCCCTGTGTGCAGCACTACACCCTCAGTGACTGACATTCTAAGGAATCTGCACATCCCAAGGATTCAAAAGGGAATCACCTGATCCATTGGGGGACCTAGGTGTCTTCCTCAAGGATATCTTCTGGCTGCTCTCATCCTTAGCCTTTCACCTCATCCTGCAAACTATATTCCAGCTCTCCTTCCTACACAACCCCTTGACATCTTACTTCTGGGTAGGTCCTTTAGGGCTTTGCAGAGTTCAGTATCCCTTTGTGCTGAGTGCTAGGGAATCTTTTTTGCTGGTGCTATTGCTCCCATGCTGTTCATCAGCCCCAGGAACTCTGGCTCAATACATTTTGCTGCCTGGAGCAAAGGCCAAGAATATACACCCGACATTCCATGTTTGGAAGTCAGCTGGACTAGTGATTAAGCCTTATTTCAGTATGGGCAATGGGTTAGTATCCTGCACTGTACCTGAGGGCAACAGGCTAGTTCTGGGGGCTCAGGACAGACCAAATGGCAAACACAGCTCCAACAGAAGGGTATGATCAGGAGGCTGAGGAGAAAGAAATGTAGGGTGCCCCCTACTCCCTCCCAGTATTTGCCACCCAAAACACTTACTCACTCTGCCTAATGGTAGGACCGGTCCTGTTATTTGCTGTTCAGAACACCAAAAACCCAAATATGGCTAGCCCCAGAAATCTATGTCATTCATACCTTCTGTGTGTCAGACATCCAGATACATGCCTGCTCCTCTGGTGGTTCTGTGGGACTTGAGAGAGATGCAGTTGAAATTGCTCAGGAAGGAAAGTGTGGGTGCCACTATCAGCCTGTCCTTTTTTCCTGTTCTTGGCCTAGACTTGCGCAGTTTAAGAATTAAATTTTATTTTGGGTGACCATGGTTATGAGGCTCATGACGTCAGGGGTGGCAGTATGCTCCTGGTCTAGCCCTTGAATACTGTTGCCTCTGTTGTCTTAAGACTCAGCTTGGAGCCTTGGACCTTCATTTTTTAGAGTTCATTCTAATGTTCACACTCAGCTTCACCCATATTTACACAGAGTAAGGCCTCTGATCTTCTGGATTCAGCAAATTAGATCAGAAAGAATATCCACAAGACTGAGCAGTGTGCAAGATACTAGTGCAATGTTTGCATTTTGTTTGTTTTATTTATAAATTAAATTTATTGGTTGCTTTTTTTATCAAAGTGACAGTATATGCATGGGTTCCTGTGCTGGCCAGTTGTGGGTGGGCTTTCTGAGGAAAAATTGTGTGGTTAGCAAGGCTGGCCCAAGACATTTTGGCACCTGAAGCGGCACCCAAAATGGCTCCCCTTCTCCCTGCCAGGGAAGAAGGGGTGTGGGAAGATCTACATCAGAAACAAGGGGGAAAGAAATATCAACATGGGTATTTGCTGCCCCAGTGGATCCTGCCGACTGAAACAATCACCTCACTTTGCCTCATGGGTGGGCCTGCCCTGGTGGTTAGCTGTTCTTTTAAATTCTGTTCTTATAAAACCATGCTTGTACACCTGACTTGGGCGTGTGACTTCTGGCTACATTGAAGCCAAGTGACAAGTCCTGCTAGACAAGTCCCTGGAAAAGCACCACTTCCCAGAGTGCTCTGCCCAGACCCTAGCATGTCATCTGTGTGACATGCACTTCCGTAAGCAAGAGCATGGCCTCTTCACCCCTTTCCTGGCTGGCCCACAGTTCCTCCAGCCCTCAGATCAGACACCAGAATGTATAATCAACGTGAGAATCTCTCAAGGAGGAGGGGAATGTGAGTCCAAGGCAAAAAGTCCCTTTTTGCTTCCTGCTCCACCCTCTTAACAACACCCATGCTAGAGAGAAATATAGTTTGGGTTCAGCACTGTAACATCGTTTTGGTTTCCCTAGTAGTATAATATACTCCATCATATTGCCTTGCCTCACCCTGTACTCCTGGTTCAGTGATGCCTTTTGTTTAAGAATTAAAATAATCACATATCATCTTCCCTTTTGCCAGCACCTCTGTAAAAAAATGTTTTTATCTCTCAAGAGGAACCTTTGTCTGAAAAGGAAATACTTCCTGTTCCTGCCACATCAGCCCTTCTGCAAGGCCTCTGATAAGCCATGACCAATAATGCTGAGCATATAGTTAGCAAACAGCTGATCCCAGCTGCATACATGGGAACTAAACATAGAGCAGGCAGGAGGCTCTGGCGTTCCAAGAAAAGGATATGCCAACCACTTGGAGCAGCCTTTTTTGCTTTCCTGCAGTGCCACCTGCTGCTCTAGCTATGCCAGAGCATGAAACAACGCCATAGTTCATTGACTTTTATCCCTGGGAAGTCTCATTCTCTGAGGTTCATGACTCTACAAGGCGTGACCATGCAGATACTTGGGTGCGTCTCAGTCTTTAAAATAAGGTTACCAGATTTTTTTCAATGAATCCAGGGACTCTTTTCAACTTCAGTAGATTTTGTATGGGGACTGATTTGTAAATCCTGGGACTGTCCCCGGGAAACAGGGATGTCTGATAACCTTACTTTAAAAACATTGTGCAAGTAGCAGCTGTGGTTTGAGAGAACCCAGATTACAACAGTGTTGCTGGTATGCTTAGCCCTTTCCCATTGCACTATTGTGCTCCCTGCCCCCAAAGAAGATAAATGATCCTCCTAAAGTTGCTGTTTACTTGAGCAGGAAAAACATATTTGTACACCCCCCTCCCTAAACTGGGGGTAAATAGCAGACCTAGAGGTCTGATTTTCATTGAAAAAAGAGTTAACCCCACACCACTGTCCTGAATCCAGATCCAACATATGCAGTTTTAAAATATGGAGTCATTCACACATCTCCATTATCACATCTAGATTCATCTGGAGATATGAGACCAAGCCTACTGTTAAGGCTTTATGCAATTATAAGTGGGAATATAGGTATGTGTACCAATTCATCCAGTATAAAGCAGATGCAGGTAGCAAAACCACTTCCCACGTGTGGCCTGCTAACAACAGCCATGTCCCATATTTATGCTTATGGCTTATCCACATGTCCTTTTTGCCCTGTGCTTTCCAGGCACAGGTCTGCACTTTCCCAGTGTGTGTCCACACTTTTTTCTCTTTTTTTGCCATGGAAAACCCAATCTTTACAATTGTATTGGAGCAAATGGCAATTTGAGTTTTCTGCAGATTGCCATTTGTTCTGATTCAGTGGTAAAGAGCAGGTTTTCATGGGGAAAAGGGAGAATAAGTGATACTGACCCAGAAAGCCTGGATATGTGCCTAGAAATGCTAAGCAAGGTAAGTGTGGATAAGCCCCAAGTTGCATCTCATGGCCAGGGCTCAGACATGGAGTTCAGTGCTTTGCTAAACTGTCCAGTGAATTTACTGGACAGGTTTTTGCAGAGAATTGTGGCCAAATGAGAGGAAACAAATGTGTGGTCCAATCCTAGTAGTGATGGATCAATTCAAAGGACAATTGACTCATCCATTTCCTGCACTGCATGGGGTTGGACAACATGATCCTCAGGATCTCTTCCAACTCTACCATCCTAGAATTCTATGATTCTAATTACAAGTGTAGCCTGAGAATGCTTGGGGAAATCTCTTTCTCTTTCTCCAAGAGCTCCAAATCAGCCTGCATATTGGTTTGTGTGTATTCGTGTGCTGATGCTCGAGTATTGCAGTGAGGGCAGGGAAAGAAACATGTTTCCTAGGCAATTGTGCAAAGCCCCCTTCCATTCCACTTGCGCTGTCACTTGTGCCATGATTGGCTGCTGGTACTTGCTACATGTCCGTAGGCATGAGGATGCAGTGGATCCACAGGCGGCAGAGACATGATTGGCAGCAGTGTCACCAGCCTTATGGACAGTGGGTGCCACTGAGAAGTAGTTGCTGTGACACCATTCCTTTGCTGCACTTCTCCACAAGTTCTCTTTCCAACCAGAAGCGGAGCCAGAACTTCTAGGCAAGGCGGGGTTCCAGAAGCACAGGAGTTATATGGGTGGGATACCTGATTTGACCTGAAGATGGAAAATACCTTGAGATCTGTACTGTGGGTGGGCTGTGACTAGAATAAATTGATGGCTATGGTGCACAGCTGTTGCAAGGAACTCCTGGTACACTCCAATTGCAATATGGCAATAACAAAAATACCAGACCGTACTGCAGATTGATGATGTGGTAAGCCCCACCTTTCAGCCCCACCTTCAACTGCAAGGTGCACTTAAGTCAGAAAATCCAAGGACTGAGAATGAGCACACACAGCTTTGGCACTGTGTAAATCCCCCCCCCCAACAGTGGAACACAAGTGTGCAATTGTGGCAACACAAGTGTGCAATTGTGGCAACACAAGTGTGCAATTGTGGCAATGATCTCGGAGCTGCAGTCAATCACTAACTGAACACGAGTCAGCAGAGGGATGCAGCTGCAAAAATGGCTAATGTGCTTTTAGGCTGAATTGATAGATCCATGGTTCCAAGTCATGGAGTGTAATAATTGCTCTTTAATCCTACGAAGAAGGATATTGTAGACAAATTGGAACAGGTTCAGAGGAGGGTAATGGAGATGGTGAGGAATATGGAAAACAAGTCCTTTGAGAGGAGGTTGAAAGAATTTGGTATGGAGAAGAGCAAGCGTAGGGAGGACATGCTAGCACTCTTCAAATACCCAAAGGGCTGCCACATACAGGAGGGCAAAGTCTTGTTCTCTCCTGTTCCAGAAGGAATTGACTAGATCTAATAGGCTTAAGTTACAAGAAGGTAGATTTCAGCTGAACATTAGGAGACACATATTGATGATAATGAGGGGTTTAATAGCGGGCTCAATTACCTAGAGGGGTGAGGGCTCTTCTTCACTTGGAGGTCTTTAAGCAGGAGCTGGACAAAGATGCTCTAGCATGATTTTCTACCTCAATCAGAGATAGAGACTAAAGGGTCTACTTTACAAAGGCCCTTCCAACTCTTTATCATTCTATGATGCAAGATTTTGAAATTTGTCAGCTTGCTCTTTGTATGTTTAGCCTGGTAGAGAGGAGACTAATAGGTCATATGATAGCCATCCTCAAACATCTCAAGGGCTGTCCTGTTTATTCCTGCTCTGGAGGCTAGGACCTGAACCAATGGATTCAAGTTACAAGAAAGGAGATTACACTAAACACCAGAAATAACTTTCTGATAGTAAGAGCTGTGGAACAGACTCCCACTACAGGTGGTGGACTCTCCTTCCTTGGAGGTTTTAAAGCAGAGATTGGATGACCATCTGTCATGTATGATCTAGTTCAGATTCCTGCATTGCAGGGGATTGGACTAGATGACTCTCTGGGATTCCTTCCAACTCTACAGTTTGATTGTATGATCCCGCACTTGATTGCATGTCACCTATACCAATTGGAATGCAAACCTTTTTATCTGTTTGTCTTGCTTTAAAAAAAAAAGCAACATTGGTAGATTTATTGTTAATTAGGCAAGTTTCCCCTCTCATCCAAATGGTAAGACTCAGAGGTCTGTTTCCACAACAATTGGACTTGTGATTTGCTTTTGTAAATGTAACATTTACATGATGCATGCCCTGCCCTTTGGGGCATAACAATTGCTCAAGTCCAGAACTCAGAAGCCAAAGTATTGTTTTGCAAATTACATACGCATTTTAAAGAAGTTCAAGTCGGTTTCAGTCATCAAGGAACCTGTGCCAATCACCAGCACAGCAACTGCCTTATTGAGCAACTAGTCCTGGCAATACAGATTGCGCAGGCACATAAAACTCGTCACATGCTGATTAAATTATGATCAGAACACCCTTTTCAGGGACAAAGGAGCTTGCCTAGTAACATATTTCTGCATTATGCATTGGGTAAATTCACATTGTGGTGCGAGCCCATTATTTCCCAAAACTTCTGTGGCAACTGCCTACTTAAAATATGTCCCACTGAATTCAGTTGAATACAACAGAGAAGTTAATGATGTGGGATTAGAATAGACTTGCCTGCTCTTGATGTGGGGCAGTAGTTTTTGTGTGTGTTACATTTCCCCTTTTTATCTTGAGGGTACTTCTCATTCAGAGATTGCTCCTGGATACCCAGGTGGAGACCCAGTTTCCTACTTATGTACTTGTATTTCTTGTACACACACATTACATTTTTGCATATGTAAAATGTTTTTCATCTGTCAAAATCAATGTATGAATCAGCCCTCATGCTGAAAGGTCTGTTCAATGCAAGGTCAATGGAATCCCATAACTCCTTATGTTTCTATCCACATCATTCAACCATCTGTGATCATTCTTCCTTTCCTTCACCTTTTCATCATGCCCTGATTCTTCCTTTTTGTTGTTGTTTAGTCGTTTAGTTGTGTCCAACTCTTCGTGACCCCATGGACTTGAGCACGCCAGGCACTTCTGTCTTCCACTGCCTCCCAGTTTGGTCAAACTCATGCTGGTAGCTTCTAGAACACTGTCCAACCATCTCGTCCTCTGTCGTCCCCTTCGTCTTGTGCCCTCAATCTTTCCCAGCATCAAGGTCTTTTCCAGGGAGTCTTCTCTTCTCATGAGGTGGCCAAAGTATTGGAGCCTCAGCTTCACGATCTGTCCTTCCACTGAGCACTCAGGGCTGATTTCAGGGGACTCTCATTTAGTGAAAGCTTCTCCAATTCTTGAATTTTTACCCACAGGATTTCTGACATCCTCATCTCTTGCCATTATATATGTCAAGTCAGAAAGTGTTCACCTGTAGGCGATTTATGTATTAGCATTCCACACTAACACTTCCTTCATCCACATGCTAAACAAACTGTTAGCTGTCCCTAAATTCACAGACAACTCAGAACGAAAGCTCACTGAATTCAATAGGGTTTACTCCCAGGTAAGCAGGTGTAGGACTGCAGCCTCCATAAGTCAACTGAACCCCAGAATGTGTCCTAGCCCTCACTGCTGGATGAAGAGTTCCCACATTGGTTTCTGCCAAAGGTTTTAATGCATAATTCAGAACTGTTCATGGGCAAGGTTACACAGTGCAGCAAGTATATAAGAGGCATAAATACATGGCTAAGCACAAAATAAGAAGTTGATCCAACAAAAGCTATGCCCTCTGGGCCTCCTTTTTGAAGAGTGGAGTGGGCACAGCATTAGTGTGGCAATTGGCTGGAGTTCTGGGACTGGGCAAAAAATAATGGGCAGTCCTTCAGGAGGGTTGTGAAGTCTGTTCACAAAAAGTCTGAGAGGTAGGTTGAGAGGCAGCCACTGGCCCAACTTCACCCAAGTTCATGGCTGCGTAGGGATTTGAACACTGATCTCCCAGGTTCTTGTTTGACACTCTACCCACTACACCACACTGGATCTCTTTTAAAGGTAAAGGTACCCCTGCCCGTACGGGCCAGTCGTGTCCGACTCTAGGGTTGTGCGCCCATCTGGCCGGGGGCCAGCGCTGTCCAGAGACACTTCCGGGTCACGTGGCCAGCGTGACAAGCTGCATCTGGCGAGCCAGCGCAGCACATGGAATGCCGTTTACCTTCCCGCCAGTAAGCGGTCCCTATTTATTTACTTGCACGCGGGGGTGCTTTCGAACTGCTAGGTTGGCAGGCGCTGGGACTGAGCAACGGGAGTGCACCCCGCCGCGGGGATTCGAATCGGATCTCTTTTACTTTACTTTTTATTTTTTGTTAATGTATTCTGTTTTACTATGATGGCATGGTGAAGTATTATCTAAATAATTAAATTAAATAGCCTGCCCTGTGAGAATGCTAATGCCTAGCTATAATGAGGACTAGTTAATGAAGATTGGTTTAGAGTTCAAGGAGGTGTGGGAGATAGTTTTTCCATTCCTTCCCTTTGGGAGATTTTCCATTCCTTCTCTTTGGAAGACTTAAATACACATCCATTCTGGTTTAAGTAATTCCCACTGGATTCAATGGGGCTTTTACTTCCAAGGAACGTATAAAGCATCGGGCCGTTCCTGGCCTACCTATCCGTTTCGCCTGCAACCTTATTCCTAACAGCAACCCAAAGGAGCCCATCCTTGTTCCTCTGCACTCTGCACGCGCACCACATGTAGGACTTCACGCCCACCGAAAGTGCCCGTGGCACCTCCCACCATAACTAACGAGCAACTTCTCGCCCAATCACACATTTGCACGGGCAACGCTTCCAGCCGAGGGAGGGCGGGCGAGCGCGTGGAGCCGAGCGCCCCACTCGAGCCCGTCCAATTCCCCCTTGCAAGCGACCCGATTGGCCGCTCCTTTTTCAAGACTCCCCCCGCCCCCCGCGCCACACCCCACCCCCCAAAAGGGCGTTGGAGCCAATCGCCCCGCGAGGGAGGGTCTCCGCGCTCCCGGCCCGCCCCTCCTGTCCCTCCAATGAAAAAGAAGGGCAGAGAGGAGGCGGAGGAGGGCCCGCCCGGCCAACCGGGAGCCGATGCGGGCCGTGCTGGAGCGGGGATTGGCCGGGGCCTGCAGGCAGTGGGCGGGGCTATGCTGGAGGTAGGCGTTGGAGGTTGCTGAGGTGCCGGACCCGGCGGGCGGAGCGAGGGGTGGGAAGGGGGAGATCCGAGCCTGAGTGGTAAAGAGGTGACGGCGGCGGCGGCAGCAGCAGGAACGGCTGAGGCGCCGCGGGCGGGCCCCGATGGAGCTCGAGAATATCGTGGCCAATACGGTGCTGCTCAAGGCGCGAGAGGGTGAGGAGCCGGCCTGGGGTCGCAGGGGGCGAGCGCGTGAGGGAAACTGAGGGAAGAAGGAGCCCAGGAAGCCCCCGGCGCCGTTGGGCGAGCGAGGGCATGGCGGCGTCTCCCCTCCTGCTTGGGGTCACCCCTTTCGCACGAGCCGCGGAGCTGCGCGTGGAGCGGCGGCGCCTGAGGCAGCGAGAGAGGTTCGCGGGCTGGGCGAGGCGAGAAGCGCGCTCCCCTTGCTGAAAGAGAGCCCTTCGGAGCCCGGCGTTGAGTGCCCGGCAGCGGTGGGGTGGGGATGGGTGGCCGCTGTCAAAGGCGCGGGAGGGAGGCGGAGAGGCGGCGTTGCGTGTTATGACCCGGCCCGCCAGCTCTTTCTCCTTCTTCTTCCTCCCCCCGCCACCCCACCCCTCTTTCCGCCCTCCCTGTGTGCTGGTGGGGAGGGGGGTGTATATCCGAAAGTAGAAAAACTGCGGAGCTTTGGAGTTAAGGACCAGCCAGCACATGCTTATAGAGGCCTCACAAAAGACCGAGGAGCGTAGTGACGTGGGTTGTGGCCGAATGATGCTTTCTCCAGACACGGTTCGTTGCTTTTATCTGGCAGCTTCCTCTTGATAAAGGCTTTGAACTGTTGTTCCCCGGAACCGATGTAGAGATCAGTGAAAGTTTGCACTCTTCTCCAAAAACGCTCATAAGAAGCACTCGCCCAAATATGGGACTGCGATCTCACCTCCCTAGACTGAGAGGAGCTGATAAATTGACAAGATTTGGAAGTCTTCAGGGTTCTGGATGCTAGTAGAGTCAGAGGCATGCTACCCATTGTACTACTTAACTCTAGGTGGAGCATCAGAAGTTGTTGGTTTTTTTAAAAAAAAATTGTAGTAGTAGTGCCTCTCTTGAATGGGTTTCCTCACAGGAACAATGTTCTCTTGCCATAGAGCAGCAGAGATGTTCTAGAATTGGCTTCTGACTTGGCATATGTGCATGAGATTCCATAAGGGACCGCTGCATTAAAAAACACAGGTCTGAGTGCTGGAATCTTCCCCCGCTTTCTTTAGCAGACTTTGGCAATGCTTTTTATTGGGATACTCTGCTACCAGATATTTTCCTCTGTGTCAGAATTGTAAGCCTTAAATTTAAGGGAACAATTTGGCTTTGTAGTAGTGAGTCATTTTTGTGTATAACCAGACACAGGCTTGTATTTAAGAGTCTGAAAAACAGAGGGTTCACAGCTCACTAATGAGGTAATGTAAAATGTGAAAGCAACTTTTATCATGGTCTTTCTTTTGATCATCTGCACATGGAGAAGAAAATGAATGAGGAAGAAGATGAAGCAACCTTTTCCCTTACTGCAGAATACATACTTTCCACAGCCTTAGATACCATCCTGGAGCAGAAGTGTCAGTTTAGTTTGCTCCTCAACTCTGATTTATTTACTCTTGTTTCCACTATTTTATTTAGAAAAGTTGCAGATCTTAGCAAGTAGAACCCCACTTGACAATTTCCAAAGGGACAACCACCTGTTGCAACCAAAAATAAAGTATTGTAGCACCTTAAAAACCACGTATTATGGCATAAGCTTCTGTGGACTATATTCTAGTCCCCAAAAGCTTGTTCCATAATAAAAATGATAGTCTTTAAGGCAGCTTTCCCAACTTTGGGTCTTCAGATGTTGTTGGACTACAGCTTTCATAATCCGTGACTGTTGGCTATACTGGCTGAGGGTGGAGGGAGCTGTAGATCAACAGGATCTGGGGACTCATAGGGGTGGTGCTGTGGTCTAAACCACTGAGCCACTTGGGCTAAACAGCATTTCTGTGCGCTGCTCTAGTTTTGGTGTTCTGTTGCGCCAAAAGCGGCTTAGTCATGCTGGCCACATGACTAGGGAAAACTGCAGACAAATGCCGGCTCCCATGGCCCGTAAAGCGAGATGAGCGCCTCAACCCCAGAGTCGCCTGTGACTGGACTTAACTGTCAGGGGTTCTTTACCTTTACAGCAAGATTTGGTAGAACATAGGAATCTCTATAGAGCCGCTTATTTAGAATTACAGTGGTACCTCGGGTTAAGAACTTAATTCGTTTTGGAGGTCCATTCTTAACCAGGGACGCGGACTTATAAAAAATATTGGGGGGGCCCGGGAAAGCTCGTGAAATGTAAATAAGCTCATGAATATGCAAATAAGCTCATGAATATGCAAATAAAGTGGCGCCGCCCCCTCGTGAGAGAATAGGGGAGAGCGTGCTGCTGCCTATTAATCAGCTCCGGAACAGCTGATAGGCGGGAAACCTGGGGCTAGAGGCAGGAGCCCCCGCCCCCGGGGATTCCCCTGTTCTCGCGGGGGACGGCCGGGGCTCTCCGGCTAGGGCGCGCGGCTGGCTGGCTGGCTGGCGAGGGAGCAGGTGGGGAGGAGGCGGGGGACGGCGGCGGCGCCCGAGATTATTGGGGGGGCTGAGCCCCCCCAAAAAATTTTTTGAGGGGGCTCAAGCCCCCTCAAGCCCCATGGAGTCGGCGCCTATGTTCTTAACCTGAAACAGTTCTTAACCTGAGGTACCACTTTAGCTAATGTGGCCTCCCACTGCCGCCGCACGATTTCTGTTCTCCTGAAGCAAAGTTCTTAACCCAAGGTACTATTTCTGGGTTAGCGGAGTCTAACCTGAAGCATCTGTAACCCGAGGTACCATTGTATATGTCCTCTTTTTGCTAGTCAGTAAGAAGGGGCATGAGAATACTGAAGTCACACCACCTGAATGTGGAAGTCCTATCCCCCTCTGGTTTAGTTCTTGAGACTTCCAAGTACTTACGTTTTGTAAATGAAAACTGGGTGCCTCCAGTTGTTCAGTTCTCAACTCAGAACCAAATTCTGTGTAATGTTATGACAGTACAGTAGATTATACCTACCCCATAGTTTTCAATTAGCCTACTTCACAGTATGCTATAAACACACTGCCTAATTAATATCTTCAGCCAGACGATACTCAGCCTTTAATGCAAAATTATTGCTACCTGAGGTTGTGTTGCTGAAGGTTTTGGCTGCCTAAGTTGTCCTGGCATTTATTTCACTCTAAAGACAGTGAATATTAAAACCATCACTGTCCATTCTTAGCTTGCCACCCTAGCTTTTTCAGCTATACATGCCATTCTCCTAAAAGCTTTTTTATTATACAGGTATATACATGCCCACACTAGCCATTTAAATGCATAATTTGTGTGAAATGAAAGTAAATCAACCAAACTGTTGTGCGAGTCTTAAATGTAGAACGTTTTATAGTGGAAGTGGCTCAAGCATGAAAGAGCTACAACATAATGCTAATCAAAAGAGATTTTAAGAGCTTTGTACTCTCTGGCTCTTTGGCAATGAATCTGGGTTCCTTTCATCCAGAGAAACAGGTGTTTCTTAATCATTTGGTAACTTCAACAGACAGAAGCTGTATAAAGTTAGAATTTCTAAGAACTGCTCTTGTTAAAGGCCTTGTTAAAAAAGGAAACAAACCCTAAACCTTAGAATTACAGCAAATGTATATTCCATGGGTAGGCGAACTAAGGCCCAGGGGCCAGATTCGGCCCAGTAGCCTTCTATATCTGGCCTGTGAACGGTCCGTGAATCAGCGTGTTTTTACATGAGTAGAATGTGTGCTTTTATTTAAAATGCATCTCTGGGTTAATTTTGGGGCATAGGAATTCATTCATTCCCCCCCCCCCCAATATAGTGTGCCCCACCCATAAGGTGTGAGGGACAGTGGACTGGCCCCCTGCTGAAAAAGTTTTCTGACCCCTGGTTTATTCAAAGTACTTAATTCACAGGGTTTTGTACTGCCATGGATTAAAGCATTCATATACTGAATCATGGGAAGCCAAGAGTAAAAATATGGTGAAAGATTAAAATTGGAGTTTTTGATTTATACGAAGTTTTATGAAGTGGGTTGTGAAGCAAAAATAACATGGGCAGCTTCTTTCTCTCATCAGATTTGGATGAGAGAATTGAGGAATGGATTTTTTGATGAGAAATAAAAATTGAGTTCAGCATTGATAAACTTAAGGCTGTATGAAATCTGTATATGATACTGAGGCCTAAGTATTCCTTGCCACGAATTACTGACCTTTGTTTTTAAGAGAAGCTGCCAGGCCATTAGGCCTGAAAGGCTTTCTGGCAAGAGTTTAGGGTTCCCCATCACTTCTTCTATTCAGTTTTTGTCCAAATGGAATTGGGTCCAATTTAAATATCCATTAAATGTTTCACATTTGGCTGGGCAATAGAAGATGACCAGACATTTCTGTATTGTACATGGGCTCTAAGGTCCTGAAGACGTCTGCTTTAACTCTTAAAAGTAAGTTTCTATATGCCTTGAAAATTGGATGGCATTAGGTCTTCAGTGTGCGAACAATAAGATATACAGTTTTAGATCTTGTGAATTGGGTCTCTCTGAATCCATATAATAAGTGATAGGCTTGCTCATAATTGTGAACATATGAAGCTAAGCAGGCTGGAGTTCTTGATTGTGCTAGGTGGCTGAAAAGCTTAGCTTGTGTAAAACTTCAATTCTCTCCCTCCCTCTGACCTTTTAGCTTGTCAGGAATTATTTCTTGGGTATACAGCCTCAAGGAAGGTGAGCCTGTGAAGACTAAAATCAATAAGAAAAGTCATTTGATTTTAAGTAGGCATATAAAAGTTTGCCATGTATAGATTGTTGTTCTATCTCATCGAAGGAAATGTAACTACTCAGAAATGGCTATGGTAGCATTCGAGAAGTTGCTTTATATACAATAGCCACTAAGAACTACCATTTCCATGAATTTTTTATGCACTGTTTTGTAATTGAGTTTAAGTAGCTGTGTAAATTAGATGAAGCCGTTGAGCTCATTGTACATTTCCAGCATGCCCTCTTAAAGCCAAGTGTGACAATTTTTCTATATAGAGAAAACTTCTGTTCAGGAAAACAGAAAGGAAAGTGCCTGTACACATTCAAGATGATGATGATGATTAACCTAGCACCACATGAACACTTCACAAAAAATAGATAACAGGTCCCTAGTTGGACTTACAATCTAAAATAAACATAGGGAAGCAATGGAGGAAGGGAAATGGAGGCATGGGTAGATGAGATCTGCTACAGAAGATGTGCTACACATGCATTTATTAGCACGCAAATATTTCAGTACATGCACTGAAACCCACTTAGCAGCTTGTGTACAAAAAGATATACACTTGGTTGTTTGCGTGGTCTTACATAGGAGTACTGTGACTAGGAACTATTCATTTGAAATAGCCTTTGAGGCTGAACAAGTTGCCCAGTCCTCTTTGTTCAGAGCTACTTACAGGAGAAGCAGCACCTCACACCACAGTATATTGTCTCTTCAGTCTCTTCATGTACTTCTAGCCTTGGCTTATTCCAAACTGAAATGTTCTGCAACTCAAATGTTGTGAACTGCCCTGAAATCCACGGGTATAGCAAAATACAAATTTAATAAATAACAATAATAATTATTACTGCTTGCTATATTCTGGTTCAGGCTACAGGCTCACTGCTGACTTATGGGGCTGTGACTTATGCCTCATTAAGAGATTCTCATACTTTTTAGGGCAACCCTCTTATGGTAATAACAGCAGAATTAGGAGGGAATTGAATATATTATTCACTTAAATAGTACAGATCCCTATGAGATGGTGAGCTTAAGTGCAGGGCTGTATGTACTGTCATGTAAATGAACATACTGTTCTAAGCTAGCCAAAAAACTATACCAAGAAAATTCTGAATTCAACAACCTATGTCAGTTATGTATGTTTACTGATGCTACATCATTTTGCTTCTGCTAGTCAAAGGAAGAAGCAACCAGATATGACACCGAGGCAGCCCCCATGAGCAACTGGAAATCCTGCTAAGCCCCTTCTGGTTTAAAAATGACATAAAACCTTGGAAGCCAGTCTTAAACCATAAGGGATAATTCAGCATCTAACCATCTATTTTATTTATATTTTAAATGCTGAAATTCTTAGGAGAATGAATTGTATACATAGTGGATCCCATGTTCAAATACTTGTGAAAGGGGCTGGCTATATTTACTGGTGATAAAGGAGAAGAGAAGATTCAGGAGAAGATACTGTACTCCCTCTGCCTTTTCTCTTTAAAATGCTTTTGCTGCAGTAGCGCTGACCAGCAGAGATAAAATTGCATGGAGTGGTGGTTGAGATACTGTTTTCTTTCTTTCCCTTTGTACTGAGTTGTAATGGGGGGCAGGTGGACTTTCAGCTCTGGCCTTGTTGAGAGGTGAAGCTGGGGACTTTTTTGCAGCAGAGATCTCTCAATGCCCCACCTACCTTCCTTCAGTGAGAAAGTATTGTGTAGCCCACTGCCTTGATTCACTTCCTTCCTAGATTTGTACAGTCAATAATATGGCACAACTCTTAGCTTCTTTTAGGCAATGCATCTTTTCTTATGGGGGGTAGGGGACCTAGACAAGAATTGCTATGGACCATGCATATGTGTTCTTTCTGCCCCTATCTTCCCCACAGCAGGATGCCAATGTAAAATATTTTAGAGTAGAACTTGTCTCAAAGCCACTGTCCCTTCTGTCTTAAATGATATGCTTAATGGACAGCACTCTGGCAATTATTTCCATATAATAATGTTATGTTGGAGCCATGTTTCTTAGAAGTGCTTATCTCCTCCCTTTCAGCCAGTTTCTGTTGATTATAATGAAGCTGTAGTGAATATAGCCTTTATTTAATAAGTTGGCTGAGGATGGGTAACCTCAGGCCCAGGTTGCCCTCAGACCTCTATCTAGCCTTCAGATCTGTGCCAATGCAGTGCCTCCTCCCCAGGTCACACCCCTCACTGGCCTTGCATTTCATCTTCCTATAGTGGTTTTGTGTCCTTGAACTGCAACAATACCGCTTGCTTGCTTGCTTGCTTGGATGGATGGATGGAGAGGGTTGTTTGTCTGACCATAGCTGCCATTCGCCACATAGGTAGGTGTCCCTTGCATTGAACCCCCCCCCCCCCCCGTCTAGGCTATCAGGAATTCCATTCAGGCGAATACAGGTGCCCCCCCCCCTTACGTGGAGTTTACGTTCTGGGCCTCCACGCACATAAGCATGGAAATACAGATTACTAACCCTTTAGCAGGCTAGTAACCCGTGTTGGCTGGTACAGTACCAAGATGTAGTAGGCACTATATTATATGCAGCTGGCTGCTTCCCCTACCCTCATTTGAATAGCCTGTTGTAGTGGCAGTAAGTAGACACAATAAACCAGGCTGGCAGCCTGTAGTTTAACCATGTTGCTGAGGGCTGGCTTGTTTTAGTTGTCTTGTACTGCTGACGGGTATGTATAGATTGAACAGCTTAGCAAACTTCAGTCCTGCTCATATATGTAGTAAGAAGTGTGAGTCGATGCTGGAATTGTATGTGGCAAATGCAGATTTAAATCTTTCTTCAGTTAGGAAGTTAATGGGTAGTCTGGCATGTCACTGTTTCTTGGCCTCTAGACCCTTTGCTCTGCAGATTTTAGAACTATGCTTGTCCAATTCAGTTTTGTTAGTGTGGGAAAGAGACCTAAGTATTCTCATGCAGTCTGGAAGTCTTTGCTCAGGGCTGTTAAAAAGGCCTAATTATGCGACCTTGCTGGGTGGGGAGGAGGTGGCTTCCCCTTCTGATGGTATGTGGTGTGTATAGAAGTAGGTGGTATGTATAGAACAAGCAGTTTTTTCAATCCTTAAATCTTATCATGCACAATAGTGCCTGAAGGCAAGCTAGAAGGCCTGGGCAATTAGCCCTAATACCTCCTATTAGCATGGTAAAATCTGCAGTGCCAGTTAGCCTCCTTTGTTCAAAATGCTAATTAACTATCCCTTTATTCATTGGAAGAAAGAACTAAAGCGATAGATATCCTTATGCACTGTTTCATACTGAAGTGGTTAACTTATGGCTAACTTTTGAATCAGTTTTAGCACATAAGTTGAAATTTAGAAATGGCTGTGTCAATAAATTATTCCTTCTTGGCCATTAGGTATATTTTAATTTAGTCAATTATGTAATAGGCTTATGTTACAAAATGAATATGGATTTTGAATTTGATGTTTGTAATTTTGTAAAAAAAAAAAATCGGTTTTGGAATAAAGTTTTTTAAAAAATCTTCCTTCTTGGCATTTGGTTACTTGACTGTAATGCGTACCTGTAACTGTGGTATGGAATACACTCTGAACTATCATATTTCAGTGCATTGTATATCCAGCCAACTGAAGGTTAGTTACAGGGAGACCATCTGTGACTTAACCAAGTTCTTAACCTGAATATTTGAACTTTTCTGAAATGGTGATGTGGACAGTGCTCAGAAAAGTCTTGGAGCAAATTTGGCCAATTATTTCCTGGCTACCTTTAAAAGGAATTCTGATATGACTGAAATGTTAATAACAGAACATCAGAAGGTGAACATACTAATCAGCTTCTGTTCTTGGTTTTCCTGCTGATTCCCCCCCCCCCCCGCCCAATTCTGTGTCATGCAGGTGGAGGAGGAAACCGAAAAGGCAAGAGTAAAAAATGGCGCCAAATGCTACAGTTCCCACACATCAGCCAATGTGAAGATCTTCGGCAAACTTTGGGTAAGGAGCATGCTTGCATTGGAGAGATGCTGTCTTCCCTGCTTTCTTGTGTGTGGAGTGGAAGTGGCTGGGTTACAAAGAAGCCTTGAGTGCTTGGCATAAGATCTTGTACATTCACCCTATGGTAAGCTATGCTTGTTCATATGATTGCCTGATGATGCAGGATTTTGTGGCGGTAGCATTGTCATTACCAAACACTCCTGTGCAATTATTTTGCCTTAGTATTGCATCACCATGACCCTCTGGCAGCATTGTGAGAGGTTCTAGTTCAGTAATAGAGCATATACTTTATATGCATTAAGTCCCAGATGCAGTCTTGGGTATCTGAACTGGGAACTGCCTCTGCTTGAGATGTTGTAGAGCAGCTGCTACTCAAGAGTAGGCAGTATTGGGCTAGATGGACTGGTGATCAGACTTGGTACAAGGCATCTTCCTAAGTTTAGAGATGCCTTTCTCCTCTTGCAAAGTTTACCTGATCTCATTTTAATCAGCTACTTTACTGCTCTCCTTAATTCCACTTGCTTTCCCCTGGGAACCAGTGATTTTCTACCAGCTGTGTCAAAATCCAAGCAGTCTCCTCTCCCACTTCTGCTGGCTTAATCATTCCTGGAAAACTCCAGCCATGTCTTCCCTGATCCCTTTGAAGTTCTTATGAAGTATTGGGGGGAACTGCATGTCAGTTTAGAGCAGGGGTCAGCAACCTTTTTCAGCCATGGACCAGTCCACCATCCCTCAGACCATGTGGTGGGGTGGACTATATTTTTGGGGTGGAAATGAACAAATTCCTATGCCCCACAAGTAACCCAGAGATGCATTTTAAAGAAAAGCACACATTCTACTCATGTAAAAACACCAGGCAGGCCCCACAAATAATCCAGAGATGCATTTTAAATAAAAGGGTATATTCTACTCATGTAAAAACACGCTGATTCCCGGACCATCCGTGGGCCAGAGTGAGAAGGCGATTGGGCCGCATCCGGCTCCCGGGCCTTAGGTTGCCTACCCCTGCTTTAGAGCCTGTTTTCCTGCTCCAAGTTGGCCTGCTTGCTTCTTTTCTTCCACCTATTAACTATACAGCTCTTCATCTCTAATTATAGTGAACAAAAAATGCTCATTGAGAAGGCTGTGAGCAGTTATGTGGTATGGGAAAACTTGAACTGTTGCCTGGCAAGTTGAAATCATGCAGTCTTCTAGCTTAAGCTTGGTTTCTGAATTGCAGTTAAAGCAGTTTCTTCTTAAATGCTAGCTGGGGCCTCTTTCACTCTCAGGATGCCAGCCCACAGGCCTATCCAAGGGGAAAGTTGTTGACTTTCTCTGTAGAGCATCCCTTCAAATCAAGCCTGGGGCGCTTGCAATTCTCCAGATGTTTCTGCTCTTTGACTGTTGACCATGCTGACCAGGGCTAATGGAAGTTGGAGAGGCACATGTTCTCCAGACAAGCTTCAAATTATTGGTGACAAAGGAATTCTTGGGAGTGACAAAATTGTGAAAATAGCCCAAGGTGCAGAAAAGAATGCTGCACAGAGTTTCTTGTTACTGACAGGACTTGCTCAGCCTGGCTACATTAGAAGCTCTTTGCTATCGGGTGTATGGGAGCTGTACAGATTTCCTTGCCGTTGACAACAGTGGTTCTTGTTCCCAAGATCATGTGCCTTGATACAGCAGTACCATTAATTATTTAAAAAGAGGCCTTTTATAGATGACTTGAATACTACTCTAAATCAAGATTTATCTGTTAGATTTGGATTTCTTCTGGTGGTGATTATTTCTGGAAGCCCAGCCAGATGGGGAGGGGTATAAATAAATTATTATTATTATTATTTTATTATGGACTAATGGTGTAAATTATTTTCTAGCACTATAGATTCTTTAAAGAAGAACTGGCAATTTGAATAGGTCTTACGTGGTACTGATTTTTTGTGGGATTTTTTAGTCGAAGGATGTTCCTTAATTCTAATAAACATTCAATAGTAACATTGTTACTTTTCAAATTTATAACATCAGGTTATGGGTTTGCCATAAAAGGTTACTGAGTTGAGTGAGAGAAACTCATTCCATTAAACACTCGATGATTTGCTTACACCCTGGTCATGCTGATTTCTGGGCTACTATTCATAAGACTCTGAATACTGATTTCTGGATCTTATTCAGACTTTTGGCCCATCAAACTCAGAATTGTCTAGACTACACAGACTTAGCAGCACTTTGGGGTTTCGCTTTCCCAACTCTGCCTGGAGATATCGGGGATTGAACCTGGAACCCCCTGCATGAAAAACATGTGCTTTACCGCTTCACTATGGTCCTTTCCCTGAAAGAGCTTAATGTGTCCCTTCAGCTCAGTGTCCTTTTCAGTTTCTCTCCCTGTATACTTCCCCTCCCCCTTGTTGATCCAAGCTGGCCCATGTCAGGGTTTCCTTGTGTTGTCCACAATAAAGCCCAGTTGTGAAGTGGTTTCACTTTAATATTCCATTTCCTTACAATGGTCATTATCTTGTGTTCGATTGAAGATAAAAATCACTGCTGGTTTTCTGCCAGTTTTCTAGTGCTGACTCTGGAAACTTGCATTCTTCATTTATAGCCTAGCCATTTGTCCACTTTGAACTCAGTTGGCCTGGCTTTGTTTGGATAACATTTTTCTCTGTCACTATCTTTGCTCTGGGAAAAGTCCCTGTTATTTCCCTGTCCTCCTTCTATCTCCTTATAGTGTCTAGTTTGCAGCTTGCCAGAACGTTCTTCTGTCATAGTTTGAACAAAATAACTTTGGACATGGTGCATTGACTAGGGAGCTGCTGGTTGTCTGGTGCATTTTGTGTGTCTGTGAAAACAGGCTGTTCTTAGTAACTGTATAAAGAAGTCCTATTCCAGGCGAGTCTGTGGCCCTCTAGATGCTATTAAACTGTGGTTTCCATCAACCCTGGCCATTCGTGTTGCTGACTTGGGCTTCTGGGAGTTAAGGTCCAACATTAATTGGATGGTAGGTTCTCCATCCCTGCCTATGGACTTTCTTTCTCTTTGAAAGAATGTGGGAAACTTGAGATTCCCTACTCTTTTATACTTCTTGTGTGTTAATTTCCTTTCCTCCCTCCCATTACGGAGACCTTGGACCAGGTTGGTTTAACACAGAGCTGCCTAGAGCAAAGCTCTTGCCTCTACGTGGCCTGGGTAGAAAATAATTTTTCTGCAAAAAGTGTCCATTATTCAGCAGAGCTATGAAGAATCCTCTAATCCTGCCAGGCTCTGACCCCTTCACCTTCCTTCATTCAATACACTCATTTCCTGCAAGAGAAGGAAATGGTGCAGTTTGCATATGGCCCCTTCCCCCCCTCTCCACACTTTCTGCATTGGCTTTGTTTTCTTCGACTGTATTCTTACATCAGGAAACCACAGCTTCCTTAGAGCAACTGCTGCACAGAAGAGAACACTTACAACATGCTCCATAAGAGAGTTGGGGTGGGGTGATTTACAGAAGAACGGCTTCCTGGGAAGTGATGATTAAACTAATTCCACCACAGTGGGTGGGGCCGTGGGCATAGCCGGGGGGGCAGTGAGGGGCAGTTGCCCCCCATCAATAAAAATCAATAAAAATACATAGCTAACTGAGGTTCTGCCCCCCTAACAAAAGGCCTGTCCCCCCCCCCAATCCTGGCTACACCTATGGGTGGAGCTACAAAGTACTGCCAGGTTCGTTCAAAATATTGCCAGCTGTGGAAGATAAACAAACCCATAAACTGCAAGAAGCATCATCACAGTTCAGGGACATCAATCAGCCAGGCAAAAGCACTCCAGGACAGTGTGGAGCAGGGATGGGGAAGGGGCATGACATGGGGAGAATCTCAAGGGCAGGGTAGAGCCTTGGTAGGCTGTCTTGGCACCTGGGCTTGAGGTTCCTCACCTCCATCATAGGGATGGAAGCATAGCTGGCTTGTTTCTTCTTGCAAAGTTACAAGGTCCTGGATTTCTGCACACGCCTCTTGATCTGAGCATGAATCTTGATTAGAAGGAGAATTGGGGGCCTGGAAAGGGATCATTAGCTACACTAGTCAGCCTGTACCCCACAGCCATAACCTACCTCTCCATAACCATTTTGGTTTTTCTGTGTGCTTCAAGAAATTAATAATTAAAGGATTCTGCGAACCCAAAGCACTTGCCTACAGATGGAGACTGCCTACTGCTTCTCCGCATGATATTGCTGTTCTGGCCTCGCTGCCTTCTATTAGCCTCTGCTCATTAATTCTGCCATATCTCTGCATCTTGTGTGAACTAATCGTTCAGTTATACCCAATACAGTTGAATTAAGTTACCCTGAGGAGGCTGACCTGTTGCTTCGCTGTTGACGTCACTTTTCTAGCTTTGTCCCCTTCAGATTAGAAGACATGCCCAGATCAGGGGATGAGGGCGGAATCCTTTTAACATGATTTAATAATGTCGTTCCTCCTGTGGTGAGAAAGAGAGAGTAAAATTGTTGATCATTATCTTTCTGTATGAATAATTGAAACCAATAAAATGTAAATTTCAAAAATAATGTCACTCCTCTTCTCCCTACTCCCTCCAATTAAGTCAGCGATATGAAGGAGAGGGAACAACACCTCTGGTGTATAGACTTCAGGTTGAGAGCCTAAAATCAAGCCATGAAAAATTAACCTAAGTTTTGGGACTTGATATGTCTGACTTGTAGTTGTGCCAAGTAACTCCTCTGGTGGACAAGTTGACCTGTCTTTATTATTATAGCCAAAATGGGGGGTGGGAGACACACCCTCATCCACTCGAACAAACCTATGACACCCCAAAAGGCAAAAACATGAAAAGAAGCAAGCCTTAAGCTGGTGCCTGATAAGATCTCCCGTCCTCTTCTGAACAAGTGTTAAATAGTCTGTACTTTGATTTAAAATACCAGCAGCACCTTCCTAGGGAGCAATGAGTTGTGGTGATTCTGTCACATAGAAAAAGAAAAAAAAGGTTCATTGATATCCTGCTAGAGAAGATATGCGGCAGTGGATGTTTCCATCCTGCTGCTAAGAGATTTAATATCCCCTTGTATAGATGTGGGGAACCTGTGGCTCTCCAGATGTTGCTGGGCCACAACTTCCATAATTCCTGGTACTGGACATGCTGGCTGTGGCTGATGGGGGTTTGGAGTCCAACATCATCAAGAGGGCAACAAGTTCCCCATTCCTGCCATACGAGTTACTAGATATATTGCTTGGAAATTCACTTTCTGCTCCATGATTCAGCTGTGGCCATGCAGGTTCCTAAACTTTTCTGATAAGCAGTTGAGTGACTTTGCAAAAGTAGTTCCATGCAGTGGCCAGAAGGAAATGTCAGTTACTCAAGAGAGCACTTTAATTCTTGAAGATAAAGATTTAACATGAAGATCTTATGGCTGGGAATTAAAATGAGTCAGACACACAGGTTATCTGTTCCATTGAATAGCCTTCAGGACTTGGAATGGACCCTTCTCCTAATCTTTGATTGCTAAAGTGGTTGCTTCAGGTCAGATCAAGTAAATTCTTTTGAAAATGGGTTTAGTGTCCTCTTCTCTTAAATGTTCTCTGATTGTGGTATGGGCTAGTAGCCGTTGACTAATGCTTCTTTTCTTTCCAGAGCGGGACTACCACAGTTTGTGTGAGAAGCAGCCCATTGGTCGTTTGCTTTTCAGACTGTTTTGTGAAACACGGCTTGAGCTTATGCACTGTGTCAAGTTCCTGGATGCTGTGGTAAGCACATCTGTGTGAGAATCCCTTCCTGGGGGTTAAACATGGGAGCTGATTAACTGTAAGTTTTGAAGGAAGGGATCCTGGCATGTGGCATATTGCAAATCCAAGTGTATGGAGGTGGCTTTATTCTTACCTCATTACTTTCACAGTACAGTGGTACCTCGGGTTAAGTACTTAATTCGTTCTGGAGGTCCGTTCTTAACCTGAAACTGTTCTTAACCTGAAGCACCACATTAGCTAATGGGGCCTCCTGCTGCCGCTGCACCGCCAGAGCACGATTTCTGTTCTCATCCTGAAGCAAAGTTCTTAACCCGAGGTACTATTTCTGGGTTAGCAGAGTCTGTAACCTGAAGCGTATGTAACTCGAAGTACCACTGTTACTCATATTCTGCTCATAGTGGAGTCTGGAACAGGTAGTGGTGGTTCTTGGATTATACAAGAATATGTAGTTTGTTTACATCATTTCTGCATTTTTATTCTTGGGAGAGGTATGTAGAATAATTGAATATTGCTTTCTTATCCTCATTCTTACATAGGCAGAGTATGAAGTAACCCCTGATGAAAAACTCAAAGAGTGTGGTCAGCTCCTGATTGAGACGTATTTGACCCCTAAGGTGAGATTTGCATTAGCTAAACAAAGGGAAAGTTGCCTTAATGAGAGCTGCACTTGCCCTAGACCAAGCTGGGTCAAGGATATGCCTAAATATTACCAACAGGGAGTAAACATTGGTACCTAGGCCTGGCAATAGCTCCCAGCAGGCGTGGGGGGCTGAGGACCTCCTAGGAGGTTTCATTTTAAGTGCCTGGCACTCCAAGAGCAAATATGAAGAAGAAGAAGCATCCACCATGCCCCACAGGCTCTCTCCATAATGGAGCAATACTATGTCTGGTCCATGGGGTCACGAAGAGTCGGACACGGCTAAATGACTAAACAACAACAACAATGTCTGGAGCCAGAAGCATTTGGGAGGAAAGATAGTAGTGGCGGCATCTGTCCAGCACTTGTCCTTTCACTGCCAGGTACTCGGAAGAAACAAATTATTTTTGCCAGCACTGCTGCCTCCCCAAAGTGCTAACCTGACCCCCCAGCAAGCTTGGCATTATTACAATCTTTTTAAATTTTAAGGGCCTGGTGATGAAGGAGAAGAACAAGGCCGGGCAGCTGCCATAGCCACACCATGCCACTTTCCCCTGGTGCTGTCCACCCCTGCCACTCTGTAAGCTCACTTGGGGTCACCCCAGGATGGTGCTTTGGAGGGGCCCAGTGGCACCTTGCCCAGGATCTCCTTCAAACCTGGTGCTGAATTTGACTCTACCAGTCCATTAGTAGTACCTTCTCCATGGTGATGCCCCAAATCTGGAACAGCTTCTTTCATGAGGGGCACTTGGTGCTAACTTCATTGACATTCCAGGGTCAGACTCTGGCCTTCCTGGTTTCTCCAGACATTTATGAATACTTAGTTGCTGCAATAATGAATATGTAATTATTGTGGTTGGATCTGATTATCTGTTCTCACTATTCATTGTTTTCTTGTATTGTTGGTTGGCTTAATAATGTTGTTACCTGCTCTGGGATTTATGGGAAGGGCAGGATATAAATTCATAGGTATTAAAAACAACAGAACTCTGATTTTCCTGTCTGATCCTGTCTATCCTCAGGGTGTGGATCATGTGCCTGAAGTGCCCTTGGAGCTAGTAAATCTGTGTTCTAAGAGACTGGAGCAGGAACCGGGTAAAGAGCTCTTTAAGGAATCTACCAAGTGAGTGGGGGGATTGGGAGGAATTTGATTCATGATGTGCACATTTCCCAGGACAGTAGTCACTGATTATCTAGTAGGGGCTAACTTTGCATACAACCTGTTGCATCTGTAAGTGGGTTGTCACCAGCAAGTCTTGGAATTCATTGCTTAAAATTCATGTACTGTTTATTTCCCTGCTGTAGGAGAGCCAGTGGGTGCCATGTTGTGTATAGGTGGCTTATAAGGCTTAATAAATATTAATATTTGAGTTGCTAGATGGCTTACCCTGCTTTTGATGGTGAATGGAAAAGGAGTCACCCCAGCCTGTTGTGATGCTCCTTTTGGCTTGTATTCTTTCTCCCTTGGGAACAATGTACTTTCATTAGAAGTCCCAGGGCATAGTCTGAAGGCACATGATGCAGCAGCCTTTGCTGAAGCCAGGCAGGTATTATCTGGTCAGTACCTAGATGGAAGACTGGCTGCCTGAGAGCCATATGTATACCATCTTGATTTCAGTGGAGGAAAGGCAGGGTTTAAATAAGTAAGACCTACCTTTAAAGCATCTTTCACTACCTTGGCAGCAAATATCAGACCAGGCTTGGATGATTGCAGTTAACATTGTGGTGGCACTTTGTACTGATGGTAGTGGTGGTGCTTGGAAGCTGTGGCAGTATCAAAAGTAATTTTCTTAAAAGTGAGCCTTGTCTAGAGTTCCCTGTCTTTGTGTTCTTCATCTTGCTGCATTTGCCCATATAATTCAGATTTCTGGCCCCAGGTCTTGCTGCTGCAGCTGTGCAAAAAGCTCTGGCAGGGACCTACGTGGCTGTGGTGTATGAACAAAGAGCCTCTGATCTGGAGCCCTGCTTTCTCTGGCAGCCTCTGAAAAGGGAAGTAACCATCATATTCCTTCCTATTGCTCTCCAGATTGGATAGTATGTTGCCCTAGCCTTCTCAATGTCTGCTGTCTCTGGCAGTCTCCTCGCCTTATGATCCAAGAGCTTGTCAAATCCCTTGAAGCGTCTCAAGCTTTAAAACTTGATGTTCATTTCTGCTTTTTTTCCCTCCCAGAGGTGCCTCAGGTTCTGTTCTCTTTATTTTGTGGCATAGGGCAACCTCACTGTTTCTGATCGGTTCCGCTTCCTTCCTCTAGGCTCATCCATGACTACCTTAGTGTGGCGCCTTTTGCTGACTACCTTGACAGCATCTACTTCAATCGTTTCCTGCAATGGAAATATCTGGAAAGGTAAACCTCCACTTTGCTATGGGGTCAGAGATAGGTGTAGCTTTGCTTTTCAACCTAATACCCTTTTGCACATTGTAAAGAACACATTTCATGCCCTTGATACTTTCACTGATAAGTGAAAGAGAAAATGCTAGCCGGTGACTCCTGGTCATATAGTGAGAACAAATCCTCTTCAAGATCAGCTTTTGCTTTTCATTTTGTCAGCCTTGAAACTTGCTAACCATGTAGTCTTAATCCATGCTGTATTCTAGTTTGTCAAGCTTGTGTGTATACTATGCCTTGCATAAATTGCAGAACAACGGGCTGAATCCCGCACTTTCCATGTGTGAGTGAAACATGTATGCTTGTGTAGTGAGACTTCACTTTCCTCTGCTCTTTCTTGACTCCTCTCCTTTGCAGGCCCCCAGAATCTGCTCCAGAGGGTTGGCAGAAGTCTGCTCACACCATGTTGGATTCTGCCCAAAAACAGTTTTACACTGAGTGCATGGGGGAACAGGATAACCATTTTACTGTTTTTAGTGGACTACTTTCAGTTCATTCTCGTTTCCTCTGTTCTCTTCTTAGGCGGCATGTGACCAAGAACACTTTCCGCCAGTATCGCGTACTAGGAAAGGGAGGCTTTGGAGAGGTATGTAGTCTGAGCAATGCAGAGAAGGTAGCCCCATGTCTGCTTTCAAGAATCTATAGAGCATGGCATATTTTTCTCTCACAGAATGAGTCCTATATGAAGGGACTCTTGGTCACCTAAGATGCTGATACCTAGAAATATTAGCTGAATGTTGGGTGGCATGTTGCTGACTGCTGTGTTAAGTATCTTTTATGCTCCCAAGTTTTACATGCAGTGCTTCACAAGCAGGAGAATACTAGGAGTGATTCAACACGACTGAGTCCTTCAACCATTCATTTTGGATTTGATTCTGAGCTCTGAGTTTGTCACCTTGTTACAGCAACATGACAGGGAACCAATTTTTCCAGTGAAAGTTGGGGCTTTCATGGTGTGCCGCAATAAACCATTTACTTAATCTCTATGGTATCACATCACTTTTGCTTTCAGTGAGAGTAATGATTTCGGGATCCAATAACCCCCTTATCAGAACTTATATACTCCAAGAGTTACCTGCCCTATTGTCATTTATTTGGTTTTTTTTCTTCCCTCAAGGTGTGTGCTTGCCAGGTGCGGGCCACCGGGAAGATGTACGCCTGCAAGAAGCTTGAGAAAAAGCGGATAAAAAAGCGGAAGGGGGAAGCCATGGCCTTGAATGAGAAGCAAATACTGGAGAAAGTGAACAGTAGGTTTGTAGTAAGTACATAGGAACTGCTTTACTTCTGCACTGAGGCTGAGACAGAATGTGGCCATGTCTTTGACTCTCTCACCCTGGTGAAGCAATCTTGACTAATTCAGGAGAGGACTGCAATATGTGGAATCTTACCCAGATGGCAAGAAAAGCATAAGGCTGTTGGACTTACATTTCTGGGCCATAGGTCTGCATTACTGCATTTGCAGACTAGGATCTGGCTGTATGGAGATCCCTTTAGTAATAACCAGCTCATGCAGGTTCTTCACTTACCGGGGATGTTGTGGGGAAGATACGGGGAATCATTCTTTTTCATACAACATTATGCAGAAAACTTTCTCTCCCTTTTAAGCTTTAATGCATGACCACAAATGTGCCACAGCTGCTTTTCCATGGCTTTGTCTCACACTGCCACTGCAACAGTTGAAAATTATGGTCATGTGAGCAGGGCCAGTTTTGTGGGCCTTTCCCACTCAGTTGTCTGCCTCTTCTAGCCAGGCAGCTATCAGGAGGGAGGAACCTACACAGTTGACTTTGCTCACATAGTGCTGGACTGTCAAAATATTGCTATTGTATGGCATGAAACAATGGGAAACCCGTCTATGAAAGGATTGTGATGATATAATAAAAGTACATTACTCTGGGGTCTGGCTGGATTTGTCTGTCTCACTGAAGGGGACGAGAGTAATAAGGGAAGAGTGCTTCATTTAGTGCATATCCCCCCAGCCTGGTAGCCTCCATATTTTTTCAATTACAACTCCCATCAGCCCTTTGCTAATCAGGAATGCTGGGAATTGTAGCCCAAAATATTTGAAGGTTACTGAGTTGGGGAAGGCTGCTCCAATGGCTGAAAAGTGCCCTGGCGGGAGTTGTAGCTCTGCCATTCTTTGTTCTCTCCATCTGCAACTCACTATCATGTCAGGTCCCATCGCTATTAACCCTACTCCCTCCGTACTTTTCAGCTCCTCCTCACCTCTTACCCAAAAAGCTTCATGCAAAGTTAACTCTTCCTGTACAAGATACATAAATTATCCTGCATCTTGCTTTGAGCATCTATTTTGTTGTGTATAGCTGGTGCAGAATTGTGCCAGTTGTGTGTAGGTGCTATGCTGTGCTTGGCTGTTCTGCTTTTCTAGTGGTTGACTTGGCTTGCTTGTGTTGTAGGTGAGTCTGGCCTATGCATATGAAACAAAAGATGCCTTGTGCTTGGTCCTGACTCTCATGAACGGAGGGGACCTGAAGTTCCACATTTACCACATGGGAGAAGCCGGTTTTGAGGAGCCACGGGCTGTTTTCTACGCTGCTGAAATCTGCTGTGGCTTGGAAGACCTCCACCATGAGAGGATAGTGTACAGGTGAGAACAGTCTTTTCTCCCAGGTGTAGCTGGGGTTCACACTGGGGTTTTATGTTAACAAGGATTTGCGCAGTATCTTAAGCACTGCTACTATATTGTAAAAGCAGTTGTTCAGAATTTAGCAAGGAAACCTCTGAGGCAGGACTAGTTTCCCAGAACTCACCAGCACAGGTTTTCATTCTCCTTCCAAGCTGAGAATCCAAAACATATCAGACTCTCATTAATGCCCAAGTGGAAGAAAGAAGGGGAAAAATTTGTAATGGGAAAGTGGCCCTGCCTCACAAATTTCCCATATGTGAAAGGTATGGCTATATAGTTCATATTTTCCTGTGATATTGGCATCACTAATTCTTGCTTATATGTTTTATGGTGCTTCTCCTCTGCTAGTCCTGGAGAAGCAACCCATTGAGGTTTATATCTTACACAATCTATTTTCCTCCATTAGGGACCTGAAGCCAGAAAATATATTGTTGGATGACCATGGTGAGTAAATGTCTGTTCTAAACACTCTGGCTTCACTGCTATCTGCAGTTTTTATATCAGATTTTGTTCTGGGTTGAGGGAAATCTGCAAACTGCACACTTGCATGACTCACTTTCCTTTGATAAGGTCACATCCGCATTTCTGACCTGGGCCTCGCAGTTTATGTTCCGGAGGGACAGACGATAAAAGGTCGGGTGGGAACAGTTGGCTACATGGGTGAGTATGCAAGAAATGCCCTGTTGAATTGACTGGGGTCAACATGGAGACCATGAAGTGCAGCAGCCAAGGACACTGGGTAAAAGCAATATCTTGTCAAAGTTTGCAGTTCAGAACAATGGTGGGTGCTATTTTAGTATGTTGGAAATCCAGTGAAACTTAAACCCTAGGTTCGACATTCTGGTAAGATATTAGTCTCCTAAGAAGTTAAATTATCAGTTAAATCTTTAAGTTTGACTCAGAAAGTGCATTTGTCTTCATTGCTGTGTAATCCATTTCTTCTATTCTATACTTCTATTTTGGCAATACCTTACTTGATCCTAAGCATTCCTTCTCTTCAATTACATTTGGGCCCTAAGTTTCGTAGGAAATTAGATGGAGGTGAATTAATTCTTTTTACAGTGCTTATAAAACAAACAAGCTCCTATTGTTTCTGCAAAGCTGTAATTTTGTACTCTTTGGGACTAACATTTTCCTGGTGTCCAAAGAGCAGCAGTCTAGATAACAAAATTGTGCAAGAATTGGCACCCCTTTCAAGGTGTCAGAACAAGGATGCTTTAGATTGGGTAGAACTGGCAAAGCAAGCAGAGTTCAGTGTTGCTGTTGACTTGTGGTACCATGTTGTGTACAAATTCTTTCCTGTTACTGCAAGCCAAAAACCTGGTGGTGGTTAAAGTACAGTATTGGTATGGTGCTAGTTAGCCTACGTTCACTTAATTAGTATATCTTGGTAGATGTTCTACAGACATTGACTCTTCCTTGCATTGTTTGCCTGGAGGGGAAAAAAGGACGGTATTTGAGACATTGTTGGGCATTGTGGAAGGATGAAGGAAGGAATTAAACATCATGCTCTGTTGAACTTTCCATCTGCACAACCTTTTAAGTTTGCCAGATGGAACAACCTCCTCTGTTCTGGGGGTTCTCCCATCTCTTCCTCCCACCAAGTTTGAAGAGTGCCTGGGCAGGGACAAAACTAGGCTTTATTTCACCCAGGTCAGAGACCCAGTTTGGCACACCCACATGCATTTGCATGCACACACACACACACACACACACACACACACACTGGAAGCCTCTGGGGGCTTCACCTGGGGCAAAAACCTGGCTAGCCGCCGCCACGCCATAGCTATGGCTCTGGGGTTTTTTTGGTGGGGGGAGCACTTTTACCCAGTGGAAGACCTTGCACAGGGCTTCTGCTTATGGGGAATCATTAGGTGAATCCTGCCAAAGACTAAAGTATATTACAAAGGTGTACATGATGAGATGGCTCCTCTTTGTGGCACATCACTGAACCCTAGCTTGGGGACTGTGTTAAGCATTCCCTTTCCTGCCTGCTGCTTCTTCTTAAAGCAGTTGCAAGTACTGTACTTTACACTGCCACTACATTAAACATGAGATTTGGAATTGCACTTGGCAACACTAGCGTAAGTCTGACCAGTTCTGTTGAGCTCATAGCTAGCTGCCTGAACATTGGTCCACCTAGCTCAATATTATCTATGTTGATGGGCAGTGGCTCACTAGAGTTAGTTTTTTCCAGCTGTACTTGGAAATACTAGGATGTGAATCTGGGACCTGTTGTGTGCAAACTGTGTTCGCCTTCACTGAGCTACAGACTTTCCCTTAACACTCAGCACCATGCATTTGAAGAATATCCACAGGCCTGTTCAAATGGTTCTTACTTTTGCAGCTCCTGAAGTTGTGAAGAATGAGCGGTACACATTCAGCCCTGACTGGTGGGCCTTAGGATGCTTGCTATATGAGATGATTGAGGGCCAGTCTCCATTTCAGCAGCGCAGGAAGAAGATTAAGCGTGAAGAAGTAGAACGCCTGGTGAAGGATGTGCAGGAAGAGTACTCTGAGAAGTTCTCACCTGCTTCCCGTTCTCTCTGCTCCATGGTACATATATTGTCTCATCCTTAAGCTAGTTACCCTCCTTTTAGCATTTAAAAGGGGTGCCTGCTCACCTCTAAGTGGGCTCTGGGTACGTTGAGAAAGCTTGTACCTGCTCACTAGAAACTAACTTCAGAGTAGTGCAGTACACCATAACTTTTGTTTTGCTACTAGATCTCATTTTGTGTGTATGACTTCTCCAGAGCCAGGTTCAGCCAGGAAATCAAGGCAGTGTACCTTTGTGAAATGAATGAAAATTGTAAAAATACTTCTCTTCAGGGCAGTTGTAGCTTGGTAGCAGTTTAGTGTCAGACTCAGAAAACATCATCTCATCTGTACTCACTAGTTCTTCATTCCTCTTCAATCTGGCTCCTGGAACATTTGTATTTGCAATAAGAGTAGGGTATGGTGCAGTATGGCCTAGCTGCAACTGTGACATGATCCTAGATCCCTTCCTAGATTACCTACCTACCTACCTGGCATCAAGCAGTTTAACATTTTAAGCTTTTCCTTGTCCCATCCTGTTAATTTATTCTCTCAGTTAGCTTATTGGAGCTTAAGCAATTGAAGGAAACCTCAATCATAACCAGTGCAGAGGGTTTCATTCAAGCAGGAGGTCTATGAAGTGTCAGTTACCCATTAAATACACATCCATAGTTTCAAAAATCCCTTCTTGTTTTTGAGTAAATGTAAAAAGATTGGTAGAAGAACTAAGGGTCGGGTATGAAATCATGTGAGTGCTGTGTCCCAGTCATCAATCTTGTTGCATGCATAACAGTCTCAGATGTTTGGAAGAATTAGCAAGCCTTATTTACTTCTTTCCTCCACACTATAACTCACTTTACGTAGCTAAGAGTTTTTGCATCTTGCAAGAGGCTTCAATAAGCAATGGTTGGGAGGGAGGTTGCTTGCTCATGTAAGAAACTTTTATGTCCTTCAATATGCAGATTGATGTTTAAAATAATCCATGCTTCCTGTGATTATCCAGGATACCCTAGAATGCAGCTATTGGACTAGACCCTTCCCCTCCAGCGGCCTTCTTTTGTCTATCAGTGTACAAGATACATTCATTCTGTATTGTAATTTCTGTGGATTGTTGTCTTAAAGCCATGGGATTTCTGACAGGCTAGTGGAAAACGGGGTATAAGTCTCAGAAATAAAGCAACAGGGATCCTTCTTGCTGTTTACTGCCTTTGAAAGGGCTGAGAAACCTGAGCAAATAAGAGCATAATATTAAAACAAATCCTCACAGATTATTTTGATGTCTTTTTACTTGAGAGTTGTCATATGTGGGGATTTAGAAGGCCATAGTGCAGTCAAGAGCTGATATCCTATCAGCTTTTATTAAGTTATTCATAACCAGTAACTTAAGCTGTGTTTCGGGTTCAGTTGAAAAGAACCTCATTCTACCAATAATGGTTCAAGTTCTGTTCCAGAATATTGTTCAAAAATAACATTTTAAGCAATTTTCAGCTTAGGTTTTGTTTCATCTTCCTGGAGGCTGGGTCTGTTGCCCTTTGTAGCTAAAGCCTTCTGGCAGTACAGAGGCTTTGGTGTGACACCCTGTGCTATGTTACAGCTCCTGTGTAAAGACCCACTGGAACGGCTGGGATGTCGAGGTGCTGGTGCTCAGGAAGTGAAAGAGCACCCTCTCTTTAAACACTTGAATTTTAAGCGGTTGGAAGCAGGGATTCTCGACCCACCATTCAAACCTGATGTGAGTTCAGATTGCTCGTGTGTAGCAGCGTCTTCCTCATACCATCTGTTGGTTGTGTTCAGGTGTAGGAGAATAACCCTTTCATTGCTCTCCCTTTTCTGCATTCTTCTTAGCCCCAGGCTATTTACTGCAAGGATGTATTGGACATTGAGCAATTCTCTACAGTCAAGGGGGTAGAGCTGGAGCCCACCGACCATGACTTCTACCATAAGTTTGCAACAGGAAGCGTCCCTATTCCCTGGCAGAATGAGGTAGGTACTCTTCCACTCTTCAGGAGAATTTCTGCTTCTGAAGGGAAGACACGCTGAGTCATCTGCACTTGCTGGGGGTGGGGTGCAAAGCTGTTCCATAACTGACTGGCTGAGGTATTGTATAAGTAGCTAATTTGGGACAAGTGTCATGGAGACACCCTGTCGATGAGGACCTGAGCAGGGAAGACCAATAGTGAGCTCGTCATCTTTTTATTCTCCCCTAGATGATAGACACAGAGTGTTTCAAAGAGCTGAATGTTTTTGGTTCAGATGGAGCCATACCGCCTGATCTGGACTGGAAGGGACAGCAACCCATCCAGCCCAAAAAGGGTCTCCTCCAACGTCTCTTCAGCAGACAGGTAACTTGCCTGAAATGTGGGAAGCAGGTTTGTCTTGACATGGGGATCAGAAACCAGTTCTGGGATGCTCTCTGCCCTCTCTTTGCACTGCACAGGGCTGGCCCATCCATGGGCAAAATGAAAGAATTTTCTCGGGAAGCATTGTCTGATGATGCGGCAGTAAATGAGTGCCTCCTGCTTGCTTCATCTGCCCTTCTTTCTCTGCCCCCACTTCCCAGGCTTTCCATGTTTTGCTGTTCCTTACATGGTGGCAGCATGCTCAGCGTCTCCCTCCTCTCTGCCTTGCATTTAGAAAGGGTAGGGGAGTCCTTCCTCCGAGCAACCCAGGAGAGTGCCTGTACCACGGCCACTTTCCTGGGGTGGTCTTTTAACATCATTTAAAAGTTTAAACGCAGCAGTGGTATAGGCACTTTCCTGTGCCGCCTCTCTCAGTATGTCTTGCTCTGAGAAAGGACCCTCTTGTTTTCCTGCGGCAGATAGGAGGTGGAGGCATGCTACTGCTGCTGCTGCATTAGCACCAGCAAAACATTAAAAGAGAGAGAAGAGGAGAAGAGGTGGTGGTGGAGGGGTGGAGGTGTGAGAGGAGAGGGTAGCAGCTTTCCTCAAGTGGTACCATGTTGTATGCCAGTGCTAGCACCACTGATCTTTCTGTATCTATACACCTCAGACCCATTAGCAGGCCAGCTGCTGTAGTGGCATTTGAGCTCAGCTAGTTCAGTTTACTAACATAAGCTCCATAAACTATCCAGATGTGACTTCCCACTTCCAGAGCAACTTTCTTTCTGAATAACCGGAAGGACGTCTTGGGGTTTGGTACCCAAGAGGCCCTAGCTTTGTATGTGTGATACTTAACATAGATTTGTGGGTGGCTGGAAGCATAGTCTAATAATTCTTGGCTTTAGACAGCCTTGCTCCTTTTGGCCTGGACAAATAGCTGGAAAGCAATATAGTCCCCCATGTACCCAAATGCCTCTTGTCGTGGCCAATCTGGCCTGGCTGTTTCCCATGCCAAAACTACTAAGACAGCTGTGGGAGAGAAACACTTGATAAAGTGTCCTTTGTTCTTCTCAGAAACTAGTCCCTGAACCCCCTTATGTCTTCATGATTTAGAAAGACAGCTTCTTGCACAGCACATGTGTTTGCGGTGCTTTTTGCTTAGAAAAAAGTGTTCACTCCCAGTGCTAGGAGCCTGGCCTTATTGTGGTGTGGTGTGTGAATGAGAGCCCATTTGAATTGGCATCTTCCCTCCTTTCTGTGGGCTCATCATTTTCCAGTATCCCTCACCTTGGCAATTCCTCTGGGTCTTGCTCTGGCTGCTCTGTTTGGTGGTAGTTATCCCTGTAGGCCAGGAGAGGCCTTAGGAGAGGGCATGGCTATTTCTGGCCGGGCTCTCACAGCATGTTTTCTCTTTCCAGAGGTGAGCAACCTCTTCTCTGCTGCTCTGCTCAGGAAAATGACTACCTGGTGCCCCAAACTCCCCTGGCGGACATGACAAGACAAGGGGATGAGGACTCTACCTCTTCAGTGCCTCCCTCTCCTTCCCCCTCTCCCGCCTCTCCAAAATACGCTGTTTGTTCATTAATAGTTCTTCAAGCCACTAATCCTGCTTCCTGCAAAGCACCATGAATGTCTTGCCTTGTTCCCTTGCCATGGAAGCAGCTGGATTATTATTTAAACATCCCTTTTCTCCAGCTCCCATGCCTTCTTTATGTGGCCTTGCTATTAAGAATGGAAGTTTTCTCTCTCTCCCTCATGTACCCAAGAACCCCGCACACTTTTTGAGAGCTTGCTGATGATCTAGACATGTCCTGCTTTCTACAGTTAGGCCATGCTCCTATCTTATTGCAGTTGTTCCATTGAAGTAATGGTTCATCTTTCTGGGTTTATCTGTTTCCTGCTGTGGTTTTACTAGGCCTACATAAGACCCCACTATGGTCCTGGGCTCACTAACATAGAATAATTTCCGTTCCTACTTCTGTACTTGGCCATGGCCAAGTACAATTAGATTCCTCACAGCCCATAAATAGGCATTGAAAGGGTATGGAAAAGGCACAGTCTGGTTGTGAAGAAGGGAGTGTAGTAGGAGGTCCAGCATGATATTCTCTCTCTCCCTCTCTAGTCCTGCAGGTTGGCTGCCAGAGAGCACTGACTGCAAGCAGCTCCACCATCAGATTTGGTTTTGGTGCTGAGCCCCAAAGTTATTTTCTAAGCAATGGTTTCTTTTTCTGTGGGGACTGGGAATAGAATCCTGTGGCATGTCTGCGTGTTGAATAATAACTGTACTCACTCTGTGCTTGCTGTGTGCTCTCCCTTTCCCCCTTGCTTTCCCCCACCCTTCCCTCCTCCTCCTCCTCCTGCCGCCTCCTCCTTCCTTCATTCTCCAGGACTGTTGTGGGAACTGCAGTGAAAGTGAAGAGGAACCCACTCGCCTATAGGTCCCGCCAGCCTATTATTTCTATGAGCCTGGCCAAGCAGCGAGCTGACTCAACAAAAGAGATGGTACTGGCTTAGCACTGGCTTGGCTTACAACCCAGCACACATGCTAGCTGTATGAGTGTGGGATCATCGTTTCAGGGTGGCAGCAGACTCCACCCTACAGAGGAAATGCTCCAGGACGGGGGAAAGTAGACACCTCTGCACAGGTCTTCAGTCTACTGCCGAGGGATCATCCTGCCACACCTTTTCCATAGCGGAGAGATGATGGCAGGAACTAGTGAAACATTCCAGGGCTGGCCCTGATCCTGGCCTTTGGCCTCCCATCTGCTCACCTGCTGGAGTTTGTTTTATATATTTATATTGATATATCTATGAATGTATGTATATAGCATATGTACATTTTTAATTGTTGGGGATGGAGGTCCTTCTATATCTCTCTCTCTTCCTTACCCCAGCGTCCTTGCTTCACCCTCGTGAACACTGTGCACCAGTAACTTCTAAGAAACAAGTAAGCAGCTCTGTTCCCCAAGCAATGGATCCTTTTAATGTTCCCTGTGGAATATCCACCAATCTGTTCTGCTGGTGGAAATGGGTAGAAGGAGAAGCTCAGGAATGGCAGCTGCAATGCAAGAGCAGCCTCCACTGGCATATCTAGTCTGCAGGGACACAATTGGGATAACCTGTGTGTGTCCAGGACTTCCCCCAGATGACTTGCTTTGTTCCCATAATGCACAATGAGAGTGATGGAGAGATGCTAAGGCTTGTAGACATGTCAAGATAATACCTGCAGGTTTTTCTGAGATGACAGGCTGTGGGTTTTTGGTTGGTTGGTTGGTTGGTTTTTAACATGGTTAATTGAAGTAAGGAAGTTTTCAAACACTAGAGTAGCATTACAGTTGACTCTCGGCTTACACAGGGGTTTCATTCCAGGGATAGCGCATAAAGCCAAAATAATGTATAATCAAAACAACCCTTTAAAAACAGTAAAAGGCATATCCTAGCACTCTCCAGCCACCTCTACATTCTATCTGAAGGCTGCACACACTCTCCCAAGGTTGCTACAGACTCTCCCCGCACCTCCAAACAATCTCCCAGGGTGAGTGCAATGGTTGGTGGGATTGCCAATGTTTCCTCTCCACCACCTTCTGACATTTATTTTCTTTGACCAAGCACATAAACCTGTGATCACACAAGTTAAATGGAAGCTGTTGGCAGCATACTGGTTTCTAGCTTTAATTTCTTTCTTGAAACTCCAATAAGGCCAGTATGAGTTGACAAGGAAAGCTGGGGAGGGTTTGCCATTTACCTTGGGAACCTATAAAAGTTGAGTCTGTATTTTTATTTATTTTATTTTCTGGACCACTGTGCCCTATTTTTCTCCCCCAAGAAATGATGTGATTCTGTTGTTTGTCCTAGTAATGTTTTCTAAAGAGTTCACCTGCCAACTGTGCCAATGTGGGAGCATGCATGGATTCGAGCCTAGAATCTTGAGCCCTCTGCACTTTTTTGAAAGGGTTAAACTTCATGAAAAGTGAGAGGTCTCTAATAAAACCTCGTGGTGTCTTCATTTTTAATGTAAAGCAGGTGCTAGTTCTCTGAATTTGGAACAGCAGCATTGAAAGTGTAGGGTTTACCCTTTTCCCTTGCACAATTTTCCTAATCACATCGCACCTCAAAGCTGCTTGTTAGCCTTAGAGTAGAAAAATAGCAGCTTTGTCCAGGTAAAGCTTGGCTCTTTTGGTGAAGAGCTCAGAAAACATTAGGAGATTCAAGTGTAGATGTTTTCTGTCTGGTGTAGCTAGGCTGAAAGTCCTAGTCATCTTTCTCCATAGGAATCTCTTCTACAGTCTTCCATGGCTGGGAGCCCAAGGCACCCACAGAGCTGCATTTGTGCCTTCATGAAGCTCTGATAAGTAGACCTATTTATTGCCTGGACTAAAGATTTCCAATCTCAAATAATTTCCCTTATTCTGTATCTAGTGTGCACTTCTTCAGTCTCCCAGCAGTTATTTCTAACCTGGAGATTGTGGGTGAGTGGTGTGTGTGTGTGTGATCTGCCTTGCCCCTGGGCAGTTAACCTCATCTGCCAGTTCACCTATGGTATCTCATGCTAGTGTTGCACTGTTCTTGATAATATTGGAACTATTTTGAACTTGTTTGCTAACTGTATGTCCTGATGATTCATTGCTGTGGTACAGAAGTGGATGCAGTGAACACATTGCCAGGTGCTGGGCAGTTTCATTCTGATGCTCCTGAATGTGGAGCATCAGTCAGCATGCCCCTGAATTAGAAAAGAGCAACTTCTCTTCATTGTTTTCTGTGTGGCAAATAGATCTTTTGTTACTGCCTTCCATCCTTGTCTGCTCTACACACTCTCACGTGCCTCTTGCAGCCTGCCAGTTAACATCCAGCTAGCAATTCAGTGAGCCTGTCTCATTCCTTTCCTTAGAAACTCCAGTTGAACGTGATATTTTATTTACAGACTTCTTCATTGTGTCTTTTCCCTGTCTTCCCCATCTTTTGATTTTATTCTGCCTTTTTCAAATACTTTTGAAAAATATTTCTGATCATCTGAAAATTTGTCTGAGAATATCATTAGTCACTTCATCCCACATAATATCTTATAGCTGATGTACATTTGTAGACACAACCTGAAAGGCAGAGTTTAAAAATGGAAAGTGGACTGCAACTGTAAATAGAACAGGGGCAGGTTTCAGTGCAATAAATATGGATGTCAGTCCCAGTTCCAGATGTTACTGCAGGGAATCCATGTTTTTTAAACTCCTGTGTGCTTTTCACAATTGACAGGGAAATCTGTAGTTCTGTCATTTAAACTTGAGTCCTTTTAGTAATGTTTAAGCATGACATCCCTAAGACTTGTTATAGGTACATAATGCAAAAGACTAATAAAAAGGACAGTTTCCCTTAGGTGTAAGATTATATGATTTAATAAAATCTACTACTTATTTCCAGCAGAAAATGTCATCTTAATATTTTACATTTAATCAAATTTGGGAATATAGAATATTCTCTCCTTAACAAAAAAACACACCCCTGTTTTAAAAAAGAAATAAAACTTCATGTTCCATCAGTATTATAAATATATATTTAAGTGTAGTTATTGGTGTTAAAACACAGTGGCAAATTTTGTGTTCTGGTTTTTGAATTGAAGTAGTGGAGAGAAAGAAATGTAAGTTTCAAGTATCTTTTCTTCATCAAATCTGGAAGAAGGAGTTAATTGTCTCCAATTATCTGTAAGGTGGTAGGTGCCTGTTAGGAAGTTGCCTTGCATCAGGTCAGATTATGGTCCATCTAGACCATATTGTCTACTCTGTTTGGCTAGTGACTTTCTTAGGTTCTCAGGCAGAGAAAGGTTAGTAGCACCTGCTACTCAGTTGTTTTTCATGAGACCTGCTAGATAATGGGCCTGGGACTTCCAGCATACCAATTAGAAACAGATCTTCCCTTGTTGGCAGCCCCTCTAACTAATAGGAATCTCCCCCCCCCCCTGTATTTTAAAAGCTTGCTTGATTAGCAGTGCAATTCTAATCACGTCTACTCAGAAGTAAGTCCTATTTAATGGAGCTTATTCCCAGGTAAGTAGGGTGAAGATTGCAGCCTAAATCAAGGCCTAGGGTAGAATTCAGGGTTGCACTATGGTGAATGTCTCATCAGTGCAAGTATTGTAGCTTGTGAGACAGAACAATTCCACCTCTTGTCCCGCACACCAATGCTACTTTGGGGGTTCTCCCAACTCCCAAGCCAATTTTGAGGAGCATGGGAGGAGGGCTGAGGGGAAAGCCCTGTTATGCAAACCAGAATCCTCATGCAACTTGTGCTTATGGGACTCATTAGGTGACTTTCACCCCTAGTTTTATGTGTAAGAACCCCGTGTTCCTCCTTTATTCTGGCTTCAAATTCAAAACTATGGCTGTAGCAATATCCCTCTAAGGTCAGGAGCATCTGAGCTCAGTTCTATGAGCACTTCAGAATTGTCCTTTGTGTCTGCCAAAACCCTGATCTGACCTGTTGGCCTGGGTCTGTTCTCCATTCTCCCTGCCTCTTGAGGATAGGCTTCTGCCTTGATTCTTTCTTCCACCCCATCCCTGTTAAATTTTAAGTTTGTACCTTTGCTTGTTTCTCTTCTGTCTTAACAAGTCTGTGCTGCAGTCTGTTAGCAATTCTTCTCTAGCCTAACTCCTGTCTGATTTGTCTTTCCATAGCGGCAGTAAACTTATGTATGAAAGATATAAAATTGTGATATTATAAAATGTATATGCTGGAGATACGCCCACTAAAAGAGTTGGAAATTGGACATGCTACTATCTACTGCCGTTGCCTAGGCAAGAGTGTTTCTGGAATTGATTGTTTTTTTAGGGGGGTGTCTCTGTCTCCCCTCACCCAATGGAAATCCAGGAATAAAAGGACCTCCTTCAAAATTACTGTTGTGTGCCCCATTTATAACTGCAATAGCACTGAGAAACATGATTTGTGAATATGGCTCAAAATATACTATTTCGACTTTCATCCCACAGTATTTGTTGTAGAAATGCATCACCTCCAGGGTTTTCTAGTGTATATGCCATCTTAACTGAGATGTAGCTGTATCAGGGGGTCTGATATCTTTCCTTCATCTGTAAGATATAACTTCACAGATATGTATGTGTGAAATGCACAAGAGTTCAACTGCCACATTTTATGCGACCGCACATATTTTAGAAGCTGTAGATTAAAGAGAGCACTGAATGTGCTTGGCATTGCTGAAGCCTGTAGAACACATTAGAACAGTTTTACACCGTGTTGCGATTCCAGTGCAAGTTGGCATCTGCACTGCCCCCTGCCCCCCCCCCAATAGTTAGTCTTGTATGACTTCATGAGCCCTGGCCCTCTTCAGTAAGCACAGTATTGCATTTCCTATGAAAAATGGCTGGGTGGAAGTAGTTTTGCTATTGGCAGTGGGCCAGGAAGGGAAGTCATAGTGCATGTGGAGAAATAACTTGTTGCTGGCCTTCCCTCATCTTTTAAACAACAGATGTGCTGGAGAAGAGCAGTGTACACTCTTCAGAAAATTGTGGCGGGGAGGGGGGAAATGACAGGCTATTATTGAGGGGATAGCCTAGTAATATTTTTTTTACCTTCCCCTCTTTTTAAGGCACTGAATGGAGTAAGTTTGATAGAGTATCAATTTATTGTTGTGTACAGTAGTACCTCGGGTTAAGTACTTAATTCGTTCCGGAGGTCCGTTCTTAACCTGAAACTGTTCTTAACCTGAAGCACCACTTTAGCTAATGGGGGCCTCCTGCTGCCCGCGGAGCACGATTTCTATTCTCATCCTGAAGCAAAGTTCTTAACCTGAGGTACTATTTCTGGGTTAGCGGAGTCTGTAACCTGAAGTGTATGTAACCTGAAGCGTATGTAACCTGAGGTACCACTGTATTAAAATTAGGGCTGGCTTAACTTTCCTTAAAACCCTAATGCCTTAAAATTCAATAAATAGTATGGATAGAAGAAAGCATCCCTGCTGCTTGTGAAGCACTTAACCTGAACATCTGAACATCTCAGATTCACGTAAAATACTTAAATAGTAAAAATATAAAAGGACATACTCTGGAATATGCAAATTAGAAAACCCAAATCAAGCTGGTTTAAAAAGTGTGCCATATGTTTCTACGGCTCAAAGGCCTTCCTAAGAAAGACGGTATCTCTGGAGATTTGAATAGTTAAAGAGACAAGAGGGATGCATATTTAAGATCAGGGATTCCTTCAACTACTATGGGACCCAGACCCTTTGATTTGGGACTTGAACCAGAAGACACAGACACCCAGGGCAAATATTACAAAATATATTCAGCCTTCTCTCTGCTGACAACAGCTATTGGGAACAGTCACAGTTTGCACTAGTGAAAACTTTTCAGAGGCAGCCCTGTGTAGAACACATTTCAGTAACCTAATCCAGAGATTATTATGGCATGTATCACGGTGGCTAAATTGTAACTGCCCTGTTTGTGCCAGTACAGCAGGCAGCAAGCTTACTCTTGGAAGCCTGAGCTGACCTTGAATAGGGTAAGCATCTAATCAATGTCAGATCAATTATTCACAGCCAGTCTTTCTTTGAGCTGAGCTTTGATTTCTTAGCCCTACCATCAGGGATGTGTGGGAATCTGTTGCTCAACCACAAGGGGAATCCCCATAGCTGACCCAATATATTTTAGCACCTGAGGCGGACCACAAAGTGGTGCCCCTCCTCACCAGGCAAGAAGCATAACATCAGGAACAAGGGGAGGAGGGAATAAAGAACAAGGTTGGGATTCGCTGCCCTTGTGGTCACTTCTTTGAGCCTCTGGTGGGCTGGCCCTGAGCAGCCCCTGAATCCTTTGTACAGTGGTGCCTCGCAAGACGAAATTAATTCGTTCCACGAGTTTTTTCGTCTAGCGAATTTTTCGTCTTGGAAAAGCTTCAAAAATCACCAAAAACCTCAAAAAAGGCTACCACACCGCGTTCTATGAGTTGCTCCTCGAAGTCAAGTCGCAACTGTATTAACGGTGTTAAGAAAAAGGAAACAAACTTGCAAGACGTTTTCGTCTTGCGAAGCAAGCCCATAGGGAAATTCGTCTTGCGAAGCAGCTCAAAAACCGCAAAACCCTTTCGTCTAGCGAGTTTCTCGTCTTGCGAGGCATTCGTCTTGCGCGGCACCACTGTAATGCAATGCATGCAGGCCCACTTGCTGCAGCTAAAGCCTTGCATGTGCTTTGTGGCCCTCATCCAGCCCTTCACTGCTTGGAGCAGGAGTAGGCAACCTAAGGCCCAGGGGCCAGATGCAGCCCATTTGCCGTCTCAAGCCGGCACGCGGACGGTCCGGGAATCAGCGTGTTTTTACATGAGTAGAATGTGTCCTTTTATTTAAAATGCAGTTCTGTGTTATTTGTGGGGCATAGGAATTTGTTCATCTCCCCCCCCAAAAAAAATATAGTCCGGCCCACCACATGGTCTCAGGGATGTTGGACCGGCCCACGGCTGAAAAAGGTTGCTGACCCCTGACTTGGAGGCACCTATTTAAGCATCTTACTTGGGTCAGCATAGAAGGTGCGAAATAACTCTTAAAGGAGCCAAAGCTGCTCAAAACCAGTTCTTGCCTAACAGGAGAACTGGTGTTTTGCACTTAACAGCACTAATCCAGGGTGGGAATTCAGCATTGCACTCTTCACTAGCAGGATTCCTTGCACAGACACTGGGTTAACTGAATCGTGGCCCATGCGATTTATGGTGTGTTGTCACTCTTCTTGGTAAGAGTGAGCCACTGAACTTATAAGGTTATCTGAAATTAAAATTGGATAAATCATACATGTTGATTCAGCTTCCTTCGTTTAGCTAGCAAAAAGAATCCATTGGAAATACCTCCAGGCTGCAACTGAAGGAGTAGCAAGCTGTTGAGAAAGCAGCAGCTTTGGAGCTGAAAGACACCCACAACAGATAGGTTTTTAATACCCAGGCCCTTTCTGCCCAAGATAGTTTAGTCACTCACTACAGCTGCAGGAGCATAACTTCTAATTAGGGCTGCAATGTGTGGCCAATTGATCAGAAGGAAACCATTTTGATGGCTTAAAATGAGATCCCCATTTAATCAGTTGGCAGGTGTTATCTCTCTTCTTCTTTTTTAAAGATGTGTCTAACAGTGTTAATTGAAACTGCATATGGCAAGCAACACTTTAGGAGAGGTATTGCCTCGTAGGTGAGAGAAAATGAACTGCCTCTTTTAAGATGATGCCTCCTGCGACACATCTCAAAACAAGCTAATCTTTTCTGCAGAACTATTTTTTCTCAGAACCAATCTTTTGCAGACTTAACTGCTAAAATTGTGATTTGTATGACTAAGTCTGCGGTTCCTTTAATCGATAGTACCCCAAGTTTGAATGTTCGCGAATTCAGCCTGGATAGCCTGTGCTCTTGATGAACATACGTAACCTGCACCCTTTTGCAATCACTGCATAATTTGTCTACATTTGTTGTGTTTAAAGTCTGGGTTCACTTTACATTTTCTAATCCTTTGCAGAGTTTAGCATCTAATGCCATTGGGTGTCTGTACAGCTATGCTGCAACAGATGCTTGTTCTCATACCTCATACCCTCATACCTGGATTAGCAGGTAAAACATCTTATACTGTATTTCTCCGACAGGCCTAGCTTTTGACATTTCAGCTTCAGTAGAGAGGTTGATGGGCGTGTAAGCCTGCTGCCATATATAACATAATCACTTAACAGAGTAACATTTAGTTTATGTTAAAACAAATCATTGTGAGGGTGTGTAATAGTGCTCTCTGTTGGGCTGACTGTAGCTAAAAATAAGAAGAGAAAAATCAACATTCTGTGCCAGGGAAACTTGCATTTTGTGCTTAAAACAAATTACGTCAATCCTGAAACTAATTAATTTGCATAATGTCAGTATTGCACTATTTTTGGTATATGCAAGGTTCAGATTAATTTGGCAAATTGGGATTGGCAGGGATGGGGTGGGCAATGGAGCACAGATAATGAGATAGGAGGAGGAGGTTTATGCAGCTGCCTAATTATGAACCCCACCCCCCCCCCAAAAAAAAGTATTTCCAGGGCATGTATGTCAGTCAACTATTAGTTGAGGGCTCTGGTCTTGACAGTTGAAGGTGGTAGCTCTTCCCAGAAGAGGCCAAGGATTGCCCTTCTCATCCGAAGGCTTTGGTTAAATAGCTGTTATCAAAAATCCTTACTGTAAGAGGCGGGGGGGGAGAGAGCTCTTCCCTGTTCTTTCACCCTGCCAAGAAGGAGCGAGACACGATCTCCGTGCTGCTGTTTCTCCCCGACGTCGTTTCCAAGGCGATGAGAATGGAGGAGCAAGGGGTGAGCTGAGCAAGCAGAAGCAGTCGGCGCTCTCGCTAGGGGGCGCGTGATTCTTTCCCGCTCGAGCCTCCTGTTGCTTGCAAGGGTTGCACCGCGGATGGAGGCAGATGGGGGTTGAGCGGAAACTGCGGCTGAGGGATATTTTGAGGGGGGAAGGAGGTCGGTGGTGCGCAGCACGCGAGGTGGTCTGATGGCACATGGGATTCCTGAGGGCTTCGGCAGCGTGCATCCTATTCCACGTCGCTATGCAAGGAACATGCTTAGGTTTCCTTTGTCGCTGGGATCGAATGGAACAAAAAGGGGTTGCTGTATTTTTTGACCACACACTTCAGTCTTCTAAGAGTTTTGCTACATTGTGGGGGATTATAGAACTTTTAAAGACTCATGTAAGCTCAGCTATCAGTAGATTTGTCTCATTTGGAGGTGTTTTTCAAGCAGCAGGTTGGCCTGTGTTTCAGTAGATCTGTTGAGGTTTTAGCAGATGTGGCAATATTGGAATAGCTTGAGGACATAAAGTTATTTCCTTCGTTTTGGAGGCTCTGTGTGCCTCGGCCTACCTAGCTCAGCCTGTGTGCCTAAGTAGCTGTCAGTACGGGGGTTTCTCTGAGCTGGTGCTGCAGCTGCTGTAAATTGAGAGAAGGGAGGAGGAATCTGCAGGCCTGAAGAAAGAGTTGGGCCCTGTTTATATTTTTTTTAAAACAGAGAGAACTAACAGTTAATGATCTCTGTTAGAACTTAGCAGAGCCGGGGCTGAAGAACTCAAGGGCAGAGGAGAACTGTAGCTTCTGGAGATAGGTTTTGGAGTTCGTTACTGGCTAGGATATGCTCAAATCAAGGTTTGAAACTGTAGGGGGACATATTTAGCAGGGGGATATATCCTGCTTCCCCCCCCCCATATATGCCCCTCATCCCTGAGACCTCAAACACTCAAAAAATAATAGCATGTGGTGTCCTGCTTCCTCCGGTGAGCTCACTGCAGTCCATACTGAAAGTCTGCACTGCAGACGCTACTGACCACGGTGTAAAATGGACCAGTTTAAACCACAAGCTGAGTTGTGCTTTGATGGATGACTTTCAGGATGATCCGACGCCCCTGGCGCAAGGGCCCTTCGATTTGTCTTGTCAGTGACCATAATAGGTAAGATCTCCTAACTCCTGCGGGGAAACGACCGCTGAAAAGAGGGCAATAAGCACGGAGCAAAGCATGCTTTGTGTTCCCTTTTTGTTGCTTTGATTGTGCGGTGCTGCCGGTGGGAGAGGGGAATTGGTACCTTTGGGAAATCTGCTTTAACACGCACAGCCACCCAGTCTTTGCCCCTCAAATCCTTGCAGGCAGCACTTCCAGCACGTGCTCAGCGCTGGCTCTGTCTGCTCTTTCGGAGGCTCATCTTGTTTACACGAGATTCGCCGTCTCGACATGACAGGCCCCTTAACTCGCCTCAACCGAGGCGGGTTTTGCTTGCACAACGGGAAGGGTGGGAAGTAAACACGTGGGAGGCTGAAATGCGTTATAAAGGAGGAGAGGAAGCAGCCTCGAATGCGGAGGAGTGCTTTCCTCCTTGCCGATTGGGTCGAAAAGCGCGAGGCGCTCCACTCCCGGAGCTGGGGCGGGGGGCTCCTTCCCCTTTCTAGCCCCGCCCCGCCCCTTGCCTTGGCGACGGGACGTCCTGTACCTCCGACGGACGTGGCTCCACACGGTCGACGCCCGCCCAGCCTTGTCTTGGAAATCTCCAAAGAAGGGCATTTCGCAAGCTCACAAAGGCCGTTGTTGTTCCATTGTTGAAATGCCCTTGTCCTGACGAAGTTCTTCCTAATCTTGACTCAGAATCTAGCTTCCTGTCTTTTGGAAACGGTGATAAAAACCATTGTGTTTCTCCCCCCCCCCCCGATCTACCCAACTAGGATGGAACAGGAAGAACCTTTTTATTTTTCCTTTTTTGCTTCTTTGGAGAATGCCTGGTGGTGTTGCTCGTCTTTTCCTTAACTGTACCTTTATAGGTGGTGATTGTGGCTTTCCCCTGCTGTCAGGGAAAGTGGAGGGTGAAGTGAGGTTAGGAAGAGGAGGAGGAGGAGGCTGGCGCTGGCTGGGTCATTTGAACACATCTCTCTACCTCGGCGCTTAGCAACTCCGCTTCCTTCCCAGTGACAGCTCCGCCTCTCCGATCGGGAACAGTATGTGGGGTGGAAGGCTGTCTGCCTAATTCTGGAATCATTTACACTGACTTCAGATCTGCCAACTGCGGCTGCAAAAGGACGGGGAGGGGGGGGGCGCTGTGGGAGAGAAGAGAAAAAAGATGAAGGCCCCTTTGCTATTCTTGCTTTGTAATTTACACAAAGGGGGGGGGCAGCTCCCTTTTATAGCTGAGTGAAGAGTACTTGAACCTCCAAGGTAGTAGCTAACCAGGCTATGACCCTCCTGTGCTTGTTTGACTCCAACTCCCAACAGCACCCAGCCAGCACGGTCAGTGGTCAGGGATGAGGGGAGCTGCAGTTGCCTACTTCTGCTCTAGAGGAGTGCTGTGGGCCCGGGGGTGGGGTGGGGAATAGCATGGTGTTTTCACTCACAAATGTTTCTCAACGAAACAGAAGCTCTGATCCTGTCACCTCCTCTTCCACTGAGCATTGTTAAGTGGGAATTTTGGTTTCAGATTGCCATTTTTAAAGGGGGTTCCAAAATTTGATGAGCTTCAAAAAGGCACAGGTGTAGGGACACTTGAGGGCTGTACTGTAGGTCCAATGATTTAGGCTGTCAATGTTCATGGAGCTACCTCATTCACTGCAAGTACAGGTAAAGAAGCTCTAAGGCAGGGGTCTGCAACCTTTAAGACAAAAAGAGCCACTTGGACCTGTATCCGAAGAGAGAAAAAACAGGGAGCCACAAAACCATTGCGACATTTAAAACAAATATAACACTGCATATATTGTTTCTTACCTTAATGTCCAATCTGACAGTGGGCGGGAAGGTGACGTCGGGACGGTGCGTGACTAACGCATGCACCGCCCCCATGCGACGTCACAGCCAGTACAGCACCCGCCACAGTGGGGAGTGTTGGGGCGCACAATGCGCCTCCTCCCCTCGCTAGTATCCGCCCCGGAGCCGCGGCAAATGTGTAAAAGAGCCACATGCGGCTCCGGAGCCGCGGGTTGCAGACCCCTGCTCTAAGGCATCCTCTGCATTCCAAAGTAGCTTCAGGAGGAGATGCTTTGCAATGTGAATGGCAGGGAGAGTTTAATCCTCCTGCTGTCCACGGTCTTCCCCGCTGCCCCTCAAGTAAACCCCAACAACTTCTCACCTAGCTGATTTTACTTCTGCCAGAGTTCTTACCTGGTATCTACCTCACATGAGTACACATTTTTTGAAATTGTAACTAAACGAAAATACCCCAGTTTGCAAAGATGCCACCTCCCAAAAACACACTTTGCTCAAGGAACAGAGCAGGTCAAGCTATTAGTTCCACTGTAGTTAATGGGAGAGAAACAACTGAGTTCAACACAACTGGGTTTAGATGAGCTGAACTTTTGCTGGAGTGTGCCTTATGAGCTGACACCTAAACTGGGCTTCCTTTTGAGGATGGGGCCATTGAAGTTCTGAAACTCCTTGCAAACAATTGTCTGAGATTGGGTGAGGAGGGGATTGATCCCAATTCTAAGAACCATGTCCCAGCTACATTTTCTGCAGCGCTTTGCATGAGACTGGTGAGTGCAGTTTGTTATCTTGGGAACAGTTGCCATAGAAACAGGCGGAGGTGGATGGATTTTTTCCCCCCAGCCAGCAGGAAAAGGGGGCATTTTAGGGCAAAATCCCTTCGAATATTTTAACTGCAGAGACTCAGCAGAACCAAACTCTCAGTCCTAGAGAGGAGGCCCAACACTGGTCTCCTGGAGAAGCACAATGCATCCACAGCAGGAGCAAAAATAGGGAAGGGAGTTGCCTGCAAATGGGGTCACGGCAATCTTTGTGTTCCATCAGTAATTGTTATTCATTCCCTATAGACTTATTCCCACTCCCTGGACAGCCATAATATCACACCTGCACTAGCCTTAATACTTGATGGGGTAAAATATATGAAGCTGCTTTGTACTGATGCAGACCAATAGGACTGATATTGTCTACCTTGACTGGAAGTTCTCTATGGCCTTAGACAGGGATATGTCCCCCCTCCTCCCCTAGCCTTGTTCTTCTCTTTTTGGTCCCAGTTCTACAAATGATGTCAAGTATGCATTGAACTGGTCATTTTTTCCAACAAATGTTGCTACTCAGGCAAAAGGCTCTTGTGTCAGCTTAATAGACACCAAGTTAAAACACAAATAAAATTCAACATAAATAACACACAAGAATTACAAAACCTTGACAGCAATAAAAGGAAGTCACAGAAGTCGCAATGGACCATTTATCCAATGGGCGATTCATCCAAATGTCATCCTCTTAAATGGTTTAAATTGGCTCAGTCAACTGACCAAGTGAGTTTCTTTAGGCAAATCATTCCCCGGTGAGGTTTCTACTATCAGGGAATGGGCCCTGCTCCTCATTGCCCTAAGCCTTCTTTTTGAAGGGAAAAGTACCTCCTCAGAAGGTCTCAAAATAATGGTGAGAAATGCTGGAGATCACGGTTAGCCTATGAATTCATGAGATGAAAAGAGGGCAGCATCTAGCAGTGAATCCTGAAAAGAATAGCCAAGTGTGATATTGCATTAACTACTTGCTCCTAATTCTAGAGGAAACTATCCTTCAGCTCTCAAAATTGAACCTAACCAGGACCAGTCTAACAGAGGTGAAAGCTAGAGCTAAAATAAAATTGTCCTAATAAACTGTCCCAAGAAGCAACTCGGTGTGTTTTGATATCTGCTAGATTTTTGATATATAACACTGGATGTCACGGTTTGACAATATAGTTGATTCCAACTATTGGACACATTGCAAAAGACTGCTTAATATTTCACTTTCACTAAAATAGTCTATATGACATTATCAGTGGTATCTGATATATATAAATCTATATATATGATATAGATCTATATATGATATCTATATAAAATTTTTGTATAATTTTCTCCACTATTAATGTATCTATTTATATGTTCATCATTTGATAGCTGATAGTCAACATCAGTTGACAATTATCTACATATCTTCATATTTAAAATCTACATTCCAAAGGAGTTCAGTTAATTCTTTGCAATATTGCAATCATGTTTTTTATCTGTTCTTGACAATAATTATTTACTAAGATACATTTTCTACAAGGTTCATGAATTCATAAAGGCAAATGACTGATCAACAAAACAAAGAGAGGAATAAAAGTAAAATTGTCCTTCTTTGTGGGTGCTAGAAAGTCCCAATATGATATAATTGCCCCTTAAGTTGCTATTCTCCCAGGCAGTTCCATGCAGATAGCATACTTTTTCTGTCCAAAATATATAGTTCACTATGGAGAAAAAAATTATCTGAACTTCTTCGGTAGGAAGGGTGGGATATAAATTTAATAAACAAATAGATATTTTAATGACCTGGATTGGAGTGCTGCAACAGCTTTCTCTTTAACAAGACACCTGAAGATAGCAACATGTGCAAAAATGAGACAAGCTCTTGACACAGTACACTTAGAAAACTAAAACTGCCTGAAAATGGAATAAGTACAAGTCTCACTCAAAAGCCCTAGGACACAAGACACATTCCCTCAGAGATAATTTGTGGATAGGGACAGAGCCACAACTGAGCAGCCCTTTTTATTTCTGTCACCCCTTTGTCATGCGCCTGAGGTCTGAAATGTTCACTTGCAAAGGGCATTTGAAATTAGGCTGTGGGCCACAGGTTGCCAATCCCTGTCCTATGAAGAACAATGTGCTGTCAACATAGCAGTGGTAATTGTGAAAGAGGGCCAGCCCAAGACATTTTTGTACCTGAGGTGAACCACAAAATGGCACCCTGCTCCCCACCAGGGTAGAAACTGGGAGTGAAGATCAACATCAGGAACAAAGGGGAAATAAAAATCTACATCAGATTCTGCTGCCCCTGTGGATCCTGCCGCCTGATGCGGTCTCCTCACCTTGCCTCATGGGTGGGTCGGCCCTGTTTGGAAACAAGCTACTTCTTAACTGAATGCACCAAATGTGGAGAAGCCTATCTTTTTATTGTCACAGCCATAGGTGTAAACACGATGGCAAAGTATAGAAAAGGCTACACCTCTCTTTACCACAGATGCGGTGATACATGCAAGCTCTTCCACATCCATAGCCAGAGGGTTTACCATTTCTTGATTAGATTGCCACTTACAAAATAGCCTATTAAATGTCTGACAACAACCATTTAAAAAGACTGCTCAACAGTTGAAAGCTCTTACAATCTGCCACACTTTAAATGTTGAGGCAGAATACTGCAGTTAGAATCCCAATGCTAAAACTGGAAATCTGGAGAGTTCAAAATGTCCCCCAGATCCCAAATCTGCTTTATTCCAAGCCCAGCCAATGGACTCCCCCCGCCCAACTGTTCACTGCTGGCCTGGCAATATGGCTCCCATAAAGGTATTTCAAAACCAAGCTCCCCTTCCCTTGACTCTCAATTAAACTGGGCCTATGCTACCCTCTTATCCCTGCAGCAACCTGATGTCCTGCTTCTTTTCCTGGGATTAACTGTGGGAGGCTTCTTTTCAGGGTGAGCAGCGCTCTTAGCTGTTGCTAGGAAACAGCTCCTCACTCCGCACAACACGCAGCTGATGGCAGCAGCTTTTTTGGATACTCCCTCCTTTCTCTCGATTCTAGCCATGACCTGTGCAGTTAAGAATCTAGCAGCAAACCTGATTTTTTAACTGGGTTGTGGTGGAGTTGCAGTCCCAAGTGTTGTGTGCCAAAGTCCAGAGCATTATGAGACTGTGCTACCCTACAGTATGGCACATCTGCAGGCTCCCAAAGTCTTGGGGCTTGTGCACACTTCGAGGAAGCTGGGGTCCATCCAAGCAGTTTTCTGTTTGCATTACCACTTTCCCCATTAAAATCCGCTCTTTGGTGCTGAATTGGAGCAAATGACATTCCACAGAAAACCTGATTGACATTTGCTCCGACTGAGTGGTAAAAACCAAGTTTCCCTGTGGGAAAAGGGTGGGACACGTAGAAGTCTAGATAAGCCTTTAGTGTGATCTTCCCTCAGTGTCAGTGTTTCTCAAACATTAGGCCAGGGCCAAGTGGAGATCTGCCCACTTCCAGGTAGGCCTCAGTGCCTCCCTCACTTGCCCATACCACCCCTTCACTGTGGTGAAATATTTTGGCTGGAGACCTGGAGCAATATCAGCAGCAGTAGTTCCCCACATATTGTGTAGAGGTGAGGAAGGGAGGGCCCCTCTTTTAAGGGGTGAAGGCCAGAGATGTTGTTGAACGAAATTAGAGAGATAAAAGGTTAATCTTTGTTTAAGAATAATACGAAATGGGGGAGTAGAAAGAAAGGGGACATAAGAAACTGTTATGAGGGAAGAAGTGACTGTAAAAGGACAGGGAATGAAAGAGAGGCAGCTTGGGTGGCAGATAGAGTACAAGTGTGACAGGGAAGAAATTGCAGGAGGTGAATAAAAATATTTTGAGAGGCATGGGGGCGGGGAGAGCATCCTATTCCCACCGTGGCCACCCAGATACCTGTGGGAAACTTGCAAGCGAGACCTGAACACAAGAGCGCTCTCCCTTCCAGTGACTTTCAGCAACTGGTATTTAGTTGCATTATTGCCTCTGACTGAGGAGCAGCCATTGATAGCCTTCTCCTCCATGAATATGTCCAGTCGTCTTTTTAAACCATCCAAGTTGGTGGCCTATGAAGTTATTTTATCTGTCCTGAATTGTCAAACATCCAGCTTTACTGGATGTGCATGAGTTTTAGTGTCGTGAGAGAGGGAGAAAAAGTTTTCTCTATCCACTTTCTCTACGCTATGCATAATTTTATAAACGTCTGTCATGTCGCCTCTCTTACTCACTTTTTCGCTCAACTAAAACGTCCCAAATGCTGCAACCTTTGTTATGCCCCCCCCCTTTCATTCCCTTGATCATTTGGGCTGCCCTTTTTTCAACTGTTTCCAGTTCTACAATATCCTTTTAACCAGAACTGTACACATTATTCCAAATATGGTCACACCATAGATTTGTATAACGGCATTATGATACTGGCAATTTTATTTTCGATTCCGATATGATGCAGGGTCTAACATAACTAAAGTATGCTAGTAAAACCAGGGAAATATGCTAGAAGGCTCCGGTGTTCAGTAGATTTTTGCTGAAGAATGGGCATCCGCAAGTGGCCTGTTCCAGTAGGAATACAATGTTCCATGCACAACGCTGAGTAAGTCCCAGTTCCTACCCACACACAGGAAGTGCCATTCTGGGTCACATTCCACAGGGGGCAACAGCCACAGCACAACAGAGCTGACTCACGACATGTAACTGTTTGCTCTCTCGGAGTCTATCCCATGATGCAAGTGAAGATTCCCGGACAACTCAGTGATGGCAAGGAGTGTTCATTCTTCTGTAGCAAAGGGAGCAGTCAAGTAGGTACATCAGGACCCTTAGCAACTGAGAACACTTGACATCTATTTCTTGCATCACACAGCTCCCCATGCCCAACATGGCTGCTGACTTTGCCTGGTATGTTGCATGTAACCACTTGGTAAGCTGCTTGCCAATGCTGTCTTGCTAGGTGGCAAGGGATTATTATTTTTGTCACACCCATGTTGTCCAGACACCTTGGGCAGCAGGGAGGTGGTAACATTCTCAGCACCAGAAATCAGGACATTGGAGAGATTTCAGATTGGTGCCCAAGGTGCCCTGGGGTGAGCTCTCTCAGACTGGGACAATGTGGCCACCTGGGTGATGTGGCAGCATGCTTGCCTAGGCACATCCTGTGGGTCTGTCAAGTGGTCATGCCACTTTGAGGATGCAGCTCAGTGGAAGAGCATCTGCTGTGGATGCAGAAGGCCCCAGGTTCAATTCCTCGCATCCTGAGGGACTGTCCCTCATCTAAAAGCCTGGAGAGCCACTGCCAGTCAACACTGAGCCCCAATGGCCTGACTCAAGTTTCAAGCCAGCTTCCTATGTGTGTCCACTGTCTCCCTTCCTCGCCATTTCCTTTAGGGTGAGCCATACCCAAGTCCCAATACCCTTGCTTTGCCCCTACCCTGTGGTGAGGTGACAAGGTTATCTGTCCACTTACATTTCCCTGACAGGACTCCTCACAGCTCCCCTTCCCCAGGCTTCGCCAGGCAGGCACAACACTTTTCATTAACTACTACTGAGTGGCAGCTTCGTGTGTTTCTCCCGGCTCTGTCGCCATGACAGCAGCACAGAGAGGCCTGCAGGCTGCATTATTGCTGCCATGGTGTGTGCGCGCCCCCCGCACCCCACCCTGCTTGCTTCTCTGCAGTCAGGAATGACAACTGTCAGCTCTGCAGAGAGCACATGGCTGAGTGGAGGAGGCACTGCTGACCAGCCCCAGACTCTTCCACAGGGCTCCTTGCAAATCCTCCAGTAACAATGACCCAGGCAGCCCTTCCAGGCACTATTGCCAGCCCTCTCTGGTCCATGGGGTGAAACACAGCTGGCATCATAAATGAGGAGCAGAGCACCCAGGGAGTGTGGTGCAGTGACCCTTCCAAACAGCTAATTGGGTCTTTACAAACGAAACATTAGGAAACCTCTGCGCTTGATGGTGTGCAAGTGGTTAAAGGCCAGGCTCTCCATGCTGGCAGGTTGGGTGGTTGTAAGGGGTGATGAGAGACTTTACAACCCCTAGTTAGTAAATATCCCTCACACCTCCCAGACGATCTGCAGGGAGGTTAGTCAATGGGCAGAAATGGTGGCTGAAAACCACAAAGCAAGGGTTATTGAAATTCCTGACTTGTTCTTTATAGCAATAAGTCACCAGCTTTGGGGGGAGCGGATCTGTTGCACAAGACCTCCATGTATGACCTGGGATTTGTGCCAGTGCAGTGTGTGATTATCCCACCGCAAAAACCGGCAGCAGTCGGGAAGCACCCTCTCTTGAACAAGGTGTCGGATTGCTGGCCAAGCCATGCCACATCCCACTGGAGGCCTCCCTTTGCTACACCCACCCCTCCTTTCATACCCACCCTTCACATTTGGGTTAAGAAGGAGAGGGGGCCAGGTAGGGGAAGGGCAAATTTGGGCATGGGCTTTCCATTGTTAACCCTTATCTTGTACCATTTTAAGGAGAGCCTTTCGACACATGCTTCACTTAACTGGGTCCCCTGGTGGACACCTGCACTGGGCATTCCAGAAGAGGCAGGAAAGGCCATGTCACATTAAGAAGGAATCCGTCTATCTACAGGGGGCTTCCAGAACCCAGATCTGAGAATAGCAGGGGATCTGCAGCACGGCCGGTTTTAGGTAACCCGGGGGTCTCCCCCAACCCAAGCCTTTTCTTCTGTCTTGAGGCTTTGCTGTGTTGCTGCTCACCAAGACAAGAGCCTAGGAATAGATTTCCTCTTGCGTCTGTGTGCGTTAGGGTGGCGGAGGTGGGGGGAAGGAGGCTATGAATCAAGGCCTCGGTTCCAGGGGCTATTCTTGGCTCGGGAAGCGAGGAGGGAGAGATCATGGATTTCTCTTCGGGGGGGCTGGGAGGGCCTCGGAGGTGCTTTTGCCGGACTTTCCCTGCTGCCTGGCGTTCTCCCCACCTCTGCTTTGGCCCTGACGTGCCGAGGCTACAGTCGTGACGTCGGGAGGAGAGGGAGAAGCCCGCCCGGATCGGAAAGGACAGCGAGGGAGCCAAGCGAATCCCGGCAGGAAATTCCAACGAGGAGCAAAAAAAGAAAAAAAGCAAGCAAGCCAAGGAGCCCCCAAGATCAGCGAGCCCCAGGCGCTGCCGCCACTGCTGTTTGACGCCTCCCGGCGACCCCCACCGCACCCCACTCCGGACGGCCTTGGAGTCCCGGGGTTTCTCCTAGGAAAGACCCGCGCGCCGTCCCCACGAGGCTGCAAGCCCCCCGAAGTGGGCAGGAAGAGGCTGGCGAGGGCCGCCGCCGCCGGAGGGAGGAGCCAGAGGGCGGGGCCGGCAGAGCAAGCGAGGCAGGAGCTGCTGGAGAGAGAAGAAAGAAGAAAGGAAGAGACGCGCGAGCGCTTGCGGCGGCGGCGGAGGAGACAAAGGGAGAGCCCGGCACGGCCCGCGTGGAGCTGCCGCGTCGGGCAATGGGCAAGGCGAGAGGCAGCCCACACGCCTGACGCCGCGCTCTCCCGGCCGCGCCTGCCCCAGCCCCGCTCCACGCCTCGCCGAAGCCGAAGGGATGGCTCTGCCGGCTTCCCGAGATGGGGCTCCTGCGGGCGATCCCTGATCTCGGCGCTGGAAGTGACGGTGAGAACGAAAAAGGCGAGAGACCCTGTGGGAGTCACCGGGGCCCCATCGAGGCGAGGCACCAGCACCAGCCACCTGCCAAGCGAGGCTCCTCTGCGCTTAGCTGCCTGTCTCCTGCTCTCTTCTCCCCCACCCTTCAGCTGCCCACAACTGGTGGAAGGGGCCCGGCCGGCCGCCCTTCTCCCCACTTGCAGCTGCCCCTTAAGGTGCCAGCAGACAGGACTGATGGTCTGCTCGCCCCCAAGCGAGCGGGGCGACCCCAGGGAAGACCCTCCGGGGTTGCAGCTTCGGCGCCTCCTGTTGCTTGGGCACCTGGGGACTTGGCATAGCTGGGGAACGTGGCGGCGTCACCCGGCGCTGGCAATGGACTTGCTAGGAGGCGGTTGGCAGGTTGGGGAAGGAACGCGGGGGGGGGGGCAGGAGAGAAGTCCTGCGCGCTCTCGCCTGCCTTGGTTGAGCGCGCACCCATCTCTGCGTTGTAGGGTGTGCGTGTGTGCGTTTGGTGTGTGTGCGCGCGCAATGCCAGTTTGGTAGGCGCATTCAGCTCAGGATCGGTGCCTCTCATGTTGGCTGGAGCCGCTGTGTTTGCGGGGTAGGGTGGATGATAATGGGCACTGCCACGGTAGAGACGCTATTCCGAGAGGTGGGAAGCATCTTAAGCTAGCTGTAAGCACCGGAGATCATCATGCACCAAGATGGGGGAGAGTCGGAGGGCCTTGCATAGGCTCACTGGGTTTCCCCCAAATGCAAGCAGCGTCAGAAGGTTGCTTTAGTGTTTTGAGTGGACAGGGTTAATCGGCCTTCTAGAAAAACAAAAGAGATAGATGGCCCCCCTCCCCATCCTTCAAGAGAAGGAGGCACCGTAGCTCAGTTGAGAGATCAGGCCATGGTCCTTGTTCCCCAGTTATTCTTGCTCTGATACTAATTTCTGTGCCCCACCAAAACACTTGGCCAAGGAACTTTAGCTGCTGTCAGTCTGCGAACACAACACTGAGCCAGATCAGTGGTCTGATTTTAGTATAAGGCAGCTTCCTTTGGATGACAGGCAGTGGCTAAAAAGATGTCAGTGTATTAAACCTGACCTCCAGGGTTTAATTTATGCCTGGGCTCAGCCCTGGAATTTGCTTTCTAGGCTGCATCTTGATCCTGGACCATAAGATGGAAAAGCAGGACACCAGTAACCTTTGCAGGCTGCCTCACGTGGTCACGATCAGGAGGCAGGTCTTTTAGGGCAACCTGTAAAGCTTATCAGACAAGAGACAGCAGAAGTTAAGTGCCCCTGGAAGCCATAGTGGTTCCTGGATGCCCACTTTAGGAGTGGATGGATGGCTGTGGATTTCCAGAGGGTCAGATGGACATGCTCAGTGGTGTGTTTGACTTCATGTGTATCAGCTTTAATTTAAATTAAGCCTGGGAGCTTCTGTAGTGGTGGCTAGGTAGGAAAATGTAAGAAGTGCTTGCCTAGAATCTGAGGTGCCCTCTGTGCTATCAGAGAAAATAATGGAGAGCTTGTTCAGTGTGGACACACACACACACACACACACACACACACACTGCTGCCCAGGAATGTATGTACCCTACTTGTGCACAAGGGCTGTTGGTGTCATCTGCATGGATGAGCAAAGCTGGTGTTCAAGAAGAAGCCACAGCCTGTAACAGTACAGGTAGGGACATATTACCTGTAAAGGCACCCTATCTTCAGAAGCGAACATGTGCCTGAGCGTATGTTTGAAAATGAACGGGGAAGGGCAGGCCTCATGCACACAAATGGTGGATCTGACGTTGGAGAGGCAAGGAAGCCCAGTGCTCCAGAATCACCAGAGGTTCCAGCTGCAGGCCAGAGCAGTGCCTGTTCCAGATGGATTGGCTGCCTGTGCTTTTAAGGTAGACTAGTCCTTTTGATGCAGTGCTCCTCCCTCCCTCCCTCCCAACCCCCACCCCTCCAGCAGCCATAGCCAACACAGCACACCAGTCATCTCAGTGTCCCGTAGATGCCAGCCTTGCACGAGGCCAGATTCATGCTGTGGAGGAGTCCTTGCCAAGGTGCTGCTAAGTCTTTACTTTGACATTTATTGTCGTGATTTGAGGCTGGGATCTGCATTGCCCAGCACAGGCGTAGCTGTTCTCTCCTATTTGAGGAGGAGGGGAGGCACTGGAGTCTCGGGGAGCCGTGAACAGGCCCTGTTGCAATTCCCTCCCGCATCACCAGTTGCAATGCTTTCTATGCAGAAACCCTCAATAGCATACTGAGGTGCATGTATCCATAGCCATCCTCATCTTATTAGGGACGTCTAAAAACACACCCAGAAAGGATATTTATAGGTAAAGATGAGCTACATTTGGAAGAACCATCCTGGCCTTCTCTGCTGGAATGGACCATTTTTATTAAGTATCTTAAACAGGATGTTAAGGCTGCTGGTGGAGGCATTGCCTTGAGAAGACCTTGGTACTGAGGACCGTGGGATCAGTAAGACAGGGTCATATAGTAGGTTCACTTGGAACACAAGTAGATCCCTGCTGGATCAGACCAGAGGCCTATCTACTCCAGCTTCCTGTTCTCACAGTAGCCACCCAGTTGCTTTTGGGAAGGTCACAAGCCGGACATCAGGGCAATGCCCCTCTCCCGCTGTTACCTCCCAGCAGAGGCATATATTGGTCACTGGTTTATGGCCACCTGTAACTGGAGCTTTCTGTCCTGCAGGTGTGTGAATATTGCACTGGTCTCTGCTGGAATTATACTGTTCTCATGTACAGCAGAATATTCAGGGAGATCTAGGCAGCTCTGTGACCTCTTCCTTCTGGCCAGCAGCCAGCAATCTCACCAAGTACCAAGGTTGTCCCAGGTGGAGGTCTGGCACTGTGACCTTGTCTTTGTTACAGAGTTCTCTGTGCTCTGCATTTAGAAAGTGTCTGCAATTCTATACTTTTTCGGAAGCAGGTTGTGTGTGTGTTTGCACTCAGTTAATTCTAGGAAAGCTGGATCTTTGTACAATTATGCAAATCAAAGCATATTATGCAAATCAAAGGTGAGCAAAAATTGGATAAGATGAGGTAGGCGCTCTCAGATGGCATATTTTGAGGTACCATCAAGGGGAACCAAATTGTCAGTGGTTTTCTTATTACCATTTTTCTTTTTTTAGATCTCCTGGGAGATTTTTTGGGTCATTTTGCATTATACTTTCTTCTAACCAATGGGAAGGTGCAGAGAGCTATGCACAGCCCTGTAAATCTTCTCCCTGGCAACTGAATATCCTGTTCATCTCCCACTGTGGCTTTTGAAATTTCATGGATCCCCCCCCCCCCCGTCTATTCATTACATTTATTTCTCTGCTTTCCTCCGCGTTACTCAGAGCCACATACCTTGGCCCTCTGCTATTTTTCCTTCACAACAACCCAGTGGGTTAGGCTATGCTATAGGATAGTAGCTGAACCAAGCGAGTTTCATGACTGAGTGTGGATTTGAGCCCTGGTTTCTCTGGTCCTGTCCCAGTACTCTAACCACTTAACCAGTCTGTCATGACACATTGCTTAACCTTACAAGCCTGCCTTCATGGCAATAAAGGTTAGAAACATACTTTAAACATAAATATTTCCCGGAAAGCTGAATTCAGGGCCTATTAACAAATTTCACCCTTGTACAACATGATCATTTGCAGCCTTTTTTGTGGGCATTTAGTTAATGTCAGCTTGCTGTTGACCTAATCACGCTGAAATTTTGTAGTTCCTTAGAAAATCCTGTTTTTAATTAGCAGATTTTGGGGAAGAGTAAACTGGGAGGAAGGGGGGGGGGCTTGATCTCCCCTGTTGCTGCCATATTGGCAACTGCAAAGTTGTTCTTCCTGGGCTTGTTTTAGCTCAGTCACACTTCCTTGATGGAGCCACCAACTGGGACACGTGCGTTCAAAGAAGGGACAAAGGACATTCCCATTCAACCCGTTTCACGGGCTGCTTCATTTCCTGTGTGGATTCAGCCACCCACCTGCTTACCCAGTTACACTTCCTTTTTCTTCTAACTTGTGGCCACCACTTCTGAATGTAAACTTGACAGTCTTAATGTAATTTGTGTTTTTAATAATGGGCCTGCACATAGATAAGTAGAAAGGCTTATCTATGTGCCTTGTCAAAGATTCAGAAGGCCTATAGCTCAAGGTAATATATAGTTCAGTTGGCTGAGTCCCAGATGGAATATTTGGGGGCTACTGCCTTAGAATATGGATAATAACAAAGGAAATGATCCAGACAAGCATCACACAAGTGGCAAAAGGGTCCATTCAAACCCAAAACTTTATTATAGGGCCATTATGAGGAAGACGTTAAGCAGTGGTCAACTGTATTGAGGCTAGAAGACTGACATTTCAGGCATTTTCTGTGATTGGCTGGCCTGTGGTGTCTCTTCTGACTAAACAGTTTAATGCTTACTGGTATTGATTTGCACCTGCCTTATGATGTATGGCAGGCAGGTGGAAGGTAAACAGCAGCCTACTTAGACCAGGGTCCCTGTTTCTGACAGAGCACTCAGTGCTTGTTGACTGATGGGCTTCTTGCAAAGAACACTTGGCCTTGATCTGACCTGATGTGAAGCAAGAGAACAGATCCAGGAACACAGCTTAGTTGCTAGCTGTTAACCTTAACTGTTAATGGCTGCCGATCATGCACTCTGGCTCTGTACATTTAAAACACACCAACAGGGTTGGCAGCTGACAGGGGCTCTCGGTAGCGTGAAGGAGATCCACACGAGGCTGAAGCTCAGCCCACTTCTGAAGTTTTAGCGGCTGGTTTGGGCTCTGATAAGAAGGCTGGCTTAGTGTAAGCAATAATAAAAGCTTGCAGGCTTATCTCTTAATGCCTTGATATGGTGGGGAATACCCTCTCAGCTGTGTTTGAGGTGACAGTGAGATACTTTTAAAGGAGAAATGGAGTTGTTCCTCAGTACAGAGTTACTCAGAAAGGTCTAATCCCAAATAGGTCCTGTTAACATTTGGGGAAGCTCTGATGACACTTTGAAAGGCCATTCTATGAACGGTGCTTACAGAGATTCCCAAGTTAAATAGGGTGCACACTAGCCAAAAGTGGGCAACAACAGGCCTCTCTACCTGGCCCTTGGTTGCACCCTCCCTGCCTAGGCCACGCCCCCTGCTGCCCTCTTCTGCAGCCTCCTCCTCTCTTTGCCTGGGTGGAATGTGGAATACCTCTTGCTGCATGTGTGCCGGTCTAGAATACAGCCTAAGTGTACAAAGGCAAGATTCAGATCACCTCATCCCCACAGCTTGTGATCTGATGCAGTATACATGCAGGAGGAATTCTCCCTCTGGAGTGATTGTGATTTCCTGAAATGGGGTACTGGGATCAGTCCATTTATGAAATATCCTGGGAATAACATACTTACTTGCCTTGGATTATGGTGGCCTAGCTACTGGCAGACATCAGAACTAACAAGCAGGCAGGAGGAGGGTGGAGATGGAGCTGATGGTGGGGCCTTTACCTGATGCAAGTGTCAAAGTCCAGTTTTAGCTTAGGGCAACCTGCTTTGCGCTTAGTGGTCCTTAAGCTGCATTGGAAACAGCTTTGCTATGAATGGGAGGTTGTTGCTTGGCACCCATTACCTGGGGGTAGGGGGTAAGCGAAGGCAGAGAAGGAGGAATCAGCACACATCTTGGCAGTGGCGTGAGATGCACCATGTGGAGAGCAGTCCCTTGAGGGGTGAAGCTGTGACATGTGTGGGCAGGAGGCTTCTGTGATGGTTTGTGGATGAGCAGAGGAGTGCCGTTGGGCTAGCAGTGCCATCAGGAGGAGAAGTGAGGTAGTGCTCTGGTACTTGTGCTTTGCTGTCTTCTCTTGGCCTCTCCCTTTTGTGCCCTGCTGTTTCGTGAGTCCTCCCTTTCACTGCCACAGCAGCAGCAGCAGGTCTGGAATTTGGGTTTGCTCCATCCCTGGAAGTTTATCGCCTCAGTCGGAAATGGCCAGGGCGATGGGGGTCCACAGATTTGGTTGCAACCTGTGCAAGGAGCATGCCTGAATGCTGTAAGCCCAGCCTGATCTATGAGTGTTCAGTGCATGAATGAGAGTGGGCACATGTGATGGTGAATGTGTGGGCAGTACTGTGGCTGCATGAAAGGGGGCACATGCCCACTTGGTAGTCACAGGCTTAGATTGCTGGACAGGGGTAGGAGGCTGTACAATACACCCAATTTAACCAAAAGCTTTCCTCCCCTCTACTTTGCAACGGGTGGGAAGCCAAGTCAAGCCGTAGGCTTTTGTGTTCAAGGGGAGGGCAGTGTTTGCAGTCAGGGTCTAAGCTCTACACCCCTTCATTGGACCACCAGTGGCTTGTGCTCGTTAGCTGGGGAGGGGCTTAGAGCAGGCAGGGTGGGTTCTGCAAAATAGCACTTGTCTGTCCCCTCCTACAATCAATGGCATTGTCTGTCTGTTTGCAGGGAGCGAGCTCCTGTCGGAAGTGCTGTTGGCCCTGCAAAGCCCCGAGCCAGCAATGGGAAGAAGTTGGGCTGGGTGCTGGTGTTACTGGTCGTGTTACCCCAAGTATCCAAGAACTCAGGAGTTTGAAGAAGAGAGCACAGGCCGTGCCCATGAGCCTTCCCAGCACTCTCCTTTCCTCCCTTGGGCTCCTTTAGGAGCCAGAACTCCCCCCTCTCCGTGAAAGGCCCAAGCCTGCGCCCCAGTCTCCGGCCAACCTCTTCCATGGCTGCAGTTGTGGAGCACCTCCGGGAGGCCGCGTAACTCACAAGGGGCTGAGCTGCTGCAGACCCTGCTTCCACTGCCTTGACTGAAGCAGGGCCCTGTTGGTGGTGGCCCCTGGATTGTACTGCGGCTGAAAGAGAGCACCCTGCACAATCTTTGGGGAAAAGGCAAAACTGGACGTACAAGGAGAGCAGAGGGGAAGCTTGTGATCCCATCAACATGACTAGGCAGCAAGGGAGGAAGCAGAGCAGGCAAAGGCACCCGCAGAACTCAGCCTAGTCCCTGCCTCTTTGCAGAAGACCCAAAAGTGGGGGAAAGAGAGAAAGAGTCTCCTGCCCACCCCCCACCCCCAAAGCTGGAACTGAATAAACTCCTTGGCTTCAAAGCTCGTAGGGCGAAACCTCTGCCAGTCCTCCGGAGCGAAGATGGTGATGTCCCACGGCACCTACACGTTCCTCACCTGCTTTGCCGGCTTCTGGCTGATCTGGGGGCTCATTGTGTTGCTATGTTGCTTCTGCAGCTACCTGCGGCGGCGCATGAAGCGGCGGCAGGAGGAGCGGCTGCGAGAGCAGCACCTGCGCACCCTGGAGATGGAGCCCCTCCACTACGAGGGCTATGGGGGCCCTGCCTATGGGGGCTCCGGCTACGGGGGCGGGTACATCAGGAACCCACCGGGCATCGCGGTACCTCACCGACTCCGGATCGAGCCCCATCGCCCTCACCTCCCACCCCCGAGGCCGTGGAGCTGCAGGCATGGTAAGGGCACCCGAAGGGGACTGAGCCCACTCCTGGTGCAGAATACAGTCGCGTTTGGGAGGAGCGCTGCTTCTGCAGGTGGGTAGCTGGCTGGCGAGAACAGAGGAAGTCAGGCCACTGGTCCATCTAGCCTAGGACGGGCTGGACTGGCTGGCAGGGGCTCCCCAGGGTTTCACGCAGGGATCTCCCCGCCCTCTCTGGAGATGCTGGGGATTGAACCTGCAACCTTCTGGATGCAAGGCAGATGCCCCACCACTGAGCCACAGCTAAGGGAGCCAAAGCTGCCTCCAGTAGGCTGAAAGGGTTCAGCCTTCACCCAGAGCCTGCAAAGTTTCAGCTCCCTTAATGGCAGCTCCCAGCAAAATATGAAGGAATGAAACAAAACATTGCTTTGGGCTGCCTTCAGAAGCCTTCTAAAAGTCAGATAGTTGTTTATTTCCTTGACATCTGACACAAGAGTGTTCCACAGGGTGGGTGCCACTGCAGAAATGGCCCTCTGCCTGGTTCCCTGTAAATTCACATCTCGCAGTGAGGGAAGCGCCAAAAGGCCCTCAGAGCTGGACCTGTGTCTGAATGATGGGGGTGGAGAAGCCCTTTCAGGTATGCAGGGCTGAAGTGGGCAGGATCTCAGGAAGCTTATTTAAGAGGAAGGTGAGGTCAGAATGCCCATTCCGTATATCCAAAGTCTTGCACCATCCCTGATCCCATTTGCTTGCCTGTGAAGTGTAGGTCTGTGGTTGTAGCCAGCTCTTGGGTTGTGATAATAGAGCTTAGGGTGTTTGTGTTTCTGTCTCTCCCCAAACCTTGCTTGGGACAGGTGAGCTTGTATTTTGTATGCCTGGGGGGGGGGGGGAGAGAGCAGGCAATGGTGGGATGGCACGCTTAACTGTATCAGTTCCTTGCACTCGGGTCACTGTGATTGCTTTGCTTGCAGAACCAGATCCATCCAAGCCACCTTGCTACGAGGAAGCAGTGCTGATGGCCGAGCCGCCGCCGCCTTACAGCGAAGTGCTGACGGACACGCGCGGCTTGTACCGCAAGATCACCACCCCCTTCCTGAGCCACGAGCAGCCGGAGAAGCAGGAGCAGCCGCCCAGCTACAAGCCCCTCTTCCTGGACCGGGGCTACAGCTCAGCGCTCCACCTGCCCAGCACAGCCAGCCGGGGCCCCACCTGCACCAACCTCTACTTGGAGGCTGAGCACTCGCAGCGCATCTTCCCCAGCTGGACAGACTCAGAATTCAGCGCCAGAGACAGCTATGAGCCGGGGCCCTGGCACCTGCCGGTCTCAATGCCTTTGTTTGGCAGGACTACTGCAGTTTAGCACGCCATGCCGCGCCCTGGGTGGGACTGTGGCTGCTGCTGCTGCACACAAGCTGGAGGATCCCGGCAGCCTGTTTGTTCCCTTGGTCTGCGGGAGCCACCAAGCCTCTCAGTCCGAGCCTTCCAGCCATGTCTGGGCCATGAGCCCTCACAGTGCAAAGATCTCTCCCCCCCCAGCTGCTCTTTGACCTCCTGGCCAGGGTGAGATTGGGGCTGGTCTCCCCATCTCGCCCACTCCCCTTTTTCTGGGCCCGCTACAGGCTCTGTTGGTGCTGACTGCAAGGGGGCCTTTGGGTTCGTTTCCTATTTTTCGTTTGTTACATTTTGAAAATAATAAAAGTTTGTGGAACCTGATTTATTACAAACCTGGTGCTGGGTGGTTGATGAGTCTGTGCTGTGAAAACGGTGGGTGTGCTGTGCTTTTAAAGAGTCCCATGTGCACTGTGGCAGGAAGTGAAGCAACCCCATTCCTAAATAATCCCACAGAATTAGGAGGATGGAGGCCTAGGCATGTTCCAGAAACACATTCCTTTGTTGGCAGCGACATCTAGTGGTGAGTTCTCCTGCTCAGGCTATGACTTCACGCAGGGCCCACTATAGACCAGACAATGCCACGTTCAAAGTGTTCCAGTTGCTTAAAATAATAATTCCCCTCAGCTTTCATACCCCTACCCCATCAAAGTACATTTTTGGCCCTTAAAAGCAGCTACTGAAAAAACTCTGAATAAAAGACCAGCTGTTTTGGTCTGTGGAATATGCCCACCCGACCACCCGGTGGTCTTGCGTTGCCTCATTAATCCTGCCCCACCTTTGAAAGCAAAAAAAAAAAAAAAAAAAAAGGCACCCTGCACTACAAAGCCAGCTGCCCTGCTTGGAATCAATTTATTTATTAACATACATAAGCACATTGCTGTTACAGAATTTGTGCTTTCAAAAAAACAATTACTGTACGTGAGAGAAAGGAAACCAAGCATGGAATGAAAGAGGAAAGAGGGTAGGGAAAGAGGAAAGGGTTTTTTGGAGGGGGGAAGAGCCCACCCAGAGTCTCCCCTTGTCCCAGGCTCTCAGGGCAAATAAAGGCCTAAGGAGAAGGGTCTGAAATGGGCTTATTTCTGAAACAAGAGGGGCATTTGGGCGCAGAACTCTGGAGGGGGGGGGAACGTTCCTTGCTGCTAGAGCCCAGAGATGGAGGGGGCTCTCCTTTGCTTCGCTGGGTGCCTCAGGTGTGTGTTGGGGGGACCAAACAGAGAAGTGGGGGGGTGGGAGCCAGAGCCTTGCCCACACAAGGGCCATTTTATTGCCATATTTTATTTTAAATTCGTGCAAAATACTCAAAACTCTGGGCAGAGTCTGAGAGGAGGAAGCGACCCTCCCCACCCACCCCCAAGAGCAGCACTCACAGGAGATCAACCCAGATGGTATACATGGCATTTGGGGGGGTGTCAGAAAAAACCCAATGGGCAGAGGCAATTGGGAGGGGGAAGGATCTGCAGGGAAGCTACCAACAAAGAGGGGGACCAGGCAGATTTACACGTTTCCTATTTGACAACATTAGAAAAACAGGGAGAAGAGAGAGAAAGAGAAAGAGAGCTGGAAAAAGTTACCCCGGAGTACCATGGAGAATATCCTGTCTGGCTGGGGCACAATCTTAGGCCCTGGTCCGCAGGGCTACAATACGGAGCAAGCAGGCACCAGGCCCTCACTGCGGCTGCTCCAGGCTTGCACTCGCTGGGCTCGCTGGGTGCAGGATACAGGAGTCGGGCAGGGGAGCTGGCCTTAAACGCTGCCCCCAAAGTTCTCCTCGTCTTCTGGCACTGGGTCCGCATCCCAACAGGTGATATCAATCTCTGAGGGGGGAATCAAATGCATGACCTGTGAGGGAGGGTGGCTAGCTCGTTCCCCCCTTTCAAAAGGGGTGGTCCCCAAAGCCCGCTCTTCTGGGGTCCCCAGAAGAGGAAGCGCAAAGGTGGATCTTCCCATCCATCCCTGATCCTCACCTGGGGGCTTATTGTAGAACACTGGAGGAGGAGCTTTAGCAGATGGTTCTTCTGATTGGTTAAAGTCTTCATCTTGTGATTGGCTGAAATAACCCTCGCTGGTCTGGAAGAGAAAAGCAAACCGTGGCATGTGCTGTGCTTTGGAAGGTGTCCCTATTCTTTCCCTTCCCAGTTAACCCAGAGCAACAATCACTTTCTGGTTTTGTACTCTCAGACAACGAAGGCCTGAGGAGTAAAATGCTCAAGCTACCCATGAGCTAGCACGCGTGAAAGGGTCCAAAAGTTCGTGGAACATCATCATTCTTCAACATCAATCAATAAACAAATATTTCGTCTGTGCGTGTATAAATAAGACATGAAAGAAGATGTGTCATGCATAGGGAAGGTTTAAATGTTTGATGTTTTACTGTGCTTGGTGTTTTAATTTGTTGCAAGCCACCCGGGGGTGGCTGGGCCAACCCAATCAGTTGGGCAGCACATAAATTACAAAAGTATTATTATTATTACTTCTCCAGTGGCAGGGCCCAAAGGAGACACACTTCAAATGAACACGCAGAAGCAAGCTGTGGTACCTCACGATCCTCTGTTTTGATCTGCAAGGCAGGGCTAGGAGCTTTCAGAAGTGCCCCCCAGGCCCTGCTGCCAGCCTGAGCGCCCCTCTCCTCACCTGCGTGCTTTCCTTTTGGGCCGTCTCCCCGTTGGTGAGCAGCTGGGGCTCTTGGTGCACCCCAGAAGCTTCCTGCAGGGCATGCTGGTAGCTGAGGGTCATCTGGTGCAGCCCCTCAATGGCAATGATGCTGGCCGGCTCTTCATCCTGCTCAGCGTCACAGAAGGTGGCCGGGGGCTCGGGCAGGTCGTTGAAGTTCAACAGGTTGTCTTCCAGGAGGCTGGCGGAGGGCGGGGGCTCCACCGCCCCTGGGGGGGCATCCACCTCGACCAGCATGGGGGCGGCGGGCGGCCCGTCATGAAGGTCCCACGGGGCTGGGGTGGGGGGCCCGCCCTGGAGCTCCCAGGCGGCGGGAGGGGTGGGCTCGGCCGCAGCGCTGTCATTCTGCCACAGGTCAAGGATGTTCTCTGAGGGTGGGGCGGGGGGCTGGGAGAAGCCAAAGGCCTCGCCCAGATCCAGGGCGCCTTCGCTCTGCATGGGCAGAGGGGCTGCTGGGAACAGAGGCTCTTCTTTGGGAGGCGGGGCGTCAGGGAACAGAGGCTCGTCTTTGGGCTCTGGAAACACCAGGTCTTCCGTGGGGCCAGCCCCGCCTTGCTGCGGCTCTGCCCAGTCCGCTGCCTGCCAGGCTGTGGCCCCCACAGGGGGTTCCTCGGCCTTCTCCATCGGAGGCTCCACGCTGGCAGGGGCCCAGCTCATTGCGGATGCCACTGCTGTCTCGTCACTGCTGGGGCTGGAGGAGTCTGCAGCAGGGAGGAAGCGAGAGGGGAGGTTCCTCAGCAGACCTGGAGGGAGGGAGCCTGCAGCCCGAGGACCCAGGAGGGGGGCAAGCCTATAGGGGCGAGGGGGCTGCACGTACCTTTCAATGCACCCTGCTGCGTTACCTCATCCAGGGCCCGCTCAATCTGCTCCCCAACAGGCGTCGAGGCTGTGCTGGAGTCGCAGGGGCTACTGGCGGAGGCAGAGACCTTTCTGTGCGTTTCCGACTGGCTGCCTGTGAAGGAGCCACACGGGCACTCAGGTGGGGAGCCCACAAGTCAAAGGCCACGACACCCCCCTAGCCACAGGGCCCGCCAGTTGCGCTCCCAAGCACGCAGGGCAGCTCCGTTCGAACAACAGTGACGGCAACAAGGCACCAAGATCTGACTCCTCCTGAAATGTGCCATTTCCCCAACTTACCCAGTCGACAAAATTAACCGGCTGCCCTTCAGCGACCCTAACCCTACAGCAAGTTATATGGCATAAAGGTTTCACTTTGATTTTTGCGGACAAATGTGCTGGATACAGAAGGAGTGAAGAAGGGGGAAAAGCCCTCTTTTGCGGAGGGTGGAGGCAGAACTCTTGTGTCATGTACAACCATGGGGGCCCTGAAGTTCCTCTATGTCAAATGGCACTTAAAATTAGGAATGAGGAAACCATGGCTCTCCCAGCTCCCATTGTCCACAGCCATCATGGCCAATGGTCAGGGATGATGGGAGTTGTAATCCAGCAACACTGGGAGGCCAGTTTCGCCACCCCCTCCTTTATAGAATAGGAAGTATCCTCCCCTTTTTACTATCTTTGGAAGCAGAGTCTACAGGAAAAAATAACACCCCTCCCCACTGCAAACATCAGGTGAAGGGACAACTTTAGAAGGTCATCTCTGTCCCAGACTTAGTACTGCCATCACAAACCCAGTTTGCCCAGTATATCCATCCTACACCCTGGTTCAGGGATATCCCCTGTTCTGCAGTGCAACTGGTCCAGCAGAAACATGCTCCCTGCAGCATGGTGTGTGTATGTGTGTGTGTGTGTGTGTGTGTGTGTGTGTGTGTGCCTGCCTGCCTGCCTGCATCATAGCTGTAAACCTTTTCCTTTTTTTGCAGGAAATTCCCTTATTCCAGTGCCGTTTCCCGCTGCTTCATGCTGCTATCCTGGATTGTTAGATATCCTGTAGACTGTCCCCGGGACAGTTGAGGCTGCTGATCCCTTATTTTCAAATCTGAAAGTTGACAGCTATGGTGTGCATACTGTTTGTCTCTCTGTGTGTGTACATGTGTGTGTGGTTCATCTTCTGTTTGCATAGATTTTGGCTCCCCCTTTTCTAATCTGGGGAAACGGGTGCTCTGTTCTACAGTCACAATCGGCCTAACTGGTTTTCATTTGAGGCTCTCTGTTCACTGCCTCCACCCTGCCTATAGGGCATCAATACTTGGATTTACGGTGTAGCTACTGATGTTGAGAAGTCCCTGTTGCAGCCTACCTAACCGAAGCTGTTTTTTAAAAGGTGAACCGGACGAGGGGCGTAGATGTGGGGCGCCAAAGGGGAAGTTTCCGTCTTATATACTAAGCCAGCCCTCCCGAGGGTGGTAGCTGCCGAAGCATAACGCTAGGCCCCTCTCTGCTCTTCTGGGGCTACACTCCTGCCATGCAGTGAACACGAGAGAGAGCAGGCTGCGCCCTGAGTCTTCCCTGGTCCAGTCTGCGGGGCCAGTGTTTCTCATGGACTCTTAGTCCTTCCTTTCAGAGATGCCTGCGGAGTGAGATTGGGCGTGGCCAAAGATACAAGGTGTGGGGCGGGTGGGCAAGGCCCCCGAAGCAGCTGCCTCCCCAACCGACTCCCCAAAGCCCGGCCGGGGCCTGGCTACCTACATGGGAAGAAGGAGGAGAGGTTTGGTGTGCGGTGGCAAGAGATATAGGGGAAGGGAGTCCGTGGAGGGGAGGAGGAGGAGGAGGAGGAGAAGGAAGGCGGCCCACTGTCAGCTGTCTTTATGAAAGGACAGTGCAGACGACCTGCTGAGAGAAAGACAAGACAGACGGACGGAGACAGAGAAAGCAGAAGAGAATGATCAGTCTCCCCTCCAGCTGCCCACTCCATCTCCCGCCCGCCCCCTGCTCATGCCACTGGGCAAGCAAGGCCCACGTGAGGGGCTGGGGAGGCAGGGGAAGACTGTGAGGGAGGCGGGTCTCTGCAAAGGCAAGGAGGAGGGTGGGAGGAGGCTCCTGGGGGCAGCAGTGCAGGGTGGGGGGCTGGGGGAAAGCAAAGGCAGTGGCTGGGGGGGCACGGGGGCCAGGCTGGAGCAGTGTGGAGGGGGCAGGATGGCATCAGGAAGGCTGGGCGGTGCAAGAAAGTGAAGCGGGAGAGAAAGAGGAAGCTCGGAGGCAGGATACGCAAGTGGTGCTGGGGAAGACGAGTTCATGCCAAGGTCCCTACGTCAACTGGCAACCTGGTTCCCAACAGAGAGTCGACCCAAACTATCACACAGAAGTGTGAACCCAAAGCCGTAATGCAGAGGGCTCCAGAGAGCAGAGTTCATGCCTCAGCCCTGAGGCAGGGATAGTCGCAGCTGCACCATCCTCTGCGGTGAGCAGCCCAAGGAGCCAGAAAAAGCCACAGCAGAGGTGCAAAGGAGTTCTCTAGCATGAACCACCCATGGAGGCTGCTGCAAATACAGCACTGAGTCTCTGTGCTTCTTTGCCAAAACAATGCCTGGAGGTTCTGCGGCCTACTCAGGTCTGGTGGGCTGTACAAAACTCACAAGCAGCCAAGTAGTGTGTCCTAAGCAGCAGCCAGGAATTGGGGTGGGAGAGAGCACAAGAGAAAATCTCACCCGCTGCCGCCCCTGTTTTCTTTTGTCCAGTTCCTTCCATAGGGAAACCTGGGGCCTCCCAGATAATATCAGGCTACATATCCCATCCCCTCTGATCATCAGCCGTGCTGGCTGAGGCTGAAGGAGCCCAACACCTCCTGGAGGGCCACAGGTTCTCCCTCCTGGCTACAGAGGCACAGACTCGCTTGATGCAGTGAAAACTGTGGCAGGATTTCTGGGGCCCCTGTCTTGTTTACATTGGCTTATTCCTAGTGTCCCTTTGCTCACCTGCCCACCCCAGCAGTACTATTCTTCAGACAGGACTGTCAAGGGCAGAAACAGGCTGCTAGGCCGGAGCACCCCCCCCCCCAAGGCTGGCCTGCTGCCTAGCTAACATCAGACCCACTCGCATACTGGGATGATGCAACTGAGGTGATGGAGGACCACTCTGCTGTATGGACACCACTTGGAAACTTCCCATCAGGGAAGCCAATTGTCTGCAGGATCCAGACACCATGAAAGCAGGGTGTGGTGACGACGGGCTGCCAGTACAGATTTAGCCCAGAATGGAACGTTTTCTACATCAATGACTACATGATAAATGAGCTTTTGCTTCCACGTTAAATTCTCAAAGGGTGAGAGGTTCACTATAGTGTCCTCAAAGACACATGATCTCCCAGACCCTGTCTTGAAAATCAAGCTATGCTAGGTTTGATCCACAGCCCAGAAACACACGCCTTGTGTGGCGTTGGCACCAGAAGCAACCCCTGATCCAGGAGCGATATTGTGAGCCTTGAGCAAGAGAAAGGCCGGACAACCTGCGCCGCAGATGTCTCACTCTAAGCCCCATGTGATAAATAATGACGTACAGTGGTACCTCGCAAGACGAATGCCTCGCAAGACAAAAAACTCGCTAGACGAAAGGGTTTTTTGTTTTTTGAGCTGCTTCGCAAGACGATTTTCCCTATGGGCTTGCTTCGCAAGACGGAAACGTCTTGCAAGTTTGTTTCCTTTTTCTTAACACCGTTAATACAGTTGTGACTTGACTTCGAGGAGCAACTCATAGAACGCGGTGTGGTAGCCTTTTTTGAGGTTTTTAAAGGCTTTGGTGATTTTTGAAGCTTTTCTAAAACTTTCCCGACACCGTGCTTCGCAAGACGAAAAAAATCGTAAGACGACAAAACTCGCGGAACGAATTAATTTCGTCTTACGAGGCACCACTGTAGTATAACCCTGAAGATCTCATTTCTACTGTTCTCCAAAACTGACAAAACTGTTGCCGTTTTGGACAATGAAATAGATATGAACTAGAATATATATATCCAACAACAACACCTAATCAAATTATTGGACGCAAAACTTGGTTATATGTGATAAGAAAGGACATAAGTCTTTTGTTATAGCTAGGCATTTGCCACTTTTCAGGCTTTCATAGGATGCTGGCTGTTTTCCTAATGGTGAGACTCAGCAGCAGGGAATGTCTCTTCTCTGCACCTCATTCTGTGTTCAACTGACCTCTGGTCATGTTTCTGAGGTTTTTGCATTTTGCTTCCTTAAACAACCCCCCCATCTGCTCATATCATCCGTAGCAGACATTTCCAAGTGTCTGGATGCTCCCGCTGCCTTGCCCTGAGATTTATACTTCCCCACCTTCCATTCAAAAACAAAAACAAAACCAAAACCAGGTTGCTGAAATCTTCCTGACCGCTTCCCCACCAACCCTCATCCCCCCATTTTCTGTACTCCCTGCCTGAAGCGGCGCCGGCGAGGGCTCTCTACCTGTTCTGTTGATGGGCGGGGCTGTCTCTGAACTGGCCGAAGCCACTCGCTCTTGCTGCCTGAAGAACTCGCGGGGGTTCTCGGGCCTCTGAGCAATGATGGCAGCCGCCTCCTGTCAGGATGCGAGGGGAAGAGGCGAGAGAGGACGGTCAAGGGCAGCCCAGTCCACAGGCCCACACAGACCCCGTCATAAACCCAGCCCGAACCCCCTCACACCCAGCGCTGCCCCTCCCCATGCAGTTGCCAGGGCAACAGTGACAAAACATGATACGTGCCACACACAAACAGTGTCCCTCACCCCATGCCCCACCCCCACCAGCAGCAATGGCACACAGTGACAGGGGGGGGGGGAGAGAAAAGTGACAGCACCACAATCTGTCTTCCTCTTCTGACAAAATGGAACATGTATGTAAGCAAAGGAGGAGAGACGAGGACAGCCGGGATCCCGCCTTGCTTCCCAGAGAGAGAACTGATGCCCAGCCTTGCTTAAGCACAGACTTCCGCTCATCAACAGCACACTCCAGCTTCTCCACAGGACAACAGTCGCCAGAATTGAAGGCCCCCCCTCCCCGCCAAAACTCTCCACACACAAACGCGACAACCCTCATGCGGCAAGAGCCCTGTAGGGTGCATGGAGGTCCTGCTGCCTACACAACGCATGCTGTGCCCCGGGGCCGCACTCACCTCCACCTCTGACTCAGACTTTTTGGGCTGCTGCCTGTCTTCGTCGTCCTCCTGCTCCCCCTAGGGAGAGAGGTCAGCGTCAGCCCCAGGGCACCTCAACCACACCAGAAGACCCTACATTTGTCTGTCTGTCTGTCTGTTTGCTTTACTGTTATTCTCCTGGCCTAGCACAAAGCTGGAGAGAGGAAGAGCTCTTGGGCAGCAAGGCGTCCTCACCCTGGCTGCAGAGTGGGTCCCCAATGTCACCAGCCAGCCTTGGTGCTGAATCCCTACCTCTGCCAACCTCCTTGGGGGAGCCAGTGGCACAACTGGGCAATCCTCCCCCAAGCTCTTGAAGCATCACTTACAAAGATGGACTGCTCCTTCAACCGCTGCTTGGCTTCCTCCGCCTCCAGGGTCTGCTGCTTTCGCCTGGTGGGAAGGGAAAGGAGGAGGAGAGGAAAAGAAGGCTTGAGAGATCCGGGTACTGGACTGCTGGGGCCTGGGCAGGACAGGCCGCAGGCTGACTTGGCTTTCTAACATCAATAATAATAATAATAATAATAATAATAATAATAATAATAATACCCCACCCTTCCTCGCAAAGCAGCAGGAAGTAGCCAATCAGTCAAAAGATAGCCTTATCTTTTCAGGAACCATGGAGATCCGCCTGACCTCCAGCTTTATTCCAAATTTGTGTATATTTGAAATTTTCTGTTGCACCCTCACTTAATCCTTATTATGCACCATTTCCTCCATTAGCTCCTATTTCAAGGCCTCTTAAATCATTTTCACTGGTCTCTAGAGCCCACTCTAAAGCTTGCTCTGTGCCTATTTTGCTTGCAAGCAGGAAAATCTTGAGCACCTCCGGATAGCATGGCCTTTTTTTGCTTCCTGTGGGTATTTTCTGCAATGTGTCTTTGATGCAATAATAACGCATTAGCCGTGGATTTACACTAGACAGCTCACACATCATTCCGCTTTATTAGTTGTTTGGCAATGCTACTGCATGGGCTGCTGCACGATTGCCATCGGGAGGGAGGGGCGCCCTTTTGCTATAGCACAACCAAAGCAGGACCACCCGCCCATCCCAGAAGTTGCAGGATTTCAGCAGGAAGCGATGGGGCATGCACCAGCTGGAAATGAAGCAGCATGTCCACCTCTGAACTTGCGCAGGCCCAAACAACACTGAAAGCGGAATCACGTATAGCTGCCCTAATACCATCTTGAGCACAGATCATCATGCTTTTGTGAAAAAAAGAACATTTGGAGGGGTTATCATGCCTTGTATTCTGGGAGCTGCTCTGCTAAATGCCTCCTGTCGCTCCGTGTTTTGCAAGTGTGTCCCATTCCAAATCCTATCCAGTTTCTGCCTCCCACCAAACTTTAAACGGTTACCTTCTGAGCTTCCTTTCTTAGGTGTTACACTTTACATGTTAGCCTATTGCATTCCATACCTTGTCACCTCACCAAGGTGTTCCAATTTCTTATCCTACCATTTGGCATTCTGTCTGCTGCATGTTCACCTACCTAGGAACCACTGTGTTGTTGTTTTTCCAAGTAAATTTTTATTATTTTCTTTACATATTCTTTTTCCAACAATCCATATTATTACAATACATTCCCTTTGACTCTGCCGAGTCTTGACTCCCCTCCCTCCCTGCAACTGGTATATTTAACCCCTTTTTATCGTGCACACCTAGGAACCACTGTTGTGTATGAAAATGACGAAGTGTTTGTACTCTTAATCCAGCCTACCATAGCTGTTTGGATATAAACCACAACATGAGAAAGTATGCCCAAATATGTCCTGCCCAGGCTGGGTCCAGTCTATTTCTCTATTAAAATTTCATCACTGCCACTCATGCAAATGCAAAATGATTTAAGTGCTTCACTTCAGAGACTGTCATCGTTCAGCAGTTATGAAACAGCACTGCCACCCGACACATACAGCCCTCCAAAGAGCTGCAGAAGTCCTGATAAACCTAGAAAATCACAGAAAAGGGACTGTTTATTGCACACATGGAATATGAAACCATTAAAAGCACATTGGCTACTGTCGCATGGTTCCCTTTGGTCCCAAATAAATATGCAGGAGGTGGCAAAGACCTATAATTTCAGGTGTTTCTTCAATCTATTCTGGTAGGACACAGGACAAGTGGTATGGCTTTGACCAAAGCAGCCAATCTTTCTGTCATCAGAAGAAGTAAACATTGATCAGCCCGGACACTGAGGTCCAGCACCGAGGGCCTTCTGGTGGTTCCCTCACTGCGAGAAGCCAAGTTACAGGGAACCAGGCAGAGGGCCTTCTCAGTAGTGGCACCCTCCCTGTGGAACGCCCTCCCACCAGATATCAAAGAGAAAAACAACTACCAGACTTTTAGAAGATACCTGAAGGCAGCCCTGTTTAGGGAAGCTTTTAATGTTTAACAGACTATTGTATTTTAATATTTTGTTGGAAGACGCCCAGAGTGGCTGGGAAACTCAGCCAGATGGGTGGGGTATAAATAATAAATTATTATTATTGTTGCTGTTGTTGTTGTAAATTGAAAGCTTTGGATGATCCTACAACAACAAGGAAGACCAAACAACTGGGAAAGGGCACTGTGCCAGGGTGCTGCTGTGCAGTGGCTTTCTACCGCACTCGACTGCAGATGAGAGTTCTTTCCAAACTCAACTGCTTAGCCCCCCCTCCCCCAATCTGCCATGAAATCCTTCCAAAGAACACACTCAGGTTTCTGCCAGGACTTTGGGGTCTCACCTCTACTCAGGGTGAAGTGCAAGACTGTGCTCCAACATAACATGGCAGAGAACAATCAGCAGCGGTGGGCAAGCCATTTTTCAGGGGAAATTGCCTGCCATTAATGGTCTTCACTGGCTTTCAAAGAACCCCAAGATCCCATGAAGCACAGCTTGAAAACCACTGGTATTGTGGAGAGGAAGTAGAATGCGGATTGGGGAGGTTCCAATCCCCACTCGACCCCCGAAGCGCTCTGAATGACTTCAGATCAGCTGCTACCTCCCAGCTGAACCTACCCCCTAGGAATGTTTTGGAGGAAACAGCTATTACCAGCGCAATACATTCAGTAAACATGTATATGGCTCCGTGAGCAATTAAATTCAAAACAGCAAGAGGTGAGGCTGATATAGACCTCCAACCGCACTAAATAATCATGCTGTGTTCAAGCAGACTCTCACCACCATTAGTACTGGCGGCATAACATTCAGGAAGGGCCGAGAGGCACTTAGGCCTATCCAAACAGAGGGAGGAGCAACAGCGCAGCCAATGAAACAGGACCACTTTTGCTTCCAACAAGCTAGCAACGTGGAAGAGACATCCTTGTATGACCAATCCAAGAAAGGATGGGGAAGAACCTTAGGAGAAGGGGGAATAACAGATACAACCACCCTGCTACCCAATCATGAGTGGCAAGAAGGACGGAAGACCTCATAACATCCCAAACCCAGCATGTGACACCGCTGGAATGTAGTGGACAACGAAACCCAACACTGCTGCAGATAAGAACCTAAGAAGAGCCCTGCTGGATCAGGCCAACGCCCATCTAGTCCTGCATCTTGTGCTCACAGTGACCAACCTGATGATGGGAAGCCTGCAAGCAGGATTAGAGGACAAGAGCCCTCTCCCTCCCGTGGGACGAACCAATATTTGCCCGTCTTGGCTTGCAGAGGAACCACCTGGGTTGCCTCCTTGGCTCCCTTTGCACACAGACAACACCACGGCCAGACCCTCCCTGCTGCCCCTTGCCTGTGTTCCTCAATCTGCTCCTCACGCTCCCGGTAGCGCTTCTCTCGCTCCTCCTGCTCCTGCCTCTCCTGCTCCATGCGCTCTTGCTCAAAACGCAGCCGCTCGTCCAGGGCCTTCTTCCGCTCCTCCTCCTTGCGCAGCTCCTCCTCTTTCTGCAAGGGACAGAAAAGAGGGACAGAATTAGGTGCTGCACCTCACACAGAAGGGCTGGAACAGGGATGAAGGTAAGGAAAGACGTATGTGTGTGTGTGTGTGAGTGAGAGATATATATGATAGTTTAGATAGATGATAGATAGATGATAGAGATAGAGACAGATAATAGCGATAGATGATAGATAGATAGATGGATAGATAGACAGATAGATGGATAGATGATAGATAGATAGATGATATAGATGATATAGATAGATAGATAGATAGATAGATAGATAGATAGATAGATAGATATAGATAGAGAGAGAGTCATAGTCATAGCTAATCACAGACTTGACCTGCCCAGGGAGAGGGCTTCCTTGGTAAAACCTCTCTACCTTGGCCTGCTCCCAGAACTGCTCCCGGTTGAGTCGCTTCATCTCCACAGCAGCATCAGTCTTCTGGTAGGTGGTGCCCTGGAACAAAGAAATCAAATCAGGAGAGAGAGATGTGTATGTGTGTGAATGAGAACACACAGATAACAAGACAACTTGCCAGGTTCTCACTGCCCTGGTGTGTTTCATAATGCTTTACAACAGCATGGGGGTAACTGACCAGAATATTCTTCAAGGCAGTTTATAACGTATGCTGGAGTATTTGCAGTGCACCCATCGTAGCCAGTGAGGTTAATTTGAGGTGCGATTATTGCTAACTGAAACATCCACTCCACTGTAACCATCTTTCTTACCCTGCGTCAACAGCCTTCCCCAACCTGGTGCCTGCAGATGGTGTTGGACTACAGCTCCCATCTTCCCCTAGTCCCAGGCCATGCTGGCAGGGGCTGATGGGAGCTGGAGTCCAAATCTGGGGAAGGCTGCCCTAAGTAGAAACTGCTTTCAGCAGACCAACCACACCCAAGCCCAGAAGAGGCTGGCGTTGCTTCTCCCCAGCAAGGGGAAAGGGGGGCACGGCAAAGAAGGAGCATTACCACTGGCTGCGCATTCTCATCCTCACGCAGGCGGAGACGGTGCAGCACGGGGCTGGCAATGCGGGCGAGGCCGTTGGAGAGCCGCTGCCCAATGGCTCCTGGGTCGATGTCTTCTACACTGCTAGCGTTGACAATGACATCCACACCCTGTTGAGACATTCAAACCACACTGAAAAATGAGGGTCCAGCCACCAAGCTGGAGAAGATGGACTAGGACCAGGAAATGGCAGGGAACAAGATTTCAGCTCAGCACCAGAGGACACTTCCTATTTATTGGGAAGAGAGCTGCTAGACAGTAGACAAAGACTGTGCTGGGAGGCGGTGGGCTCTCCTCCAATGGAGCTATTTAAGCGGAGTCTGGATGAGCATATTTGTCAGGGATACTGTAGCTTCAAAGGCAGGGAACCCCTTTCAGATAGAGCCTGCATTCCCTCCTGGGTAGTTTTCTGGGGGGCTGCTTGCCAGGGATGGGCAGGGCCAGAGGCAAAAGCAAGCAGGGCAAAGGATGTGTGACGTTTACCTTTGCAGAGCAGGCTCTACTCCAGCCACACAAAAGCCAGGGGATTACACCCACCTGCGCACCCGCTACCTGCCTACCTAAACTGGGCAAGCAGGAGGCATGATCATGGCTCAAGGACATATACCAGCCAGGCAAAAGCACTTTAGAAAGCCACAAACCAGGCTGATGAGAGGCAAGGACTAAGAAGAGTCCCAAGGGATGGGTGGAGAGGCCTGTAGGGCCACATCTGGCCCCTGACCTCAGGTTCACCACCCCACTTGAAGCTGCATTCTGCATTGAGCAGGAAGTCAGATGAGGATTTAAGGCAGCTGCCTTGGAGGACAACAGCGGAGACCCAGCAGCTGGCACAGGTCTCCTGCCAGCAGCTCACGATCAAAACTCCTTGCCAATCCCAGATGTGGATCATGTGCCCTTCCAGATGTTATTGGGCTACTCTCTGTCCACATCTGGAGGGCCACAGGTCTTTCCACCCCTGCATTGCAGGAAAACCACGCTCCCTCTTCCACAAAGTCCAAATCCCTTTTCCACAAGATGGGAAAGGACTGTTGCATAGGCACTCCCACCTGCGCACCCTTCCCCAAACAGTTTGCCACTGACCTGGAAGAATTCCGCGACTTTGGCCACATGGCTGGCGCAGGTACACTTGCGGGCATCAGCAACATCCTCTCCCACCTGCCAAGCATAAAGGTGCACAGGGATGGGGAAGGTTAGTGCTGGGAGATGCCACTCTTGTGAGACAGCAGCAGACAGCATCTTATTCTACATGCACATAGAGACACAGGCTACTTGGGAGAGCATCTGGAGAGCTCAGAAGGAGGAGGACAAGGGTGGCACCAGCACGCAAGAAAGCGGGACATTTCTCTGGATTTCTGAATGGAAAGCAAGAGCAGCAAGGATTTTCTCTGCAGAAAGGTCTTCCTTAATAATTTTGGATGAGATGTAGACCAGACACATCACTGTGCCAACGAGGTAGGGAAGCAACACTGCCCCACATACCTAAATCTGCAGCTTCTTCTAAGTCCTGGAGCATCAATGCTTGGCAGGAGTTTTTTTGCTGTCTTTTTGTTAAGGACTGGGAAATGACACAGAGAGTACATCTTATATTCATTCACAGTAGATTTCACCCTTGCGAAGGGGGTCTTGCTAGGGCTAGTAGCGATATTCAGTGGTTTCCAAATGGCTGGGTATTTGTTGTTCATTTCTGCCCCTGGGCAGCACTTCGTAGTGTGTTTCTTCTTTTAGGTCACTCTTCCCCAACCTGGTTCTCTCTAGATGCTTTTGGACTACAAGTCCCATCAGCCTTAGTCACCATGGCCAATACACAGGGATGCTGGAAATTGTAGTTCTGCCCAGACACTGAGGTCCAGCTCTGAGGGCCTTCTGGAGGTTCCGTTACTGTGAGAAGTGAGGTTACAGGGAAGCAGGCAGAGGGTCTTCTCGGTAGTGGCACCTGCTCTGTGGAACGCCCTCCCATCAGATGTCATGGAAATAAACAACTATCTGACTTTTAGAAGACATCTGAAGTTTTTAATGTCTGATATTTTATTGTGTTTTTAATATTCTGTCGGGAGCCGTCCAGAGTGGCTGGGGAAACCTAGCCAGATGGGTGGGGTAATAATAATAATAATAATAATAATAATAATAATAATAATAATAATAATATTCAAAATGTCTGGCGGCATCAGGCCAAAGGCAGCTGGTTCAGACTGCTAAACTCATATTTCTACAAAGGCATTTTTAAAAAGGCCTAGTGAAAGGAACTTTCCACAAAAGCAGTATTTAAAGATTGTCACAAGCTGAATATGTCAGGTAGGATAGGAAGCAAGTCTGGACAGAAAGTGGGAAGGAGAAGGAGTGGTGTGTGAGAGTGGTCAACCCTTTTAGATTCATTAAGGAAAATGGAATTTGTTCCACTAGAGGGCAGTGCAGACAAATCAATGGAAACCCAGCAGTCACAAGGGTTGTGCTAGAAAGATCAACCTCCACATTACAGGCCTCCTCAGAGCTAGCCAGCTTTATGTGCCCCTGTATTCACAGCCCAAACAGCACTCGCGCCAGCCTTCACAAATGATGGGCTGGTGCTTTTTCCTACACAGAGATTATCTTTAGGTAAACAAAGACTGTGCACGATTAGGCCCTACGGTTGAGAGACCAGGGACCTACCATCAGCCTTCACCATTCAGTGTTTCTCAAACCTGGGTCTCCAGCTGTTGTTGGACTGCAGCTCCCATCATCCCTGACCACTGGTCCTGCTAGCTAGGCATGATGGGAGTTGTAGCCCAACAACAGCTGGAGACCCAGGTTTGAGAAACACTTGGCTGTTTCTGAATCCTCCACCCTAGTTTGTACAGGGCTGCCAGCTCCAGATGCTGAGAGGATTCCTCTGCATAAAGAAGGCTGGATTTCTCCTTGTCTGGCTTTTCTCACCATAGTGGGAGGAAAAGCTGTAACTGGTGGAACTTTCCCTTCCCATGCAGTACCAAGGTCCTCTTTTGGTGTGGCCCAGTCAACTTTAATATTGCTCCCCTTCAGGACAGAGCAAGCTGCCTCCCAGACTCTTCTTGGACTTACCCAGTTAATGAGGACATATTTAGGGAGGGTGGCCTGAGGGTCTTTGACACTGCAGAATCCATACATCACTTTCTGGTTCTCAAAATGGCTGGAGAGTTCTTGTAGGCCGCCAGCTGAAGAAGCAAAGAGACAGATTTTATGGGACACAGACCACACTGCTCTTTCCCTTAGGGACATGATAGGGCACTGCCTTTCACAGAGCCAGGGCATTGGTTCATCTATCTCGGTACGGTCTGCGCAGATTGGAGAAGGCTCTCTGGGGTTTCAAGCAGGGAATCTTGGTATCTGGAGATACCAGGAACTGGACCAAAAACCTCTGCATGCAGAGCAGATGATACAGCACTGAACTTCAGCCCTTCAGGTGGGTAGACAGAGGAACACATGATAAAAGGGAATGATCTCTCAACTTACTGGGTGTGCCCTTGCCACAACTCATGGCCATTTATCTCCCCACCCCTTGCCTCTTCAACTCTAACCCTGTTGAAAAATATGGGATTTTTAGTTGTCGTCTATTCATGTATGTGACGACAGCAGCGAGGATACTACTGGCCCAGAGATGGAAAGAAGACAAAGTTCCAACCAGAAAAGAATGGCTGATGAAGATGAGGGACTATGCCAAAATGGCGAAACTGACTGGGAAAATCAGAAACCAGCAAGAGAAGAATTTTAAGAAGGAATGGAAAAAATTTACAATGTACTTAAGAGAACACTGTAAACAACTTTGGTGGGATTTGAGTAATGCTTGTAATGTACAAAAACCTATGGAAAAATGAATTACTATTTTTTTAACAAATTAAAGAAAATAAGATAAGCAGAAGGGGGAAAAAGATTGATAATGGTAACCACGGAAGGGTGGAGGGAAGTCAAGGGATTCAGAGAATCCTAATTGAAGAGGTGAATGATGTGTTTGAATTTAAATTTGTTATGTAAAACTTAATAAAAATATATTTTAAAAAGAAAAAAGAAAAAAAGGGATTTTTGTTTTTTTGTTTTTGGAGAGGGAAGTTTGGTGGAGCACTGAGAACTGCCAGGACTGGATCAGCTAAGCAACATAAGGATGCCCAGCAAGGAGGCAAGGGCAGGGACAGGAATACTCACTTCCCGAAGCAGCCAGTTTCAGGTTATCGGAGTCATCTTCGTAAGTGTACAAAGCCCTGCAAGTCAGAGAATCACACAAACAGGTTAGGAGAAGCATGTACAGATAAGGGCAGGACCGCACAAATCCTTCACTATCCAACTCCTGCACCGAGGAAATGCAGATATAGTGCTAGGTAAAATTGGAGGCTAGGGCTTGGATTAAGCAGATTTGCACATGTTGGCTTATTTTACTGAACTGGTTCTGTTCCTGTAGCCCTCGAGTAGCAGGGAGAGGAACAGAACCACAAAGCCCAACCATGTAGTCACTGCGGTTGTGGGGCTTCAGAGATCTTGGTGGGATAGATACACACTCTTCTTAGCCCCCAAGGTCTACAAACTTGATTTTAAAAATAAAATGTAGGTTTCCTGGACCAACACAATAAATACTATTTTAATAAAATGAAAGTTGACCCTTAGGATGATGAATTCTGTATTTATGTGGTGTTTGCACACGATGCAGGGATGCGGGTGGCGCTGTGGGTTAAACCACAGAGCCTAGGACTTGCTGATCAGAAGGTCGGTGGTTCAAATCCCCGCAACGGGGTGAGTTCCCCTTGCTTAGTCCCTGCTCCTGCCAACCTAGCAGTATGAAAGCACGTCAAAGTGCAAGTAGATAAATAGGTACCACTCCAGCAGGAAGGTAAACAGTGTTTCTGTGTGCTGCTCTGGTTCGCCAGAAGCGGCTTAGTCATGCTGGCCAATAAAGTGAGGTGAGTGCCGCAACCCCAGAGTCGGTCACGACTGGACCTAATGGTCAGGGGTCCCTTTACCCTTTACCTTTACTGCACATGATGCACAATAAACACAGTCCTGAGTAAAGGACAACAATGTCTTGTCCAGAGAATGCCTCTCATTCCAGAGAAAGTCTAGATCTTGCATTACAACATAATATATTTCAACCCCTCTGAAAGCCCGTGCCCCAGGAAACAGAAAGAAAGCAACAGATATTTCCAAACTTGCTTCCTTCCAAATCACATTTGGAGTCATGGGGAAGTAATGATGGGGTCACCCACACAAATCCAAGATGATGTTCACTGTCATAGGGTGATACATCTACCAGTGTCTTGGTTAGTGAGGGAAGATCCACAGCATGTTCCGGAGTCCTATTCTATCACCCCTGAAACTTTGCTCCTCCTTCCACTTGTCCCCCAAAGAGGCACATTCCACAAATTTGAGAATTATTTATAGAAAGCACCATGTATATTGGGCAGCAGGCACCCTCAGAGGACTGGGCCTCCTGGAGCATGCCTGGAGCAGATAAATTGAAAATGCCCTTGAGCAACAGCAAACTGCCTGTCTCATGTGCGATTCCCAGATGGCTATATTTGGTTTGTGTGCATGCACAGACATAGAGTCATTTGAATTAAACTATTTTCAGTAGATTTCCTAAGAAAAGCTCTGCTGAATCAGACCTTTTGTCTGTTCTGAACTTTCTGCCACTAAAGAGCTAAAGAGCCCAAGACCCAAATGTTGTAATCTTTCCTTATTTGGGAGTTTCTCCATCCCCCTGGTGACTTAGGTTGCCTGTTTCTACACAATCATCCCAGACTAGCAAGAGGCATTCTCAGGTTTCAAGGACTCATTCCAGCCAAGCAAAAGTACTTGGGTGGGAAGGAGGGCCAGTGAAGGCGTAGGGAGAGCTACGAGGGCCACATACAGAAGCCTAGAGGAGCTGCATTTAGCCATGGGGCCTAAAGTTCCTCACCCAAACAGATGCAACCCAGGACTGGCCTGTGCATGCAGGATCCGGCTGGGCTCTCAGTTCCTCCCGTCAACTTGTGTAGGTAAAGCAAGCAGGCTGCCATATTTGATATCACCAAGGCAGGCAAGTTCCCTACACTGGTGGGCTCAGTCTCCACAGACAAGCGGCCCCTAGTGGGTTACTGCAGCATGTGCTGCAATGTCCAGTCCCCTGCAACATGATGTAGACTGCAGGGGTCAGCAAACTGTTTCAGCAAGGGGCCGGTCCACTGTCCCTCGGACCTTGTGGGGGGCCAGACTATATTTTGAAATAAAAAAAATGAACAAATTCCTATGCCCCACAACTAACCTAGAGATGAATTTTAAATAAAAGCACACATTCTACTCATGTAAAAACACGCTGATTCCTGGACTGTCTGCAGGCTGGATTTAGAAGGCGACTGGGCTGGATCCGGCCCCCAGGCCTTAGTTTGCCTACCCATGATGTAGAGCAAGCATTTCTAGAACACGGCTGCTCCTCCAGCCTGCCTAGAACAAAGCCCCCATCCCATCCTGCCCGCCCTTTCTGTTTTACATTCTGTCTGGCAATGCTGTGATAAGGAGAGGCGCTCCCCAAGGTTTCAGCTGGTACATCTGCCCCAACTTCACTTCTAGAAGAGGAACAGCAGGGAAGAGCGATGAAAAGAGGGTGTTCAACATCTCCTACATTACGGGGGACAGTCTTCTGTTTGAGGGCATCCTCTGCTAGAAAGGTCATTAGGTCTAGGCCTGGTTGAAAGACAAAAGAACCCCAAGATGGCATGTGGGTGGGTGTGGGGCCCACGGGATGGGATGGGGCAGGGCACGCCAGAATCCCAGAGCCCGAGCCATGTTCTGCGCCTGTGTCCAGCAGGCCCGTGTTGCTTTTTCGGGCAGCGCGGAGCCTGCAGGTGCCTCAGCCACTGTGTCACTCCCAGGAGAGCTGTGTAGCTCAGGCGCGCTGCAGGCTCCATGGTAAGTGCTACTCCCCGCAGTGTGGTGCCCAGTGTGCCCCACCCCCTGCACTATGCCTCTGGACAGGCACAATCACCACAAACACAGAAGTGGCACAAAGGGGGCAAAAATAGCCCTAAAGAAGCACAAAAATGGCACAAAACAGTGCTTAGGAACCCCACAAGCCTTTGCATCAAGGCCTGTGGGGAGCTTGAGCAAGGTTTGGAGGGAGCGATTGTGGCGTTCATTTGCAGGCTTTTTCAATTGTGTTCTCATTACACAATTGCACTTAAATGCGTGGTGCCTCGGAACGTAACCGCTGCGTAAATGGGGAGTCGCCTGTATTGTATTTCTATTCAAATTATACTAAATTATTTCTAAATTTGCTTCCCTACAAAACTATTAGAACACGGTTTTTAAAAATGCAAATCAGCACCTGCCTTTGTCCTCTCTTTCGTTGATGCGCAAGAAAAATGCTTCCCTGGTATCAGTTCCAGGTGCTTTGTGCTCAAGTGAGAGAGACCCCCTCCGCCCATATCCCCTTGTCTCCTTAATGCTGCATGTGTCCGCAGGCCACATGCAAAAGGCTGAGGGAGGAGCTTCTGCTAAATGGGGAGAAATGAATGCGCTGCAGCAGCAGAGGCCTCACCCCTCCAGGATGGTATAATTGTTGCCCACCTGGGGAGTAAGACCCACTCACGCTTCTGGCAGTGAACTGCCTGCTGCCCAATAAGAATGTGAGGGGTGGAGTGGGGTGGGGTGTTAAGAGGCGGAGAGGGAGAAATAGTGAAATTAAAGCAGCAGTAGCAGCATATCAATGAGCCATCAGGGCTTGTGTGAAGGGGCCTCCATGGAAACCGTCTCCAAGATACCACCCTCTCTTCCATCTCTGGTGGGGTACAGCCATTCCCTCCATCCTTTGCCAATCAGCCAGCAGAAATCAGAACCAAAGGCTTTCACACCCTAGCCGAGAGCACATGGGGGTTCTGTTCTCTTCGCAACCTCATTTCGAGACCTCATGCGAAGGGGGAAGGAAGGAGCACGGAGAATTGGTCCAGGTTGTGTGGGCGAAGAGACCGAAAGGGGGGGGGGGAGACTCCCTCAGCTTATCAAAGCAACCAGCATCTCTGTGTCACCATGGCAACCACGCTGCCATCCAGCTGGGACACAGTTCATGTGAGGAGGAAGGAGGTGATTTACAGGGGAGGCTGGGGGGTGGGGTGGGGGTGGGAGGGAGGGGGGAGGTATTCGCTGGCAGCTGGCCCCAAATGCTGCTCCTCCCGTGAGCACCCACCGCCACCCTCTCGTGGCAAATTGGGAGGCGCCTTCCCTGCCCGGCCTTTCCACAGCTTACAGTGGGAGTTTGCTGAGTTGTGTCTCTTCCTGGGCATCATGTGCTCCATTTGCTGACCTGCCAAATTCTTTGGCTGTTTGCATTCCAGTAAAGGCCGGGGGGGCGCCATATGACCTCGGTTCCTTGGGCCAGAATCCTGCTGGAGTCAGAAGGGGAACTCCGCCGGCAGGAGGAAGGATGCTGGTTGCCGGGAATTGCAGGTGGGCAGAGGGCTCTTGCACGCAAGTCCCGCTCGCAGGCACGCAAGGACAGGGTGCTGGAGTAGATGGGCCTGTTGGCCTCATCCTGCAGGCCTGACACATGTTCTCAATTCCCAACATGAACTGGTTGCCTTTACTCCCTGGCCCCAAACCTTCCACAGCTGCATCTCATCACAATATTGGCTTTAGCAGGAGTTGCTTACACCATCGCTTTATCTCTTTGTTTCTCTGCGATAAGTCTAGTCCTTTGATATCGGAGGAGGGAGCAAGGCTGCCAACAGCACCTGGCATCCTGCCAGGGTCTAGCAGCCTGGTAAGGCCTCTTCCTGATTACTGCTTATGAGCCCTCGCCTTAAAGATTATCAGGCTCAGCACCAAGCACCTGAATACAGTCACCTTTTTAGTTTTCCACAACACCCTCAACCTATTAGGAGGTGTGAGGAGGGGTGGGGAACTTCAGGCCTGTGGGCCAAATGCAGCCCTCTAGGCCTCTCCTTCTGGTCCTTCTGCACCCCCGTGTGTTTTTTGCCTGGCAGAGATGTGTCCTTGTGTGCTGGTAACACTTCCTGCTTGCCTGGACGGAGAATAAAGTCGGATGTGTTTACTTTTGTAGTTTCCACACAATAAACTGCCTACTGCTGGCATGTAGGCCTTGGAGGGGTCCACAGAAAAGAATGCAGCTCTTGGGCTGCCTGCCGCAACCAGGCAAGGCCCCCACCTCTAACCCACTGACAGAAGAGACACCCCACCAGATGACACTTTGTTCACAGAATATGACTGCCTTTGACTGAGGGGAGTGAACAGTTGCCAAGGGAGGCTGGAGCTCTGCCCCGAACCTCCCCATCTCATGTTCACACGCATTTTGGCTAGATCAAGGGAGTAAGCAGAGGGTGGGTGTGTAACAGGATGAAGGGGCATACAACGATGCATGCTTTGGAGAAAGAGCTTCTCCATCTTTCGTAATATTAGAACTTGGGGCCACACAATGATGCAGAAGGGTAGGCGGCTCAGGTAGACAAAAGCAACGTTCTGATTCACACAGCACATAGGTAAACTGTGGGATTCACAGTATGTGGTGACAACCACCAACTTTGAAGGGGGATTAGACAAATTCATGGGTGATAAGGGTACCAATGGGATCCAGTATTAGAGGCAGTATGACTCTCAGGGTTCGAAATTAGCAGGGAGCCAGGAGAATTTTGCACCGAAAGATTCTCCATTTGCGAGCACCTCAAAAAGTCTGGGTGCCATTTTTTTGTGCCTGGCTGACACTCAAGGATTACTGAAATGTATGTGCTTTGAAGCTTTGAAGCATATGTTAAGGAAAGACAATATAAGGAGTTTAACAATAAAGAATAGAATATTTTGAAAACTGAAGTATGGTACGAATATTTTTATTTAAACACCAAATTAGAAACGTATTAACAATTTATGTTAGACATATGATATTAACAAGGTGTCACTTATGTGACTTGCGCATTACTTCATGCTTATCACAATAATAAATAAAAGGTGTTGCTGCCCCCCCAAAGGTGACTAGACATTCTGTTTTGGCGCCCACAACCCAGGTTCTAGGAGCCAGCCTAGCTTTTCTATCCCGATTTCTAATGCTAAATTGACTCTAAAGTTGCTGAGGAAAATGGGTGGGCTGCTAAGGGCTTCCCAGAGGCATATGGTTGGCCATTGTGGGGAATAGGCTGCTGGTCCAGATAGGCCTGTGGCCTGATTCAGTAATGTTGAAACTACAAGCCTGCCTTCTTACTCCTTTTCCCCAATCACTGTGCACGATGCTGCCATGTTCCTTGGAGTAAGCTTTGCCCCTCCCTGAGACTTTCCCCATTGATTACATCTGGTCTTGTACCTGGGCTGATGTTGCGTCTTTATTTTGCCATAGTAAGAATAGAGGATGCTCAGCATTTTTATTTCATGACTCGGGGAGGGTTACTGTGACACGGGTGGTGCTGTGGTCTAAACTACTGAGCCTCTTGGGCTTGCCAATCAGAAGGTCAGCAGTTCAAAACCCTGCAATAGAGTGTGCTCCCATTGCTCTGTCCCAACTCCTGCCAACCTATCAGTTCGAAAGCACACCAGTGCAAGTAGATAAATAGGTATCGCTGCTGTGGGAAAGTAAACGGCGTTCCCATGTGCTCTGGCTTCCATCACGGTGTTCCAGAAGTGGTTTAGTCATGCTGGCCACATAACCTGGAAAGCTGTCTGTGGACAAACATCAGCTCCCATAGTCACCTTTGACTGGACTTATCCATCCAAGGGTCCTTTACTTTTTACTGTGACCAAACTGTAAAAAAACATGACATCTGTTGTTTGACTGTACCTTCAGCCAAATTGATGGGGGGGGGGGAGAGAATACTATTCTTAAACTCATACTACATGTATATTAAGGGGGTGTTGGAAAAGAAACCTACAGAAAAAGAAACCCAATTCTTAAGCTTTTTCTACGCATCTATGGAGCTGGATGAAAGAGGACACCCATGGATTTCAAAAAACTGGGAGGGAATATTTGCCTATGGGTCTTTTTAGCCTTCCAAAGCCATCAGCATTTCCTAGCATTATAAGCACATTTTTATTACTGGCTATTGCTGCCTTTCGAACAGCAAATGGTTAGACAGTTCATCTGTGTGCTGAAAGCACCCACGTCAGCTAAAAGTAAGCTGCCTGTTGGTTCTTAGAATAGCATATTTTTACCCAAACAACCTGAAGGGACACTCAAATGTTTGGATGAGATTAAATGAGAATGATGTTATAAACAGTATTGCAATTGATTTGCCAAAGGATTTTTTTTTAAGAGGCAAGAGAAGAGACTTGGGGACTGTCGTGCCAATGCTATGCTGTTCAATACAGCTATGATGCTCTGATATAAAGGTCATCTCTTGAAACAAAGGACGTCTGGTAACTATGGCTTATGCAGACATGGAGTCACATGAAGCATACACTGAATTTATTTATCTATCTGTCTCATTCCGACAGGCGGGGGCCATGGCTTTCTGATATAGCCCAGCAGCGCCCACTGCTGCCTCCCAAGGTACGGTGCTGGTCTCACATTCACCTTTGGCCAGTCTCCGTTGGGCCAGTAAGGCTGGGGCCATCCTCTTCCTAAGCCCCTGTGGGTCACTGTGAGGAGGCACCTCTCTTTGAGGCGGCAGCTCAGAGACCAGGGAGCTGCTCAAAGGACTCCCAAGGAGAGGGGAGGAGTCTGAGGGAACACTCCACAAGGGAGGGTGCTCAAAAAAGAGCAAGAGACCACCAGCTCTGCAGGGGTGACATCACTGGGCTCCTGAGCCCCACAAGGGTGCTGCAGAAAGAATGTAGTTGGTCAAGGGAGCCGTGGACTCAAACAGGTTGAAGACCTCTGCTCTAAGGCAGAGCTGGATAACCTTTTTGGCTCTATGGGGCTGCCCACCTGTCAATTGTATGTCATTGGGTTATTTGGTGCTTTGGAGCATCCAAGTCAGGATTTCACCTTGGTCTACCCCTCTTTTTGTTTTAGCAGGGATTTAAAGGCAAACCCCTTCACTCAGCCATGCAGGGGCAACCGCTCAACCATTGCAGAATTAAACCCTATCCTTTTGCTTATCAGTTAGTGTCAATGAGTGGTATCTGCTGATTGACTTGGCATCAAAATGGAACCCTTGGTGCGTCAAGAATGGTCAGAAATTCCACAGCTCTGCTCTAAGGAGCTCATGCAGCCTATATGTGAGCTGTCTGGTGTTATCCTCATTAATGAATTTGTGGAGACACTGCAGACCAAGTGAGGATGATTGGCTACAGGCCATCCAATGAGCTGCTTGGCTGGATATGGATCTGAACCCAGGTCTCCTTTATCCAAGCCCAGCACTCAACCCCCTATGCTACCACACTGGTTTTCACTTTATACCCTCCTATAACAAGAATTTCAGAAACAGAAGAGACTATACAAGCCTTGCCAACCCTGCCATCCTCCAGATGTTCTGGACTACAACTCCCATCAGTCACTGTGGCTTGAGCTGATGTGAATTGTAGTCTAAAACATCTGGAGGGAGCCAGGACTGGCAAGGCTGAACTACACTGTTCTGTTATTTATCACCATATTATCCTAAGCAAGTTGGGGTCGGCTACTGTTTGTTTGTTTTTTTAAAAAAAATATTTATTGCTTTTAAACCTTACAAAAAAGAGAAAGGAAAAGAAAAAAGAAAAAAGAAGAGAAAAGAGGAAGAAGCGAAAGAAAAAACAATACAGTACAATATATAAACAATACACAACACAACATTAACACATTAAACAAAACAAAAACAAAAACAGTTCAAAAAACACACATCATACCATCTCAATATCCTCTCTTTCATTCCCTTGTTTCATCGACCTCCTCTCACCTCCCTTTTTGTATTCCATTTCTATTAATTATTTCAGCAAATCCCTTCCATCTTTCTCTATTTTCTGTCATATGATTATCTTAACATATTTTAACCTTATATTCCATTAATACTATAATACTTATTTATGCTTAATTCCTTAAAACATTTCTACTAAAGCCGTATAATTCCCTTCCAACATTTTTCTAACACTCATTAATTTTACATTATTTCCATATATAGATTTTAAACTTTTTCCAATATTCTTCCACCGTCTCTTCTCCCTGGTCTCGGATTCTGCCAGTCATTTCCGTCAATTCCATATAGTCCATCAACCTGGTGATCTTCTGTCCGAGGCTCTTAACTCTTTTCCAAGTCATTTCTGCAGGTCTTCTTCATATTTATACATGCACTTTACTTTGTCTTCTCCTGATCTTGTTCTTACAGTGGTGCCTCGCAAGACAAAATTAATCCGTTCCGCGAGTCTCTTCGTCTTGCGGTTTTTTCGCCTTGCGAAGCACGGCTATTAGTGGCTTAGCGGCTATTAACGGCTTAGCGGCTTTAAGAAAAAGGAAACAAACTCGCAAGAACTTGCAAGATGTTTTGTCCCTGCATGAAGGGATCTATCCAACTTTCCTTCTCCAGTCCAAGCGGGGCTCCAATCCTCAAAGGCTGACTTTCTCTAAATTCAGTCATAAAAGGCATCAACTTATAGTCATCATGTGAGGCTGGGGCTCTCTCCCTCTCCACTTGTGCTACTTTAGGTTCCACAACAACAACTTTCTCCCCCACCTTCTCCTCAATTTGCCATGTCAAAGTAGATCCCTGTATCGATTCCTAAATAGTTTCTGTATTAATATTCACTTTTTGTCCCAAATTAGTCACTTTTTGTTCCAAGTTATCAATTTTTATAATCATCACATCCGTCTTCTTATGGAGCTGTTCCAGTGAGTCATTAATCTTACATAATGCAACCACTAAGGCTTCTTCTGTCAACATTCTTAACGGTCCAAGGTCAATCCCAGACTCTCACAGTCTTATCTTGCAGCTGGAAATTTCCCCAGCTCAGCTCATGTAACAATTTCAAATGCTTCCTCTAGGGGGAAACAATTTCTATTTGTATCAATCCTTTTAAGCACAGTTCAAGCAATAAAGTTACCTTTACTCCTTTTTAAACACAGAAGGAGCCAATGGAAACAATGTATTTCTTTTCTTTAACTTACTGTCAACAAACAATCTATTCACAGTCAATGAGCATATCCAAAACTTCAGTCTTACTAGCAGCCCGTTTCCAGGTTCAGAGCGGTGGTAATTTGACTTTCTTCACTCTCTCCTGCAGGCTTACGCAGTCTAAAATTTCCCCCCTCTTCTCCTGCTTCCAAGGGGGGTTTGATGATTTTAGCCGATGGAAGTTTAATCCTTTATGAAAAGCTTTCCAAGACTTTAGCTTGCAGCCTCTTTGCTTTCAGTCTATTTACAAAAGGGGAAGGCGGACTTCCTGTTTGAAACCTCCCCCGTTTCGGTGCCAAATTAAGACGTTTAAAAATCCAATTTTCCGTTCTACTCACAGGTAGTTGTTTTAAGATCAAATTGTCCACAGGAAAAAGTCAGCGCTCTCTGGCAACAGCAATGCGGCTTCACTCCGTGAAAGAAGCAGTCAATTCGAAGCACCGCGCCACTCACCCCACGTCGCTCCGGATCCCCGAAACCAGGTTTCCCCGCAAGTAGGGGAGGCGCAAAAGGTGCCAGCCGAATCCCACATTCACAGGCTTCTCATGCCTGTGATTTATTTGTGGGTCCCCGCCTTCGCCTTGCCGGCCAGACCCTAATTTCCACGGAGCAGATTCCTCCCGGTCAGAGGAAATCCGCCATTGCCGGAGGCACCAACCCGGAAGTTCCTGGGGTTGGCTACTCTTTATCCACCTCAGGGGTTAAATAGGATAACCTTCCATATACCACACTGACAATGGAGGCTGATACCCATTGAGATGGGTAGGGCAAAGGACAGGTGGTCAACAGTAGATGGAACCAGAGCTTTGGGTCTGGTTGAGACCAGACTGAGATTAGTGGGGCAAAGCCCTATTCACTCTTATGGACCAGCCTCTACTGTACGCGAAGTTTCTTGGAAGAAAAGTGGGACACAAAAACTTGATAAATTATACAACTGTCAGCAATTTTTTTAAAAAAATCAAACAACCCCTTTCTGTTTTCTAAACAGAAAGTGCCCTAATTTTGCATGTCTCTTTGACTAGATCCTGTGCCAGAATGTCAATAGTCTGCCTTCTGGAAACTTTACCAGCTTCCTGTGTAGTACAAAGTGTGGAGCATCTGCAATGGGGACATGGAGAGCAGAGACCCAATATGAGTTGCCTGCCCAGTGCATTCCTTTAAATCAGAGGTGGGGAACCTTCTTCTGATGAAGGTTCATTGGGTCACATGAAAAGTCAAACAGGGGCCACAGCCAATGGTGGGCAGAGCCATCATCAAGAGCGGGTGGGGTCTGCAGGAAGGCATAGCACCCTTTTTGTACCACCCTATTTCCACTCTACCTTTTCCAAAGCGGAAGCAATGCCAGGGTTTTTATGCCATGGGGGGCGGACAGATGGACGGTGTGCTGGAGAACAGAAGAGGGGCTTCAGGAGGCAGAAGGGCTGGAGGATGCTGAAGGCTGCCTGAAATCAGGGCAAGGAACACAAGCCATCCCCAGGAGTCTGGTTCCCTAACCCAGCTTTAAATGGTTTTGTCAGTTTCTCTCCTGCTTGTGATTACCGTTGCAAGTAAGTTCAGACCTGTCGGGGAAAAACCAGGAAATGCACCAGGAGCTATATAGCACTCTGGTTTGCCCTTCAACATTCCTGCATCTATATACCCAAGGCAAACCCTGCTATGCAGAAGGGTGATCAGCTTCTGCCATGGTGGTGATGGCTGATGAAAGCAGGAACTGATGAATGGTTCATCAGCAGGACATTTTAAGATGTTAGACCCAAAACAAAGGCGGCATATGTGTGCACACAGCACTTGGCTCTGCTTCATCTAGCAAAACCACCCCATCACTGGGATACTGGGTTTTGTAAACTCTGGGTACGAGAGCATAATGTGCATTCTGCACATATGCAGAATTTGCCAGCAAGCTGCTTTTTAAGAATAACAAAAGATTCTAGCTCTCATGATTGCAGACATGCGTTTGGAATGACGTCGGCAGAGTCTGATATTCATAGTCAGGCTGCACTTCTGCTGATTAGTGGTGTGTGCAGGATATCAAAATGGCGCCACCTACCTCCTTGCGCTCTGCCCACCCGCTCCAAGCCCCCTGTTTCCCCTTCTCTCAGATCCCTTCCCACTTCTGTTTTCTGCCACCCGAGCTCTTGCCCGAGAACTCTAAATCCTTTTCAGAACTTGCTCATTGCAGAAGGGGAACTATGCAAAATAGAAGAATGTAAATAGTTTGATTTGCATAATTTATCTTCCAAGCAATATAATTTATACCTCTTTGGTATCAAACGCACATAGCACCATCCACCGCAAGACGCTGCGAAGCAATTTAGGGCAAAACTACCCACTGCAAGGCAAACACCGTGGTCTCTGCCCTTTAACATTCATTTTCAGGAGGTAAGGGCATTTTCAGGGAAGAATTGGTAGGGGCTGACTACCCCTTCCAGCCAACATCACTGCTCCATTGCAAACTGGTGTTTCAGTGCCAACTCGACGCAAGCCAGTTCTGCCCCTGCCCCCAACAGTCCCCCCCCGGCTTTTCCCTCCACACCAGAGGCTAGAAAATCAGCTGGAAGAAAAACAACCCATCCTGCACCCCAGGGTATATATAGGGAGAAATTAGCATCTTCAGTTAGCGTTTGGCACCCCCACCCCCAGCTGTTTCTCCCTTACAAATACAGTGGTTAAGTACTTAATTCATTCCGGAGGTCCGTTCTTAACCTCAAACTGTTCTTAACCTGAAGCACCACTTTAGCTAATGGGGCTTCCTGCTGCCGCCGGAGCACGATTTCTGTTCTCATCCTGAAGCAAAGTTCTTAACCCGAGGTACTATTTCTGGGTTAGCGGAGTCTGTAACCTGAAGCGTATGTAACCTGAAGCGTATGTAACCTGAGGTACCACTGTAGCTCCCTCTGTATTACCTTTGCAAATGCACATCTGATAAACAGGTTTTTGTTGAAGTAATGTGTGGTGTCCGTAAGCTCCACCTTTGACCAGATTCACAGGGAAATCTCCAGGCGCAACCTATGTAGAGAGGGGGCTATAGAAGACCTACCCCCAAACTGTAGCAACTGAACCATGGGGTGGCACCCTGTGGCTGCCTAGATGTTCCTGGACTCCAGCTCTCATCAACCATGACCATTGGTGATTCTGACTGAGGCTGATGGGAGTTGGAGTCCTGGAACATTTGGAAGGCCCTCATGTTCCCCATCCATGATCCAAAGCCTTCAGACTTGGTGGGTCCTTCCCCCCATCCAGCAACAAGCATGTGCTAGTGCTGCTGGAAAAGGCGCAACACCCCATTGCTCTTCTCCCCACCTTCAGTGAATGCACTAGAAGAGCTGCAGCAGCACCAACTAGCGCACTGGAAGGAGAATGTGCTGGCTAAGCATTTCTGTGTTAGGTGGGCACTGCACGCAGCCCAAGCCAGGGTAGAAGGGAAACAAGCTATGGACAATCCCTTCTCAGCCCCTCATGTATGAAGACAAGAAAATCTAATGAGTTAACCACTGGCAAGAGAACCTAACACACTTATGGCCCTCCTCTGCAAAGCTCATGCCTCCCTGGAAGAACTCTGGGGAGAGAGCTGTGGGTGGCACAGCAGGGGCAGGGACTGGCATGGAAAAGGAGCAACAAAGCTGCCCAAGGTGGGAATAGCAGAGGACTGAAGAAGAGGTGTCAACATATAAAGCAGCTTCATAGTGGGATGCTAAGCTTCTGGCTCACACCAAACCCAATTTATCCTGCAAGGGTCGTACAGCCACCATCCCCATAGTGGGAAGGCATGGTGCCATGCAGCACCCTTCCCACGGCTGGCTAGGCAAGGCAACAGCCACACTGCAGGGAGCCGGACACAGATAATGGCACAAATGAGATTGACTCTAATCCAAAAAGCCAAATCCGCTAATTGGCAGCTCAGGACCAGGCTCTTTCCGGGAATGGAGCTGCAGCTGCTTTCGGAGAAGACCTTGTGATCAGGCACACCTCTGGGCCCAGCAAGCGGCAAAGGCAGGATGTGAACTCGAGTCCCCTTGGTGGGCACATGTCTTACTGGCCCAGGCCACGCAGGCGCTGAGGCAGCGCCAGCAAACATGCCAGGATACACAAAGCCAGCTCCAGAAGGTGGCAAGATGGGAAATATGCCAGGGACTGGAGGCCAACAAGGGCTGAGGAAGCTAGGAAAAGGCAACGAGGGTGTCCTTGATTTCCTGTATAATAGCTGTCCTGTATAGTTATATCTCACTGGTTAAGGAACTATAGGGGTATTCTAATGCTCAGGAACCTCTAGCATCCTAATGGGGGTCCTGCGGATATTCAGCCAGGGTCAATAGCAAGTGAGAAAGTGGCTGAGGGGTTCTTACCTAGATTTATATGGCTTAGGAGCTGGGGACCACATCAATCTGTGCTCAGGGTTTATCGGCATGAATTATTCTGTCCCTGGAGAATTCATTAGCTCGCATGCACATTGCTGATTCCTCTTGGAATCTGGACACACTCCCTGTGAAAGCAGGTTCCTTACGGAAATTACGTCATTGCGGTTCCAGGGCTCACGGAAGGTCCAGCACTGCGAAAGACAGTCCATGGCAATCTGGGGGGGGGGGCAACTCACCTTCCTCACAGCCCATTGAGAAGAGAAAAGAACACCTTCAACCTCAGCCTGGGCCATATTATTTCATGTTGGCTTCCAGCTTACAAATGAGATATATATAGCCCGCAAATTATACTATATATTACACACACAAACATGGAATCAAAAGCCAGAGATTAGTTGGGCGGAATGTCCTCGCAGCCGTGAAGTCGCTGCCGTTTTGAAGGTAACAATGAGGCTGAACCAACATAGGCAGCTAAACACCGACAAAGAGCACGTCGACGCATGTGGCATTGCAGAACGAAGAAACAACGGACAGGGGCTGGCAGGGCAGCTCGGGGTGGGAGCGCATCAGAAAGCAAGAGGATTTAGGGGCTTTCCAGACAATGTGGTTTTCAGAAGGGTAATGAGTTCTGCTTACTAATTTACTGGGCTCCTGCCAGATGATGTCGCCCCAGCGAGAGTATCTCTTACTGAAGGTAGGGAAGAATTGTGGTTCCCCAGAACTCAACCCACTCAGCTCAACTGCTACGAATCTGAGATTCTTTTCCCAGGGAAGCACACCGACTGCACTGGAAAGTACTGTGTGTTTTGGAGTAGCGGGGGAAGTGATTAGTTACCGCCCATGACATGATCTATTGCACTCCTCATTATATGCTGGACTCCACATTATGTACTTGTGTCATCCTCCAAAACACAAACAAGAAAACCCAACCCTGTTATCCAGGCAGTAACCCAGTTTGGAAAGGTGGATTAAATGAGTTATTTCCTTATCCAGGAAATCTCAGTGCCAACAAAGACATCTAGGGGCAGAAGGGCTGGCCTAACAACCCACACACTTTACCTTGGCTGAAATGTGTAGTGGAGGAGAAGCAGGAGGAAGATTAGCACACAGTGAGGCAAACAGTTTAGAAACTAAAATTTGATAGAACCATCAAAACTTCAGAAGAATGGACAAAGCAGAAGGGTTGTGCTGGAACAAAGAGAAGGCATTAGCTTTTTAGGACAGAGCCTAGTGTTTGAACTGGGCTTACTTTCTAAAAATGGCTTTACTCAGTTCTGCTTTCTAGAAATGGTCTCACCAAGCTGGTATCTGGCCTAGTGTTCTGTCTAGCAACAGTAAACAGTAAACATTCGTTTTTGAAACTTTGGGGGAGGGGGGACTGACATGGGCTTATCAATTTTGGAGGGCCTTACTACCTAGCAGTTCGAAAGCACGTCAAAGTGCAAGTAGATAAATAGGTACCGCTCTGGCGGGAAGGTAAACAGCGTTTCCGTGCACTGCTCTGGTTCGCCAGAAACAGCTTAGTCATGCTGGCCACATGACCCGGAAGCTGTAGGTTGGCTCCCTCGGCCAGTAAAGCGAAATGAGCACTGCCACCCCAGAGTCGGCCACGACTGGACCTAATGGTCAGGGATCCCTTTACCTTTACTACTTACAGAACTGGTGTCCTTTGCTTGCCCCTCTAAGTAAGGGGGTTTTCTTGACACAGGACGCAGGGAAGCAGAAACCAGCTCACAGGAGTTTGAGGACAAGCTGCCAAAGGACCATGAGACATCCTCAGAGCCCAAGCAAGAACACTTGGTATTCTATTTTTTAAAAACAAATTACTTGTTTTATAATTTACTTTTTTATCTTTTTCACTTCTACAGATGCAAAACGCCCTGTGCCAATGCAGCAGGGAGTGCTTGCTATACTTTTACAGTCTGGGAGGAAGGAAACAGGAAACCTGCATCCCTTCTCTCCTCTCCATTGCAGACATTGCCCACCATTTCCAGCTGAATGGTTTTGTCTTTTTATTTAACCCCACCCCTTCTCACTTTAAGATATGACTACTGCACACTGCCTCTGCTTAGGACTGAAATGCATGTGCACCCTTATATGTGGTGTGTTGTTGTTTTTTAAAAAAAGCAAATAAAAATAGAAAGAGCCACAAATAGACTTTCTGGAATCTAACGAAGTGTCTATATCCTCGGCAGCGGGGTTTGTCATGCTATAGCAGCAGCAGCAGCATCAAGGATGGCCAGAATGCTTCCACTAAGGAGATGGGGGCAGGGGAAGCAGTTAAAAAACAAAACAGTGAGAAAAATGGCCTAAATCAGAAAAGCAAGTGGAGGGGAGGGGAAGAAGGAAGGATGCTTTGATCTGGCATCCAACAAAAAGTGAGTGGAAGTTTAGCTAATGTGTTTTTACGCATCTCTTCCTTTAGCAAGGAGCTTGGGGAATGTGCCCCTTCCTTCCCACTTTGGGCTGATGGCTAGAAGCCGGCCCAAGGTCACCTGGAAACAGTGTCAGAAACTCAGACAGATAAGCTAAGCACCAAATTGCACCTTATATCTAGGCTATGGTTGCTGCAATGGAATGTCTGTTCGCAAGGGGGCTGGACTAGATGACCCTTGGGATCCCTTCCAACACTACGATTCTATGATCTCGACTACATCTGCTTGACAGTAGCTTCTGCTCTTACAAGAATCTGCTCGTCCTGCTATGCAAGAAGGAGAAACAAAAAACAGTGGAAATGGAATTGGCTGTGGACTAAGGCAGAGGATTTTAAACTGGCGCCCAGAATTATCCACGTACTGCAGTTGCAACTGGACCCGCACCAGTAGCAAAATGCGCTTGGCGAATTTCGAACACGGCCTGGAAAGTATCGAGGTCAAGCGAAGATCTGGGTCTCCCAGGTCTCAGTGCAACACTCTAACCTTCCCACCACACTGCAAAATGTTGTGCTCCTGCCTGAGCTGTCCAGCTATGGCCTGAGGTGGAGAAGGGGGGCTGCTTTGCATTGGGCAGAGAAACCGCATAGCACAGTTGGTACCTTTGGAATGAATGGAGCGGATAACTGGTTAGCTATCTGCGTGAATCCAGAGCGGCTCTGTGTCCCCTTTTCCCAGGTGACCTTGTGGAGCAGCCAAGCCTAGCACTAAAAGCAGAGTCACCCACACTCACCTCCGTTCGAACAATGGGTAGCTAATTTTAGTAGTCTTTAGCCACTGCTAGTTTGCCCCCCCCCACCCCGCAGCATGCCCCAAGCTAGCAGCTGGAGTCAAACATTTCCAAGGGCACCTGCAGGCATCTGAACTTGAGCGGACAGCAAGAGATAGAGCCTTTCACAAATGACAGGGATGTCTGGCAGCCCTATCATGCGAATGGGGCAGAAAAGCTCTGAATTCCCTGTCTCCAAACCGAGCAATTAGGCTGCTAGCAGGGGCTGCATACAACTTCTCCCCGGAATATAATTGCTCCCCACGGGTGGGAATGGAAGGAGATCAGCAGCAGCTGTTTTCCTTTCACTAAACAGAGCCCCACTGAGGTCCTCCCAGCGGCACAACCCACCATTGCCACCAGCAAGCGGCAGGTGAGCCCAGGCTTCCCTTCCCGCTATTTATTATTGTGTTTATACCCCACCTTTGCAAGGAGCCTAAGGTGATGTACATGGCTCTCCCTTATCATCCTTCACAACAACCCTCTGAGGTAGGTTAGGGCTTAAGAGTTGGTGGTTGGCCCTCCTATAAGGCCACCCAGTGAGCATCGTGGCCAAGTGGGGGATTCGAACCCTTGTCTCCCAGGTCCTAGCCCGACACTCTAACCACTACACCACCATGGCTGCCTTTTTTCTTGCACTCCCAGCCAGCTCTGTAGTTTGTAGTGCCAGGATCTTGTCCAGTGATCCATGTGTTGATCCTCACTCCTCCTGCATTGCTGGTGGGTTGCAGCATGCTTCTTAGTACTAGTGAAGCTGCAAGGCCTAACCCTCTGCTCTGGATCATCCCACCATGGGCTAGTCAAAAGGAGAGGAGTGTGGGGCAATGAGGGGCTGCCCAAGCCAGACATTCTGAAATGAGAGGTGGAAGCAGCAGAGAAGAACTTCCACCCAAGACCACCTGGATGCTTACTGACTCCAGAGTTTCCTAATGCCTGCAATGTGAAGGGGGGCATGAAATTCTCCTAAAAGGAGATAAATTACACCCACCCACCCACACCCACTTAAGAGGGGGAGCTCACCTATTCCACGGCAGTCATAAATTTTACTTTTCTGTCTCCGAGTAAAAATAAACCACGCATGCACACAATACTCAAAACATGACCAGCTTGTGTTTAAAGAGACACCCTCGCTACACCTTCTCCCACCAGGCCACAATTCCAAAAGGAAGCCTTCTGTACTTATGGCTTCTGGCTTATCCCAAGTGCCTGCAGTTAAGGGAGGGCTGAATGCACTAGGCAACAAAAATGTTTTCACCACCAACCAAGTATCTGTCCGCAGCCAGGGCCACTGTAAGCATCTGCTGCATAGCCCACCAAGAGCACCAGGTTTCTGCAGACAGAGCAGGAACAAGACACCAATCCCTGCTGCCTGCCCACCACCCCCCAGCCCTGGAGTGGAAAGGGAGAGGAGCAGACCCCCACCCCCAGCGCCACCCCCCCTTGTGCAGCCCCTGGCCCATGCACATGTGTTTCTAATGCACCGCGAGCCCCAGGGAACCCGTGTGCAGAAAAACGGCACCAAATTCCTTTCTGATCGAGTAATGGGCCCCAGCAGCCTCCGCATGGGGGAGGGGCAGCTTGGACCACCAGACCCTCCGCAAAGGGGAGCGGGAGGGGGAGGGAGGAAAGAAGCACATGAAACCTCCTCCTTTTGTGGAAGGGGCAAGGCCGGAAAACAAAGCTTGGCCTGAGGATGGGGAGCGCATTTAGGGATTCTCAGAGAAAGCAAGGACTAACTGTCATCAGGCGGATCGCAGCTCTGGGTCTGTCCCACCCCCACCCCCCAAGCACGCAACTTGCTCTGGATTCCCCATTATTAGGCCACAGCCTCTGCAGGCCTGCGCTCCAATGCAATCTGCACCTGCGCAACAGGGAGCATGCCTTACAAAGAGCACGTGGGCTAATGTAATCCCAAGGCAATGGAAAACCAAAATGCGGGCAGGTACCTCTCATCCAAGGTCCACATCTAAGCACTCCCCTCCCCCCACTTCCCCCATTGTAGCCCAGGACCTCCCTCCTCCCTGCTAGCTCTCTGGGCGTCAGCTTCCAAGCAGGCCCACATGTGCCATCCCTACAGCTGGCGATTGCAGAAAGCACAATTCAGACGGGGCTGCTTCCTCAAGGGCTGCCAGTGGCCTGGCCATTTCGCCACTGCCCTGGTGGGCCAGCCCTGTAGAAGGTCACAGGTGGATGGGAGGCAGCAGCAGCAGCGCCAGAGCCGAGCCAGCACTTTCTACCCCACCCAGCGCAGAGAGGGAGAGAGGCCTTTGTCCTTCCTCCACCAGCTGTTTTTTTTTCTGCCATGTTCAGCACTTTTGGTGGCTCTCAATCAGGATTCGCTCCTGCCAGGTGATTGAATGGATGCCCCACAGCTCAGTAAGCAAGCGCTGCCTGTCTGGGGATTTACTGCTCCCCACAAAGGTAGGCAGGCTGTCTCACCCCAATGACCTTGAGCTACAGGAGCTGGCCAGGTGCCCCCCCTCCTCCACCCCCTACTGGATTTCTCAGACCACATGCGCTGGTGCATTGACAGCTGCTGGCCCACCAGGGTGGGGCTCCCCACATAAAGAAGTCATTGTTCAGCCCCACCCCTTCACCCCCAGCTGCCTCTCACAGCTCCTGCCAGGGAACATGACCCAGAAGAAGGGGTGAGCAGGCTCCTTCACCCAGTTTCCTAGAAGCCCGGGCAGGGTTTCCTTTGTGCCAAAGTTCAAGCCCAGATTTCATTTTTAAGTGCCAGAGCTGAATCCTGGAACATGCCTCTGTGTGTATGCCATGTGTCGTCCCTATGCCCTACTCGGCCCAACAACACATTTAGAGTGAAGCAGCATGGCTTTGGATTATTAGAAATTATGTACAGGGCAAACGCAGGGCGGGGCTTTTTCATGCTACATCTCTGCACAGTCTGATCTTAGTTAGCCACTTTGATGGTCTGGAGATTTTTTATTCTCTAAAGCAGCAGAGCTCCCCGCCCCCATAAACTGCACCCTAGACCTACAGAGACCACCCACGTGCCACAGCTCTTGCGAGCTCAAGCCACGCTGGAGCTGGGGAAAACTCTCCCAGAAATGGGGAAGTGACTCACAGGGAGTCAGAAAACAGGGAGCCAGGAATCTCCACTTGCAAGATGGTTTTAAGGACAAGGTACTGGGGGTTCTTTTGCAATGCTTTAGAGAGAAGGAGTGGGACCCTGCACAAGGTTTGCCTTTGATATTTGTTACCTTCAAATCCTGTTCTCCCAACTCTAGGCTCAAATCCCAGTGGTCCCCTCTATACATTTTCTCAGCTGCATGGCTTCCCAAACCCCACCCAGTGACTTGGCCTGCTCCAAAAGGGCAGCCCAACCTTCCCTCTTCCATAGTCTACATCTCTCTGTCCCACTGAATACCCTCCCAACCCTCTCCTGCTGAGAGTTCAGCCTTCTTCTGCTCTGGCCCTCGCTGATGCAGTTGTCCTTTGTCTTTGCCATCAATTTTTTTCACACGGAGAGATCTGGGCACAGCTAATGGATCAGAGGCCTGCCCTGGGCCCCCAAAGTGGGGACAGCCTCTAACCACGAAGAGAGAGAAAACACCTTGGAAGAGCACATTGCATGGGAGGGGGCGGGAAGCCCCTTCAACCCCGCACCAGATGGAAGGGACTTTCTCTCCCAAGGCCAGCTTGATGCAAGCACTTCTGCTGCTCAGGAAGCAGGAGCAGACACAGCAAGGCCAGCCAGCAGAGACGGGATCCCGGTGGCAGGGTAGTTGAGTTGCAAAAATACACGCACACAGGTGCCAGGAATCTAGATTCAGGTAGGTAGCCGTGCTGGTCTGACGCAGTCTAAATAAATAAATAAATAAAAATGTCCAGTGGCACTTTCGAGACCAACTAAGTTTGTTCTGAATAGAAGTTTTCGTGTGCATGCACACAATTTTTAAATTTATTTCAAGGTGCCAGGAAGGCAGAGAGAGACTCCAGTAGGAGGTAAGAACCAATTCGGTGTAGCGGTCAGAGAAGAAGCTGCCGACGTGGTCCTCCCAGATATTGCTCCAACTCTTGTCAGACTTGGCCAGCACAATCAATGGGCAGGAATGATGGCAGCAGAAGTCCAGCAACATCTGGGGCCCCCACACTGACTCCCTGGGTAAGGACAGGACCAGGGAGCTCAGGATTGGAATCCCTGTCCAGCCACAAAGCTAGGCCATTGGGTCAGTCTGTCTCTCTCTCTCCTTCTCCCCACCTTCTCTTTAACCCACCTTATAGGGTTGTCGTGAGGATAAAATGGAGAAGGAAAACCAAGGATGCCACAGAAAGCTTTTTGGAGGAAGCACGGGATAAAATAGCCGGAATATGATAAAATAGAGATAGGTCGCACAACAGTGGAGCAGGGGGAAAGTCACAAAAAGGAATGATAATTATAGGAAGGGGGGAATCTGGGAGGAAGGGGGTCAGTAATATTTTCACAAGGGAGGTGTAAAGTTAGCGGGTGCAGTGAGTCTGAACAGTCAAAGCTGGTTAGGAGGCTAGATTCTCTATCCAGTCTCTGGCCAGCCTGCAGCATAGTAATTTATATCCTGTGTCTGTGGAGGCGGTGGGGGTGGTTTAGCTTCTTCCTCTTCAGACTGACACAGGGCAGAGCACTAAAATCAGAGTACTGCTATAGAGCTCCCTGGCAGGAATATTTTTTGACTCGGATCCAAGATATGCTGAACCTCTAAACCTTTCTCTGCTCACTTGGAAGATCTCTTTCGCAAGCCGCTCAGAAACTGGGGCTAGAGACAGGGCAGGGTGTGGTAGGGACATAAAAGGCTAGTAGACCAATTGCTAAACCGCTGGGGACATTTACTCCGCAGAATCTTATTGGCTGCAAGGCCAGATTCTCACCCTGGCAATTGCCAGACAGGCACCAGCTTTTCAGAAAGGATCAGATTCAGGTGAGTTGAGGGCAGCCCTCTGGTGAGCAGTTCATCAAGGGGGCACTAGGTTCCACTCAGGCTGGATTCCCTTTGTGCTCTCTTCTCCTTAAGACAAGAAAACATTGCCCAGGAGACAAATCCATTAGCACACCCAGAGCACTCAGCCCACTCAGAGCACTAGACACCACTGCAGAAGCAACCCCATTTTCCATTCAAGAGATCCCCCCTCCCCCGTTTGAGGCCCTGCCAGCAGTACTGATTATATTTCCCATCACCTGTGGCCGACATCTGCCGCTCACTGTCTATCATCCCACAATGACAGTCCATTGTCCTGGTGCCTCAGCGTGGGTGCTACTAATTTTGCTTGGCTCTTCCTTCTCAATCTTCCCCAATAATCTCCTATGCACCATCATTGATAACCAAACCATTATTGTATTCCTATGGCCCTCCATACATTTTTGGACTCCAGATCCCATCTGCCCCAGCCAGCATTGCCATTATAGCCAGGGGTGATGGGAGTTGTAGTCCAACAACATCTGGAGGGCCAAAAATATATCCCTGACAATTTTACAGTGGGGAGGGGGCAGGAAGGAAAGAAAGGCCCCTGCTTTTAGGCATTTTCAGTAGGTTAAGTCTGAAAGTGGGGAGATTACTTCCTCTTCACTCTCTGCCTTCCTTAGTTTGCCTTTGTCTTGGAGGGTGACCTGTCCTCCCACCTCTCCAATTCATGCCTTTCTGAGCACACAACTGCACCCCCTCCACCCACACTGTCATCTCATTATTGTGTGTGTGTGTGTGTCCCACTTTCTACAACAAACACCACACATACCATGTGCCCGCTAACCAGCCACACTCCTTTCTGTTTGCATGTGTGTGTGCGTATCATTTGTGGGATACGTCTCCAGCTGAACAGACCAAGAGGCCTGGCTTGCAAGCTGGAAACAAGAGAGGGGTGTCTGAAGTGCCTGGGCTTTGAAAGAGAAGGAAGCAAGCAAAGAGGAGCAGCTGGAGACCTTCTGGTCTAGAAGGAAGAGGAGGAACCGGGTGGGGAAGAGCAAACTACAAAGAAGCAACAGCAAAATAAAGCACTGGGGAGGAGGGGAGGAAAACTGATAGCAGTGCAGAGTTTACTCCATTTGCACTAGCAAAGTTATAAATTGTCAGGCTGCAGCAGGTAAGAGTACTGATGAAGCTTTATCTAAAGAGAACAACCAAGCTCTATGACTCTCCACAAGCTGACATGGAGCTAGTAAGTGGCATACCAGGACCACTGCCTCCTTCCTCTGTCCCCCTGTAATCTATGTGCTGCTGATGTGGGCAGCTCCAGCACCACTGTGAAAGGAGAGGCTGAAAGGAAAGCAGCTGTGATGGGTTTCAGCTTCTGAACCAGAAGGTTCATGCCGCCCAAAGGCCACTAGCCTTTGAAAAGACCTTGCCTGGGAAGGATGCCACACACCTGAACAGCCAAGGTTAGCAAGGAATGGGGTCAGAAATGGCCCTTGGAAGTGAAAGTGTTGGCTCACAGGGAGAAGAGCACTTTCACATCCACAGGGCGCGTTTTCATTTTTTTCATTTTGGCCTTCCGGAGACAAATGAGCTTTCAGCAACCTGAGTGGGAAGAGAAAAACCACAACAGCCGATACAGAGAGCAGAGCTCCTGGCAGACAGAAAGGGCAGGGTGTGGTAGGGATAGTATGAAGTGGACCCAGGAGATGTAAGAAACTATTTGCAGAGAGAGAAAACACTGTATGTCAGTGCAGACTGAGAAAGTGAGGATCAGGGCAGAAGAAATCTCATAGGATTTCAAATTCTGGGTTAGCAACTCTGGAAGGAGAAGGGAAAAACAACAACAATTCTCCAAGCACACTATGGACTTGATTTCTTTAAGAAGCATAAAGTACTTGCCAGTTAGGTTTTCAAAAAGCAAAAGCATTTCCTAAGAGCTGCTCTGGAACAGACCAGGAAGCCTATAGTGGCTCCAATTATTATCAGTCACACACAAGCACATGTACAGTACAAAGTGATTTCCATTATTCTTTAACCAGCTCATCTGCATAACAAGGTATGGGCGGTCTCCCATTCCCATTTTACACATGGGGAACCGATGCTGAAAGAAAGTGACGTGTTCAAAAGCATCCCACAGAGGCTATAGGTGGCCACTGTTTTGAACCTAGGTCTAAGCACTTGTAAATAATTAGTCCCCCTTGTGGTGCATATTAAGGACCAGATTAAGTGCTCCATAATTGCAGGGTGAATTAATCTTACAGGAGACTACGTGGCAAGTGCTTCCTGGCAACTGAGTCCTGCCATCTTATGTTTAGGGAGCATCACTCGAGCCCTCTGTGCAATTCTGCTTCAAACAGAAAAAAAGGTCCAGAAACTGAACTACTGGGGAGAAACCTTCTGTTGCCTGGGCCATTGCTGCAGACATGGGTGGACTGCTTCATCGCTTGCAGGGAAGTCTCAAGGCATGAGGAAGGCAAAGGAAACGTAGCATGAAGTCTCTGAAGAACCTTCTGCCTCTCACAAAGTGTGAACATTCATTGGCTGGGAACGCCAAGTATGCAGGCCTCATTAACAATAACTCCCAACACCCCCAACACCCCCCCACACAATTGGGTGACTGCAGAAATGGAGCACATGTCTATTGTTTGGGGCTTTGTAGGAGATGGCTCCCATTTCATCTCGGGAGGCAGCCTTCAAATCAAGGCTTCCCCATAGAAGCAGGCCCAGAAAATTGCAAATAAAGGGTTGTGCTGAAAACATCCCCCAAGTCTATTCTGGGAAGAGCCCCTGCGAGCAGGGATGGGCCTTCGCTGCCAACCCCACCTCCAAAGAGAAAGGAGAGCCCCTTTGCCAAAGAGACAGGCGGCCTGTGGACAGCCAGGCCTCGGCAGCCCAAAAGAAAAGGATGCGGCACTTGGGGGCCCTCGACGCCTCCTCCTTGCGCGGGGATGGCTGCCGGCGGAGGGCCCCCTTGGCTCCTCTCTGCCTCTCTCCTTCTCCTTCTCCTCCCCTCCAACCCCACCTCCTCTTCTCCTCCTCACAGCCCACCAGCCCCGCCCCTCCATCCTCCAGACCCCCTCCTCCCCCTCCCCCTCGCCAGCCCCACCTTCCTTTGTGTAGCGCGTCTCTATCAGATAACTTTCAACCCAAAACTGGAGGGGAAGAGAGGCTGGTACCCGGAGGCGCGGGATAAGCGCAGATGGGCACCGGGCGCCGAGCTGGACGGCCCGGGCTGGCTCGGGAGGGCGCCGCGGGCGGACGAGCAGGTGGAAGAGGCACCGCGCGGACCCGCCCCCGCCGCATCCGAAGCGATGCGCCCGGGGATGGGGGTGCGGGGAAGGATACTGCGGGAGGGTGGGGGGAAGAAAGGGGGCGCGTCCTGGCACCGGGTGGCTCCCACAGGGCGGGTTGGTGCGCCCCTCCGACCCCCCAATTTTAGGGGTGGAAAACGCCGTCGGGACTTCTCTGAACTGCTCCCCTCCTCAAAAGAGCTCCGTGGGGCTCCAGGGCGGGACGCCGCTCAATATCCCCCCTCCGCCCCGGACTCTGAAAAGGCTGCTGGAGCATCCTCGGGCTGTGCCCTCCTTGCGCCCCACAGAAAAAGGCCTCGCCCCAGGTCCCGGGCCTGGCCGCGCGTTGCCAATGCACCATTTTGGGTTGCTAATAGCTTCTCCCCCCCCCCCGCCCCCTAGTCATGTCCCAGGTCCGGGAGGCGAGGAATCTCCCGGATCGCCTCTATGGGGAGCGGGAGGGTGGCGGGGGGGAGCGCTGTTGGCGACTCCCGGTAGAAAAGCGGGCGGGGAGACGCCGCCCACGCCCCCCTGCACAAAGCAGAGACGGCAGCCAGCGCCCCCCTCCCCACCGCGGGGACAAAGAGCCCGCTCCCCCCGGGGAGGGGGCTTACCAGTCGGTGGGGCTGTCCTCGCCGATCACCTCCTGGTACGAGGCCAGCAGCTCCAGGCGGTTGGCGCCGAAGCTCACGCCAGCCATGCCGGCGGCGGAGAGAGAGGGATGCTGCTTTCCGGGACGTCGGCGGAGGGGCAGCGAGGGAGCCGCGCTCGGATGGAGACAGGCCGCCTGCCTGCTTGCCTCGGAGACACTGCAGCAGTAGCAGCCGAGGGAGGGAGCCGGGCGGCGCGGAGAGGAGGCTCCGCCTGCTGGCGCACCCGGTCCTAGCGCCGGCCGCGGCTCAGCATCCCCCTCCCGCCCCTCGGCCGCCTCTCCAGCGCCAGCGCCGCCGCCGCCGCCCACCTCCTCTCGATTTGTCCACATGTGGTTTGCCTGGGATCAGCCATCTTGAGCTGGATCACTATAGGCACCACCACGTATGTGCGACGGCGGCTCCCGCTTACATTCGGCCCGAGGGAACGGGGAGAGCCGAAAGTTAGAACTCGAGGCACCTGCGCCGTCGGGCCCAAGTTTTTGCAACAAAAACCTGAGCTCCACAGAGGAGAAGTTCCCCCACACTTTTTAAAGCTCAGAGTTGCTGCGGCAGCGCAGAGGGGTCTAGGGAAAGGGGCACTCTGCGCACGCTCAGAGGCACTCACATTCATCGCAACTTTACACAGTTGGCAGCTGAGCCTTGCCCGGTTAAGTGTTATAGGTCTGGGAAAGAGGATCAGACTTCGCGCAGGACACAGCAGAGCAGAAGCTGGCAATTCAAATGACTAAGGTGCCGGCTGAGCTGGGATGCAGCCTCAGGCTCAGCATCAGTGATCTACACCAAACCTCCAGTTGCATTGATATTGTAGCATCAGTCAGAACTGACTCATCCTCATCTCATGCACTTCAATAGAAAGCGAAGTCTCGCTGCCTACTATAGTTCAGATCACATTCTTGTGATCTCAGGGGGGGGGGGGAACACTTGGTGGCACCGTGTGAAAAATCCCATTTTGTTGCTAGTACACTGTTTGCTATATAGCAATCATGACTAAACTTTGAGTGATTGACAGACAATACCCAGCCAAACAGAACCTCATGGTTTTGTAGTAGTAATCTCAGCACATCTCTCATTCTCCCCAGGATGCCGCCACACAAGCCAGTCTGGAACCATCATATATACTTAGCATCCTCTCAGCAAGCCCACCCCCCGGCACCACTTGTTATAGCCCTACTCAAATGGCTCTTTTGGGAATCCGGAGGAGCTCTTTAAGGATTTCTGGATCCCACTTTGCCTCTTGACTTCAAGGTCTTCTCTGAAAGTGGCCTGGAAAAGCAATCTCACTCCCATACAGTGTGGGCAGAGTCTGGGCCACCATGGCACCTTATGAAGTAGGTGCCAACATTCTTCAAGTGTGAGGTGCTTTTTCCCTCTTAGCACTGCATTTCTTTTCTCAGTCACCTGGCACTTCAAAGCAAAGACCACGTGGTTTCTAGCAGAAATGCAATTCAGACTTGAGCTACTGTGGAGGTGACCTAGTCTAGGTGATAGAGAAGCCTTTCTATAATAACAACAACAGCAACAACAACAACAGAATAAACCCAGTTGCTTTTGTCACTGTCTACCAGTACTTGCCTGGCACTCCCAAAATTCAATGGGAAAGGCTTAAGCCTCTGCAGTCTCTCCCCAAAACAGAAATCCTGGTCATGACATGCCATAAGGCCTCCCTATTTTCAAGAAGCAATTTATGAATGGAGTCAAGCTGGGGTTTCCATCTGTCCTAAAGCTCTGCTTATAGATTATCAGCTAATTACGTTCCTTGTGATTATGGCCTTTAAGAATTCATCCAGCCTGTGGCTTTGATGATGCCTTGCCTCTCTGGAAAAATCTGTTCCATTTAAGAAAAAAAAGGGAAAACACCCACATCCCCGTAAGAAGAAAAACCATTCTCCCTGCACAAAGCAAAGCAAGCGACCCCAAAGACAGTGTGACAGGACAACAGCAGCGCTCACCCTAACATACGCCCCCTTGCAAGACACAAATCAAAGCTAGCAGGAAGCACAAACCAAGTAGTTCTCTACAACAAGAACTGCAAGCATCAAGGAAGTTTCTCGCCAAATATAGGATCAGTAACCACCAAAGCAGAAGCTGGAATGAAAGCACAAATGCTACAAGCTGCACGGGGGAGGGGGACCCTGAATAGCCGGCCAAACAGAAACAGCCACACAGCAGACTTAAGCTGCATCAAGGCTGCAAATAAGGAAGTGCACGAAATACTTCTCCAAGTTGCCAACTGTGTTTATCTCTGAAAACGAGTCCTTGAAATCAAGCCATTCTCAGTCACCAACAGGTCTCTGGGCAATCTTTATGCTACCCTAAGCAGGTGCCGTGTTCTTTGGGATCAGTCATTAACTTAGACCAATGAAGCTTCATATATATGGTTTTGCCGATGCAGGTGCCTTCCTCTGTTTAGGCCCACTGTGACCATCCTCTCCTTCACTCACATTAACCTGCAAACAGCCACTGCCGCAAAAGGGCTTTGCTTATTTATGCTGGAGGCAGCCTCGCACATCACACCGCCCAATCTGCTCCCGGACTGCCTGATTTTCCATTAAAACATTTACAGTAGCAATACAGGTATGAAATCAAATTCCCGGTCAACAGGATATCACAGGCAGTTCCTGCTAAGTTGGGCAGTGCTAAGCTTTCCCTGCACCACTGTTGCTAGCATTTTCTGAAATGAAAAGTTACCACTTGGCTGAAAGTTGTTCTGCAGCTGTCACGTTTCAACAGAGAGGCCGTATTCAGTTTCAGCAATGCTGAGTTCCTTAGTCGCCTGCACAGTATTTCCATGAAACTATTCCCTTTTGCTTTTCCTCTCTGAGCATAAGAGGGAGGGCTCAGGTTGCTTCTTCCCAAGTAGGACTAATATTAGTTTCTAGAGTGTCTGTCACACCATATAACCCACCTGTATTTTTCACTGACTTTTCACCCGCTTCCAGTAGAACCACACTCTGCCCTTTTAAAGACAAAGAAATCAGCACAGCTCACATATGTGACAAAAGAATTAAAGACATATTTTATTAGGCATTCAAAGCACCACCAAGGTGGCAAAGAATTGAAAACTCCCAGCCGGACAGCACGGTTCTGGGAAACACACTTAGAGCAAATCAGAAATAATAACTCTTTGGTAGGGATGCTCTGGGGCCACATCCAGCCCAGGGCTGTGCGCTACAAGCAAACGCAGCGTTGTATGGCTGGGGAGTGAATCACACGTTCATCTCATGGTGCGAGGAGAAGCAGCTTTTGCTGGTGTGGAGAAGAGGGCTGGATCCTGTGACAACTCTGCTTGAGGTCTGTTGCAACTTTATAGCACAAGGCTCTACACACCTTGGAGGTAGTCTGTTTCCAGCTCTCGGAAAGGAGTGGCTAAGTCTTGGGAGGGGAAAGAAAACTCTTTCTTTTTCTTTTTTACTTTTGACTTGGCTCTTCCCAATTTCACTAGGGCCACATGTCTACGTGGAGGTGAGTTTCCATCACTGAAAGTGGAAATACATACTAACAGGCAGGACAGAGCCAGGCCTGGATCACAGAAATCATTTGCGATGCCTTCTCAAGGAAGGAAAGGCGGACAGGAGCCAGAGTTGGTAGTTACAACACAAAGGAGGCAAGAAGTCACGAGAACGAGCCCTACCCTGGCATTGGGAAAAGCTGTCACCCCAAGAGGGCGAGGCAGCAAGCGTTCACATACACCTGAGGCAGTTAACGGACCTCCTAGGTAAGATCAAGTGTCAACTCTGCCTGCTTTGCAACAGCCACTAACGTATGGGATCCTTCAGCTAGGAAGTAACATTTCTGGGGCTCCACCTCTTTGGCTGCAGCTGGCACAAAAGTGACAAGAGGCACGGGCAAATCCTTTGGACATATGGCGACACTATGGCTTCACAGCATGGAGAAGGGTGGTGGTGATTCTGCCCCTGTCACTCAGTGCTGGTGAAGAATGGAATTCTATTTCAAAAAGAGCAGCAGCCTACAGCTCAGACTCTAAATCCATGTACCTGAATCCTTGCAGAGTACTGAAGGGAAATCTGAGCACTGCAGCTCCACCATTGGGAATGATTGTCAAGTGAAGGGTTTGGGGTGGGGGCAGCTCTCAGGACAGGACAGGGCAAAATGTGGGGGAAAGAGGAATGCAGGGCTTGGGCGAGCAGCAGCTTGGGCAGTCAGATCTCCTCTTCCCCACCTGCTTCCTCCTCCTCACACATGCGAGAAAGCATGGCTCTTGCACAGGGGCTTATCCTTTTTAGAGTAGAATGTCTTTCCTTCCAAGTTGATCTGGCAGATCTGTGGGGGGAAGGAAGGGAGGAAGGACTCAGTGAGGCAAGCATCAGTTCCACGCTCACAGGCCCACCACCCACTTCAGCTCATCCACAGGGACAAAAGAGGAAGGGCAAAGCCAGAGGAATCACCCAATGCACCGCTGCCCAGCTTCACCCCCAACAGTCGTTGCCCTGCTAGACCTAAGGCATTGCCAGTCAGCAGGAGGCACCCGAGAGTGCTTGCCACGAAGGCAAGCAAGGACGAAAGGTTAAACCAGACAGCTCCACCCCCAGGGAAAGAGCCAAGCTCAGAAGCCTCATCGGACAAGCTTCATGCTAGCAAATTGATGCCCCTGCCTGCCAGTGATGTCCCTCTATCACGGAATGCTCCTGGAGCAAAGGCTGGAAAGGGTTAGTTAGACCAGTGGTGGGTGGTGGAAAGAGGTGCTCACCGCACAGACGAAGCAAGTGTCATGCCAGCTGAAGCCCAGCGCCTCCAGGAATCGATCGCCAGCGTCTATCTTGAAGTCACAGCCACGGCATTTGGTTCCAAACATCTTCTCATAGTCTTGAGGCAGGGAGAGAAGGGGAAGGAGAGATTAGGCCAAGGTGTTCAGAATCTGGAGGCCGAGCTAGGAAAAAGAGCGCCGCTGCTTACATGAGCCATTGCCACAGCACCACCCGTCCCACTCACCTGCCTGGCAAAGGGAGGCTGCTTGGATTGCAGCACCATGTTCAAAGAGCAGCTAGGATCAAAGGCACTTGCCTTAACACCAAGCCTGTCTGTATATCAACTGGCAAGGAGTCCTGTCCTCCCTGGCCCTACCTGGAGATGCCAGGAATTGAACCAGGGACCTTTCGCATTTAAAGCACGCACTCTACCACAGTGTCTGGATCACTGCCCCAGTGATCTCAGCTACCAGTCCCTTCCCCCTCTGATCCACAGTTCTCTGCTCCTGCTCTAGGTTCCCTTCTGTTTCTGTAGCTCTGCTTCTGTCCCACAATACTGTCCTCTCCCCAGTATTTGCTTTTCTCTGATCAGAGCCCTTCCTGAGCTAAGCAACAGATGCTCTGATGCTGCCCTGGAGCCTGTTGGGCTGGCTGGAAGACCAAAGACTCTGTGAAGAGATGGCAGACAACCGTCCCAGCCATGTCAAGCAAGGCTGCACATGCTGTTAAGAGCCCTGCACACCCCACCCGGCTTATGATGAAAGGCAGCTGTTCATTCATCTGGGAGAATTCCAGATTCTTTCACAGCATCAGATAATGTGGGGGTGGAGAGGGAAGCCACTCCATTTGTTAAGCCTTTCTCCCCCTAGAAACCTCCTCCCAATGGAATATTCCAAGAGAGGGCTGTGTTTATCAGGACTGGAATGAAAGGAAAAGAACAACACTTCCCAGCATGCTTTGCTGCATGCTTACGTGATGCAGGTACTACTCTACTGATCTCCATAGCAACCTGGCAGAATGGGCGCTGCCCGGCAACCATTACCAAGGGGCAGCCAGACCAGGGTCAGAGGAGGACGCCATTGCAAGTGTATTGTTGCCCAAGCTCTCCCTGCCACTGAAGGTCAGTACTAGGAACTGTTTCTGTGGTGTATCCCCCCACCCCTTCCAAGGAAGGCTGCTTTGGTGCTGGCTGCTCCCACTTCAGGGGGAGCTTGGGAAATCCCATATGCTTCCAATTTTATAAATCCAGAATGTTAATTAAAGGCTACCTAAAAGACTTCTAAGAAAGACCCCACTACTTTGTGGGCACCACAGCCAAGTATTAGCCATACCTCTCTCACAGTAGGGCTGCCCTTCTTCCATGTAGAAGGCACGATTGCGAATGGGCGTTTTGCAGGCAGCACAGATAAAGCAATGTACATGCCAGGTCATCTTGAGGGCATGCATAATTTCCTAAAGAAACACAAGAACGCGAGTCACTCCACTGTAGGGCTGCCCTTTGCCAACAATGCAGGGTATTTAGACAGCACACTACACATGGGCAATACTGAACTTTCCGCATGCCAGCCATACATTATTTCAACCATCCCAACAACCTGGCAGGGAAGGCCAGGATTTAGCCTCCACAGATTTGGGGAGGGTGAAGAAGGCCGGAATACAGAGCAGGTTGCTCTAGCCTGCCAAGTGAGTTCATGACTAATATGAGATTTGAAACAGAGTTCCGGCTCGTGCTCATTGCTGTGCTATGTTTGCTCTCTGGAGCAGGCCAGAGTCTGGGAGTCCCCAGCCTCAAATATAGTAGCAAGACAAGTCTATCAGGTTTGTACTATATGGCAAGAGCAGGCGTGGGGAACTTTTTGGGCTCAGTTGTCCGGATCCTTACCTGTCCACACCTCCAAGGGTCAGCTGTGACAGGTGAGTAGGACAACACACCTGTCAAAGTCCCTTGAGCAGCATTCCAAAGCACCTAACAGCTAGCTGGTTGTCTGCCACTTGGGAGTCGCAGTTCAGGGCTGGTAAAACTGCTTTGTGCAGAGACCAGACCCACACATGGGGGGCCCACAAGCATGGTTGGGGAGAAATGGCCTCACAGGCCAGCCAGAGGTCCCCCACCCCTGCTTTAAAGCATCAGCCCTTGAGTTAACATAAGGAACTAGAGAGGATCACCCCTGAGTGGAAAGGGCTAGCAGCAATGGCTGGCTCCTTCTAAGCAAGGGAAATCTCAACATCAGGGATGTGGGACCTGCGACTCTCTAGAGGTTGCCTGACTCCAACTCCCATCAACCTCAGCCAACACAGCCAATGGTGAAGGATGATGGGAGTCGGAGTTCAGAACCACTTGGAGTGCACAGATTCTTCCCCACCCCTTCCTGACTCTCAGCATGCTTGAGAGTAGGCCTGCTTCCCCTAAGGCTGCGCTCCAACCAAACTCACCCCTGTGATCTTCTTCTTGCACTTGGCACAGTTGGGGGCATAGCGTATGTCGTAGCACTTGGGGCAGAAGATGGAGCCCTTCTCCTCAAAAAACCCGCCCTCGTCCAGCACCTTCCTGCACTGCGAGCAAGTGAACTCCTCAGGGTGGTAGTAGCGTCCCAGGGCCACCAGGTAGCGCCCTCTGGTGGAAAAACAAAAAGAGGAAGGGTTAGATTTGAGGTGGGTGATGAACCTGGCCTCTTGCCTATTGGGGGAAAGGACAGGCGACCAGGGTCTTTCCCCTTCCATTGCCAGAAGACAATTCTACCTGTTGTTATGAAGCATGAGTCTACAGTACTATGGAAGGGAACACTTCCAAGGGCTGGTTTACACAGTGGTGTAGCATGGAGGACGGTTGCCCGGGGTGCAAAATTTCAGCACCCAGTGCTGCCTCAATACAACTTCGCACATCTGTCGCTGCACTCTGTTGAAAAGAGATTTTCCATGCAAACCAGGAAGGGACCTCTCCAGACAACGGAACAACTCTTCTTTTCTTATTCTGTGGCTGCAAACTCCTGGGTGATGTGGATGCCATTAGGCAGTTGAATGTGCGTGTGTCCTCCATCCATTTCCCTTCCTCCACACAGCCCTGGGCACTGACAATTCACACTATGCCACTGGGTCCGCACATTATGATTGCAGCATGCCAACATCAAGCAAGGGGCTCGCATTTGTGAACAAGCCACTGCAAGTATAGGCACCGAACTTCCAGGCCACCTCTGCACACAATATCCATTGGTGGAATCGGTGCACCCATCCAGAAGCCAGTATTCCAGGCTGCAACAGACTAAGTGAGGTGCAGGTGTACGTGTGTGCAAACCACTTCCAAGAATGGGGGGGGGGGGGAGAAAACGATCACTCCACACTGCTGCAACTCTCACCTGATTATCTTGTTGCACTGGTAGCAGATGGGTGTTTTGTCGGCACTCTCAGGGGCTTGCTGTGCTGCCTGCACAATGGAGTTGCGGTTCTGCATCGGTGTTGGCGTAGCCGGCTGGCTGTGCTTGCTCAGGACCGTGCTGGTTTTATCTGGGGCATACCGCTCAGCAAAGGAAGGATCCACAGCCCAGGGTGGGCGGCTGGCCGGGCCAGAGACAGGTGCAGGCTTCGGAGCAGCAGAGCCTGGAACAGTCACACACAAGGCAATGACACTTTTATCTCTAAACAGCAACCCACTTAAGATCTGAAGCTTGCATGACATATGCATTGGCACTGTATCTAGGGTCTGAGCAGTTCACTGGGAATAATCTCTGCCATTGGACTTGGGTGGACAGACCCTCCTTCCCAAAGGAAGGCCACTGGCCACTGCTCATTTTCAGGCACACATGCATTCAAAAATTTAAAGCTAACACAGCTTCACAGCAAGAAGCTACAACAGGTTTTGCTGTAGACACTGTGGAAGATACCAGGTGCCAGTAGGCAAAGCTTTCCCCAGCAAGCATCCCTGCCCAGAGGTTTCATCGCATGCACAGCGCTCCCAGCTTACCATATCCAGGCTCCCCTTTCAAGGCTGGCGCAGAAGACAGATCCGGTATGGAGACCTGGCTACAGAATAACCAATTAGTTCCAGGCAACCTGGGCCCATTACCCGCCCACTCCAGCAGAGGCTGCTACCATGGCCCAGGTACAGCAAGTCAATGTAGTGGGGATAGCTGTTTTTAATATTTTCACAGACCTCAAGGGGCTCACTGGAAGAATGAAGTTGGGGGACACACAAGAGCATCACTGGAGCAGATTGTGTGCAGTCAAAATATGCCCATACCCACAGTGTAGCAGTGACCCCTATTGGCTGGTGGTTTTGCTGCCCAGAGTGAGCAGCATTAAGAAGAAACAGGTCCTATTATGCTAAGCCCAGGCTACAAAGCCTGTTGCCGAGGATGCGAGGACAAGCCAACACAAAAGACATTCTCCTCGTTTATGTGCAGAGGGAGCATTCATCTTCCCTTCTCTAAAGGAGGAGTTCAAACAAGACCTGGAGGAGGAGGAGGACATGCATCATCCTGCCCTCTCAAGCACAATGACCACCACCTGCATGGATGGAGGATAAAGAACAAAGACTCCTGGGCCTGGTTTGCTCTCCTAAAAAAAAAAGTAGGACACCAGAGCAAGTTCTGCACAGGAGCACCAAAAGCATTCCTGTTAACTGTACAGTATAGCCAGGTCAGAGGCAGATGGAAAACGGAAGGCAGGATTTATTTAAGGAAGTGTTCCTTTCCTTGTGCACAGCAAGTGCCTGCTTTCCTGGCATACCTGGGGCAGTTCCTATGATCCCAAACTGGGCAGTGGTGTGAGACAAGCACTGTGATAATATCAGCATGAAGGAGCAGCACAGCCTTCAAAGCCTCCCAGCCCCAGGCTGCAGGGCAGCTCTGCATAAGAGGAACAGGCCTTAGCTCAGGGGTACAATATCTGCTTTGCAGGCAGCAAGGTGCCAGGCTCAGTTGACCAGCATCTACAGGCAAGGGGCAGAAAAGATTCCCTGTCTGAAACTCCTGGAGAGTTGCTGCCAGTCAGCGTAGATAACACTGAGCTCAATAGACCAAGAGTTTGACCTCATTATAAGGCAGCTGAGATAGCTCAGTCAGTACAGCATGAGACTCTTAAGCTTGGGGTCATGGGTTGGAGCCCCACGTTGGGCAGCAGAATCTCAGGGTCGTGGACATTGGGGAAAATATCCCTGCATTGCAAAGGGTTGGACGAGGTGAGCCTTGTGGTCCCTTCCACCTCTACAGTTCTATGATCAGCTTCCTATGGCGGGACAGGTGATGCCGCAGAAAAAGGACATGAGGCGTTATCAACCACGAAATGCACTTGTGGCCAGGGAGTAAGAGTGACAGCAATTCGCCTGTTTTGTAATCAGACACACAGCTCAGCACTGGTAGCTGGCATCTGCAGAAACCTGAGGGGCTGTGTGCTCATCTCTTGGCATAAGATTCACACAAGACAGCAAACTAGAAAGACATGCTGTTCTCTCTCACACATACACCAAATTCCACCACCTGCTCCAATGGGAGTCCAGAGTTTTGAGCTGTCAGAGGCCTGCCCCAACTTTGCTGGAAAGCACGGAAAGGCCAAGGTGCCCCAATCAACTCCTTAGCCATCTTGTGCTGCCTGCTAAATCACTTCCTTAAAGCTTCAGGTAGAAGCTTTTCCGCATGTTTAACCCCAACCCTACCTTCTTGCGGTAAACATGTTGCTTCCCATTCTTTCCTCTGAAGGTTACCATGAAGGTCCTCTTCTCTACAAGAGGCCTTTTAAATATTTCAAAGGATTTATGTGGTGTGTCGGGGGGTGCGGTGTAGACAACGTCATATTAGGGGCATGAAGCACACCCACAGACAGGTCGCCTCACATAGGGCTCCAACAAATGACACCTCAACTTGGTCCCAGGGAGAGAGCCTATTGCTCCAAGGCCATCTAGCTCAGGGCAACAGGACCATGCTACTTGCCCCACACGTTCAACGCTTTTCACTTGGGAGAGAGCCCTATGGCTTCAAGATGAACCATCAGAAGAAGTGTGGGCCTTCAGAATAACTTCCAAGGTCACATGGCCCAAGAATGAGATCTATGGCAGGGAAAGAGTGTGGAGATCTGAGGGGGAACCTGGTGACGTGGCAGGAACAGCAGCCCAGCTGTGTAGGCAGTCATTTGAGGAGACTCAAACACTCCTAGCCCAGAGCAAGAAACTACAGTCTGTTCAGGAGTAGAAGCCTATGTACAAGGAAGGAGGCGGGGAGGAGAATGGGAGATGTGTGGGGTTTGGGGAGCTGCAAATAAAGGAGAAGGGCGTCTTGAGCTGTTCCAAGTACAAGCTTGAAAATGGAAGAGAAATAAAGCCTGCCCTTGTTGAACCCCTTCCTTCCCCCTCCTGAGGTCCCCTTGGGCAACCAGTTGGGAGGCTGGAAGAAGAGACCAAGCAGGGGCCCAGGGTACACATATTCTCCCACACCACCTCCTTCCTGTACATAGGAAGCAGCTCTCTTGTCGGGAAAGGGTAGACTAGGCGCTCTCTTCTCATCATGCTCATTTCCTAAGTGTCTGACACAAGGGTAGCAGGGAGAATATTCTAACCTGAGATTCTCCACCTGCAATGAGAAAGGATACAGCTCATCAAGAGCTGAACTATGTGATTATCCAAGACAGGAGCAAACGGATTCTGCACACAAGGCTGGTTGCAGACTAAAGGAGTGTGTGTGTGTATTCATTAATTCCATTGTGCATGTTACATCTCATCCAACCTATCCAAGGGCTTTTCCTAAGGTGCAATCAACAGAAGAAGAAAAAGAGTATAGTAAATTACTATAACAGCTGTTTCAGTGCATCATGCAGGCAGAGGTGGTGAGATCCTGGCAGTCTTCTGTCTCACCACCCTGGTCCTTGCCTGCTATCCTGTGATGTGGGCCTGGGATGAAGAAGTTCACAATCCCCCATATTTATCCCAAGGAATTAAAAGTATTGCGAAAAAGGAGAGAGAGCTCAGTGCTGGCCTGCCAGTCAGGCTCCTGCTCCCAGAGGAAAACCAGGGCACAAAAGCACCCCAAAGTCATTGGTGGGCAAAGGCATTGCATCTTTGCTCAGTTTCCCAAACAACCTTACAGAGGACAGCTGGGTTTATGCTCAGCTGGAAAACAAGTCGTCCCTCTAAGAAAGAACACAGCCTACCTACTAAAGGTGTGAAGAGATTAAAAAGGAAAGGAAAGAAAGACAGGAGCCAGTTACGAGAATAGGAGGATTTATTTTACTACAAAATGAAAGGTAGTAAAGCCAGCCTCCAACTAGATTGCAAACTCCTGCCTGGGCATCGGCTCCAGGCAGCTCAGGGGGTGGATATAGCAGCTGAATTAGTGTCATGCCTGCAGTCAAAACAATGATTACACACTCTTTCTAGAGTAAGGGGCACACAGCATTTCCTCCACCGAGCAACAGGACATGCCTGCTGTGGAAGCAGGTTACCTGAAGAGCCAGAAGTCCCATCCCCTAGGGTTTTTTCCCCAAGCCCAACACAAGCAGCCATAATAAGTGTTGTCCAAATCAGAGAGCCTTTGGAAAAACTGAGGTATAATGGAGTTAATCAAGTGCAAGGAGGACAAGTCTATTACAGCGTTATGGGTGGGCAAGTTCTGCAAGCCTTCACGACCTTACCAGGCATCTAGAAGAGGAATGCTTGCCATTTCCTCAAAGTGGTAGCCACAACCAGCCACTCATAGAACAATGATGGGGAAAGGACCAGGGGCTAAGGGCATGTGCATTCACCGTTCAGTGGCAAAATAAAATAAAATGGAGAGGCCTGTTAGGAGAAGAAGTTTTATGGGTTGAGAAACAGCACTCAACAGTGGACAAAGGAGGGAAGGGGAAGATCAGCCACTACCAAGAACAGGTTTTTTTTAAAAAAAAAAAAAAATCCCATGCAGGGTTGAAAAGGAGCCCTTCCAGATATGAATGTCAGGAAATGACTTCCCTCTCTCTGAAATGCTCGGCCAGGAAGAAGAGTATTGGCAGCTCATTCAAGGCGGCAGGTCCCAAAGGAAAGAGGTCTCAGTGCAATGCCATATTGCATTGGGTAGAACCTTCCCCCTGCCTCCTTGGTTCAGTATGAAGGCCAGAAAGGAGCATACAGAGGTCTCCACAGCCAATGTCTCTTCAGTCAGGGAAGAGAAAACACAGTTCAGAAACAGCTTCCTGGTAGTACCAGAGCATCTTGCTTAGAGTTGGGAGAGTCAAGCCTCCTGCTCAAAAACATGAACCCTCTTCCATCCCCTCCACAGCTGGAGGTGTGACATGAAGCTCAAAAAGAAGCAGCCACCAATGCGGAAGACTCCTGGAACCTGACTCCAGGTTCCGCCCTGCTCAAGTCGTTCCCCAACACAGTTCAGTTGCTACGTTTCCAGGAGTTGCTGTGGATTTCTAGTGGGGGTGGGGTGGGGGGGAGGGGGGTTGTTTTGGTTTTTAAAAGTTTTGTTCAACCAGTTAGAAGGAGACAGACAGAAACACGCCCTTCCCATTCACATCGGCATGCAATAGAGAAGAGCGGAGTCGAGAAGAGAAAGGCTGGCCCATCGCAGGCAGCCTAGGAGAGCACGTTCAGAGAGGTAGCCGATCGCTGGTGGTGCCAGTCGCGCAGGCGAGTGTAACGGGGGCTCTGAAGCTCCGAGACAAACTTTTCTCTGGGAGGGGAGAGAGAAAGAGAAAGAGACACAAGGAAGAGATGGGAGGAGAAAGCAGAGACCGAGAAGGAGAAAACCAGAAGAGCATACCAGGCATGCAAGGTCAAGGGAACCAGAGCAAGGTGGGAAGAAGGCTTTCATCCCCTCCGCCCCAGACAGATGGGAATGAGACAGTGGCCCTGGGCATCCGCCAAAGCTTAGGAGCGAGTCTGGACTCTGCACTTTCATTTCCAGCCCCTGGCACTTTGGGAGTGGGGAGAAGTCAGGTAGAAACCCACAGACTCCTGGCCCTATCAAAGGGACCTTCTTACCTGGCTTTCCTAACATGCTCATCATCCGGGTCTTGCACTGGCAGCGGGAAAAGGAGAAAGAGAATATCATGGTCTGAGCCAGTCAAGCTGTTTTAGTTTTCTGAGAAGAGATGTGGATTTTTTTTTGTTTTGGGAGGGGGGTGGGGTGGGCAGGAAGAGACTAGGCACAAAATAAGAACATTCCCTGGAGGATACAGGGCCTGGGCATCAACAATAATGAGAAGGAAGCAGAATGAGGTGCCTGCAGAGCTCTTTGCAGAGCAGAGATCGACTGAATGAGGTCAGCAGAGCATCACAAGTTGGAGAAAGAGAGAGAGAGGATCCTCCTGGGATTTGCTGTAGGACAATCTGCCAGCAGAGCCCTCCCAAACTGGCCCAGGTCCAGAATCGCTTGCGGAAGGTGGCCAGAGCTGTCCCAGAACAAGCTCAGGTGCCTCTGCAACCTTTGCCTTGTCGCCGGTGGCACCAAATGCCTCGTGACTCCCTGCCACTTCCCAGGCTGGAGCCAGCCAGCCAGCCAGCTCTCAACACCACCCCCAACCTGGAGTGGCTCCCCCTGGGAGGGAGGCACTTACTGAATTCCGTGCCTGTCAGATGGGCCAGGATACGGAAAGAACGGGACTGGGTTGTGCCCGTCCGCGGTCGCCAGTCCTCTGTGTCCTCAATGAGCCTCTTTTTGCTGGAGTCATTGGGGAGGAAGGCCGGCAGGCTTGCCAGCCGCAGAGAATGCCTACGAATAGACAAGGGCACTCAGCCAGGGCTGCACTGAGATGAGCATCTGCCAGGCATGCATGACACACACAAACACAAGAAACTGCATCAAGCGGCCGGGGGGGGGGGAGAGATAAACCACCATGAGGCACAAATCAGGACATGGCCATAGTTTCATAATTCTGAAGATCGCAAGTAACCTGCCCTGCAGACACACTGAACGGATCCTGAAGCCCCTTCTGTTCCCTCTCCCCCATCTAGGCCAATTAATTATCCAGGCCTGAGGTAGCTCTGCCGGTAGAGCATGAGACTCTTAATCTCAAGGTTGTGGGTTCGAGCCCCACATTGGGCATAAGATTCCAGCATCTCGGGGCGACGGACTAGATGACCCTCGTGGTCCCTTACAACTCTACAATTCTATGATTTCAATTGTCTGGATAGTTAAAACCACACACGAGACAGTATTTGGATGAGGACGGTGTATGCATGCTGCAAAAAGCCTGTGCATTTATGAGCAGCACCAAGTCCACAATAAACGGCTGCATGGAAGTGCTCCCTTCCAGAAGGGGCCTTGACTCTGTGTGATCCTTAAACCGGAAGCCTCCCACGTCAGGCTGCAGCAAGGCCCCCAGTTCCTCAGCACTGCTCTGGTGAAAATCTCAAAGGAGATTTTTCAGTGATGAAAAATTTGAATCCTTGTTGAGGAAAGCCCTGTTACTGCTTCTAGCGCTACTCCAACTTCACCAAAGGGATATTCACACGCTATAAGGGGACGAAAGCAGGAGCACACAACATACGAGGGACACAACATCATCTGTCCGAAAGTTTCTACCCTCCCCTCCCCCACCTCTCCCAGGTCTTACTGGTCCTCCAGGTAGTAATCTCCATAATCAGGTGGGGGGTTGCTCTGGGGTGGAGCCTTCACCTCAGGGGGGTGAGCGCTAACCCTGAAGCCACGAAAAGTGAGAGAATAAGAGAAAAGATTGGACAGGTCAGGCAAGACATGCCACCCTAGTACACAACAGCACAAATAAAAGGCCACATCTCCTGAGGGAACAGCAGCTTGACTGTGCAGTGGAAAACACACACACACACACACACACACACACACACACACACACACACACTGCTCCCTGCCAGTTTTAGCACCACTTCCTTTCCCTTATCTGGGTCAGGCAGTTACTGCTAGCTACAGTTGTTAGCACAGCGTGAAGAGTCACAGCAGGCCATTCCACTCCCTTGGAAGCATCAGGAAGTTTCCCTGATGCCAAACTGCCAACATTTAAAGCCTCAGGGCAGCCACCATGCCCCCAACTGGCAGTTTCACCTCAGATTAGCCCCCAGGCCTGGTTCACATGACACGCTTAGCCAAACCATGGTTTAGTGCGTATGTGAGGCCTCCTGGAAAGAATATCTTGGACTCTTTGGTTTTTTGCTGCTGCGTCATACTGAGCTAAGCCATCATTTGGTTTAGCATATTGTCTGAATCTAGCTGTCTCCGGACTAATCGCAAGCTGTAACCAAGGTTTGTTGTGTGGGTTACGCTTCACGGTTTGTCCAAGAGAGAGCTGAACTATGAGCATAGGCTTAATTAACACACTATGCCAAAGTGTGGCTTGGCTCAGCAGCAAAACAACCAGGAAGGACCAAAGAGGTTGTGATGTCCTCTCCCAGAGTCCACACAGTCAGGCTAAGCCATGATTTAGCTTAGCATGACATGGGATCCAGGCCACCGAGTCCTTCAGACAGGCTCCAACACAAACCCAAGAAGTCAAGAGGACACAAATAATGTTGCCCCACATATTGTAAGAAATGGGGCCCTCCGCGTCCCAATTTCTACACTAAAGTCTGTTCTCCCCCTTCCCCGACTCGCAAACATGTCCTTCAAGCATCTCTTTTTATGAGGGGATATAACCCGCCATAACCACACACTCCTGTGGGAGAGTAAGATAGGGGGTAGAAAAGTCAGTGAAGCAGGGGGGGAAACTAAAAAACCCAAACTAAAAAACTGGCAAGGAATGAGGAGGGTTTTTAGGTGTTGAAAAGGAATTATGTTTAGGTCATGCGTATTAGCAATAATACACTTTAAAGTTACAGAACAGGCAAAGGCTTACTGACTTGTCAGGGTTCTGCACCTGCGAGAGAGAGAGAGAGAGAGAGAGAGAGAGAGAGAGAGATACAGAGAGAAAGAGAGAGAAAAGGGAAAAGAGCAAAAAGACAGTCAGGAAAGTGAAGGACATGTTAGAACCATTAGACAAAGTTTTTTTTAAAAAAACATGCTTCCCTTCCTGCCTCGTGTGGGTGAATAAAGCCGAGATTCCATGCACAGCTAACCTAACTGGGTCATGGATGCTCAACCTTTTGGACCCACATAAACACGCATTTGTGGACCCATTTAATATTTCACCATATATTTGTATGGTGGTAGTGCTCCTGTTATGACCCACCTTGGATAAGGTCGCAGCCCCCTAGCAGGTCCTGGCCCACCAGTTGAAGCCCAGTGCTCTAGGTCATAGAACCAGGAATGCAGGAGTATGGAATAAATGAGCAGCAGCACCATTTCTGCCAGCAAGTAGACTACGCTCACCATGGTCCCACAACTGGTGTCATCTAAGGCACCTGACTGGCAGGGGACCCCGCACAGGCCAATGAGAGAGACAGGGGCGGTCAGAGGTATACAGGACTGCATCTAGCACAGATATAAGCTTTTCCGTCTCCACCAACAAAGGTGCCAGGGACACGTCAATGCACCAAACGAGAAAGGAATCACCTCAAAAGAAGCAGCATCCAAAACCTAGAGTGTCAGGACACAATTTGCATGCAGCCAGGCACTGTTAAAATCATTTCGGGATGTTTCATGGGAGGTGATTAATAAACAAAATAAACAGAATTAATTTAGGGCTGCATTTCTAGACATGGGAAGATAGCAGTCAGAAGATGCCAGTTTCGGGCTTGAAAAAACGAAATAGTCACGACACAAGTATAGATTAATCGGTATACAATTTCACCCAAGTCATTTCCTTAATAAACTGGAAATCTGGATTTACCATAGTGCTGCTCCCTTCCAAAGGATGCCTGAGAACAGCTACACTGGTACGGGAATTTTATGCTGGGATGAGCAGAATTGGAAACTCAGCCCAAAGCCTTGATGTCAGCTACTCAGTATTTTATCTGGGGTGGACAGCTTTATGCATAATTTCTTTAAGTAATTATAAGTTTGCATATCATATTATTGTGCCCAGTGTTGAGACCTTATGGTGCAGGGCAGGTAAGAAATCTTATAAATGAAGATACTGGATCTGGGACCTAGTAAACGATGAACAGTTTGGAGACTAACTGTAGCTTAGATTGCTAGGGAGGCGGTGAGGATGGAAAGTTACATTGGGACCCATAAGCGACATTCATTCCTGGCATAGTGAGTCAGCCACAGAAGAAACCACAAGCAGATAGCACCATACCTATAGATACAGATCACTCGCCATAGCACAATGCCGCTCAGACCAAAGAATCTAGCGATTCCTTTGTGTTGGTGAGTCAAGAGAACTACTGGCTGGGGTTCCTGGGATGCAGCCCCATGCTCCTGCCTGCCGCCTACGAGAGCATTATTATTATTCTTTGCCCAGGAGATAAGACTGCAGGACTCGAAAGAAGTGAAAGATGATGAAATGCAGGCCGCTAAACGGTCTGGCTTTTTCAATTAGGCATTCCGGAATGAACAATGCACAAGAGACCTGCCAGATCTAGGCATTGTAATATGAGCTCCAGCCACCAGGGGTCACTGCAACACCAGATGTCTTAAGTTCTAGCACAGATTCTGGTACAGAGGGGGGGGAAAGCCATTGCCCACCCATAAAAAGGCCACACAGGCAGAGCCCGACATGCACAGTGTGGGCAGAACAGCACAGGGCAGAACTCCACAGTGAGGCCACTCGACTCCCCCCCCCCCGCCCCCCGACTCCCCAGGGTGTCTAAATAACACAGCGACATACCCATTGTGCTGTGTGGTGCAGACAGACGCAGAGGGAGTGTATGGCACCGATTTCGTCACCAGCCCGGGCTGGGAGTTTGGAGCAGAGCTGACTCCAAAGGGCCGGGCCGTTTTGTTGAGGGCAGAGCTGGGAGTGAAGTTATATTTCGGGCGCTCGGAGGAAGGGAGCGCATCCTGAGCAGAAGACAAAACACACAGACGCCCAAGCTGGCACAGCAGGCAGCATGCAAGTGCACCCCCTCCCCCCACTGCCAGGCCACGCCAGAGGCCACCATGCCTCAGGTGGAAGCCAGGCCAGATTCTGGCCACAAGGGCATTCCTCAAGTCCCAGGGCAATAACCACAGCCAGCCAGCCAGCCAGCCGCATTCCTGGCTGGCAGTAGCCAAGACACAAGCAAACACACCCTGTATGTGCCCAGTTGCCCACTGCCAGCTGACTTTGTTGAGCACCCTATGTGGGCAAATGTGGCCGCTCTAGAACTGACCCCGGGATGAGCCCTGGAGAGCAGGTGAGGCAGTTCAGCGTGGGCATGTGTCGTAGCAAAACTAAACCATGCATATCCATTTCTACACCCTCCATCTTGTTCCCTGCCTCCCCCAACCACAAGGGAAACTGAGGAGGGATACGCCCAAGCAGAGGGGGAAACTAGAAGACAGCCCTGGCCACAATCTTGGAGAAGCTGTTTCCCTCCACAGCCTGACTGCCTGGAAGTCTCCTACCCCCACCCAGCACTTCTTTTGTGAGGAAAGGCCTCAGATTCCAGAATAAACATTCATACAGGGTTAGACTATACAGGGAACATAGAGGAGGGCAGCAAATGGCTCTATTTGCTGCTCCAGTCCACTTAAGGCAGGCAGCTCCCGGTTCATCCTCCATCTGACCTCTGATGACCACAAATAAATTCAATACTGTGGTGGCCATTTTGAGTTTCTGGCTTCTGAAGGTTTATGGGTGCAATCAAGAGGAGTTCCATTGAACAGCAAGAAAATAAACTACCATAGATTTGGAGGGCTGGGGGAAAGGCAGCAGTGAGCTCCTTTAGTGCCAGCACACCAAAATTCAGGCTATGGTGCCTGGTTAGCTCCAAGAGTGAGCTGCCAAGGGGGGAAGATTCCACCAAAACCAGGTGCAAAAAGGAAGACGATAGCAATGGATACATACAAAAGTTGCTTGCTTGGAAACTTCAAATAATCAAAATGCCAAGGAGTTGCAAGCTGCACATCACTTATTTGAGGGCATGGTGAATGCAGTAGGAATGTCTGACTTAGAAAAGCCTTATAAGCACATGGCAGACATAGCCACAGAGTTTGGCCCACAGATGTAGAACAATCGGTGTAGCTCAAACAGACCCCTGGAGAAGGGCTGTGCAGCCTAAAACGCATTGGTATTTGTTATTATCCTGAGTTTCAGAATGGGTTCTTCACACCCCACTACAGTCTCATTTATTTATTTTGACTTTTACATCAAGCACCTAACTCAAGGAGTGTCAAACAAGGTAAGGCACTTGTGTTTACCCAACTATCCCACAGCTCCCCCTAGACCAGCGACAGAACTGGTGCCCAGCTAGGTCTGTGAGAGAACAGACCCACCATGGAAGAAGTGGAGGAAGACGTACCTTCTGAGGCTTGCCGAGGAGATTCTGGACTCTGCAAGAGAAAAGCTGCCGTTAACGAGAAGAAAGGCACTGCCTGGCAGGGACTCTCATGGGGCAGCAATAACAGGCAAGAGGGTGGCAGCAGGTGCTTTTGACTTGCAGCAACAGTGCTGCACTTCACAGCAGAGATTGTGCTCAGAGAGCAGGGCCACAGCAACATGAGGAAAGCAGCCTGCTCCCTTTCACACCATGAGGGAAGATAGTGGTGACAGCTCAGCCATGGAAGATCCAGTGACTGGATTGGTCCTGCCTAGGTTGCCTGGGAGAAAACTTTTCTGGGGCGTGGCTAAAAGCCCTCTGTCCTAAGAGCACACCCTTGGCCTCTCTCAGTGTTAATATCCACTCATTCACACACTCACTTAAGCATCACTCCGGCTGGCTGCATAAGGACCCCTGGAGAGTTAGAGAGGCTTTCTTCCACTCTCCAGTGATTCAGATGCAGCCAAGATCACTGTGGGTATAAATATGCTATGAAGCGGTGGAAGTTCACCAAAGTGAAAAGCTAGTTAGCCGACTGCTATGTTTATGAGTTAAGACAGTGCTTCTCAAAGGGCGTGGGACGCCACACTGGTGCGGCAGGAGAGGATGGAAAGCGTGGCACGAAGATTCAAGGAGAAACTTTTAAAGATTTCAGTGTAGTGTAGTATCTGTCTATATTGCAGAATATGGATAGGCATATTTTCAAAAAGAGCAAGAGCATCAAGTGATATTGAGCATCAAGTTGTGATGCAGGATTGCCATTTGAACAGTGTGCTGGCAATACTGCAGTCCCACGACACATTGTTGTGAATAGGGATATTCAACTCTGACAAATGCAAAAGATCAGAAAAGAGAAAGGCTTCTTTGTGTTGAGATGAGAGTTTGTTTGACTCAAGTTAGACCTAATATAAATGAAGCTACCAGCAAAAGCAAGCTCACACCTCTCATTCAGTTTGTATACGTGCTTAAAGTACATACGTAAGAGGCTCGTTGATCATTATATTTTGGGAATGATACATGTTATGATGTAGCTGCATTGTTCTATACTTTCTGAATCAAGCACTGCTAGTTGTTTCTCTTTTGGCTTTCCAATGTATTTCTTATCAATAAAAAAAATGGTGTGGCGTGAGCAAGTCTTTATTCTGGAAGTGTGACCCAGAGAAAAAAGTTTGAGAACTAGTGAGTTGTTATTCGGAGTGCAAGGAGTATGTCAGCTGTAACCACTTCTCGATCCTACAACGCATGCCATGCTCCTAGTATCTCAACTCACACCAAGAGCCTCTTACCTGCTCAAGCTGAGCGAGAGCTTGTCTCCGCACGCACGGATCTTGTTCTGTGCTTCAATGTGGGTCAAGGAGCTCGTGTTCTCTCCATCAATGCTTAGCACCCAGTCACCTACTCCCACACCTGCTTGGGCTGCCTTGCCCCCGGGGGTGAGCTGCAAGGAGAGGAAGAGGAGGACTCCGTGACACAGAAGAGTTACCCACATGAAGAGACAAAGGCAGGAAGCAAGCAATGTGGTTCTCAGCATTACACCATGTCTAGTGGAGCAAGATCTGGAGTAGCGGAATCAGATCCAATCCTGTCTTCCTCTGTTTACCCCATGGCTTCCGCTAAACAAAGTGTGTAAATGTTGCATGCTCCAGAGGTGATAGCACTGTAGAGAACAATGCTCAAAGTGGCTGGAACTGATTTACCGATGGGCCTGAAAGTTGGAAACCAAGATTCAAACCCAGCAGGTCGGGCAACTACAAGGCCACCCAGCTATCTTCCAGTCTAACCTGCCTCCCAGGGATGATGCAAAACTCATAGAGGAAGAGACAGGTACAAATTTATGAATGAGACATATTTCACTGCATAAGACTTTGCTGTCCCATCTCTCCTCCTGCCATTAAAAGGAGATCCCGACTTGCACCAACACCACACATGCTGGCCTCCAAAGAGGCTCCTCATGCCTAACGCATGGTCTTTGACTTTGATCAGCAATGATCAGTGTTAGAAACTCTCATATATAAGCTAGGCGCCAAATTGCTCCTTAAACCAGGGTTACAGTTGTTAAAACAAAATGTCTAGTTGCCATGTAGGGGCCAGGCGGCTCGAAAGTCCTATTTTTCAATACAACCTTTTGGTTCCTGAAATTCATTCTGTTTGCACAAATAAAATATCACGGATACAATTCTACGGGATGTGTTGTTAATGTGTGAAAACAGTAAGATCCAAGGATCCCCAGGCATGCATCTTCAGATGGTGGAGACATCATGTTCGCTTGGTCACAAGTGGCCTGGAGAATTTCAAACACTGATCAGCATATCATTTTCTGATAATATAAAGAGGCCTCTGAAACATGCCTTGGCTGCTTCTCCACAAAACCATATAGTTGCACATCTTAAATTGCCAACAATCGTATGCATGATCGGTCTGGCTTCACACTGTCCCATAGCATTCAACCCCCCGCCCCCCCCCCAAAAAAACCCACAAGCAAACACAGCCATCCAGGGTGCTGGAGAGGAGGAAACTTGATCCCTGATAAAATTCCTCTCCTAGGTCCTGCAGCCATCCTTAACAAAGCTGGACTAGCTTAAATTTGCCGAGCATCATGACACACCCAAAACCTTTCCAAACCCCAGTTCTTAGTCTCAGTGTTGCATTACTGCCGTCACTCACTGAGCTCAGTGGTACATTGATCACATCCCAGGTTTTGCATTGGTTATGTCCACACATTGGGGCATGGATGAGTTTGTGGATGAATGGTGCCAGGCGTGTGTCTGTGTGCTGACGTCTGAGTTCTTTCAATGTTATGTCTCCCAAACCTATGCTGATGTTTCCTACCTGCACAAGTGGACAGTGCCTGATGGGATCTATTTCTGCTGTGTGTTGTTGTTCCCTCCTCTCTACCTGTGTCTGTCAGTAACCCCAAGTCATTGTCGTGAGCAAAGCGATTCAGAGACATAAATATAAATAATAATCCCCCAACCCTCTGTGAGGTCTGGCATCCATTCTGGGCATGCATGCAATGGCAAACGGGCACCTTTTAAAAAACGAAAAGAAAAATTAATTATCTGTGGAATGGTGTTACAACAAACTTCTGCCAAAGCCAATGCTTCGAGCATGCTTTATAGAAGGACAGATCTGCCAGATTTGCACAAAGTGCAAGTGAAAATTTTTTTTGTTAAATGATATGTCATGGCCAGAACCACCAGTAGGTCACTGAAGAGCACCGTACAAGGATAAAAAATGGCTGGCAGGTAGATGTACAGGAACCTCCAATCTGTTTCCATTGAGAAAGTGTGCGTGTTTGCAAAGAAAGCAGGGGCCCTGCTTCATCTTCAGATAATAATTTTATTATTCATTCCTGCGCCCATCTGGCTGGGTTTCCCCAGCCACTCTCGCCAATCAAGTAATTGGAAATTGGTCACATCTCTGCATAATCATTGCTGGGAAGATGGCTCATTGCCCACCACCATGGGCACTCATTTTCAGGCACAAAGCAAATTTCCTTTTTATGTTTGATATAGCTGTTCTGCAATTTTTTTAGCAGTTTTATTATTATTTTTTTAATGCCCCTTCATCTGAGCTGACAGAAGTAAAATGGGAGTAGAGGGTGTGGTGAAAGACAGCAATGAGTGAGATGTAATGACACATGTAAAAATACGCCCCCACACAATGCGCTTCGGTATATCCAGATGTAATTTCATATTGGATATACTTTCATTATCAGATTATCCCCAAGGCTGGAGATATATAATAATGTTACGGTGGAAGGAGCATAATAATAATAGTAACAGCAGTAATTTTATTATTTGTACCCTGCCCATCTGGCTTGTCACTTGAGCGAGGAGGCCATTATGTGGACAATACCAAAAAAATTGAGGCACAAGAAGTTGCAAAACCACATTGAACTCCCATGCAGATGAGCCCACACCTGTGGGCAAAAGGAAGCAAAACTGGAGGAATAATATCTACCCCCAGAAAAAGAAAAAAGCAACTCCCGGGTTAGCTTTACAAATACATTATGGGGGGAAATAGATACCTGCAATACAAAAGCTAGCTCCTAAACAGCATAAAACTAATTCAGTAAGGGGTTAAGAATGAATTTTATGTGCCACGTGGGTGAGGGGAAGAAAAAGCACAGAATGACCAGGCTCCTGTAGCTTTAAGACTTGTAGAGAAGTGGGAATTTCAGGGAGGCGCAGCTTTTCTCACCCATGCATGGCAAGCCGCATCTTGCAGAAATTCCTTCCCTCCTGGCTTGGCGATAGAGGAGCCCTGTCCCGCTTTGCGTCCGGTCACCGTATTTGGATCCACTGCAGAGAAGTTGAGCAACGACTGCACATTTATTGTGCAATAAAAACAAATTATCTGGAAGAGCCCAGGGCCTACGGGAGAGTTTAGACTTGCTGATGAATGCAGCAGACCAGACGGAACAGCCCAAACATAACTTTGCAGTTGCCTGGCTGCTGACCCAAAGTGCACTCCTTGGCCCTTTGAGTTGGAATATGGCAATTCCCACCACAATGCTGTAGCAGCCAGGGAAGCTGCACCTGCCGATACTCTTGTCGTTCAGCTTTTAAAAGCGGGTGGTGAAAAGCCCTGTCTAGCAACACACATTCTCTCCGCCATCCCCTCCACCCTCCAGTGTTTTGGCTTTGTACTTCCCTCCTACTGCTTGTATTGGCGTTCCTCTCATGTTTGCTGCGCTTGTGGACACAGAAGCGCACAGTGCTCCCTGGGCAGGCAAGATTAAAAGTCTGATTGAATGAACCCTGTGCCCAGGTTCTCACCATTAGATTATGGCAGTGAATTAACTTCTACAAAAGGGCACCAAACTGTCAGTCTTAACCCGACTGTCTTCTTATTGCGATACCTGTAATATACAGTACACACACAACACAGGATGTGGGGGGTTCAGGGATCCCCAAATGAGTAGGCGGGGGTGTTGAAATTCACCCCTGATGATCAGGCAAAAGGAAAAAGAAAAGAAACAACCTGAGTCAAGGCTAAATGAAGTAAGAGAGAGGCACAGCATTGCAACTGATTGCACCATCTTGCCTGCTGAGCCTTGGGAGAAGAGCATTGCAGTACAAGGAGCCCATTTTTATTTATTCGAATTATACCACGCCCTTCAGCAGTTTCCCAGGGCTGCTTTGCACTAATATGTGGAACAAGAAAGGAAGGGGAGGCTGAGTGGTAGTTAGGAACCGAGGAAGCTGCCTTGCTGGCACTACCTCAGACTTAACTGGTCTGTCTGGCTCAGTCACTGACTACAGTCACTGACTGGTAGCGGTTCTCCAGAGGTTCAGAGAGGGGACAATGCCCAGCCCGACTCAGAGATGCTGGGGATTAAACCTAGGACAGCATGCACCCTACCAGACAACTACCAGACTTTTAGAAGACACCTGAAGGCAGCCCTGTTTAAGGAAGCTTTTAATGTTTAATAGGTTATTGTATTTTAGTGTTCTGTTGGAAGCCGCCCAAAGTGGCCGGGGAAACCCAGCCAGATGGGCAGGGTATAAATAATAAATTATTATTATTATTACTACTACTACTACTACTACCGCTAAGCTACAGCCCTCCACAAGGTTGAGAGTGAAGAGGGGGAATCTGGGACAGTGAGCTCCTAGAATTCCTTTCACATATTGCCCATGCAATTACTGCTGGGCAGGCTCCTGGCATATTAGTTCCCTCTCAGGCATTGCTGGGGGGACTGAGGCCATGCTTTGGGTCCTGCCCCCAGCATGCGCATGCTGGCCGCCCTCACTCACCCACCCCACCCCAGGTTGGTGTGGTTATCTGCAGGGAAGAAGCTTCAGGCATGAACGACTGCTTAATGCCCCATGCTGTCTACAGATGCCCAGGCACTAACAGGCTTTGAGCAAACACCCACCCACCCCGACCGCCTGCAGGGAATGGCTTCTCTCTTGCACACAAACCTACTTCTGTCTCTGCCCTATTTGGATATGTTTAGTACTAGTTGGAATCTTCTCAGAAACGCTCAGGACTGCTGGACAGTCATAATCTTCCACAAAGCGAACAGCACCCACACCCACAAAGCCACACCACTTCAAAACTATTTGGAAGCATCTCAGAAAAAGGGAAAGTTATGAACGATGCTTTGAAGAACGATGTTGCTTGCAGCAACGGCAGGCAGTCATAGGCGCTGAAAACTTGACAGAGAGGAAGAAAGGCGCTCCCTTTCCCCAGGGTTGAGAAGCCTCTATGAAAAACTGGAAGTACGGGAGAGGGCCACATTTATTCATTCAGAAGTAGAGTGTTACCAATGAGTGGTGTGTGTGTTCCCCCTCCACCCGTTGGACTGTGCCTTTAAACAACTGCCAGGCAAACCCAGCAGAAACCCAGCAAATAAACCCATCCTCTGCAACAGGCAGAAGTTCATCTGCAGAGTTCCTTTTTGTTGTGCTGCTAAAAAGCACAGGAAAGAAATATGACAACCCTAATTCAAATGTGAACTTCTAGAAGTCTGCAGCACCCAACAAGGCAATCTTACTGAAACCACCCACTCTCATGCCAATGTTATAGTCCAGTGTTTCCCAAACTTGGGTCTCCCATCACCCCTAGCTAGCAGGACCAGTGGTCATGGATCATGGGAACTGAGGTCCAAAAACAGCTGGAGATCCAAGTTTCAGAAACACTGGTATAGTCCATATGCAATGAGCAATCCCACTTGGAAATGGCACACCTCTTCTCCCCCTACCCCAATCGCTGATAAGCAAAGGACACCCAATATACATAGTCTCAGTGTAGACGCAAATGCTTCAAAGGGGCAGGACCATAGGAGGCTGCCTTATACAGACCATGGTCCACCTACCTCAGTATTACCTACACTAAGGGTAGCCAATGTAGTGTCTTGCAGACATTGTTGGGACTCCAACTCCCATCAGCCCCCAGCGGCATCTGCAATGGTCAGGGGTGATAGGAGTTACAGTCCAGCAAGATCCAGATAGCATCACATTGGCTATGCCTGGCTTAGGCTGACTGGCAGTGGCTCTCCAGGATGTTAGGCAGGAGTCTCTCCCAGCCCTGAAGAAACCAGGGATTGATCCTGATATGCAATGGGCTGGAAGAGGGCCATGCGATCAAGGCTGCGGCAGGAACGAGCTTTTAGGATCAGCCAAGTGGCTTTTAAAACAGAGGTAGGAATAGGCAGGTGTAACAATCCACACCGTTGGAAGTGCATGGAGAAGGTAGACATGATCCTGCAGCTTGGCCCTTGACCCCTTAACCCTGCGCAACAGCAAGTCTGCACTGAGCCACATTTTTTGTGCAGGTGATGATGCAAGCTCCAACTTACTAATAATCATTCTGCTATTAGATAGCATTTTAGATGCCACAGGGCAATTGGTCATCTTAATGAAACAGCTTGTGAAACTTAATAGAAAATGGCACTATTCTTAACTTGGAAAGAAAGGAGAAGGGGGTTGGGGAGAGGAAATGACAAATATGAAACTACCTATGATGAAAGCAGCTAAGACCGAGCCAACCCTTATCTGAGTAACCTCCACACTGCATTAATGCAAATGTTGTTTGGATAATCAACCCGAGAGCTGGTACATTCAGGAACCTGGGGGGCGGGGGGGGGAGAGGTATGTATTGGGTGGTCAAATATTTACAAGTTTAAACACAAAGGAGTCTGTAGATAACACAGAAGTCTTTCTAGCCTGCTTTACACAGTACAGAAGAGTGTGAGACTGTATAGGGAAATCCAATTATTCATAAACTTATCATCAGGCCACTCTGAGCAAAATCGTTCATCAAGCTGAGATTTCCAAAGTTCAGCCCAAGGGGCACAATTCTGGTCTGCAACTGAACAGAGTTTTAGGGGATTTTCTGCAGATTCATCTTCTGACACAATGCACAAAAGTCTTGCGGCTTGTAGGTTTTGTTTCTGCCACTCAGTTACGGCTGAGAACCAAACTACATGTTACACTCAATGTGCAGCATGCAGCTACATCTTTTGTTTGTTTGTTTTTTGCATACACCTATCTATTCCCTCACCCCGAAGAAACAAGCAGCAGTATCGCCACCCTCCATATAAGTTCCCTTATCAGTGGACTGGATATTTTGTGATCACGCTGGATGGTTACTTGTGAGTTGCTGTATGCCCTCACAGATCCTCTGGATATGTCTTCCAGATGCAAAGCATGTTGCCTTCCTGCCTACCACTCACGGAGACAATGTCCCCCACAAATAACTTTGATTTCCCAGGCTCTTTCTCAACTCAGCACGATTCAAAAAGGCATTTTCCGGGTCAAACCACCAAAGGAGGATCCACGCCACCAAAGCTTTTCCTCTCCTCATACAGCTGAACACATCTATGCGCATGCAGCTTTCACGACATGAGTCTCCTGCACGTGCTGAATCATCCGATCCCCACTTTAACAAGTTTGCGCTGGAGCTAACTGTGGAATAACTACCCATACACACCTACCATCCAGTCATCCTGTTGTGCTTTTGCAAAAGCCCCGTGGCACAGGGCCAGCCTGTTCCCAGCGTTACAAAAGCACCGTTCAGCCTCCCATTCCTTTTCTCTATTCGTAAGCCAACTAAGACACTCAGCAAAGAGGGGAAGAGCCACCATGTGCCCCTCACCCCTGCACTGGGCACCAACAGCATGCAGAGCCCCCAAAGGCAAGAGAAACCTGTCCTGCTTCTGGTGAAAGGACCTAGTGTTGAGCTTTGCTGGAGAGAAGCAGGCAGGTTTTGAGGAATCCAAGGAGCCTGTGCTCTTTTCTCCACCGCTCATCCCAAGCCCATCTCTGGACTGGCGGGACGAGGGAGGGAAGGAGGGACGAGGTGACTGGCTCCAGCATCCCCAAGGGTTTCTCCAGACTTTACTAGAGAGCAGGGCTCTGAAGGAGGGAGCCTGGAGTGAATCAATGCCTTTCCCATAACGCAATCCATGTGTCACACTCACGGCCCCGTCGGAGCTACAAAGCCACAGAAATTCCTCAAGCCTGTATGTCTGCTTAGAGAGTAGATGGGGGCAGGCAAGCAGCCCACCTCTCTCGGCAGGATCACCTCTCCCAGCCATCTCATTCATCTCCCTCTGTCAGCAGACAGAGACATTAGCTCATCAGCAGCAACGCAATACCCACCCTGGGGGCAGTGAGGCATTAATTAACCCAGAGTCTTCCTGTTCCACAAGTCCCAAGCAGAAAGAAGCAGAGGGGGAACGCGGAGCATGATTGCACCGTTTGGCCAAAAGGGAGCTAGTTGTGTCCAAGAAACTCAAGCCGCAATCATGGCTGCCTGTGGGAGGGGTCAGCAGAAGGCTACGATGTGGCTTCCTTAGGGCAGGGTTGATTTTTAAAACAGAAAAACCACTTGCGCCTGTTGAGAGCATGGAGAATTCAACTAATTTTCCAGAACAGGCCTGGATCATGGGCCCAGCCAGGGGTTTTTTTTGGGGGGGGGCAGGACTTTTGTTAGGAGGGGCCAGAACCAACGTGATTGGTCAGTTAGTTAAGCATTTCTATTGTTTACTTGACGGGAGGCAGCTGCCCCCCCCCCGGCTACGCCCATGGGCCTGGTGTCAGCACCATCAGATGCATGCTGAAGCCCATGGATCGGCAGAGGGGAAACCACCAGAGGGGCCAAGGATAAGCGTTGGCTAGCATGCAAAAGGCAGTGGTGCTCTTTCCTCCTCTGCTGCTGTGGGAGGCCCTCCCACTGGGAAACGGAAGGCTGTCCCAGGTACAGTGGTACCTTAGGTTACATACGCTTCAGGTTACAGACTCCACTAACCGAGAAATAGTACCTCGGGTTGAGAACTTTGCTTCAGGATGAGCACAGAAATCGTGCTCCGGCAGCGCGGTGGCAGCTGGAGGCCCCATTAGCTAAAGTGGTGCTTCAGGTTAAGAACAGTTTCAGGTTAAGAACGGACCTCCGGAACGAATTAAGTACGTAACCAGAGGTACCACTGTATGCAGGACCCCTTGGGGCAATTCTTCTGCTTGAGCTTGTCCATCATCACCTTCTCACCCCAAAGATGGTCATTGCTGGACAAGCTCAAGCAGGAGAAGCCAGCCTTTCTGCCCCAAGGAATGCATGGGACAGTGGTTGGTGGGTCAGGGGCCAGCATGCAGCTGGTGAGAAAGGCAAGGGCTCCCCCCGTAACATTCTTCCATTGCCTCTGCTAAGAAACCAGCAGCCTCTGTCCCTCCCTCAGCTACTACCTAATAGCAACCCTTCCATCAAGTGACCTGAACAGCTTCCATCTCAGCTGGTCATTATAAGAGCAATAGCTGTATGAGAACTGGTTCTGGAGCCTGCTCCCCACACAGTAACGCTTCCTTCCCATTCCACTCTCTTTTAGATTGTACTTCTAAGGGCAGGGACCCTCTTCCTACAGTGCTTTGGGAGCTGAAAGCTGCCTTGACTGTCCAGTATGATAACCTTTGGTCAACAGAGAGAGAGACAGGGGAAGTGCAACCCTCTTGAGTCCCTTTGATCGCCTAGCAGCTTTTGATACCATCAGCCATGGCACTCTTCTAGAGCGGCTGTCCTAGCTGGGAGTGGGTGGTACTCTAGTGGATGCACTAGACCAGTGTCTGGCCTCAGGGATGGTCTGGATGACTGTGGTGGCTCCTTGACTGTGCAATGCTCTCTCCAGAGTTATGTGTCTGGTGCCATCACCATCAGCCTTTAGGCGCAAGGTGAAGATGTTCACCCAATAATTTTGTGCTGATCTGATGTCCATCTTTTAGCAGAATGGAGCAGGATGTGTCCTTTTAGTTTTGCCTTAAGATGAACACTTTTAGTGAATAATTTTTAAAACAAATCATTTTTTTATTTGGTATGTTATCTTTTTATTATTTGGTATTTTAAAGGTTTTTTTTAAAAAAAATTGTAAGTCTCTTCGAGATACATTTTTGGAGTAAATGACAAATGAATAAATGTTTTAAAACAATAATTGGACAATTGGACACCATGACCAAATGTGTAGGGAGAAGCTGCACCAAGGGCTTTTCTGCCTGCCTGCCTGCCTGCCTGCCTGCCTGCCCCCCTAAAGGCTGAAATTGACTTTGTCCAGAACCAAAAAGAAGCCACTTGGAATAGAAGTACTATGTGCTCCCACTTCTGATTTATTGGTTTAATACCAGCTTTCTCAGGGATGCGGGTGGCGCTGTGGGTAAAACCTCAGTGCCTAGGACTTGCCGATCGCATGGTCGGCGGTTCAAATCCCCGCGGCGGGGTGAGCTCCCATCTTTCGGTCCCAGCTCCTGCCCACCTAGCAGTTCGAAAACACCCCTAAGTGCAAGTAGATAAATAGGTACCGCTTTATAGCGGGAAGGTGGGAGCAGCTTCATCACGCTGGCCACGTGACCCAGAAGTGTCTCCGAACAGCGCTGGCCCCCGGCCTCTTAAGTGAGATGGGCGCACAACCCTAGAGTCAGACACGACTGGCCCGTACGGGCAGGGGTACCTTTACCTTTTACCTTCTCAGGGACACGGGTGGTGCTGTGGTCTAAGCCACTGAGCCTAGGGCTTGCCAATTGAAAGGTCAGTGGTTCAAATCCCCACGACGGGGTGAGCTCCTGTTGTTCGGTCCCTGCTCCTGCCAACCTAGCAGTTTGAAAGCACGTCAAAGTGCAAGTAGATAAATAGGTACCGCTCCGGTGGGAAGGTAAACGGCGTTTCTGTGTGCTGCTCTGGTTTCGCCACAAGCGGCTTAGTCATGCTGGCCACATGACCTGGAAGCTGTCTGCGGACAAACGCCGGCTCCCTCGTCCAGTAAAGCAAGATGAGCGCCGGAACCCCAGAGTCATTCGCAACTGGACTTAACTGTCAGGGGTCCTTTACCTTTTTACCAGCTTTCTCTGGGGCAGGGCCAGTTACTCCTGAGGACAGTGCAACTATTTCTCTGGGCAACATCCTCTAGATATTCCCCCCTTAACCATCTGCCTGACTTGAGGATGGTGGCAAATAAACAGTCACGGGTTTAGGTTAAGTCGCTGCACCATAAGGACCAGCTACTTAGGCACATCACTAAAATGTCTCAAGTATCACTCCAGCCAACCTTTCCCTCTCCTTGCCAACTCAGCTAATACATCCTCTTAGTCGTATGAAAGGGCAGAAAACTACTGCATCCGGGGTTAAGAGCATCCAGGGTGATACAGCTTTCCACCATCCCTGCTCACTTGGGATGAAGATCTGCTGGCACTTGGAGGAAGCCCAAGTATTCTTCCAAGTCCAGCTCAACATGAACATAAAAGGAGAGTCTGCGTCTGCTGCTAGATCTCCAGGCAGCTCAGAGGGCTGGCAAACCCTCCTGCAAAGCCCAGCAGCAACTTCTCGCTTCCTTGACACAGGGCTCCGTATGAAAAATCTGGGCTTTGTACCAACACCATGACAGCCCATTGCAAGAGACCTGTGTGAAATACTGAGGACATAATGCTCTAGGAGGGCTGGAAAAGAAGCACCCTAAATGGGTGGAACTTGAAAGGAGCTCTGCCAAGGTGTTCCCCTTGGTGAAGCAGGAGTGGAGCGAATCGTTTGCCCCTAGCAGTACAAATTCGCTGTCAGCAACAAAAGATAAATTACTAAGAAAACTACATGCTGCTATATATGGCTCCCATGTTATAAGGGACATTTATGTAGGAACTTGCAGTGGCCAAATGCTCAGGGTGCTAGGGCAATTGCTCCAGGCAGCTCCTGTGTTTTCATTTTTATATGGAAAGAATCCCAGGGACAGAGCCATACACAGGGGGAGAAGTGGAGGAATGTGTGCAACTTTAGGTGGAATGCAAGAGTCCCCCGAGGGATGGAGCAGCCAGATCATAAATTTGTCTGATCTTTCAAATGGGGGGAAATGACAGCTGGAGTAGATGTGCACCAAGATATACCTTCTCCCAACCTGTTCAGTTCACCCCACCAGGCAATTCTGACAGGCCTTGCCCAGCGGGCACAATGCCACCAACTTTATATATGGTGCCAATGTATCCTTTTCCCTGGGAGTCTTTGAGGAAAATGCTTCCCAGGCATAAGGTAGTGGGAAGTCTAGAAATCAGGCCATTTCACTGTTCAGGGTGAAGGAGGTATCTGGCCCGGCATGCAAATGGCTCCCCCTAAGGAGGATGAAATCAGGAAATCAGCCCCTAAGAAAATCAGCCCTGAGTGCTCACTGGAAGGACAGATTGTGAAGCTGAGGCTCCAATACTTTGGCCACCTCATGAGAAGAGAAGACTCCCTGGAAAAGACCCTGATGTTGGGAAAGATGGAGGGCACAAGGAGAAGGGGACAACAGAGGATGAGATGGTTGGACAGTGTTCTCAAAGCTACCAGCATGAGTTTGACCAAACTGCGGGAGGCAGTGGAAGACAGGAGTGCCTGGCGTGCTCTGGTCCATGGGGTCACGAAGAGTCGGACACGACTAAACAACAACAATGAGGAGGATGAGAAGCCCAGTCCCCAACCTGCGGCCCTCTGGACATTTTGGACTACAGCTCCCATCATCCCCGGATTGGGACTGATAAGAGTTGGAGTCCAACAACACCCGGGGGCACCAGGTTGGAGAAGGCTGAACAATGCAAGGCCAGGGAAAGGCAAACTGCTATATTCAAACAGAAGGAGGATTTCCTCATTTCCACACGTACACCGAAACTATTATTGTTTTACATTTGGTTCACCAATGTAACACTTCATTCCTATTCTTTCTTTCCCCCCCAAAAAATCCTGCATCTTTAATTTGCTTTTTAACATGGTGGTGACATGACACAAAGAGCACGTCCAGAGATTAGGACAAGTTTCAACAACCCCACAATCCCAAAATCTGAAATCACAGGGGATAAAAAGACAGAGGTCATTCCACAGCAGTTATATGGTCAGAAAGAGAGAACACAGCACGTCAGGCTGGGCAGTACAGCTAATCCAGAAATGCACTAGATTTCCATCTTCTGGCACAGTCAAATCCACTCCCTCCTTCCTGCTTCCTTCCTGCCTTATTACACATGAGCAAGTCTAAAAACGACCACCCCTTTGGTGCTGTGTGTGCATTTATCAAGGCTGGGCAGGAAGTTCGTGGCTCTGCAGTTCCCTGGCCCCAGAGGACAGCCAATCTATTCCCAGCCAGCAAGCTTAGCTGGCCTCCTCCACCCCCATTGCCCACCCCACCAGTACAGAAAAAAATGAGGGTGGCTGGTCACTGTGGGAACAGGCATTTCTTCCCCACTTCCTGCCTGTGGTGAGGTTTCAATCCTGGAGCCAACTTGCATCAAACAGGGTCTGCTTTTCACCAAAGGGGGGAAGCAGTTTCCTTCCTTCAATCTCCACCCCTCTGGCCTTTCCTCTTCCCTCGATTTCAATGACCTTCACATTGGGGCGGCCCACACCTGCTTGCTGCTGCTCAGTTTTAGAAACCTGAGCCAACTCACTCCCAGCAAACATAACCAGCTCTGTTGCTGGGAAGCCACAGACTCCCCCGCTCAGCAATCACAGAGCCACCAGCTCTCAAGCACAGAGAACTGACAACTTACTTTTGCAAAACAGTTCCGTTGCTTCAAAGTAGTTTGTGTTCTGCAGTCAACACTGCAAGCTGCCTTATTCCGAGTCAGGCCATTGGTCCATCAGGCTCAGTATTGTCTACACTGACTGGCAGCAGCTTTCAAGGGTTCCAATCCAGGCAGGAGTCTTTCCAAACCCAAACTGGAGGTGCTGGGGACTGAACCTGGTCCTGCCACCTTCTGCATGCAAAGGAGGAGCGTTACCATGGAGCTGCAGAGTGGTCAGGAAGGACTTCTTCATGCCCCATGATGACTAACAAAAGCAGCAAAGATAATGCAATATTGCATGATTTGCATGATTTTAGACCTGTGGCCTTCCGAACTCCCATCAGCCACAGCCAACATGGCCAATGGTCAGGGATGATGGGAGCTGTAGACCAACAACATCTGGGCAGCTAGAGTCTCACCATCACTGATTTATAATTCTGCTTTTTAAGTGAAGGATTTTGCTCTGAGTACAGAATACACACAGCCCTGCTTTGCAGCAGCTATTATGGAAACCTGCATTTTCTTCTTCTTCATACAGCTGTACTGAAATGAAATGCGAGTGCTCACAATCTATCCTAGCAAACTGGGGCCTTTGGGAAAACGTCAAAATCCCAACGAAATTACAGCCTTGTACTCAGTTCCCTGGCAAGTTAGCACAAGTGCCTCTGAAGGTACAGCCAAGCTGCAGTACATGGGGGAGACACCCCTCTGGGACCAGCCAATGGGCTTCCTTGGACAATGCTCACCTTGCTCCATCCCTCTTTTAACAGCAAGGAGTGTATTTTTATCCTGTTCTCCATCTGACCTCAGCAGCTCTGCTTGGTTTTCAGAACTCAGCCTTGGGACAGCTGAACCAGCCAGGCATCAATCACTGCACCTGCTCTTTTCTATCACCCATCATGGCCTCATCCTTCCCCCACGGCAGGCACCTGAAATGTGTGCCCACTGCAATACCCTCCCTCCCTGTCGCTCCTCTCTAGATGGCTCTTCAAAGGAACTTACAAAAGTTAAAGACACAGGCGCTCGGTACAGAAGGAACAGGTCATTTCTGGCTGTAATGGACACAGCTAGGAACCTGAGCAAAGGACTGTCATTCTCCCCATCAGTCCTCAGCCACCCCACACTGCTCTCGGCCTGACAGTTTGTCCTGTCCCAAATATGCAGGAATAAAACCAAAATAATGTGGGTTCCTAAGGCTGTACATCAGCTGGAAGACCACTCTGACACATCCGTTTCCCAATTGCATCACCGCCCCAGATATTTCACCTCCTTGCCAGTGTGTGACACACAGAACATCTTTCTTGTATGCAGAAGTCACAAGTTCACAATGAGCTCAAGGAAGCCTGGCAGCACAGAGCAGTCCCACAGCCCATGAACCGTTAATTCGGAGGCATTGAGCTAATGAGCCAGTAGCTTCCTTCCTAACACAACTAGCCAACGTTTATTTAATACCCACCCTGCGGCGCTAAAGCTGGACAAGTGTTAAGCTCTCTATTCCTGTTCCACAGCTTCCTCCATCGCTTCGATCCAAGGAGGATGTTCCAGATCAGCCTTCCTGATTATTAGACCACAGCTCCCATCAGCCCCAGACAGCAAGGCCAAGTCAGGAATGATGGGAGCTGTGGTCCAGCAACTTCTGGAGGGGCACAGTTTCCCCACCCCAGCTCTGGGTAACCCATTCATGCAAATATCTTCCACATCCTGTTTATTAAGAGGTGCACTGTATGGTATGGGGAAGCCACTCCTGCAGATTATGCCACCAATTCATTTAACGTAGAACCCTGGACAGCAACTAGTTTTGCCAGAGGCCTGCATTGAGCAAGGGGTGCGGTGGGTCAAATGCCCAACCCAAACTCCCTACAGTGGCTTTCTGGCAAGTCCCACTGCTGCAGCTGTGCCTCCTCTTCTACATCCCTCCTTTGCTTCTGGGTTCACAATTGCAGGAGCCAAGTATCGTCCCTCAAGGGAACAGATTTGGCACAGAAGCCAAGTGTTGACAATCCTCGTCACACAGCCCAGGCAGTCTTCAGACAACTCTGGAGGAACAGTGAAGCCATTTTATCCCCTGCACCTTCTGAGATTACCAAGTTGCAAGGAATCTAATGTTTTAACAGGAACGAGCATAAAGGAGCTATGAGCTCACATAAGCTCACATTCTTCTAGGTATTCTGCTATAAACATTTGATCTTCCATTTTTAGGGGATGAAATCAACTATTCTCTAGATTGTATTAAGAGTTTCCAAAACGCTTATTTAGGTACTACCTTTTATTTAGGTCCTACTAAGGGTCAACCCCACTGGCAGTTTTGAAGATGGCAGTCAGATTCAAGGTGTACTCAGCTCTACAAGGTCAGTTACTAATATTTGCACTGGGGGAGGTCCCAATAAATGCAGGATCTGTTTTCGCCCTACTTCCTGTTTATTTTCCATGCAAGACCTTTCATCTCATGAGATAGAAGCATTTGCATCAGACACCCAGACAGACATTTCACACTGCTGTGCTTCCTATTACTCAACAACCCCCCTCCACCACCAGAGCTTCACTCCTTGCCTCCCCCCCCATATATCTCATATAGATTGCAACCATATGCTTCACTGTTTTTTATTTTTGGCATAGCAAATTATTTTAGCAGAAGAGAAACCCTTCTACCCAATTCTCACTACTTTTACAAGCCCCTGCCTTCTTCTCTCACACCTGTCTGCTGACATCTGGCATGCAGCATCAAATCAGGAAGCACTTTTGCAAAAGTTTAGCATTCCTTATTAATGGGAATGCTAAATCCCACATCTCTCAACCAGGAAGAGAAAAGTGCATTGTGCGGTAAAAAAATACCGCCACTCCCCCAAGGTCTGGGACAGTGGAGGACAAAAGCAGTGTTTGAAATTAGCCAGGTTATCAGGTGCATTTTGCACCTGGCTATTAGTGACTTGCAACCAAGTGAAGATGCCTGGGTGCCAGGATGATGCCTGACATCTCCACCACCTGGAGATCACTGGATCTGGACTGTTTTCACATGCTAATACCACATCCTGCAGAATTCTATCAGTTATATTTAATCTGCACAATCAGAATGACTTTCAGGAACCAAAATGTTTTTTCTGTGCCACCTGAGCAGGAGTTGTAACCAATGTTATAGCTAATTGTTGTAGCTTATCTTCACTTATCCTACTGCCCTGTTCACAGTTGTGAAGAATATTCTTACGTTATGAATGGTCTGTGTCCCCATTAAGTAAAAAAGGTGGGAGTAGGCCAGTATATATGTGGACTGTCCCTGGATAAAGGAACTTTTCTTCCTTAAGTTCTTAAAGTTCTTAACCTAGCTCAAGGTTGTCATCTGATCTAGCAAAGATGTTTAACTGAGAAAATAAGACTTTAGCCACCTTGCCCCCAAATGGCAATACGACATTCCGTTTTGGCGACTGCAACCTTGGTTTAAGGAGCCATTTAGCACCTGGGCAAAAGAGAAATGAGGTTAAATATGACAGTCAGTGGTGGCTGGAACCTAAAATGCCATCACAACAGCCCAGAACAGCTAAGCTCCAGTTCACTTAGTGGGACAGGGAGCATTGCACAACACTCCCTCTGAAGCTGCTACAGATGCCAGGAGCCTTGCCAAGGGAGGGCCTACAGCCAAACCACAGGAGTACCGGCTGACTGTAGCCACCTGTAGCTGCCTGAGCAGAAGCACAATGGCCTAACAAGTGAGACCCTGGCCATCCTTGGCTGTGACAGCCACAGCCAAACGCAGCAAGCCACCCTCCCCAAAGAGCACAGGAAGGAAAGACTTTCTCAAGGCCTGGCCACAAAGGCGCTCTCATACTTCTTGCAAGAGGGATGGGCTGTGGCATGCTAGCACAGGGGAAAGGAGGGGAAGGGTGCTGCTGCTGCTGCTCTAGCCTCTGGTATGTTTGCGGGAGGCGCTAGCTGGGGTCTCTCTGCAGAGAGGCTCTCCCCTGTCTAGGCAGGGGCTTTGCTAGGGATTGGCCGCGAGCCAGGAGAAACTCTTTTTTTTTAAAAAAAAAGGGAGAGAGTGAGGGAACAAAAACAGCGGAGGCTGCCTCAGCACAAAGCCCTCCAAGCAGGAAAGCAGAGCGTCCCCAGAGATGGGCTGGGAAGAATAGCTAGGAACAGAGCAGCAGAGAAAGTACAAACAAAACCTCCAGCACACAACTGATGGGGAAACCAATAAGGGGGGGAGATGGTGCTGCAAAAGATGGGGAGGACTATAAGCAGCATGTGGGTGGGGAAAGTGCCTGGCTGTGGAGCAATGGAGAGGGGGCTTTCTGGTGCCTTTCTCCAGCCCTCGGGGCTTCTCGTTTATAGAGAAACATTCCGCTTTGCCAAGCGGCTGCAAGCGTCAGCAACAGCAGCAGCGGCTGCACTCAGCATTCCAAGGCTTATAAGGCAAAAGGCGAGCAGAGCAGGAGTTGACTGCAAGCCGTCCAGCATGTGAGCACCCAAGCCAGTCCAAAGGGGAGCTTTCAGGTCAGGAGTGGCTCCCGTGGGTTGGCAGTCCAGGATGAGCAGGGGCTCCTTCAAGCCCAGAAGGAAAGCCTTGGGGTATACCAGTTCCAAGAAGAATAGGGAGCATCAAGAGAGTCCTTATTATTACTACTAAGCGGCAGGGTGTTGCCAGTTTCAACAGAAGTAGAATACTTAGTGCTTGGCTACGAGGCGCTCAAGTGCTGGAAGCACTTCACACACATCCTCAGTGCGACCCTGTGAAGCAGGCCCCTATGATTCCTATATTGCAGGTGGGAAGCCAAGGCTCTGATCCAGCCGCAAGCCTTTAAACTGTTCTGTGTGTTTATGGATGTGACGAGATTCGAACCAGTGTCAACCAGAGAGTGGTCCAGCATGACCTTGAGCCTCATTGACAGCACAGGAAAAAGTAGGGCCTGCTTGGCCGTACTCTGCCCTCCACTATCCAGGGCTAAAGGTCAGCTCTTGACGTTCTGGCAGAAGGCATTTAGAAGATGAAACAAACACTGCTGGCATCTCCCGGTGCCTGGGCTAGGAGTGTGGGGTTGAATTTCATTTCTGCTCCAGCAGAGAGTGGGTGGAGATTCCAAGAAGCCACACAGAGGGGAGAGACTGTGTGCCTTATTTCTCATCCTAAAGAAGTCAGCCCCACTTCACCCAAACAGGAGATTCATGAATATGCAAAAAAAGAGAGGGGGAGGAGCCTAAAGAAAGCATCATCTGGACAGAGAGGTTTGATTGATTAGGTACCAACAGAATCAGCTGCCAACTACAAGTCAAAGCCAGATTGCTGCCCCCTAGAAGCTGGCATTAAGATCGACTAAGTTACACGCCTTGGCATCCCTCTTGGAACAGCCGGAATATCATATTCACATTACCACAAACCCCAAGTTAGCTCCACCCAGCCACAGGCAAGAGCCATTGCCACAGATCCAAAAATAGAGCGCAGGAGCCCCAAGGAGCCCAAGATCAAGTAACAGGCTGAATGCTGAGGACCTTCTCATTACATCATGAGTGCAAAGAAGGCTGGCAGCTCTGGGCGGGGTGGGTGTGGGGAGACCTTTTGCCTTGCCTTTCCTTTGTGATAAAGAGACCAGCACACAACAGAGATGTGAGAGTGCTTGAGCCTAGGAAATGAATGGAAGCAACGGAAGAAAACAACCATGGCTGACCAGCATGGACTAGCATAGTTCCCTGAGAAAGAGCTTCTTCATGACTTACCCTGGAGATGGAGAGTGGCATGTTGAAGTCCTTGCCACCCTGCAGCCTGAAGCCCCATGGCGCCGGCCCATCCAGCAGCACCTTGTATGAGTCCATGTCACTCATTTCTGGGGAGGAGAAGAGATTATTAGCTTTAAAAGTGATGCAGCAAGGGACAGGAGAGTTGGGAGAGGACAACTGAAGAACAGGAAACATCTGCCTCACACAGTAGAGCCTTGGCTGCCCCAAGTGAGGGCAAAGGGAAGTGCAAGCTCCTTCCCTGGAAGCTGGCACCAAGGCCTAAGCACTGCCCTTCATCCTACCCCAGCCCATCCCTGTCTCCTCCCCACAGCAATGCTCTTCAGCTTTTCCTTTACGGACAAAGGAAGCAGCCTTATACCAAATTAGACTATTGGGTCCATCTAGCTCAGTATTGTTTACACCAGGTGTGGGGAACCTTTGGCCTTCCACACATTGCTGAATAGCAACTCCTCTCAGCCCCAGCAAGGGATGATGGGAGTTGTAATTCAGCAACATCCAGAGGGCCACATCTAGTCTACACTGACTGGAATCAGATCTCCACTGGGTTTCAGATTCCCAGACCTACCTAGAGATGTCAGATAATACGTTTCACTGTCTTTAGGCTAAACTCCCAAAGGCTATCCTAGTGCATCAGGCAATAAATGGCAGAGGCAGAAGCACCACACAAAGATACTCAGGAAGCATTTCCTTTCCAAGGACTCGGCCTTCCAATACCACAGAAAAGTTTGTTTTCCTCATTTTGACAATATATGTGAAACCGAGAACCTCTGTATGCAGGAATCACATATGAAATGCATATTCCGGGCAAATCCCCCCTCGTCTTTGTGTGGGCTTGTTTTGAGCTTGGTTAGCTCGAATCAATATAAGCATTTGAAGTACTTGTGTAAATGGACTTGCCACGTCCAGCCACTAGAATGGCCATGTGAAACCTATTCACACAACCAGAGTCTAAATGGCTTCCCCACAGGCCAACCCAATTTAAGCACTCACTCAAAAAACAGATATGAATTAGTTATCATCCCCCCATCCTCAAACAGAGGCCATTAGCACAATTTTAATCTGGACAAGACAGAGTCTGACCCCGCTCATATCAATCAGTAACAACTCATGAAGTGCTTGTAGGGTCTGCAAGTGCCATTTTTTAAAATAAATGCATCCCCTACAGCTGACATAGGAGATTCCAATTTGATAATATGAACATCCAAGAAGGGGGGGGGATCCAGGGATGAGGATGGAAAGACAGAATAATTGCTCTGTTCCTATGCCTTGTGTTTTAGGCAGCTGCTGGCTGATCAAGGCACCAAAAGAAAAGCCTTCAATTTGTTCCTAATTACTTAAGAGATGGCTTTTGTTAGGTGCAGTTATGGCACTTCACTGCTTTTGGCGTTTCCCAGTCAACGCACCCCTACTATATAGCAAAAGCAATCAAAAATTGCCTTCTGGACACAAAATTCTCCCTTCACCCTCCCCTCCCATTCTCCCCAGGCAGTTTGTTGTCTATATAAGGCATGCAAGACAGCACTGCCATATTCCAGTGGTTGCTCATCAGGACTGGGAGAGATGCAAATGAGTGCTGAAAACATAACTTCCTGGCTGGGTCTAAACAGAGGAAATCAGGACAATCCAGGAGGGGAAAGGAGAAAGGGAAGGGAGAGAGAAAAACAGAAACACAACCCAGGAAGACAGTGTTATTTTGGGCTGGGATCTAGGACACCCCTTCCCATCCAGTACAGAGGAAAGAGCTGCAGCAGGGCCTTCTCAGAGAGCTCCCTCTGCCAGACAGACAAAGGTGGAGCCCCTCACAGGCAGAGTACCAGCTTGTACCATCCCTCCCTGCCAGGCTGGGACACTTCAGCTTGGAGGGATTTCAGCAGCAGCTTAATACCTTCTTCTCCATGGGAATGGCAAAGGAATGCGCTCGGCTAGGAAGAGGCAGGGAGCGTTGATTTCTCCCTCCTCCTCCTCCCAAGGCTGAGTCGGCAAAACATGCCTGGACGGAGTCTTGTGCCACAGGGCTGCAGGAACAGCCCCTCGGGCCTCTGCTCTGCTCGCTCAGGAGTTGTTCTGCCTGCTTTGAAGTTTCCACACAGCATCTACAAACCCGTGGCAGCCTCAGCCAAGCAGTTCCAGGGAGGACACAGCAAACAAGGCTTAGACGACATGTTGTGTGGCCTGTAAGCCTGAGTCCCAGGGTCCCAATGCAATTCTGCATGGCTCTCTATCCAGCCCTTGGGACTTTCTCCATCCCATGCTTCCCCCCATTGAAACCACACACCCCACTGGTCCTGCTCCACACCCTCCTTGAGCCGCAACGCCTCTTGGCTGCCCAGGAGCAGGACGAAGAGATGGTGTGGGTGGGAATGCAGAAACCGCTCTGTCTTTCGCACGGCTGGAACAGAGCCCAGTGTAGAGAAACATCCATTGGGCTCTGCCCACTTTTGCCCACAGCCCTGCCCATCACTGGCATGTCCCCCTCCTCAGAAGGTGGCCCACAAGAGATTCCCGTTGGGCTGAAAAACAGTGAAATGAATGGGGCATCAAGAGCTAGCTGCTCTCAGGATAAGTAAATGAAGTTCGGAAAAAGCCAAGGCATGGTGAAAAAGAAACAGAAATCAAGCTGAATTAAGAAGATCACTAGTGAGCAGAATCAGGTTGTGTGCCACGCTGCTGCCTAGTTAATGCCCCCTACCCAGCTCAGGTCTAAGGGACCAGACTAGACTGCAAGGAGCCCATCTGGCAGGATAAGAAGTCGATATGCACTGATAAAGCACTTCCTGGAAGTGCCTGACAGAAGGCAAGAATAACAGGGGAAGGGCAGGGTTGAGGTGCATTAAGTTGAAGAACCAAGAAAAGGAGATAGCCCATTATAAGACAACTGAACAGCCAGGGCGGCAAGAATAAATAAATGCATTCTTGAAACGAAGACTACCCTGCAAAATAAAACGGCACAGCAAGACTATCTGCTGCGGTTGTTGTCGTTTTAAATCCGAATACATTTCTACACATTTGCCAGCACTAAATTAAAGTTTGCCAAATTCTCATTTTTAACAAGCAGCTGCCAGTTCTCTTGCAGAATTAAAATACTAAAAGAACGCTTATCCACAAGGAAGCAAGTTTTAAAAGAAAAATACTGGTCCCAGGCACAAAAGGAATCAGAAGTACACTTCATCACACTGCTGAGAAACACTGAGCGGAAACGTTTTTCACTTTGCACAACAGCTCTTCCTGGACTTTGGGAAAGCAAATTCCACCCTAGGAGGCTGCCATATTAAAACCTCCAGCACCTGGCAAACCTCATGATATTTGTCCTCACCCTCTCTGGATAACGTCACATGGGAATGGAGGATGCACCAGGCTCCATTTCTCCCCTTTTGCCCCTTGTGCGCATATCTCCAGATGATGACCAAGTTTATTTTTTGTTTTTGTGGATTCAGCTGGCAGCCCTCAAGGAAGGAAAGAGCTGGATGAGCAATAAATAGACCAGCAGGAAAATGCTGCACTCACTCTCTCCCCAACTCCTGGAAAAGTTCTTTTCCCTCAGTCCTCCTGCTCCCCCCCCCTCCTGCCACCACTTTTTTCTTTCACACAATGAAGAGGGTCATCAAATAAAAGCCTTGAGTGAAATAAAGTCAGGTGCCTGCCTCCTTTGCTTGTGTGAAGCATCCCTTCACATCAGTAACGGGTGCTGCTGGGTCTTTACTCCATGATCCAAAGCAGGCAAGGATTTGTGATAAATATGACAGGTTATGTCTGCCCCCTTCATTATTAAACACATTTGCTCAATATATATGCACAGAAGAAGTCTGGAGGTTAATAGCAAACTCTCACAGAATTTCTAGGTGGTCCTGATAGCAGCCCTGCAGGATCAGACCAAGGACAGCATCCTCTTTCTAACAGCAAGCAGCCAAATGCACTTGGAAGCTCAAAAAGCATGAAAAACCTGCCCCTCCCAGTGAACATTTCTATTGTGGAATGCTTTCCGCAAATCTTCACAAACAAGGCCACCAAGCTCAAGGGCCAACTGCACCTCATGTGGGTTTTTTGAAGTTGCGCTTGATAACACAGGAAAAAAAAGTTTATCAGGAACACGACCCATAATTTTAAGAAAGCCTAAGAAAGTCACTGAAGAAACAGCCATACTTGTGCCATCTTGACACTGACCGCCGCAGGCGCAATGCTTGTTCACAGCCCTTCTGGAATTCAGACCTCCTGGACATGCTGCAATATTAAGTTACAGCTCAGAGACACTTTTAGATGAACGACGAGAATAGACGTCCAGAAGAAGAGCGGGGAGCCAGGAGGGACGTGTGCCGGCGCATGCATGCCCCCCGGTTCAGACCCTTGACGGCGAGAAGCCCCGGGAGAGACTCACTCCAGCGACGGGAGCCTCCAGCACCAGCCCCTTCCCTCGGCTCAAGAGAGGATCCCTACCAGCCATCACAACCACGAAACGGGACGTCCCTGCTCCGAGCCGCCGCAGGAAACCGAGGGTGACGGTTACATCCTGGTGCCATGAGCAACACGCTAGTCTCGCTGAGACACCGCTAACGCACGTCTAGGGGGCACGCCCCAGCCCCACGGCAAGAGGACGTCCCTATGGGAAAAAGAACGGGGGGGGGCACCCAGGAGACTTCCTAAAGTACGCACGGGGAGCCGGGGAGAGAGAGAGAAGCGCGTCGGAAAACACAGAAAGGGAAAGTACGAAGGGGGGGGCGAGTGAAGAGAGGCACAAACTCTCGCTCACATCTGACCTAAAGCATGACTGGGATGGAAAAGGGGGTGGGGATATGTGGGGAAAGAGGCACTCATGTCACCCCGACGCCCTTCTCTGCCCACACGAGTCCCCAGAAAAGCCACATCACTTTCCCTTTCCTCACCCACCGCCAACGCCAACCAGGGACGGGATGCAATACCTGCAAGGTCCCCGCGCGCGACCTCCTCAGAGAAGGGCGGAGCTACTGAGCAGCCTCCGCCGCCCCGTCTCAGCCGCAGCGCCGCCGGCACCCACGGAGCCCTTATATATCTCTCTCCGGCGGGGCGCCGCCTGCTCAGCAGTTCAAGCGCAAGCCCCGCCCCCTGCTGCCCCCCCCCCCGCCTCACCATTCAACAAGCGCGCCGCCTGCTAGGTAGAAGCGCATGCGCGCCGTCGGGGCGCTTGCTCGGCGTAAGAGCGCCCCCTATTGGAGGTGTGCGGCGCCCGCGTCCCCTGGCTGGAGGAGAAAGGGCGGAGCGCGGCGCCGAAATCGCCGCGCCCTCCGCGGATGTTGCGCCCAGGAGGGCGGTGTCTCCTTGCGCAGCTGCCGCCCAAGCCCCGCCAAATAGGATTGGTACAGCCCCGTCCTTCCTTCTGGAAATCCTAGTTTCGCCTCTGAAAGATCTCCTCGCTGTTGCTTGTGAGGTGGGAGGTGCTTGTGGGTCACTCGCAGCATTCTGCACATGCTCAGGAACTGAAGAGGCGCTTTATTAATCGGGTGAGGGCATTCCCTGCGACAGCCCCTAAGTTGTGGAATTCCCAGCCCCCACCTTCACCATCGTCATGGTTATTATTTTTACTGCAGCTGCTTCACACAGCCAAGATGCTTGAAAGCTAGTGGCAGGGCCAGCACCAGGCATAGGTGAACTCGGCCCTCCATATGTTTTGGGAGTACAACTCCCATCATCCCTAGCTAACAGGACCAGTGGTCAGGGATGATGGGAATTGTAGTCCCAAAACATACGGAGGGTCGAGTTTGCCTATGCCTGGTGTACACACAATTTCTCTTTGGAAAAAAGAGAAATGGGTTTTTGTACCTAGTGCAAGTGGATAAATAGGTACCGCTCCAGAGAGAAGGTAAACGGCGTTTCCGTGCGCTGCTCTGGTTCGCCAATAAAGCGAGATGAGCTCCACAATCCCAGAGTCGGTCACGACTGGACCTAATGGTCAGGGGTCCCTTTACCTTTACTTTTAGGGGAAGAACAGAGAAAAGCTCCTGTCCAAAACATGGTGAAGGAATCTGAAATGCTTTTTTTGCAGGGTGCCCAAACTTTTCCATGGTACAGTATGCAGGAATGTGTTTTGTGCAACTGCAACACAACACAGGTATTAACAGACACTGCCAATGTCTCTCTACAGTCATACCTCATTTTATGTTTGCTTCAGGTTGCACGTTTTCAGGTTGTATCCCATGGCGACCCGAAAGTACTGGAAAGGGTTACTTCTGGGTTTTGCCGCTTGTGCGTGTGCAGACACGCAAAATGATGTCACACGCATGCGCAGAAGCGGCAAATCGCGACCAGTGCGTGCGCAGACACAGGTTGCCTTCTTTTCAGGTTGCAAATGGGCCTCCAGAACAGATCCCATTCGCAACCAGAGGTACCACTGTAGTTCAGTATAGCAGGCCAAGCACAACTATGGAGGCAGGATGAACAACTCTCATGGGGAGCCTTTCGCATTTCTGCTACCCAAGGCCCTTTTAACGTAGAGAGATCTCACATTTGAACCTGCATGCAAATGCAGTACATACAGAGTGCCATTGAGTTATGGCCCCTCTCTGGAGCTCAGCTTTCTTCAGTGACCGTAGTTCTTCATGGGTGACCACTGTGTTCCTATGCCAAAATGTAGGACAGCCACAAGCCGGATGTCACACGCTGACCACAGCTAGTCCAAAGTCTATTGGACCATAAATCCACGGTCAATAGCTCTGATGACAGCAAGTCCTTTCGTTTTACTTTCAAATTTGCAGAGCTTTCCCCAGGTGAAGCCAGCCCCTGAAAGCACTCTGTAAAAACAAAGGACCAGGAGCACAGGAAGTTCCTGTTCCAGAATGTGCACAGGCAACAGAACTGACATCATGCTATGTATGTATAGGCAGTGGCATCCAGAATGGGCAACAAGAAGACAAAAAAAAGTCAGATATTGGAGCTAAGGAAAGTGGCAGGAAAGTATGGGATAAAAAGTGCTTGGCATGCAGCCTATTTGGAAAAAAACAAAACTAAAGATGGAGATGGGGGGGAAGCATTCTGATCATGCAAAATTGCTGCCACATGTTTTGAATATTGTTGTTTGTTGGCACACAAGGCTGTAAATAAAACATCATTATACAGAATGCAGGGAGCCACAGTTCTGTGTGGGGAACGAGTACGCAAGCTCATAGCATCTTAAATCCCTCAGAGGACATCTCACAAGCGTTGTGTGACTTGCCTCTCTAGGATGCCTATTAAAACCCAGCACAGAGCCAGGGGAAGCCGCTGAACCAAAGCAAAATAGCAGCTGAATAAGGCAACTTCTCAGCCCCCTCTCCCTCTCTGGAAATCTCCAGTCACTTTCTCTTCTATTTAAGGCAGAATTCAGTGATTCATACTCAGCGCATGTTAGAAGCGGGCTGACAAATCTCAAAACGGCAGATTCTGTAAGTTATGAAACTTAATGTTTTAACCTGGAAAGAAGCCAGTTCTTTCCCAGTGAGGTCTCCGAAGTACTCATTACTTAGCACTGTCACTGTTAAAAGGTGCTGGGATTAGGAGGGCTCCCTATTCTTTATGCATCAGCTATGATTTCTACACACAGGATAAAGGATCAAGGCGGAGGAGGTTGAAAGCAATGTTTAGCTTTGCTGCTTCAGCCAGAGGAGGCTGCCAAGTTTCTCTCTGCGGGAGGTAAACAAATAGATTTATTTCATTTTTATCCCACTCCTCTTCCAAGGATCTCAGTGGTTCTTCGTTCCCTGTTTGTCATCGCAACAGCTCTGTGGGGGTAGGACGGGGCGGAGAGAGCGGATCAAGGTTAACCAGTGAGAATAATAGCCAACTGGGGATTTGATCCCACGTCTCCTTGCTCTTAATCTACTGCTCTGACCACTGACCACAGTGCTCTTTCAATAAAACACCTAGTAGTTTCCTTTAAGCCACTTTAATCCCACATACTCTTAAGTTATTGTGCCATCAAAAGCAGAAACATGGTGGGAGTGGGGGAGGAACAAACTGGTGGATGAGGGCAGAGCAAAACAAAACAGGAAGGGTGAAGCTGTGTTCATTTTTAACCTGGTCTTGGTCTTTTTCCTTTAAAGAACAAAGATTTAGGGATGTAATCTGAAATGAATGCAAATAGTTCAGTACCTAGATTTATTTGCTTTTCTTTCAACATAGGTCGGGGGTCAGCCAGCAGGGCCAGAGCGTGTATGGGCTTTTTCAGGTAGGAGTGGAATTTAAAGCTCCCTCTTTTGAAGTTTCAATTGCTGGCAATTATGCACATGGAGGATTTGTCAAGAAGTTATTGGATTTGCAGTAGCAGGAAAACTGGGCCAATGGTCAGCAATGACAACTGTACCGAGTACAGTTCCTACAGATACCCCTACAATTGCAGTCCTGGTCATGGTAACCACACATGTCCCCCCAAGTGATATGTAAAAATTTTCAGAGACACCGTTGATGGTGCTCTAATTGGAGAACAGCCTTTACCAAAGGTGTCGTGGACTTTGAAGAAACTCAAACTCAGGACAAAAGGGAGAAACATGCTAAGAGGAAGGCACGTTTGGCAAACCATCACCATGATCAGCTCCTGCCTGGAAACCTATGTCCCTGCTGTGGAAGGACATGTGGATCCAGAATTGGCCTCCACAGACACTTATGGACTCACTGTTAAGACCGTGTTCACGGAAGACAATCTTACTCTTCTACAAGCGATTGCCAAAGACGACGATGACATGTTTCTCCAGAACACCATGCATTACCTGATCAAGGCAGCTCGCCTGGCCTCTGCTCATATGTCCAAGTCAGGAGCAGTTGCTTTGATTAATGAAACCACCCTAGACCTTTATTTCCGTACTTTATTTCTATGATTACGAGAAAGTGACCTAAACACAGAGCAGAAGAAACCCTCTTTCTGCCCTCTACAGCACCCACTTAGGTGCAGACCCATTTTTTAAAAGGATGCTACTGGAAACCTGGATTTATTTACATTCTTGAAAAATGCTACCCCAAAATGCAAGCAGTTAATGGATGCCGCCTACTTTCCTTCTGCTTACAGTCCAATTAAGTACCAGCAGAGGAATCTGATAATCTGACTCCCTCTGCTGGACATAAACTGGCACTACAACAGCCATATGGCCCTGCCTTCATTTTATGCTTCAGAGCTACCCAAATGAAAACCATCCTGCTAATAAAACTTTCTCTCTCCCCGCCCTCCCTCCTCGCACCGCCAGTCTTGGATTGAACTGGTGGATTTGAGTTCAGAGAGCCTAAAGCAACTGGGATCCATTGCTACCTGCCCCAAAGTCACTACCTCACACAAATGCATTCCTAAGGAGCTTGGCATTGTCTGATCTGTCTTGTGGTGGGTTCTTCAGGCAGAGCTTCCCCTTGAACCACAGGGTTAGGCTACTGCGCTGGCAGAGCAGCGGCTGCCGCCATCCTTTTGATTGAGGCCTGGAGTTGTTTACAGCAAGCTGCCTGCTGCTTCTATTCAGAAGGCCCACATCTGGATTTGCTTAGCAAAGCAGAGCAGGAAGTGGCTCCGTTATTATCCTCAGATGGCGCCAAAGGGAAATCCCTCTTCCACTCTCTGCGTGTGCAACGCAGCCTCTTAACAACAGAGCTGCCTTGCTGTGAAAAAGACACACACACTCCCCTCATCTCCTTTTTGGAAAGCTGCTGCCATGCCTTGCATTTTAAGATTTGGCTCGTGTTTCAGAATGCCGCAGTCCCCTCTCTTATTTTACATGAACTTTCCTTCAGACATTACTCACACGCATGGTCCTGTACCATCTCCTCCTCATATGTATTTGGGGCTGCACTCTACACAGAATGTGGTGACAGACCTAATGCTACCCTTTCTGGGTCGTGGCTTTTGGAGCCCACTGATGACAACTGTTGTTCTTCTCAGGACTGGCTCTACCATTAGGTAGAGTGTGTGTTATGTACTGAGAACAATAGGATCCAAATTGCAGCAGTCTGATTAGTCCTAGAACAATAGGATTCAGAATGCAGCAGTCTGATTGGTCCTAGAACAATAGGATTCAGAATGCAGCAGTCTGATTGGTCCTAGAACAATGCAGCAGTATGATTGGTTGGCAGGAACCACCCAATCCTGCTCCAGATTGAAGTGAATCCACAACCTGATTGGCTTACAGTAGAATTCCAGAATTAGCCAATCATGTGCAGCCCATTGTGTAAATAATGTATATAAAGCAGATACTGTGAGGGGACATTCATTCATTCCTCCTCACCACTATGAGCTGAATAAAGAGCATGAAATCACTTTGCGACTCTGAGTATATTTCACTGGCGACGAAGGTGGGATCCCGCTGAGCTGACTGCCACACACAGCACCGCAGCACCGCCACCTGCCGCACCGCTGCCTTGCACCGTGTATCCAGGCTTCAGCTCCGGGACACAAGGAACTCAGAATGGCAACCGACAGCAGCTTCTCGCCATTCAACCCAGCATCTGGAGACTGGGAAGCATACGCCTCCCGTTTCACCTTCCTCCTAGAAGCCAAAGGGGTCACCGACGAAGAAGACGCCAAGAAGAGGGCGATATTCTTCAGCGTCTGCGGAGAGGAGACGTTTGAAATCGCCCGGGCTCTCCTTGTGCCTGAAGACGTCGCTACTGTTCCATACAAAACAATAATGGAACAGTTGAAGGGGCACTTCTCGCCGCAGCCCTCAGTGGTGGCTCGTCGAAATGCCTTCTACGCAAAGCGACAAGCCCCTGGGGAAACCATAACTGGGTTTGTGACCTCTCTCCGCCAAGCCGCCCGGTTCTGCAACTTCTCAGAGCTGGAGAACATGCTTCGTGACCGCCTCGTCGGTGGCCTGAAGGATGAGAAGCTGCAACGACGCCTCTACGCTAAGAAGGACCTAACGTTCCAGGTCGCTCTGGAGGAGGCCCTGGCAACGGAAGCTGCCGAGAGGTCGACGCAAGAGGCACGGCCGAGCCAGCCATCCCAACCGAGGGTCCACCACGAAGACCTCACCGACGACTCAGGATCCGACAGAGAGGAGCTGCACCGAGTACAGCAGCGCACTCAAGCAGCGCACAGACCACAGCTGCCTCGACGAGAAGGAGGAAACTGCGCAAGCTGCGGGGAGAGTCACGAGAGGAGGACCTGCCGTTTCCGCAACGCAGAGTGCAGGCAGTGCAGAAAATCGGGACACATCGCCCGGGTGTGTCGGGCTCGGCCCACCCGACACCAGGCATCAGATGACCAACCCAAGAGCCCCAGGTCCCGGGGCCCAACGCACCAAGGCAACTCGACGGAGCTCACGGACTGCCAGGTATACCAGTTGCCCCACCCCAACGTAGAGAAAATTTATGTAGAGGTACAGATAGAGGGGGCCCCATGCCGCATGGAGCTTGACACGGGTTCAACTCTATCCATAATCTCGGCAAAGACCTTAAGGAAACTGTGTCCTACTGGGGGTCCCAAACTCAAGCCGGCCCCATTCACTCTACGGGACTTCCAGAAACGTAAGGTCCCCACAATGGGGGTGGGGACCTTCAGGGTGCAATACCGAGGGCGGACGCGGCAACTGGACTTGCTTGTGGTCAAGGGCCCCTACATTAGCTTACTGGGATTGGCATGGTTTGGACCACTGGGGCTAGCTGTCACCGGGGTGAACCACACTAGCTTACAAGTGGACGTGGACGCCATATGGAAGGAATTTCCAGGGGTTTTCGACGGGAAATTGGGACAGTATACGGGCCCCCCCATTGCTCTACAGCTTGACCCCGCAGTACGACCGGTCAGGCTCAAGGCCCGCCGGGTCCCGTTCGCCCTGAAACCCCGTATAGACGAGGAATTGGACCGGCTCGTGGAGCAAGGAGTGCTGGAGCCGGTGCCTAATGCCCCCTGGGAAACCCCAATCGTCACACCCGTCAAGCCTAATGGTTCGGTCCGCATCTGCGCAGACTACAAATGTACCATAAACAAGGCCCTCACGGCCCACGCATACCCAGTGCCAGTGGTCAGCCATGTCCTTGCCACCCTGGCTGGGTCGAAAATTTTTGGGAAGCTGGACTTGGCCCAAGCATATCAACAGCTGCCAGTAGATGAGGCCACAGCAGAGGCACAGACGATTGTGACGCACAGAGGAGCGTTCAGGGTAAAGCGGCTGCAATTCGGGGTCAGCGTGGCACCAGGCATATTCCAGAATCTAATGGACTCTCTCCTTAAAGGGATTCCTGGTGTCACCCCCTTCTTCGATGATGTGTTGATTGCTGGGCCCACACCAGAGGAGTTTGAGGACCGCCTCCGCACCGTTCTGCACCGTTTCCAGACGGCGGGTCTCAAGGTGAAGCGGGAAAAATGTCTACTAGGAGTGCCTCAGGTGGACTTTCTGGGATTTATGGTGGACGCAGAAGGGGTCCACCCGACTGGGGACAAGGTACGGGCTATTTGTGATGCCCCAGCGCCCAAGAGCAAGACTGAACTTCAGGCCTTCTTGGGACTATTGAACTTTTACCATTCCTTCCTTCCCCACAAGGCGGCGGTAGCGGAGCCCCTACACAGACTCCTGGACAAGCGGGCCCCTTGGGTGTGGGGCCAGCGCCAGGAGGCCGCATTCCAGGCAGTCAAGAACTTGCTTGTCTCAAACTCTGTCTTGGCACACTTCGACGAGAGGCTGCCAGTGGTGCTAGCATGCGATGTCTCACCCTATGGCATTGGCGCTGTCCTGGGGCACCAACTCCCGGATGGAAGAGAGGTACCGGTGGCGTACTTTTCCCAGACACTCAACGCAACCGAGCGGAACTACTCGCAAATTGACAAGGAGGGTCTGGCAATCGTGAAGGGAGTAAAAAAATTCCATGATTTCTTGTACGGGCGGCCCTTCACCGTGGTGACTGACCACAAGCCGTTGCTTGGCTTGTTTGCCCCCGAAAGGCAGACCCCCCAAGTGCTGTCTCCTCGCGTCCTCAGGTGGTCAATTTTCCTTGCCAGCTACCAGTATGCACTGGTTCACCGACCTGGGAAGGCGATGGGCCATGCGGACGCCCTCAGCAGGCTACCACTACCGGAAACAGGCCCTGACCCAGCACCTGCACAAGAGGTTATGAGCCTGGAGCTGCTTCCCGACCGCCCCATTCAGGCACAAGAAGTTGCACACCATTCCAAGAAAGATAGGGTCATCTCCCGGGTCCTGGACTGGGTGTGGAGGGGATGGCCCAGCAGCAGCCCCGGGCCAGAATTCGCCGGCTACACAACCCGCAAACATGAACTGTCGGCCCACAAGGGGTGCCTGTTATGGGGAAGCAGAGTCGTTGTTCCCCAGCCCCTCCGCAAAAGGGTCCTCACAGCCCTACACGAGACACATCCAGGGGTAGTAAGAATGAAGGCCCTTGCCAGGAGTTATGTGTGGTGGCCGGGGATTGATGGAGAGATAGAGGCCTGGGTCAAACACTGCCAGGCCTGCCAAGAATCCCGCCCAGATCCCCCAAGGGCCCCAGTCCAGTCCTGGGAGTCCGCCCGAGCACCATGGTCACGCCTGCATGTGGATTTCGCTGGCCCATTTCAGGGGAAAACATTCTTCATAGTGGTGGACTCCTACACCAAATGGCTGGAAGTCGCACTGGTACCGTCCACTTCCACGTCCGCAGCCATCCGTGTACTACGCAGGCTGTTTGCAACCCACGGGCTCCCTGACACTCTCGTCTCAGACAACGGGACTGCATTTACGTCAGGAGAATTCCAAACCTTCACAGCACAGAACGCCATCCGCCACATCCGTTCGGCGCCGTTCCACCCTGCCACCAATGGCCAAGCAGAACGCATGGTGCGGACCACCAAGGACACCCTTCGCCGCATGACGCAAGGGGACTGGGAGTACCGCCTTGCCACATTCCTTCTAGCACAGCACAGCACCCCCAGCTCAACGACTGGCCGGAGCCCCGCTGAACTACTAATGGGTCGGCGCCTTGCAATCAGATTGGACCGCCTTCACCCCGATAGAGCTCAGGATGAGGTAGTGGTGGGGGAAGGCAGGAACCCCCGGACCTTCGAAGCCCAGGACCCAGTGTACGCAAAGAATTTTGGGGCAGGCCCAGCATGGGTACCCGCCACAGTCACCAGGGTCACTGGCCCAGTGTCGTATGAGGTGCTAACGGATGGGGGGCAATGCTGGCGCCGCCACTGCGACCAGATACGGCGACGATTCCCGGGAGAAACCCAGGAGGAGGACAGGTCAGAGGAGTCCCAAGGGGACAGCGGGGCAGTGAGTCCCATAGAGCAGGAGGGGCCAGCAGGAGAGGCAGAATCAGTAAATACAGAGAGGACCCGTGAGGCCGAAAGGACACCGGAACCAGAACCACGAATGAGCGAGCCGGTTGCGCCAGACCAAACAGGCCCATCACAGCCAGCATCCTTGGAACACGAGCCAGAACCTGAACCCCAGACCAGGGAACACCACAGGCCGCAACGCACACGTAGGCCGCCGGCATACCTTGAGGACTATGAATGCGACCTCCCGGGCAGGACTGGAACTTAGAGGGGAGGGGTGTTATGTACTGAGAACAATAGGATCCAAATTGCAGCAGTCTGATTAGTCCTAGAACAATAGGATTCAGAATGCAGCAGTCTGATTGGTCCTAGAACAATAGGATTCAGAATGCAGCAGTCTGATTGGTCCTAGAACAATGCAGCAGTATGATTGGTTGGCAGGAACCACCCAATCCTGCTCCAGATTGAAGTGAATCCACAACCTGATTGGCTTACAGTAGAATTCCAGAATTAGCCAATCATGTGCAGCCCATTGTGTAAATAATGTATATAAAGCAGATACTGTGAGGGGACATTCATTCATTCCTCCTCACCACTATGAGCTGAATAAAGAGCATGAAATCACTTTGCGACTCTGAGTATATTTCAGTGTGACAACTGCCTCAGGCGGCGGGTGCTGAGGGCCCGCAGAGCAGACAGAAAGGAGTGTGCCACCATCTGATCTGCACCACAGCCTCTAAGCTCACCTGCTGCCCTCTGGTGTCTAGCTGACTGCATACACACCATTTAAAGCACTCACACACAAGAGAATCCTGGGAACTGCAGTTTACTCCTCGTAGAGCTGCAATTCCCAGCACCTTTAACAAACTACAGTTCCCAATATCCCTTTTAGGGTGGGGTGAGGCAATGTGCTTTAAATGTGTGGGATACACATAGTGAAAGAAAATGCCAGAACAGTTGTCTTCTGTACTGTTACATGCAATTTGGACTGGTGGGCCAGGGTGGGGGTTCTTGTTCCAGACAGCAAAACCTCTTGGGTTGGGCCCTGCCTCTTAAGTACTGCTGAATTCATACTCAGGGCAACTTAATGCCCAGAAACGCCAGAGAAATAAATGAAGAAGAGATTAGAAGGGAAAGGGAGGTTGGAATCTAGAGGTCTGTTGAGGGTCACCCCCATCATTCCAACTCAGGAATTTACTCTTTACAATAGGAAATGGCCACTCCACAACATAATTTAAAAGAAAACTCTCCTCACAATAGCACACGTTCCATTCACAACTGACTGGTCAGCAGACTGGTCAGAAAGCCACGCAGGGTCCACCTTTGTCTCCATGGGGCTGACATGGAGCAAGCTGGAGCTCAGTTACATGCAGAGGGCGTATTGCCCTCTAGTGCAAGAATAGAGCAATTACTTGAAGCTCGTCATACTATAGCATGCGAAAAAAGGGGGAAAAGAGGAACCTATGGCCTTTGATATGTTGTTGGACTACAACAACTTGCCATTGGCTATGCTTGAGTCCAAGAGGGCTAAAGTTTCCCCATCACTTCAATAAAAGGACGGTGCTAGGATACTAAATGGATAAGAACAGAGGAAGGTGCCTTAGGTCAGGCCATTGGCTATCTAGAGAGCCTGATACCGTACCCTCCGACGCGTCATGATGAAAATCTAGGGCACCATCTTCCGGGGCTGCACTACTGCATGAGTCATGTGACTCATGCAAGATCACGGCCCCGAAAAAGCACTTCTTTTAGGGTGAGATTGTGACGCCCCAAATGGCTGCCATGCTCTTAGGCGGTGGGATGTCCCAGTTTTTTCAGGACAGTTGAGGGCTATGTGATACTGTGCTGACTGGCATGGGTTCTCCAAGATGTCACATGGATGTTTTCCCCAGCCCTGCATCCAGAGATCCCAGGGATTTAGCACTTGCCAAGCAAGAATGCCCTTCACCACCGAGTGAGGCTGGCCCTCATAACACCAGCAAAGTTCCCAGGGGGTTTCCATGTGAAGATCCCTCCCTAGGAAGTGCAGCAGTGACAGGTGATCTCAAAAGCAAAAGAGCAAAGAAACAAAGAACCAAGCAGCATCCGCATCAACAGAGGGACTTGATAACCCAAGAAACGTTGTTTTATTTATTGATTGAGACACAAAGGAAAAAAGAAAACCCAAAATGTACACCTCACCCACCTGGTCCCTCAGATCCCCTTGTTCCCAAGCTTGACATGCCTCACCTGAGGAACCAAGGCTGACACAATGGAGTTGAGGGCATCTAACCAGCCTTGCCTCCAACGTGCCACTATCTAACGATTTGAGAAGCTGCATCTTGAGGTCACATAGATCCCGCCTGCCAAAGTCTTGATAAGGAGGAGGCAGAGGAGGAATAGCAGATTAAATTGGTGGAAGGGGCTCCCCAAACCCCAGGCAGCTGGAGGGATCCATCATGCTTTGTCCATTGAGCCTGCATTCTTGCCGGCTGCTTTGCTGGCTCCTCCATCCCGGCTCAACATGGTGACCAGCTTGTGCTTGAAGGCCCCAGCCCCTCTGGCCTTGGCCCTGGCCCGGCCCTCACCTCCGCTTTCGGGCCCCTGGCAATCCAGCAAGGGAGGAGGGCACTGGCTGTCTGGGGCAGGGTCAGCCCCCACAGCGCTGGGGTTGAAGCCAGGGTTACTGTTGGAGTGCCTTGCCACCACGGGGCTGTTGTCGTAGATGGGCGACCCCCCGTTGCTGCCGCTGCCCTCAGGGGAGTCTCTGTAGCCGAGGCTCCGAGGCTCCGCGCAGAGGGCCTGCTCCTCCAGGCTGCGCAGGTTCTCATAGAGGTGGTCCGAGCCCTGCTCTCTCCCCGCTTTGGGTTCTGCCTCTGCCTTGCCCGAGGCCTGGAATGGGAGAGGGAAGCTCTTGCCAATGGAAGCGTAGATGATGGGCGAGTCGGAAGCCTTGAACTCTGGAGAAATGGAGCGGCTGCTGCCAGGAGGCGCTGCCGAGTACCCCATGTCCACACTTCCCTTTGGCGTTCTTTCGTACAGCGGCTGCGCTCCCTCTGGGCTCTCTGGGCTGGTGGGCCAGGACCAGCCCCCTGCTTTCTGCACACAGTCCTGGGCTGGGGAGATGCCAGCTTTCTTGTCTCTCTCCAGAAGAGTGGCTTTCTGGCGGTCTATGGAGGCTGAGACAGCTCGGCAGATCTCCGCAGCCCGTACGGTGTTAAAGATAAAGAGGCCCTCTCCGGAGTCACAGCGGCGCCCGGCCTCAAAGGAGAACACCGTCTGGGGAGAGAGTGGGGGAAGAACACAAAGGTGATTCTCATACTTGGCCATCATTGATATCTCTGCTCAACTTTCCCCTGCAGCATCTAAGGCAAAGCAAATCAGAGCAGCACCAAACATTTAAAGCACACCCAACAAACATTCAAGGAACTCCAGAGAACCCTGGGAACTGTAGTTCTACAGTGCCCAGCAACCTCAACAAACTACCGTTTCCCAGGGTTCCTTTTTTGGGAAAGCCATGCGCTTTAAACATTGGATGTGCTTTTCATGTGTCTCAGCCCATAGTTGTCTGCTGATGCTGAGCCTCATTGGAGACAGAGCCAAGAAAAACAGACTAGATAGAAGTTGCTGATTTAATTCAATGGGACCTTTTAGCCCAGGATTATGATGGGCAGTGGCTCTGCAGCATCTCAGCCAGACATTTCCTCTTGCTATGCCACCCAAAATCCTTTTAGCTGGACATGGCAGCGATTTACCCTGGAAGAGGCCAGACTCAAGGGCAGCCCTACCATTAGGGCCAAGCAGGGGGGCAGGTGCTGGGGGAGGACAGGCGACACAGGCTGGTCCATTCAGGGCAAAGGGAGCCCTGTCCCACCAAACTCAGCCTGCCCTTAGCCAACCCCAACCTGTCTCCTTACAACTCGTCACAGGTGGCTCTGGCGCCACCTGCTATTGGTCTCTCTGCCTTCCTCCCGACCAGTCGCAAAGGGGCACCATTCACCACTGGGGGCAGGGCAGCAATCCACCATCATTCCTCCAAGTCCCTTAAGCTAGGCTGCCCTGCACTCGACCCCCTCCTGCCAGGATAGCCTGCTGCCCCCAGGAGTGTTGGAGGGTGCTGTGCCATTGCCAATGCTAAGACTCAGCTGTCAGCCCAGGTAGCTTCTGTGCATGGAATGGAAGGCCGTCATCTTGTCTTTGGCGTCCAGCAGCAAGAGGGCCATCTGTTTGGACTATATTTTCTCCATCTAGCCCAGGATTGCCCAGTTTAACTTCCCACAGCTCTCAGGCAGAGACTCTTCCCCATCGCCTTCTACCTGTTTCTTTTAACTGGAGATGCCAGGGATTGAATCTGGGTCCTTCGGCATGCAAAGGATGTGCAGCATGCTTTCAGCAGCTGATCTATGGTCCCTGCATATGAAATAGCTCTAACTGAGTCTAATCTGGATGGGTTCAGTGGCGTAGCGTGGGTTGTCAGCACCCGGGGCAAGGCAAGTAATTTGCGCCCCCTAACCCGTGGATTTCCGCCCCCTAACCCTAACCCCCAGATGTTCCGCCTGGTGCGGCCGGCCCCCCCTGCACCCCCCACGCTACGCCACTGGATGGGTTTAAAAAGTCCCAGGAGCAGGCAGCGAACTAAGAAGGTGGGTGGGGCAGCGGGAGGAAATATACCAGCCTCCAGGATTGTCATATCAGAAGAGTGGGTGGACAATTTTTTGTGTTCAAGTGAATGGTGAAATAATGGGAGGGTGAGCATTTCAACTCCTAGCCCAATGCACCAAGCCAGAAAAGGGTGGGTGTGAATTTACTAAAGATACTACTATTCGAAGAACAGCAGCAACACACTAAAAGAAGCATCACCTGAAGTGTGAGGTAGACTTATCTGCTATCCCTGTAAAGGTAAAGGGACCCCTGACCATTAGGTCCAGTCGTGGCCGACTCTGGGGTTGTGGTGCTCATCTCGCTTTACTGGCCGAGGGAGCCGGCGTACAGCTTCCGCGTCATGTGGCCAGCATGACTAAGCCACTTCTGGCGGACCAGAGCAGTGCACGGAAACGCCGTTTACCTTCCCACCGGAGCGGTACCTATTTATCTACTTGCACTTTGACATGCTTTCGAACTGCTAGGTTGGCAGGAGCAGGGACCAAGCAACGGGAGCTCACCCCATCGCGGGGATTTGAACCACCGATCTTCTGATCAGCAAGTCTTAGGTTCTGTGGTTTAACCCACAGCACCACCCGCGTCCCAGGTTCACTTATTTTGAAATCATTCTGTGGGCTGAAGGTGTGACCAGGGCCTGCTAACACAGCCCACTGGGAATGAGGGTACTCCCTGTCCTCAAGCTGCAGGACAAGACAGGATGTTCCCTGCCTTTGATGCTACTCCTGAGGGTAGTCAGTAGAGGACAGGTGTTTTCTGGGCCACTGGAGGAGGAAACAGACACAACATACCTTTTCCTGGCCAAATCTTCGGAGGAAGGCATAAGGCCAGGTATAGAGGGCTTGCCCTGAGTGCATGTCCTTCAGCACCAGGTGCTCAGGTAAAGTCGTCATCAGGTAGTTCCCTTTCAAGTGACATCTTGCAGATGCCTCTGTCGGGAAAACTGACACGGGGAACTCGCAGGCTGTTGAGAAGGCATTGCAAAAAGTCAACAAATCCCTCTAAAGCCATGCGTATTCTTAGTTTTAATTCCTCCCAACCCCGCCATGGCTCTGACTACACTCTGTGAGCACACTTTTTTTTAAAAAAAATAAGCAAACAAAAACTTATCAATACTGCACACCACCAGAGTACATTCATACCTTGGAAGTCAAACCCCCTTGCGAGTCAAACGTTTTGGCTCCTGAACGCCGCAAACCCAGAAGTGAGTGTTCAGGTTTGCAAACATTCTTTGGAACCCAAATGTCCAACGGGTTCCACGGCTTCCGATCAGAAGTCATGGCTTCATTTCCGAACATTTTGGAAGTTGAACGGATTTCTGGAACGGATTCCGTTCGACTTCCAAGGTACGACTGTAACCAAAACTGCACAAAATGAGTGGAGGTTGCAAAAATAAGATTAAGTAGCTGGGCACATGTGTTAGCTTATTTTGAAAACTGTATTCTCCTCAAGGACGTGGAGCAAACTGACAGGGGAGGAGCAAGTGGAACTCTGGTGGGAAAGGGATTCAGAAATCTGAAGAGGACCCCATGTTTTTGTTGTGCTATCTAAAGAGCCCTGACTCATTTTTTTTTTATGGTTGAAGACATTTTTGTGACTGCTTCCCTTCCTCTCCTCCTCCCATGCTATCCTAACTGCCTTGTGGAGTGCACAATGGTTGGAGCAGGTACTTTGTTTCAGAACTGCTCTGTTCCCTTCAGAAATATATTCCCCCATTCCATCAGAATATCCACTAGTGCTTGTGAATTTACATCCTTCAAAAATGAGACTCCTTTTTTAGCTTGCCCATCTGCCTCAGTAAATATAGAGTCACTGGGGCACAGAACAGTGTGGGAACAGCTAAGGAGAAACTCCTATCTAATAATAGGAGCACACAAAGCTGTTTGTTTTACGCTTCTTGTCAAGAACACTTTGCCTCTAATTGTCCGTTTTAGAGGGTCCTTTCTTTCTAATGCCAAAATCATCTAAAGAGACACATGACACTCTATTATTATTATTATTATTATTATTATGGAACACTTCACGAATTTGTGTGTCATCCTTGTGAAGGGCCATGCTAATCTTCTCTGTATCGTTCCAATTTTGTAGTATATGTGCTGCCAAAGCGAGCACTGCACATGACACTCTTGAAGAACAGTGGGGTAAAGCTGTCAGCTCAAAAGAGTTGGGTGACTCCAGTTATTACAGCGTTGAACTTTGGACCCCTGGTTTCAAATCTTTTCATCTCAGCTATGGATTCACTTTCTGGGTGGGGCTTGGCAGCCATACCTCAGTTGGCAGATTTTTTTTGGGGGGGGCTATCAGTAAAGGGAGGCACGTTGTCAATGATCCAGCTCTACAGTGAAGAACCTTCAGCTTGTGGGTCTATTCTGCCCCACCAGGCCTGTCCCAACAAGCCCTTCTCATCTCCCGTTCATCTCACGTCATTTTCTGGCTGGTTTCATCATTTTCTGGCTTTTACTATTAGTCAACTTAGCGTGACTACTGGCTCAGTCAGCACATCTATCACATTCTAAGGATCAGAATCTAATCATTATGTTTTGTAAGTCAGAGGTATATAGAGTTTGTTAAATAAAATAGATGAACTGAATAGATTGGTGACAAGCACTTGAAGAGCAGGCAGAGGGATCTCTTTATCTCCAGTGTTAGTGCTGAACACCACCGCACTTTGATGAGAGATAAGAGCAAAAGGCAGCGTGCTGTGCTGGAGGGGGTGGGTGGGAAGAAATGCAGCCTTATACTCTCATTCTCCCATCCTAGCGCTAAGGAGCTAAGGTCAAGATTGAGAGATCCTATCTAAAGAGCAGGCAGATGGATCTTTCCAGTCACCCTAGTGCTGAGGTAGAGAGCACTGTGTGTGTGCATGTAAACACATGCCTGTGTGCCAGTATGTCTGATGTGGGAAAGTGCATGTATATGTGACCGCATGCATGCATGCATGCATGTATGCATGTGTGGGTGCTGTTTGCCTGCATGTCAGGTGACAAGGTGGGGGTGGGCAGGGGGAGGTGCTAACAGAGGAATTTTTCTTGTGTTGTTTTGCTCCATCCACTTTTGCCCCCACCCACCATTGGAATACAGCCTCCGGATAGTTGATTAAGTTCAAATCTGGCCTTCAGGCTGAAATAGGTTCCTCACCTCCAATTTACCTTATCCCATTTTTGCCAGCATGGGGGTTGGCTGTTTGGGTTTTCACAAATGTCCTACCCTTTCTCAAACATGGGTTCCCGGATGTTGTTGGACTACAACTCCCATCGCCCCTGACCACTTTTCCTGGTAGCTAGGGATGATGGGAGTTGTAGTCCAACAACATCCAGGAACCCAAGTTTGAGAAAGGCTTTAGGTCAACTTTGAGTAGCGGACTGGAGCCTGTGCAGCAGAGATGGGAAATCTGTGGTCCTCCATGCTGAATGGGGTTGATGGGAGTTGGGAGCAAGAAGAGGGTTGCATGTTCCCCACTGCCACCATTTTATAGCACCTGCAGCTGCACCAAACCTCCTTACAAGCCTGAAATTCCCAGAAGGGCTCTCCTTTCATCAGCTGCCACTTGGGAGTACAAGAAACTGGTGTTTTGTTCCAGGTCCTTCACCCCCCCCACCCTGCCCCTTAGGCACATACTTTCTTGCCAGGATGAGTAGATGGTGTTCTCCTCCATGAGGGGCTGTGGGCTGGGTGTGTTTCCAACTGAGCCGGACGAGGGGGCAGGCATCCTCTGTGTGCAGCACAGCAAAGGGGAAATGAAGCAAGGAGGATATTTCTCAGATGAAAACCATCACAGAAACAGAGAAAGGCAGGGTGCCTTGTTTCAACATTTGGATTATTCCCTTTGAACCTCAACGTGAACACAAAGACAATTTCAACCATGTACCCATCAACCCTTGTTCCATTCTTACGGGCCAGAAACATCCCTTTAGCTGTTCCACACCTTACTGTTCTTATGAGCAACTAAAAACATTGATCCTCCCATTCAACTCTAATATGTTCCCTTTTTCTTCTTCTTGGTCTCACCAAGGATCTGTTTACTTTGCAAAGAGCTTAGTTGCCAGCTCTGCATAAATACTATTTCCCCGTGAGCCATTCTTTTTCTCGCTCAATTTCAGTTTCACCATTACTAAAGCCCCACCATCATTAACAGAGCATTCTGCCTGCATCAAGAACATCACAAACTTATTATCTTCCTCATGTAACATCCTTGGAAACCAGGCTGCTATTTTCTTCTTTTTAAGTGGCAACAAACAGGAATGAAATGCCCAAGAATTTATTGAAAAGCAAAAATTGCGCAAATTATTTGCACATTAAGGCAGCAATTCTGTGTATACCTATGTGGGAGTGAGCGTCACTTAACACCGTATATTCAAGTAAATATAGATAGGAGTGTCCTAGAAGGTTAAATTCTTATGCATTCTTGAATGTATACCCCATTAAAATCACTGAGACAATGTTCTGAATAACATGGGTTGAGAATAGGCTGCAATACATCATGTCAAGGGAGATTTCAGACCCAGTGGCCATGCCCAGAATTTCCAGAGCTTCATCCCCATCTACATTCCCAGAATAAACCTAAGGATATTTTTTTTGCAAGAATATATAAACCCTTGTATTCAGAACCTAACCAAAAAAAGACACAATTAAAAGTACTTATCATTAAAGCAAGTGGGCAGGGAACATCTGCCACCATGGCAGTCAAATTTAGGACCTTTTCAGTCAATGGAATACAGGTCAAAAAGGACTTAGGAGGTCATAAAGTCCAACCTCACTGAGGGCCAGAAACTTGCAGCTGCAAGCCACCTCTAGAGGAAGCAGCTTGGCCAGGAGGAATTTCCCTATGGTTCAGCGAGACACAGGGCCTTCCCACTGAAGATATGAAGAGGTCAATACCTGAAAAGCCAGCTGGCAGATACATTCGATCCACTCATCTGCTTGATCCGCTGCCAGCAAGCAGTTGCGCTCCATCATGCTCAGGAAGAAGGCCGTGGTGTCCTTGGGGGAGCTGTGCTCACCTGCCCGCTCCACCGAGACACAGTCCGAGAGGCGGATCACCTTCCGCTCGCCCTTCCTCAGGGTGGCCTTCTCCGCTGCGGCCCCTTCACGCCCTTCGAAGTACTCGAGTCGTGCGATGCCAGAGGGGCTGTCGGCGAAGAGCTGGGCCCACACTTTCCGCCAGACCTTCTGTGAACAGGGGGCAAGGGGTGACAGCACACAATCAGGGACAGGCACCAGTTAACAACAGTCTCCACTAGGAAATGCACACACAGAGGAAAAGGCCTCTTTAACAGAAGCATTCTCACAGGAAGGTGCGTTACCCAAGCAGAAATGTGATCCTCTCTGGGGATTTATTGTTCCGTAGGGTCCTTGCCAAGAGCAGGTGGAAGTACAGTATATGGAATCAGAGGTTACGAAGAATTCTTTGGCGATTACCTCTCTTAGGCAATTGAATGCATAGAGCCACACATCTGCACAGACTGCAAGCATTAGTGGGATTGCTGTGTAAATACCACAAGCCCTCAATTTACACAGGGGATTGTGCCGAAAGCCAAAGTTGTGTATAGTCAAAACACATTGGTACAATGGGAGGTGAGACTGCCAAAGTCTTTTTTCCCTGGGTGCCCCAACCATTTTTATTTATTTTTGCCAAGTGCGTAAAGCTGAACGCGTACAAGTTAAATGTGTGTAGATTGTGGGCTTACTGTGCAGGAATTTAGCATCTTCTCCTCCTGCAGCCAGCTGCTGAAATCATACTTTTTTTTTTAAAGCAAGTTTCTAAACCTCATGGAAATAAAAGAAAGCCTGGAAATGTGTGTGAAGTGTCTGGCGGAAGCCTCAGAAGCCCAAAAGACATGTGTAAAGCTGACAGCCAGTAGTGGTTTTAGGGCTGTGGTCTATAATATTTATTTTTATATTATTTCCTAAAATTTATGCACTGCTTTGATTGTAAAAACAACAACACCCTCAAAGGAGTTTACAAAAGATAAAAGAGTAAAATCGGGAAAATTCACAATCCTACTTTAAAACATGAAGAAGTGAAAACGCTAAAACAAATGATGTCCACATTCTAAGCATCTGGGCAGGCTTGTCTACTCAACAATGTTTTTAGCAGGCACTGAAAAGAGCAGTGAAGGCGGCAGGGCAATCTAAAGTGTAGGCGCTCCCACCTGAAATGATCAAATTCTTACAAATGTGGAACAGGCATTATGTGGCACCTGCCAATCCTGCCATTTAAAGCGGTCACGTGGGCACGTGTGGGGTAAGGCGATCTTGTAGGTAAACAGTAACACTTTGAACCTGCCCCAGCATCAAATCAGCAACCACAGCAGATCTCTGAGCACAGGTGTTATATGGTGCTGCAGCTTCTGGATCAAACGCGAGGGAAGCCCCACATAGAGCACAATCCAGTCTAGAAGTAAGTAGCGCATGAACCACTGTGGCAAGGCTTTCCCAGTCCAGGAATAGCCGTAGCTGTCGAATCAGTCACAGTTGGTATAGTGGCCCTTTTCTCTTCCAGCTCACCTAACACCAGACTCCGCTTTCCCCCCGCCCCTTTCTCTTCCTTTTCAAAACAGTCCAATTTCTTTCACGATTGGTATTCTATAGCAGGACAAGTGGAAGCACAAATCTTCCCGGTGCACAAATGGCATGCCAGCTTGAGGTCTACCTATGTAGCCACCAAGTTGCTGTTGGAGAACAGATATGTCAACCTGGCTGGCCCATGAGAAAAAAAACTCCACTTTGGTCTAACAATAAATAAATAAATCTAAGCCGTGGAGATATGCCAAAGCATCTTTTTTAAAAGATGTGTGTCCTAGCACCCGATTGGAGGTGTTACTGCAAGCAGCCAAGCATGGGTGCACACGTGCACAGCACTCCTCCTCTGTTAAACCCCCTTACTGGGTAGCAGGTACACTTTGTCTCTGTGAAGCAAGTAGTAAGAAAGTCAATCTAGCAGTGGCTAGAAACAATGGTTGGCTTGGCTCCCAAGTTTATGTGCCTCTGGTGATGACATTGCAGGGTTTGGATGGTGGTAGGTTGGGCTTGTTTGTTGTTTAAAGTAGTTGGTTAGCACAGAGTCTTAATAGCCAGGAGAAGAAGGGAGTTTTCACCCGTACACTAGAATACAAGGCAGGCCTGGTATTATCAGCGGGCGAAGCTCTATCTCCCAATCTACTCTTGTGACAAGGAGGACTAAGAAGGATGTCAGCACCAAATATGGAAGACACCCACAGGGCTGTTTCTCTCTTCCCTCTACCCTAGAGTGTTCATTTTAGACAGGGGGAAGGAAGATACCTTCCCAGTGCCCATGGGGAGTAACTATGGCTACTTCCGTAAAGTCAAGTTTGCTGAGTAATAAGAACAAGATAGCAGGTCAGCAATGCTGCCTGAACCCTTTAGACCTTAGCATATATCAGCTGCAGACATTTTCAGTCTCGCTTTGCCAGTAGCCATTTGCCACAAAGCAATATAGCCACTTTTGCGATCTAGGTTTCTTAACAATGTGCGATAGATGTAGAACAGTGATTAAGAGCACAAGCCAAAAGTCAAAAAGGCCTCATTTCAAACCTTGGCTTGTTGTGTGGACTCAGGAGTTATTTTTGGGGGGTGGGGTGGGGGGAGAATATTGACCTACTTACAGAGGAAATGTTAAGGAATACTTTTAGAACACCTCCAAGGAATGAAAAAATATCTAATTGTGACTGCCTTTCGGTGTGGGTGGTGTCATTTGCTAGCCCTGGACGTTAAAAAGGCAGGTGACCGAAAATGAGAGAACCACTGAGCCATTTCTTTACAGCCACCTTGCCATATCCGCTGCACATGGGCAGCCACCGAGGGGCTCTGGCACCACAGCCAATTCCACCCTAGGGGAGCCTAAGGCTTCAGCTGAGTTCACTAACACCTGCAACATGATAGATACTTGATCAGAAAGAAAGAAAGAAGAGAGAGAGAGAGAGAGAGAAAGAAATAGATAGATAGATCCAGGTCAATCCCCAACCCCAAGAGATAGGACACAGCAACATGGCTGCCTTGGTCAAGCAAGTCCCTTGACAACAAACTATAAATGGGCCAAAGTACACGCACCCAGTTCTCTAGAAACCTCCTGCAGCAAGAGAAAAACCAGGCACTGGGGGCCCCACTTTTAAAAGGCAGAACCCCATAGGACCACCCCTGCACACTCACGCTCAGTGGTGGTTTCAGGCCAATCCTACTTATTTTATGTGCTCTCTCTGTGTCTCTCTCCCTGCCTCTCTCTCCCACACACCTTGCTTCAGGTACACCCCTTATTTCACATAGCATTTTAATTTGTTAATTATTGAGTTTATTTATATTCAGTTTGGCTGTACATTCACAATATAGTAACATGACGAAGTAGAAGGTAGGAAAGACACCGAGCAATGACAGCTCCTGCAGGCACGCTCTTGCACTACAGAGGGTGTAATCTCAGGCCTTAAAGAAGGAAAAGCTAGGAAATATGCTCCCCTGCATTTGACGGGACCCAAAATTCCCACTCAACCCACCCACCCATACAGCAAAGGCTCCCTGGGGCCAGACACTCCACCCACCAAATCAGACACACACACACCCATTTACCTTCCCAAATTTGGGGTGCTGGATGTATATGATCCCATCTTTCACGGGACACTCCATGGGGCAGGCTCCGATGGGGCAGCCCAGTGAGGAGCGAGGCAGTCTGCAGGCTCCGCAAGCCGTTGTGGCTGCCACAGGGATGAGTCAGTATGTACGATAGCGCTGGCAACTTCCTCTGCCTGCTAACTTCCTCTTTGGGGCCTGCCTGCACATAGGGAGCTGCAAGAGGCAGAGCCGTCCCAGGAGACACAGGCTCTCCCAGGGGACTTCTGGCTTGATGAGCGTTGGTGGGCTAACAGCTTTCTCTTCCGGCAGCTGCAGGGTAACTGCAGAGTGGGCCAGCCAGAGGCACATGACATGGCTGGGGAGAGACAGGTGGGGTCACACAGAGAAGGCTGAACGTCCCTCTCTGAGAGGGGGCGCAGAGTGTCTCGGAAACCACTACCGGAGCTGGGGAATGGAGCAGCACAGGACTTGCCAAGCAGAACAGCGCTTGCCCAACACAGCCTAACCATAGTTACTGACGCAATGGCCTATTGCATCACTGCCCTGCTACTTTCAAGAAAAAAAGTGTCGAGCCTGCTTAAAACAGAGAGGACACACCTCCAATCTATTCCCATCCTGCAGTGCCAAAACCAAACTCCTGCACCAAACAAGCACGAGTCATCCTATTATAGGCATCTCCCATTCCATCCCACGGCAGGATCAGCAACTGCCACAGTGACAAAGAAGCACTAGGCTTCCCAAATGCACAAAGTCCACTGTGATGCCCTTTTCCCACTCCAGCTGGCAACAGTATGCTAGAGCGGGATTTGAGCAGAGCTGCCCTTCCAAAGCAGCAGCAGCAGCAGCAGCAAAGTCCATTTCTTTGCTGGGCCCAATGGCAGCATCTCTAGAAGTCCATGGAGCTGTGTGCCAGGTAGTCTTTGCGCCCAATGTTGCTGACTTGTTTGGTCTGCATGGCTTCCAGCTTGGGGCAGTCCGTGATGCGGTGGCCCAAGCCCCCACAGAAAGCACAGCCCCTCTCTCCTGGAAGAGAAAAAAGGACAGCGTCAGCCAGAGCTCAGGCCCTCTGTGGGGGCACAAAAGGGGGGAAAGACAGAAAGACCTAAGCAACACTCTCAGGTTCAGTTGCAGCCAGGGCCGGGAAACCTTGGTTCTTCAGGTGCTGTTGGACTCCAACACCCATAAGCCCCAGCCAGCATGGCCAATGGACAGAGGTAATGGGACCAGGAGTGCACCACCACCTGCAGAATCACAGGTTGCCTGGAACTCAATTTCGAACCTTTCCCTTTTCATTACAAACAACGGATAGGCCGGTCCATGGCCTGGTTCTATTATTCGGTACTTTGATCTTCTCCTTTTTGAGGCTAATGATCAGATAAGGACTTCTTTTGAAGAACCGTGACCTGATTTATATTCAGGAGACCATTGCCCCAATCTGGCTATAGCTGAGCTGTCTCTCCGGTGAAGTCAACCCCGCCTACTCTACAGCCTCAGACAGGATGGTTGCCTCTTGTCCCATTTGCTTACCTCCAATATCCAGCATGGATTCGTCGCCGCAATGCAACACCTGCAGCACAGGTGGCACCTTCTGCTTGGCCTCCAGAAGCAACGCCTTCAGGTCCATGAGCACAGACTCATCTGGGGACAGAGAAGCAAGTTAGAATGGACACAGGCCGGCTTCCCCAGGAAAGCGCAACAGATTTCAATTCCGGGAAGCCAAAGGAGATTGCCCACGCAGAAGTGATTAGCTGTCTCCATAAGGCAGGCACTCACAATAGACCCAAACCACCCACCCGTGATGCCTTGGCTCCCTGGAGGATTCTATTTTCAGCAGTGACTCACAAGGAAGCATGGCTCTGGCTGGCTCTTCAGTAAGTCCTTATGTGACTAGGACTCTGGCCTGCCTGCCCGGCTCCTCAGCTCTAGCCCCTTTACACCCCCATGCTCTCTACCTCCCACCCCTACCAGCCCCTCTCAATTCCTCACCGCAGGCTTTGTTGATGAAGGTGGTGGCAATGCCAGTATTCCCCGAGCGACCTGTACGTCCAATTCGATGAACTGGAAAAATACATACATAGATATTAACGTGTAAGTCAGCTGAGGGAGAAGCTTTTAGCCCTTTTTGATTTCTGTTCTCTATGGGGCATCAATCTTGATTTATCCAAGCACATTCAAGGACTCACGCACAGCCTATGTACAGAGCAGTCAGCATCTAACCTGTTTATGTTTCGTTCACCTACAAGGGTTTCCCCACATGCCTGAGCTCCTTCTCAGGAGAAGCTCTTCACACAGACTAGGATATGAACAGATGCAACCAGGTAGCCAAAGCCATCCCAAGCCAAGCCTGTCTCCTCGTACCATAGTTTTCTATCTCCTCGGGCATGTCATAGTTGATGACATGCTGGATGGCTGGGAAGTCCAAGCCTTTGGACGCAACGTCAGTGGCGACAAGGACATCCTTCTTGCCATCCCGGAAGGCCTCAATGGCCTTTGTCCGTTCCTCTTGGTCTGAAAGATGAAACGGAGGGTGTTAAGAGACAGCAATAGTGAGATTTCCATTCACCCATAACCCAAAGACAACAAGAGTTTCCATTCAAATACTCTACCGAGAATTATTCACAGTCCCATGACAAAAGGACCATTGTCCCCACAGACACATCTATGAAGTGCCAGAGTGAACAGCTCCACAAGCCACTCAACTCTCGGAGTGACAGCTGTAATGTGCAAGAAAGGGACAGGGCAGGAACTCGTGAAGCTGGCTGATATGGGAGTGCTGTTTCCCCAGGAAGGTTTCTCCTTAGTGGGTTTAAAAATCAAAGGGAAGAAGGGGTTTGTCCCAAATTTAGCAGTGTTAAAATATGCTTCTGTACCAAGGATGTAGGGCTAAATTGTCCACTGGAAGGGAGAGATGCTCAGCAGCAATGCCCACAGGTTTTCACCAATACATTCAATTCTGTATCTGTTCTCATGTTACTCATCCAACGCTGAACTGTCTAGAAGCATCAGCTTCCTAGCTCCAAGGGTAGTTTAATGATTTCTGTGAGTACAGAGGACCTTTAAAGGGCTGATAAGTATCTCTGGCCTTGTTCTGAGTGCCTGTTCTAGATCTTTTGACACTTCACACCCAATGGAAGCAAATTCCACAACAAAAGACAACACTTGCCTTTTGGTCTGTTTGAAATTGGGCACATTTCTACTTAACTGACCAGTTCCATATATTAATGAAAGGGGAAGGCAGACGTAAAAAAGTGTAACCATGGCAAGCCAATAGTTCTGTTATATTCTCAATTCCTTCTACTGTCTTAGCAGATGACTACAAATCTGCAGCCTAGACGTGCTACCCTTGGATAAAGAGCGAATGGGAATCAAGACGCTTACTGACCTTTCCCACCGTGTATGGCCACAGCCTCTACACCCTTGAGTAGCAAGTATTCGTGGATTGCATCTACATCTGCTTTCTTCTCAGCAAAAATAAGAACCTGCACGCACACAAAAGAGCAAAAGTGCCAAGCGATAAGGGGGGCTCTCAAAGAACATGCTTCACTCCCTCCCGCTAAGCAAGGCTCCCACCCTTGGTTCCAGAACCAGGATGCCCCACAAAATTCTGGAACGGCACTTGGTTGCTTCTCTAGAATTTCCTGCTTCAGAATAAAATCAGGTGCTGCCTTTAATGCAACTAGCACTGAGACTCAGACTCAGGACTGAGCATAAGTACTCACAGGCGGTGGTGTCTTCTGTAGACACTCAAGCAGATAGACCATCTTGGCTTCCTCCTTTACATACTCTACTTCCTAGATACAAGAGAAAAATGGCAAAGGTCACACGGTGCCAGTATTTTCAGTGTGAGAAAAGCTACAGACCAACTGATCAGGGCTCAGATGAACTAGTGTCGTGTTGTGTTTGGACACAGAAAACACACAGGTTAAAATTCATAGGCAGCTGTAAAGCTCAGTGCGTTATTTCGGCCAGGTTATCACCTCTCAGGCTAACCTGCTGAATAACACTGCAAGAAATACACACAAATTAGGTGAGAATGTTAAACACTTCTCTTAAAAGAGCTGTAGTAAAATCATCATTTGTACTCCCTTTACGGCGGGACAGAAAGAGTGATGGGACAGGCTCTTTGAGCCGTACTGCACCTGAATAACATCCAAGCTGGCAGCTCCTGCACGTCCCACGTTGATAGTGATGGGCTTCACAAGGGCACTCTTGGCAAAGTTCTGGATCTTCTTGGGCATGGTGGCGCTGAAGAGAAGGGTCTGTCGCTGGCCCTAAGGCAGGAAAAAGTCATGATAGAGAAATGGGCAACTAGGGACATCCCTTTTTATTATGCTACACCTCCCAGAATTCCACTTCCAAGCAATCTCTGGGATCACTAAAAATGGGTCAATGAAATTGTATGCATAAGGTAAGATGGCGGGCTGTCAGGGAACTGACATCGGAGGAAAGGGAAGTGGTAGGGCTCCCAGAGACTGGGAGAGAGTCAACAGCTAAAGCAGGGACCAGTAGGGGGAGCGCGGGGTCTCTGGAGGAGGATCTCAGTAATGCTGAGAGAGACGCAGCAGCCCAGGCAGGAAGCAGAAGGGGAGAGAAAGGGGTGAGAGACACTTCGAGCGAAAATAGCGGGGAGGTGTCAGAAGCAACTGCAGGGAGACCTATGCTTCGCCGGAAGCTGTCACGTCGTGAGTCCAGGAGACGCGTTTCCGTTAAGGAACTTCTTTGCTGGAAGCGCTTCCGCAGACAGCCACTGTCGGACTCTACAAGTGACTAGAGCAGACATGTCTGAGGAGCTCTGTCACACACAGAGGTTTGTGGGGTCGCACAAACTCTGAAGGGGCACTATTTTAAGCACAAGCAGCTAATCATCCCCTGACAGCAGTCCGACAGTCTCTGTACGCTGCCTGTGCAGGAGAAGGCATCATGAGCGACCCAGCAGGAGCCGGAGCCGCAGGGGGTGGAGCTGGTCCAAGCTTGGAAGACAGATACCGAGCATTGGAGGTCCAACTTGCGCTGCAGACGGCGAGGCTCGAGGAGAGGAGGGCTCAAGATGCAGACAAGAAGGGGAGAACCACTCAGTTCCCCAGAAAGGTACCAGGATTAGTGCAGAAGTTTGGGGGGGACCCCAAGGATTACCATGCCTTTAGGACTGAAATGCAATATGCCCTGAATGTGCAGTTTGATGAGTTCCCTGATGAGGAATCCCGAGTTGCTTTCGTAATTGGGCATCTTGAGAAGGGGGCGCGGGACTGGGTTCGACCCCTGATGGCAACGCACAACGATATCCTGAAGGACGCTATGAAATTCTTTCGTGCAATGGATATCATGTTCTCCAGCGATATTGAGGAGGGGGGAGTGCGCAGACAGCTAATGGCTTGCAAGCAGGGAAGCAGATCTGTCCGTGAGTACTGGACTGAATTTACCATGCTGATTCACAGATTGGGGTGGGATTTATCGGCAGCACCCATTCAGATGCTATTTGAAGAAGGTCTTTCTTCAGCTGTGAAAGACGAGCTGGCCAGGAGCCCCAGGGCGGTGTCTATGGATCAGCTGACCAAATCTGCGCTGACCATTGGAGCGCGCCAGGAGGCAAGAGCCTTGGAGAGGCGGGAAGGGAGAGGGGAACGTTGGAAGGAGTTACGCATTCCAGACATTCCTGAGCCAGCTTTCCCGCCGGCAGAGCCGATGGAAATCGGAACAGCCCGCGCGCGCGCAGTTTCAAAGCCCAGTGAGGGGGCGAAGAAGGAGGGAAAGGGACCCCGGAAATGCTATCTCTGCCAACAGCCAGGCCACTTTGCCAGAGTCTGCCCCCAGAGGAAGGAATGGCAAGGGATGGTGGGAACTGTTGAGGGGGAAGAGCAGGGAGAAACGGAGCAGGTAAAAGCCAACGCCTGGTTGCCAGCAGGGCACTGCAGCCAGGCCAAAGAGCAGTGAAAGTGCCCCTTTCCCAAGTGCCAGTGCCAGAAGCTCCTCGACCTGCTCTAGTGATTGAAGTGTCGCTAGAGTTGCAAAATGGACACCCCCTAAAAATAAAGGCGCTGTTGGACTCAGGCAGCTCCTGCAATTTCATGAGCAAGGAGTTTGCGGCTGAACACCAGATACAGACTATCCCCTTAAGCAACCCCCTGCAGGTGACCACGATCGATGGCAGAGAACTGTTGGGAGGAGGCGTCAGCTTGCAGACCATCCCAATGATAATGAGGGTGGCAAGGCACACAGAACTGATAGCGTTTAATGTGGCCACCTTGGGAGGCGCTCCCATTATTTTGGGAATGAGCTGGCTAGCCCTACATGATCCGCTGGTGGGCTGGCATCAAAGAGTGGTTTCCTTCGGTTCCGCACATTGCTTAGAACACTGCAGGGGGGAAAAGGGGTCAGCAGGGGCCCAAGCCACCCTAGCAGGGACGGAAGTGATGGAGAAGGGGAAGGTGCCATCACAGTATGCTGATCTCAGCGACGTGTTCAGCGAGAAGGAAGCTGACCAACTACCCCCGCATAGGCCCTTTGATTGCCAGATCAATTTACTCCCTGGAGCACAGCTTCCTGTAGGCAGGTTGTATGCCATGTCAGACAGGGAGATGCAGGAGTTGCGAGCGTTCATTGACAAGAACCTGAAGAGAGGCTTCATCAGAGAGTCCAAGGCAGCGGGGGGTAGCCCAGTGTTTTTTGTGGATAAAAAGAACACGGACAAGCCGAGACTGGTATGTGACTTTCGGGCCCTAAATGCAGTGACAGAGCCGGTGGCTTTTCCTATGCCCAGGATTGATGATATTTTGACCAGGGTGCGAAAAGGAAAGATTTTTACAAAGCTGGACCTAAGGGGGGCGTACAACCTGATACGTATAAGGAAAGGGGATGAATGGAAGACCACCATGTTCACCCCTTTGGGGGCATTTGAATATCTCGTTATGCCTTTTGGATTACAAGCAGGCTCCGCGTGTTTTCAAGCCTTTATGAACCATGTACTGGGGCCTTTGCTCTACAAGAATTGCGTGGCCTTCTTAGATGACGTGTTGGTGTATTCGGAGAATGAGGAGCAACATGTGAGAGACGTCAGAGAAGTGTTGAGCAGGCTGCAGGCCAACAGACTGTGGGTGAAACTGGAGAAGTGTCAGTTTCATACCAAGGAGGTGGAATTCCTGGGGTACCGCTTGTCAGACAAGGGGTTGGCCATGGACCCCGGCAAGGTTCAGGCGGTGCTGGAATGGAAAACCCCCAAGACTAAGAAGGATGTGCAGAGGTTCCTAGGGTTTGGAAACTTTTATCGTAAGTTCATCCGAAACTTCGCTCACCTGACGGCGCCCATCACGGACTGTCTCAGCAGCAAAAAGAAGTTTGTTTGGACGGGGGAGGCGGAGCGAGCGTTTGAGGAACTGAAAAAGGCCTTCGCCTCTGACGAACAACTTCTACATGTGGATTTACAAAAAAAGCTGAGGGTCGAAACAGACGCTTCTGACAGAGCCATAGGGGCGGTGCTTCTTCTGCAGCCAGGGAAGGAGGGGTCCGAGTGGCGACCGTGTGCCTTCTTTTCGCGAAAGCTGAACAAATCGGAGAGAAACTACACGGTGTATGACCGGGAACTTCTTGCGATTTATGAGGCCTTCCGGAGATGGAGGCACCTACTAATTGGTGCACAAAAGAAGGTGCAAGTACGCACGGACCATAAGAATCTAGAGTATTGGAGAACTGCGCGAGTGCTCAACCAACGGCAGTTGAGATGGGCCCAGGAGTTCTCCAAATTTAACTTTGAGATTTGTTACGTACCAGGCCAGGAGAACGTTAGGGCGGACGCTCTATCACGCAAACCTGAATATTTGGAGGGAGAGGGTGCACCCGAAGAGACCCATGTCATTCCCGAGGATCGCTGGGTGTGTGGGGCGGCACTGGTGGGGCTAAGGGAACTGATAGAGGGAACGGTGCAGGATGAATATGCCCAGGACAAACTCAGGGGTCTCAGGAGGGAGGGAGACAAACCCGGGGGTTTTGAGGAGAGAAACGGGGCGTTGTACTACAAGGGAGCGTTATACGTACCTGAAGGAGAATTGAGGGAAAAGGTACTCAAGCAACTGCACGATAGCCCCACAGCAGGGCATTTTGGGCAACACAAAACCATGTGGCTGGTTACCAGGGAATTCTGGTGGCCCAAGGTCAGGGAAGATGTGCGGGAGTATGTGAGAGGGTGTGACCGATGTCAACGAGCCAAGGGGGAGAGGCGGGCACCGGCAGGTTTATTAGAACCACTACCCACGCCGGAAAGACCATGGGAGGCAGTGGCAATAGATTTTATGACTGATCTGCCCAGGTCCAAAGGGAAGACAGCCATTATGGTTGTGGTAGACCTGTTAACCAAGATGGCCCACTTTATAGCCTGCTCACATGCGGTCACAGCAGAAGAAACCGCTAAATTGTTTGTGGAAAATGTGTTTAGATTGCATGGTGCCCCCTTGAGGGTGGTTTCGGACCGAGGGAAACAATTTACTTCCAGGTTCTGGAGGAAGCTCATGAGCTTATTGCATGTAGAGGTGAATTTTTCAACTGCCCGTCATCCAGAAACCAACGGGCAGGCGGAAAGAGCTAATGGTGTCCTCCAGCAATATTTGAGGTGTTATGTGAATGACAGAGAGAATGATTGGGTGGAGAAGCTGGCGTTGGCAGAATTTGCCTATAACAATGCGGAGAACGTGTCCACGGGAATGAGCCCTTTTTTGGCCAATCACGGGTGTCATCCCCGAGCCTTCCCAGGGGGGGAGGGGGAGAACTGGAGCGTTCCAGCCGCAGAACAGTTCGTTGAAGAAATGGAAGCGATCCATCGCCAGCTCCAACTTAATTTAAACAGGGCGAAGGAGGAATATAAGAGACAGGCAGACAAAACCAGAAGGGAAGGAGAAAGCATTAGGGTGGGGGATCAGGTGTGGTTGTCCACCCAAGGGTTACCATTTAAAGGAGGTTGTAAGAAGTTAAGACCCAAAAGACTGGGCCCATTTGAAGTCACGCAACAGGTCAACCCAGTGGCTTTCAGACTCCGGTTACCTAACCACATGAAGTTGCACCCAGTGTTCCACAGATCATTGCTGTCACCGTATATAGGGGACAGAGAGGGGAGGGTCAATAGGGGACCAGCTATGGAGGAAAAAGAACACAGCTACCATGTAGCGGAGATTCTCGATTCCAGGTGGAGGGGAGAGCAAGTAGAGTATTTGGTAATGTGGGAAGGGGAGCCGGAGTCGGAAAACACCTGGGTCAGGGCAGAGGATGTAGATGACGAGGTTTTGATTGAAACTTTTCATCAGAGATTCCCTCGGAAACCCCAGCCAGTGGCGAGGTTCCGGAGGGAATACTTCGCCACCACCGACGAAGAAGAAGAGTTGGAGGGGTTCGCTGATTCCGAGGTGGAGGAGGATTCAGCGAGTCGGAACGAAGACCGATGGAGGGAAATGTTCGAGACGTCGGAAGATGAGGAGGATTCTTTTAGGGGTTTCAGCTCCTCACCGCCCAGAGGAGAGAGTAGGGGCGGGGGAGAGGGGGGCCCTGGAGGGGAGGTGGATGTCAGGGAACTGACATCGGAGGAAAGGGAAGTGGTAGGGCTCCCAGAGACTGGGAGAGAGTCAACAGCTAAAGCAGGGACCAGTAGGGGGAGCGCGGGGTCTCTGGAGGAGGATCTCAGTAATGCTGAGAGAGACGCAGCAGCCCAGGCAGGAAGCAGAAGGGGAGAGAAAGGGGTGAGAGACACTTCGAGCGAAAATAGCGGGGAGGTGTCAGAAGCAACTGCAGGGAGACCTATGCTTCGCCGGAAGCTGTCACGTCGTGAGTCCAGGAGACGCGTTTCCGTTAAGGAACTTCTTTGCTGGAAGCGCTTCCGCAGACAGCCACTGTCGGACTCTACAAGTGACTAGAGCAGACATGTCTGAGGAGCTCTGTCACACACAGAGGTTTGTGGGGTCGCACAAACTCTGAAGGGGCACTATTTTAAGCACAAGCAGCTAATCATCCCCTGACACGGGCCTATCTTGTTCACATATGTAATTCTCAATATGGGCCTCGCTTTGTACTGGGCAAAAAAATTAGCTAAGAATCTCAGCTTTCATTTCTAAAGGCAAGTTTCTAGCCCTTATGGGCTGCAGAGGCAGACATGAAAGGCAAAAGCAATGGTTGGCAAAGTCTCAGAGGCTAGAGGGCAAGGGTAGGAGGGAAAGAACAGGACAGGAGAATTTCTAGTGGTCAAAATAGGGGCTTTAGTGTCTTGCATAGCTTCTTGCCCCTTCCCATAATCTGCAGAAGTATAATAAATTATGCAAAAATAATATATGCAAACTCTGCTCCACTTATGTTATGTATAGTGATCACAGGATCCAGCTTTCCTTGACATAGAAGGGGTGTGCCACTTTGCAGCAGAGTACACACAATCCTGAATATAATCAGTAGAACCAATTGCACTGCAACAAGTAACATGCTGAATTTGGATGAGAAAAGAGGGATTCATAAGATAACTTACTGTGAACTCCTACGTGTTTATTTGGGCATATGCTGCTCTCTGCACAGCAGGTAATTTCTACAAAGGAGAAACTTGCCAGGCCTCAAACCTGACTAGAAATCACAAAGCTAACCTCAAAGTCTTCCACCCCACCCTCAATTCCAGGTACAAGGCCAAATTGCGGCTAATTTGCAGCAAGGAAGAGGCAAAGGCATGTTCTTCTTTGTTATTCTTTCCAGGCTCCAGGGTAGATTACGGGCTCTGAAAACAAGTTCAAAGGCATAACCCAAACAACCCCCCAGCTCAGTTAAGTCCTGTCCCCAGCAACAGTCTGCATGTTTTCATCTTGACAGGGAGAACACTGCTGTTGCCAGAAGCAGCAGTGCCCAAAGCAAGGAGGAAAGTTCAAGTAAACTAGTGGAGTGCTACCTAAGAGCACACCAACCATGCCTCTGGCTCCAGAAAGCACACGAGTCCATGAGGAGGGTAATACGCAACTGCCCAATTCAATGAGATAAAGGCAGAAGCACAGTCTGTCTCGCCCAGTACCTTGAAGTAGGAAAAGATGGTGCGGATGTCACCCTCGAAGCCCATGTCAATCATCCTGTCTGCTTCATCCAGTGCCAAGTAGCGGCAGACGTCCAAGCTAACCATCTTCTTCTGCAAGAGATCCATCAGCCGGCCTGGAGTTGCCACCATCATGTGCACACCGCTGTGGGAAGAGAAGGAAACAGAGCTGCAGAAGGCCCTCTTCTGGTAGCATCCGCATGAACAAGGAGTTCAGGAGTAGGAGTATGGCTATTCCCCTTTCAAGGACCAATGTCCCATTGCCTCCACACTTTTGAACCCTTCCCTCTGCAAACCCAGCACTTCAAAATGCCTTAAGGACTGGTTAGACTGAGCAGGGCCTGTATGTTGGACTCACTGCTTTCCCAGGAGAAACAGGAAGGCAGTAAAGCAGAGCAAGTCAGATATGTGTGTTTGCTGTGCATTCACAGTCAGTTTGGTTGTAAGAGCAATTTTTTTAAAAAGGCTTTTTTTTTTAGTGTTAGTGACTAAAATAAAGATGGAACAACAAAGTCCTGAAACAAGCAGCAGCAAATACCAAACGGATTGGAATAAACCAGCCTTCCTCAACCTTTTGGCCTCCAGATGTTTTGGACTACAACTCCCATCACCCCCAGCTAATGGTCAGGGATGCTGGAAGTTGTGGTCCAAAACATCTACAGGATACCAGGCTGACGAAGGCTGACAAGAGCGGGGAGGCCCTGCTTTTTTTATTTTTATTTTTACAGACACATGCATTAGCTGCAATTCTAGTGCTCCTTTATTTGCCCCCAATGTTGGCCTTACTGTTTGATGGTCTCCATTTGCTCCTTGACAGACATGCCTCCAATGCAAAGGGCACAGCGCAGGGCAGGCATCCCATCCTCATGCAGCAGGCGGCAGTAATACTCAAGGATACCATGGGTTTGGCGAGCCAGTTCCCTCTGCAGAAACAAAAGTCCTATTAGCCAGCAGCTAACAGTCCCCAGGTGCTTCCTATTTGCACCTCTTTCTCTTTTGCCACAACCATTACACATTTCTGCTCCCCTCTGCCCCCAATATCCAAACAAGTGAACAAGGCCAGTTAAGTGGATGGCAGGAGACTTACTGAGGGGCAGATGATAAGCCCGTATGGCCCTTCTCTCTTGGAAAACGGCAGCCTCTTCTCCTGCTCCAGGCAGAACATGATAACAGGGAGAGTGAACACAAGTGTCTTGCCGGAGCCGGTGAACGCAATGCCAATCATGTCTCTGCCGGAAAGGCTATGGGGGCAGAAAGGAGCAATTTAATGGGACCTGTTTAGGCTAGAAGGAGTTAGGGCTACAGTAGGAAGGAAATGGGATGGGTGTGGAGGAGACTCTCCATCACTGCAGGTAACAAACTGCTGCTTTTTAGGTGCTTAAATAGTGCATCCATCCAGAAGGGAACTCAGTGGCTATGAACTATGACAACACGCAAAGATGTACAGCCTTTGTTTGAGAGAAAGCATATTTCTAGCCTTCATGGTAAGAAAGAAAAGGCTGGAAATGTATGAACAACTATGGTCCTCGGTCCCAGCTTTTACTCAGGATGTACATTCCTCAGTATCAGTAGATTGTCTATTAGGGCAAATGGGGCATTGCCCCACCAACCCCACTTGCCCACCTTTTTACATATAAGCTGCCCAGAGAGGGGCACCAGCACTCAGCTCCCTCCCTCCTTAGTGTCTGTCAAGGATTGGCAGGCTGCTGACAAGTGTGCACCAGAGCAGAGGGGCTGGAGTCTGACTTGGGAGAGGGGAGCAGTGGTTTGTGGGGACTTGTACCAGCCAAAAGGCAAAAATCAGAAACAGGGAAAGCTTCAGAGCTGGAGAGTGGAGCACAAGGTGGGTCTGGAGATGAGGAGGAAGAGGCAGGTTAGGCAAGTGAGGGACCAGCTGCTCCCCCCCCTCCCCTGCACCACTGTCTCCCAGAACCAGGAGGGGATTGAAAAGGGATGAGCAGGGGAAGTTTCCACCCAAGCACAGTCTCAGGCTGTGTGTATGCAGCCTCTGTCGGGGAAAGGTGCATAAACTGGTAGAGGGTGAGTGCCCCCCCCCCCCACTGCTGCAACTGCGTGGACCAGGGAATAGTTGCCTAGCTATTAGACTGGTGTGTGTAGATATCCAGAGCTGTAGAAGCGACTGTAAGTGCTATCTTTGACAATAAAGAGTTAACTATCTGCTGTGTGGATTCCTTGGCTGGGCAGTGCCTTTGACAGTGTTGCCGTTATATATCTGAGAAGGGAGACTGGGGGCAGAAATGTGTTGGCTCTGCCTGTCATTGGCTCTGGTGACACGGACTTCATTTCCTTCCGCCCTGCCAGTCCCAATGGGTACCAGTCACTACTGCTCAGTATATAGTGAATTCCTATAAAACTGAAAATATGCACCCAAAATACTGTGCAAATCTAGAATCATAAAGTTGGTAGGGACCTTGAAGGTCAGCCAATCCAACCACTGCACCATGAAAGATCTCTACACAGCAGGAGCCAACAAGAGAACCCCTGGTGGATGCCTATCGAGCTTCTGCTTAAACACCTCCAACAACACTCACATGGTGGGAATACCCTGTATCTGGATGGGGGTTGGTTGCTGGATCCCCTTCTTCTTCAGACCTCGCAGGATTCCTGTAGAAAGAATTGGACACATGTTAAGCTAAAGAAACATAGAATTGTAGAGTTGGAAGGGACCCTGAGGATCATCTCGTCTAACCCCTTGCAATGCAGGAATATGCAACAGGAATATGTATGGGAATGCAGGGAGAGAACCTGCAACCTTGGCATTATCAGTACCACATTCTAACCAAAAGAGCTATCCAGGATGACAAGAGAACAGAAATATCTCCTATCATACCTGTAGAACAAGCATGTGATACTTACTTTTATTACCTATGTATCTCAGAACATACATTCACGCAGATAGTGTCAAATGTAAATTATGTGTACATATTAGTAGATCCTTCTGGCCAAATGCAAGTATATGCATGCCTTTATCATGAATTTTTGAAATGACATGAGCATATTTTGGATTTTGCTTTGTGCATCCAAGAATAAAAGGTAGCATGAGAAGTGGCCCTTAAGAGTAGGGATGGGGAAGCTGTGGTACTGCAGAAGTATAAAACTCCCAGCATCCCTCACTACAGACCAAGATAAGTGTTGCTGGTGGGAAACATCAAAAGGGTAACAGGCTCCATATCCTTGCTTTAGAATATCTCAGCTGGGTAAAGAGATCAGCGGGACAGCTCAGAGCCCTGACCACTAAATTCGAAGGACAGTCAATCCCTTTAACTCCCTCATGTGAAACAATGCTCCTCAGAAACGGTTTCCTTGTTTTTTCAATCACCACCTTAGTCACTTACCTGGTGGGAACTTCATCTCTTTGAAGCTTTTGATAGGTGGTGGAATGCCTTCCCCCTCCACGAGGATATGATACTTCTTACGCACACGGTCATGTCGGGCCTCTGACATAGTGAGGATGTACCGAGGAGCCTTCCAGCTGGCGAAAGAACACACTGAGATTTCAGTAGGGAACAAGATGCAGGGCACTCATACTGAAATGGAATAATAAATAAAATACAGGCAGAGATAAGTATGTCTGTGCTGAACCCTCAACAGGACTTTCCAAAAAGTGATTGTGATTCTGAAAACAGTACTGAGACTGTATGGGCTTTTCACAAAGGAGGAAATTAGTAAGTCCATTAGCACAGCTCAGCTCCAGAGTGAATCCGTCTTCCTGCTTGGCAGTTACAAAATAAAGTACAAGACGTGCTACGCAGAGAAGCAGTGGCATTATTTATTGATTTTTACATTGACAAAAGCATCCCATTTTACTCGAGACTGGACATTGTTTGAATTCTTATCCACGTCAATGTAACAAAATATAGATCAGCTGCTCAAGCAATATGAAAGACTCAAAGCCTTTTAAAAGTAATGATTCTTGTACCTTGTAACTTTCTAATATAAATGCAGATGCTTTCCCTTCAGAAAATCTTAGCCACTTCATATTCCCCTTGTAATGGGAAGTACACAAACAAAAGCTTTTACATATATATATATATATTTGTGTGAGGAGTTGTCATCCAACATCTGGAGGATATTAACGTTGTACACTGCTCTGAAGTCTTTCAATAAAGGGCGGTATATAAATCAAATAAAAATAATAATTAAAAAATACCCTTGGTAGCGCTTCTCAGCAAACAAGTGACTCCATATCTTGATACCTTTTCTTGAGGATCCTAGCAAGATCACATGTTTCCGGAAGGGTCTAATATTATCCACAGCATCATTTAAATTGTACGAATGGCCTGCAAAACCTACCTGGTTTTAATGGGATCATCATATGTAATGCCCTTTGCCATTTCTTTCACAGACATCAGAGCTGCATGAGAGAAAGAAAACAATGAGTGAGCCCAAAGTCAAGGACAGGTGGTCTCATCATCAGAGCAAAACGGAGAGCAAAGCAAAGGATCTATAGGGGATTTCTCTGCCACACTGGCGTTATTTATAACTGCAGCAACTGATGGGAGGCAACGGTATTAACTGTGGATTCCCAGGTGAAACACTTTACCTGTAATCTTCCTCCACATCACCATCACTTCTGTCCAGTATCAATGAACTGTAAAGATCAGAGGGAAAATATTCCCTGGCACTCACCTCGTCCTTCTGCCACACTCTCCAGGATCTTCTCTTCCTCCTTCAGTTGCTTCTCTTTAGCCGACTCTTTACGTGCTGGGAAGAAAAACAAAGTTGTCAGTTATATCCCTTTAGTCTAGCATCCCCTCCCTAACTACAGATCCATCAGAACATGCCGACTCTACCTTCCGCTTTCTCTTTGAGGTGTTGGTGCTGGTCAAGGAGGCTGACGTTGGACTGTGGACCCAGAGGAATGTCATCTTCATCGCCATGATATTCACTGCCACTGTCCCTTTGTTCCTCCTCCAACGCCCCCTTGCGGCGCATCTGAAGCAATTTTTGCAGCTGAATATATAGAAAAGTGGTAGAGTTAGGAGCTTAGAATGACCCATTGGATTCAAGGCCTTAGCTGCAAGTCCTCAGATATAATTCTCTTACATCCTCTTCAGAACTCTCCTCAAGACTTACAATCCTCAGTAAAGAAATAAATTAAAAAGTGGACCACCCCACCATCTCCATGTACCTAGACACCTCCCGCTCATAACCCATTTCCATGCTAATTTTGAGATCCCTGACTTGTGAATGCGGATTTTGAGACTGCTGGCCAAATAAATAAGTAAAAGTATTAACAGTAAGATTCCAGCCTTTGCATAGCAAAGATGGTTCCTATCCGTAGCATCCCTCCTTTCTTTCTGGAAACCAGCTGTTAAGAGACCAGTTCGAAGATCGGGGTCAGTTAAAATAGAAAACGGGACAAAGGGAGGAGCTGCTCAGCCTGCGATCCTTAAAAGTTACCCGAACAAACTCAAGTGAGACTTTCTTCTCCAGTAAATCGCACGCATGACCTGGCTGCAGACCGGGTGGGCAGAAGAGCGCAGCGGGCGGGCAATGAGCGGGGGAGGGGGGAAGAGACCAGAAGCCCCCTTCCCCTCTCTCTCTCTCTCTCCCTCCCTCCCTCCCTCCCTCCTCCAACCCCGTCCCTCTTTACCATCTGCTGCTTGCGCTGCTTGACGGGCACGTAGGGCACATAGTCGTCGTCTTCGGCGTCCTCCTCTCCTCCGCTGGACTGGCCCGAAGCCTCCGACTCCGCTTCGCGCTGCCTCTGCGGGAATTAAGAGATCCGACTCAGAAGAGCAGAAGCCCCCGTCCCGCCGCGGGGCGGGGGGGGGTCTGGGATGGCGTAGGGGGGGATTCCCCGCCTTTGGTGTCTGTGTCGGGGGGGGGGAGGCACCTGCCGCAAGTCTTTTTTTCGTTACCTTCCTGCCGCTTCCGGCCTCCATGTTCTCAGCGCAGTCCCCTCTCGCCGACTCTCCCCGCACGACAACACACGCAGAGCCAATGGGAACAGGCGCTAGGGACACATGCGCGCAAGGGCCTGCGTCGCTAAGCAACCGCGCCCCCGCACGGCATTGGGAAGGACATGCGCAAGACGGAAGGCGCCGAGGGACAAACTAGGCAGGGGAAAGCGCTCTAGACGCCCGCGCTTCGCAGGGCGGTGCGACGACGGTGTCCCTGATGAAACATAACTGACTCGGGCTTCCTTGCTTTGTTTGGTGGGAGACATGAGCGGGGCAGTTTTTCTGCGTTCCCAAAGCCCACCGCGCCAGCAGCGGACAAGCTCCGTCCGGGGCAGCGGAGAGGCCTCCTTCGGAGGAGGCGTGCAGAGCATCGCTAGGGATGCTCACGAGCTTTACGTGCTCCGTACATAACGGGAGGAGGAGGAGGAGGAGGAAGGCGCTGCTGATGCTCCTCCTCATTTCGTTTCCGTTTCCTACGGAAGCTGAGCGAGGAGTCGCCCGCCTTTCCTGGAATTGGCCGGGGGCGAGCGGAGGAGCGTGCCGCGAAGCATGTTTGGGGATTGTGATGGGAGGGAGGGACCAGAGTCGAAGCAGCTGGGAAGGGGGGCGAAGGAGGGGTAGACTTGGGTGGGAGTCGCCTTACGAGATCGTTTAATTCTCATCGCATTCATTTCGGGTTACAGTACTGGGATCTCTCCCAGCCCCCGTCCCATACAATCGCCCCTCAAATAAATTATTTATTCTGGGTGATTATCGGTGAAATTGCTGCTAAAAGGACTTGGACTTTTACCCTATCCCATAGGTTCGCAGTGCTGTTAGTACACCAAGACCGCGACAGCGTTTTAGGGGAGCCATTGTTGGGGATTACTAGATCGTAGTTTTTGAGACGCAGCTGCCGTTTTCACGTCCTGGTATTGCCTTAGAGAGCTGACGCTGGACCGAGCAACGCGTCTTTCCTGTAAATGTCATTTGCTCTTAAGCGTGTGCAGAGTGCCTTCTCTCTCCATTGAGTATGTACCATCGTATTTATCGCTGTTACTGTGAAGGTGTTTGCGCCGCTGACTTAATACCACTTCCTTATCTCCGTGGTGTTTATGTCACATATTTTTACCATTGATTTTTGTAAGCTACTCTGGTGTCCCTTTAGCTAAACAGCAGCATAAAAATGTTTTAATTAAAAAAAATGACATTCCAGTGCCGGTATCACATCTTCTGATGGTGATTTTTCAAGCACAGATGTAACCATTAGTTGTGCAGTAACAGTGCAAAATGGAACGGAGTTTCTAATCTACAACATTAAATATCAAAAGGATAAGAAGTAAAATAAAGAAATGGTCCAATTCTGTGTAACTGAGGACTGAATAAATTATCACTGTAGATTTAAACAGGGCAGCAAATAGATCAGTTTCCCCTCTCTCTGGTGTCCAACACCTGATTTTATGAGATTGAAACAAGTTCTTGTATGAAATGTTAGCACACAAAAAAATATTGAGTTGTCTTTCTTGTGACTCCTGAATCTCAGGTTGATTTTATCAGTCTGTATTTGTACATGAAATACCTTATTCAGCAATGTTGTATCTTACATAGATTGACTAGAGACAAAAATAGATTCAAGTAGGTGCATGTATTGATATGTCAGCAAAAATCAAAGGCGTGCAAAATTGGCATGGGTTTTCTGAATTACTTTGAGGGGAAATAATTGTGGATGACACATGGTAAATTACATTAGCCACTAATGTAAAAGATTATTGGGAATGCAGCTCAATTCCATTATTTAACTCATTCTGGCATTGTGCCTTTTTTATTAAAAAAAAAGAAAGATACACAGCAGATGGTTGTTTGGGGTGTGGGGAGAACCACAGCTTAGCAGTAGAAAACATCGTTTGCACGCAGAAGGTCCTGTGTTTAAACTATGGCACCTACAGTAATGAGGTAGCAGGTAATATGAAGCACTTCTGCCTGAGATACTGGGGAGCCACTGCCATTCCAAATACGACAATACTGAACTAGAAGCACAGATAGCCTGACCTGATATATATCAGCACCTTCTGTACCATCCTGTTTCAGGGTTGTGCCATCAGATCCAGAAATATGCTTGTGACCCGGCAAGGAAGTTTTGTAGACCTTGATCTAGGATTTGCAGCTGCCGTTCTAAACAGACTTGCTAGTTAGGGAGCCCCACTTGGTACAAGAGAACCCATTAGTAAACGTGCACTGTAAGTTATTCAGAGCGGCATACTCCCTCGGAGACTGTGACTAGCTCACCAAACTTGCTGAATAGAAAACAAAATGGCAGGTGACACTTGACGGGTGGAATTCAATGTCATGCTAATATGGTTCTTCTGTCAGCTCAAGCATTTCCGCTTGCAAGATGGAACACTCTCTCCTTTCCTTCCCTTGTTTTGGGGATTCTCCTGATCCCCCAGAGCCGATTTGTGGGCAAAAGTAGGAAAGCCGTATTGCACTGGCTCCTGCTAGCACTAGTTGAATCTAGCCCCTTGTACAACTGATACGAAAAGTGTTGGAGCACCTTAACAATGTGGTAAGGCAAGGTGACTGGATATTTTTTTAGTTCAGAAAAAAAGAACTGGGGTGTGACAAATAGAAGCTTAGAAGACTGTGAGTGGCACTGAAAGAGTAGTGATAATTCTCTACCTTCTCCTACAAAACTAGTTGCAGAGGTCACACAGTGAAACTGACTATTCAGGAAAGATGAAAGGAAGTTTCACATCATGTAGAATTAATATAGGATTCTCTTCACCTTGGTTTAGATAGCCTAAAAAAAAATTAGACAAATTAAGAGAGAATAGATCTTCAGGGGCAATAAACGTTCAGAAGACAAACAATGTACAGCTGTTGTTTTCATGCCACACTTGTTGCTTCCCAGAGGCATCTGGCTGCTGTTGGACAAATAATGCTGTTGAACTGATACATGTTTGGCGTAAACTAGCAAATTAATTCTGCCAACTTATCTCTCATTGCTCCAGCTGTGTTTCCTTAACTCACTTCTCTCCTCCAGTTCTCACATCACTGGTGGTGGTGGGGAAATCCAAGCACGATAAGCATTTAGATAAAAGGGTTAGACTAAAAGAATGCAAAATATATCAGTACATACTTTCCTCAGAGAAAAGAAGAGCCAGCTGAATCAGGCCAATGGCCCATTAGCATCCTGTTCTCACAGTGGCCAACCAGATACCTGTGAGAAACTCCCAGGTGGACCCAAGCACAACAGCACTCTGCTCCCTTGTGGTTTCTCACAACTGGTATTCAGAGGCATTCTTGCCTCCATCCATAGAGGCAGAGCATAGTCACCATGGCTAGTAGCCATTAGTCAGCTACTGATAATTTCCCCTGTTCAACGCTATGGCATGGTGAACTATCACTCAAGCCTAGGCAACCTGAGGTAAGTATCAGTTTGTTCAACTACCAATACCATTGCTAGCAGCTAACAGGTCTTATAATAGGGAAGGAGCTAGTAGAGATCATTTACAGCTTGGAAACCAGTAGCCCTCCAAATTATGTTGGGCCACAACTCCCATCAGCCCTAGTCAACATGGTCAGTAATCAGGGATGATGGGAGTTGAAAGCAACACTATCTGCAGGGCCAGTGTCTCCCAATCACTGATATCTTCCATATGGGTAGAGAAGGTAATCCGAGGGGATTTCGGCTTCTGTTGTCATCCGGCATGGTTTAAGGCAGTCAATGTGCTGAGGAATGTGCCTATTTCTTTCCACCCATCACTCCCCACTCAACAGTGTTAACACAGTCTTAGTAGCATTGTACTGGGATACCTGCCCTCCAGCTCAAGCTAGCAATGTACCTAGTAGGTGGCCTTAGACAAGTTAAATCAGTTTCTTCAGTTCTTCAGTAGGACTGATGGGCAGAATGACTTGCTTTACCAAGCATCGTAAGGATGAATGCATTAAGCCTGCCTTCCTGAAAAATGCTACAAATAATTTCCTGTTATACAGCTGGCTGAAGTAAACAAGAATCAAATATGAAAGAGGCCCCTCTGTGCCATGCCTAGAAACCAACAGGATTTAATCCTGATGTGCATTTAGGGTTGGAGTACAGGCTGTAAGGTGCCCACCATGTTTCATGAGCGGAGAAACATGTTCCTGACAAAATGAAGACGGGGTGGAAATTTATGGAGGTGGGCAATTTGGTTCAAGCACCCAGGGGGATTGCAAGGGTTGTGGCCCATGTTGACTTTTGGTACCAGCAGCTACTCTGGATTCAAATGAGTTTCAAGCCAGAGCTGAGACCCCAGTGCTAGCCATAGGCAGCAATTACACAGCACACATAGCCACTCTGTGTCCAAATGTCAGTTTATCTTTCAGCACGAAAGATTTCACAGTATCAAAAAGTAAATAATTTAATAAAACCCCAAAAAAGTTGATCTGCCTGTGGTCTGCAGCATGGTATGGCCCAATGCCTCTGAGATGTCGGTTGGGCACCACCCTCAAAAGTAGGGAGAGCCTAGGTAGCACCAGAAATTGGGGTCAGAGACCCACCAGGGCTCAGTTGCTGCTGCAGTTAGGTTTGTTGTGCATGTGACAAATGAACAGGGATGTGTGCAGACAAGATTTAGCTGAGGCAACAGGAAGCGAAGTGCAAACACTGATTGGCCTGGTAGGATGGTCAGCATCACTTGAGGGAAGATGACCATCCCAACTGGGCTACTGGGGAGATCAGAATCAATGGCTGACAGAGTAAAATTCAAGGGCACAGCTAAGGCCAGTAGAGTTCAAGCAGCATTCTGACGTTTGCCTTGGTTGTCAGGGGAAAGGTGAAAGTCAGACTCAATGGGCTCAATGGCAATGGGGCAGTTTCTCCTTTAGCGAGGAACAGCCAACCACTGACTATGGCCATAGCTCTGCTCATCCTGAAATGGAATGATGGTTTTCCACGGACAATTTCTTCAGATGGGTTGTGATTATTATGGTCCTTTTACCAGTACCAGAACAGTCCTCGGGCTTTGTTGAGCAACTGTGGGATCGTAAGAGTGCACCTCTACTAGCACAACCTACTTGCTATGAAGTCACAGATATTTAGAAATGACGGGGCTGTCACTCCCTACCATCATCAGGGCTGATGGGGCGCATCACTCTAGTGGGGGAAATAAACAGGGCCTTATGGGCAGGGCTTAAGTCTGCTGAGAGGTAATCAGAAACAAGACCAGTCCAAAGTAGTAGGCTTTTGGTGGTGGAGGACGAATGGAGTCATGCTCCCCACCTGATGCGAGAGCCAATGTGCAGCGTTATTTGCAACAACGGCTGTTTTGCACAAGAGGACTTTCCCATGTGGATATCACTTCCCTGTAGGAAATAACACATCCGTGGCCATGTGTGAGGAGCACAAACATGTTTATTTTGTTGCAGGAGCCTGCAGCCAAACTGGGGGTGTCCTGCTGGGAGCAATCATGGTGAAACAGACAGGAGTGCGCTCGTCATACATGGTCGGTGTCAATGGAGCCACCTACATGGAAGTGATATCTGCACAGGAAAGCTGAAGGGCCATAAACTCCCACAGAGCACATCTACCATTCTTGGACTTGAACTCAACTGTTATGAAAGCAAAGGAAAACGCTGGCTGTCCCTGTGGCAGAGGCTGCCTGCTTGAGAAGGCATGGCAGCCTTTCCGCTGACAGGAGGCTCCTTAAGACAATGCTGCCGCAGGATGGCATTTCGGCCGAGAGAACATTCCCTGAGAAGTGGGGTGGCACAGCCAAGGATTGAATGACCCATGCAGTTTCCAGGAGACTGAAGAGAGCTGCGTCTTCCACCAGTGAGCTCTGCCACTGTAAACCGTGCAAGGAGATGGCAGGGTTGTCAGACTGGAGACTGAGACCCCTAGGACTGCTCCATGTGCGCCGGGTGCCCTGATCCCAACCAGCCGTGAGTGCAATTTGAGCGCCGAGTGTAGCTGGGTTGCTGCGGTCGCCCACCACCACCAGCGGAGCCCTGCCCACCTCCCCTAGGGACCAGAAAAGCCAGAACAAACAACAGAAAAGTTGGGTTTTTTAAATAAAATAAAAAATTAAAAAGTCCTTTATTGGGTGCAGCCTGGTCCCTGTGCCACGCTGGGCCTTGGCCGATCAAGACTGCCCCTGGGCTCGGGGCGGCTCAGTCAGCATCTCCCCGAACGTCGAACACTTACGAGGTGAGGGACGCAAGGGCTGTCCAGGCCTTGCCTATAGGCTAGGAATAGAAGCCCCAGGGGGAGGGGGGAGGGGGAAAGAGCAAGGGATGGTGAGGCCAAGTGTCTGTCTATGGGTTTGGGGGAGGGGAGGCGAGGTGTGGGGCCCTGCACCTATACCAGGGGTGCACCGCACACCTCACTGAGCTGCACTCGAAGTGGTTTTCTTCAGGGTGAAATTGGTCCAGTTCACAGCCACTTTCTGCCGGGTCTGCTTGGCTGAGTCCAGGCAAAACCTGCAAGTACAGAAAAAAAACAACTAGTGAGAGGAAATGATGGGGCTGCGGGACCCTTGTTTTATTCACACATATAATATAGCTGCCTGTCTCCTGTGAACTTCCCCCTACTCCCTCATGGAGTTGCTCAGATTGTTCAACAAGGAATGTCCACAAACATCCTAATGATTTTAAGGGGCAAAGGGCTAACAGCACAATGGCACCAGGCGGCACCACTTCTGTGATGAAAATACTTTGGAAAGTATGTTGCAGGACAACACAAAGATAGGACAGGTCCTACTGGCAGAGACAGGCAACATAGGCAGGGATGCTGGACAAAGCTGAGGAAGAAGATACGAAGTGTGTGCTGTTTGCAGCATAGAAGCCAAGATTTTTAGGGACTATAGGGCAGGTAGCTCATCAAAAAGGGTATGGGTGAATTTGGTTATTCCTTTTAGCCAAAGAGGAATGAACAACTTGATATAGGAAGCTCAGAGAAGATGTGACTCTGGTCTCCTTGAAGAAAGGATATGGGAGACCACTCCTGAAGAAATTCTCTCTGGACCTAAGATGCTTTTCCCAGGCAGCAGTCAGTTTTCAATCTCCTTCTCCTGGGCTTGAGCTGGTGGGCAGAACCACATCTTCAGATTTTCCTGGACTATCATGCTTTGATGGCTCTCTCTGACAATAGGTGGTACTTGCAGACTGCTGCTACATGGCACTTGTACTCTGGGGTGCTGTAGGGAACTTGTCCCACATGTGTTAAACCACAGGCGTAGCTTGGAGTGAGGTGACTTCAGCTCTCCTTCTGTTTTTCATCTAATCCAGATGCACTGGATATCCAGAACAGGTTTCTGGAGTCAGTAAGGAGTCCACTGAGGGCCAACAAACTGAAGTTCAATCCAACAAAACCAAACTGCTGTTAGCAGAGGATATGCTCATGGAGATGGTCTTCAATTTCTCTGGGATGGGGCTGAAATTCCCCCTAAAGAATTAACTTTACAGCTTATGGGTGCTTTTGGATCCAGCTTTATCCATGGACACCCAAATGGCTCAAAATGCCTTTTACCACCATCCGTTGATATGCATGGAATTTCAATTTAATGGAAATATTAATTAAGCAACAGCTTGACTTATAAAGGTTGCTAGCCCTGCCTAAATAGTAGGTTGAAATGCTGAGGTGGCACATCTCTCAAGACTCTGAAAGAGTGTAGTGGAAATGATGATCCCATTCTCTCACATAGATAAACTTGGCCTTGATCACTGCCATGAGAACAGCCTGCCCAGTACCCTCCTCCCCATAATACACTGAGTCAGGACTCGTCCTCTCTGACATGCTGGTGGATGGCACCTCTTCTCACTACAACATCAAATGATGTGACACTGCAGGGCCCATGTTGTATTTACATCAAGACACCTCTGGAAATTTGTGAATGATGGGGAAGAAATAGAAAGACTGCCTGCGCTAGTCTCATCCATATGTGGTTGAAATGGGGAACCATCTTCAGCTCAAGGGCCTCGTTCCCTTCCGGGCAACCTTCTGGGCATCACGTACTAAATGCGGGTAGTGCCAGAGGCAAAAGTGGAGAAAGCAACAGAGGTGACATTTGCCCCTGTACGATTTCTACACACATGCACACACCTCTCTCCTTCCTCCATGCAGGCAAGCAAGAGGAACTATCAGTGTTCAAGGCACATTCCAGCAAGGCAAAAACACTCAGGGAGGGAGCAGGGAGGGATGTTGCCCCGGGAGAGGGTGTGTGTGGTCTGGCGAGTACCCCAAGGAAGTATCTGCATTTAGTTCCCAGATCCGAGGTTCCACATCCCTGATGTATGGCATTGATTTATTTCTCGTCTGCAAGGCCCTGATCCCAGGACTCCACAGTTTATCGGGACCAAGTCTTACCTCTTGAAGTATTCCACTTCTCTGTCAGTCTCATCCATTTCCACACCATCTAAGTCTTTGGGCAGGAACACATCATCTAACAAATCACAACAGTGAAAAAGAAGAATGAGTTAGCTGGACCCGAGAGCTGCTCATAGTCAGCGACAGGGATCTCCTCCTTCCCTTCCAAACCAGGCACATGCCTCACACCACTCAAACATCACTAGCTGCCCAAGCCAGGAGACTCCCCTGCAGTGATGCTCAAGGTGCCCAAGTCCACAACCACTGGCCCAAAGCAGAGAAAGCGAGAGGTGTGACAGAGTGTGACTACCCAAAGTTTGTGATGTACAGCAAGCACTGGTGGGATAAAAATAAATTTCAGTGGGAACATAGGAAAGTGCAGTTAAAGGGTATGCAAAATTCCACACTTCTGAGCCTGGCTTTATGAGAATCTCAGTTTCAATCAGTGCCAACATGCTCTCATAATTGCAGGGAGAAGTCTGAAAATACACACAGTTTTGAGCTGGGCCTTAGGGAGCTGAGCAGGCCACAAAAGCTGTCTCACCTTACCCCCATTAAACCTTAGCCCTACATACAGCTGTTTTAACAGCAATGTCTCTCCTGCACCTTCACAACATCAACTCTTGCCCGCAATATTCCAAATTCTTTTTAAAAATCCAGATTGGTCCAGAAAATGTGCATAGCTCACACTCAGGATACTGTATGGGGCCCCATCTGCACTATTCATTTAAAGCAGTATCACAGCACTTTAAATAGCCGTCGCTTCCCCACAAAAATCCTGAGAACTGTAGCTTGTTATGGGTGTTGAGAGTTGTTAGGAAACCTCTATTCCCTGCACAGACCTACAATCTCCACAAGAGGCACTGATTGTTCAGCCTCTCTGGGAAGTGTAATTCTATGAGGAGAATTCTCCTAACAACTGTCAGAACCCTTAAACTACACTTCCCAGAATTCTTTGACTGTTTAAAGTGGTGTGATACTACTTTGAATGTATAATGCAGATGGGGTAGTCTCCCTGGTACTTTTGCAGTTTTTTAAAGTGTTCGTCCAAAACATACCCAGATTCTAGGCTGTTATGCATGCCCTCAGGATGTACGCTAGTACCTGCCCTCTCACTAGCCTTCATAACAGGACCGGCAGCTGTCATGCACTTGGTGGGCCTCACCAGTATATAATGGGCCTCAGAAGCGCCAACGTCCTGAGTGCATAAGGGGCCCACCCCAATCTTAATCAGAAGCTGGGATAGCTCAGTCAGTAGAGCAGGAGACTCAATCTCAGGGTTGTGGGTTCGAACCCCACATCGGGCAAAAGATCCCTGCATTGCAACTGATGGACCCTTGTGATCCCTTCCAACTCTCTATTTTTGTGAAAAAGCCAGAGAGCAGAAATAACAGCCCAAATACAGGGAAAGCCTTCCACATACTCACCAATGGAAGGGCTCGCTTTCTCCATTTTGTTCCTACTCTTCTTGCCTTTGCCCTTTGGCTGGGGCAAGTCATCTGGCGCAGTTGTATGGGGCAGATGCCGCTCGCCAGTCCCCAAGGAAACAGGCTCCTGCTCTGCCTGGTCGGTTCTGCCTTCCCCTCTCCGGCTCCTGCCCTCCGCACTCTTCTCTTTGTCCACCTTAGAGCCGCCGCAACCCCAGCCCTGCCCCTGCCGCAGCCCTCTGGCCCCATCGCCATGCTCCACGCTGCTTCCTCTCGGGGCTTCGGGAGCCGTACCCTTCAGGGGGTTCTTCTGCCCCACCCCCTTGGAGCCGGAAGCCTCACTGCTCAAAGCGAGAGCCTCCCCTTTCTTGGCCGGGCAGTTCTGCCTCTTGCCCTTCCTCTGCTTCCCGGTGGTGGGGGCTTGCTCCTGCGGCTCCACTCCTCTGCCCGGGGCCGCCTCCTTGGACTCGTGGCCGGCCCCACTCTCCAGGGGAGAGTCTGTTGGCTTGGGGGACTGGACCCAGATCATGCGCGAGAGGTTGGGGACGGCGTTGAGTCGCTTCACCACGCCGTTCTCACAAGCTGGGGGCGGCGGGGGCGGCACCTCGCCTGGGCTCTCTACCCATCGGGAGGCCACCTCGCTCCGCAGCAACGTGTGGTTGTGTGGCGTGCCCAGGCTAAGCGGAGACAGGTCGAGGTCGATCTCCTGCAGCTCCGAGGAGCCGTTGAGGTGGGAGAGCAGGTTCTTCTGCTCCAGCACGGCTGCCTTCTTTGGGAAGTCGTTGACGTCCAGGTTGAGGTCGTAGACATTGAAGCTGGCACGGATGGAGTCCTTGATGGTGTTCTTGATCTCCTGCAGTCGGCTGCTCAGGAAATTGTTCACTCGCTCCAGTTCTAGCTGGGGCCACTCCAGAAGCTTCTCTTCAGCCAGCTCCTGGTCCTGACCCGTAGGCGGGGTCCGGTCCACTCGCTTCTGGGCCTCCGCCTCCAGCTGGGCCTTCTCTTTCTCCTGAAAGTCCAGAAGTTAGCAACATGAACTCGAGTCGTTCTAGTATTCCTACTGGCAACCGAGAAGAGGGACTGTGGTGAGGATGGCAGCCAAACTCCGGCTGGCTGGATGAAGAGTCCCCTGCTTCTCAGCTGCTGACAGTAACTACTTCTATGCAGCTGCATGGGGACTACAGCAAACCACCGTGCACTTGGGAATTGGCACTGGGAACTGGCATACACAAAGCCTGTGCTATGGTAACAAACCTTAAGGAACAGATGCGCTGCCAGCCATTTCCCACAGCCATTTCCCTGTGTGTACAAGCTGCAGAAAGGTTGCTACACCTCAGGCCCTAAACTTAGTTCATGTGGCGCTGGAGCATTTGGGGTGGGTGTGGGGCAGGAAGGTTGCAAGCAGAGAAACACAGTTACACTTTCACGCTGCCTCCCCCAGCTCAGCAGCAACTGAGGAACACAAGAGAGAAAGACTGAAGGGGCCCATTTCACTGACCAGGCATCCTCAGTCAATAACCCAGTGTGAGAGAGCCAGTGTGGCATGATGGTTAGGATCTGGGAGAGACCAGGGTTCAAATCCCCACTCGGCCATGAAGCTCTCGCTGGGTGGTGACCTTGGGCCAGTCATTGGCTTCTCTCAGCCTAACCTCCCTCACAGGGGTGTTGTGGGGGTTAAATGAGGAGGGGGGAGGACCACGTACATGCCACCTTGAGCTCCTTGGAGGAAAAGGTGGAATATCATGTGATATAACAACAACAATTGTATAAACAACCTTAATTCACTTCAACTTCTGACTAGTTTACACTCGTGTGTGTGTGTGTGAATAAGAATCAGGCATGATAAAAAGTGCATGAGAATCTGAGGAGAGATGGCTGAGATGACTGGCAGAATCCGGGACCAAGGAGAAGAGTCGGTGGAAGAAGAGTGGAAAAAAATTTAAAGTATATCTTCAAAAATATTGTAAAATTAAGGACTGTTAGAAAGGTGTTGGAAAAAGAAAATTAGGTAGTTTTGGTAGATATGAGATAAAGGTTTAAGTAAAAAGGAGTTGATGAAAGTGATGAAAGAGAGGACGTTAAACTATATTATTTTAAATTAAATTACTTAACTGAAAATAAGGTTGAAAGGATTTGCTGAAAAAACGATTTGAATTAGAATACAAAATTGGCAGGTGTGAGGAGGTCAAGGAAATAAGTAAAGGAAGAAAGCTATGTAAAGGTTTAATCTGTTCTTTTTTGTAAAAAAATTTTTTAATTGAATGTATTTTTATACCTTCTTTTTCTTCCTTTTCTGTTACTGTTGTATCCTTTTTTATATTTTGTATTGGTTTTTTTTTTCTTTTTGAAACCTTAAACTTTGAATAAATATTATATATAAAAAAATATAAAAAAAGAGAATCTGAGGAGAGAGAGCTTAAATTCACCTCTTTCATCTCTCTGTGAAAGAGATCACATCTCCTGTTTGCAAAGGTAGTAGGGAAACTGAGTTCCTTGCAGATACATAGCAACTTGTGAATAACGTGAAATGCCAGGCAAAACAGCATTACTGAAACATACTAAGTAGTCAAGGAGTGTTCATACAGGTTAACAGCCAAGTCGGCACCCTTCGAGTGAACATCAATGAAGTGTTCTTGTAGCATACACAGCACAGGCTGTGCATGCAGAATGTTCCTGAAATGTCTATTTAAAAAGTTAACAAGGATGGGAAAGACATCAGCATAAAACTTTGGAAAACCATTGCAAGTCAGAGCAGTGACTGCAGGGCTAGGTGGACCAGTGGTCTGATTCTGCAAAACACAGTTTCATATGTTCAGGAATCCCCCTGTAGCATAGACAAGCTTCAGAATGAATCCCTTCACAAAAGAACCCAAGCTAGCTGCTTAGCATGTTCACGTGTGGATATACTGGAGGGAGAGCCCTGTTTCATATGGCTCAGATCAGGCCCAGAGGTACTCACAACACTCATTAGCAATACTTAGATAAGGTTGAAACTGAAGTATCTATTTGCAAGAAAGAAAGAAAGAAAGAAAGAAAGAAAGAAAGAAAGAAAGAAAGAAAGAAAGAAAGAAAGAAAACACCTTGTGATCTTATTATGCCACTATGCATTTTGGCGTCTGTATCAATTATGAAAATATGTCAAAAGTCGACATGGGGAAGTGACAGATATTTGTCAAATAGTTCATCCTCCTTTCTGTTTAACTCTTTTATCTACAGTCATCTGCCCACCCAAAGGCATACACAACTGGGGACTGAGGCATAACTGCCCCACTTCTATGAAGAAAGGACATACTATAAAAAAATCAGATTAGTTTCTAAGCAAGTTCTATCCCATTTCCATCCCTAGCTAGGGCCAAGATTTAAACTGTTCCCCCTAATCGATGGACTCATTCTATCAGGATTCTGAAATGATCCTTACCCTCTTCCCCTTCACATTCAATCTCCAAGAAGCTGTGGGCCAGCGTACGCTCTCTTTTGCACACTCATCCACGCACGCACACCCAGCCCACCTTCTTCTTCTGCTTGTGACGTGCACGCTTGGCAGCCTTGGCACTGTTCAGGGGCTTCGGCTCTGTGCTGTTGATGTAGTCCAGGAGCTCATCCACGTCCCGGTGATCGACCGCCGGCTCTCCCGAGCTGCTGCTGTGCCCCAGCTTTTGAGGGAGCTCCTCTTTTCTCTTGGTCAGCCGGGAGCGCAGCTTCTCCCGGATCTCGGCATAGTTCCGGCTCGTGGGGGCGGCCGGAGGCTGCGGACAGAGTTGGGCTATTGGTCTGCTGCGGGTGCAGGAGATGGTTACTGATCTACAACTGCCACTGACAGAAACCATGTGCTTTCCTGCTCTCTCTCCCCTCTGATAGGCCCAAGGCTGAGCTGAGATCCACAGCTAGTTCCATCCACGTAACCACTGACACTACAGAGGCCCCAAAGCTGGAACAGCTGAGTGCAAGATGCAACAGCAGGGCTTTACTTCAGCAGCTCAGGACAGGAATGAGAGGAAATGACAGGGTTGAGAGAACTGTGTGGAAGTCCAAGGCTAGAATACTGGGGTTTGGGGGTGGAGAGAGAAGCTAATCTCAAGGCTACCAAGGCCAAGAGAGATGAGCAATGATGCATGCCATGCGTGTATTGTCAACATGGTGTTTTTCCAAGCCGCCCACATAGAAACAAGTCTGGGAGTGAAGGTCATGGATGCTGCTGACTCTATTCCACTTACCGCGTTGTGGCCGAAGAACTCACAGTAGCAGCAGTCGCAGAACTTTCCATCTTTCTGGGTTGTGGAGGACGAGGTGCAGGAGCTGCGCTCGGAGCTGCTGTCCTCGTCCTCGCCAAGCCCCTCGTCTGCCTCGCAGGACTGTGGTGCGTGGCAGCTTGTACCGTTGGGGAACTTGTGACCTTTGCAGGAAGGATCCCTGCAAGAGGAAGGAAGAACAGGCAGGTGAGAGGCAGGCCAGGCAGATGGGCTGAACTGGCCTCCAAGCTCAATTCAAAGCGCTGGTTTTGATCTACAAAGCCCTAGGTGGTCTGTGAGCAAAATGCCTGACCGAGTTCATCTGTACAGACCCTGTTCTATATGTCACTGCCTTCAAGAGGACCAGGCAGGTAGACTGTTAGAGAAAGGAGACTTTCTGTTGTTGGAACACCCCATCTTTGGAGTTCACTCCCCAAACGGGCTTTCACCTGGCATTGGAATGAAAGCAATCTTCTCTTCCCTGGGCCTCCACTGACAGATTATGAATGTTTCTGCAGTTTGCCTTTTTTTTTGGGGGGGGGGGGAGGTTTTAAAGCTGTTTACTGAGTCTATACCTATGTAGGTTGTGTATCATACATATATAGTATATGTAAAATTACTCAGCCCCCAGTAATAAGCAGGTTTCAATATTACATAAAAAACAACAACACAAAAAACCCCCAGAACTATCACTGGATATATTCTCCTGAAAATGTATAGTTTGGAATTCCAAATTTATTGTATTAAGCAACTTTTTTTTTTCCTTCTTGGGATTATACTAGGTGAGTCCATTTAACCATGTACAACGTGTTCTAAACCTTATTCAGCCAATCTGTGGGCCTCATGTTCGCTTCCATTTATAAGTAACTTCTATTTTTTAAGGTTTTTTCTTACGATCAAGTGAAATACATTCTGTGAAATAAAAATTTAAAAAAATCTGGTTGCAATAATGAAATATTTGACACCAGTTCTTGTTTCCGTTTAGATACCAGACTAGTGTTGTTTTTTACTGTTTGCTTATTTTTTTGTTTGATGAGGGCTTATTTATTTATTGTTGTGAGCCATCTTGGACACTTGCATGAAAACATGCAACACAAATGATTGAAGCAAACAAAACAAAATGCTTCATTATCTCCTCAACCCTGCAGAGGCCTGAAGATTGAACTCGGGTGGGGGGGTGGGGGGTGCTGCGAGGGGGGGGTTAAGCCTGAGAAAGCAGAAGGCTTTGAAAGTGCAGCATCAACACAGAAATTAGACCAGTTCTGATGCTGAAATGCTGCAGGGCTAAGAATTAAAAAGAGGCTATAATATGGCTAAAAAATGGCAAACACAATGGAAAATGGGGATCAAACCCTGCAGCGCTCCAGCACCCCCGTCTTCAGTGAAGGCCAATAATATTACTTTGCAACACTTAACAACAGGTTCTGAAATAACTTTTTCCTTCATGGCAAAATATTCATGAAAAAAGTTTGATGGAATACAAAAGGTTTGTGGACTCTGTAGGATAGATCCACGAGTGGGAGAGATTCCTGCCCGCTCTCATTCACAGCTGTTTTCTTCCAAAACTACATGGAGTTTGCATTCTAGTGTAACTTTTTTCATTTATATTTTTTTACGGAAAGAAAAATGTTATGCCAGCACTGACCTCTTAACAGAGCAAGTGAAGCTCCAACAATGGCGGGATAGCTATGCCCCAAATAACATTATCCAGAGCTGGCACTTCTAAGAGCTAAAAAAAAACCCCCCTGCCTCATGCATTGGTCCCAGCAGGTTGGACAGGCCCTCTCTCCAAATGGTTCGTGGTAAGCATCACTAAATCTAGACGAGCAAATGCTCAAGCCATCCCTACTGTAACAGCAATCCCCTCAGGCACAGAAGTCACAGACTGCCTCTGGTTTCAATTTTTTAGGACAGGATTGAACACAAGCCTCCTTTGGGAGCTGGAGAGAACAGAGCAGGGAAAGAAGACCAAGTTGCCCATTCAGCTGCCTAGACAACACAGGTGAAAAGATGGCTTCTCCAGAAGTCCTGTTAATTCAGCATTCACCTTCATTTGCTTGCACGAAGTATACAGGGCAATTAGGCTCATCGTTATTTGTTTGTAGAGCAGTTACATGACAACGAGAAATTGTCCTGCATTCATCCTGAATTTGTTTGCAGGATGCCTACACATCCTCCCAATAATCACTCCTCCATCTCATACATTTTCCTGTCATTTCCAAGGTGCAAAATGTCCACTTTTTTGAAGGTGGATCTACTACACTAACTAGTCCAGGATTTCCCAAATTTGGGACCCCAGCTGTTGTTGGACTACAACTCCCATCATCCCTGGCCAATGGTCCTGCTAGCTAGTGATGATGGGAGTCGTAGACCAACAACAGCCGGGGACCCAAGTTTGAGAAACCTTGGGCAAGACTAACAGAAAGCTTTAATCAACTTTAATTGTGCCATCCTGCAGTTCTGGTATGCACTTAACCCCCCCCCCCAGCAAAATAGTGACACTGTAGAGGTACCCCTAGTCTATCCACCTGCCTGGAGTTTCAAATGGTTCACTCACACTGAGCAGAGATAATCGTCCTTAGGCTGCAATCCTAAAATGAATGCCACATATTCTACAGCCAATGGCAGCAAGCATGACTTCAGCCAAGTGGCAAATTACCCCAGGAAGGTACTGAGCACATTCCTATCAGCAACCCTATGCCCAGGGCTCCACTCACCTGTTGGTGCTGGGCAGTTGATGCGAGGCAGTTGGAGGACCCAAGGAGCCGCTGCAATGGCCGTTGCATGGATGAGTGCAGCCTACGGGAGGCGGTATCTTCAGCAGTGGCACATTGGCAGTTGGCAGGTGTGGGCTCTTGCAAGATCCAGTGGGAGGGGAGTCTGCTCCTGGCTTGGGCACCGGTGTGTGTGGACTGAGGGCTGGCGCAGGGAAGGGGGCCGCCTGCGGTGAGGAGCTCAGGTGGACGTGAGGAGGGGAGCTGAAGGGCCCAGGGTGGGCAGGCATCTGCTTTGTCGGGAGGAGTGCCGGCGGCTGCGAGGGGAGGCCTGTGGGGCTGTTGGGTGGAGCAGTGAGGTCCACATGCCGGTGGTGCTCCGAGGAGTGGAAGGCCTCTCCTGCAGCCAGATGGAAAAGGGAGAGCTATTAGGTCCAATCCTGGACAGCAGACTTTTCACACACTACTACAAGGGGCAAGACATTCCACGGGTGCTAAGCTTCCCCACCATGGGGACCTCTGCACCACAAGGTTCTTGCCCAGAAGTACTGCCCCTCCCATAATACCTCCAAGGCTCTGTGGCCATACACCCAGGCATGCCGCTCAAGCCAACCCAACCTGGTGATCATATTCTCAGCTAGAAGCTTCCCTGTAGCTGTGGTACTTTCCAACATACCAGGGCTTGCAACATAACATGTTTCCTCAAAACATGATAGGGTGTTTGGCCACACATATGACATGTTTAACATTTTAAACCCACAGCTCTCAGAAGGGGAAAGGGGGGCAACCCTTGCCCTTTGGGGTTGTGCTAAGGTCTCACTCAGCCCAAGGATGGGCCCTAAGGGGCTGGCCCCGAGAGGAGGCAGGATTCCACAGTAGTGAGCCCACTTTTTGCCCTGCGGATGTGGTCAGCTGGCCTTCCCCAGGCCCCGCCCATACAGACCTGGCGGGGTGGGTCTCCGGCACATGCTCTTGAACTGCTTGGGAAGAGTTTTGCAGAAGTCGAGTGAGGTAGGCAGAGGCGAGCCTGGGGTGCCGCTGGGAGCTGGGGAGAGCGCGTGGCTGTAAGGGCAGGCTTTGAGCCCACCTCCCACAGCAGGGGCCTGGCTGGCACACTCCGGAGGGAGGCCGGGGTGCTTGTCACCTGAAATGGAGTCAGAGATGGAGCTGGCTGCTCTCCAGGCCCCTCACTCACCTCCCCACTTGTGGCACCGCATCTGGGTTGCAAAAGGCCTCTGGTGGGAAGACCTCAGTAAGCAGGGACCTTCATGTAAAGAATTACTCTCCCTCAGGAGAAGAGCAAGACAGGCTTGTGCATGGTCATCCCTTCTCTGACAAAATGCATTGATATAGGTTGCCAGATGCTAGCACTTCCTCACACAGTTCAGCAATTGCCACGCCCCCTCCCAATGACTACTGGCATAGCCTCCATGAAGAAGCTGTGGGGAGAACCCCGCATCTCGAAGGGAGAAGAGCATCACTGGCCCAGGGGCAAGATGAACTTACCTGGTACAACAGGTGTTCCGCCCAGGGAGCTCCCTTGAGCTGCCCCATTGGCATGCTGGGAGTTCCAGAGCCCCGAGAGCTTGTGTGCAGACAGGAAGGAGCTGGGGTCCCAGTCTCCCGAGTTCCCGTGGCACGAGGATGAAGATGACGAAGACGAAGAGGAGTGGGAGCCTGCCCCGCAGGACTGTGACTTGCAGGCCGTATGCGACAGCGAGACCTGGGAAGAGAACGGGCGGCTCAGACCACAAAACCAATGCAACACGTCTGCTTGGGAGGGTAAGCTCATGGCTGATCTGTGAGGAATAGTAACATTGGACTAACCTTTGCTCCAACCAATTCTTGTCCTGGACCCACCATGGCACTTGCCCAGGAGGACGCAGACTCTCGGTGAGGAGACAGGCTTGTCTAGTCTTACCTCTACTCTCATTCCCTTTCCCACCACCGCAAATGATGACAGTGACAAGAAAGAAAAGAGTCAAGGCCCTGTTGTTGTAGGCAATGCATTCACTCAAGCCAAAGCTGGCAAGTTACACAGCCTAGAGCTGGGAGCAGTTAGGGTCCCAGAACATAACACAGCCATCCGACAGTGGTCAAGGGTGTGCAGTGCAGCTTGACCAATCCAGGAAGGCCTTTTATGTAGACTGCTGGCTTCACAGCAGTTAACCCTCCTTGACCCAACAACATCTGTCCCAGAGTGAGTGATGGCGTGCATTCTGGTGGGGTTAAATGCTTACCGCCAGCGCCTGCTCCTGGACTGCCCTCCTTTCTTCCTCTTCCACGCTCTGCCTGCAGCTCTGGCAGATCCACAGCGGCATCTCTCCCAACAGGTTCTGCACCAGCGTCGGTACAAAATCCGGAGGCAGCCGCTCCCCCGGAGATATCAGCCCATTGTGGGATGGCCCTCCCCAATCTTTACGCTCCCGGTGGCACAGCAAGCAGCACGTCTGCACTGACTGGTTGGAGGTGGGCAGCACCTGCAGCAGGGCAAACACACAGAAAGCGAGGGTTGCTCACAGGGGACACTGGGCCATGCGCTATGGCGACAGGATATGCTTAGGAAAATCCCCAAATCTGGATTAGGGCAATACCTTTTGTCAGGTCATGGCTTTCCCACAGAGCTCTCGCAAACCTGTGGGCAAACAGGCCATCCAGACAGCCAACAGCTGGATGCTCCCAGAAAAGATTTTCTAGTGCTTCCTGCCTAACTCTGCTATTACTACAATACTGTTCACACTAAGCGACCTCAGAACTAAGCACAACAGCAGAGTGGCAGATCCGGGACAGCAGGAGAGGGAATGAACAGTCTGTGGTGGCAGAAGGGTGTGTGTTTCTGTGTGAGAGCCACAAAGGTGCCTGATCTGTATCTCAGTTCTCTCTGTCCCTTTTATTCTCCCACCCGCAGTTGTCCCCCAGCTCACAACTCCTGCCTCAGCAAAGGACACTGCTTCCCCCACCCAATGCTTCCAGCACTATTCCAAGGCCCTGTGGGCCCAGAAGACAGGCAGCCTGCTCCCCCTTGCTCCTGTGCAGCTGAAGACGGAGGAACAGCTGCAAACCGTAAGGCAGAAACCTTCTCCTGGCTGCTCCTTTCATTCCCACACAAGGCCTTCAGCTTCCTGTCTGGCTCCGGGGCGGAAGCCAGGCGACAAATCGGCTTCAGTACTGCTTTGAGATGGTGACAGGCATGAAGGGTTAGGGGCAGGGTCGCATTGTTTCCCCACCGACTGAGGAGCCTGGGACAATGGGCCGTGCATCTGACTGCTGCTGCAAAGCAGATGGTCGTTCTCAGACTCAAGGTGAGACAAAGCCCAAAGGGGCAAAGGGTGCAGCATGAGGAGGAGACAGAAGGAGAACCGGAGTTCCCTTCTCACAATCACCGCAGGAACAGGTGTGCTCGGGGGCAGGGGTGACAGAGGAAAGTGACAAAGGAGTAGTTCCACAGCAGGATGTGGGCTGGCAGCCTCAGAGCATGCCCAGAAAATCAGACACACCCCTGAGGGGGAGAGTCCAATCAGCAACAACTTGTCAGCGTATGTAAGAGAATATTAATTACCAATCCCGTGGCTCTATAGTTTAAGGTGAGGTTCTTTTTCTGCATTCTTTCATCATAAAACCAGAAAATGCTATTCAACAGAATGAAGACAAATTATCTTATCAGGAGGAAATCTGGCACTGGAAATCTAAGAATGCCAATGTGTGATAGCAGTTTAATTGTGTCCTGTTTTTGCACACCCCTTTTCTCAAAACATACCTAGAAATTTCCCCTTTCACGTAAGCGAGAAAACCAAATTGCTGTTTTGGTGAAAGTCTGTTAAGTATTCCTAAAGTTATGACAGTTCAAAGTTCCCATTTTAAATAAACAATTTAACTAAGGGCAAGTATGACAAAATGGATCTGTTGGGCAGACTGAAGTTCCTCTGGTTGAACCTGCTTCCCCAAGGAAAAGGGTTGCTGCCAGAGGGAACAGGTTGGAGCAGTGTGCATTTCTAGCTGCTCTGCATGCGACATTGTGCTGCTGTGCATGTTCAAAAGTGGTGGGCTGCTTGTGCAATGGGCTACTGCATCTGTTTGTGCATGCCTGCGTATGGCATACCCTTGCAAATGCCTACCCATGGCATGCTCCTGCTTATTCCTGTGTGTGGTGTGTTGCTATGAAACTTTGATTATTACGTGTTCCAGCAGATGTGTGCATGTGTGTGTATATATCAAGAGAAAAGGTGCCACAACTCCATTAGACTGCACTCCTGGGGCTTAGATCACAGCCCCCACCCCTTCCACTCTGCTGGCAGAAGCCCAGCGGTTCCTTCACCTTTGATCTTCTCTCTCCCACCCACTTTGGATTGCTTTGTAAGTCTTTAGAATTCAGAAGAAGAGCAAAGCAAAAGTGCAAGTCTGATATCCTGATCAGTTTTGATAGCTACTCTGCAGGTTTTACTTTCAGTTCAACATGTACAGTTTGTACTTTGCAGCTTAAGGTAAGCAAATCAAAAGTTTAGGGTTATATCCAACTAAATCATTACATGCGTGGAATGACTTCTGCAAGTGCACTGGAACTTCTCTCCTCTCCTCCAAATCTGCACTGGAGAGTTGGAGGGAAGAACCAGAACAGATTTAGGGAGCTGACAGTCCGGGGTGGGGGGGTGGGGGGGTGGGGGGGAGGAATTTCATTGTGTTTACCAAATCTGTTCTGCTTGCACATTGATTTCATTGGATACAACCCTTAGAATGTAAAACTATATATCTAACTAAAGACCAGCTTCCCAGCTTCAGAGTTCTCCCAACCGATATAAATAGAGGATTTGGGCTGAAAAACCAAGATAAAATTTGTGTGCACAGACGCTAAGTTGTAAATGGGCACAGCATATACTGTAGATCAGACTGTGCCTACCTATGTTTTAGACTGCAGCTCCCATCAACTTCAGCCAGTCACCATCCAAAACATCTGGAAGGCATTGGGTTGGCAAAGGCTAAGGTAATACATAGGTTTTTACCAATTCCATGGCAGAGAAGCTAAGGCTGTTGCCTTAACTTACTGTTTCCATGCTTTTTGGTGCCTGAGTGAATTCATAAATGCCTTAACTCTTCTCTTAAATGAGTGTTGTTGTTTTTAATCCTAGAATATGCACCTATCACCGGCAATCATCAGATGTTGATTTCACCTCCTAAATTAAACACTGCAAGGCAGACAAACATCTGCTTAAAACACACTCATCTTTGTTCCCTAGGCAAGCCTCTTCTCACCACACCTTTGTTCCCTGGAAATCCCTATCAAGGAGCGAGGTTCTCAAAAGGAGGACTGACACAGCAAGAGACAGATTCAGAACACGGGACTCCAAACCTTGTCATGCCTGTTTGGAAATTCCAAACTTTCTGGAACAAATTTCAATATTGTTGATGGAAGAAATAACTCTTTGGGTATAAGAAGTAGCACTCGTTATTTCCACAACTCCTGATGTCACTTAGAGTAAATGCAACCGAAGGTCTTTACTTTCAGCTATCCAACCCACACCGTAATGAAAAATATATCTACTGCTTAAGCAGTATCTATTACCGGGATCCCTGAAATGTATCCATTTCGCCTGTTGCTGCTGCTCCTGGACTTAGCAAACACGTCCCCGAGTTTGTCATAAGCTCCCTACCACCACCACCTCTACTTCACACACCTACAGCAACCCTCACCAGAGCCAGCCCTGCAATGAGGCAGAGAGGCAACTGCCTCAGGCGGCAGATACTGAGGTACAGGGAGTGGGCAGAGCTGTGTGTACCATGTGGCCCATCCTGCTAGCCTGCTGCCCTCAAGTACAGTGGAAGATCCTGTTCATCATTATTGGAGTAAATTTCAAATGCCACTCCAATTGGCTTCTGTATGTGCCTTGGAGCTGGGGCATAGTTTAGGGGGTTTTGTTGGTTTTTTTTCCTGTTGTTACCTTCTTGTATCTTGCATTTTGTAGCTTATGATTTATGTGTAAATTGTTCAGTTTGGTTGTGAACTTCTTGACATTTTGTTTATTATTTAGGATTACTTGTATTACATTTGTAGTTATGTCATTTTTAAAATAAATTGTAAGCCACCTTGAGCATGGTTTTAACCTTGGAAAGGTGGAATATGAATAAAATGACTGACTGACTGACTGGTTGGTCAGTTGGGGGAGGGCACCAGCTGGTCCTCTGCCTCAGGCAGCAAAATGTCTTGAGCCAGCCCTGACCATCACCTATTCCTGCTCCAGCTTCTAGCCACAAGTGCCACAACCATGATAGTTCTACAAACTTAAGTAGGCCTTCCTAAAGAAGCAAGAGCTTCTCTCTCATCCTATCCAGCCTTCATTTTGAGTGCTGAGGTTGAGTTAGGAGGTATTGCCCTCTCATTCTTTGCTTCCTTCTGATCAGTAGTCTACAGGCAAGTGTGTGAGTGCCCCTCCTTTCCCCCCTCTTTTGCCCACTGATGATAATTTACACCCATCCAGCAGTGTCCTCCACCCACTGGCAGAGGAAGAGGAGTGTGGGGGGGGAGCGCCCCGCCCCTGGCAGTGAAATCACGGCAGGGTGCCATCGCGGCTGCCTCCCTGCCCGGGACACACGTCAGCCCCACCCCCGTCTGCTCTCCACCCTACCCCCGGTGCCAAAGCATGAAGTTCCGCCACTACCTCCACCCTCATTTTAGTGAACATGCTGCTCTGTCAAAACACACTGGGAGCCTACATGGCCCTGACCCATCATGTCAATTTAACTCAGGGATGGGGAACATGTGGCCCTCCAAATAATGTTGCACTCCAACTCTAGAGAGCCACAGATTCCTCACTCCGGAATTCTAAACATTACGCCTCTTCTGAGGTTTCGGATGAGAACATCACCAGCCAAACACTTATCTCTTTGTTTTGTCTTGCGTCTGATCCAGATATGAACTGTCTGGTGCAGATTAATTCTCCTGCAGGGCTATTCCACGTAGGAAGTCACTTGTTTAGAAAGAGTCCCCGCATGAAAATTGCACCCTACGTCAAAAATGCATCACCTTGAGCAAATACTGACTCCTGAGTTTCCCCATTGTGGTGGCAGAGGTCGCATGAAATATATGTAGGTAGAAAGTTCTCTTAAGTATGGGGAACCCAGGCTGTGTGCAGACATACTTCAAAATCAGGGCAAGCTGCTCGTTTCCACATGGCTTGAACCAACCCTTTCGACATGCATTTACCAGTGAATTCAGTTCTGATTCACTACTCCATTTTGACCCCTTCCCCATTTCGGGCAGGCAGCCTGCCTTTTAAATATTTTTTTCAAAAACTGTAGCTTAACTATGTCCGGTCACTTGAATGTTTATTCAGAGCCCAATCTGAATAAAAACAATCAATTCCTTTTTTATTTTTTCTATTCATTTTGGGGTTTTTTTTAAAAAAGAAAACTGAAGGGTGAATGAAAGAAATGGCAGTGCTATCATAGGAATCAGTCAATCAATCTCCATGGCCAGCTTTTGCAGAAACAGGTTAAGCTGGTCTCCCAGAGATGGATCTTGAAGAGAAGTCTGTATGTAAGGCACAATACATTAAGAGTCATTCAAAAGTAAAACCCTCAAGCTCTGAGGGAGAAAGCAGGGTCCTGTCCACCAGCCTGCAGCCATCACTGGCTGGACAAATGGCAGGCATTTAAAGAATCACTACACATAGTGTGTACACAGATAGAACTACCTCAGATGAGTGGGAATTCTGAGTCACTCTCTTTTCACATGTATAGAAGACTTGAGTGGTGGGGCAGGCCACCTTTTGGACACACCAGCAGGGGAGGGGGAGGTGTAACCCACATAGCCCTGTGACCCCCCTCATGCATTCTTTGTATGAATGAGTTGTTTGACCCCCTCCACAGTGAGTGCTCTTTCCCTGCAAGCTTGCCACAAAGGTCACATACATCTGGACACAACCCCATAATCAAATCGCTGCTCATCTGACTGGACATGTTCTCCAGCAGCCTTGTGCACCTTAGAGATTTGCTGAGGGCAGAAAGGGATAGTGGCATGTTTAAGAACTATGGTCTATGGATCAGACTTCAGATATTTAATCCATATTTCTTAAGGCATGTGGGAAATGCCACAGTGATTTGTTGTTGTTTAGTCGTTTAGTCGTGTCCGACTCTTCGTGACCCCATGGACCACAGCACGCCAGGCACTTCTGTCTTCCACTGCCTCCCACAATTTGGTCAAACTCATGCTGGTAGCTTCGAGAACACTATCCAACCATCTCGTCCTCTGTCATCCCCTTCTCCTTGTGCCCTCCATCTTTCCCAACATCGGGGTCTTTCCCAGGGAGTCTTCTCTTCTCATGAGGTGGCCAAAGTATTGGAGACTCAGCTTCACGATCTGTCCTTTCAGTGAGCACTCAGGGCTGATTTCCTTAAGAATGGATAGGTTTGATCTTCTTGCAGTCCATGGGACTCTCAAGAGTCTCCTCCAGCACCATAATTCAAAAGCATCAATTCTTCGGCGATCAGCCTTCTTTATGGTCCAGCTCTCACTTCCATACATCACTACTGGGAAAACCATAGCTTTAACTATACGGACCTTTGTTGGCAAGGTGATGTCTCTACTTTTTAAGATGCTGTCTAGGTTTGTCATTGCTTTCCTCCCAAGAAGCAGGCGTCTCTTAATTTCATGGCTGCTGTCACTATCTGCAGTGATCATGGAGCCCAAGAAAGTGAAATCTCTCACTGCCTCCATTTCTTCCCCTTCTATTTGCCAGGAGGTGATGGGCCCAGTGGCCATGATCTTCGTTTTTTTGATGTTGAGCTTCAGACCATATTTTGCGCTCTCCTCTTTCACCTTCAATAAAAGGTTCTTTAATTCCTCCTCACTTTCTGCCATCAAGGTTGTGTCATCTGCATATCTGAGGTTGTTGATATTTCTTCCAGCAATCTTAATTCCGGCTAGGGATTCATCCAGCCCAGCCTTTCGCATGATGAATTCTGCATATAAGTTAAATAACCAGGGAGACAATATACAGCCTGTACTCCTTTCCCAATTTTGCCACAGTGGTAGATCTTCTTTATTGCTAATAGGAGGTTTGAAAGCTGACCTCGCTGTGACTGACACCACACTCCAGGATATGAATCACTAACAAAAGCCCGCTAGATCATGCTCATCCTGCAGATCGTAGGCTAAGCAGCATGTGCCCTGCATTGTCAGCGAAGACAAGTTTCTTGTTCTGTTAAGCAGTCATCTCTGCTCCTATTCCCCTGAAAAGCTGACTTGTCAGTGCCGATGGCTTGGCTACATCAGAACGGGGTTCTTGCTTCCACACTAGACCAGTTCAACCTGGCTAAATGAAGTGATGCCGTATATTTAACTACCATGCACAATTTGATCATTTGCTGGTGGAGGGGACCCTATCACTGAAACCCTGGAAAGCTACTGCAAGTCTCTGTAGACAATACTGAGAGATGAACCAATAGGCCAAGTCAGAAAAAGGCAGTTTCTTATGTTACTAATCAAAGAGTAGGGAAGACAAGATTTACTCATGCTGAAAACAATCACAAACAATTTTATTTATTTTTTACTAATTAGGTTGCTCTACAAGTGTCTCTCTTTCAGACCATGCATTAAATGCTATCACAGCATGCTACTGTTTCAGTTTGATAATGGTATTACCAGGAATACGAGAGGCTAAAGGTGGGGTTCAACTGAGTCTTGGTAGTGGAAGCCTGTGCAAGGACTTCCACTAGCACAATGCCTTTCTCACTTTCCCAAGCCCCAAAATTGGATGGGGGGGTGGGGTGTTCAGGAGAACCCCCAGTACAGCACACAAGGGGAGAAGAGGAAGGAATCCAGAGAAGGAACCCAGGAATCTTTCCTGCTCCTGCTCCAGACATTTTTGGTCAACAACTACCATGCTGCTGTCCAATATCATATGCAGTACTATATACAAGTATTTAGAAGACCCACTTAGTTCAATGGAGCTTAATCCCATGTACGTGTGCGTAAGATTGCAGCCTCACTAATACTAATCTAGATTTAAAATTTCATCTACAACGTATTAACCTCTAGACCAGCCTTTCTCAACCTTGGGTCGCCATATGTTGTTGGACTACAACTCCCATCATCCCTGACCACTGGTCCTGCTAACCAGGGGTGATGGGAGCTGTAGTCCAACAACATATGGCGACCCAAGGTTGTGAAAGGCTGATCTAGACCAGTAGTGGAGAATCTCTGGTCTGCAAGCACTAATTAGGCCTGACAGGGTTTCTAGTTTGGCTTGTGAGGCAGTTTTCCCCAAACCACACCCACCCAACATCATATATGACATCAGTTGTGGGCCAGGTAAAACCTCAACAGCTAATGAACAATCTGGAACTTAAAGGGTGCTCCCAATTGTGCCTTGGTAAGCAAGGCTTGCTGACAGTACTGACCTACGAGTGCCACTGAATTTTTCCATTCGCAGGCATCACTTTGATTCAAACCACACAAGGAAACGGACTTCAAAGAGGCTTGCTGTAACCACTGAGCAGCTAATCCGGGCAACGGGGTGAGCTCCCGTTGCTCTGTCCCAACTCCTGCCAACCTAGCAGCTCGAAAGCACACCAGTGCAAGTAGATAAATAGGTACTGCTGTGGCGGGAAGGTAAACGGTGTTTCTGTGCGCTCTGATTTCCGTCACGGTGTTCCATTGCGCCAGAAGCAGTTTAGTCATGCTAGCCACATGACCCGGAAAGCTGTCTGTGGACAAACACCGACTCCCTCAGCCTAAAAGCGAGATGAGCGCCGCAACCCCAGTCACCTTTGACTGGACTTAACTGTCCAGGGGTCCTTTACCTTTACATATAGGCAGCTATATTCACCTGTCAAAGCTGGGTCACTGGGTGAGGGAGCTAAAGATCAGGCCTGCCAGCCAGATCTAATTCCCTGCCCCTACTCCAGATGTTTGAAGCATAATTCCCATCAAACCCCAACCAGAATGACTAATCATCAGGGATGATAGGAGTTGCAGTCCAAAAATCTGGGGGCCACCAGGCTGAGTGAGGCTGCCCAGCAAGATCTTTGACTTAAAGTCCACACACATTACCTCAACCTTTCTGGCCAGAGCTTCTGCAAAGGATTCCAACCCTACCTGCACCATGTGGCACATTAAGGGTTGAGCAACATGATATAGCTACCTTGGAATGACCTGGCCTTCTCTGAGGCAGGCCTCCAATTTACAATGTGACAGCTAGAAAAATAACCAGAGTGCAAAGCTACCCACAAACGTTTTTAACAGGGAATCAAGACCACCCCAAGGGAAGCGTTTTTATCAAAACATCACACACCTACAACAACTACAACATCGAGATACCACCATAAAACTTGTTTGGTTTGGGACTGCTAAGTTTTACCTGAACAACGTATGAAAAGGAGATGCCCTCGGCGATAAGGAGAACCACATTTGTAAAGACACACCTTGACTTAATTTTACCAGCTTTAAAGTTAAAACAGAAAATAAGTATTTCCAAAAATGTTAGGGGAAGGGTAACTACAGCAAGGAAAAGTGTTTAAGAGAAAATAATCCACTCAATCATTAGTTAATGCATTTCCCCAGAACATACCAAACTAATTGGACCATATAAAAACCAAAGCCCAAACCAGGAAGTGTTGTATTTATAGTTTCAATCCCACCCACTCCTTGGTCATGCATCCAACCAGCAAACAATTACAGTACTGAGCATGTGTAGTAGATCCTCAGGTGCTTTATAAGGGAAACAGACAGACATCTTTTAGGATAATACTGAAGGGAAAGACAGGAGGTGGGTGCTTTCTGATTGGCTGAATGGTAACACCACTACCACCCTCCCCATAGTTTCAAATTTTAGATGTGTCTGTGATTCCCCCCTGTCTACTATGAGGCATCTTAACTTTGAAAATGGCTCAAACAAATGTAGTTCTGAGCGTACCCAGACTATAGCATGTTCCAGCCTATGCTATTCTTCCTGCTAACATTCAGGACTATATTAAGCAGGTGAGTCCCTAGAGAATCCTCTTCAGGTAATTGGAGAGTGAGAGTGTGCTGAATAAGACAGGTAGTTCTGACTTCTGTTTTTAGATATACATTTCCTATAGGCTTCAAAATTAAATTTTCCTTGTGTGCTCACAGCTAGTAACTAAAATCTTCTTGTATTGTGGTCATCTTGGTTAGTATATTTTTATATTCAGGTGTGCTACCCCAGGGAGCCTTGGTTGACTAGGAAGGGACTCGTTTTCCCAGAGAGGAGGGACTTTCTTGTTGGAAGAGGCACTTGTTCAAGATGAGATACATAAGCTGCATCTCATCTTCCCATTTCTTAAAGCTGGAACTAACTGTGATTCCCCTCCTCACCTGTAGATATCCTGTTAGAAGCTCTCTTTTAAAGTCACTTCTGTGAGTCCAGCGCTGCCCTCTAAGACATATAGATGATTTATTTGCTCTTTGAAAAATGAGGAACTGAAAAGAGGGGTGAGGGCTTATGGTAAACTCCATGATAGAAAGCTATCTGTTTGAATTAGGGCAACAACTTTTAAATCTATAAATCAATTGCCCAAACCTTTAGCCACTTTAATGAAGGGAAAGTTTTAATTGGTAGTGCTGTGATTTAAAAGCAAGTTTGGCATTTGGGTTCCGATGTATAGCAAGGAAATAAATGGTAGGATATTTTGCATGGCGAGGTCTCAAAAAAGCAGTTCTGTTGCAGTTTTAGTAATATGCAAAGTGGTGTAAATGTAAGTTGTTAAACAGCAGACACACCAAATTCATTTTGGTTTAGCTGACAGCTCTAAACAGAACAGTGAAAGAAGTATGAAGTAACTGTAGAAACAGAAGTTGATACAGCAGATAACCTCCCTACACAATTAATTATTTGATTTTTAAAAAATGTTGTAGCTTTTATTGTGATGTCTTGAAGAGCTCTTGCCTGGAAGCAGAGTATACATTTTCAAAAAACAGGAGCAAAGCCTACCTTCTTATACCACAGAACAATATATATATCTGTTTGGATCAGAGCAATAGGCACACAGACAACTGCTGTTATATAACGTCTGAATATTGGGATGGTGGTGGTTGTGTGTTTTTAAAAATGTGACCAACTGACTCTCAAGCTGGTGGGTAGCTTGCTGCTGAAGTAGGTAAGCTTTTTGCCTTTATTTGAGAACAGTGTATGGAATGCCTAAACAGAGGATAAGAGTTAGATGCAGGAAGAAATCCAGCTTGTATTTAACAAATAATATGTCCCAGTCCTGCTGTGTAATATCCAAGCAGTCCAAACACAGATAACAAATCAGCACTCACTGGTTTGTTCCCAATGCCACTATTCAAGTCTCTCCCTTTTTGGCTCTCTGTCCCTAAACTGCTCTCTTGGTACCCTCTCAAAGCAAGGACTAACTTGGGGTGGGGAGGAAGGAACATCCTATAAAAGCTCCCTTTTGGGAGAATGTTTGTAACCAGTCCATTTCAGCCTAGCCACTGAAATGATAACTAATAAAGCTTACTAGTATCTTGCTGCACACCTTTTTGCAAAAGAACCTCTGAAACAAGTGAGTAATCAACAGATTTTTTTTAATGAATGGGAGTAATGTAAAGATCAAAAGGCTAAGAGACATGGCCAAACTTGGCCCTCCAGCTGTTTTGGGACTACAACTCCCATCATCCCTAGCTAACAGGACCAGTGGTCAGGGATGATGGGAACTGTAGTCCCAAAGCAGCTGGAGGACCAGGTTTGGCCATGCCTGGGCTAAAACCTTGCTATGGAATGTTTAGTGTAGACAGAGAAGAGATATTTGTACTAATTCTGAAGGCTGGGTCATTTCTTCCAACCTAGGCTTCAATCCAGAAGTGTGAGAGGCTCCCTTTCAGCTGGTATATCAACTGAGGACCTGAGCTGTGCCTTTCAAAACACTCCCACAGCTTTCAGAAGCATCTTGGTATCTGAGCTGCTGATACTTGTACATGCATATCTGAGCTAGTTCCCCTTCTAGGAATTTTTGCACCTGACCTGCTCTTTGAAACTGAATTCAGAAAGCAGTTTAGAAGTTTGGCTCTGCCCCAACTCCCTTCCAGTGCATTAAAAGGCTACTGGCTGTGGCCGTTTAATCTGAGAAGAGAAAATGTTGGGCACAGTCTCTTAATGCTAAAGAGCAAGTGTGTTCTGGCGACTGGGCAGAAGGAGAGACGCGTCCATGTATCTTACTATGCAACTTTGCTACTCGGCTCCTAGGTACACATGGCCTACTGATGTAAGGGAGTTGACCACTTGCATGTGGGAAGGGAAAGCAGAGGTGTCTACTCTTCTTAACCCTCAGCCTCCTCACCTCAAACTACAACTTATGGATACAGCAGTTTATTGATGTTGTTCTGCATGCAGCACTGGGAGCACTAACTTTTTCCAGTAGTCAGGAGTGTCAGTAAAGATGGTAGTAAGGATTTTGACTTATCCCTGTCACCGCCTCTTAGTTGCTCAGCAGCTAAGTCAGCAGCATGCCATCATCTCATTGCAGTCTAGACAAGCAGAGGTGGCAGCAGAATGGCCTGATCCTTCCTCACACACGCTCCCGAGATGAGCATGCATCAAAACCCTTTCTTGTCCTTGCCAAGGGTATCTACTAGTACAGAGGTTTGCAAACTTTTTTCATTGGGCCACCTTAAATTTTTTACTGATAAGAAATATATAAGAAAACAAAAAGAAACAACTCCTAGCAATGCCTGATTTATAACATAGAACACAACTACTTTATAATATGAAAATAAGAAATCTGGAAAGTATATAAAACAATGCAGCTACATATTCCATGGTTTAAAAATTGTGGGTGTTTTTTTTATGCTATACTACACTGAAATGTTTGAACGTTTCTTTGATTCCTTGAATCTTCCCACCACACTTGCCATCCTCTCCTGCCACACACTTTGAGAACCACCGCACTAGTACCAAAGTACCAACTATTTTACTAGAAAAAGAGGTGCCTAAACTCACCACAAATGCCTCCCTCATTCTCTTATAATGGCAGTGGCGCTGAGAGGTGCTGAAACTGAGTTCCGGTAAGTTCCATCTGAAAAAAAGCGCTGTAAACTACCAAGATATCCTTTTCTACTGAGTGGCAGGAAAGGCAGCTAACTATCCTCTTCCCTGAGCCGCAAACGGGGGACCTGGTGAGGGGATATTTTTCCACAGTCACATAAGTGGGTGGCTACACAAAGGTGACTGCTACGGGCAGGGCTTTTTTTCAGCTGGAACTCACCAGAACCGAATTCCGGCACTTCTTTGGTGCGTTCTGGCAACCTGTCACAGGAGGCTGAGTGCCAGAGGCTGTGGGCGGCACGGCACTCCGTGGTGAGTGATGATGGAGGCTGCAGGCAACAAGGCGATTGGTGTGAGAAGTTCAACAACTTTTGATGGTTTCTCCCTTAAAAAAAGCTCAACAAGTTCTGGCACCTCTTTTTCCAGAAAAGAAGCCCTGGGGTCTTTCACCCTTTGCTCTGGCTTCCTGTGTCTTCTGCTATTTCTGGATAATAATAATAATAATAATAATAATAATAATAATAATAATAATTTTTTGTTATTTATACCCCACCCATCTGGCTGTGTTTCCCCAGCCACTCTGGGCGGTATCACAGCGGCTCCCAACAGAATTTTAAAAACACAATAAAACTTCAAACGTTAAAAACTTCCCTAAACAGGGCTGCCTTCAGATGCCTTCCAATATTCAGATAGTTGTTTATTTCCTTGACATCTGATGGGAGGGCATTCCACCGGGCAGGCGCCACTACTGAGAAGGCGCTCTGCCTGGTTTCCTGGTTTTTCTGACAGTGAGGGAACTGTCAGAAGGCCCTCGGAGTCCGGGCTGAACGATGGGGGTGGAGACTCTCCTTCAGATATACTGGGCTAAGGCCGTTTAGGGCTTTAAAGGTCAGCACCAACACTTTGAGAAGGATTGCATCTCAGTTGTAGAGCTTCTGTTTACATGCAGAAGGTCCCTGATTCAATCATTGACATTTCCAGGTAGGACTGGAAGTGTCTGCTGTCTGCAACCCTGAAGAACTGAGCCAGTCAGTATGGACAATGGGACAATGGGCTGGGTGGGACAATGGTCTGCTTCTGTAAACAGCACCTTCCTGAGCTCCTAGATATCTAATTGCAAGATCACCTAGAATCCTGTCAAAGCAGAACTGGAGCACCAGCAGCTTCCTAACACTAAGGAAGGGAAGAGTAAGTGTGTCGCCTTCATGGCGTAACTTCTGCAAAACAAAATGTCACAATGTGAAGCCTTTGAACATTATGTGTACTTGCACTTCTAGTGTTGGAGCCACTGGGTCTGTAATACTAGAGAGCAGAAGGACACATCCAGCTCCCAGCAGGTGGCTTTGTGTTAAGCACAGCACTGTGGCGATCTTGTGCAGTATGCTATGGCTAGCGAGCAGTTGGCCATTTGGGTGTTCACCAAGAGGCAGTTGCTAACTACAAGACTGACTTAGTGTGACAGCTGCTGAAAAGAAACATACAAAAATAACTGCAGTTAATGCACCCCCGGATCATGGCCCTGGGTAACAAGACTGCAACTGGTACTTGAATCTGGGGAGAAGGAGGTTTGTTAGGTAGTTTTGTTAGTTCGCATTCTCAAACTCTGTCTGGCTACTCCAACCTCAGGACGGGCAGGACAGGATCTGGTTTGGTACAATGGGAAATGAAGCCAGGAGATGGATAAAGACACTCCATAGTTTTCCAGAAATTGCCGTGAGCCTCTAGGTAGTCAACTGCTAATAAAAACCAGCAGCAGAAAGACAACATTAAACAATACACTTGGATTATTGTGGCAATCTTTCATGGCATCATAGAATCTAGTGGCGTAGCGTGGGGGGTGCAGGGGGGGCCGGACGCACCGGGCGCAACGTCTGGGGGTTAGGGTTAGGGGGCGCAAATCCACGGGTTAAGGGGCGCAAATCCATGGGTTAGGGGTCGCAAATCCACAGGTTAGGGGGCACAAATTACTTGCCTTGCCCCGGGTGCTGACAACCCACGCTACGCCACTGATAGAATCTAACCGCTGACAGTTGTGACTGAGAAGTGCAAAAAGTCAACATCAAAGGCAGGGAAGATCTTAATGCACTCTGTATAGTCAAGCTAAAGAAATCTGGCTGCTGTGCTAAGCAACACCAACTTATGGACAAGTATGGCAGCATGCCTGCCCAGCCTTAAGTGTTTGTGGCAAGTCTAAATCTCACTTTGTGAACCCGAGGCATTACTACTAGCAGTCTGTCTCGCAAAACTTGTACAATACTAGCTCTGGTGTGCTGCCTGGCAGCATCCCTGTCGCTTTTGCTTGGAGGACTAACTTTCCTTTTAATTACTTTAATTAGACTATTGTAAGTTAGCCTCCATGCAGCTCCCGAACAAGTGCTGTGAAGGTCAGCTCCACTAGTACATTCCTAATTGCTTAGAAATGAGTGGACAAGAGAAACTTGCCTCATTGTATTGAAGTGCGGCTGTTGGTTTAACTGCAGGCTCCATTGCATTGAAAAGCTATATAAAAGGGAGATGATCACTAGGTACTGTTTTTCTTAGTGCGGTAGTGGAAGCAGATACACCTGTGGGTTCTTCTTGCCACACTGCTTTTTAAGGCATAGCAGATCTGTCCCATTTGGTGTATATGGCAACCATTGCCTTCCAGTTTGCTGCTGGCCAGTTTCCAGCTTGCTGCAGAAGCCTGCAAACTGTAAAGGAGAGTGTGTGCACGTGTACAGCTGCATACGCCCAATTCATATGCACATACTTGAAGTTTTAGCTGAGCTGCAGGGACCAACAGAGAGAACAGAAAAGCTATCCTAAAATCTCCCTAGAGCTATACTGAAAAGTTTACATGTAGCTAGTTGCACTGTCCCTTTTGCAGAACACTTGGAGCATCCTAAAGTAACAGGCTGCCTACTGTTTGTCTTCTCCAATTCCCCACATTTCTGCTTTGCTCCAAGCATTAGACTCTGATTAGATGAATAAGCACTTGTTAGAGTAAATGAAACAATGTAAAGTCGTTTAAACACCTGAAAGCACAAAATAAAAGCTAGATGATATTCCTAACAAAACTTGCTAGGATAATATCCAATTGGAACGATTTATGTACCCTCATTTAATGCTTGGAACAAAGGCTCTGTGATTCAGGCAGGGCAAGGACAGCATAGGCACAAATCTATGCTAATGCGCTCAGCACCTCGGCCTTCTCTTTCTGCAGCTTAGGTTAACCTGCAGTAGAGCTACACATACCAGAAAGCTCTTCTGGAGTTTCCATCAAGGTTTCCCATATCAGCCGATTGAAGCTTCGTGGCTGGATATGTGAGATATAGTTAAGAAGCAGAAAGTATAGAACTTGTGATTCAGTGATTCTCTTCTCCCAAACCCATGTCTTAACTAGAGACAAGTGGCTTTGTGGAACAGTAACTCCTCTCAGAATTCAGGTGCTGCTGCTTTTTGTTCATTTATCAACAATGCTTTCTGTTTTATTTGCAATACATAGGTACTTCAGACACCACATGCAACTAAAAGCGTCTTTTGGTCTTTGTTCGCAGACTACCTCTCCAAACTGGATTTGGAAGCCTGCTCTGTGCTTAAGTTTCCACTGCAGGTTTGCATCACACTTCATTACACCGGGACAGTAAGAGTAACAGCTCTGTCCAAGCCACTGTAGCAATTGCTCTTAAGCCAGCAACAAGCTGGTCTTTCCAGTTACTATTTTGCGTCCCAAATACCAGGAACATAGAAATCACATAATTAGGAAACTGATTACAGTGCATCATAATGGGTTTTAACTAATATTTTTGTATTAGCCTATACCTGGCTGTTCCAACGCTAAGCCTTTTCCACTGGCTTCTACTTCTGTACTTATCTCTTGAAGATGCTCAAATATCCTCTGCGTGAACCTGTTGATCGGGGAAGCCTTTTCTGCCTTGAAAGTCATAGCTAGCATTAGACCCTTGGAAGTGTAGATAGCAGGGCTGCTTCGAGGTGCATCTTCCACAACTATGGAAGATGAGCAACTACACAGATGAGCAAGTTACTGAGTGTGGGGGTGGGGGTGGATTCAAGGGGTGGAATGGCTGAGATGCTCAAGGACCAGATCCCAGCCCCCAGTCATGAACTTATTGTCCCTTACTCCAGCATCTTGGCCAGGGGAGCTGTTCTTCTATCTACGAAGTGAAAAGTGAGGCTAGGAAAGTCATGTTCTTTGTTTCAGTGTGACAGGTCCGTCTACCAAACGAAACCAAGAAGCCGAAAGTGACTCCCTAGCATATTAGCACACCGTATCTTATAGAGTTGTGTTTCCCAAACTTGGGTCCCTAGCTGATGTTGGACTATACCTCCAATCAGCCCTGACCACTGGTCCTGTTAGCTAGGGATGTTGGGAGTTGTAGTCCGACAACAGCTGGAGACCAAAGTTTGAGAAACACTGTCTCAGAGGCATGTGAGAGGAGTGCCATGAGGCAAGAGGTTATGCCCTGTGCATCTCATATGGCATGGATGTTGGCCATCCTTGGTATAGACAAGACAGACAAACAGCACTCCTCTCCCCACCCGGCAACTCTCAAAGCTGCTGTGCTGCACCCTGACTTGACTTATCTGTTGCACACTTATGTGCTAGTCTCTTAAACCCAGTTCTCCGTAGAGAATACGTGCTCTAATAAGCAGCAAGGGAAGCACTCCCAACCAATTCCCAACCCTGCTACAGCACATCATAGTCTATTGTAGTCTCATTTATGTGATATTTGTAATCCTCTCATCTCTGAATAATGAAGTTGGCATATTTGCGGGGAGGGGGCAGATCAATGCTTGAATTACAGGCAGTCTAGAGGGGCCCCAGTTCTCTTTATTTGATGCTAACCCCCTCAGCCAGTTTTTACAAAACTAAAAAGGGATTCAAAGTATGATGTAACAGACGAATTGGATGAATTTTGTTAAAACTGTAATGATATAATTTTATCAATTTAAGTTTAAAAACTGAGAGGGGGAAAAGGCTACACTGAGGCGTGGTGTTTAAACAGGGAAAGTTGGGGGTGCGGGCTTATGACTTTCACTAGGGACCCTGTACCTTTTTGTCCATAACTTGAGCACCGGGGCAGATGAGACACAAACTTTCATGGAGAGAAACTACCTCTTAATCATTCCCACTGCATGCAAAAGTCTAGGAGACACAATCGGACAAAAAACGTTGACTACTGCGACTGGTGACCTGCTTGCTTACTTGCTAGCAACTCTGTATGATGATAGTTTGGGATTCTTTTATCCTGGGCCAGACACATGCCAGTCTAAGTGCACTGTATCCTATCCAGGGACAAATTTGCCACTGTGCCCGCTTCACCCACCAAATGGCTCGTTAGCCAGGCTAAAAAACAGGTGTGCAAACAAGAAGAGCGCTCTCTCCCTGCCCCGCCCCCTGAAAAAGGCTGAAAATGCCTTGCCGACTGGCACAGTCTATAGACAAGCCCCCACTTCCACATACTCTGTGTAACTCTGGCTGAGTCTCCTGCAGGTCTGCTGTCTGCCAACAGCAGCCTGGCTTCCCAGAAGGCTAATTCTACAATCCTTAGTTAACACAAAGCTGTCCTGAGGATTTGCCACCTCAGCGTACATGGCTAACAGTACAGAGACAGGAGCAGTTTCCCCAGTGCCCATAAGGGTAGCTGTTACCTATGCAGACTCAGGACCAAGAGACACACTGGAATGGATTTTGAACATCCTCCTCTGTCCATGCCAGGTTCTAGCTCTTTCCTTGGCTCAAACTGCATTCTGCTTGCAGCACAGCTCCTGTCCAATTGTCCCACAGTAACTCAGCAAAGCTCTGCAAATTCACCCAAATACCAACATCCAGCTGGAGAAACTCAATTCCTCTTGGAGGGCAGAGCATCACTTACACAGTGACCTTCTGTGGTGTACACTGGTCAGTGCTGTCTGCCATTAGTCTCATGTGTTCTCTGTCCACACATCTGCCCTTACCCTTCCAAAGTAGCCTTCTTGCAAGAAACATTGGATAGTGGCCATTTGTTGATTCCTGCATTGCAGGGGGTTGGACTGGATGACCCTAAGGGTCCCTTCCAACTCTACAATTCTATGGTGCTAGTTCATCTGAGCAAGCAACAATAGTTCCCTACTCTGATTTCTTGTTTAGTAGAAATGTAGACTGCACAAAGATTCAGTTGGCTGCCACCCCCTACCTACTGGGAAGGGATGCGTGCATATATCTGAAAACAGGACCGGGCACAATCTGAAGGACAAGATACAGCATGGTCGCAGGGCAAGGCCCCACTCAATTTTCAGCCCCACAAGAGAAGCAAATGAAATGGAAATGCTCAAAATGCAAACAGAAGATAAAGCTGCATATGCTAAGTACTAGTTAGTATTTGGGGGAAGGCCTGTCTTTCTATACCTGAGGAAGATGCAACAAGAAGCCTGAAAAGATGCAGCAAGCACAGAATGTATGGGTGCTCCAGCACCAAAAACTATAGAATTGGTGGTGCGTGGAACATATGGAATGGGGCTTTCATAAGTAAAGGAGAAGGGGACCTGGTCTAGCAGCCTTCTGCAGGCTAGGGTGGACTATAAATGCTCGGCGACTGTTGCATGCAAGCAAAAAGGTGGCCACTGCACACTGAAGGGGTATCGGTAAGTAGTGCACATAAGGATTGTGGATGTGGGACTATTTGTGGTTGGACTAGAGTAGATTTGAGTGCTGGGTGTAACAAGAGGGTGGGCAGACGAAGCGAGGGCTTGACATGAACAGAGGTGGGGATCTGGGCCTGACGGGCGCTGGATGTGGGGGAAGCAGGTGGCTTCAGTGTAAGGGGGGATAGGGAGAGAGCGAGCCACACACCCACCACACACACCCTAGGTCATGATCTAGACAGCTTGGATTCAAGGTGGATCTTGAGGTGACTGCACGGCGCACACTGGGTGCCGCTGCTGGATGTCTGGTGGCACTCGTGCAATGTGCTGCGGGAGCCGCATCCAGGAGGGCGATCCCAGTCGGCGGGGGCGGGGAGTGGGGGGAGGCGAACGGGGGGCACTTCGGGTGGATGGATCGGGGCGATCCGCGTGCAGGCGGACGTGTGCGGTCGGGGTTTCTGGGTGAAGGGTGGATCGCGCGCCGCAAATGGATGCGGGGCGAGCGGTCTAAGGGCAGCAGAGGGGTGTGGATGCAGGGCGGGATGTGGGCGCGCGCTCCCGGTACCTGTGAGGCTCTGCCCTGCTCCGCACTGCTCGCCGCCGCCGCCGCCTCGGGAGTCTCTGGAAGGCCGGGCCCGGCGGGGGGCGCGGGCGGCTCTGGGGGGGCTGCTCCCCCCGCCCGCTCCCGCCGCGCCCCGGCCGCGCCCACCGCCTTATTCCGCCTGCGAGTCATGCCCGTCCCGCGCCCCACGCTGCCGCGCTCTCGCCGCCGCCGCTAACACCGCTGTTGCTCCCGCCGCCGCCGCTAACGCCGCCGCCGCCGCCGCTGCTGCTTTCAGACAGGACAACAGCCAATATGGCGGCGCGGCCCGTCCGGCCCCTGCCCGCGGGGGGAAGCCTCCGCCGCCATCGCCGGAGCGGGCAGCGCCTGGGCAGCGCGCCCCCCAGCGGCTGGAGGAGGCGCCGTCCCTGGCAGAGAGCGCGTGTTCCCGGCTAGAGGCGCGGAGCTGGCGGAGGGGCCGAAGCGGGCCCGGTCTCTCCGGAGGCGGGAGCGGGGGGTGGCCCGGGGCGGAGCCGGAGTCTGCAACTCCGACGGGAGGCTAAGGTGGTCATTTGGGGTCACCAGGGCCCATTTAAAGGGAATCATGAGGAAAGCCTCAGCCGGAGCCCTCGGCCTTGTTCCACAGCATCTCCGACGAGCGCGGCGGTGCTGCAAACTTGAGCAATTCGCCTTTCTGCTCGCTGCAAGCCTCCCCTATGCAGGCCCGTCTCTGCTTCTCGCGGCTCCCCCACCCGCTGTCAGCAGTGCAGGGAGGGCACAAGGTGCAGATGTACCCCGCTGCCCCGGGTGTGTCTGAGCCTTAGCAGGTAACCTTAATTCATCACGTCTACGCGGGGATGTTAAACAACTGACACCGGAGTGTTGTGGTGCTCCGACATAGAATGGTGAAATCTCTGTATAATATATAAGCATCTAGTAAATTAAGTTTTCATGTATCTGAAAATACCTATTGCCAACAATACAATCGAATGGGGTTTTTTTTGGGGGGGGTCATATACCTACTGCAGTATAAAATTAATAAGGGAGGGGCATCGTTATAGATCTAAAAGGTGTGTGAAGTTGCATTTTAACAGGAAATAAAAGACTATCTGGAAACGATCAAATTATATATTTAGAAATAACTCTCATTTTGGTAATTTTTCAAATGTTTTTTAATGTTGTTAGTTATCTAGCAGATTAGTTGGAATAATTATTCTTAACCCCAAAATTAGAAATTTGTATGCTGTGTGTTCTAAATGTGGTTACAACTGCAGTCCAAATTTGGGACTTCTGAATAAGTGGCAAAGCACTGGCCAATCGCAAGAGGAGTCTGTCACTTGCAGCCATGATCTGGTCCTGACTTGCAGCATGGTAATGTTAACCTCTTCAGGAAGCACCTAGGAGGGAGGGGTGTGTGGAATAGAGATTAAGGCTGGAATGGAGTTTTGAAAGTGTACAGTACTGGTAGCCCTAGTGGTGTGGAGTGGAAGTGCCATTTGGGTAGCAAGTATCTACCCAATTGTGTTTAAAACATGTGCTGCCTTTTTAACATGTACAGTTAAAAAACATAGGTGCCACTGATAACTCTGTTGCATAGCACTTGCTACGTAACAGAACCCTGGGCTATGTGATATCCTAACACCTGAAATTTACTAAGGGTTTGGCTGCCAGAGCTGACACTGGAAGGAACTGCATGCATCAGAGCAATAAAGGAGAATTGTAAATCACGCCTACAACATGTGAAGCAGCCCCAAGTGAACTCAAACTAGTGGCAGATGTTTACTAGGAAGAAGAATAGCTCCATGTCACACTGATCTTTACAAAATAAAACCATTCTCCCAAACCAGTGCTTCAGGTAACAGAGGTACAATTTAGAAGTATCATGAAACTGCAAAAGAGCAATGATGTCTATTGGGTCTTACAAGATATACTGAGTGAAAGCAGAAAAGTGATCACTAATGAGAAAATAGATGCCTATAATGAAGTAGCAATCACCATCCTGAACAGCAGCTCAAAAAAAGAGAGCAAAAGCTAAAGTATTTTTTTCCAGAGTAATAATAACAATGCAATATATATTAACAAGCTGGAAGAAAAGCAAGAGTCTTCCCAGAAAGAACTGCTGTATATTGTACTCTTGGAATTATGAACAGACTGGGAGGGCCATGTTTTCATGGGTGTGCTGGCCTTTTGGTATACACCAGAGGGCACTGTCCCTTCACTTCTGGCAACATAAATACAACTTGCCTTACTAGTGTATCTTTCAGCCTTCATTAATTTTATGGACATTGGCCAAATGCAGACTGAAGTATTAGAGTCCTGTCCCTTCCATTTTGGGAAGCAGCTGGCTATTTTGAAATGCACTATTTCGTACAAAATGAGCAGAAATTAGCTATTTTGTACGAAAGGTGTTTCAAAAGACATTTTTGGATCTACACATGCCTCCTAATGGCCCAATTGATTTTATTTCAATATCTGCTTTTGCCAGTGCCTTTAAATTCTTTCAGGCTATGTGATCTTCATCACTAGCTTCTCTTCAGTGCTTCCTGCTAGCCCAGCCATCCACCTTCTCCTAAAAGAGCAACTCTAGGGGCTCATCCACATGGGAATTTAATGTGGATTTGAAACTGCATGTGCCTTGGTTTTGGGGCGTTGTCCACATGACGTTCTCCCCATTCAACTGACAGCCTATGGTTCTTCAACGCTAAACTTGGATTTTCATATCAAGGTGAAATCCAAAATGGGAGAGTAATTTCAATATAAAATTGTTTGTTTCCTGATTGTGAATGCACGTGGAGCACATTTTGTGGGTGGGCCTTCGACATGTTTCTCTGGTGCCATCTATTGCCACCATCCACCCACTTCCATTTTGCTTCCATCAGCTGATAGGGAAGGATGCATGCTCCCAGTATCATTGTTTTTGAAATTTTAAAACAACTGTTTTGCACAGAAGAGATCTTGCACAAAACAGCTGTATTAAAAATAAAAATTGCCCTTGCAAGTAGAGGAGGCGGTGAAGGAATAGGGGAGGAAAGGAAGCAGCAGCCTTTCATGTGAGTGACTCCAAATCCTTGCTGGGCTTGGAACAACAGAGGTCTTTAAAAATATTTTTACAGTTTTGTGCAAATCTGGAATATTAGGAAACTTGTATTTCAAATATACATCCCAGGAAGCACCAAGATAGATTTTGAAAGTACCTACTCCTGTGTGGACAAAGGCACACAAACCTGCACACAGAAACAGTGACCCAAATACGCAGGAATGTGTGGACACAGTCTGCTTCTTTTTGTTCTGAATACGATAACCAACTTGATAGAACAACAGTTTTTCAGAGACCCTAGTTTGAAAATGTTTGTGCAGTGACTTGTCTCCAACTTCTCTGTAACAATGCTTCCCAATAGACCTCTGGGCTTTCATAGCTTCTTTCCTCCAAACAAAAACAAAGCTTTTATTTTTCATCCCTAAGTGTCCCATAATGATTACATCCCGGTCATATTACCAATTGGCTATATACCTATCGCATTTCTCTGTAGTAACAACTACATGAAGACATCTTTAATGCTTCAGTAAAGCAATGTCCAATAGGCTGCCTTTAAACTCTGAGTTGCCATCACCTTGTGACAAGCTGTATCCTACCCAACTGTAGGATTCTTCCCGCACTCACAATTAGCTTAGAAGGGTACAGTAAGTGTCATTGACAATAGGAGTGACTCCCAAGCAGACTAAGGCATAGAATCTTAGAGTAGGAAGGGACCCAAGGGACATCTAGTCCAACCCCCTGCAATGCAGGAATCTCAGCTAAAGTATCCGTGACAGATGGTCATCCAATCTCTGCTTAAAACTTCTAAGGAAGGAGAGTCCACACCTCTTGTGTGAGTCTGTTCCACTGTCAAACAGCTCTTACTGTCAGAAAGTTTTTTTGAATGTTTAGTCAGAATCTCTTTGCTTGTCACTTGAAGCCATTGCCTCAAGTTCTACCCTCCAGAGCAAGAGAAAACAAGCATGCTCCCTCTTCCATATGACAGAACTTCAGATATTTGAAGATGGCTGTCATATCTCCTCTCGGTCTCCTCCAGGCTAAACATACCCAGCTACTTCAAGCGTTCCTCATAAGACTTAGTTTCCAGACACTTGATCATCTTGGTTGTCCTCTTCTGCACACATTCCAGCTTGTCAACAGCCTTCTTAAATTGTGGTGCCCAGAACTGGACACAGTACTCCAGGTGTGGTCTGACCAAGGCAGAGTAGAGTAGTACTATTACTTCCTTTGATCTGGACACTAGACTTCTGTTGAGGCAGCCTAGAATAGTGTTATCTTTTTTTGATGCTGCATCACACTATTGTCATGTCTTAAGAGCTGCTTCAGGCTCCCTCTGCTGAATGAACAAAGCAAATATTTGTTGTTTTTAAAAGTGATTGGTAGCTATTTTGAAAGAGGGGGCTGTCAGTAAGCAAGGACAGGCCTACCCCTCTAGACGTGTGAGGATAGTATTGCTGACCAGGATGGCTGTAGATAATTGAAGATGCATCACAGCAGTTTCAGCTGGATGCCAAAGGTGGCAATAAGCAGAATTGTTGCAGGAAATGTTGCAGGCATATTTTAACCACCAGGGGGCTTACCTTGCAGGAAATGGGAAAAAAGAGAGTGGAAGAACACCATACGAACATAATAAAGTCATACCTCATGTTACATCCGATTTATGTTACGTTCTTTCAGGTTACGTCCTGCGGTGATCCTGAAGTACCGGAAAGGGTTACTTCTGTATTCTGCTCTGGTCAGACCACACCTGGAGCACTGTGTCCAGTTCTGGGCACCACAATTCAAGAAGGACACTGACAAACTGGAACGTGTCCAGAGGAGGGCAACCAAAATGGTCAAAGGCCTGGAAACGATGCCTTATGAGGAACGGCTAAGGGAGCTGGGCATGTTTAGCCTGGAGAAGAGGAGGTTAAGGGGTGATATGATAGCCATGTTCAAATATATAAAAGGATGTCACATAGAGGAGGGAGAAAGGTTGTTTTCTGCTGCTCCAGAGAAGCGGACACGGGGCAATGGATCCAAACTACAAGAAAGAAGATTCCACCTAAACATTAGGAAGAACTTCCTGACAGTAAGAGCTGTTCGACAGTGGAATTTGCTGCCAAGGTGTGTGGTGGAGTCTCCTACTTTGGAGGTCTTTAAGCAGAGGCTTGACAACCATATGTCAGGAGTGCTCTGATGGTGTTTCCTGCTTGGCAGGGGGTTGGACTCGATGGCCCTTGTGGTCTCTTCCAACTCTATGATTCTATGATTCTATGATTCTGGGTTTCGCTGCTCGCGCATGCACAGATGTGCAAAATGACGACATGCGCAGAAGTGGCAAATTGCAACCCGCGCATGCGCAGACGCGCCACTGCGGGTTGCATGCCTTTCATGTTGTGAATGGGCCTCTGGAATGGATCCCATTCACAATCAGAGGTACCACTGTAGCCCTTCTGAATCAGACCAAAGACCCATCTAGTCCATCTCAACCAGATGCAGGACATGAGCACAACAGCCCTCTCCCACTTGTTCTCTCCAGCAGCTGGCATTCAGAGACCTGCTGCCTCTGACAATGGAGGTAGAACATAGCCCTCATGCCTAGTAGCAAGGAGAGATTGAAGTCTGTTGTGTTACCTTGCTGTACCACATGTCGTTTATCCACAAGCAGGGATGTGGATGTTCTAGAAAACGTTGCGTCAGTAAAATTTTCGTGAAAGTTTTCTGCTGCCTTAAATTGATAAGGATCTGTACCACCATATATTTATTTCACACTTTAAAATAATGATAATAATTGTATGCCACATTTGTACACTATATGGATTGGATTTTTTTTTCCAGTACCCAAAAGTTTTTACTGAAATAATTGAATAGGAAATAAAATCAATAAAGTGCACTACATGTTGTTTCAATGATATATTCAAACAGATTTAAAGTGTTGGTTGGATTTTCACTGGAGCACTTGGAAAATCATTAGGGTTTTTTTTATTCTTTATTGAAAAATAAAAAGTACAAAATAACAAGTGCACAGAGCAAAGTAAGAAGAAATAAGCAATAGTACCCATGAAGAAAACAACAACAAAGATATTGTGTTCATTACAAAAAAGGGGGGGGGGACTTCTTATTGTAGTTAACCAGATCATTGTAAGACTTGCTAATGTCATATATTTCCTTTATATTATTTAGATTTTGAGGGGGGAAACGAAGGCACTGAAAACTCTGCAGCCAGCTTTGAAAACTTTTGATTAGTACTACAGTGGTAGCTCAAGTTACAAACGCCTCAGGTTACAAACACTTAAGGTTACAAACTCCGCTAACCTGGAAGAGTTACCTTGAGTTGAGAACTTTGCCCCAGGTTGAGAATGGAAATCATGTGCCGGTGGCACAGTGACAGCAAGGGGCCCTTATTAGCGAAAGCACGTCTCTAGTTAAGAACAGTTTCAGGTTAAGAACGGACCTCCGGAACTAATGAAGTTCGTAACTAGAGGTACCACTGTGTATCCACTGCAGTTGTTTACTCATCGTGAGATCAATCCAAGGGTGGTTGAGTTCATGGGAGAGCAATTGCCACATCCGGAACCCTTCTTGCTGGCCAGCTGTGGCCAGAGCGGGAGGGTGAACCTTTTCCTTCTCCTCCCTGGCCTTATGTTGAATCCAGTGGGAGAGAAATTACTTTCCCAGCCTTAGGGCTTCTGTTGTTTCTGGCCCTCCCTGGAGGTGTGAGACAATGGTGACTGATGCCCACTGAGACTGGTAGGGCAGAAGGCCAACAGCAGGTGGAGCCCAAGTCAATGACAGGCAGAGCCAACTAATTCCAGTTTTGTCCCCCTTCTTCCTCCTCAGCTGAGATCTACAAGGGAAACACTGAGACTAAGGAGGAGGAAGCTGATAAGGCAGTGCTACACCCTGCATTGGTTATAAGTAACAAAGGCAGGTGGGTGGAGGCTGACTGAAGGGGGGCTGAGGTTGGTGGGACTGTCCGAATGGACCAGCCTCCACTGGGGTGGGAGCAACAAGGGTGCTGGAGATCTTCCAGATCCATAGCCAGATCCACACACACATCACGGGTGGAACATCAAGAGCAGGATGTCACTGCCTACAGCTTAACTGGACAACCTTGAAATAATTTACTTGTGAAAATATGTGTTTGTTTTAAAAAAAATTCAAAAAGCTTTGTATGGTTTTGTTAATATTCTGTTGGGTGGCTGGGGAAACCCAGCCAGATGATTGAGGTATAAATAAATTGTTGTTGTTTACCTCCACCTTTTGAAGGAATGGATGAAAAATCTAAACAACAACAACATAATTATGAGTGCTGGCCCACTGGCAGCCGCCTTCTTCAACAGGGGAGTAGCACATGGTAACATTGAATAGCCTTTAACCTGCCTGGGGAGTGCTTGGCCCATTACTAATGAATTTTATGAAAATTCATTTCTAAAAATGGAAAACTTTCCAAACCTCCATCACCTTGCACAAATGATTAAAGAATTCCTGCCCTGAGTAGCCTGATTCTTATAATCATGTGATGAGCTTCTGGAGATGATTCTTTGCTCATCTGAGATGCGTCTAGAGACACAGGCTGATTTAAATACTATGCTTTTTATAAAATTGCAGTCAGAGAAATACAGGTAATCATGCTCAAAGCATATATATGTGTGTGTACTCATATTTTTTAGTTAACAATATTGAAACTGGAAACAAAAGTACTATCCAGTCTAGTAGTGTTTACATAAACCTCTAAAATGGTGAATAGCAACCTCCTTATCAATAATATTTTACCAGTTACAGCAGCTGCTCACCTCTTAACACAATTCCTTGGGTTATTTTAAATTGGTAGTGAGAAACCTCTGGTCCACCAGGCCTCCCACTTTGGCCCACAGCATAGTTTGGGCTAAACCACATACACCTGTGCATCACCTAACCTCACTGAACCTGCAGAGGAAATCTGAAAAGGACCAGCAGTGCACTCTTAAATGTGCTCCCAAATCCTCCTTTCCAGCTGCTGTTACAATTGCAGAGAAAGAGAAATGTGCCAAATTACTGCACACTTCCTATTCTTCTTTCACAGGTGTGGTTTGTTCAAAGGAAGATTCTGCTTTTGCAGTCAAACTTGAATTCAAACTGGGCTGGCTAGGAAGGATCGGGAGCATGCTTCAGAATGCGCTCCCATTCTTCCTTTGAAACCACATTGCCTGTTGTAAATTGAGACAGGATTTTGATAACTGACACCTGAGATTAAGGGGTGGGGCAAGTCAACCCAGGCTCCTGTCACGTTTCAGTGGTGTTCAAAGTTGATCAATTAACCGCATTCCTTAAAAGAATAGCTGCAGCCCAATGGAATGATGTGCACTGATAGAACATAATGGGACTTAAAAGCCGTTGGAGGGTGGGATTAGTAGAGAAAAGATACTTCCAAGATCCTATCAGGAAGCTGAAACCAGCTACTAGAGAACTAATTCCTGCTTCCCTGCACTGCTGTTGAGTTGTATTTCTGGACAAGTACAAGTACCTGTGTCACCATTTCCCATAAACCACGCTGACTTCCTGTCAAGCACACCCTCAGGATATGAGAAGCAGAGACAAATATTGCTTTCCTTGGAATTCAGCTTCTAGTCAAAAGAGCCACACACGCCCACAGTGTGCTGGACACGTGCTGGTATTTTATTGTTATTTATATCCCACTCCCCCCCCCCAGGAAAAACGCAGCGATGTTGGGGGTGGGGGTTACTGTAGCTCTGCCCCACCACCGGCTTTTCCTGCAGGAATCTAAATGAGCATGAACTGAAACTAGTTTCGGTAGACTTCTCATTTTCACAGCAGAGATGATACCCAATATTTTAATTTTCTCCATTTTAAACCCACTCCCCCTTGATGTGCCCAATAGAGGGGACAAACAATGTTTATGGCCAGCTTTTATCTCACAGGCCTTTTCCTCCAGCTGGTGCTCAATGACCTGGGGTTGTTGCTTATAGCACCTTACCATCTTAGATACCATGGCAAGCAAGCAGAATCATCTTAATACCAAACTACTCCAGATATACTTAATGGAATTGTGGTATTCAACTATCTTACATAAAAATATCAAGTGACATCTTCAGTAACATTCATACTTGCGCTGTGCCATCAATGCATTGTAGATCCAGCCTCTGGTCATGGAGGGCAGGAACCCCCCAGGAGCAGCTGTCTGGCAATTTAGATAGGAAGTGAAAGTGGTGAGGTTTATAACACCACACAGTAGTGGCAGCAGCTCTTCCTTCCACCTGTCTTATCTGCAAAACATCCAATTGGTCAATAAACTCCCATTGCCAGCAAAGCCCCCAGAGCAGAACTTGCGTAACTACTTCAGGAAATGCTACATAATTACCTATGGGACAGTGAATACAGGTACCTGTAAAGAGAAAAATCCGTTTTAGTGTTTAATAGCAGCAGGTAGTTTGAAACCACATAACCCTAGCTGGCATTGTTCAAATACGTATTTTATAGCTGCTTACCTCACCAAAAGCCATAATTCCATGTACAATTTTTTCTCTCTCTCTGCATATGTGTATATCTTCCTATACAGTTGTACCTTGGGTTAAGTACTTTATTCGTTCCGGTGGTCCGTTCTTAATCTGAAACCATTCTTAACCTGAAGCATCACTTTAGCTAATGGGGCCTCCTGCTGCCGCTGCGCCGCCGGAGCGCAATTTCTGTTCTCATGCTGAAGCAAAGTTCTTAACCCGAGGTACTATTTCTGGGTTAGCGGAGTCTGTAACCTGAAGCGTCTGTAACCTGAGGTACCACTGTATACATAAAAATGTAATGCTGTCCTCACTATCAGCCCTCTTTGGAAGAATTGTTGTGCCACATCGCAATCCTGGAATTGCATGAAGTCAGGGGAGGGGAGGGAGAAAAGAGAAGGCAGGTTTAAAAACAGGTTTTAAACATCAACAGAAGCTTGAATAAAGGAAACAGAGATAAAATGTGATAATAAACAATGGCTGAGGCATCAGGAGAGTATATTCATCTTAAAGATACAGTAACAACTCACTGAATGGGGTGGGGAATCTTCTGCAATGTGTGTTTGTTAAACAAGGTCTCTAGAGTCTGTTTTAAAGGCCAAGGCACAGCATGTGGATTAATAATACAGTGTTTTAGAAGATGCCCCCCCCCCAGCACCCACCTGAATATCCACAGCATGTCCCCATAGAGCTAGCATTAGGAGGCAAGCATTTCCAGGGAAACATAAGCCCTGGCAAACCTGTAGGCTCTCCCTCCCGCCTGCATATCTTCCTCTGATGCTGGTTTAGGGAGCCAACAAGGCATCAGATATCTAACCTCATCTGTTCCTGCCTTTTCACTGGCAGTACTCTGTAAGAGAAGCTGAAATCCAACTGGGGCAGCTTTTCCTGTTGCTGCATCTCCAGTTAAGAAAGAAGGTAATTGGGGGTACGGTTCTTATATCCGGTTCCTATACAGTGGTACCTCAGGTTACATACGCTTCAGGTTACAGACTCCGCTAACACAGAAATAGTACCTCGGGTTAAGAACTTTGCTTCAGCATGAGAACAGAAATTGTGCTCCGGCAGCGGCGCGGCGACAGTGGGAGGCCCCATTAGCTAAAGTGGTGTCTCATGTTAAGAACAGTTTCAGGTTAAGAACAGACCTCCAGAACGAATTAAGTTCTTAACCCGAGGTACCACTGTACAGTATTAAGAAACACACTTGTCTCTGGCTGCTTCCCTCTAATTTATATGGCAAATATTGGCAAAATGAAGTGAAATGAAATGGTGACTGTGTGTGTGCTCACATTCTCTGTGTATGTATTGCCTGGTTGTTTATTCTGTGTTGATAAGGTTGTTGTAGCCATCATAAAGGACAATAAAGAAAGAACAAAGGATCATAAAGCTAGGAAATAACAAATCCTGTTTTTAAAACAAACATACAACTGAAGTTTGAAGCTGGAATCAGACCTCAGGGCATGTTCTGAAGGGACAAGATGCAGTAAAGTGAAAACTCGGCAGGTCTAGATTGAGTCTGTCGGTGCCTGGATGGGAGAAAGCCCTCTGGAGTGGAGGAAAAAGCAGGACACAGAAAGGTAGCAAACGAAATAATATATCGTGCCCCCCTTCCGAAATGGCGCCCCTAAGCCGGGCACATCGGCGCGTCCTCTCGTATCTACCTACCCCAGGTGCCCGGCACCCAGCTGGGATACCAGCCCCGCCAAACAACCCCCCTGAAAAGGCAGCCCCGCGAGGGCGGACAGACAGAAAGGACTTTGGAGCTCGAGCATCATCGCAATAAGATCTCTTTTTCCAAACTCTGAGGGCCCTCTCCAGGGATGCCCACTTGAATAAAATAGAGGGGGGCAGGTAAGCCCCGCCCCGCATAATCGATCACATGATGAGGTGCAAGCACACTATTTGAATGGCAATGCCCATAAACTTTGGGGTGGTCCGGCCCCCTCAAATATTTTATGGCCCTCTCGGAAGGCGGAAAGTTATTCCCGACCCCCTCCCCGCTCGCTCGCCCCCCCCTCTCGGAGACTAGTGTTGTTCCGCACGTTTCGCAGGGAGCCGTTGGCGTCCTCCTGCTCCGCGAGGTGGGCGGAGACCCCACGCCGCCCCTTCGAGGCCGCCAAGTCGCGTGCGCGCGCGCGCACTAGGGGGCGTCGGCCTCGTCCGCCAAACGAGCGCCGGAGCAGGGCGGGGATAAAGGCGTGCGGGTGCTCCCATGTCCCGCTCCTGGAGCCCGAAGCTCCGCCTCGACCCGCCCCGGGGAGGCGCCAAAGGGCAGCCCCAGGCGGAGGCGGCGGAGCGCAGACGGCTCAGGTGTGTCTGCGGGAGCCAGAGCGCTTTCGCCCACCGACGCCGCCGCGCACCGAGCTCGAGCCATGCTGCCCGCCGCCGTCCGCAGGTGGCTGCATAGACCCAAGGTGAGGAGGGGGGGGGCTCCGAGAAGGGGCTCTTCCCAGCCCGGGACGGGCTCCCCGACGGGCTCGCGCTCGGTTTCTTTCTCGCTGTCTCTGGGCTAGGCCCGGTGAGGGCTCCTTTTTCTCTTCTCGGCATGTTTCGCGGGGGGGGGGGGGCTTCTCGCGCCTCGGTCTTCGCTCCCCGCGCGTCCCGTCCGCGACCCACCTCGCTTTTCGCTCTAAGGCTCGGAAGGGAATCCGGACTTGAATTCGGACTTCTCGGGAGTTGCTTGTCTTTCGCGGCAGCGATCCTGATCACGCGGAGGCTGCCAAATCAGGGTCGAGGATTACAGCTGAGTTTGCCTCCAACTTCTTAAAACGCCCCTCTCCCAGCTGCCTTCACAACCCGGGTGGTAAAATGGTGTCAAGAATGAGCTCCCCCCTTCCAATGCCCGCTTGGGGGGTGAAATGAGAGTTTCAATGCGTGGTAGTGATTTGCCGAGTATATTTGATGTTGTAGCTCTTCGGGAATGACATAAGTGTACACAGGTGTGTCTTTGTGTACGCCTTTGTCTTTGTTTCTTCATTCGTCTACCGCCACTTTGTCCTCTCGCCTGCTGGTAAACCTGGAGCCTTAAGACCTTAGAGGTGTGGAGACCTTGCTCCCTTCAGTGGCTTCAAGAGCTCTGTGGTGCGGGATGGCTTCTTTCTCAACTTTCCTAGAATCCCAGTCTTGCAAGAGGGGATCTCTGATATCTAGTCCAACCCCTTCCCAAGCAGGAAATCCAGTTAAATAGCACCCTTCATTCAGCCTCTGCTTAAACACCTCATTAGGAAAGCCCACCACCTTTTAAAGCCGCCTGTTCTGCTAGAGTACTGCTCATACCATCAAGCACTTCTTCCTAATGTTTAGTTGAGAAATCCCCTTCCTTGTAACTTGAACCCATTGCTTTGGGTCCTCCCCGAACCAAGCAACAAATCAAATTTGCTCCACCTGTGTGTCAGCTCTTCAAATAATTCACCTTCTTCTGTACCGTAGATGGCATGCTGTTTCTAAGCTCCAGGGTAAGCATGTGGGTTTGTGATGTTCTACTTTTTTCCTGTCTGTCACCTTCTGCCAGTAGTGGCACTAGAAGATCCCCCACAGCAAAAAAGCATCTCTGTACTGGTTAGGTTTGCTCTAAGGATTTCTTCTAGAGTTTTCACCCAGGTCCGTGACTACCATAATGGAGCCATACATTTCATATGGGTAAAGGAAAGGGTGTATGTGACAGATCAAGGTATGTATTGTTGAAAACACTCATCTCCTGCCTTTCTAACACATTAAAAAACTGCTCAAAACAGCCAGCAACAGGAGAGATTAAAGCCAAAACAGACCAATAAGTGCAGTGAAAAACCAGCTGTGTGGTAACTGATAGCAGGTTTTAGGAGTCAGCCAAACCCTATGCTAAAATCAAAGTATTTTAGTCTCACTTTATTTTAGTCCATGGGGGAGGGAGCTTTTAGGCCAGACCTTGTGGCCAAAAACAGCTGCCCCATACCACTTGTTTAGGAGAGGGAGATCTGGGCCAGTTGTGGATGGAACTGAAAGCCTGAGGTTTGTGTGTAAATAGGTGTTGTGCCATCACTTCTTTGCAAGGGTGAAACTGAAGTTTGTGGGTGGATGCAACTGGCTCTACAGGGATCGGTGTCATCTATTGGCTGGCAGGGGGTTGACTTCCTGCTGACTTGTTTGACTCATATTTCACTCAGCCAAGCATATACCAAGGTGTAATTAGTAAACAGAACCGGGGTTGCTAGCTCTACTCTAGCGAATAAACCTAGGTTTATGTTGTGTGCTAGATAGCTCAGCTGAAATTGCTGGTTGACACTAAACTTACTGTTCTGGATGAGCTTTAATTTTCTAAACCACCTTGTATTCTAGGAAGGAAAAAGTCACTGTTTCTCCATCAAGGTTTTAGGGGCAGAGCTAAAAAACCCACTTTATGATTGAGAGAGTTATTTTATATAAGCAAAACAATAATTGGCAATAGGAGCAAAGGGGTACGGATTACAACCTACAATTTGCTGATAAAAGTAAAAATGTGTTGTGGAATTCTCTGCCTCAGAACTTGTTTGAGGCCTAAAGCAGAGCAGCATTCAAATGGATTTTGACAGTTATGTGTGAGACTAGATTACTTGGACCTGGAATAATAAAATGCTAGCAGATTTGGGGAATAGGTGTGAAGGCTACTTTGGGAATTAATCCACCCTCTAATGTGGGGGTCAAGTGACTGGCATGTTTTAGGGAGAAAGGAAGGGACTATTTTATATACTTCATGGGTTTATTTTTTTAATTTTTTGACACTTAAAGTCAGAAATTGCATACTAAACTAGGTAGGTGAAAGGACTATCTGATCCATTCGTCATACTCTATGAACAGTACAGTGTGTTGTAAATTGCTTTGAGGTTTTATTACAGTCAAGTGGGATATAAATATTGTGAAATAAACAAATGTTGCAACAATGTTGACGTACAAAGAATATAGTGCATATGGGTTCAAATCTAAGCATTGAGAAGAGAAAACCTGTAGGTCTTGCTTTTAGTAGAAGGTGCTTAGTTTCCTCTTATGGTGGTACCTCGGGTTATGTGGTACCTCGGGTTACATACGCTTCAGGTTACAGACTCCGCTAACCCAGAAATATTACCTCTGGTTAATAACTTTGCTTCAGGATGAGAACAGAAATCGTGCTCCAGCAGCATGGCAGCAGCAGGAGGCCCCATTAGCTAAAGTGGTGCTTCAGGTTAAGAACAGTTTCAGGTTAAGAATGGACCTCCAGAACGAATTAAGTTCTTAACCCGAGATACCATTGTAATATGAAGCTGATTTTAAGGCCATGCTGTTCAATTCCTGGGGCTGAGATTGAAGGACATATTTATTTTTAAAAAGCCATTTTGCCCTTACTATATTCCTGTGTACACCCTTACCTGGGAGTAAGTTCCATTGAATTCAGTGAGACTTACACCTGAGTAGATATGCATAGAATTATGCTGTGAATGTTCCTCAACTTGGGGAAAAAAACACACACATTTCACATAGAAAACTAGCCATCACACTGAATTCTTAGTTTTCTATATGCAGGGATTTTTATTTTTGGTGAGGAACATTCAGTCATGATGTGTTCCAGTCCAGATGCATGTTAACACATTGGTAAGAACTAAGCCATAGTTAAAACAAACAAACAAACAAACAAACATTTTTGTGATCCAACTGCTCATGTATGAAAAAAAACTGATTGTTTGGGAATTTTTTTTGAAAGAGAACATTCCTGTGGCTGGCAAGACTCATACATCCAGTAGCTATGAACTCTTGAAAATCCAGTTCTTGTTTTTTTTATTGTTGGTTGTTTATCCAGAAGGAACCAAAAATAGCAGTTAGCTGCTTACCAGTGACAATAGTTGCTCATGAATCCTATTATTGCTTTTCTGTTCCTTTTCAGATATTTCATAATCACATTAGGTAACTTTTTATTATTGTTCAACTTTTTTTCCCTAAACAGCAATGAATCACCCCCTCTTGCTTGCCCTTATCCACATTCTCAAGAGTGAATGAAAAATGTATCATAAAGAATTGATGAAAAGGCAAATCGGTATAAAGACTTTGTGTGTGTGGTCATTTGTTGACTTCTTTGTAGCATTACAGAGAAGCTTCAGTTCACCTGCTTGTCAGCTGCGGGAGAGCCAAGAGAACTCTGATTCTCTCGTGGTGGGGTCATATTTATTTGTTCAACTCTGCGGACAGTGAATGTGAAGGCCACAGGCCAGTTTATTCAACATCTGTTACGTATGTCTATCCTTGACCAATCTGTCTTAATAGAATTTAGGGAACAGCGTATTGCTGGCATTTTGAAAAGGAGCGTGTTTCCTTCCATTAATTTGTCACATTGCAAAACGGGGTGTGTGAGGGGGAATAACAAGTGGGGCATAATTGTCACTTGTGAGTGACAGTTGAACTCCCCTGGTTCGAAAGATAAAGCTTGCATCTTGTTGATCCTTGCGCAGCTCTGTAGTTCAGGGATAGGCAACATTTTTTGTCCTGAACAGCCACATAGAGTTGCTGGGGGACGGGAGCTATGGGCTACCTACCTGTGCTTTAAGAGAGCAGTTCTAATAGCCTACCTGGATATGCCATGATAGCTGATAACTGCAGAACTGTTGTTGAAAACTAACTCTGTGTTTAAGCATCCCTGGAGAGGGAGCCCAGGTGGCTCACCATGGCCCATTGCATGCTAATGCAAAATGTACTTTTAGTATAGGAGCCCCAGAAGGAGCAGATGACTCAAACATGCTATCAACAATGTAAATAAATATCACAACTTTATTTTAGGGTGTCCTAAAAAGCAGCGTCTCCTTTTGTAGCCACTTGGATTTGGCTGTTGATAGCAGATAGCTCAGTCCATAGAACACGAAATTCTTAATCTTAGGGTCCCTTCCAACTCTACAATTCTATGTGTTGGATTTCTTGCCCTTATATTGTAGAAGAAGCCCAGTCAGTTACATACACAGAATATTCATTATTTGCTAAGGTTTCCTTGCATTAACTTGCCACATTGCTGCAAATCTGTAACGCTATACTCACTCACCTGAGAGCAAGTCCTGTTGAACATAATGAGGCTTCTGAATCTGCATACAATCAGATTACTGTATTTTTCGCTCCATTACTGTATTTTTCGCTCCATAACACGCACCTGACCATAACACACACGTAGTTTTTAGAGGAGGAAAACAAGAAAAAAATTATTCTAAACGAAACAGTGGATGTATGATTTTTGTGGTTCATGCTGTGGCCACAGACATCTGATCTGATGGTGAGTTTGGAGTAGCCCAATGCAAAAATCCTGAGGATCCATGTGGATCCATGCTTTGTAACCAAGTTTTTGCGCCATTGCAGCCCCATGAAACAGTGTGTGTGTGTGTGTGTGTGTGTGTGTGGTTTTTTTGGTGCAGGCGTAGCTATGGACATGCTATGTGATCTGATGGTGAATTTGGGGTGACCCAGTTCAAGAATCCTGAGGATCCATGTGGATCCGTGCTTTGTAACCACATTTTAAGTGGGGAGGGAAGGAAAAGCACTCGAGGGACAAGGAGCACGTGTGGGGTGTGTGGAGAAGGATGCTGCTAATAATGCAGGAGAGGGGTTTAAGGGGAGAAGGAACACGCGTGGGGTGTGTGGAGAAGGATGCTGCTAATAATGCAGAAGAGGGGTATAAGGGAAGAAGGCTCCTCTCCTCTCCCGCTTTGCTCCTTTAAAACAAGCAGGCTCTGCTTCTCTCCCTCCTCCCCAGCTGAAAATGAAAATGCTGAAAAGCTTTGCTGCTATTTAGCGAGCTGAGTGGGGAGGAGAGAGGGACAAAGAGCACAGTTGATTTAAAGCAGCCAACCAGACAGGAGCCGCTTACACCTGTGTAAGCGGCTCCTCTCCCACTTTGCTGTTTCAAAGCGAGCCACGGAGGAGGGAAGGAAGGGGAACCATGGATCCTCTGCTCACGACTGCAGCAGATTCCCCCGCCACCCATAGGCATTCGCTCCATAACACGCACAGACATTTTCCCTTACTTTCTAGGACAAAAAAAGTGAGTGTTGTGGAGAGAAAAATACGGTACTTTTAAAAAATTAGGTTTTATTAAAGCTTTTCTTGGGAAAAGAATGGGAAAAGTATGGAAGGAATTTATTTGAAAAAAAATAGGACAGAAAATCGCTGCAAATACAACAGGAAATGGGATCAGAAGATATGGAGCTGGGTGTGAATTAATGAATACATAATAAGTAAACAACTATGGAATATTATTTTAACATATGATCACAGCGGAGAGAATCAGGCTGTAATTAGTGTAGTCTGAAGACTTCCTCACTAATGATTTTAATGCTGCATTTGGTATGTCTTTTAAAATTAACAGGAAGCTGGACCCTGAACTGATGATTTTTCTAGGAACACTATCTTTTGATAGTGATTTCCTCCTTAAAGCTGTCAGCCACCTTTATTGGTTAGCCACAAATTCTTTCTTGCCCCACATAACTCTTTGCTTCTCCTCAATTTGCACACAGAAGGTCCCAGGTTCAATCCCTGGTGTTTCCATGTTGGGCTGGAAATGCCTCCCGTCTGAAACCTTGGAGAACCACTGCCAATCAGTGTAGACAACATGGACAGATGGTCTGGCTTAATATAAGGCAACTTCCTATGTACTTTTAAGTCAAATGTCTTAAGCATACATCTCTCTCTCTCTCTCTCTCTCTCTCTTTTAATAGTCGATCAACACCACTTTCTGCTATCCTGACTGCATACTCTGTGGGTTGCACAGATCTTGTGGAGCCGATTGCCTGTCTGTTACTAGTCAATATGGCGGTGCATCACAATGTCCTGTTTACAGGGTCCCACAAGTATTTGCTTTGCTCATTAGCCAGACGTTACTTGTGGTCACCGCAAAGCCTTCTCAAAATCTTGTGCTCATACAAAACACTTTAAGGAGAGGTATAAGGGGGTGTTGTCTCATAGCAAGTTGGTTTCCGGAACAGGTTGAAGTAGTGTTAAACGATTCGTGTGGCTTCTGCCTACTCCAAAGCTGAACATGAAACAAGAGAACCACCTCCAGCCCTCTCAAGTTTTCTGCCCATACCAGAGGACTTGAGGGCGGAGAGTAGAGAAAGGTTTTGTGTTGAAACCACCGACGAGTGTGTTGATCTTGTGATTGTGATGAGCTGCAGCTAGACAGATCAGTGGTCAGAGAAGGCTCTCTCTGTTCCAAAGCTCAGTGCAACATAAGAGGTGGCATCAGAGTCCAATGCTATTTACAGAGAACTTGGGGGAGGGAGTTTGGGTGTTGTGGAGCATCATTACCCAGAAGCTCGCAGCTTCACTTCTAGGTTGGAGCTATAAGCCCATTCCAAAGAGACAGCATTTCATTAGCTTGGGCTTCAGTAAAAACCTCGGGAGCCAATATCTTCCAGATGTTCTAGCAAGGCCATTTAACTTGGTATCATTTTACAATTAAACCTGTAATATCAGCAAAAGGTTAAAATAGGGTTTGTTTAACAAGAACCCTTTCCCTGCAAAACATTGATCTGATCTTTTTGCTCTTTGAAATCATTTGGCTCCCTTGATTGCTTTTTCATTGGATTGGCACTGGGCTAAATAATTACGTTATAGTAATCCTTGCCCTTTCTCTTGTCCTCTTCAAACATTGGCACGAGTGTCTCTTGGCTTTTCTCCAGTATTTCAAGATTTGGTAATAATTATCTGTAGGTGTTGTCCGAACAGACTACTTGGATACAACTTATTTTGAATAAAACAAGCCTGTATATTTATGTCTAGTATAAATCCATCAGGAAGAGAAAACAGGTTGTCATTGTGATGTTTGCATGGAAGAAAGATTACTCACATATTGCTAAGCACGTCTGCCTTCACACTGGTTTTTAAGTCTTCCGCCATGTCTTCCATTAATGTGCTTGGTGTTTGCAAACACAATATGGTCCAGTTGCTACTGTGGAATAAACATGTAATTTATAATGCAATCCTAACCAAGTCTATTTAGAAGTGAGTCCTATTGAATTTGGGGGGGGGGTGTTGGATTTTCACCCTAATTACTCTGGTAATGAATTGCCCATGGTACTGCTGTTATCCATATGAGTCTTGCTGATCCATAGGTATGTAGGAACTGCTTTACGCTGTGACACAGACCATTGGTTCTCTATTCAGCCCTGGTGTAGACAATCCTGGGCCAAACTGTGGCCCTCCAGATGTTGTTGGATCTACTTGCCATCAGCTCCAGCCAGCATGACCAATGGTTAGGGGTAATAAGAGTTGTAGACCAACAACATTGGGAGGGCCATAGGATTAGCCCCACCCTGCACATGGCCTACGTACTGACTTCCCAAGGTTTTAAGCACAGGTCTTTCTCAACCCTGACTGGAGATGCCAGAGATTGGAATCTGGGACTTTTTGTATGCAGAGTATGTGCTATACCATTGAGCCATGTTGGCACATAATACAATTTTCAGCATTTTGCATATTACATAAGGTTTGATTCATTATCTCCTTCCCATAGTTTTCCTTTGTTGTTGAACTCAAGTAATTCTTGTTACTCGGAACCTGCTGATCATGCATTTGAATTCTGTCTCTTGGTGGTTCAGTATTGGAGGTGGCGAGAGAAAGAGATGATTAATGCTGCTGGGTTTTCTCCAAGCTTTCATAGCCAGGACAACCAACTTTCCTTGTGTCATGCCCTCACCCATTTCTGTGACTGGCACAGGAAGTAGGACGATGTATGAAGAAGAAGAGATTCTGTGGGTGACTGGGAAGATACTGTGTTGGCTAAAATTGATGGTCTGGTTGTACAGGTCACTGCAAGTCCAGTGCTTGGCGAAACAGACTATGGGTGTGTCTGTCCTGCGGTTGAGATGAGCTCCAACTAGAGGGATTGGTGGTCAAAGAGAGAAGCAGAGCTGACCACCAGACAGTAGTAATCTCTGGAGAAGTCCTAAACTGCTGCATTATTCTGTGACTTACATTTTGATGGTAAAAAGGCAGTGGATTTGGAGTAAGTCTTGGCCAAGAGAGATCCAGAAAGATCAGGGGAGGGGAAGAAATCCTCTTTATTTGCCTTTCTTATTTATTCATTCATTCATTCATTCATTCATTCATTCATACACTTTAAATATGCTCTCCAACCTCCCACAGTTTCATGGAGGAACTCACAGTAAAAGTAATAGTTTTAACATATTATGTTTAAAATGAGCAAACAACAAATAGTTATTAAATCAAGATACATCCATAACTGAGCTGGGAAGAAACAGGCTATTAATACAAGGTCATCTCTGCATGCATGCATACATGTTCATGTGGGAGCAAGCAGTCCTTGAAGAACACTGCTGTATAGCAGGGGTGAGGATTTGCTTTCAGCCTAGGGGCCACTTTACCTCCGGGGCGACTTCTGGCTGCAGTGAATGAGGCCAAACCTGCATGACATTCCCCATTCACATGCACAAGGGCTCACCTCTCTCAGTATGAAAACCCAGCAAGCTGTCAGCAGTAGGATCCTGCAGCCATGCCTCCTCTTCTCTGCTCCTCAGCTGTTTTCCACAGACCAGATCAGCAGCTGGGGAGAGAGTTCACAAGGAGCAGAGGTTGAAACCTCGCACACGCATCACCCTCAGTCCCCCCTGTGCTGCTCATCCATGCAGCCAGAAGCAGCAGAGGCAGTGGGGAAAACAGGCCTATAGGGGGCAAGGTCTCTTCCTGTCCTCCTGGTATAGGTCACCCATCAGGGTCACCAAAGCACTTTCCTTTCCAAAACCAGACTGGAAACCAAACAGTAATTAAACTGGAAAATTGAGGTCATCCGAGAGTGTTTGGGGTTGCATAACAACCACCTACTCGTATGTATGTGACCAGCTTAATCATCAAGAGTTCAGAGAAACCTTTTCAGAAGCAACCGCCATCTCTCACAAAGAGGCACTTCCCCTGAACCCAGTCAGTCAGCCCACTCCTGCCTGATCTAATGAGGTAGAGGAGGGGCAAGAATGGAACAAACGGCAGGTAGAGCAAGTCCTGCCAAGCACCTGAATTGACAGTGCTCTGAACATAGTCATGGGCCCTGTGGTCAACGCAGCATCTAAGTTGATGCCGATCAGAGGTATTTTAATAATGCTTTGCAAACAAGTTTTTGCAGGCCTCCAAAGGTTTTCAACATACGTATTGCTGGCCTGGCTGGATGCCACACACCTCTCAGAGAAGCTCTGCTGGGCAGTATTGTGAAGGTGTCATTCCTCTTGGGGCATGGCAGCTGCTTCTGCCTTCCGTTGTTCCTCAACTGGAGGATTTGGCCCAGAAAATTATTCCTTCCAATGACAGAAACAGTGGTTTTTGGAGCTCAGTTTCTGATCACCAAAACCTTGCAGCTTTTGAGGAACTGAGGCACCAAGTGAGCTAATGGCAGGCCTAGCTAGGGTCTCAGGAAGAAAAATCTGTGTAAGAATCCTAATGGGTGCCCAATCAGGGCTGGCTCATATCTCCCCCACCCGCTTCAGAACGTGCTATTTTTCTGGTTCTTGGTGCAAACTGCTATGCCTTAGCTGCTTCACCAGCAAATTATGGCTTGACTTGGGTGGAGGCAGCTGACGGTGTGATTGGTGGAGGTGCAGCATAGCGATGTTTGTGCTCCTGAGATTAACGTCTTCTTTGTGAGAGCTTCCTGCCCTCCCAGCATACCTGAGAGAGGTGTGTGTATATGACTTCATGCCGCAAGGCTGTGCACATCCTGAGATGGCTGCATGATTTCATCTTGTGTTAACTCTGCACAAAAGCCACTGCACAGAGTCAGCTGTTTGGGAGCGTTTCCACGTCACACCTGTTTATGAGAATCTCTGACCCAGCTTGAAATTGGTTTCTTATGGCCTTTCCCATCTGGCCGTGCAGTATTTGTTTGTGTCAAATGCCAACCACCACACCACCACAACAACAACAACAGATTGGAGACACAAAAGGAGATTCGTGGTGAACAAGTTTGCTAATATACCTGCATGGCAACCTCTGAAGACCTTTCCAGAGAAAAAAGAACTTTTAAAAAATCCAGTGGTTTTAATGTTATCTCTAGAACAGTCTTTCCCAACTAGAGTCCCTCCAAGATGTTTGGGACGACAACTCCAACTAGCCCTAGCTGGCATGGTGAATGGTAAGGAATGGTGGCCATTCTGAAGGATACCATCATGAGGAATGCCTTCATCCTTTGTCAGTTGTACAGCATTGCACTGTGGGGCAGAAGATAGCCTTTCTGTGGTGGGTGTGCAACAGCTAATGTTTCACTATTGGTTTTGCACAGGAGGGTGGGGCTGGAGGAAAGTGGCATGCAACTTGCAAGAAAGTGTAATTAAAACAAAAAAAAAAGAATTTCAGCAGGTGTGGGGAACCTATCACCCTCCAGCTGTTGCTGAACTGCAACTCCCATCATCCCTGGCTATCAAGCATACTTGACAAGGCTGATGGGAGCAACTTCTGGAGGTCCAAAGGTCTTCCCCACCCCCTGATTGGCAGGGTTTTTATACCACCCATCAACACAAAGTTCTCTTTGTGGTTTACAATATTCCAAACCCATAAAATATAACAATGTAATATGAACATAAAATCAGAAATAGCAGCCAAATAAAACCAGCAACAAGGTCTAGAAAGTGCTCAACCATGTTTTAAAAACTGAAAAGCCAGGGTGGGGGGAGAAGGTCCTTACTTGGTGTTTAAAAGACCACATGTAAGGCACCAGGCAAAATTCTCTAGCCGGGGAGTTACTGCAGAAAAGGTTCTGTTGTTAAATGCCACTGAACTGGCTTGTTGTACTCTGAGGATGTGAGCTTTATTTTTTTAACTGTTGCTGGGTGAGACCCTCTCTCCAAGTGCCCACATAACTCTTTCATGAGCAGAGAAGTTGGTTGGCTGGCCTGTTGGCTGTGATTGCCTGGTTCTGGTGATAGAGAGATTCTGACAGATAATCTACTCCTACAGTCCTTTGGCCCCCTCCCCTATCCTAGCTTTTGTGTCCTGGCATGGCTTTTGTTTCCACTGGGGGTGAAGATCCTTACAGAGAACTCCATCACTTGGTAATCCGTGAGCCCAGCTCTGTATATGCATAGGTGTGTGCTGCCTCATTTACAGAGTGGAAAATCTAACCACAGCATCATGCCAGTTTCTGACTGTCAATAAATGGTCTGTCCTTGGCATTCTGTCTCCCCCTGGATCAGTCTGAAGGCCTGAGCTGGGTTCAGTTCATGAACTAGTTTCTGTACATGCTTAAAGGGTGGCAGTTCCAGAGTAGTTGGGTTAGTCAAAAGCAGCCAAGTGGCAGTGCCGTGACACTTCTCTAAATCAGTGGTTCCCAATTGATAACCCGCGGATCCCAGGGGATCTGTGGCACCATTCACATAACAAAAACTACCATAGAGATAGCAACATTTTCAAAAGTAGGGGGTTCACGGCTCGACTTTTGAAAAACAGGGGGTCTGCAGTACTTAAGTCATCTAGAGCAGTGGTTCCCAATTACCTACTATCTATTTTTATTTATTTATGTATCATATTAATAGGCCTGAGGATCCCAAGACAGAAGTGCATAAACTGAAAGCCAACATTAGAAAATAATCTTAGAACAGGCCAATGTATTTTCTATAGGAATATAACAGCAGCAGCAATAAGCAATTGATCCACCGTACCTCACCCTTCCCTGAAGGTTCATTTGTGACATGGACTTGCTCAGGCACAAGCCTCTTTCATTATATGCCGGAAGTAGACAGAGAAAGATGCTTGCTCGTGACTTGAGGGGCTTTGGGAAACCTTTCCAAACTCTGTCATTATCCTGTTTGTCACAAAGGTGGAGATCATGAGCCTTTGAATGTGACCCGTTAGTAATCCTCCCACTCAGTGGAGCCAGGGGTGGACAGTTAGGACAGCCTGCACAGTGATTCAGTCATAGAAGGAGGATTTTTTATTTCAGAAAAGGGCAACCATAATGATCGGGGGGTGGGGGGTGGAGCAACTCCTTAAGAGGAAAGGTTGCCGCATTTGGGTTAGAGAAAAGGTGTGTGAGAGAGAGATAACATAATAAAAGCTTATAAATTTGCACATGGGAATAGCAGAGAACCTGCACAAGCGATGCTGACACAAAGCCCCATATATATTAAGTAAAATAGAAACCTCGCCACCCAACCCCACTCATCTCTCCCCCCCCCCCGCCACCTCTTTCCCCCTTTTCTTCCTAATGTCTCAGCAAATGAAACTGATCTGTAAAAAATGTTACTGGGGGGGGGGGAGAGAGAGACATTGCACATACTTTTGTAAACCAAGAAAATCTTTAATAAAAATACATAAATAAATAAATTATTTTGCACATGGCATGGAGCTAGAACAGCATAAAAGTTCTTATACATACAATGACAATGCATAATTAAAAAATGGCATTTACTCTGGCAGGAGGTGTTGACGGCCACCAACTTTGGATGGCTTTGAAGGAAGATTGGACAAATTCATGGAGGACAAGGCTGTCAAGGGCTACTAGCCATGATGGCTATACTCTGCCTCCCTAGTCAGAATCAGCAATGCTTCTGAAGACCAGTTGCTGGAAACGGCAGGAGGGAAGAGTGCTCTTGTACTTGGATCCTGATTGCATCTTTCCCACAGGCATCTGGCTGGCCAGTGTGGGAACAGGATGCCGGACTAGATGGGCCACTGGCTCCCTGACTAGATGATCCAGCAGGCTCTTCTGATGTTCTGATGAGTTGAAAGGGAGCTTTGAAGTCAAGTAATCCAGCCCCCTGCTCAATGCAGGGTGCAGCTGAAGCATCCCTGTCCAGCCTCTGCTGAAAGGCCTTTAGCCAAAGTCTCCCTCTCCCTTTCTAAATTGTCAAAAAGGGGGAGGCAAATGCAGAGGCACTTCTGTTTAGCACAAGTTGCTTGTCTCTAGCAGCTTCAAAGCAATAGCTTGAGACTTCTGGCTTGGTCCCAAGGTTAATTTACTCAAATGTGCTGACGAGGCTGCGTTTGAGCGGGGATAATCTTGGGCATGTTACTGTTGCCTTTGCCGGTTTCTGTTTGGCAGAGTATGCAATTGCATGGCATTGATCTGAAGGACAGTCCTGCAAATAAGTTTCCTGGACTTCAGTAATTAGCCTACACAGATTTCCACTCTGCCTAGCTTAGCCTTTCACATGCCGTCTGAAAGAACATAAGGGATTGAGAAGCTTCAGCACCCCCTTTAGAATCACAGTTTCATCAGAAGCAGCCAAGATGGGTGATCCCATTTAAAATTTGTAGCAACCCAGTCAGATGGTAGGGGTATCACCATCACCATCATCATCAACATCATCTAGTTTTCTGCACAGAGGGAACTCTCCCCCTCCCCTTGCAGTGAAGCACATTCAGTCATGTAATTTCCCCCACCTGCAGTCTGAAATGGTATCGTTCAGAAACCAGTTTACTACCGCAACTTCTGTTCATGAGTACCAGCATTGCCTCATAGGGATGAGCTGTGAATAAACCATGCTTTCTTATCTCTATTCAGCGCTCCGATCCGAGATTACTGTCACAGTTCTTCTATGCCGATGAGCGAGTGACCCAAGTGGTGACGGAGATCAACTGTCTGGATGTAGAGACAGATCCTCAGCAATACCTGGTTCTATTAAATCAGCTGCACCTTAGTCAGGTAAGGCAGTCTCTTTAAGGGCCAAACGAGACATGATGATCAGAAGGGGAGGGAGGGTGGCACTTCAAAGCACAGTTCTGATAGGTGGCAGTAGCTGACACACACACACACACAGAGACAGACACATTTCTAGCTGTTTGCTTGGGGAAACTCCATGACCAAAATCAACCTTGGCTGGGGGGAAAGCCAGCACACAACTCAAAATAAGAGATTTCCAACGGGGAAGTTCAGCGAGGGATTTTGCTTCCCCTTCCTATTCATCTTTTCACTTTAAATGCAGATATACTCCAGTTAGGAGATGGCAAGACCCGCATTGATCTCATTGCACCCTCCTTTGGAGATTCTTTCCAAAGTACATGGTCTACAGTCCCTGGCTGCTTCAGTGGAGCAGTGCGAATGGCATGCCTCTGACTGGCAAGGATCAAGATGGAGATTATACACTGCAATCATCCAGAGTGTAGTGCTCCCTCAGTGCTTGTGTGCTTTTGGGGTTGGCTATTGTTGTTTTTTAACGGAAAATGATTTCCTCCTCCTATTTTAGGAGTAAATTTCCTGTGGCAGGAAAAAAAAAGTGGGACACTCTTGGAATATGGAGCGGCTGCAGTCTGAGGTCCCCCTCTCCCCCAATTTTCACCTCTTCTGATCAACACAGAATACAGAACAGTGTGTTTTGTCTTGCTAAATCCTCACCGCTGAGTTCCATTTCTGGCTGAGATGTTTGGCAATGGAAATGCCAAAATCTACCCTGGCCCATCAGTAATTTTCTGGGAAGACCTGGCTTCCTGCCTTGTCAGCTCATTTGGTGTCTCCAGAAAGTCCTTGTGTTGAAGGTAACAACCACTCTACCCATTCTCCTAGACCGAACTGCTGTCCATCATAGAGCGAATTATGGATGAGTGTATCCCCAAGGAGCGTCATGGCCGTGACTATGTCATCAAATTCCCCGAAGACCTCCTCGTGGACAATCTCCGAAACCACATGCTGTTTGCTGCTGAGGTGAGCCGTGTGGGAGGGATTTCATGCAATCATTGAGCTGTAGAGTTGTATGGGACCATGGGGGGGGGGGCATTTGGTCCAACCCTATGCAATGCAGGAATCCAGCCCCTAGCCATCCTTGGGTGGGCTCAAACCACCAAACTTCTGGTTATCAGCCGCAACCACTGTCCCACCTGATTTGGTGGACTAGAACATTCAACCACTCTTTGTATGTTCTGTTCTTGAGTACAGCTCCATTTTAGGCTACAAACATGAACAGCTGGAATAGTGGAAACTCCTAACGTCTTGTGCATCTAGTGTCATCATCTTCTCCTTTTCCTCTTTCGTTACTCACAGCCTGGATTCCTTTAGCTGCGATTTCTCTGGCTCACCTGAGTAGATGATTGCTGTGCGCTTGGGAATTTTGCTTGCTTCATTGGGATGTAATGTGGTTCCGTTCCTAGAGTTAGGGTTTGGCAGTTGCTGGGGGGCTCATCCCAGCCCTGAGATAGCTTGTGTGATATGGCGGGAGAGGCAGTCAAAGGACACGGAGTGTTCCTGAGCTGTCACTATTCCTTCCTGTGTGGTGTAGTGGTTATGAGCGGTAGACTCATAATCTGGTGAACCAGGTTCGCTTCCCCGCTCCTCCACCTGCAACTGCTGGGTGACCTTGGGCTAATCACACTTCTCTGAAGTCTCTCAGCCTCACTCACCTCACAGAGTGTTTGTTGTGGGGGAGGAAGGGAAAGGAGAATGTTAGCCGCTTTGAGACTCCTACGGGTAGTGATAAAGCGGGATATCAAATCCAAATTCAAACTCTTCTTCCCTCCAGTGTTTGATGGCACGCACCTACATTGATGTGGACGAAGCAGATGGGATACGGCTGCGACCTCTGGCCAAGGATCTGCTGTGCAGCTTGGAGTTGGTGCGGACGGTACTCCGGGAACAAAGCCTCAACCAACCTGGACCCTATTCAGAGCCTATCCGCAGGGCATTGATTCGTTTTGATATGCTCTTTGCTGAGTTTGAGCTGAGGTGGGTGCTGAGCAAACCTGCTTCTCAGAGGCATCTGATTGGCAGCTGTATAACTAGATAGGTCTCCAGGCTGATCCAGTAGGGTTATTACATTCTGACTATTTTTCTCTTTATAACTAATATTTATATACCATTCTATCATGCAAAGGTTCAAGGCAGTGTACAATAATATTGATACATAAGAAAAACTCATTAAAAAATTAAAATCAGAGAGCATCAACTGACCGTTACGGAAATATGTATTCTGAATTGTCTGCATAAGCCTGGTGGAATAAAAGTTTTCAGCAGGCATTTAAAGGTTGAAACAGAAGGTGCTGGCAGAGCATTCCACAGGACTAGGCAGATCACACTAAAGTCTCTCTTTTGTGTTGATGTCAAATGTGTGTCACCAATATGGGGGAACAAGCAGCAATACTCCTGCAGGTGATCTCAGTGATATAAGGGTTGGGATATAAGGGTTTAGGTGGTCCCAAATGTGCCCTGGACCTAAGTTGTTTGGGGCTTTGTGAGTTATCACAAGGACCTTAAGCTTGTTTCAGTAATAGATGGGCAGCCATTGCAGATATTTCAACAATGGTGTTCATGTTATGTGTACATTATTTCACTTTAAGGAATTGGGCATGTCCATAGGCTGACCTTTTGAGGCAATGCAGTGGATTAAGCTAAGGAGCAGAAAGTGGTTCAATGTGGGCAGAAGAGGAGGAAACGTCTAACAGCTACTTTTTAAATACGAAAACGAAAAGATGCTAAAAACAACTTGGCCAGAACCAATAAAAGTAGTGACTGGGCAGCAAGGGGAATCTCTGGAAAAAGACCACTGCTACCTTCTGAAGTTTATGCTGCCAAATTGTGAGTTGCAAAGGGAGACCAGAAAATTAGGGCTATGTCTTGGGCTTGTGTGCAAGGTAGGTGCTGAGAGTGGTGGCTAAGCTGGGTTTCAAAGCTTGTTTCTCTTTTCCAGTTACGTGTCATCTTTAGTCTCGGTGAAGTCGCCCGAAGAAATCTATAGGCAGCAGGAGATTGTTGTGCTCTTCTGTGAAACTGTGGCTAGGTGAGGATTTTGCGCTCTGTGGCTTGGAAAGATCCTTGGGCAAGCACTATCTACCTCTCCAATAGAATGAACGTTCATTTTATTTTATTATTTTTATTTTATTTGTTTAGATGTATTTATAATCTGCTTCATGTTTTTTATATTTCTTGGAAACATACAGCATAAAATACAAACAGTATCATTTTTTAAAAATACAATCATTTTCCAGAACCAACAAAGCAGTAGAATAAAAACATGTTTAAAAAAATCAAGAGATTAAAGCATAATAAGCAGGGTCTTGTTTTATGGATCAGAGAAAACCTGGGCACAAAGATGGGTCTTTACAAAACCTTATGACGCACACCAGCCAATGCTCCTTTTTGATGTGGGAAGTTTGGCTCAAGTGAGGTCTAGGATAATTATCTACTTGGACTGGGGATTTTGACTTCTGCCCACGCCTTCCTTCCTCATTTCCTGCCCCTTCTCTCCCTCACTCATCTAGAGCTCTGAAACTTGGCTACTTGACTCAGGAGACGATTGATGGGTATGAACCGCAGCTGATGTTCACCATTCCCCGCCTGGCCATTATCAGGTATGTGGTTTTACCTGTCATATTTTGGTTGGGTATAGAGGCTGGTAGCTCGATAAACTCGAGACATGTGGAATGTCCAATCTGGCAATTATAGCTGTCGAAGCTGGCAAGACCAGGTGTGCATTCTTAACCGAAGAAACTGGGGCAAGTCACATTTGTCTAAAAGGAGGTCTCTCATTTTACCTCTTCCTTCATGGTACATAAATCAGCTACACATCTATAAGTTCCTCGGCTCTTGCCAATCTTCTGGGCAGCAGAACAGTGTGCAATGGCATCTTGGCAGTCCAAACATGTTCCTCTCCCCGTCTCTCATGTGTGTCTTCATGGTGGTAGGGAGGATGTGACACCCCCAAAAGTTGCCCACCACTGCTCTGGCTCATGCAGTTGGGAAGATTGCTTGCTTGTGCTGTATTTAAAACTTTCGGACTGTCCCTCTCTCCAAATGGCCATCCTCCCTGCCTATTCTTAGTGTGTGTGACTACTTTAGAGGTGGGATGACTTTCCCAAAGCCAGCTGTTGCTCCTTTAGATCCTGATTGGGGCAGCTACTGCCTGAGGTACCAGCACAGTTATTTGCAAGTGGCCCTTTCCCACCAGTTTTTGCCTTGTCAAATTCCACTCATGGTGGTTCTTCAAAGTACAGCACTATGTCCCCATCTCAGCAGTAAGTGGCTGTGCTACTTTTGAGTGGGTAACACACTGAAAGCTCCTTGGGAAACATAGCTGCTAGTAGGAATTTAGAGAGTGGCGGGCACAAAATATAGGCAGAGCAGTGGCATCAGAGCTGAATAATGCACATCTGGTAACTAACCGAAAAAGTAATTTAAAGTTAGGGAAATTTTGCTATCTTGGAAAAGAAATTAAAAGAGGAAACTTGGACAAGGTTTACTGCAGTGTCCCAGCTTTCATTTTGAGAATTCTCTGCCCAAACGATGAGGAAAGAGCAATTCCCATTAATCTTTCCCCATTATTATTTTGAAAGTTCTCGCATTTTGGGAAAGACCCCCCCCACCTCCAATAATAATTAATGTATTAGGAAAAACATACATAGCAGCAGTAGATCAGGAAATCCAATCCTCCCTGTGTGTTTTGTTTTATTTCTTTGCCCCGTACACAGTGGTCTTCTGATCTACCCAGATGGACCCCTCAATTTGGAGCGGAGGCCTGAGGAGATATCCAGAGTCTTTAGCCCCTTTTACGTCTTGCTTAGAAAAATCAGGTGAGTGTCTATAAAAGCAGCTGTTGCACAGGAACTCAACTGGAACTTCACCAGCTTAAGAAGAGTCTGGGTCTTTGTGGAGGGGTTTGTGTTAAGAACCCAAGCTACGTGTTCAGCAAAATCACCTGGCTGCGGTGCTTTAGTGCAGTCACGGGAAGGGCTAATATAGCTCATTTGAAAAATGCAATCCCTGCCACCCTGCAGTCTGAAGCTGCGCAATCCAAGAAGTATTCTACCACATAACTTTGCTGATGTTTGATCAACCCTCAGTTAAATGGAAATTATTGCATAAATGTTACTGGTGTCCTTCTCCTGCAAGCAGACATGCAGTTAACAGAGGATGAAGCAAGATGTTCTGGATACATGATCAGAGTTTGTGTGCATGCTGGGGGAGAGATGCAGCAGCAGGTTGCCTCATTAGGGGGTACAAATTATATGCATTTGCACATGGTGTGTCGGGCATGAGCTCCTTTTTGCGAGCTTGGTTTCCACATTGCACTGAAGCCCTACCATAACGAGAGTAGATCTGACCTTCCTTCCAGGGTACTGCGTGAGAGCTGGGTTATCCAGTCTGTTCCTTTAGGGCAATTTCAGTGTCTTGTTTTCCTAGATGCCTCCTTTATGAGCCTTCTCCCTTATAGGGATTTGCTGCGTGTGTTGTCCAAGGAAGAACTTTACATGTTGGAGAAGCGTGTACTGAATGAGAGCACTACAGATTCACAGCCCTTCAAGGATATAGATTCTCCTGACTTCCGAGGTGCTGCGACACCACGTGTCTCGGCTGTCCCAAGGTATGACCAAGAACCACTTCTCTTCACCCACCCGCCCTCAGCCCAAAATATTGGAATCTGAGATTGTATGCTGATTTCATTGGGCCCATTGTCCGTGTGGAAAAGATTAATTGCTGTGTTCCGCTTTAGTGCGCACCAGATCATGATTGTGCACCACCACCCTGGATCACAATTTAGGTGTGGTGTGGGGAGACTGATATAATGACAATAATATTTTTGGAAAGAGGAGGGTTAAAGTGATTGAGCTGATTCCTAGAGAGACAGATAGGTAGCCGTGTTGGTCTGCCATAGTCAAAATAAAAAAATTCCTTCCAGTAGCACCTTAAAGACCAACTAAGTTAGTTCTTGGTATGAGCTTTCGTGTGCATGCACACTTCTTCAGATACACTGAAGAAGTGTATGCACACTTATGTATGTATCTGAAGAAGTGTGCATGCACACGAAAGCTCATACCAAGAACTAACTTAGTTGGTCTTTAAGGTGCTACTGGAAGGAATTTTTTTATTTTCCTAGAGAGAGAGAGACATACCGTAGAGAAGGAAATGCTAGAACACAATCTAGGAAATGGCTAGAGCAATCAAATCAGAATAGCAGCGCGATAGGCCATCTATACTATACACCTGAGGAAATTTTGTAGCTTTTCTGTCGAGTAAAAATAAAGTTGGATTTCTGTTTTGTTTTGTTTTTTTAAGTTCTGGGGGAAACAAAGCTAAACAGAGAAAGCATAAGAAGGGTGGCTAGAGCAATCAAATCAGAATAGCAGCGCGATAGGCCATCTATACTATACACCTGAGGAAATTTTGTAGCTTTTCTGTCGAGTAAAAATAAAGTTGGATTTCTGTTTTGTTTGTTTTTTTTTAAGTTCTGGGGGAAACAAAGCTAAACAGGGAAAGCATAAGAAGGGTGGGTTTGTTTTGTTGACAGTGTCATGTAGGTGCTCTGTAAAAGTGAGCTAACAAGGCATGGCTCTTCCACAGTAAATCCTTAATGTGGAAGCCACTAAAAGTGTTATCCATGACAGCATCAAGACCATGGAAAGGTTTCATCAGTACTTCTGCAGGAATCAGGAGTGCTTGTAGGTTTTGAGCAGAGTGTGGACTACATGAGAGGTAAAGGAGTAATTGAAACTTTGCAGCTAGGTGGCAGTACAGTCGTACCTTGGTTCTCTGACACCTTGTGATTTGAATGTTTTGGCTCCTGAAGGCTTCAAGTCTGGAAGTAAGTGTTTCGGTTTGAGAACGTTTTTTGGAAGCCGAACGTCCGACACAACTTCCCATTGAGTGCAGGGAGCTCCTGTAGCCAATCAAAAGCCACGCCTTGGTTTTCAAATGTTTTCGGAGAGAACCAAGGTAGTTGACAAACCCTGTCAGAGCACTACCTGTTTCAGCGTTTGAGGAGTCAGTGGCTATTGTCTCTTGGAAACGGAAAGAAGGGGTGCAAAAATCTTACCTGACCCAAAGCTCATGTGGGAACATTTACTGTATATATTGCTTATCCTTCCCTTGGCATTTGCTTACCTGGCATTCATATATTTAGGGAAGATGATGCCTTTGGGTGGTTGTTTTTTGAGGGGGGGGGAGGGAGAACTTTGAAAGAACAGGAGTGCAGAAGGTGAGAGAGTAACCCCTTAATACCCATTCTAATGCTGCTTGTTCTCTTCTTAACAGGCAGCGTGGGCAGGGGTCTGGTAGCACCAAGGCAGGAGTGACCACACAAGCTCCACAGACGGCTCGTTGGGCAGAACTGCGAGCCCGTTATACCACTACAGAGGACATGATCCACACACTGTTTGTCTGCATCTCTGGTGAGTACCCTGTTTTTGCTGGATAAGGGAGGTCTCCATCAGCCAATATCCCATAATGCAACTGGGGCATTGGCTGGCAGGTGTATGGTTGGCAGCAGAAGGGAGTTTTTAATATATATGCAGACAAGCCTCTGTAGATTCCCTGATTTGGACAAACTGGACAAGTGAACAAGTGTTCCCTATGTTTGGAATGTATTCCTACTATTCCTGACCATTCCTGCTGGTCAAGATTTTGGAAAGGAACAGATATGTCCAAGTGGAAGAACAGCGTACCTGATCATACCTCCAAACAAGCTTCTTGTTACCCTGTTGTGGAAGAGATCCTGGCAGGAAGCAGTTGGTTTTCTAGAATCAAATAAGCTTTTAGGAGGAGCAGGGCTTGAGATTAAAAGTCCCCACCAGTATTGCTTATGCTACATGCAAAATGTCTTGGTAAAGCATCCCTTCAAAAATCCACAACTGACAAGAGATTGTTTGCTTTTCCTGCCCAGTTCCTCTTCAACACTCCCCCTTTAACATGCCCACATTTCCTTGGAAGCCAACAGTGGAAGCCCATACTCCCATCTGTTCTGAACAGAGGAGAGGTGCAAAGACCTTCTCTGCCCGAGCAGTAGCTAATGTTAAGTGGCTTCCTCCTGTGACACTGATAGGATGGCTGATGGAGGGGCTTGCCCACACCACTTTGAACTCCCGCCTCTCCTTATCTTTTAGCTGTGACAGCTATTTTGCGGCATTCCCCTCCGCTCACAACAGCCATTTTGTGACCGCTGCTCGTGGCAGAATTCTCAAAATTCCAAATGTACCGCCTAGCACACAAAAGGTTGACGACTCCTTAGTTAAGCATCACAGTGACTACAAGCTGTAATATCCCGATCTGGATATGATGGCAAGTTAGAACAAGTTGTTCCACATGCCATTAAAAATAGCTCAGAAGATGGCAGCTATTGTATTACATGATTAGGGAATAGCATCCATTTTAATAAAATATATATTCATTGGGGCAAGTACTTAAATTTTGCATGACTCAGCTGAAAGTGCTTCACACACATTAGCTAAGAAGCCCAAGAACTTGCCTGTAAAGCAGCCAAGTATTGCCCCCATGTTGCCTAAGGATTTTGAACTGTAAGTTTTGGTTCAGCTCAGATACTGCATGAACTCTCTTGCCTACCCTTAATCCTGAAGGTTTAGCACCTAAATTGAGAATTAGTCTCTTCGGCAGGAGAGTAGTGAAAAAATAGTATCCCGTTGGTTCAGAATTGAAATGGAAAGAATTGCTTGGTTAGAAGCTTGTTGACTACTGTTTCCCTCTAAGGAAGGACTTTTGTGTTAGTTGGCTAAAATCTACATGTTTATCTCTTGCCCTTGTGTCATTGTGCAATGGATATTACTCAAATTGCTGTGTTGTGTTTGGGTAGGAGTGGCAGACCAGCTCCAAACCAACTTTGCAAGTGATCTGCGTGCCATCCTGAAGACTGTATTTAAAATTGTGACATCCCGGGCAGAGGAACAGGAGGTGACAGACACTGGCCGTGAGTGACACTCCTTGACTCGTGCATGGTTTCATAGCATTTCCTTAGTGTTTGCATGTGCAGAAGCTAGGTATGGCATGGACATGTAATGCTGCTCCACTAAAAGTGCTGGGCAGTCATGTTAGTGACACATACTGAGTCATTTATACTGTCATGCAGCCTTCCCCAACCTAAGGTCTTCCAAATTAGTATGACTAATGGTCACAGATGGGAATTGTATTCCAAAACTTACTGGACCAGCAGGCACCAGATTGGGGCTGGCTGTTTGTAATACTTAAATCAATCCTACTTAAATTTCAAGGACTCTGGGGCTGTTTCATTATTTTCTATTTATTTATCTCAACATACATATCTTATCTCTCTCTCCTAAAATCAGACTTGAGGTGGCTTACAAAAAATAATAATCACAGAATTCACAAACAAAATAAAAGCAAAATAATAACAGCAGCAAAAACTGCGTAGTGGAAACTGTATCAGCAACCACAAAGAAAAAACTTCATCAGAGGCTGCACTAGGGGGAAAGCCTACCATAATCAATAGAACACTCTTAAGGGTTTGGGGGCAAAGAGGCAACCAAATGAATGTCTGTTGAGAAGTAATTTCATTTTCGGCACCACAACTGAAAATAATATTTTATCTTGTGCTAATTACTTCTGTTGGCTAATGGACCTCAGAATGAGAGCAGGGCTCCTTTAGCTACATGTTGGTACTGTGTCTCTGGAACTGAGTTTGTTAATGACACGCTTGCTCTAAGCCCAATAAAACATTCTCTTTCCTCAAAGGATTGCTGCTAATTGCAGTGTGACTTTGCTCAATCCAGGTTCCTGCCCCTTCGTCTTTCAGTTGTGCATTAGACCAGTGAGCATGGGGGTACAAATTGAGGTGAAGAACATGGAGTACTTTTTAGTTCTTCATATAAGCATAGAAAACACACACTCCAAGCACCACATTGTGGCTGGTGCTTAGGCATCATCATCCCTCTTTCTCCCTCCCCACTTTAAAACAAAGTTGGGTATGTCTGATTATGTGTCTCCCTCGTAACATGTAGTTGGACCCCTTTTTTAAGGATAATGAATGGAACATTTATGGGAACATACAGCTGAGGTGTCTATGCCAGTTGTATCTTTGCCCTAGCACAGATGCCTTTTCCCTGGAGCAGTAGCAACTTGCATGCTTATAGCTTTTCTTTTTTCCTTTTCAGAGGTGGAGGTCCATGTGCTACCAACAGCTTCTCAGCTGGCAGACTGTGCTCTCTGCTCCAGAAGCCGGGGAGGCACTGGGAGAGAAGGTGAGAGCCCAGAATGTGAAACAGGCCTCTTCCTGAGCATCTCTATTGTCCTGGGGAATTTGGTCTGAGCTTCTCTCTCTCTCTGCCAAGCCTTCAAGAATGGTTTATCCCATGTTCAAGGATTTATTATGCACAGGCAGGGACCCTGGGCTGGCCTTGCTGACAAAAGGAATTTTGCTCTTTGATTTGCAGTAAGCAAAAGATCCTGCACAGTCCCCCTCTTGCCTTACATTTTAGGGGCTGTGTTGTCCAAACCGTGCCCCACTCTAGAGCCCCATGGCTTTTCCTGAGGCTTTGTGCCTGGGGAGATAACTCGTGACTCCTTGTGAACTACTTTCTGCTTTGTCACTGAATAAACATATATCTCTCTGTAATTGGAGTTCTCTTAACACATTTTAGCTGGGGGAAGTTTTATGGCTCTGACAGACTTTAGAAGACATGTGGCCATGTCCCCAACTCCTCTTCTATTCTTTTCCAGATGCCTTAGCACCACCAGACTGGGTGCCAGACAGCACTTGCAGCCACTGCATGGCTTGCCGTGTGCCTTTCACCTTTCTTCGCCGACGGCACCACTGCCGAAGTTGTGGCAAGGTAGGCGATGGGGCTAAATAAGGACCTCCTGGGACTTTCATTCTAGTGGAAGCAGCAGCAGCTGCAAAAGCACCAGGCAGACCATGCCTGTGAACACTTTAACTATAGCGTATCTTGTCGTGGGCCAGGGCTTGGGCTTGGTGTCCTCCATATCTTTTGGGCTGCAACCCCATAAGCCCCAGCCAGCATGGCCCAGTAGTCAGGAATGAGGGAAGTTGTAGTTCAAAGCATATAGGGGGTCCCTGGTTGGGCAAGACTGGCTTACATTCTCCCCTGGAAAGATGCCTTTAAAAAATATTGTGAGTAAAGGTTGTGCCTGAAAGGATGGCCTCTCCAGATGGGAGGAATGGGGAGAGGTTGCAATAATTGAACAAGCCTGCAATCCAAGGCCCTGTTGGGACCTCTATTGGGTCAATCATGTTTTTTTATTGTTTCTTGGCCAAAGGATTAGAGCAACCACATCTCTTCCATGTGAAGCGGGGCTTGCAGTACCACATGGCCCTCGGCTCTATTTGACGCACAATCTTATTTCCTCCCCAGATCTTCTGCTCTCGCTGCTCGTCACACTTGGCACCTCTGCCCCACTTCAAGCAGCTGAAGCCAGTCCGCATTTGTACACACTGCTACACCACCCACTTGCCTTCCACTAGCAAAAATACCAGTTGATTGGAGCTGCCTCAAACACCTTCTGTGCCTGTGGAGACACCAAAGACTTTGGAAGTGGCAACAGCCTGTACTGTCAGCAAAGGACTATGGGCACAACCACACTTGTCTTATTAGGATGCTCCTGGGAACTTTCCAAAGGCCTTGGTGGTTGGGGCAAGAGATGGGAATGCCAGGCTTTAATAGCTGGGGATTGAATCTTTGCTGTTTAATATAAATAACTCCCAGTGGGATTCCTTGGGCTGGAGCTAGAGCTTGCTGTAGAAGATGTTTCGGCAAGCTCTTGTAAATGACAGTAAAAGCATCTTTCCCCCCATTAATCTTTCCTTAGAGTAAATTGTGGCCCATGGAGGGATTGCCTGGTGCTGGTTGCCTGGCTTTTGGGAGAGCCCCATGATAGTCATCAGTCCTGTGGATTTATTTTTGACAAATCTCTGAGGTTGCATTACAAGATTTGGGTGTATGTGCAATAAGGGCTTTATGGAGCCTTTCACTGGAACTGAAAGGCAGGATCTCTAGTTCAGCAGCAACCTTGTGGAGGATAGCCATGACATTTTGCCCACCAGCTTCTGATACAGCTAAGGGCTTCAACAGTCTTCATATGCAATGTATTTTCTTGTAAAACTCTCCTGCCACACTGTTGTGTGGAAGACGCTTTTGAAGCTTCTCTAGGAGATTTATAGCTCCTTTTTGAAACCAGGCAGAGCTGGTTCTTCTCCTGAATACTTGAATAAATGCTATCTGTTACTGTTGCCAATTTGTCTTCTCTGGGCTAAAAAATAAACACTTTTGCTGAATTAACTGTTGGATACTGAGAGGCAGAATCTGCTGCTACACTTCTTTCCCCAGGAAAATGCAAATACAAACTCTAAACCTTCCGTGTGTGTGTGTGTGTGTGTGTGTGTGTGTGTGTGTGTGTGGAGTTTTTCCCCCTCCTTCAGCTCACACTCCAGCCATCCCCACTCCTCTCTGTGCAGGTTTGATGAGCTACATCACCTGCCTTCCAGCATCAGATAACCTCTTTGATATACAGTCATACATCGGGTTAAATATGCTTCAGGTTGAGCATTTTCAGGTTACGCTCCACGGGGACCCGGAAGTAACAGAACGCGTTACTTCTGGGTTTTGCTGCTCGCGCATGTGCAGACGCTCAAAATGACTTCACACACATGCGCAGACGCAGGTTGCATTCGCTTCAGGATGCGAATGGGGCTCGGAACAGACCCCGTTCGCATCCAGAGGTGTCACTGTAAATGGAATGGTAGGTTACATTGAAAGCGTTTACAGGGATTCATTTGTTCATTCAGCCTTTCACATGGGTGTCCACCTTCAGCAATTAATGCTGCCAACACTTTGGCTGTAATTCCGCCTCTACCAAACCCCTTCATTTTCACCCCAGAAACCCAGTGTAGAACTTACCTCTGTCCTTCATATGACCATCTCCCCAGCTGCATTTGGAGTGGTGACTATTCTAAAAGCATAGCCAGCTCCTCTTGTAAGATTTATTATGAATTTTCATTATAATGCAATTGTCAGCTTCCTCTCACATTTGCTTTAGGAGGTAGTGTAGGAACAGGGCTGACAACAGTTTCCATCAGTGAGGGTGAGGGCAGCAGGGGATTAGGCCTTGGCATAACTTAAGGTATATGGTAGGCCTACAGTTCTGTACACCCCTGCCTAGGAAAAAGCCCTTTTGAACTTGGCAGGGCTTACTTGCAGCCGGCACCAATAGAATTACAGGCCTTCTGTTTTACTCTGCAAAATAGCAGAGGATATAATCTCCTTTTCCATTACTGCAATGTTTCCCTGCAGCTACCCATGAATCAACCCCACCATGTCAGTTGTGTTAGTATTTTTGCAGCAAAGACCTGGGAGGCCCCCTTTTCCATAGAAAAACCTTAAAATAGCTTTGGTAGATCTTTGGGCAATTTGCAATAGTATTATTAACCTGATAATGCCACGAGCCCTTTTCCTGGAAGGTTATACCCAGGTATTTAAAAGATGATACCTGTTCAATAGGTCGATTGTCAATTCTCCATTTGTGTCTCATTCTTTTTTTAGAGAACACCATAACTTTGGATTTGCTATAGTTAATTGTTAATTAAGTTTGGCCCAACCCATAGTCATGGACATGCCTTAGACCTGGTGTTCACCTGTAGTGACATGGGTGATCTGACACTAAGTAAAAGTGAAACAAAAGACGTGCCATGGTCAGATCACTTCCTGGTGCAACTGGACTTCTCTGCGACCCATCCCCTCTGCAGGGAGGTGGGACCAATTCGGATGGTCCGCCCCCGCCACTTAATGGATCCAAATGGTTTCCAGAGAGTGGTAGGGGATGCTTTAGCCCATGTTGATGGCCTTTCAGCTGATTCCCTGGTGGCCCGCTGGAATGCGGAGTTAACCAGGGCTATCAACTGTCTGGCTCCGAAGCACCCTCTCTGATTGCATGGAGCCCGGACAGCCCCGTTGTTTTCTTCGGAGCTGAGGGCGATGAAACAATCGCTGAGACGGCTAGAGCATCGGTGGCAGAAAACTCACTCCGAATCTGACCGGACACAGGCTAGAGCTCAACGTTGAACCTACCAAGTGGCGATAGCGACGGCGAAGAAGACTCTTCACCGTCTCTATTGCATCTGCAGAAAATAGTAGCAGGAGACTCTTTCAGGTGGTTCGCAATTTAACGGAACCACCTTTACCACCGGGGCCTTGTAAAGACCCCAAGATCTCCTGCAATGATTTTGCGAAGTTTTTTGCAGATAAAATCACTCATATTCGGAAGGAGCTAGACACCACCGTGGGAGCAGGGCCGGGCCGGGAGAGTGCCAGAGCTCTGTCTGGTCAAGTAGCATGGAATCAATTTCAATCCGTTACCCCCGAGGATGTGGACAGGCTGCTTCGACGCGTGAAACCAACCACCTGTCTCCTTGATCCTTGCCCATCCTGGCTAATAAAAGCAAGCCAGGAAGGGCTGGGCGATGGGCTCTGCGGGGTAGTGAATGCTTCCCTCTGTGAGGGAACATTCCCAGATCCGCTGAAAGAGGCGGTCATTAAACCGCTTCTTAAAAAACCATCTTTAGACCCGGCCAGTATGGCCAACTATCGCCCAGTCTCAAATCTTCCATTCTTGGGCAAGGTGATTGAGCGCGTGGTTGCTGAACAACTCCAGGCACGCCTGGAGGATGCAGACCATTTGGATCCCTTCCAATCGGGATTCAGGCCTCACCATGGGACTGAAACTGCCTTGGTCGCGCTGGTTGATGATCTCCGGCGAGCTAGGGAAAAAGGTGAGAGTTGTTTCCTGGTTCTGCTGGATCTCTCAGCGGCCTTTGATACAATTGACCATAACATCCTTCTGGACCATCTAGAGGGGCTGGGAGCTGGGGGCACTGTTATACAGTGGTTTCGCTCCTTCCTCCTGGGCCCTGTTCAGAAAGTGGGGGGGGGATGAGTGTTCAGACCCCTGGGCCCTCACTTGTGGGGTGCCTCAGGGTTCCGTCCTCTCCCCCATGCTATTTAACATCTATATGAAGCCGCTGGGAGAGATCATCAGGGGGTTTGGACTGGGTGTCCATCAATATGCAGATGATACCCAGCTCTACTTCTCTTTCAAATCAGAACCAGTGAAGGCGGTGAAGGTCCTGTGTGAGTGCCTGGAGGCAGTTGGAGGATGGATGGCGGCTAATGGATTGAAGTTGAATCCTGACACGACAGAAGTACTGTTTTTGGGGGACAGGGGGCGGGCTGGTGTGGAGGACTCCCTGGTCCTGAATGGGGTAACTGTGCCCCTGAAGGACCAGGTGCGCAGCCTGGGAGTCATTTTGGACTCACAGCTGTCCATGGAGGCGCAGGTCAATTCTGTATCCAGGGCAGCTGTCTACCAACTCCACCTGGTACGCAGGCTGAGACCCTACCTGCCCGCGGACTGTCTCGCCAGAGTAGTGCATGCTCTGGTTATCTCCCGCTTGGGGCTACCTTTGAAGGTGACTCGGAAACTACAACTAATCCAGAATGCGGCAGCTAGACTGGTGACTGGGGGCGGCCGCCGAGACCACATAACACCAGTCTTGAAAGACCTACATTGGCTCCCAGTACGTTTCCGAGCACAATTCAAAGTGCTGGTGTTGACCTTTAAAGCCCTAAATGGCCTTGGCACAGTATACCTGAAGGAGCGTCTCCACCCCCATCGTTCTGCCCGGACGCTGAGGTCCAGCGCCGAGGGCCTTCTGGTGGTTCCCTCATTGCGAGAAGCAAAGCTACAGGGAACCAGGCAGAGGGCCTTCTCGGTAGTGGCGCCAGCCCTGTGGAACGCCCTCACATCAGATGTCAAAGAGATAAACAACTACCTGACATTTAGAAGACATCTTAAGGCAGCCCTGTTCAGGGAAGTTTTTAATCTGTGATATTTTACTGTATTTTTGGTTTCTATGGAAGCCGCCCAGAGTGGCTGGGGAAACCCAGCCAGATGGGCGGGGTACAAATAATAAATATTTATTTATTTATTTATTGTTGGGCATTACAATAAACAGTGAGACATCTTAGAAGTTTTCTTAGGTCTACACAGGAGAAGGAAATTAGAACTGCATCATCCGCATTTAAGAGAACTGGGAGGGGTGTAGTAGCCAATTTAGGGGGGTGGGCATTTTCTTTCTCCATGTTTCCTATTAAGGAGTTAATATAGAAGTTGAATAGAGTAGGCGCAAGGACACAGCCTTGTTTGACACCATGGTAGGTTTGGATTTCCTTGGGTAAATGGCCCTGTTGGTCACACCTAACCCAGACCCGAATGTTTCCATATAAACTGCAGATGAGACACAGTAGACGTCCATGTTTGAGGAGCTTCCCCACCGTGTCTGTCAAAATTATAACCGTGTGGATGTGGTGAAGCGTATACATTCACAAGCCCAACTCTATCAAGGAAAATATGACTACCTTATGTGACTGGAAATCAGTCAGGATATGCAAGTTAAACACACACACACTTACTTTAAATTATGCATGTTCATGCAAACTATTGTATAAATAACAGCAGTATGTGACGGATAAACTTTGTTTTCCTTATGAGAAATGATCTTGATGCACTATAATAGTGACCCCAGGTTACTTATCTCACAGAGCACTCTTCTTACCCTCCCCAACCACATGAGTTGTGGTGACAAGAGGAGGCTTTAAATTCTCTTGCACCTTTCCCATCCATACATATAGGAAGCTGCCCCAAGGTAGGGCACTGGGATGGGCCATCTGCCTCAGTGTTGCCCACTGACTGGCAGCTACTCCATAGCTGTCAACCTTCCTTTTTTTGAGGGAAATTCCCTTATTTCAGCGCCTTTTCCCGCTGCTATCCCAGATTGTTAGATATCCCATAGACTGTCTCTGGGACAGGTGAGGCTGCTGATCCCTTATTTTCAAATCCGAAAGTTGACAGTTATGCTGCTGATCCCTTATTTTCGAGGCTGCTGATCCCTTATTTTCAAATCTGAAAGTTGACAGCTATGAGCTACTCTCTGCAACAAGGAGTCTTTGCTAGTCCTACCTGGAGATCGCACCTGAGACCTTCTGCATACAAAGCACCTCCTCTACTACTGAGCGACACATGAAGCGAGGGGTTCTAGTCTAAACTGTCGAACGAAGGAACTACTCTGAATTCTGAGGTGTTAGAAGCCTGACCTCCTCCTAGAAGCCTTATTTTAAAAAATCCCTCACGTCAATATACTGTACTCCCGCTGGAGAGCGATGGCCCCGCCTCCAATTCAAATTTGAAGCCCCATCCTTTTCCCGCCCGAATTTGTTTTGAAACTGCAGTGACGTAGCCACGCCTGGTCAAGCCTTTCAGCCAATGAGAGCGCTAGTTTCCCAGGCCACGTCCGCCGCAGGGTGAGATTCAAAACAAGTCAGCTGGGTGGGCTCGCGGAGCTTCGGAGGGTCACGGGTCTTGGGAGTTCCGGGCAGTTCAAAAAGCAGCTCTCGGCTCCTGGAGCGCAGCTTGTGGCCCGCGCCAAAACTGGAGCCGGTTCCGAGGCCTGCCGCCAGGGTTCGAAGAGGCGGGGTTAGAACCTCGGAGCGTTCGAAGGGGCGGAGCCGGAGCCGAAGGCAGTGGGTCGGTTACGGTGTAACAAAGTCTTCGCTCGGTCCGAGTCTGTTGTCATGGAGCTCATGGCCAGCAACATTCAGGTGCTGCTGCAAGCGGCGGAGTACCTGGAGCGCAGGGAGAGAGGTACCACCTGCCTATCTCAGGGTCGGGGGCGGTGGCTTGGCTATGCGGGGTATGAGGGCCATACTGTGGCTCCTCGATCGGAGGCAGGCAGGACCGGCTCTCCTCCGTGGGAGTGGGGCGGAGGAATGGGGCGGTGGGTTGTTTCCTTAGAAAAGAAGTGGGCTGGGGGTTATTAAATGGTGCGGAGGCGAAATCGTTCCGAGCCTCGGATTTTGTCTCGCAGAAGCCGAACATGGCTACGCTTCGCTGTCCCCTTACTCCGGGAAAGACTCGTTGCAGCCCCGGAAGAGGTCCAAGCCTCGGAATGCCCTGCAAAACCTCAGGTAAGAGTCCGGGTTTTGTTCTACTATTGCCATTGGAACTGCAGTGGAACATCTGGTGATGGACTAACTGAAAGCAGAAGTCTATATAGCGAAATAAAAATAAAGAAGATGGGGGTGTGAAATCTCAGCGAGGCTGGCAAAGCGCTTCTTCAAAGTGATGGGGTCGCCACCAGAAACAAAATGCTTGTATATGACATGAGGCAACCAGTTTTGAATGCAGCATTAGTTGTATAGACAGTAGACCTGAAGTTACTGGGTTTGATTAATACTGATCCATGAATTTCAGTGTGTCTACTCTGAATTAAATTAGTTGGATACAAGCCGTAGCCACCAGTGGAGTTGTTTCTCTCTCCTGGACATCAGTTTTTGGCTTTGTGGTTTAAGAAAATCAAAACCTCCTCTTTCATTGGTTTTACCTTGCTCAGGAATTGGACTAGGTATTTTGTTTTACTTTTACATTTTCCACTAGAGCAAGGCTCACATTTCAATACATGGACCCCGAGGTTCCTATACTCTACTGCGTTACTATCCAATAGGAGACAGAAGTCCTAATTGCAGGAAACAAAATGCTTTAATTGATGGTTGCATATTTCCTGTGACATTGTGCAAGCTCCGAGGAGCTGCATTCCTGGCATAGAGGTTAGCAGTTATGACTATTCCTGACATCTGGTTCTTTAAAACCAGTTGTGCCACTGTCACGCAACCACAAGCATGAGAACATAGGAAACGGCCTTATCCTGAGTCAGAGCATTAGTCCACCTAGCTCTATTGCTGTCTATATGCCAGGCGTAGCCAATGTGATGTCGGACAGCATCTCCCATCATCCTTGCAAATTAGCCATGCAGCTATGTTGCCATCCAACAACATTTTGAGAGCACAACATTGCCTGCCTGGTCTATACTGGCTGGCAGTGGTCTTTTGTAGCCCTATTGAAACTGGAACCTTCTACATGCAAACCATATGCTCCATCCCTGAGCTATGTACCACCTCTCAGCTTTCTTACTGCAGAAATAGTTACACCCACCTCTTGCAGTGTGCTGTTGCACTTGTCATTTTCTCTGTGAAATCTGACTATTCTCAAATAGGCATTTAGTTTTACATTACATTACATCAAGCCACCCCAGACTTAGGGATTTGTGCTATTTATTACATGTTTCCTGGGCCCTTGGATGTGTGGGTTTCTGATGATGTAGCAAACAGGACCTTGACTGGTCCAGTCCAGTGCCAGTTCCTGGGCTTCTTCATAAACTACTTTAGAGAATGAAATGGATCTTCTTCCTCTCCTGTCCTGCATATTCACTATGTGGATAGTAGACATTGAGCTTTGGGAAGGTAGGATTTTACTGGGATTGAATGAGAACTTTCTGTCTCGGTGGACAATGTGAACAAAACCAGTTATCATTTTGCTACAAATCTAAATGTGATCCATTAATCTTATTTCCTATTCTTCTTTCGTTTCAGAACTGTGCACAATGAGCTGGAGAAGCACAGGTAAATTTTCATATAGGAAGGGCTGGGGTTGCAGGGAGAAGAGGGGTAATTTCTCATTTATCATGTTCAGTAAGAAGTGGGAGTTGACAGCACTGAACATACCAGCTCCTCTTTATAAGAGCACTTCCTGTCTAAGTAGAGAGATGGAATTCATGAAGTAGCAAAAGCATTTTACAGCTGAGTAAGAAGGCTGCCCCAGGCCACTTCTACCTTGCCAAACTTAGGAGATGTACACCGAATTTTTGTATAAGGAGTTAGCACGCTGTTGACCACTAGTTTTCAATAGGATTTTATTTTTAAATGGAGATGCACATAGGAGAATGTCCATGGAGGGAGATGTAAGTGAAGAAGTATGTGAAATATTTGGAGGACTATACATACTTTCCAATCAAATGGTGATAAAGTTAACATGTACTTACCACAGCTAAGTAAATAAAGTGTCTTGACCATGAGTAGGCAAACTAAGGCCTGGGGGCTGGATCTAAACCAATCGCCTTCTAAATCTGGTCCGCAGAGAATCCGGGAATCAGTGTGTTTTTACAAGAGTAGAATGTGTGCTTTTATTTAAAATGCATCTCTAGGTTATTTGTGGGGCATAATAATTCGTTCATTTAAAAAAAAAAAGTCCGGCCCCCAACAAGGTTTGAGGGACATTGGATCGGCCCCCTGCTGAAAAAGTTTGCTGACCCCTGGTCTTGACTCTCCAGCATTGAAATCCTGGCACTTCCAGCAATGAAGGTGCCAAGTGATAAATTTGTCACTCCTGATTAACCTTGCATAATTGTCAATCCCTGTATATCATATCTTGCCAAAATGCCTTTTTTGAGTTCCTGGTTTAATTTAAAATGCTCACATGTGGTTTCCATTGGGGTAGAGGATCACACGATGTTCAACTTAGACCATAAAACTCAATACCTACAGTAAATAGATGAGATGTCAGGAAAGCCATGATTGGAACTCCTGTGTTTTTTAAAAGAAATTAAAAGACGTCTGAAGGAGTTAACTGCCTCTACACACAAATCACTTTGATCTTATATACACGCAAACACACACACACACACACACACACTTCTGATAACTAGACGAAGATCGTGTTATGGATCTTCTGATACAACTCGTTTGGGCCAGTTTTTAGTTCTGTGTTCTTATGGTAGGGCTTGCCAACTGTTAAGATCCTGCGTGCAGTAGCCATGGATCACTCTACCACGATTTCTGTACAATGAGAGATCGGAAGAAAGCCATGTTGGTTGGGTCTGGGTGTCTGTAATTCTGCTCAAGCTACTTATTATAACCATCCCAATTTGTATTTATCTGCTACCTTTATCCATCTACCCATATCAGCTTGCTTGGATTCAGGAACACAGGCATGTAAGAGTTGCGGCAGATGATGAAATCTGGTTCCGTTTCCCCCTCTGTACATAAAGTTAATTAATTACAATGAAGTCTGAGACCTGGCCTACATGGATGACTATAGCTCTCTAGCTAGAGGAGACTTAGGCACACATTTTCCAATTTTGTAAGGGCCTGGAAGTTGCCTCAAGGCCTTACCCAGAGACACGGCGAGCTCCCGTGCCATCTCATGCATCAAACCCACATTGTGATATCTTTTTCTCTGGCAGGAGGGCTCAGCTGCGTCATTGTTTGGATCAACTAAAGCAACAGGTCCCCATGAACACAGAGTGCTCTCGTTATACAACCCTCAGTCTTTTGCACAGAGCCAGGCTGCATATTAAGGTAAGCGACACACTTCCCTGCTTACTGGCTGTCTTTCAAGGTTGCCTTGCCAGCCTTGTACTTTAAACTTGGAACACATGAGACAGACGGTGTATGAGCAGGATCCAACAGATTTACTGAGTAGGGCTGGAAATGGATCGAACAGCTTCCAACCTCCAGAGGGGTGAAAAATCACATGAGTGTGACTAAACCTCTTATTTTAGCAGTGTGTTGCGTTGCTAAGGGGTGTACCTTTTTATTTTACCGCATATGAACTAATTCACATTGGGTGCTTCATTTGGCCCTGCTGGATCATACCCCTGTGATCTCTCATCTTGCCAGCAGCTGTGGCCACCCAAATGTTTCCAGGGAATTTATAAGCCAGACATCAAAGTCCTCCTGGACAGCTGTGATGGAAGTGCAGTGTTGCTTCCCAAAAACTGGTAAACCCGGAAGGAGCCGAAGCATTTGCTATAGTTATTGGATACTGTCCTTGACCCTGTTCCCCCTTCCAGAAGCTGGAAGAGCAGGAGCAGAGAGCACAGCAACTGAAGGAGAGGCTACGCTGTGAGCAGCAGAACCTGCACCAGCGGCTGGAAGAGTTGCTGGCTCATTCCAGCGTGGAGAGGCTGCGAACCGATAGCCTGGACTCTTCTCGGTTCTCCTCCGAACGCTCCGATTCAGGTGGGTGTTGCCGTACAATCGGATGGGCTGTGCTGCGGTCCCCATAGCTGGATGCGTTCTATTGAAGGCATAAGTGTAAGAGCAGGATACACTGGACATTTCCTACTACAGCCTTCCTCAACCTGGTGCCTTCCAGACATTTTGGACTATAAGTCCCATCAGTCTCAGCCAGCACAACTGTGCTGGCTCAGGTTGATGGGAGCTATAGTCCAAAACATGGAGAGTACCAGGTTGTGGAAGGCAGGGATGGGGAACCTGTGACAGCTCCAAATGTTGTCAGACTACAACTCCTATCAGCCCTCTGCAAGGATGACCAAGGATGACAGGGGTTGCAGTTCAGCAGCATCTGGAGGTGTCCCAGTTCCTGTGCCTCTAGTGACCTTCTGGAGTGTCTGTAAAAGATACCAAATCCTGTATGGGTAAAGAACTCTGATGTATTTTTTTTCTGCTACAGAAGATGCAGAAGTGGACGTGGAAGGTCTGGCATTCAGCAGCGTTGAAGAGGATGTTGTGGCCGCCTTCAGCACTGGGCAGGAACACAGTTATTCCAGTGCCAGCAACTTTTGGTTATGATGGACAGAAGCCTAGTTATAAGGGCAGCTCTCACCCAGATGGATTTCCAGCAGCAAAGCCAGGATTTCATGAATGGAATTTGGTTCTGAACAAAACTCTGCATGGTGCAAAGGACAGTGCTACCCACGTTGTACCTCTACCTTTCTGCTAGACTAAGCCGGAACATTTTCTAGACTTGGATAAAAGACTTGGATTACTCAATTATGGGGCAGGGCTGAAAGAAGGGTGAGATCCCCACAGCACTTAATGTGTACCAGACAGATTACGCTGTGCATGGGGTAGCTATATGGTTTTCTGTGCCCCACCCGCTGTGAAAGCTTGTATGTCTCTTCCAGTCAGAAAGAGGAGGTAGGCTTGGCCTGTTAAGGACTGGAAGCAAGTCTCAACAAGGGCAACAGTAGACCTTGACATACTGAATCATTCCAACTTTATAGCAGAGATGCACTTAGTTCCAGGAATGCAGGATGAACAAGCTAGCAAAACCGGGTTGCTCTTATCTCCAATTCCTCAACATGGAATGGGTTGCGTCAAGGGGAGCTGGGAACAGCTAGGACAATGCCTAGTGGGCTCTCATTCCATGGCACATTCCACCCAATTGAAGTATCTGATCTTCCCCGAAACAAACATTGCTTCCGTTTTGTGACCGATCCGCTTATGTACTCAGCAGTATTCTAGTAAAGGTTTTTAATTTCTTGCATCCTATTCATCTGGTTTTCTCCTAAGAATGCAAAACATGGGTGAGGCTGTTTATAGCATACTTGCTAACCAGCAGCCACCCACACCCACATCTTAATATACAGAGACCTCCAAGTTGCATAGAAGGTAAATGTAAACAGGAAGACTTCTATTGGCTTAGTCACAGCTTTGAAAATTGGTGCCCACCTGAGGAACAGGCCCTGGCACTGGATTAACTTGAAGTCTAATCTTTTAATGATAATTACACCTTTTAGAAAGAAGATGATTGTCAGATTTGTATAGTTTCAATTTAAAAAAAACACAAGAGCTAGAGACATGCTTCCCAAGGGAAGAGACGCTTAGTTACAGACAGGTAAGCCTTCCAGTATTATTTTGTTGCATTCTATTCCCCACAGCAGGAAAACTGAGTTTTTTTCAAACATATTGCTGCTTCTTTTTAGTAGCTGCCTTGCTAGCCAAGTCCTTTGCTTTCTCAGTTGCTGCCAAGGCAGTCTCCTTGGCCTTCTCGGTTGCCTCCTTTGCAGTTTCCACCAAGGTTTTGGATGGTGCTTCACCTGTAATAAAGCCAAAAGCTCTTAAGTATGTCCACTGAACTGCCTGAAGGTCTGAACAAAAAATCAATGTAAGGGTTTTAGTTTGCTGCCTCTGTTTGTTTAGGTATCACTCTCTACAGTGGGCATCTCCTTCCACATAGTTAAGGAAGTGTTATTTTATCTAGCCTTAATGTTCACGAGAAACACCAATTGGAAGAAGAGAAGAGCCAAAGGGGAACTCTCCTACTGTTTTCTCAATAGTCCATATTGCCACTAGCTAAAAGTCTGAAGTCTACAGGTTTACCTAGAACAAGCACAGAAGACGCCTGCCCCCCAAAAGGTAGCTCCAGACATTCTAAAGCTGCATTTTCTGTCTTCACCCCACTCCTTGGTTTTGAATGCTGAAACTACTCTGGAGCAGGACTGGTGAAATTAGCAACCCAAAACTCTCTTGGAACTTCCTGCAGAAAATGGAACAAGCTCTACCCTATTCGGTGCTAGCCTAAGGTCCAGTTGATGCAGCAAATTTGCTCCTCTCCCAACAAAATTTACATGCTTTCATGGGTGCAGTAAACTAAAGGGGGGAAATCTTGGCACTGGTAAAAGGGAGCTGTGCTTTTTAGAACCTGAATGTGCTAACAATGCTGGAGGCTTAGGAACTCCATCCCACTGTTTGCTTGTGGCATATTCTCAGACGCTTTCCTTTACCACCACAGTACTCACCTTGCATTTTGGCCAGCACGTACTCAAACCCTTTGGTACTCTTGGTCACATTGCTTTTGAACCTGGCCAAGCCAAACTCCTAAAACAAGAATACAGGGGGAGTGAGCAGAGAAATGAATAATGAATGCCACCGCCGGAGTCCACTCATTTACACAACCTGAACTCAGAGGAATCTGCCTGGCTCATCAGCTATCTTCCTAGTAGACCTGGGTGATATATTAATATATCGGCCAGGAGCTGTATGAGGAGCAGGCCGTGATGTCAGTTTTCACTGGTGAAACTGCCACCACTCCTGAGCTCCTCCCCGCAGCAAGCGGTCAAAGGAGCCCCAATGCTGCGCCTGAGCCAAGAGTAGGGGCAGTTTCACCTTGTTTCTCACGGGCAGAGGCCAATGCATCTTGTTTTTTCGACACTGCGGTATATCACCAAACTGTGATGTTTGGCTGGTGATACACAGCAGTGTTGAAAAGCTGATATCGCCCAGCCCTAGTTCCCAGTTACAAAACTATCCAAAGGTACCCGTCATGTTGAGCTCTTCTAAGACTGCCTCTTTGCAGCTGAAGTATATCAAGAGACACAGGTCACTGACCACTCACCTGGACAGCACGCGAGACACCAAACAGAGTGGAGGAAACCCAAGCTTCCCGCTGGACTTCTGTCCAGCCGCTGTTTTCAGGGTTCTCTCTGTAAACACACCGCTCCTCCACCACCTGCAAGGCACAAGAGATGGCACAACAAAATGACTATCAACTCCCCCCATAGGATGAAACACAGTAGGAGTTTATGCTGCTAGCCCTGCTCAAAGCCTGCTCACCATAAGACGTGCATGATTAATGTTCCAGGTGAATGTGGTCATGGTTCGGTTCTGTGGGTCCACAATGGAATCTTCGAGGATGTAGACAGAGTGGGCGACATTGGATGGAAAGAAGCGCTCTGCCCAGCGAGGCATCCTGTTGGTCTTGGTGAGGAGCCGCCTGGAAAGCAGCTTCTGGTCTTCTGTCACCTCTCGGTGTAAAATGTCTTCTGTCAGGACATGTTTGCTGGGGAGGAGAGAAGAGCATCTGACGAATTCATTTTAAGCTGTGCTTCCTCAACTGGTGCCCTCCAGTTGTTTTTTTGGAGTACAACTCTGATCGTCCCTGGCTGATGTCCATGTTGGTTGGGGCAGATAGGAGTTGGTAGTCCCAGAGGGCACCAGATTGGGGGAAGGCTGTTCTAAGCTTTCCTATGTGTATAATCATGTGACAAGAGTACATTGCCTCCTATCCAGTCACTCAGCAGAGCGGAATGCCATTCCTAGCTGGACTGCTTCCCTCTGTCCCACTTAGGCCCCAGTTTAGCTGTTTTTCCCAAGCCACCTTCACTAGATGGCATGTACGATGTTAACATGTTGCTTAGGGAGCTGCAGAGCTCCCAAGTGTAGCTGACCCTAGCCAAAATTGAGGCTTAATGACAGTGCCACTCAGCTAATCAGTGTTGACTTCAAGCCCTGCTTAGATTGGCTGGGATCTTCCTTTGTAGCTCAACTTGAGTTCAAGTCACTCTGCAAAGAAAAAAAGGATTACCTGAGGTCCCGGTGATGTCAGATGATTTACAGGCTGATTTACAGGCGAGTCAATCACCACCAGAAGCTAGTAGTTGGTTTTAATCAACTGATCCCTAATGAAAACACAAATCTGTGCATGTGCACTTTTACAGCAGTGTTAAGAGCTCAAACTCGGCCCTCCAGATGTTTTGAGACTACAATTCCCATCATCCCTGACCACTGGTCCTGCTAGCTAGGGATCATGGGAGTTGTAGGCCAAAACCATCTGGAGGGCCGAGTTTGAGGAAGCCTGGTTAAGAGGATGCTTTCCTCAAGAGTCAAGGCAGCAGGCAAAGAGAAAAGGTTGCCTGTGGCATTTGAAAATGGCTGTTCCAGAGCAAACTTCGATATTTTTTACACACACCACACCCGTACCTCCAGCATATCTGCCTATGCTAATCTATCATCTAGCAAATCTTTTTGATCTTATTTACTCCTGTTTCTAGAAATCCCTGCCCTGCCCCACCTCCCAAAATCCAAATGATCGGTAAACAGTAAGCTCCGACGGCTTAGCCTCAAAGAAGAGGCTATCAAAGATTACACCCTGATGGCCACAAAGCCTCTCCCGGCGCACTAGGTGAAAGGTTCATGCAGCGGCCTTGGCCAAGGCAGAGAAGAAAGGCAACTGCTTCACCAGCACGTACGTCTCCCGCCAGACTTTTCCCCACTGCATTACCCCGTCTTGAGACCGCCGCTGGGGGCAGCACAGATCGCCAGGATGAGCCCACCAAGTCGGGGCTGCGAGCACCTCGACGCGCGCTCCCCTAGCGGCAAGCCTCAGCCAACCGAGCAGCCTGTATGTACGTGAACAGGCTCGGGCTGTGAATGTGCGGGGCCACCCAAAATGTATGGGGCTTGCTCCGGAGCCAATGACGGGAGCAGGGATCACGGGAGGGAGAAAGTATCGCTCTGTCAGGCTGTCGCCCGGCATCTCCTACGAGAAAAACACTGTGCCCCCCCCAGCCCAGCCCTTTTCACTTCCTACTGGGGAGGGGGAGGGAGAGAGGAGACCCCACGGCCCGCGCTCACCTGTAGGGGTTCGGATAGCGCTGCCAGAAGGCGGCGAAGACTTGGTCCCAGGGCCCCTTGAGGACGCTCAGGGTCAGGAAGTATTTCCCCATCACCTCCGCGGTCACCGATCCTGCAGGAGGCGGAGAGGAAAGGGCGGCGGTCGCGCGGCGGTCGCCCGGCGGCCTGGCCCGCCTTACGCCTCCCGGGCCTCTCGCTCGCCGAGGCCTCTCTCCGGCGTCACGGCCAGTCCCGAAGATCGCGGCCAGCGGCGCCCAGCGGCCGCCATGCGAGGGCAGGGCAGCGGCAGCGACTTCCGCGACGAGCAGCCCAGGCGCTTCCGCCGCCTCAGCTCCGCCAGCCTCCTGCTTCCTCCCTCCTCGTGCACTGGGGGACTCAAGCCCCGCCCCGCCGCGGCCGCGCGCTTCCGGCCCCGCCGCGAAGCCCCGCCCCCTTCCGCGGGCTGCTCCGCCGCAGCAGCAGCAGCGCTGGCTGGGAACTGGTCCGTCGGCGGCTCGTTCCCCCGCCGCCGCCGCGTCCCGACTCCCTCCCGCCTCCGCCAGCGGCGACCGGCTCCAGCGCCATGAGACCGGGGTGAGCGCCGCCGCCCTCTCCCTCCGCAGCCCGGCCCTGCAGAAGCCGCCAGCCCCTGCCGCCCGGGCAACCGGGACTGGGCGCAGAGCGCTGTCCCGAAGCCTCCGGGGAGCCTCCTGTTAGGATCACCCTTGCCGCGTCATCGGATCCAGGGTCCTGCCAGACCTGGGGCCAGTCCCTCAGCCCCTGTGCGCCCACATGGGGGGAGTTCGTGGAGGCCAAGGGAAGCCCATGCGCCCCTCCCCTGGGGACAGAGCAGCGTAGAATCGCGGAAGGGTAGAGTCGGAGGGGACCCCGAGGATCATCTAGTCCAGCCCCTTAGAGCGTAGGGCAGCACCCCGGTGGACAGCTGCCGCAGAAATGGGTAGCGCTGGAGAAATACGTTTCTTGTCGTTGTGAATAGTATTGCCCTTTTTGCCTCCCTCTCCGCATTTTTTTGAAGTGCTGCTACTGCCTGCCAGTACAGTGGTACCTCGGGTTAAGTACTTAATTCGTTCTGGAGGTCTGTTCTTAACCTGAAGCACCACGTTAGCTAATGGGGCCTCCTGCTGCCGCCCGCCAGAGCCCGATTTCTGTTCTTATCCTGAAGGAAAGTTCTTAACCTGAAGCACTATTTCTCGGTTAGTGGAGTGTGTAACCTGAAGCGTATGTAACCCGAGGTACCACTCGCAACTGCTGTGGAGGATGCAGGGCACACCTGCATTCTGGGCAGTGCCAGGCCTTCTGGCTTATGCCTGCTGGAGCCCTCTTAGCTTTCGAGGTGACGTGGGAACGGGGAGGTGCTGCTCCTGAGTCACTTGCTCTACTTCCTCCTCTGCTTACTGCAGGTGAGCCTCTCCACCTGAGCCGCATCTGTCTTAGGCTGCGCCAGCCGACTCAGGTGGGGGCATTGGGGATCCCTCTGGACCACCTGGAGGGGAACACACGGCTGCCAGGGCAAGAGGATGAGCGGGCAGCGTGTGGATGCCAAAGTTGTGATGCTGGGCAAAGAGTACGTGGGCAAGACCAGCTTGGTGGAGCGATACGTTCACAACCGCTTCCTTGTGGGACCTTACCAGAACGTGAGTGTGTCCTTTGGGGGGTGGGGGGCAGATGTGGAGAGCCTTTCAAGTGGCAACTGGGTTGAGCAATCTGTAGTTCTCTTCCGCTCCCACCCCTCCACTTCTTAAATCTTTATCCGTGAATCTTGTATGTTGTGAAATGGACATTTGGTGAGCGGTTTGTAACCACAAAGGAACTTTGAAGCCTAAAAGAAAGTGAAACTAAGAAGGCCCGTAAGACAACGTGCCATATCAGAAGGGGCCATGTTGGCTAGGAAAAAGAAAGAAACTGCTAGTATCTGCTATCTGTTAAAGGTAGCCTCTATTAAAGGTAGCCTTGCAAAGAGATTCACTGATGTCACTAATCCACAGAAATATTTACTAGCTTGCCTGTCAGTATGTACTTGTGTTAGTCATTTGTTTGTGATGCTCCGACAGCCTAAAAAGGAGTGGGGGGGTGCAGCAATTCTTTTTCTATTTGTAAAAACTTCCTGGTTTGGACGTCTGGAAGAAATACTTGTTTGCCACTAGTGGCTACTTTCAAAGAGCTGATGAGGTGGTGCAGCTGCATTCATATGTATTCTTCTTATTTTAGACAATAGGTGCTGCGTTTGTAGCCAAAGTGATGCCAGTGGGAGGTCGGACCGTAACCTTGGGAATCTGGGTAAGTCTTAAGATGGGAATGACACTGGCTGTGTGTGGCAAACATAAAGTACCAGAGAACTAATGGGACATGCTTTGGTTGTGCAGGGGAGGGGGGACAAGTGTGAGGAGGCTTCTAGAACAGTAGTTCCCAAACATTTCCCACATGAACAACTTGAAAATTGCTAAGGGTCTTGGTGCACTACTTAACTATTTTTCTTTCTGTTGTAATGCACTATGCTAGATGCTACATGATTTTCGTAATACAATATCAATTCCAATTGTAATACAAATGGTAATACAATAAAAGACAATATGTTTCTGGCTCCTGGTCTTCACTCCTTTCAAGTCGCTTCCTCCTGCCTGTCGCTTCTGGTCTGTCCCAGAGCAGCCACTGCTCCTGTTGTTCACAGACATGCTGCAGACCACCCGAGTTAGGTTTGTGGGGCACCGTTTGGGAACTTTAGAGCTTTCTCAGTGGTGGCACCCCAACTGTGGAACGGCCTCCCCAGAGATGCTTGCTTAGCACCTTTCTGGCACGAGTTGAAGACCTCTCTATTTAGTCGGGCCTTTGAAACAATTTGTGGTCTTCAAATCCCGGCTCGTAATGTCTGGTGTTTATTGTTGTACACTGGTTTTCTCTGTGTGTGTTTAATGCTGCTATTTAATTATTTCGCACTTGTAGCTGAATCATTGTATTTATTCTTTTATTTCTTTTGAGCTGCCCGGAAAACGTTCTATTTACTTCACAACGCTGACAGTATTTCTTTTCGTTCCTTCACTTTGATCAGCCTGTTTTGTGTTTAATTGAAAGAGGGCTATATGCCAGGCTCTAGGGGCTGGATTCCACTGCCCAGTTCTGTTAGCAGACGCCAGCGCAAGGCCTCCCACTTGTGCGGTTGGGCTTTCCCCGTTGCTGTGTGTTTCCCCTAAAGCTGCTCTGAAGGGTTGGGTGAATCCCCAGAACAATATACAGTGGTACCTCAGTTTTCAAACGTAATCTGCTCCAGAAGACTGTTTGAGTTCTGAAACTTTTGAAAACTGAAAACTCAATAGCCGACAGCCAGGCCTCAGGATCCTGCACTCATCAGAAGCCACATGGCATGTTTGACTTCCAAGGCGTGTTTGAAAACCGAAGCATTTACCTCCGGCTTTATAGCGTTCGAAAACTGAAATGCTCGTCAGTGGAGACATTTGAAAACTGAGGTACCACTGTCCAGGGAAGTGAAATCATTTTGACAGACAAGCAGACTGGCTCCTTAGTGCTATGTTGAATTCCATTGGGATTCTAAGTTTCTCCCTCTTACTGTTTCTCCCTTTTCTAGGATACAGCTGGCTCAGAGCGTTATGAGGCCATGAGCCGGATATACTACCGTGGGGCAAAAGCTGCCATTGTATGTTATGGTAAGAGTTCACTTGCATGCCAACTCAGGTACCCTTGTAGCTCTGGACCACCAATGCTAGGAGAACATTCTTACAAACTTGGAAAGGGCGGTGCTAGCCAATCCATTGTTCTGAAGGAGATTTGTGTGCAAATATTTGGGAACAGAATCAAACAAATACAGAGGGAGTATAATTGGGATGTTGTTTGGGGATTATTGTTTGCTACATACTCAGGCCCTCCTTCCATCGGGATGTTAGTTGAGGGTCCCTTGATCTCTCCATTGTCATCGCTTTCTTACAGTGACAGACTGCCCTCTAGTTGCACAGGGTTGGTTCCTCTGCAGATGTGCAGGTGTCCAGTTAAGAACATCATGGAAATACCAATTCCTCAGGATGTGGTCACTTAGCCGCTGCTTTACTTGCCAGCTTTACTGCCTCTTTTCTTGTTTCCTAAGCTGTGTCTATTAGCAGTTTCACTTCCACAATAGAGAGGGCAGTTTGCTCTGCCTCAGAACTAGCAGCAGTGAGAGATTCTCATGCGTTGATTTGGGGGTTGTATCATTGTGCTTGTGTTTGTGAAAAGAGCTAGCGCCTGCCAAATACATTTTATGCCCTCAAATAGAGCCCATGTGGCAGCCTGCTTCTTCTGTCAGGGGCAACACTAACCTTGCACCATTCAGACACCAATTCCTGTCTTCATTTGTGTCCATCCCCCTTCCCTCTCCATGGTGCCACTTTAAGAGTGCCCTGTAAAGGCCAGAAGAGAGGCAAGGAGCTGCCTCTATAGTGCTCCTGTCTTTAAGAGGACAACTCTGTGAAAGCTGCACATGTAGTTCTATCTCCTCCTCAATAGCTATTATGATGGCAGCAGAGTTGCTGAAATCGTTAGTCTACCACTAGTCTGGGATAAATTACATGATTTGTGTTGGCCATGGGAGATTCCCTATCACTGGAGGTTTCCTGGTGTTTCTTTGCCTAAACACAAAACTGCATGGCTGTTACCTTAATAGGAGGGAAAACGTCTCTACCCAGTGATACTAGGCTGTGGTTTGGCATACCAAGGCAGTCAAACTATGGCTGCTCAACAGGACTGGCTCTACAGTTAGGTGAAATGAGACAGGAGCCTCAGGCAGTTGAAGGCTGATGGTGGTAAGAGAGACACAGTGAGATGTTGGAGTGCAGAGCTGTGAGTGCCACATGGCCTGTCTTGTGTCCTCTAAGCTAGAATGACACTGTTCTCTTGCCACTGTTGAGACGAGATTCAACTACCAGTCCAGTCAACTTTTGTACATGGAAAGAGGGTGCCATTTTGCCCTTTGCCTCAGGCAAAAAAATGTATTGCTCCAGCCCTGGTGTCTAAGTCAAGAAAGCTGGGCAGTTCCAATTAGCTTTCCTTTAACTCTTCGTGGAAGGGGATTTGTGTGTGTGGCGCTGTGGGTTAAGCCACAGAGCCTAGGGCTTGCCAATCAGAAGGTCGGCGGTTTGAATCCCTGCAACGACGTGAGTTCCTGTTGTTCGGTCCCTGCTCCTACCAACCTAGCAGTTCGAAAGCATGAAGTGCAAGTAGACAAATAAATCCCGCTCCAGCGGGAAGGTAAATGGTGTTTCTGTGCGCTGCTCTGCTTCACCAGAAGTGGCTTAGTCATGCTGGCCACATGACCCAGCTCCCTCAGCCTATAGAGCGAGATGAGCGCCGTAACCCCAGAGTCGTCTGCGGCTGGATCTAACGGTCAGGGGTCCCTTTACCTTATCTTATTATACACATTTCTTTATTTTTTATAATTTTTATTAGAGTTTCAAAAAAGGAAAAATATCATATACAGAAAAAAAAGAAAAAAAAAGTAACGATAAAAGTAAAACCATATGTACAACAAATCATATTCCTTTTGGACTTCCATCAACGTTGCTGACATCATTCGTAGTTATCCTTTTAATACACATTCCATCTTTTTTAGATGGAATATAAGGAATATTATACACATTTCAGTTGTGTGCCACAAAAGAACTCAAGATGCGTGGACAGAGGCTCTATTATGAGCTGTTCAGGGAAAGAGAGCAATTCTTTCCTAGCCAACCTATTCATTTCAGTACTTCAGTTACTCTGCCTATATATACAGGGGCCAGTGAATCTGCTTTATGAACTTTTTGGGTGGGATCTAGTCTTGACACCTCCCCACTTCCACAGATCTTACTGATAGCAGCAGTTTCCAGAGAGCAAAATTCTGGGTGAATGAGCTGCAGAACTTTGAGGAGGTAAGTAGATCTCCATTTCCAGGCAGGGAGAAAAGAAATATTCGCCTCACTGGGAGAGCCACAGGGAATATTGGTCTTACAGAGGAGCATCATTCTATAATTTGTATACTGGGACACTGGAGGGCAGTTCCTCAGTGGGATGGAGGGAGGGAGGGTGGCCAGTTGTTGATAAGTTACATGGTTGCTTGACTTGTATCTCATGTTTTTGGGAAGGTCAGAAGTATGAGGCTTCCAGACCGTCTCCCAGGTGGATTTAGCAGCGCAACAGCATTGTGTGTAACCATTCCCTGAGCTCTGTTAATTGTGTGCACCTTAGGATTGCATTTTGGGCATGTCAAATTTTTACTGTTACTACTACTACATTTTAATTATTATCTGCCCTTCACCTTAAGGTTCCAGGGCAGGTTGCAACAATTTAAAGTACAGTATGAAACAGTTTTAAAACTTACAATTAAAAAAAACCACAGTCACACAAAAATAGGGTGGGTCCTGTTGGTTTGGCTACATGGATTCTTGGCAATACCTGCTTGCTAGACTGACCTTGTATGGAAGTACTTGCCTTGTTCTCTTTCTCTGCAGAACTGCAGGATCTATTTGTGTGGCACCAAGTGTGATTTGTTGGACGAGGACAGGAGAAGGCGAGGAATTGACTTCCATGATGTGCAGGACTATGCGGATGGTTAGGCTTTTCTTCTTCACTTGTTGGGAGGAGAGAAAGGGAATCTCAGTGCACCAGGAGCTCTTAACATTGGTGCATCTACAATGGCAGTCCCCATTGTAGAGTAAAACAACTAAAACTTTCCGTCTGACATACTGTCATTTCAGAGATCAAAGCCGAGCTGTTTGAAACCTCCAGTAAGACTGGGCAGAATGTGGGTGAGTATTGCTTCCAGGGTGCATTGCAAGGCTTTATGGAGCTTAAGTGTGGCTAATGCCTCTGGACAGTCACACCCAGAGTGAGAAGACTGCTGTTCTCCTTTTGGTTGGGGACAGTTTGCACATGGCGTCACTGTGGCTCCTGATAAATAAGGGTGATGCCGAGTACCTTGCCCATGCTTTCTCGCCAGGTAGAACTGAACCACAATTCCAAATTCCAATAAGTTCAAGATTATGGCTGCAATCTAATGAGAGTGGACAAGTGGGGCAGGGCAGTAGGTCTCAAGGTATCACCGTGTTTACCAAAGGATATCCAGGATGCTTATTTCTGAGTTTTGTTCCCTTTTATCATTCAGTCAAAATTTTGTAGCCAGTGGCCATTTGCTGCCTCCCAAGTTCAGGTCAGTTCAGGTGTTCCTACTGAAGCCAGCTGTGGGCGAGACACCAATCCTGTGTTGCTGTGTTTTGTTTACAGATGAGCTCTTCATGAAGGTGGCTGAGGATTATGCGCAGCTTACTGCCTTTCAGGAGATGACAGGTGAGTTTCTGAACAATATACTTCCACTGTGTGTGTGTGCTCACAGGTTCTTCTGAACATGCATAGAACCTCTGGTGCAAATATATTTCCTGGACATGAAAGTGGGACTTGGGGACACGCTGAGTAAGAAAAAAAAGTGCTTTAAGAATGCCCATGATTTTTTACATATGTAGAAAGCAGAGACTCCATGAACTGCATTTTCAAATGGACTCTATTGCCTCTGGGAAGAGAAGAGCTGGGGAAAGCAGGGGAGGGGGACCTAACTGCAGTGGTTCAGGGTAGGGGGTGGTATAGTGTGGAAGGTGGGGCAGACTGTAAGGGGCACACAGCACAGGCTGTTAGCGACTGTGCAGTGTGCCAGCCCCCCCTCCACCTGGGGAATTGCAGTTGTCCTGTCAGCCAGCTCTTGGACTTGCTGCTGTTGCTGTTGCTGGATGCCAGGTTTGCATTCACCTCCCTCATCCATGATCTGATTGTGGATGAGGAGACTGTTCTGGTCTGTATCATTGAGATCTGGCTGGATGAGCAGGGTGGAGTTGGTCTGTGCCCACCTGGGTACTTGGTGTGGCATCAGGACAGACTTGAGGGTCAGGGAGGGGGAGTTGCGATAGTCTGTAGACTCTCCCTGTATGAACCAGCCTGGGCCCTGCGATCATCTGAGGCCCTTATTTGTGCCTCCTCTGTGAGAGGTCTAGGGTGGCAACACAATAAAGGGCCTTTTCTGTGGAGACTCCATCTGGGGAACGTTCTCCCCAGGAAGGCACACCTGGCATCTTCGTTGCATATCCAGGCATTTCAACCAGGCATTTGGTCCATGGCTTTTTAGATGTGGGAGGGGGAGGTTATCGGTTTGCTTTTATTATATATTTTGTATTTTTCTGTTGTGAACCACACTAGGCTCTTTAGATGAAGGACTGTATGCACATTTAATTAATAAAAGTAATAGTAATAATAATAATTGTTGATAACTTGGGAGTCGGGGATAATCTGTTGTGTGTTGGTCTTTACCCCCTGTATGCAAACTTGATCTGGACAGGGCAGGACTTTTCCCTGGGAGAAAGAAATCCTCTTAACAGAGCCATTAAATATTCTGCTGCTACAGATCTGCCCCTCTTTCCTAACCCTTGTATATGTTCTGCTTTCAGAGGAGAAAGGAGTTGATCTGAGCCAAAAGAACACTACCACCTACTTTTATAGCTGTTGCCATCACTGAGTTCTTTCCTTGTTTTGCCAAAGCAGCAGTGCTCCCCTCCTGGGATAGCAGTTCATGCTGTCTTTGGATAGTTCACACTGTTTCCCTGCTGTATGGAATGTCTTGCCCTTTCGGACCTGTGGAGCATCACTTGCTGGCACTTCTCCTTGGGGAGGGGGGAGAACATGGCACACGCTGCGAGATTTTCTGCTGCCTTGTTGACCAGAGACCTTGACTGCCTTGTGCTCCCATCCCTTCCAGAGGCTGACTTAAAATTCTTGACGCGCTTCAGGAATTGCTTTTTCACAACTGGCTCTCCAACGCTGAAGACACCTTGTTCTGGCAGCGGTTGGTTCTGCTGTTTTGATGGTGTTGCACCTGATTTTTTGCTTTATTATTTAAATGGCTTCTAATAAGCTATGTATATGTAAATAAAAGTGCATTGTGGTCCTGTGTTGTTGAGAAACACAGCTAGGTTTGTTTTCTTATTGAAGTTACTCAAACTTGTTTCCAGGCTAAACTCCTAGAGGAGATGGGAAGAAACATGGCTGCCTCTCCTACTATGGGCTGACCACCAGTTTCCAATGGTTGATGTTTCTCTGCGACGTTCCAGCAGTTGAAACATGCATTGGTACAGGGAGAAAAAACAAGCATCTGAGGAGGCTTAGGAATTTGCTGCATTTTTTTTAATCGGCCAATTTGATAGATGTGTACGTGTGTGATAAACAGGCCCAGTTGCTCCAGTACTGTAAATGCATCAATCAGCATCACAGAACAGTTGTAGATACAAGCAGTGATGGGCTTTGCAGCAGTTATAAGGCGGCTGGAAAATGAAGGGGAACCTGGGCTAGGCTATAGTTGGCTGGATCACCAGGGGTGCTGATCTACACAAGCAGGCCACCCTCTTTCCAGAGAAAGCAGAAGGCAGATGCAGCTGGGGATCCCTGTGCCAAGGACGGTGCTGGCCTGTACTGTGGAAGTTGAAGCACGGCATGGCAGCTGAATGGAAAAGGTTACAGAGCTGCACAATACTCTGCCATTTGACGGAGTGGACTATTTCTATCCGTTTTCCTTTACATGATCATCTCTGTGGAATGGAACATACTGATGGTTTTTCTCCAACATATGCTCTCTTCCCTTAGATGTTTTGGAGTGTGTTTTATGCTTTAAATATATATACCTGGATATCTTTTTACTATATTGTTACAGGTAACTGCCATAGTGCAACTCTGGTCTTGGCTAACCTAGTGACCTGTGGCTGGGGGAGAAGTAATTGGTAGGCACAAGTTAGGGCCCCTCACTCTGTGCACTAAAAATTGGGGGCAAAAGTATTGAAAGTGATCTTTGGGCTGTAGTTCCATTGACATCTACCTCTGTGTCAAATTTCAAAGGCTTTACACAAGCAGCAAGAGCCCCAAAGCTTCCTAAGAGTTATTTGCTACATTGGTAATAAAGGTCCATTCTCAGGTTGATTTACCAAACCTTTTAAGTCTCTATGGAAGTTGAGTTTTCAGAAGTAGTTGCTAAATGGTTAGATGCACCTCACAAGTTATAATTGAGAGCAATATCGACTTTGTATCATTCTGAAAAACCGCTTATGTCTAAGCTATAAATTACTGTTTTGATCTGGTACAAGCTGAGCAGCCCCCTCTCCATTCCCCCAGCTGTGACCCACAGAAGACCACAAATTCAAGGTCCCTACTATTCCAGGCGGCTGTATCTCTATACAGACTTAGAGATTCCAATTTGTTTTTTAGATTAAAAAGCAGATTAGAATCTGCCATATCTAGGCTCAATAAAATAGCACACACAGTCAAGAGCAAAGTTAAACTTTACTTTACAGTAATTGCTTTCTTTTATATACAAAGAATTACAGTACATATTTTGGGAACATTTGGGTAGGACAACTTTGTTTTTCATTGTCATAGTTTTTACACACACACACAGTTAAATGAGTCAGGGGAGGAAAAATAAGAATCCACGAGCCAAAACTCTTCCTCTTCTTCTAATGTAGATACTGTAAAGCATTTCCCTTGCCGGCCATTTGTAGAGAACGTAGATGAGAATAGGACAGCTCTGTAAAAAGACATTATGCTTGACTGTTGGTAACCACAATATATGCACTGAAAAGAATTCCTTCCCCATTATTCATGCAGAAATACTGCAATTATGCACTGGAGTGTCATTGCAGAACAGGACTTTTCCAAGAGGCCTTCTCCTGCAATTGCTCTGTTCAGTCACAGCTCCCAGCAGAGTGTCTGGGAGAGTCAGCATGCAGCATACTGCCTGAGGGCATAGCAATACAGCTTGGAGAAATGCAATATTTCATCTCCAGCTCATGTTAGCACTACATGCTACTCCATTTCTGTACCAGCAGCTAAATGAGTGGGGAGAGCTCTCCAGTCTTAGCCCTGCCCAAACCCCTTTGGAACAAATATGGGGGGGGGGAATGGGACTGTCAAGCGATTAGAGAAGAGTTTCTCCCAACGTATTACAGACCTGAACAATTCAAAAGCACCACACCATACATTACTGAAATAAGCTGCTACAGCAAAGGAATATGCCCTGTGATGCTGCTGAGGAGAAATGGAAGGAATGGCACTTAGCTTCCCCTTGCCACATCTGCTCAGCACCCACTCAAGGGAATAGGGTTAGTGAAATTCCAGGTGTTTCCAAGATGATGCTCTGCGTAGGCTGAGAAGTGGTTTCCTATGCACAAATACCCTTGTAAGCATTCACTTTCAAGAGAAGACACTGCCTCAGTAGGGAGAATAGGAACTAAGTGTCGTTTGTACACACTGATCCAATCTTCCAGAAAATCAGAGTCTGGGAGCATGGGAGGCAAAAATGTGGCCATTTTAAAATATAACTTCTATTCCTGCCTGCCGTCAGTACTTGAGAAATGTGCTCTGACATCTCTTGCTTTCAGACATGAAACCCAATACTTGTTTAAATCATCACATTCCCAGCATCCCTAGCCCTCTGACTCCCACGGAAGGGAATCCATCAATACTGCAAAATGTCACACACTCAATGCATTTGTTAACAAATTCTTGTATCTTACCAGTCATGCAGATTTGATGGAAAGGGGAAAGGCTTTATTCCATTTCAGCACAATTACGTAGGCTGCAGAATGTTTAAAATCTATTCCAAATGTTGTCACCATTATTATTATTATTATTATTATTATTATTATTATTATTATTATTATTATTATAAAAGCCTACAGCTCAGCTCCTCCATTCCAAAGTATTCATCCTAAACCAGGAGTGGGGATCCTGTGTCCCCTCTAGACACTGGCATACAATTCCTATCACCCGAGCTAGCAAGGTCAGGGTGAGGGGGTTGGAGTTCAACATCTGCTCTTCACCCCTGCCCTAAACCAATCAAATAACCACCTTAGTAGCCACAGGATAATGCAAAAGGTGATGCATTCTAGGAAAGTCCCATCACAGGTGCTCTAAGCAGCATGTTAGTCAATTGCACAGACGGGGAGTTTCCAAATATTTTAACATAATGAGAACACTCTTCAGGCAACGACCCTGGGGTCGGAAAAGGGAAGTAATTCTTGCAACATTAAAGTGAGAGGGGCAGAGGGGAGCACTGAATAGAGGTATACCCTGTTGAGCTGCTATAAATACCCCGATTGCTCAAAAATAAACATGAACATCTTTTTAACAGAACTAGGCACTTTCAGCTGATCTAATCCCAGTCCTGTTGGCGCCCTAACTTTTGGAGAAACATCCAATGGGGAAAAGCGCAGAGACAGAACACCTGATTTCTGGAGAATGATCTGCACCATTCTGTACAACAACTACTTATTTTTCATGTGGCAAAATTTTAATTACCTGTGAATATTTCATAAATGGGGTGGAAATTGTATTTTGTTAGCTTCATTGTAAACAATGCCAGTCAAGGGTGCAAGTACAACTACCTGACTCCACTATAGTCTATTATTCCATGAAACTATGGAGCTAGTGTAGAATCTGGCACTTGAGAAGCTCAGGATGCTGCTGAATCGTCTTTTCAATTGTTTTGTGTAAAAAAAAGGTGGGGTTGGGGATTCCTGGTTTAATTTCAGATACTCATGGGTGGAGGAGAGTTGCTGGGCAAAATTTGTTGTCATACCTAGTTCTTTGCTCCTTCCCATGATTAACAGAAACAGAGTAAGTTATGAAATAAGCAAACATACACAAATCTGTTTTTCTGCATGATCCAAATGTCACAGTATTCAATTCAGCTTTTCTTGCCACAGATCTGGCCTCTCGGCACAGATTTTCAAGCACAAAATGTGCAAAGCTCTATGTCCCACTAGACCCCAGCATTATAGCACCTTATTTTCTGCATGAAATATAGAAACATGATGGGGAGTGTGTAAGATTTGCGCACCAGAAGCCGCTTGCCATGCTCACACCCCTAGCAAAGTACCACATAAGCAACAGCAGAATAGAACATGCCTGGACCATTTTAAGAAGCAGGATCAAATTTTGTTTCTGGCAGCCCAGCTCTTGGAAAGGTAGCTGATTCACACTAGGTAAGGGGGGACACAACAGGGGAAGCATTCAGGTCAAATCTCTCTCCCAGCACTCTCCTAGCCTGTGTCTGTTTGCATTCTGGATCCCTCAGAGTCAAACAGCACTTGGCTTCTGCTTGGCCAGTGTCCCTTCCTAACTGAATGTTGTGTCATATGGGAGTGACTGGCTCTTCCCATTTCACATAGGAAACCACCCCTGCTTTGGGTTGAAGGTGCCGATTGGGTGAGGTTCCTGCGTAGCATTTCTCTTAATCTGCACCTTGGGATTTTCTCCTTACTTACCATAACAAACCAGACACCAGCCTCCAGACTTGGAGAGATGCTATCAGTATAAAGTTGTGCTACAGGCATGCAGGTACACACACTCCACACATACATCCGTGACACTTTCTACTTCAGATGCCCAGTTTAATTGATCAGCTTCTTGTTTCTACAAAACAAGTCCTTCAGGGAGGGAGGCGGCGGCAAAACTGAATCTGTACAGAGAGGCTCTTGAGGGAAAAGGAGAAAGCAGGGCGGCAGCAGACAACAGGGGCTGAAATGCCATGCAAAAATCCAACTGACTTTAAGCAGGAGTTCCTAGATAAAGATTCTGAATGTGCTGCTGCACTGATCCCCTACCGTGTCACGTATTCTTGACCCCTAGAACCTACACTCAGGAGAATTAATGCAAAATGGACTTTTCTCTGTTTTAAAGATTTAAAACAGCCTCCACCAAAAATATTCACAGTTTATTGTTGTTGTTTTTCCATGAAACAAATAGCTAGTTAAAAACACATGACATTGCAAGAACAGAGTTGGACAAAGCAGTGCAGGCATCTTTCTTGTTACAGGTACAGCTGGCTTGGGGTGGGGTCTGGCACAAAGGAAGCCCTAAACACACAATCTACACGACAAAGTCCAGCTCACGGGAAGGCCTAAATATGTAAAATTTAGAGCTTTATTATTATTATTTTCCACACATGAGAAATATTTAACATACTGAACCTCGTGATTGGTTTGGCTTGCTTGTTTAAAAAGGTGATTGTTTTGTTTTAAAAAAGGTTTTAGTAAAATGCCCTTGGCTTCTTGTTTCTGTCTCGTTCAGAAGAGTTGTCCTGTTTCCCTTTGTGCAGGAGTCACGCAGAAACCAAAATGTACTTGCATTTCCCCATTTTCAGCAATAAGCAACCGCTGAGCCTGCAGGTCTTCGAGGAAAACCAATGTTAAGAACTAAGATTCCATTAGCCATAACGCTTTGCAAAGTCACTAGCTTTAGAGAGAGAGGGAAATGATTCAGGGAGAAGATGAGATGCAGAGTGGTGGTGGGGGGGGGGATGTTTTGTAGTGCCCAGCAGGTACCATCATTGTGGAAAGCCAGCATTGAAAAAAGTATTGGGTCAGAATTTGAACTGCCACTGTATAGGATCAACTGTAGTACTATTGCAATTCTACAGAGGACCTGAATACCCCAATGATATATGCTTCAAAGTAAGAGGATCAGGGTTTACATAGAAACCAGAACTTCTGCTTTGTGCAAAAAAACAACAACACCTGGAAATCTAAAAAGGGCAAATTAGGAGCTGGCCAAATTTGCTGCTTGAAGCTGAAGCATGACAGACTGTGCGACTTCAGCTATCCAGGCCAACAGAACATGAAAAGGAGGCAAAAGTTAGAAGGAAAGGGTGTGTGTGTGTGTGTGTGAGAGAGAGAGAGAGAGAGAGAGAGAGAGAGAGAGATTTTGTTAAGCTGCTTCCAGACATCAGTGTGTCTAACTGAAACCATCAAGTGAAATATTGGCATGGTATGCTTGCTTGTCTCTCCTACAGCCAAGATATGAAGAAACCTAGACGTATTCAGGGCCAAGTAAGCAGTAACTTCTCTGATCCTCAATATAGTTCATCAACAATATCTAACCAGCACCATAACAAGCTGCATTTATGTCCGGTTGGGTAACAATAACTGCTTCCACCAGAGTTATGCATAATACCAGCCTGGTTACGCACCAGGCATAAAGCGCTGCACTGACTGGGAAAGAGAGATGAAGAAAGGAAGAGAGATCTAAGCCAGCTGCTGCAGCCCTTAGTGTTCCAGTGTGAGAACTATGACCTCAGCTACCTCTGTTTCTGACATGCAGATACTCTTCAGTGTAGCCCAGTTAAATTCAAGTTTTTGTTTCAGTATTTTTTGGTAAGATGGGAAATACTTTAAGCTGGAGACTAATCAAGGTAAGATTAATAAAACACGCATTCTATCCTGGAAACATTTATTCTCAAATGGGCTATTAGTTCTGTTCTGCCCTCTGAGGTGATATACTTTAGCCAGAGGAATGCACCCCAAATAATTAGGACTACTGTAAACAATGCAAACATGATTCCTAAGTGAACTGCTTGTAGTGGAGGGGGGGGATTAGTTTCATTTGTCCAAAAACACTAATAATTCTTGTTGCAAAGACTGAAAAAAGTTAGGTAACAGCAATGATGCACCACAAAAATCCAGAAGAGAGATTGACTCATTTGTCTAACCTGCTGTTGCCTTTAGTGGTCAAAATTCTGCCTATGTGGGGGCTCTGACTTTACTGTGCTAGAGATCCAAGTCCCAGGATAAGAATGCTAGCAGATGGAATCTCTGAATTTCTTTTCCTCCCACCTCCAATTATAAGGTCTGTGAAGGAGCTTCAGCTGTTCACAGAGGAGCAGACAGTTCCACCTAGTGGAACTGGGCTTCTCAGCTAACTTCAAGTAACGTTTCTTCAAAAAGCACCTGTATTTGTTGTGCCCTGGCAGCATATTCTCAAGCAAAACACTCTCCTAAAACAGAATGCTGAGAAATGAAAACTAGGAAGGAAACTGTCAGGTCCCTTCGCTTCCCTTCTCCAGTGACGGGATTCCATCAGTTGAATTGTTTAGGAAATGTAAGGTGCCAGTACAGAATGGCTGGCTTGCAACTAGTGAGATGGAATGAAGCTACTTCTTTGGAAGGGTGTAGGAGCTAATCTAGGAGACACACCATTAATGCACGCCTGTCACTCAGACATGCAAGGTTAGTAATTTTGATTATTTAAATGGAATTAGAGATTATTATCCACAGTGGATTCCTTTATTTCAGCTTTATTGTTTCCAAAATGAAGACGGAACAGGCCATCTACATTCTTGCTGCTTGACTGGGCATCGTTCGGATTTAGGTAAATGTAGGTGGGTAGTTTGGGTGGGATGTTGGAAGGTCAAGGATCTGGGGAAGTGAATTTTTTTTTTAAAAAAAAACAACCCAAGAAACAAAATACCCTTCCCCATACAATAAAAAAACAAAAACAAAAAAAGTGACCCGTCTGGCCTCGAACTGGCTTCACTAAGGTTTAGACTCAGTAGGTTCATGGCCAGGGGAATCCTGGTTCAGTACTAGCACCACGTTTTGTTCAGACAAAGGCAAAATGTCCTGCCCCACAGGCGTTTGTGCTTTCCCAGAGAGCCAAGAGATCTGCTCCAACGTTTGAATGTTTCTGGGCAGCCACGATGCCTGTCCAGAAGGCAGTGGAGCTTCTCTCGCAGGCCAAAGGGGTTGTTCAAATGCACACAATCTATCTGTGGGCCAAAATGGCTGCTCCGTGGAAGGTGCAGATGCGGCTTCTTGGCCTGAGCAAAGACTGTGCTCAGGAGACTGCAGTTTCTCAGCTGTCCAGAGCGATTGCTCCACCGATTGCAGTCCTTTCGCGCTATGCCAAGGGGTCTGTTCGTGTATTTGAAAATTCTCTAGAGGGCGGGCTGCTTGCCCAACATAGCCCGAAAATTTCCCTGTAGGCCTGCAAGGCTGCTCCTCGGATACAGATGTCCGCTCTTTCTGCTGAGGAGTCTGCTCCACGGTCACAGAGCCTCTTTCTTTTGGCTGAGCGTTCTGGTCAACAGGCCTCAGTGCTTTCTCTGAAAGCAAAGGCCTCAGGCTTAGTGGGGAAGGAAGCTGAGGCCTCAGACCTGTGGTAGTGGAAGGCTTGTCTGAGGGCATGGGCCAAGCATCTGCTGGGGTAGAAACTCTGTTGGGCGGCTGTGGCTGTGGGACTACAGGAGTGGCTGGCTTTTCTGATGGTTTAGACCTCAGGGCTATGGGGGTGACTGGTCTGACCACTGGCTGAGATCGTAGGCTCAGTGGAGCAACAGACTTGCCCGAGGGCTTGGGCGTTGGGCCAACAGAAATGGGCCTGTCCAGTGGCTGAGGCCTTGGAGATTCAGGATCAGCAGGCTTGTCCAACGCCTGGAGCTTTGGTATCTCTGCAGCAGGAGGTTCCTCCGAATTCTGAGACCTGGGTATGCCTGCAGTAGGTGACAGTTCTGACTTCTTGGATCCTGGTGGTTTCACTGTGGAGTTTTTGTCTGTTGTCTGAGGTCCCAATGCTTCCGGAGCAGGTGGCTTGTCCTGAGGTCCTGGTGCCTCTCCAGTGACCGGCTTGTCTGATAGCTGTGACTCATGAGCTACTGTGGAGGATAGCTTTTCTGACGGTTGTGACTTCTGGGCAACAGCAGAAGCCTGTTTTTCAGAGGGCTGTAACCTCAGGGCCACCGTGGAGGGCGATTTTTCTGAGGGATGTAGCCTGAGCGCCACGGCAGAGAGCGGCTTATCTGACGACTGCAACCTAAGGGCAAGGGCTGAGGATAACTTGTCTGAGGGCTTTAACCTCAGGGACAGGGTGGAGGGCAATTTGTCTGAGGGTTTTAAGCTCAGGGACAGGGTGGAGGGCAGCTTGTCTGATGGTTGTAGCCTCAGTGCCACGGTGGAGGGCGCTTTATCTGAGGACTGCAGCTTCAGCGCGACAGAGGAAGGCTGCTTGTCTGAGGACTTTAGCCTCAGAGCCATGGAAGAGGAAGGTGGCTTATCTGAGGGTTGCAGCCTCAGGGCCACAGTCAGAGGTAGCCTCTCTGACGGCTGAGATTTCGGGCCTGTAGCCGCAGGCTGCTCGTCTGATGGCTGCGTGTTTTGGCAGCCAGCTGCCGATTCTGTGGAAGGCGCATACTCACGAATCTCTCCTGGCTCTAGAGGGTTAGGTCCGCATGGATCATGTTCTGTGCAGGACAGGCGTCCGTCCAGCTTAGAGATGAAGAGCATGCCCTCTCGGTGCTGCTTGCAAAAGGACCTGGGGCACATCTCGCAGAAGGAAGCTGCCTCTTTGCTGCACACGTCACACTGGTGCCAAGGGCATTCCCATTTCCCTGCAGCACAGAAAAATAAGGCGCAGCTTAAGAGGAGGTGAGAAAGTCAGATCAGCGACTGGCTGAAATCAACAAGAAAGCAACCCTGGACTAACCCTGGAGGTTGCTAAGGGAATATCATCCAAAACAGCTCTAGTTTACCAGGCATCCATTTGCCATCATAAACTATTTTGCAGTTATGTAAAATGCAGGAACCCCACTCAGCACACTGGTTTGTTCATTCAGTTCTAACCACTGTGTTTCAAGTTAGTTCTGGTTCAAGCAACAACAACAACAAAAGTAATGATTTAAATCAAGTTTTCAAACTTAGCAAACTGAGAAGGTGGAACTTCCTTTTCTTTGGTCTTTTGTCCACACCAAACAAGCACTCCACTCAGAGATGGTATGCTTCTGAATGCCAGTTGCTGGGGAACATGAATGAGGAGAGTGTTGCTGCACTCAGGTGCTGCTTCTGGGCTTCCACTGTGAGAACACGATGCTGGACTAGATAGGCCTTTGTTCTGATGCGGCTGGGCTCTCCTCCTGTTTTTATTATATGAACTGTCACCAGCTGCTAAGTTTGGGAGGCATCATTTCTCGCTCGAGGCTAGTGCTATTGATGCAGCTGTTATACTTAAGTTTCTATGAATAATAGTGAGAATACGTGACTGACCTGCAGGACGCCTGGTCAGATTGAGGCAGTCAGCATGGTACACCTTTGGGCAGCCTGGCCTCTTACAGGAAACCAGCTGCCCTCCATCCCCGCAGCTGAAACATTCATCCTCACGCTCCTTCATAATCTCTGCTTGGGATTTGCGCTTCCCATGCCGCCTCTTGAACTTCTTGGACTTCTCTTCAGAGGCAGGTGGCTGGTTCTGGAGACAAAACAATGCCACTGAGTAAATGCTCAAAGGGAACAAATCCCTGTCCTCATACCTCTTTCTGTTAAACTTCTTTAGCTGACTTGATGAAAGACCCCAAGGAAAACAGCTGCAATCACAATTCTTGAGGGGTAAGTAAACAGTTCAATTCTGAATAGGCCGTATGATAAGATTATGTTTTCCTAGTATGAATAAACCCAGAGTTTCCCCAGCTATGAAAGTTCCTAACAAACGTATATTCATTTTGGACACATTGGAAGTTTTACATTCATCCTGACCATTGTGTCAGGAAAACAACAACAACAACAACAATGTATAATTCATATGCTGCCCATCTAACAGGGTTGCCTCAGTCACTCTGGGTGGCTTCCAACAAATTAAAACATCCAACAAAGTAAAATGTCAAACATTAAAAACTTCCCTATACAGTGATTAATGTTATTAGCACAGATCTCTCCTGGCGTTGGCTTTTTTCCAGTCCCCGCCCCGCCATTTTCATCTGATTTAAGCAATGCAGAGTGGGTCTTAAAGGGGTGTCATTGTTATCAACAGCAATAGCAATCACACAGTAACTTGGAGAGGAGTATACTGAAGAGAAAAAGATTCCTTTAAATTAAGTAAAAAATGAACCCCAAGCAATTCAAAGGGCAGCTGAAGGAAGAAATCTAAATAAGGGTTTGAAATACCTTTGGTCTTACTCCAAGGAAACCACTGCAGTTTGGAGCACCACATTTGCAAACTGTCTTCCCATTCCCCAAACACTCCAGGTTGTAGTTGAAAGTCAGCTCAGTCCCTGGTAATCAGAGAAATCAATGAGACCCATTTGGATTGCAATAGGCTTTGCTAAACCTGAAGTTCTAGAACTGGAATGAAAGATTAAAAACAAACAAGAAAAACCAACCACCCCCACCCCCCAAAAAGATGTGCAAATGCTGAGGAGAATCTGCTGCTTCTACTTTCCCTTGCATGTGCTGAAATTCCAGTGCACACTTGCAACAAATGTCTATGACTTAGTATAATTGCATTACCTTACCTCCCGAGGGCCATGCAGAATGAAATTTCAACAAGCAGGATGAAATTTCCTACATTGTGAATATAGTACAAATACACAGATAGAACATACCTTCCACCAAATAGCCACCTGTCAGGGATGCTGTATTGTATCTTGCACTGAGCAGGGGCTTGGGAAATGACTTCAAAATACTACTCCCAACTCTTTGATTCTATGACAGCCGCTACCTATTAAAGCTTTCTGTTATATGTAATGTATGGTGAACACAGAGATACGTGTCACTTACTATGAAGAAGTATCTCAACTTCTTACATGCAGACACTCAGGGAGGAATCCAACATAGTGCTATGGCAATCGTTCCATCAGCTCAAGCTTTTCAGATTGTGAGACAAAATGACCCCCCCCCTCTGCTCCCCCCACATGCAGTTCTGGGGGTTTTCTTGACCCCCCCACCACAAAGCCAATTTCGGTGAGAGGATGGGGAAAGAAGGGAAGTGCCACTGAATCAGCAGAAGTCCTTGAACAGACTTCCATTAGTGGGACTCATTAGTTAAACCTGCCCTCAGGCTGCGGACTTTCATTTCTTGATACATACGCCAAAATATCAGAAACAAGGCTACTAATCATTAGGGCTCCTTACCAGCTTTGATATTTATGAGCGCAAAAAGGCCAACCCGAGTATCTCCATTCACTGACCACTTCTGTGTCTCACAATTTGGCTGGCAGCAATGGTTCATAAATCGAGCATAATTGCCTTTTGGTCCAGCATCAATTATTCGATCCTAAAAAGCACAGGAAAGAACTCAGCCTTTCAAAACACAGCCAGAACTTTATTCTTAGCTATAAGCAGTGGAATACAGATATGGAATGCTCTAAGAAACTTGAGGGTTGGGGGAGATGTCTTTCCAAGAAAGCACACACACACACAAATCAGGTGGTCTTGCAATCTAAAACCAATGCCAACAGAAGACACAATATCTTAATTTATTGTTTCAAACGTACATGAACTAGCAGTATTTTACTTCAGATATAGAAAACAGGAATGTTTTCACACACCTTGTCCAAAGTTAGCATATAAAAGTTGGTGATATCATGCTCTTGGGCATAGCGGATTCTGGCCCGGCATTCCTCCTCATCTATCAGCTCTCCTACATATTCGTTGACAAACTCACCCTGAAAGTGTGGAAGTGGGAAGAGATGAGAGAACAACAAATAGTACTCTGAATACAAAGCCAAGACCAACCAAACTCAGGGGGTTTGGGGATGGGAAGAGATACGCATAGGAAACAAATGAACAAAACACACACCCATTAAAACTAAAGTTACTAATTCATAGCTTTTCATGGAAACCAAAATCTTTAGTGCTTTTTGGAAGGCGAGCCTGAGGAGGCACCATCTCTATTTTAGGTACAGAACTGCATTCCTTAATAAAACATACTAGAGCATCATAACTATCAGTTTTATTACAAACTGGTTTCTTTTGACCTAGACCACTGCTCTTTGTAGTCTGGTATGCCTGTCACACTATGCCAACCCATGGCCTCCAAAAAAGAAAACTGTGAGTGCTTAGTGCCTCCCTAACCCTCCTACTGCTGTGCTGAGCTAAATCATAATTAACCACGAGAAGTAGCCAAGGTTTAGGGCTCATGGTTTGCCTAGGAGAGCTGAAATTCAGCAATTCAAGCATTTACAGTAGTTACTTTTTACAACAGTAAAAACTGCAAATGCAGACATCGCCTTGATAGAACTTTAGTAATCCACTCAGTTTAAATATGGGGTTTAAGATCCCTTTACTTAGATGGGTATTAATTAAGGATGGTTTGGTGTAAGAAAATGTGGGGGTTAGAAACAGACTAATGAGCAGACCTTTCCATCTGTTTCGTAAAACACAGAAGTGTGATGAAAAGCTGGGCACTCAAGAATTTGTGGTGTAGGATGAAAAGCAGAGAGGTAAGCAATACTACTCATCTGGGGAAATCCTGACATATATTGATTTCTGCTAAATCTAGTTCAGATTGTTTCAAGGTTCCATTAACACAGAACCCAACTTATATATGGGAAGGCAAAGACTGGCTATATATTTAGGTAACCATGGGAAACAAACTCCTACCACATGTGTATGTATGTCTCAGACAGGAATAATGACTCATTTCTTGTCTTTGTAAATTTTATGCTTTAAGAAAGGAAAACTAAATTAAGTTATAGAAAGTGTGGGATGCTGAAACTAAACTTGGGGAAGAATTAAGACAGCAAAAAACAAACATACCTTTTTAATGTCTCTTTTGGCTTGCAAGCCCCAGCCTCTTGCCAGTGTGCGGAATATTTCCACTTCAGGATACTGCCTTTTGGTAAAACACTGGTTTTGGCAACGTTCCCCAGCAGGGCAGACAGCAGGATGACACTCATAGAGCAGCATGCGATTAATACACTCGGAGTCTAGGCCACAGGGGTTTTCATCAGCCGGCTTGCAGTTGCAACGTGGGATCTCAGACAAGTCTGCAGTGAAGATCTGCACTTTGCCTACAGGCCGGTTCACCTTTAAATACAGATATAAGCCACCAAGTAAATCGGCTGGCCTAGCTAAATTGTACATCACTGGAATGCAGAAATGTAGACTACATACATGGAAATCAGAAACAACTTTTGCTATGGAGATACTTGTTGAAATGGGTCAATACTGCACTTTCATGTCTATTGTTAATCTTTATTATTGTTTCAGCTGCAACTCTTCTACCAGCATAGAAAATGCACCACTTTAATCAGCTATTGTAATGGTGTTCAATAGTGTGAAGTGATCCTTTCCCAGGGTGGGACAGAAAGAACAAACAAGTTCACACAGCAAGGAGACCCCCTTCCTTTCAACAGGATTTTATACACCAAAGATTTACTGCAGGTCAGCAAAGAGTTGAAGTTCATGTGGCCAATAGGTGACCTCATAGTTTACACTGGGATTAAAACATAGGTAAAACTCAATGTTGCACTACAGTGAACACCCCATCAACACAAGCATTGCACCTTGCCAGACAGAATGATCCCCCCAGCACTTCTGGGGGTTCTCCCAACCCCCTTAGACCCAATTCAGTGGGTGTGGAGGGGGGAGGAGAGGAGGGAAAAGTCCCCTTGTGTAAGTGGAAATCCTCACACAGGGCTTGCGCTGACGTGACTTGTTAGGTGAATCTTGCCATGTGAATCTGTGGTACCACAAAAAACAGCTTGTGTGCTTCCTTTAAAGTCTAAAGGAAATGTTTCACAGTGGACAGATTGTACAGGTTTTAGCTTTTGCAGTGTAGTGGCAGGTGGCAAGAGGAGTGTATAGTTAAGAGCACGTCCTGGTCAGCATTAACAATGGTTAAGACTTGTGCCTTCATTATGTCTAAGGATGGAGCACACAGTCCCATAGCCCAACCACCTTCAAGGGACTGGGGGCAACACATGTGCACAAGGCCCGCCATCTGCTATCATGTCATCCTCACCTTGATATGTTTGTAAGGAGGGGGCTTCTTATCATTCTTTTTGTCTTCCTGTAGCTGCCTCAGTTCCTTCTGTGTTTTTAGCTCTTCAAACCTCACAGCAGCTTCCTGCAGAGCTAAATTAAGAAAACTTCCTCATTATATATGAACAGACATTCAGCCACATTTATATATGCACTTACATGAAAATATGCTGAAGTGAGGCACCAGTAACAGACGGGACAGGAAACAGCAGCCACAAAGAGGATTCTCTAGGATTCACAGTCTGTAGCAAAACTGAGAACAGTACTGAGATTTCCATACTCCCAGGCAGTAGCCAGAAAACTTCAGCATGCCTTTGTTTCAGGATTGCAAAAAGTAAAGACATTGTTTTGTGTAACTCAAGCTTCTTGAAATAATTTGTTTTATCCCTACATCTTAAAGCTACATAGACACCAATCCCCATCTACTCCTTGCAAGAAATTTCAATTCAGGAAAGATTAAATACAACAACAACAGAGACTCAGTACCGACCTCTCAACACACTTTAGCTGAATTTGTATGTCACAGTAAATCACAGTTAATAGTTCACCAGGAATATGGAAATCTCTCCCACTTTATTCCATCCAGTAGCAACTGGAACAACAAACTATAATCCCTGATTTAGTGTTATGTTTCAACCATGTACGCCAAGAGTTGTGGTTTGTTGCTCCTGCTCACTAGCAGAAGGAGAAAAATGGGGAGCAAGCTGCACTCATGGTAAAGAATTAAACACTGTTTACCATGACATGCAAATGCACCCCCAGTTTGAGGTTCTGGAGGGACAAAGTATAGTTTAGAACTACTTGTCTGCTTAGTGCTTCTGTGTCTAGGCCCAGTGGCCTTTGGAGGCAAAGCAATAGTTATAACTATAGTTAGTTTGCTTAGCAGAAACTATGGTTTGAAAACCTATTTCAAACCACAGCTTCCAATTCTGGTGTGCCGACCACTCACAAACCACTGCTCGTCAATTCAGACATCATGACAAACCAAAGTTGCTCAATCTATAATTCTAGCCAGGGCTATTTCTGAAGCATAACGATGCCAGAATCTATTCTTTTTTTCTTAATGCAGCATCTTATTTCCCTGAGAACACAGAAAAAGATGGGATTCATTGCTAACTTTCATGGTTACATTAGAGTAAAAGAAAATGGGTTACCCTTCTTGTAAATGCCATCAACTCCCTTTGCCATCTTGTCCTTGCTGCTCACATCTCCTTCCATATAGGGAAATACTCGAGCTTGGTGGGTCCAAAGGTAATCATTTGATCCAAAGAAAAGCACAGGAAATTCACCGATGACATGCTTCATTTTCTGGATGTTGACAGGGATGGTCCTAGGGTGGCAAATCTCAGCTGGCCACCACCTGGAAATGAACAAAGGCAAGAAAAACAGATGAGCCCATGGATAAATTTCTGGAATTTCTGTTTCCTAGATCCACTCCTTTGTAGATGCATCATTTGTTGTGTGTGTGTGTTTGCTAACCTAACCATGGAATAGCAGGAACCCACATTGGTAGAAGACTTTACGTATTCTATTAACATTATGGAAACAACTGTAAGGGCAGCAGCAGCCATGCTGGTAAGAATACACATAAAGCTGAGGGGAGGTCCCCTCCTGACATTGTGAATACAGTGGTACCTTGGGTTACAGACACTTCAGGTTACAGATGCTTCAGGTTACAGATTCCGCTAACCCAGAAATAGTACCTCAGGTTCAGGATGAGAACAGAAATTGCGCGGCGGCAGTGGGAGGCCCCATTAGCTAAAGTGGTACCTCAGGTTAAGAACAGTTTCAGGTTAAGAACAGACCTCCAGAAAGAATTAAGTTCTTAACCCGAGGTACCACTGTACAGTATTAATAACATTAGCAAAGCAAAAATGAGCAGTAGCAACAAGCTTTCACAAGAGACAACTGAAATCTTTTAAATATAACAGAATTTGCCTTCATTCACTCTCACCTGTAACGTCCCACTTTAACCCAGACCACCTCCTTGTAGTGTGGCTTCTTGCCAGCTTTGCAGTCGTTACAGTACCAGCTCCCCTCTGGCATGTCAATGTTCAGACACTCCCTGTGGAATGCGGCAGGGCAGGATTCACAGCACAGAAGGCTTCCACCTGTGAGAAAGAAAGGCAGGTATGTCAGGGACAGAACCACAGGAACACCCATGCACAGCATCACATTAAAAGGGGAGTTCATCCTATCCAGACCTCAAATCCCACTTCAGTTCTTTAAATGGAAAATGGGTCAAAAGAGGGTCGTGCTGGTCTCCAGAATACGGTTAACTTCACCCCCAGGTATCAATTTTATTGTAAAGGTCTCAACTGTGTCAAAGCCAATACAATATGCCAGTGCTAAACCCAATTGTATCTATTTGCCACAACATTTACTTTTTTCCACTACTTCGTCTGAGGTGTTATATATGACAAGGAGGCAGTTAGGCCAGTCTTCGCTCACAGAAAGGGGGATGGTGAAAAGGGGGAAGTCAATCATGTATACTGCCCTAAGCTCTATGGAAGAAGGGCTTAAGCCCCATATTCAGTGTCTCATTTGCTGTCCCTGCTATGTCAGCAAGCTTAGCAAACATATATATTACATTTTGTTTTAGTGGCTTTATCACTGTGGCCCATCCCACTAACATGACCATTGCCTTTAGAGGGCCTTTAGATACAGTGGTACCTCGGGTTACAGACACTTCAGGTTGCAGACTCTGCTAACCCAGAAATAGTACCTCGGGTTAAGAACTTTGCTTCGGGATGAGAACAGAAATCACGTGGTGGTGGTGCGGCAGCAACGGGAGGCCCCATTAGCTAAAGTGGTACCTCAGGTTAAGAACAGTTTCAGGTTAAGAACGGACCTCCAGAACGAATTAAGTTCTTAACCCGAGGTACCACTGTACTGCATTCTATGGAAGGCCCATTGCCTTTTTTTGGCTGCTTCCCTCTCCCTTAGGCCCAAAGTAGGGACCCCCAGAGATGATCCTAACTGTATACCTCAGTTCGGCAATATGTTTCACTTAGACAAAGGACAACATCGTGGCCATTTGTATCATGTTGTGGTAAAGAGCTGATAGATTAGGCTGCCCCCTCACTTCCTCAACAACATCCTCCTATGCTTGTACTCATTCACAACATGGCAACACTCATAACGCACCAGGCCCAGCAAAAGGCGCCTTACCTTCTGAACAAACAAAGCACCAGCTGACATTTACATGTTCATGGTTTCTGCAGCCCCTTCGAGGGCTAAAATGATTTGGGCAAATCATGCTGTTGGAAGCAAGGATCACAGTCCCAGCTGCGAGGCAGAAATCATTCGAGTGGTATGCAACAGGACATCGGACACAGCGCATCAAGCGACCTAGCAGAGAAATATATTGGAATTACATTTTATTAATAATAATAAAATCTGGGGGGGAAATCATTTTTTAAGATTCAAGTTTTAGACACCAACCCCACCTTTAAAATATCCAAGAACAGGGGGGGGGGGAGACACCAATGAATTGTAAATACAGTTAAAATGAATGTAGAAATGCACTTCCATTCTGGGCACAAGAAAAGGTTACTGTACCTTTAGATGCGGAGACATTTGCTGGGTTGGCTGCATGGCAAGTCATGCAGATGTGCAGTGAGCAGCGAAAGCCCTTGTTCTGCATGACTGTGGGAGGGTACTTCTGTATGCACTCTTCATGATAGTACTTCCCACATAAGGGAAGCAAGCACCGCTTGACGTTCTCTCCACTGTTCTTGCATACAAAACATGTGTGGACCCCTAATAGGAGAGGGCAGCAAAGTAGAAGAAACACAGTCAAAGAACAGAAGGTGCAAGAGTCCTGAACAGCAGCGGGGGGGGGGGGGGGAGTTACAAGCAGTCACCATGGCTGGAGGCAATCACACACAAAACCAGGATTGCTCCAGCCTGGTAGACAGCAGAGCCATTCTGCTCCATGCTGCAAAGCCATTTGTTTTCAACAAGCTCCAACATTTGAAAGCAACCCGAGAGCTCGCCACACCATCAGTGAGTACAGTTTCGTACCTGTGGAACACTCAGTGCAGATAAACTTGCCCTTCGGCATTTCTGAGAGCCCGAGGCACTGCAGGTGGAAAGCTCCACAGCACTGGGCTTCACAGAGCAACAATTCACCTGGCTTTTCACAGATCTGCAAAGGAATTAAACAATGCATGGTCAAGGGCTGAAATTATAGAGGTGGGAGTAGGGAATCCTAGTTTATGCGTACCTACTAAACCACAGCTAACACATTTTCAGAAGTACTTTTCAGCAACAGCTGCTGTGGTCCAACTGTTTGGCTCAAACATTAGAACTTCGAGTGATTTACACTACTTCAGAAGCTCCTTACAAGGCACACTTTAAGCACACTTTTGCAATCCTGTACCCCCCACACTTCCTGTCTACCCAAAATGGTTCTGGGATTGCACACAAAATAAGGGTTGTAGACAGAAAGCCCTCGTGTCAAAATTAAAAAAAAAACAACCTCAAGAGTTTAAAAAAGCATTGGATGCAAGCTCTGCAAAGATCTGGTTCCTACTAACATGGCCTGTCCCCAAGTAGTCTGGCTGCTTCAAGTCATTTTCACAATTACCAGCATTCAAGCAAAGCACTTCAGACTTTTACCTGACACACGTTCTCCTTGAGAGCAGCTCCTCCTCCTCGCTCCCCCTGCATCCGTTTGGATGAAGGCACTCCATGGTCATTTTCAGACCCTTCCTCAATCGTCTCCTTGGGGCTTCCAGCTGTTCCATGATTAGTCCTATCTCCCTTTTTTAAAAAAGGAAAGACTGTGATCAGTCAGATTCTCCCTTTCATTTACCCCCTCCTCTGGGCTGCTCTTATAGTTTGGGTACAATACATAGGGGTGTTCTGCCAACCTGCTTGCTGAGCTGCATGCAACGCCTCTAGCCCTAATCACTCTGCCTGCAGAAGGTGCCTCATGCTGTGGCGCTAACTCTCCTCACACTTCTCCACTTTTAAGGTTTCACTGAGGGAAAGAAACATTCTGAACTTTAACAAAACACATGACTATGACTATTTTGCTGCCCTGTGGCAGTATACTTCCTAAACACCTTTGCTGGGAATCTCCACAACCATTATTTATTCATTACATTTATATCCTGCCTTTCCTCCAAGTTGCTCAAGAGCAATACATGGTTTTCCCCATCTCCATTTAATCCTCACAACAACCCTGAGAGGTTGGGTAGATTTGAGAGACAGCGACTTGTCCAAAGTCACCCAGTGAGCTTCATGGGTGGGGACTAGAACCCCCGTCTCCCAGGTCTTGCTCCAACACGCTAACCACTACACCACACTGTCTCCAGGGCGCAACCTCAGTATCTGACACAATGCTATTGATTTATTAGATTTCATACCCCCCCCTTCACAAGATCCCATGACAGGTTGCCAGCATAAAATCGTACAATATCAAAATCAAATAAAGCAACTCAAAACAAACCAAAGAATAATAGGGATGGTCTCACAAATATCACACAAATGTTCAGCTGTCAAAGGGCAGGGTACAGAAGTGTGTCTTCAGCAAACAGTGTAGACTATATAATGAGATGCAAATGGACAATTGCAAATGACTGTGTTAAGAGAAGCAGGTGCAACTCTTCTGCTCATATGAACACGTTGGTCACTGTGAGAAAAGGATGGGTTATAAATGTAACCACTAAATAAATATATAAAACCTTGATGTACAGAAACCCTCCTGTCAGTGCTAAACCAAGAAAAAGTTGTGGGCGTATACTTTCAAACAACTGGGGGATGTTCAAGAAGACTGTAGTATAGTGGTTTCAGAGAAAAAGAGCATATATTTCTATTCCATGAAAGTGTCACAGAGCAGAAAAGCAATTCCATACTAGGTCTTGTGGAAAGAACACAGTATGTGAAATACAAAACGTGTAGCTTTCATTTCCACATCCTGTATGTGCATGGAAATATAGTATTGTAAAATTGGAAGCCTATGACAGAAACATGCTTTAGAATATACTGTTTCAAATGTTAAAGCTGATTGTCCAATTTCAGTATACTGTAATCTAAAACTGACTCCCAACCATGTAAGTATCACAACAATATCCCTAAAACCTGGTTTTATGTGCTTCTGAACTTTGCCTTTTTATGTTTTTACTTTTGATTTTATATACACCACTTTCTGAATAGGGGAGGGTTTTTTTTTTGAAGGGTTTCAGGGCAGTTGGTGTGACATTCAGCTTGTAGCTGTGGTGAGTTTTTCCAGGCCTTATATACATTGTGAGAACAAGTTCCTGGAATTGTTGTTTGTATGTATAATTCAAAATGAATACATTTTTCTTGGTTTAGCGGCACAGAAATGTATGTGTGTATGAATACTTAGGTTAATGCAAATCTTTTAAACATGAGCTACTAGTTTATACACAATACTCTTGTGAAGTCCGGCCTTTGTTTACTGCTAAGTCTTTTAGACCTTCTTTTGCAACACAGTCAATAGTTTTATGCATTTTTAAAAATATAATGCTACTTCAAAAAGACGTCATACATGTATCCTTTTACAGAATCCAAAGCCCAGAAGTACCTCAGAGTTTGCATTTTCTCCCAGTACATCTTCACCCTTTTCTTTCTTGTATGGCGCTGAAGCAAAAGTACGTCGTTGCCGCTTTCGCCTTCTCTGTTTGCCTGGAACCTTTTCAGGAGCTGCAGCAAGGAAGATGTTTCAAGACTGTAAGCAAATAACTGCACCTAAGGTAATTCTGACAACTATGGCCCTCAAATTTAAAACCCCAAAATTCAGCACTGATGAGTAGGACACACCATACCCATTCTTAACCCGTAATTCAATTCCAGATAAATGTCTGCAAACCCCTGAGGACTACACAGTTTAGTCATATTGTGTTGTTGAGTATATTTTCACAAAAATAAGACAAAGTCACCCTTGTTCCATATTACCCAAATGCCACAAGTTAGAAGAAAGTACCAGCGAGTTGATAACCAGGGTGGTTCCAGGTATCCCTTTGAACACCATACAGCAGAGTTACTGGCGTCTAAGAAGCCACCTTGGTTAACAGCTAGTTTCTCATCCTCATGATCATAAAGAAAAATGTGGTTGGTGAGCACTGAAAATTCAGAAAGGCAAGCCGAAGGACACCTTTGAGTCTCACATTGTTTCTTATCACTCCGCTGTTGTCTGAACAGATTTCTGGCCAGATCCACCCCACACACCTTTTTCATCCTTGGAGTGCTCCTGAGTCCATCACTACACTCACTGCTACCACAAATTCCAGTATGTTTTCCTTTTTAAATTGACTCTGACTAATAAAGCCCTAAATGGCCTCGGTCCTGTATACCTGAAGGAGTGTCTTCACCCCCATCGTCCAGCCCGGACACTGAAGTCCAGCGCCAATAGCCTTCTGGCGGTTCCCTCACTGCAAGAAGTGAGGTTACAGGGAAGCAGGCTGAGGGCCTTCTTCGTAGTGGCGCCTGCCCTGTGGAATGCCCTCCCAGCAGATGTCAAGACAATAAGCAACTATTTTACTTTTAAAAGACAACTGTTTAGGGAAGTTTTTAATGTTTGATGCTGTATTGTTTTTAATATTTGGTTGGAAGCCGCCCAGAGTGGCTGGGGAATCCCAGCCAGATGGGCAGGGTATAAATAATTTATTATTATTATTATTATTATTATTATTATTATTATTAGTCATCAAAGATGCAATTCCTTCTTTTTGACATGGACCCAGTGCTTAGCTTATTATTAATGTTCACTCACAGGAAACTGCCAGCTTCATGCTACAGAACAGGAACACCACCTACCTTCAACAGGGTCCAGAAGCTGAGATGTGGAGTACAACTCAGACATTTCAGTATCCAAAGGACCAGCCTCAGAACACTGCGAACAAGCAACAGGGACAATTTACCAAGCAAATTCGCACACCTACAACGAGATGTGTTTCCCTGGCCACATCTCAACGGCAGTTCTACCTTCAACATATTGACAAACAACAACAAGAAGAAGCATCTCAAATTTCCATAATCAGAAGGATGGGGAGGCGATTGCCCAGTGTCTGAACCCCTGGGTAGCAAGAAGTAGGAAGAATCATATTTACTTAGTTATAATTGTTGAATAATCTTTCTGCACAGCTGAAGCAGAAGAAAAATCGTAACTTTCGCAAAAACAGTAAGAGACTAACAAATCTAAAGGGGCCTCCACTAAATGCAGCATATTATACTACTTTCACAGTTCAAAATATTTAGACCCTTCTTTTGAATTTTTACAATTCACAAGGCAGCTTACAGCAATATAATAATATATTTAATGAATTATCATGAAGGCAGCAGCAAAAGAAAATAAATTGAAACCACAGGCATATGGCATTACTATTACTATAATTAATTATAGTAATAGTAATGCCAAATGCCTGTGACTTCACTTTATTATTATTTATTTATTTATTTAGATTTATTTATTTTATTTTGTCTACTACACTTCATCCGTAGATCTCAGGGCAGTTCACAAAAATAGATTTAACTAAATGGTTTGTGTCAGCGGCTGCCTCAGGTCTCAGCTCACAAAAGACCAACGCCGAGCTCTTCTTATATACAAGGATGTTTATTGCAGTTCATTATTGGTTCCACAACCGAGGCGCGCAGCCCCTAGTCTCTAACGTCAGACATTTGAAGTCCCCTCTGAATCGGTCCCGCCTCTACACCAACTTAAGAGGCTTGTGCTAGACCACCTCTTCCTGTCTTTCCTTTTCCGCAGGGTCTTTCTGCCCCCCTGGGTTCCTTCCCTCCTGCTCTCTCCTGAAGCGGATTCCTCAGATGCCTGTTCCCCCCTCCTTCGTGCTTTGGGGCTGGGCTCCTCCTCCGGGCTTTCTCCATTTCCGCGCGCCTCCACATTTGAACTTGGCGCGCGCTCGCTACCCCTGACCTTCCTTTTGACACTTACACTACTCCCTGTACTACTCTCCGCCTCTTCCGGCAGGACGCTCTCCCCCGATCTCCTTCCCCTGTCTCTTTCCTGCTCCGCTCCGTGTGTCACACTGGGAACCCCCCTCTCTTCCCTTCGTTCCTGCTGGGAAGTCGGCCCCGATCTCCCACTCCCGCTCGGGGTTTCCCTGCTGCTTCCCTGCTCCTGGCAGGTCCCCCCTGTGACCCCCCTTGTCCTGACTAGGGGCGCCCCCTCCTGAGAATCCTCCGATTCACTTGAGAGACTCATGGAAGATCTCAAGTCATTGTCATCCTCTTCCTCACTGTCCTGGGATTCTTCCTCGTCGCTCTCCGTCTCCTCCCTCACCTGTGCCTCTGTCTCTGAACCCCTGACAGTTTGGAACCGGAATATACCAAGGACCACCTATTTTAGTATCAGCCTTTTCAGGAGTTTTTCTCAACACCTGAGGCCCCACAGATTGCTGAGTACATCATTCTTTGCTTCTTGCATGCAGACAAGTATTGGCGGATTTTAAAACAAAGGTTGAATGGCAATCTGTCAGGGATTCTTTAGCCATGATTCCTGTGTTGCAAGCATTTGGACTAGGCAACTGTTGGAGTTTCTTCCAAATCAACACTTCTGTGATTTTTTGCAGTCAAAATTTGGCTTTTCCCTTTAACAAACGAGTTTTACTCTTAATGTCTGCTCTGCTGCAAAATTCTTCTTTTGTGTGTGTGTGGCTGGTTTTATTGTTTAATAGTTACTGTTTAATTTTTATCAACAGATGGATTAACTTTTGTTATTGTGAGCTGCCCTGACAGAAAGATAGGACATAAATGCTTCAGTACATAAACAAATGATTATTGCATTTTCATATTGGATGTGGTTGTTTTAACAGTTTTACAAAAAGAAAAGCAAGTTGAATTCAATTTTCATAAAATGTAGAATAAACATTCTATTGTTGTCCATATCACAACAGGTTTTACAGAACAAACCGAAATTAGGTCCTGAATTACAAACACCGCAAACCCGGAAGTGATTGTTCAGGTTTGCCAACATTCTTTTGGAATGCGAACATCCAAAGGGGCTTCTGCGGCTTCTGATTGGCTGCAGAAGCTTCCTACAGCCAATCAAAAACTGTGGCTTGGTTTTCGAATATTTTGGAAGTCGAACGGATTCCAGTCGACTTCCAAGGTACAACTGTAAATTAAAAAATCTTCTAAGGACTCTGTTTGGATACATTTTAGCAAAGGGGTTCAAAACAATAATTTCCTATAGAAAAGGCCTGATCTCTAGCACAGGAAGAGTCTTTGGAGAAGAGTCTTGGTTTGGAGTTCCAGCAGGTGCTTACGTTACTTTAAAACACATGCGTGCTCACACAGAGAGATATTTTGTACATCAGAGAATTTCTTCTCTTCACAGCCAGCCAATCCACTATCAATTTGTTGAAAGAGTGCACTCTCTAGTGAAAAGAACTCCTACAGACTCCCAACGGAAAATAATGAGATATGTGCATATGTTTGACAGCATGACTCTGGTCATTGTAAAAGAGCCATAGATTCAAAGGCTTATGGGCCTAATGTTCTCTCAGTTTGGACAATGACAGCTTTTTGAAAAGAAAGTGCAACAAGAACTTTATAGGCTAAGCTCTGATTATCACTACTATTTTTTATTGAGTGCTTCTATTAGGTACCCTTAACCAAATGAAGGCCGATCAAAAACTCTGCAGATGAAATAATTTTACATTCAGGAGCATAGCAGATCTTTGGTAACATTTGAAGCAGAAGGAAGGAACTTACCTTCTTTATGGAAGTCCACTCTCTCTTTGGTATGAATGCAGTATCCAAATCATTGGATTCCAACAGCTTTTTTGTTGGTTTCCTCTGGCGCTTACTCTCAAAACTCCCTACAATAAAAATGAATTTTCCTCATTAGAAACAAACTAGTTTTATCAGCACCAAGTAAGAATCCGTATAATAACACCAGTACTGTTTGTTGTACCTCATCTGCCCCAAACCAAATAACAAAACTGGGAGGGGTAGCTAATGCCACAGAAGACAGAATCAGAATTCAAAATTACCTTAACAGATCAGAGAACTGTTCGCAAGCTAACAAAATGATTTTCAGTAGGGACAAATGTAAGGTTCTGCAAGAAGAACTGATGCACAAATATAGGATGGAGGACATCTGGCTTACTAGCAGTACATGTGAAAAGAATATAGGGGTCTTGGTGGATCACAAGCTTTACATGAGTCAACAGTGTGATGCAGCAGCAAAAAAAAAACCCCTAATGCTATTATAGGCTGCATCAACAGAAGTATAGTGTCCGGGTCAAGGGAAGTAATAGTACCACTCTATTCTGTCTTGGTCAGACCACACCTGGAATATTGTGTCCAATTCTGGGCACCACAATTTAAGAAGGATGTAAAACCCAGCAAGCCCCAACTATAGCTAACTCGTTTTACCGTATTTTTCGCCCCACAGGGCGCACCGGCCCACAGGACGCACCTAGTTTTTTGGGGGGGAAATAAAGGGGGAAAATTTATTTTTCCCCCAGGTGCGGGGCTGGGGAGGGGGATGCCCGAGCTTCCCCCGACCCCAGCCCCCAGAACAGGCTGCTCTCCCAAGCCTAGGGAGCCCGGCGGGGAGTCGCCCCGGTCTCCCCAGGCTTGCGGATATCTGTCCCCCGAGCTTGTGGGGCTGGCAGCCTCCAAACCAGGTTGGGGAACAGCGGGATGGCGGCGCTCCACCTCCCCGCTGTCCCCCGAGCTTGTAGGGCTGGCGATGGGGAGAAGCAAGCGAGAGCCCTCTCGCTCTCCAGGTTTCAGCAAAAGCCTGCATTCGCCCCATAGGACGCACACACATTTCCCCTTCATTTTTGGAGGGGAAAAAGTGCGTCCTATAGGGCGAAAAATACGGTAATTTTCTGAGGTTGAAAATTCTTGTGGCTTAAAATTTTAAGTTTTGAGCTTTAAAATTTTGCGGTTTTGTCTTGGCTTTGTATATTTTTAGTGTAATAAGCCACTTTGAGATCTAAGACATCAGGAGCTTGGAAGCCTAAAGACCTGTAGTTTATTTATTTAATAATAAAAAAATCCTCCTTTTTGCTATTTAGATCTCACGGGGAACAAAAACTTCAGTATCATTTATTATCCCCCACCCCCATCCTTGTGAGAGACAGCGCCAAAAGCTTCAGGTCCAGACCAAAGAGCAATGGCATATTGTGTGTGGTTCTCAAAGTGTGTGGCAGGAGAGGATAACAAGTATGGCGGCAAGATTCAAGGACAATCAAAGAAACGTTTAAACATTTCAGAATAGTATAGTATAGTATAGTACAGTATAGTATAAAGTTAATTGGGACTAGAATCAGGAAATAGGAATCAAGGGCCAAGGAACAAGACACCTGTTTTGTTTCCAGTAACTAGAGCTTATTTCTGGTGAAGATGCTAATGATACATGTCTTACCTGACTTCATTAACTGTCTCTCTCCCTGCAAAGGAGAAGCAGCAGCAGCAACTTCCAAAACATTTGGTGATGACAATGTCAAAACTGGCATTTCTGATCTTGGTTCCATGGCATGGGAGTCGGGCTCATCTGACAAAGACCGCTCAGCTTCAAGAACAGGAGGAGACTCTTTAGACGAAGAAGCAGACGAAACTGAATCCAGAGGCTTCTTTTCTAGATGTTTGTTACGAGCTTGCTTGCCAGTGCTGCAATCCTGTTTGATTTCAGACTTCTCTAGAGAACTTGCCTATCAGCAGCCAGACATAAACAGAAAATACTCAAGATCCTGGTCCAACCAATATGTGAAGAAAAGGCTAATGGGGAGCATACAGATACTTGGAAATATGGCTACATTTCTGCAGCAGGTGAAAAACAAGGGAAAGAAAACTGGTCATCTTTGGCTGTGCTAGAAATCATTTTACGCAAGCACACACAACATACAAAATACACAGTGTAAGTGATGGCGCTGCTGCTGAAAATGGCTTGCCTTTGTCTAGCTTCCCTCCCCTCAAGTAACACCAGTCCATGCCATCAGATGCAGTGTTTGCCCAACAGACCATCACTGGGTACAGTTTGACAAGGTTGGGAAAATGAATAGTCTGATGACTTCATGCCACTGAGTGAGAATCACTAGACATCACTGGGGAGTGAGGGACAACTAGCCTATGGAGATGCTGTTTTCATTGGCAGCTGTATAACCCATAGTTAAGTTATGTATGTGCACTGATGAAATACGATGTTTCTAATATTGAAAATGCACTATAGTTATTTATTTATTGAGCCTTCATTTAAAAAAGAAACCTATTCAAGGTATAGCCCTTCTCACAACTGAAGTAAGAAACATTGATGAATTGAAATCATAAAGCAAAACCTGCTTATTTCAGTCATGACTAGGAATATATATATCTTTTTAAATTATATGCTTTGTAATTCAAAGTACTACAGGAATCTGTAGCATAAAGGTTAAGCATGATGTTCTTGAGGCAGATAACCAAGGTCCACTACAACACTTGCAACAACAATCCTGGCTGATGTGTGTGCTTCAAAGCCAACCCATCTGGAGCAAAAAAGAAAGTCAAAGAAAAGCAAGAGCCAAAGCCATAGTCCAAGGCCCAGTCAGGCACTTCTGTTTTTCCTTCAATCACTTTGCTCATTAGGAGACAACATGAAGGTATATAAAAGTGGGGTGGAATTGTTGAGGTGTCTGTACTTTTTGGCTCATAATGGCTAGGATCCTTGGGAAGGAACATAGGAAGCTGCTCTCTGTATGGAACTGGACAATAGGTTCATCTAGCGCAATTTGGTCTACACTGACTGGCAGTGGCTCTCCAGGGTTTCAGACAGGGGACATTCTCAGATGCCAGGGACTGAACATGGGACCTTCTGCATGGAAAGCATGAGTCTCTAACACTAAGCTTCTGCCCTGTCTTAGAGTCACCTGCAGCATTCCAAAAAAGCACCAGAGTTCTTTGGGGTTCCTTTGTTTAATCACCCACCTGCCCTCTGATAAGCTACTCCTAAAGTTTGAGGCAATTTCTCAGGTGGCATTTGCATGTGATGGAAGGGGCCTCAGCCAGAAGTGGAATTCCACTACCCTGCCCCCAAAGCATACACACATGTTGGATCCCAGTTCTAGTTTTAAAAACCCTATTTAAAAAAAAGAAAACTACCAAGATGACAGTTTCCCAGTTTCTGGTGGGTGCCTATACCCGTTTCTTTGTTTCATACCCACCTTCCGAAATGGCTCCTGGCTCCTCTTCTTTTTCTTAGGTGCAAATATGTGATCATATTCTTCTGCATATTCCAGAAGCCGCTTACTTGGCTTCCTAAGGCGTTTCTTCTCTGAATGAGCTACTGAGAAGATAAAAAAAGGAGAAAGAGCCTCAGGATTAGTCTTCTGAGAAGATCAGAAGGGCTGGGATAGAACCCTTCATTATGGCCAGGGTCTGCTGAAGCTCCTGTGCCATTTTCCAGTGCCCTCAACAAAGTGATGATCACAGGAATCTGAGGTGCATAGCTCAGATGCTTGAGACTCCTTGACTATGTCATTTAAGTTTTTAAGCAATCCTCTTCTGCCATAATAGTTCAAAAGCAGCCCTTTCCTTCAGGTCTTCATAAAAAAGCTTCTTCCCTGACCACCGTGCCACCTCTCATTATTCAGTAGGAATCCACACAGTGATCCTAATCCATGCAAACCCCACAACCGTCACCCCACAAAGGGAAAGGACCCGGTTCCTGCCCAATTATGGAAAGCAAGTGAGCTGCAACGACTGCCATCAACATCTTGTCCCCAGTGTCAGCCGGCTATTCTTGCCTGGGTCTCAGTGCAGTAAATTGTGCCCAGTCTGGCCTAGCAGTGCCATGTGCAAGTCAAGCAGGGAAAACTGCAATACCCCTTTTGAGGGTGAGAAGCTAGGACTGAAATATTGTGGTTGAAGCAGGAATTAAGTCATATCTGTAAAACTGTAGTATGACTTTCTTCTAGGATACTCTCCTAAACCTCTGAGTTTTGTCTTTTTTATATATAAAAAAAATCAACATTTTTTTAACCTACTCTCAAACTGGATTGTACAAATGAGTCCATTATAAGTCTTAGGAACTCTTTTTCTCTCTACTCTTTTAAAAGTTTTAGTTGTTGCTAAAAAAAAACAACCACGAGGAAATCCTATGTTGAAAAACAATAAACACCAATACTGCAAACAAGCAAAACAGGTGGCTCCTCCTAACACAGTATGAAAGCAGTTCTGAAATAAAGCTGGTCCTGAAACAAGAGTGGCTACATATCCAGAGAAAAAACTCAGAAGTCCCCTTTCCTGTTCAGCAAATGTGAATTACAGTATTTACAACGTACATTTCTGTTATTATTATTATTATTATTATTACTACTACTACTATTACTATTTCTACATGTTGAATCCAGTGTGTCCTTTCCCTTAATAGATAAGCATTTCCATTTGTGGAGGGACTACTGAGATCCTGCAAAGTCTCACTGGAAGAAGTTGGGTAAATGCTATTTCCTGATTTCCCCTTCCCCTTGCAGTCCCCATACTGTCCTGGAGGTTCAGCTTTTCAGGAGGTTGAGGAAGGAAGGTGGAACTGGAAAAAATGGGCTCCTCCTCTAGCAGTAGCATTCCATGAATGGAGTTCTGCTCATGAGAATGCTGGATCCAAATCAGTATGTGGAACACAGTATTATACTCTATGTCTTTGAAGACACTCAAACTCAGGATGCAAGGGAGAAACATGCTAAGAGGAAGGCATGCTTGGCAAACCCTCAATGTGATCAACTCCTGCATGGAAACCAATGTCCACACTGTGGAAGGACGTGTGGATCCAGAATTGGCCTCCACAGTCACTTACGGACTCATTGTTAAAACTGTGTTTATCGAAGAAAATCTTACTCAGCTATGAGTGGTCTCCAAAGAAGACTCTATGTCTAATCTGATATATCATCTTCACAGTGAAGCACTGCAGCTAGTGCTTATAAGTGGAACTCAAAAAAGCAGAGTTCCCTGCTTAGCCATAGACACTGGGTAGGATTAAAGCAGCACTGGAAAAAAATAGGAATCCTGCAGGCACAGACAAATTTATAGGAACGAATCTCAACCCAGCTATACAGTGGTGCCCCGCAAGACGAATGCCTCGCAAGACGAAAAACCCGCTGGACGAAAGGGTTTTCCGTTTTTCAATGCGCTTCGCAAGACGAATTTCCCTATGGGCTTGCTTCGCAAGACGAAAATGTCTTGCGAGTCTTGCGATTTTTTTCGTCCCCCTTTTTCTAAGCCGCTAAGCCGCTAAGCCTTTAATAGCTGCTAAACCGCTAAACCGCTAATAGAGCTAATCCGCTAAGCCGTTAATAGGGTTGCTTCGCAAGACGAAAAAAAAAACGCTAGACGAAGAGAATCGCGGAACGGATTATTTTCGTCTTGCGAGGCACCACTGTAGTTTAAGCAGGGGGTAATAATAGAGCTAACATTAGCTCCAATTTCCATAAGGGTAGCTAATTTTTATAGAGGCAAAATATAAAGTGCCTGAAATATCTGCAGATTGAGGTTTATGCATTCATTCTAACAAATTTGTCTGCTACACCTGTTGACTTTCCACTTTTTCCTTTTTTAACTGAATAGCATTGTGCAAAGTTCTCATTTTAAGCTTTGATTACTCTGTTGTAAACGAAGAGTAAACATCTCTGAGCTGGGCAACTGGTAGTCCATAAGCAACAGAGTGGTGTCTGGTTCTCTCGATTCCTTATAATAGCAGTACTCTCCCTTCTGTAGAAGGAAATATGTAAGGGCTAAAATGCCTCTGCTGCTTCTTCCAAACTGCCTTCTGTCTTTACCCTAAACATGCATGAGAGTAATCAGACTGAAAGTAGAGGAAAGGAGGACCTGTAGAGGCACCTCCCAAACCCTGATGAAGTCATTGAGTAGCTATGGACATTTCCTCTAGCATCAACCTCCTCCGGCCACGACAAGAACAGAGCGCATCAATCTCTTGGGTGAAGGAAGCTGGCTATCCCTTATCTATCTCAGTAAGGTTCACAGCATAACACAAATAGTACCCATCCTTGTTCTGGCTGTAGCTATTGAGTAAAAATTATTTTGATACCAATGTGAGAGACTGTAACTTGGATTACTGAATTTTACTGTACAATCTCATGGTTTCTGTGGTGGAGTGCCACATAGTGAATCATCGTGAATCAAAGCATTTCCTAACACTGGAGTTACTGTGGTTGTTTACAATAATACGTAAAGATGATTAAGGAAAAAAAGGAGGAGGTGCATAGGGAAAAACAGAAGCAATGTCAGTAAGAAAGTCTGGATTACTGCAATGTGCTCTATTTGGGGGGGGGGGTTCCCTTGCACTTGATCTGGAAGCTGCAGTTAGTGCAGAATGCTGCAATACAATTACTGACAGAAGTGAGACTCCGTCAACATATAACACCTGTTCTCAGAGGCCTGCAGGTTTGCTACTGGGCCATGTTCAATGTGCTGCTTATTAGTATATAGAACCCTTAACAACTCAGAACCACAGTTTACTTGTGAAACCGCTTTCCTCCATATGTGCCCACTCAGCTGCTTCAATCTGTGGAACGGACACCGCTACAAGGGCAAAACAATTTTTAAATAAGCTAAACACAGACTATTTCCTCCCCTTTATTCTTTTTATAAACTGCTTTGAGTTTTTTTAGTGTCAGATTGGCTGTCCCTGGATTTATGGGTGGGTTGGAATGCAGCTATCAGATTGCCCACTTAGCGATGCAGTTTTGGTTTTCAAAAAGTGCATGCAAAAATGCATGTTTCATGGGGGAAATGTTTACAAAAATGCATATTGCCGGGGGGGGGGGTACATTGTAAAATCATATAGAAATGTGTTTTATAGGAAAGATGCATAGAAAATGCATATCACAGGGAAGTGCATATTATTAAAATGCAATCAATTTCCCCTCCTAAAAATTGAACAGAATGGACCTGTGAGTACATGGAAACTGAAACAGAATGATCTTACCTATTTTTACTCTAAAGTGCTGCCACTGCCCAACCCCTGGAAATCTTTGGGAATAGCTGCCTCTGGAAGGGGGAAGCTGAAATGCTCTGAACAGGTGTGTGGAGAAGCTAAACTGAATGCAGTGTATTTGGCCCTTGGCCAGAATAAAAATAATTACAATTGTGTATTTGCCAAATTAACCTTTTGTCTTCTGCAGAAGGCGAGATCTGGATACTTTCCTCATAAAAGTTAGTTAAGAATACTTTATTGCTCATCTTGCAACATTCCCTGCGTTATACTGCAATCCACAAACATTACTGAAATCCTTTATCAAAAACACCTATTCTTCACAGCATGTTGCAAAATCTGTTTTCAAAATATGGTGGGGCCATTACCATTCAAGAGTATGTGTCTCAGATCTAGCAGAAAGTTAAATGGGAGTGAAGTTAATTTATGCTATGTAAGTGTACACAGAGATAAGTCATGAACTAGGACTGCTATCCTTGGCTCACACATTTTGCTTTATCTTGTATTTCACATAGCATGCAATTTGCATTTCGCAAACAGGGTAGGCCAGCCCTCTACATTTTGAAATTTAGTTCATGTTGCCACCCAATGCACAATCACTGATCAAAAACTGCTAATGGGGAATAGCAAAACAAGATTGAAAAGTTTATAGAATGTAAGATTCAAGTTTAAATTGCTGCTGTTTATGGTGGTGACAGTTAGAACTGGATATGGAACAAGTGATTGGTTCAAAATTGGGAAAGGAGTACGACAAGGCTGTATATTGTCCCCCTGCTTATTTAACTTATATGCAGAATTCATCATGCGAAAGGCTGGGCTGGATGAACCCCAAGCTGGAATTAAGATTGCTGGATGAAATATCAACAACCTCAGATATGCAGATGACACAACCTTGATGGCAGAAAGTGAGGAGGAATTAAAGAACCTTTTAATGAGGCTCCAGTACTTTGGCCACCTCATGAGAAGAGAAGACTCCCTGGAAAAGACCCTGATGTTGGGAAAGATGGAGGGCACAAGGAGAAGGGGACAACAGAGGACGAGATGGCTGGACAGTGTTCTCGAAGCTACAAACATGAGTCTGACCAAACTGCGGGAGGCAGTGGAAGACAGGAGTGCCTGGCGTGCTCTGGTCCATGGGGTCACGAAGAGTCGGACACGACTAAATGACTAAACAACAACAACAACAACATGGTGGTGACTTCTTGAGTCCTAACCCAACATGCAGCACTACCGTAGACATGCTTACTTGCAAGTTAGTCCTACTGGGCTTACTCTCAGGTAAAGTTGTGTTAGACTGCAATTCTGCACCTATTTAGCTATGAGTAAGCCAACAGACTTACTTCTGAGTTAGTCATGTATAGGATTGTGTTGTTGGCAATACACTCAGTTTAGCAGACCACTTGCTTTCCACAGGGAGAAATAAACACACATTATTCGGTACTACTAAACTTTTATCTACCTTTTAGGCTGCAATTTTTCCTTCTCATGAGTCTCCTGTAATACTGAGCAGTAAATATTATACTTCCATGCTAGAATTGGGTCCATCATGTTTTAATTTATAAATAAAGCTTCTGCACAAGGTAAGAGAAACCATATATATATATATTTCCAAATCACACTATGCCTTCTTAAGCGCTGCTTCTAGTTTTAAAAGATTAAAGTGAACCTGTATTAAAATTTGAGGAAGAGAAAAGCTAGAGTAACAACCAGCATTTCAATTGGATAACCTTAAGATTTTTATGCACTGCAACTTGTGGCACAAAAACTCTTAAGAGTTAGTTCTCACAACCGGCAGATGCAGACAGCTGAAGAGTTTATGAGCTGTACCACTTACAGACTTCAGGTAGGATCTTGCATATTACTGAGTAATACTCCATATATATATATATATATTTATCTATTTATTTATTTATTTATAGGGTGGAAGATTTCACCATGTGGTTCCAGCTCCCTCAATCTGCAGTGGTGCAGCACAAGGAATCCTTACCTTGTACAGAGAACTCAAACTAGGATCTCAAAACTGTAAAACTCTCAATTCTGTAAGAACTGTATTTTTGTTTCATCCCTCTTATTCTGCAAAATGTTGCCCAATGAACTAAGCGATTCTCACAGGTCTTGCCTATAATGCCTCCCTTTTTAAAGAGCGAGGAGGAGCCTACAGTCTGAAGCTTGCTTTCATTCTGTAGAGGCCAAAGGCACATAACTGTTCTGCTTCCCTAGATCTACTGATGTGCTTACCAGCTTTAGCACTGCTTTGGTTAAAACGCTGCCATCGCTTTTTGGGCGCTACGTGGCATACATCTCTAGGCTCATCACCCAAGGAGCCTTTTCTATCCAGTCCTGAATCCAACTCCCCATTTTCAAAGGAGTTGCAGCTCTCTCTCTTTTTATCATATTCTGACTTCATTCTTATACGAACTAAACTGTCATCAGAGGAACTTGCAGAGTCTTCGTCAGGGGAGTGTCCCATCAACTCCCAAGACACTTTCCTCGCAACATCTTCCTTTGCATTGTCTAGAGCACTAGCAACTGAGCCTTGGGCAGCTCTATCCTGGCGGGGCACACTCTCAGCTGAATTAGACAACCGCTTTAGTGTTTTGCTCTTTGATGTTGCATTAGCTACTAGTTTAGATAGCTGCTTAGATTTTGGACAGCTGCGCCTTGCGGTGCAGTTTGTACCAGAAACAGAAGCGTTTGTGAGTTCCCTTTTGTTAGCACCGGGATCGATCAACTTGGTTGCGATACCATGTGAAAAAGAGGACTGACCTTCTTTGGGTTTCTGACACTCTGGTTCTCGAACACTATCTTGGCTTTTTTCTAATTTATGAGTGGTTCCCATTGTAGGCAAAGATGTCAAATCACTTGGAGTGTTACTTCCAGAACTATCATCGCTGTGAGAACTCCTATAAGAGACTATGTTCTGAGTAGTCATGATCTGCTTCTCTTTCGTCTTACTATCATGCATATCTTTCAACAACATTAATAAGGTGCTGAATTTATAATCGGGCTCAATAGGCAAATGGTTCTGCCCAGAGACAGATGAAAAGAGCAAGGGCACTGTGGTCTGAGGCGGCCCACAGTCTTTCGCTTCAACATTCATGGACCTATACGATAGCTCCTTCAGTTCTGAAAGCACGTGTTTCACAACTGCTGTTTCTATTTCAGCAGAATCACCGGGTTTCTCATTTGTGCTGTTCAGCAGTTTGGGGCCATCAGCCTTCCCACTTTTGTTAGGCATATCTAACTGAGACCCAGGAGAACCTTTGGTAGCAGAAAAGCAGCAGTCGGGGCTACATTCATCTTCCTTAAGAGAGGAGTCTGTCCCAGCAGCAGCTTCTTTATGCTTGCATTTTATACTTCTGAACTGAGGCTGTTTTGCATCCATTTGACTTATAAACCCCTTCCTTTGGAGTGTAGTGTGCTTATCTACATTGGTAAGATTGTCATTCCTGTAAACTGAAGCCACTTCAGCTGCAAGGGATGGCTCACGGAATTCCTCACCTCCTGTTTCAACATTGATATTCCTGTCTAGAGAACCTTCTGGAGGTTTGCGGCTTCGATGGCTGCTTTTTGAGACAGGTGCAGAATGTTTAATATCTCTTTGCCCGGAACACAGTTCTTTTCCACTTTTATTTACAGAGTCACTATTCTTCAAGACACTATAAGCTGCTGCTGCTGCTGCTAAACTTTGGTCAAGGGAGTCTAGATCACAGGTACCGTTATCCGATGAATCAGAGTCTATTTGTTTCCTCTCTGCTCCAGCATCAGTTCTGGAATAGGGCTGCTGTAGCTTTGAACTGCCCGTGAAGCCTGCTGGATTTCTCTTTTTCTTCACGTCCGCTTTGGATGTTTCCTGCTGGCAGCTGCTATTAGAGATATCAAACCCTGGTTTCTTATATTTGTTTTCGAATTGTCTTTCTCCAAAAGAAGAGAGCAAGTAGTTTTCCATGCTGCCTTTGGATCCCATTAGGCTCTTTGCTATTCTGCAAAGTTCATGAGAAGCCTGCTTCTCTGGCATATCTGCAGCAACCATATTTTTAGCTTTGCTTACTGGCCCTTTCCCCCCACTTTCTCTCTTGGATGCCTCCAGTTTGGTGCTACTTTTTCTTACTCTAGTTCTCCTCCGGGTGTCGGAGCTCTTCTTGTTTCGGGATTTGGTGAACACTTTCCCCTTATCATGGGTCAAATGTTTGGAGTCCAATGTTAGTGATTTCAAACATCCATTCAGTTGTCTGCTCTGTTCATTTAAGGAGTCCTTTGTACAAGATCCCATTAAATGCACATCCTTCTCACTGTCCGGTTTGCTGGAAGTAGGGATGTATTTTTGAGCACTGTTCTGCTTTAGATAATCATTTGTAAGGCCAACACTGATCTCCCATTTTGCCAGAAACCTCTTAGGAACCTGGAAAGTATAGGAAGGGACAAAAACAAGTTACAAAAAAAATATAATACACAAAAAGATGAAATTACACACAGATATGAACATTATCTTCTTTCACAAAATGTAACTGCAGCACATAACTAATTAAAGTACGCAGATCAAAGCTAGATTCATGGAGAACATGAATGTGACTTGTCATTTTTTATTTTGTCAACAAGGCCTAGAACATCATCTTTTGTCACAATGGACCCAGTTCCTCAGACTCCCTTCCTGTGAAAGTTAGATCAGGCACAGAGATCTGCTATATATAATCCCCTGTCATCTGAAGGTACAAGCACCTAAATGATGTTCTGCTACTTCAATTGTTTTATAGCATCCCCTATTGCTTGCTTACATTTCTTTTGCCAAAATTTGTGCTCCTTTTTGTTTTCCTCGTTGGACAAGACTTTCATTTGCTAAGCAGGCAATAAGGGATGCTATAAAACAATTGAACAGCACATGGCTTAAACATAAATACTAACAATAGAATATTATTTAAATACATTAGTAGCAGAACATCATTTAGGCGCTTGTACCTTCAGGTGACGGGATTCAAAGGTATGCTAAAGAAGGATAAAGAGATTGCAGAGAAGCTGAATAAATTATTTGCATCTGTTTCCTTGGTGGATTATATATAGCAGATCTCGGTGCCTGAACTAACTTTCACAGGAAGGGAGTCTGAGGAACTGAGTCAGTTGTGACAAGAGATGATGTTCTAGGCCTTGCTGATAAAATAAAAAATGACAAAAGAAACCTTTTTGGCTCTAATAGCTCTTTGCCTCTGCTCATTAACCACTCTGGTATCCTCCTGGCCTTGGTGGCACCTTTCCTGACCTGGAGAGATTTGGCTCTCTTGATTATGCCTTTCAACTTCCTTTTCCTTTTCCCCAATCCCTTCATTTCAGGAAAGTTTCATCTTTTGAAGTCAAATGTGACTGTGCTGGATTTTCTTGGCAACTGTCCATTTACAAATGTATGTAATTAGATAACACTATGGTCACTGCTCCCAGTAGGTACTATAACATTTACATCTCACACCAGGCCTTGCATGCCACTTAAGTCCAGAAAGAGTCTGCTCCTTTGGGGATTTCTAGCTTGTCGGACTCTATGTTTTCTTTCACACAGTGGCATTGCCTCCAATATGCCCTTCTTGGTCCTTCTTATAGAGTTTGTACCCAGAGGTAACTGTGCTCTATTGGTTCTCTCCATTATAGCAGGCTTCCATTATGTCCACTATATCAATGCTCTCATCTAAGGCCAAGCACTCCAGCTCACTCATCTTGACACAGAGGCTTCACACACACACACACACACACACACACACACACACACACCTTCCAAAGGAGTCTAAAGTGGCAAACAACAAGGAATAAAACACTCCACATTTTTAAAACAATTCAAATACATATGCACAGTGGGAAATATATCAACTCAAAAGGCTTTTTACTCCATCGCCATAGATCTCTGACACCTGCTTGCCTCTCAGTTGCTATCATGTGGCCCTGCACTCTCAGTGACACATTCTACCCTCTCCCCAATTTAAATTATAATAAAAATCCCCCCCTTCCTCTCAGGGCCACGATTTGTTCTGAACGGGACTCTGCAGCTGCTTTCAGCTTCCCCCACACAATCAATTTAAAAACTGCTCTGTCACCTTTTTTATTTTAAGCGCCAACAATCTGGTTCCATTCTGGCTCTCCGAGAGCTTAACAAGTTCCAAAACTGGAATATAGCTGAATCCTTCTGATCCTAGTCTCAAGAAAATGGTTGCCTGGATGTTTTATGCCAGAATCTCAGTTTTGGAAATATTAACACAGAGCTGGCTCCAGAAGGAATTCAAGCTGTAAACTAAGATTTTGAAATACAGCAGGTTTTCCTTCCTACCCATATTACTCCACATTTGCCCTTCAGATACAATGTTTTCTCTATTAATAACATTGAAACGTGTTGTCAAAAGTTCTCTTTATATGCCTGTATCTAACATAATGGCCCGATTTACACGATTACTGTATTTTTTGCTCTATAAGACTCACTTTTTCCCTCCTAGAAAGTAAGGGAAAATGTGTGTGCGTCTTATGGAGCGAATGCAGGCTGCGCAGCTATCCCAGAAGCCAGAACAGCAAGAGGGATTGCTGCATTCACTGCACAGCGATCCCTCTTGCTGTTCTGGCTTCTGAGATTCAGAATATTTTTTTGCTTGTTTTCCTCCTCCAAAAACTAGGTGCGTCTTGTGGTCTGGTGCGTCTTATAGAGCGAAAAATACGGTATATTTCCAGTCTATTCTCAGGTAGCTATATGGACAAGTCAACGCAAAAGACATTCCTTTATCAGCAGCCTCCAAGTCTCAAATCATATCAGTCATTTTTAAAGCAGCTTCAAAGTATAAGAAACGCAATCCCAAAAAATGGAACAACTTTGTAAGCTGATGGGAGTTCAATGAGAGAGTTGAGCATGAGTTTAAATTTTTCCAACTGTGATTCATGGTCTTTAAGAAGTACTTCACTTCCACTAGATCATACACCTAGGTTTTGCACTCAGATGAGAACACTCAAGAACAAACCAAATGAGAACATGAGATTTACCTTGTGCTTGTAACCTTTCTCTTTTTGCTTCCCTCTTCTCCGAAGGACAGGCAGTTCTTCAAACTGATGTCTTCCTTCAAAGACTACAATAGCTTTCCCCACAACCCAAGCTCTTTCAGATGGGTCTCCCAAGGCTTCCACATAGTATTCTCGATGTGGTCTGCGATTGGACACTATTAAGACAAAATTGGCAAGATTAGCATTTTGTGTCACGGTGTAGGAATGCCCCCAAAATATTTTCTAAAACATATCTAACAAATGGGACCTGGAATAAATGATGCAACATGGGGGGGAGGAGTTGCACCCTTGTTTTGTATTTCACTCAGGATTCCCCAAAGCACACTGGTTCCTGCCCTCTTGTTTGTCATATGCATTAATTTGGCTCTATTTCTATTGGCACTCACCACCTGAGTTCACCATTAGAGGGTGATAGTCAAGTCCCTTTTGGACTTATTTTCTGGGTTCCAGGGTGCCGTACGGAAGGAGCAGATCCACATATTGTATGCACCAAATTTTGGTTTCAGGAAGCCATGACGATCGCTATGCCTAGGTCGATGGCTGCAGGAACAGAAAAGATGCTGGCTAAGCATCCTTGAATAAAGGGAGCATTCTTCCTACGACAAAAGCTTTGTGATAAATACGGCAGTGGAACCTATGAAGATGGGTTAACCTCTCTCTGATAGCAACACCAAAGGTGCCCCTAGATGACCGAATTCTGGTTACCTGCTATTCTAATTAAAAGCAAGGAGGGGGGCAAAATGTATTCCTGTAATCTATTCAAGCCTGAGCTGGAAGAACACAGCACTTTTGTTGAATTAAGAAAGAAGTATCTTATTACTTCAATACACTAATATAACTCTAGGTACCTTTTGATGTGAAATGTGTGAGTTTTTTTGTTCAGGTTTTACAGTTATGTCTCTGTATGATTAGACTGGGAAGCAGCTGTTCAATGGAAAATGCCCCAATTATAAACCATGGGGTGGAAGAGGGAGAGGAGTGTAGGATAAGAAGTGGGCATTTTAATGAGAGTGAAGTTTCCCCCTGTTATCTGGTAATGGTCTGCATATGTGCCTTTATTCTATATGTGTGTCACATTAGAAGATAATTCTTTTTTTCAACCAACATTTTATTTCCTTTTCAAAGACTGAGGTCTTTGTTTCGGACAATTAGCTTAAGAAAGCAGGGCAGAACCAAGTACTTTCAAGGTTCTTCTTCCTGGCTTGGCAGAAATGACTTCTAGTTTGGATAAAGAAAACTGAGAGATTCAGGGTTGCAATTAAGGAAGAGTAATGAAGAAGTCTGAGAATTTTGGTGTAAGTCATAATTTAACGGACTGATTTTTAATGGGTAAACTTATTTATGGGGGTTACCAGAGAAAACCAGAGTATGGCTAGGGATTTGAAATGGGAGGTGTTTAAAATTAGGAAAACTGAGAAGTAAGACTGGGATGGTGCTCTTCTCTTTTTCTCTCAGTGTTTCCTTACAACTTTTAGTTTATATTGTTTTTTCTCCCTCCCCCAACAGCACATTCCCTGAAATGCATGCTGGCTTGATGGTGTTGGGAGATGTAGAACAGGTCTGTGAATTTTGCATTTCTTGGGGCAAGCTTGTATGTTTGCTGAGATTTGTACTTCCATTTTTTGCTCAGGAATCTTCCATCTGGAACCAACAGACCTCACCACAGCAAGTCTGGTAGATAAGGAGCTTTTGGTAAAATCATTTATGTACTCATTATTCCTCCCAAGTTCTCAAGTCTTTTTGAATATCCCTACATCTCACTTACTCTCTTTCAAATCTTGAGTAATTTTCATATATTGCTTAAGCAGACCTTTATAATATAGTGAAACATTCTTACTGCATTTGCTTTTAAGTTAGCTGGACTTAAAGGGAGGGTGTTAGAAGGATAACTGGTATTTTACCTATAATAACTTATGTACTATATAAGCAGTCAGTGCAAGTTGTTTCATATTCCCATATAGTGCATGTAGTTGTCCCATTATAATCATTTCATCTGTAGTGTAATTATTTTTATATATATAATTTACTGTTCATTTTGTATTATGCTTTCACTGTCTTAAATAAATATACACAATTTTTCATGATATGTCGGTTATTTTTTTTGGTGTGGCTCTTGCTTTTGGTCCTATCCACATGTTCACTGAAGCAAACTAATACAGATTTAATTAGAACCCATTTTTCAGGGAGAAGTATATTAAACAGTCTTTTTTTTGAAATCCTGGAGAAAACTCCAAAGTTCCAAATTTTGCTAGAGGTTGTTGGCCGTCTGCATTCACTGCTCCCTGTGTTTTACTTTTTGAATGAGTCAGGAGTTAAAAGGAGTTCAGAAGCTGTCATCACTGGATAGATAAGCAACTGTTTCCCCAAAGAGAAACATCTTATGAATGAGTAAACAGCACACGTTTTAATTGCTTTTTCTTCCCTGCTTCAGCATACATATTTCAGATACTGTTGGGGCGCTATTTGGACACTATGTGGACAAGAGTCTGGGAGAGGAGGTCAATGCGTCTTTGGGGACCATTCTCTCAACCACTGCCTATTCTACTTCAAATTTTCAATTTTAGAAGAACAGTTTTACTCTTCAAATTGGTTCCTGGGTGAAGTTCTCAGGGATGCAAGCACAGTGTTGGGGGGGATATGGGGTTCTGAAGGACAGTGGATTTAATTCAAAATACCAGAGACTTTGCAATGGTGGCACACACGTTTTAAATTTCAATAAGAGGCAATAATTTACCTGTTGTGAAGAAATGAGCATAAATTTCCGCCCTTGATCCCAGCAATTCATAACACCTCCACTTGCTCACTCCTTGCACTTGGTCCACTCTCCCTACTCCTGTCTTCTTGGTTGATTTCTAACATTTTCACATTTTTCTCTCACCACTGAAGATTTCACTTCATGACATACTCCTTCAGCAAACCCACCCACTGAACTATATTCTCTTTCCACCAAAGCCTTCCTCTTGCACCTCCTAAACTCCAGAACTTTGAGAACTCCATTCTTCACAATCTCCCAGTATTGAATACTTGAACAGTATTATGCACGTCTACTTAAAAATAAGCCCTTTGAGTTTAACTGGACTTACTCCGAGGAAAGTGGGCACAGGATGAGACCAAGTGCAATTCTATATACCTTTACCTAGCAGTAAGTCCAACTTAACTCAATGGGCTTGCTTCTAAGTGGAGAGCCATAGGCTTCCACTACCTACCAGTAATCCTAAACAAACCATTAAGCAAACAAGTTCCACTGATTTCCATGAAACATTCTAATTATCCCAGGTTAGGGCTGGGCCTTATTATCATCATTAGCATTCATGTAATGCCATCATTGCACATGGTTATGTATGCAATTAAAATAAGAAATGAAGGGCTTGCAATCTAAAACAGTGATGCCTGTTACTACCCTTTCACTTTTTCATGGCAGGGTGACCAAGCCAAAAATATATAGAGTACAGGACTCCAGAACTTTTGACAGAGGAAGCTGCAGCAGGTGCAGCTTGCCTGACAAGCTATACAAACATTAAAGATGCACAGCCCACCCCCCTCAACATCATCATCTTCACCCAGGCAGCTTATTTGACAGCCACCCTGGTCAATACACACTTATGGAGGCTAATCTGCAAAGTGAGCTGTGTATGGATAATACAAATCACTAAAACTCTGATCATGTAATGCAAATAAAATATTATTACCTTTCATTTTTGAATGCGTGTCTAGCACAGGATCATGGGAAATTTTACAGGGCCACCATGGACGCCTGTTGAACTTTGCCCATACAAGATCTCCAGTTTCATACTTCACCGGAGCAGGTTTCTTCTTATTTCGACCCTATGGAGAAAAAACAATGAACTGCATTGATATATAATTCACTCTAGTAGAAGCTGCTTGAGCCACCAGGACTGTAAACTGCAGTTGGCTTAAATCAGTTGATTAATTGCAAGAGGGTAAGAGTGGAAGGGCACACTTGTTTATTTTTGGTTTTGAGGTATTGCTGAAATAAGGATTGAGAAAGAAAATATCACAAATCTTCTCTTATTCTACCAAGGCTCTTGTGTACTGAACTGTAAACAGCAACGTTATAATGTGAAGATTTATAAACAAGTTATTTTACACTTCCTTTGGAAAAGAAACAAAGGCAACAATATTGAGATTACGGTAGCTTGTATCTAAACAAAAAAAGTTAAATCAACTAACTGGTTAAAAGACAGATCAGCTTAACATTCTTCCAATCAGTTAACAGATCTAAAACCTACACATTGTGCAGGCCCAGCAGCCAATCCTGACTCTTTTCCTCATCAAACCAAACATTTGCCAAGGGCAAACTTATATCTCTAATAAATAAGCAGTTTTTAGAACTCTAAACATGGATGAGTTGAACACAATAGTCACCTCTCCTAATGGAAAAACAGAATGGCTGCCCTTTCCTGTCAAGGAAACAGCTAAAGCTCTAAACTGGTACTAGGCAAAAAAAAAAGGGGGGTGGGGAGGGGAAGGGAGGAAATGAGATGTTATTGCTAAAATTGAGGATTTGGATACCCTTGCCATTAGGAGGAACGTTTTCAGTTCTAATGTTTCTTAGTGACTGCAAAATGTGATCAAAGAATCAAGCTCTAGCCTTGCTTTTAAGGTGGAACACATGGGGCTAACGTCTCCTTCCACTCTCTGAAAGGCCACCTCCCTCTCAAAGGCTGGAGGACCTTCCAGAGAAGCATTCTGTGAAGGAACCCTTCCAAACAGAAATATCAACACCCAAAAATGTGTGTTCCTCTTTGCATTCTAGCCATGATTCTACATGTAAAATTATGGAAGGAGGAAATTTATAATTTTAAAACTAAGTGCTACACAAAAATTATTACGTGTTTGAAGCCACGATTGAAAATTAGTTCCTCAAACTAAATACAGCATCAACTTTTCTAGGTAAGACACAGAGGTAGTTGCAAACTATATATCCAGACACACCCACTTTCTTTGATGGATTAAAAATCTCCCCATATCAACACTAAATTGATTCATTTCAGCTCGCTCCAAAGTCAAAGACAGAATGAATGGGTGAGTCTTTATTGCATCTTGCAGTCCCCAGAAGAACGGTGCAAAGATGCAGGTATGAGAAAGCAATAGAAAACGGGAAACTGAATTTGTAAACGTATTAAAAACAATGCTTGTTGTGATGTACGGATGGCCAAGCCATGATTTGCAACCAACCAGGAATGCAGAATCGGAAACCATGGTTTGAAAACAATGTTGGTGTAGCATGATGCCTGAATCAAGGAACCATAATTACAGACTGCATTTGTGCTTCTTAAATGTCCAGTTAAAACTGCTGCATGCTGATTTTAACTAAATTTTAATATGTGAGGATGAACAGCTGAAAAGCAGAAGGAAGAGGCAGTGATTTGATGGAGATGTGGAAGGTTCTGTAGGGTGCTTAATTCTTGACCTGTTTCTCTAGCACACAGGAAAACCACACACCTGGAAACCCAAGGTGGGGGGGGGAATAAACTGGGGAAAGTAGGTTCAGAAGAAAAGCATCTCCTTCTCCCCTTCCAAATTGTGCCCCCCCCCCTCCATAGCAAGGTGGTAGATCACATATTTAGAACAATTGCTTTGCATACTAAATGTCCCCCGTTCAATCCATGGCCTTTCCAGGTAGGCCTTAGAAGGACAACTCTGGACCTCTGATGCTAGTCAGAGTAGCAAAACACTGAACTAGGTGGACCTATAAGGTATAAAGCTGCTTCCTATGTTGCTTTCAACTCTTTAGCAGAAACCCAAGTCCTCAGATAAAGATCTGTCCCAGAAATTTAGCTCAAATGTAATTTGTCATCAGTTCTGAAGTGAAAAGTTGTGAGTTCAACATTAAATCATTGGAGCCAGAGCACAACTGTACTAGTCATCTACTTCAATTTTCCACTACATAGAATATAGAGAAAGAGGAAGTGCCAAGGGCACATATCTGCAGTTAGGAAGACTTCGTGCTCGCAAAGTTAATTAAGAATTAAAGTGTGATTCAAAATGAAAGATACGCCTTGTTTTTTAAACAGACCAATGTTTTTAAAATTGTTATAAAACCATAATCTAAGTCCCCCAAATGTTGACCTTTTCTAGTCCAACAAGCAATATTTAACTTTTTTATTTTTTAAAAAAACCATGATGCATTATGAGTCACAGTATTAGACTAATACAACATTACGAAAGACACTACACATAAGAGAACATTCTTATGCTTGAGTTATACTGGCTGAGGGGCTACGTGGAACTCTGTGGAAGGAGAGACACTGGTGCATACAGGGAGGTCATAACTCAAGATGACAAGTCATGCAGCGTGGGGCTTTTATTTCTCATGTCTCTGGCGACACAGGGCTCACAAGAAGGGACTCCAGCAATACAAAAGAGGAAGAAACGGTGCTCTGCACACAAAGGGAACTCTTTGCACAAACAACTTGTGTCCCCAGAACCCTGCCAGAAACTGGAGCACAGTGTGAACATTTGTTTTCCTTGAACCCTCACAGGAACCTTGCCGCAACTCCCTCACAACACTCTTAACAGCTGGGGGTGCCAGGACAAAACACCCCACACAAACAAGTAAGGGGACAGGGCAAGCATGCTACAAAATACATCCATTTTTCACTGTCTCCCACATCTCACCACCTCATCGCCACATACTACCCAAACTGTATTACTCTAACGCTATGCTTCAGCATAGCGATTTATGGTGCTGGAGGAGACTCTTGAGAGTCCCATGGACTGCAAGAAGATCAAACCTATCTTAAGGAAATCAGCCCTGAGTGCTCACTGGAAGGACAGATCGTGAAGCTGAGGCTCCAATACTTTGGCCACCTCATGAGAAGAGAAGACTCCCTGGAAAAGACCCTGGTGTTGGGAAAGATGGAGGGCACAAGGAGAAGGGGACGACAGAGGACGAGATGGTTGGACAGTGTTCTTAAAGCTGCTGAAGCATTGTTGTTGTTTAGTCGTTTAATGGTGTCCGACTCTTCGTGACCCCATGGACCAGAGATACCAGGCACTCCTGTCTTCCACTACCTCCTGCACTTTGGTCAAACTCATGTTAGTAACTTCGACCTCTTTCTTTGGAACACACATTCACTTCCTACATTTCAAAACCCAACACATAAACACAGATGCCATTCTAATTTTCAGTTCTCCTTGTAAGGTAGCTTATAGAGATGATCACACTAAGTGAAGAAATTGCTAAACAAATTATATTAAATTCACAAGCGCTCAGTCATAGCAGAGACGTATCAAGCTCAGCCAAAAGCTCCCTTTTGAAACAGTCATACTATTAATAGTCTTAATTATTGCACATACCCAATAACTATCTTTTTCATAAAGCCACTTTAAAGCGGTTTTCAGCTCCACCGGTCTCATTGGAAGCAGCAGAATAAATCACATGCTTGCACAAATTAACACTAGGGTTCTGTCTCCAGTGAATATCATATCTGTAGCTTTTCTCCATCTCATTAACAACTGTGATGCTCCTTGCTCATTAAGAAAGTGATGGGAAGATTACAGGCACTTTCTAGTTCCCTAGCAATCCAAAGAATGGCTTCAAATTGCCTTGGCACCTCCCCACCCCGTTCTGTGAGAGTTTTGCTTTGGTGTTTTTGGCTGAGGGGGAGATTAGTTCTACTGTACTGGAAACAGAACTGTAGCTATGATTCAGGTATTCTCCAGGTCTCTCAAGAACAACAACATTTGCACAGTGCCTTAATTGTTAAAGTGCTTAATCCACATTATCTCATCAATCTTCACTACTACCTTATAAAAATAGTTAAGCCCAGTCCTATTTCCCCCTGCATATTTCAGGCGGAGGGGCTGAACCATGGCTGTGCTACGTCAAGAGGACTGCATCCTGCCCTTCAAAACAAATCTTGGTATTACAGAACCAAGAAGTGACAGTGAATATAACACTACCACTTGAGTTACTCAACTGGGAAGGTCTCCTAGGCACAAACAGCACTGACTTGTGATTTTAAAACAAAAAAAATTAAAGGGGGAGGGCAAATGCCAAGAGCTCTCTGTGAGCCACTGAAAATGTCTGTGGGAGGGATATATATATGGCCTGCAGGTTTGCCAGCCCTGCTTCAGAGGGCATGCAACTCTGTTCTGTTCACACCTAGTAGTATGTTTGTGAAATACTGTACAGTCGTACCCTGGTTGTCGAACTCAATCCATTCCGTGAATCCATTTGACTCCCGTAACAGTTTGAAAACCAAGGCGCGGCTTCCGATTGGCTGCAGGAGCTTCCTGCACTCATTCGGAAGCCGCAGAAGTCACATCAGACGTTCAGCTTCCAAAAAACATTTGCAAACTCACTTCTGGGTTTGCGGCGTTTGGGAGCCAAAACGTCCAAGTACTGAGGTGTTTGACAACCAAGGTATGACTGTAGTTGTATTTAATTAATGTTGTGGTCATATAAAATAAATTAAAAGTATATATTTTAGCTCATTGTGGCTCTGAACCATAAGGATGTTTCACAGGCAATGGTGAGATACCAAGTGCTCAGGGTATGGAGACAGCAGAAGGGAAAAACCAGAGTGCAAACCACAGATTGAAAACAGGGCACTCAGTTTAGGCAGAAAGGCTGACTGCGTAAACTGGAATGTTTCACATGGGATGATCCAGAAAAAGGGCTGCTTGCATTTCACAAGTCCACTTATTAATTTAGTTCCCCCAGAACTAACATGCCTGTTTCCTTACAGCAAATGGAAGTCAATATGGAAAATGCTGACAGGGTGAAGGCAGGAAGAAAGTGGGAAACGGAGGACACAACAAAACGGTGGGGAAATAGGCAAAGTCAATAAAACCCATAGCAAAGGTAAAGGAATAAGCCTGGGAGATGAAGGATGGGAATAAGATTTATTGACTGCAACCTTCACACATATGCCTGGGTGTAAGGTCCATTCGACACACTATCTTTGGCCTTTTAAAAGTGGGGGAGAAGTTTTTGTTGTATTTCTCTTTCCTCTTGGTTTTAATGTATCCATGTGTGATTTACTGTCCCTTTGTTGGGTTGTAAGACACTTTGGGTTGTCCTGGGCCAGATGAAGCAACTGACAAATTTAATAAACAAAAAGAAATAATAATAATCCCTATGGGTGGTAGTCAACTACGATGTCCCATCAGTACAAGGATTTCCTTGTATGCTACAGGGGTTTCCCCCTTTCCTCTCCAAATCTGCTTTGTGTAACAGATACAATGACTCTTACACCTTTACTCAATAGGCTACATTCCAGCCAAGTAAGAATTGTGGATTTCTACATATCCACAACCACCTCTCCATCCAAGCAAGCGAGCAAATTACATTATCTAGAACATATTCCAGTAAGGCAATTGTGGGGCAGGGCCAGTGACAGGTGGGGCCTCAAGGGTGGGGCATGGCCTGGGAAGAGTCTCAAAGGCCAGACAGAGATCAGGAAGGCTGTATTGAGGCCCTGGGCCTGAGGTTCCTCACTCCTGGTTTTGCAAGATGTTTCCTTTCTCTTCAAAAACATAGATTCCTGCCACCTAATTGTACTATGAAATCAATCACATTTCTGAACAGTGGGGCACACAGACACTCAAGAGCCAATTTAAAGGATGCAGCAACTCACTGATAATATCTCCCTTTACACAACTGCAAGATAACAGCATTGTGAAGAAACTTAAAACACTAATGAATACTGTGTGGTAGCATTAGTAATACAGTGGTGCCCCGCAAGACGAATGCCTCGCAAGACGGAAAACTCGCTAGACGAAAGAGTTTTCCGTTTTGGAGGTGCTTCGCAAAACGAATCTCCTATGGGCTTGCTTCGCAAGACAAAAATGTCTTGCGAGTTCCTTCGGGGTTTTTTCCCTCCCCCCCCCCTTTTCTAAGCCGCTAAGCCGCTTATCAGCTGACCCGATAAGCTGATAAGCCGCTAAAAGCCGCTAAAAGCCGCTAATAGCGCTAATCCTCTAATCCGTCAATGGGCTTGCTTCGCAAGACAAAAAAACCACTAGACGAAGAGAGTCATAGAACGGATTCTTTTCGTCTTGCGAGGCACCACTGTAACTAATCTACTGGAAAAGGAGCCTCCTCTGAATAACCTATGAAAGCAAGCGCAGGCATGATGCGATACTTCACTACTGCTTGTTTACTTCTTATAATTACCATTTACGAAAGTTCTGTCATAAGGTAAGTTGTTTTTTGAAAAAACATGGTCATCCTTAGAAGTGTTCATCCCAACTGAGCATGATGTACCCTATTGCTTCTTGACAAGCAAGGGATCTTCCTATACAAAGATACCAGCATCACCTCCAAGAGCCAAGCTTATTTCTCTCTGAAAAGAAATATCCCTAAAAGGAAAGTAATTGGCCTCTAGCAAGGACTGCATCTGTCAAGTACATCCCAGGACTTGTTCACAAATTATGCTACAGTTCATGGTTATATGTGACATAGAAGTTTAATGTAAAACTCACCCATCAGCAGCATCAGGGATTGCCTGTTGTAAATAATTTCAAATAGTTTCCCTCCTAAATTAATGGCTTTAACAACACCATTTTTAAAATCCTAAAAAGCAACTAGCCATTGTTTGGTCAGGGCACTGAAACTGCCCTGGCTGATGTCATTTGTCGGGAGAGAGATTGGGAGAATGCAACCCTGCTCATTCTTTGTGACCTTCTGGTGACTTTTGATACCATTTACCATAGCATCCTTCTGGAATAGCTCAAGGAAGTAGTCGTTGGGCCACTATACTTCTTGTCACCCATGCAATTTAACATCTATATGAAGCCACTAGGACCAGTCATCAGCTGTTTGGGAGTGATGTGTCACCAATATATGAATGACACCCAGCTCTCTCTCTCTCTCTCTCACCTGTACCAGTAGAGCTGGCTGAGGCATCAAGACAGGTGTTTGGAGGCAGTGATGTGGGCCAACAAAGTGAAACTAAACCATGAAACAAAAGTGCTATGTGTTCTCAAGTCCAGGAGGTGGAAAGCCCACCTTTTCTGATGGGTTTGCACTTCCTTAGAAAGAGCAGGTTTGTAGCTTGGGTGTACTCCTGGATCCAGCATTGTCACTTGACATGCTGAAAACCCATCTCTTTATCCTGGCCATTGACACCTGAGGAATATCTTTTCAGGACTCATCCTATTCTTCTGACCATAGTTCATGTTACAACCTTCCATGGGACCTCCTGGTAAAGGGAGGGTAATAAATTTTGTAATAATGATATAGTTTGGATGTAGTGACAGAGGGTAAATCCTACTTCACCCCCACAGCCACAACTGCAATTTTCTCCATACATCTTCTATAGCTTCCAAGTTGGCAACTTGAGTAGGGGGGTCAAGGCTGGGACCAGAGAGTATTCCGTAGGGGGATGGATTTGGCTCTGGGAGTATTTGTTGCTGATCTGGGATTCTAAAGGGTATGAACTAAGATTATCCACTGACTGAATTTCAGTCATTTAAAATTCTGTAGATGTTTACATCTGAGTGTAAGCAAAACCTCTAGATAGATACAATTTGAGCTTTTGAAGGAAATGTGAGGCAACTTATAAGTTAGCAAAAGCTACTATTCATTGTTTGAAAGAAACAAGGAAACAAATATAGTATTTCCTATGAACAGTAACACATTGGAACCTCCAAAAAATAAATACAGATAAACTCTCTGATCTACTGGTCATCATTTGTCTACATAAATTAAAATTGCCTCCCACCAATAAATCAACTGCTATCCTAGATGCAGCTAGACGGCCTAAGCCCATTGAAATAAATTGAATTAAGGCTGCAATGCTAAAATCAATTACCAGGAAGAAAATCCCACTGAACTTAAATGATACTTCTGAGGAAACATGCCTGTGACTGTACTGCAAAATGTCCTTCTGCATGTGGCAGACTATTTTGGTTAAAGCTTTTGGGTGAAATTAGGACCATTAATTCTGCTACAAATGAACACTACTGAGAAGACTGCCAGTTTCACTGGGGGGGGGGGAATAAGGTAATATATAGCACCCTTGATAGAGATTAGCAAATCTCTAAAAAGTAAAATGGGCTTAGCAGAACGTTCATATGTCACTACAGACTAAATGCTGCAGTATATATCTGACATGTGCATGTTGCCTATGCATGTGGCTGAAGGATCTCAGAAAAAGAAAAGTTAAAATTAAATCTCTTGCTTCATGCACAAAACTTAAATTTATGATTTTAGGTTTTAAACATTTAAAAGTACAAGCAGTGTTCACGCAAGCCAATGAGGCTTCTGAATGCAACTGAGTGGCTGATTTGACTGGAAGGAAGCCTAAGGGGCCAATTTAATGCATCAACCTGTACTGCAACCAGAGAGGTATAGGGGACTTTTGACTGGGAATCCAAACAAGCGTCAGCTTCACTTCTGAACTTCAATATTAACAGCAGGCTACATTGCAGAGCTGCTGTAAGCTTTTCTCTCTCAGCATAGCATTCCAACTTGCAACCAGTGTTAGAAACTCAGATATATAATCTAATCGCCAAATGGCACCTTAAACCTAGGTGACGGTCACCACAATGGAATGTCTAGGTGCCTTTTTCCTCCTTTTTTGCAATGCAGTTTATCATCACCATTATTATTATTATTATTAACTTCATTTATATATCACTTTATAGTTTAAAAAAACAAACCTCAAAGTGGTTTACAACATATTAAACAAATCCAAGCTTCAAGGAAAATATTTCAGATCTTTCTCTAAGTGATGTTTTGTTTTCCCCAGTCGCCAGCCTGGCATCCAGAGATCTCCAAGTGGTTGCAATTTGACCCACATCAGTTGCAAAACGTGTTTGACGCCTAGCTAATTTCTATGACTGCTTGGTTGTTGTAAGCTAGTCTTTCAGATTTCGCTGAGGTGTTAGGGGTCTAATACCTCAGGACTACACTGCAAGTTGATGTAAATGGCTCAGAGCCTAGCCTTCAGTATTCAGTGTGAACTACACTACAGGGCTGTCATAAACTACTGTCTCGCAGCCTTTCCAATGAATTGCACTTGCTTTGGAACTTCAATTAGCAGGACAATTAAAAAAAAGTGTTTCACACTAAAAAAATAACAGTAAGAAAGAACAAGAACTCCTCCTTTTGCTGCTACCTTTTGTGGTTTTAGTCCAGTTGGGGTTGATACACTGGTGCCCAATCTGGCCTACATTCCTCCAGCTATTTCATTACATCAAAGGTGGACTAATTTAAATAAATGTGATTTAAATCACAAAAAGGCCAGTTTAAATTTCTGATTGAAGTTTCTCATTGGTGATTCATATATTTTTTAAAATAATGTATAATAATTTGTCCATGTTGGCTTACAACTAGGATCAACACTCTAATTATATACTTTGTATAATTATATATACACTTGATATTTTTCATAATTTTATAGAATGATAAATGGTGCACCACTTATTTGATTCCCCCCCCCCATTCCATATGTCAGAAGTGCTGGTACTTATGGGAAGAGCATTTCATTTTCATAAGATGAAATGTCCCTGTTTATAAATATTCATAATTTGGTATGGGGGAAAATACAGATATCAGATAATTACAGGATACAGAAGTATCTTAGCCATATGCAGGATGGCATCTTCAGATGTCAAAGGTTGGCAATCATCACCTGTGATGACCTGCTAGTTCTTTGCCCCTAGCATCAAGGCCATTAACAGCAGTTTTCCATGTGATTCTTTATTTGCATTTGTGTTGCTTTCCTAACTCAATGTCTTTCATAAAGCCCTATCAATTTTGAGGCAGTTTTCCATTCAGACCCCCTTGGGTATTACGGTTGACAGAGGAGGCCCTCTTGGTAGTTCTGTCACCCTCACAAGTTTGGAGATTGACAGCTCAGAAGAGGGCATTATCTGTGGAAGGCTCTCCCCAAAGAAGTGCATCTGACACCTGACTTTTGTGGTTATCATCATATGCTGAAGATGCCTGGCCTTTGACACCTGAGAAATTTTACAATATATTCCACTGACTGTAATTTGTTTTAAATTATTTCAATATTGTATATTTAAAATTGTTGTAATGCACCATGGGACCTCATGGTGAAAAACAGGGAAGAAATCTAATAAATAATAATAACTGCAACAAACCAGTGTTTTTGGAAATGCAGACGCACCATTTCAAGCCTCCCTTTCCCCATGTGTCTAATGGAAGCTTTCTTGCTTTTTGAAGCAAGCAAGTTCCCAGTTTTTGAAGCACATGGGAGAGTGTGGTTTGCACAAATAGCAAACCGGAGTTCAATTGTGTGATATTATACAAACCTATTATCCATATTCATATGAAATGAGAAGCTAAAGTTTGTTTCAAAATGCAATGGAAGCCTTAATCCTTCATACACCCCAAAGGAAGGAAGGAAGGAAGGAAGAGAAATGTGTGAGAGTCGCCATAGGATGCCCATGTCACAACAAACTATGGTATGATTTGATAGCTGGATGGAGCCAATATTTGTAGGATTAACATGCTTTTTTTAGTCTGATTATACTAAAGGTAAAGGGACCCCTGACCATTAGGTCCACTCGTGACTGACTCTGGGGTTGCGGCGCTCATCTCGTTTTATTGGCCGAGGGAGCCAGCGTACAGCTTCAGGGTCATGTGACCAGCATGACTAAGATGCTTCTGGTGAACCAGAGCAGTGCACGGAAACGCCGTTTACCTTCCCGCCGGAGCGGTACCTATTTATCTACTTGCACTTGATGTGCTTTCGTACTGCTAGGTTGGCAGGAGCTGGGACCGAGCAATGGGAGCTCACCCCATCGCGGGGATTCGAACTGCCGACCTTCTGATCGACAAGTCCTAGGCTCTGTGGTTTAACCCACAGCGCCACCCGCGTCCCCCTGATTATACTAGGCTACTTCTAAAAAGAGAAACTTACAGGGAGCAATTCAAAATCCCACACTTCTGATCATTCCATCAGCACAAGTATCTTTACTTGTCAGATGAGACAATTCCCCTCTTCTCCCATGTGGTGTTCTGAGGGTTCTCCTGACTCTCTAGAACGGATCTGGGGGAGGTGGAGAGGGAGCGTTGGGGGAGGAGAGGGAAAGCCCAACTGTGCTAGTGGGAGCCCTTGCAACAATATTTAATTATTACTATTCTTAACTCATTAATTTTTATCCATTTTAACTACATCACATGCAAGCAGCACCAACTGATGGGCATAGAAGCTCATACATAGCTCTTATCTTGCAATAATTACACCATGAATTGTCATGTGCTCTCATCCCTAGAAGAAGAGTGCTTGAGAACACAAGAGATACTGATTCATGCTGTTGGTACTTGAAGATCTATTCAACTGTGGTGGGAGAGAAACCTAACCCCCAAAATGCATACAGGTTTTAGCAGCTTGCAAAGATGCAATGGTCATCTATGAGAACTTCACATGAATGTTATGGCTACAATAACGAAATAACATGCGATAATAGGATCACTGGATTACTTGAGCTAACTTCAAAGAACAATAATTTCAAACATAACCAAAATTAGTCATAGAATTATTGCTTAAGGTATTTCTGTAATAATAGCTCCCTTGGCTTAAACCATCCCTGACACATGAGCCTCAGACACCAGAGTAGCCAACAGCATTTTCTTGCTTGCTTTTAAACCTTGAATGGACCCGTTGCTCAAAGACAACTGCAAGACCAGAATTATGAGACAACCACAAACAAAATTATTTTCTGAGATTTTCTGATGTCATTCTTTTGGTAAGCTCTCTTCCATCTTTACACGCCTTACAAAAAAGGTCTGATTTCCAAATACCCTCTTTCAAGAAAGGCATTTCTCATCAATATTTATGCACCAGCATTCTATTTTTTAAATATTTGCATTAAAAAGCCATTATACAATGAGACAAAAGAATTCTGCACAACTAAAAACAAAAAAAAAACTCCTAACAGAAACTAGATGCCATGCACTTTGAAAATGTTTTATAATGGTTTTCTATTTCAACTGTAACTCAATGTAATAATGAATTTTGGAAGTAAAACTGATTCTGTTATTAAGTAGAACTATCTGCAAAGTGCTGTGATATCACTTATGGCCTCACTGGGGCCCCAATCAATCATGCAGATTTTTTTTTATATAGCACCACTTAAGAGGTATTCTCACTTTAGTGCCACAGAGAAGGGGATGCTTCTTCGAAGATGATGCTTGCTACGACACATGCATGCAATATCCAAAACCGAAAGGGGGTATCCAACATTACTCATACTTAGACCAGTCCATTGATTTCCATGAGACTACTCATCGAGTATGACTTAGTTGGATATCACCCAATGCCTACATTGCTAGCCTCAGAACCATTCGTTTTACATATATGCAAATTTAATTGCTAGAGTAATAGTCTTAAACTCAGATCATATTAAGATTTCTTTAATGGGACAATATCCTTAATAAAAAAAACATTGGGTTGCATTTAGCTAAATCACTGCACATGCAGAATGACTCCTGTGAGTGCAACATACCATAATTTCCCCTCCATCTCCTCCCCCTGCACCGCCCCCAAATCTACTCCAGAGTGTTGGGGAAAACTCGGGGTTGAGTATGCAGTAAGGCAGTGTTTCCCAAACGTTTTTGGGCAACGGCACACCTGTTTACCGGAAAAAAATCTCGCGGCACACCACCATTAAAGCCCCGCCCCGTGACGTCAGCGCGCAGCGTCACGCCGGGAGGGACGCACAAAAGTGAACGTTTTTTCCCTTCCCCTTGCCGGGGTGGGAGGAGGCAGCAGAGCGAGGGACTGAGGGACGGCGGCAGCTGAGGCGGCGGCGGCTGTTGTGGTGGTGGCGGCGATAGCGGGCGGAGGAGGAGCCGTCGCCGGGAGTTGCTGCTACTGCTGTTGCTGCTGCTGCTGTTGCTGCTGCTGCCCGGACATGCCGGCCTCCTCCTCCTCCGCTGTCTCGCGCTCCTCCCTTTTGCGCGCGCTGCCCCGCCGCTCGGCACCACCACCGCGGAGCCGCCCCCGGCTCGACGCGGATCCTCGCCGCCGCCGCCTCTCGCCGCCCGACTCGCCCGCCTCCCTCCCACGGCACACCAGCCGGTGTCTCACGGCACACTAGTGTGCCGCGGAACACCAGTTGGGAAACACTGCAGTAAGGGAGAAGAAAGAAGTAAAAGTTCTGTTGCACTTCTGGAAGCTGTTTCATGCATTCAGATATTAAGTTGGATAAAACCCATTTCTTCTCTGTACAGTATTCAGGTGCACATGTGTGTTAACACCTGCACAATGCTATCTGCTCCACAAACATTTAGGCAATACTTTACGCAATACTCTGGAATTAGTAACTATCAGTAGAAATAATATCAGATGTGAGCCATTTGGCAGTGACATTATTTTGGAAAGAGGTCTCTCAGTAACTGAAATACCAAACCCAGGTAAATTCTAATGTAACTGCACAAAACACTTAAAGTTCTACAATACCATATATATTTTTGCCATGGTACACAATATTCTAGTAGACTTTTCCAACACGTTGTTTCACAAATGTTGTGAAAATAATTTCACAACACTATCCTACGCACATTTACTTAGAAGTCAGTTCCACTGTGTGCATTCCCAGGTAGATGTACACAGGACTGCAACTTTATGCACTATTTGCAAAGTTACACCTGAATGTAAGTCTTTTGACTTGAAGTATTCTCAAACTACAGTAGGCCCAGTTCACATGTAACTCTAAGCCAAATCATTGCTAAGTGTGAATGTGCAAGCACTCACAATAATAATTATGGCCTGGTCTTCTTACTGCCACACTACCTGGAGATTAAGGTACAGATTAATTTACCGTTATTTCCAAATTCAGACTCACAGTTTTTCTTCCTCAGACAAACCACAAGCCCAGATTAAGATATAATGCTGAGCCAAACCATGGCTTAATTTCAGTAGCACACCATCAGGAAGATCAAGGGAGAACTAGCCACATTTTTTTTACTGAACATATTAACATACTGAAATTTCACCATAGCTTTGTTTAGCTTTATGTACAAACCAGGCCATTATCACCACCATTAAAAGTCAACAAACACACCTCAGTTCTCCTCTTAAAAGAATTCAGAACCATAAAAAATTACTCTGCATGCGCCAGTTCATTCTGCAAAACAGAAAACAATGCAAGTCTTCACACTTTTCACTTAAACTATTAAATGAAATCTCATTTTAGTAATGGAGTGTTTTGTTTTAACTGAGGCCACTTCACACATGCTATTTTAACTGCAAATGTATACCAGGACATAAGATGTAAACACTTGCTTGCATTATCATATGCATTCCACACCACATGTAAAATGCAATTCATGTGCATTTTAAGGGCTGCTATCTCTCATTCATATATTCATTCATTATATATATATATATATATGGGTGTAATACTGATGCACTGAAAAGCCACAACTGATAGCAAGTTTCTAAAGAGTGCACATGCATCAAGAAAAATCTATGCACAAGAGTATACACATTTTCTTACTATTACCTTGTGAGAAACAGCCCTATTAACCTTACAAAGGCAGCCAGAAATCAAAGACTAAACCTTTTTAGCATATGCAACTATAATATATATATATTTTTTTAAAAAAGCACTAAGAATCTGCTGAAAAAGAAAACTGAAGAGCAGGTTTTCTGTCTGAATAATGTTTTGGCTTTCCAGCTATCATAGTTGTTGGGTTTTTTTAAATACAGTACCTCATTTCAGCTAACAGTGCAAAAAGTAAGTATAAGGAGCAGGCGTTTGTGAGGGGTGCATGTTTTCAAACACTTTTATAAAATTACCAAATCTTAATTCTTGTTACAACCAGCAGAGAAAGATGACAAGTCATGTGTGGAGGGGAATTATATTCAAATGTGTGGAGGATATATTCAATTCAGCTTCTGTGATAAGGAATTTTTTTCACTGTGTCAACTTCTAGGATTGTATGCCAGGCAGAAGGACTACAAAACAAGTTGTTTTCAAAGCTCTTGTTCAAACTACCTTCCTTTAATTATCTGCACTTTGCTTTGCAAATGAAACAAAACACATGGAAACTCTACAACCTGTTAACTCCACCCACCTCCAACTCTCGCTCTCTCTGTAACAGCAACAGACCAGAGGAACACCATGTAGAACATTTCCCCATAAATAAATTTGCAGAGAACTTAACGGGTACCCCAAGACTGCTTACAGGTGGCAATGCTGCTGCTGCTGAGGTTGATGATTTTGCAGTAATTGAAGTTTCAAGCCTTTCTATCAAGTTTCCTAGAGTGATGGGACCCTGGGCTGGATTTTCTTTTTCAGATACCTTCTTCGTAATGCTGCACTGTTTTTCTGTTTTTAAATCTGTATCTCCAGGAAAATAAGACACTGGGCGCAGGTCTAGTTTTTCAGTTCTATTTCCTACTGCAGCCTCTTTGCAAGTGTTACTTTGTATTTGCTCTCGAGGAAAGCCGATTGGGAACAAGGTAGACATTGTCTCATTGTGTCTAATTTCTATGGAGCGTCCTCCTTGGATCTCCTCAATCAGTTCCATCCCATCCTCGGGCTCTCCCTCCTCACTGTAGGTGCCGGTGTCTCTGTCCTCCATCATAAACTCACTTTCCTCTTCTGGGCTTTCATCTGCTTTTAGGAATGATGTTTCGGAATCCACCTCCGGGTCGTCCTCCAAGCAAGGAGAGATGGAATCAAAATCCAGGAGTCTTGCCGAGTCATGCCGGGTGAAGTCTTCCGAGTCGGTTAAGACTGAAGAATCGCAGAGCTCCGCGCTGGAGTCGCTCCTTTCAACTTCCTGCAAACAATCAGAGCCATCTTTTGAGCCATTTAAATATTCGGCACTGAACATGGAGGCCAAATCCTGCAGCCTGCGCAGCGGGATGTAGCAGGGGGAAGGGCTTGGGCCATAGGCAGCAGCAGCAGCAGCCTTTGACTGCATGGTGCACCCATTAGGTGGCTCGGGGCTTCGGCTCTGACCCTCCCCCCCGTAAGGGCCGTCCCCGTTCTCCGGCACATCTAACGCCAAAGGGCTGGCGAAGGGGGGCAGGTAGCCCCTCCTGCTCACTTCGCAGGCCTGATCCATCCTGTGCGGCGGGCATCAACCTGTGAAGCAAACACAGCAACAATGGGGTCAGGCAAACCCTCCAGGGCCTTGTTCTCCAAAATGGCAGCCACCTCTACTGCTGCTGCTGCTGCTGCTGCTCCTCCTCCTCCGCGGCGGCGGCGGCAGAGGCCCAGCAAACGCCTCCCGCTCCTGGTTCTGGGGCCGCAGAGAGCCTGCACCGAGCCGGCTGCATGCCTCTTCCACCGACCCGCAGCTACCCAGGCAACATTGCCTCCTGATCGGCGCAGCCAAATGTCGCCTTTCACAATAGCGCAGCATCCATCCTGCCGCTGCTGGTTGCAGGGAGCGCAGCAGAGCAGGCCTGGCCTGGCCTGGCTCCTCGCACTCTCCCCCTACCTCCTCGCCCCCGCCTCTCAGAGATCTGCAGCTGCTGCTGAGCAGGGATCGCTTCAGCAAAGGCTTCTGGATCTTTCATCCTCTTCCGCCCCCGCCCCCACCCCGGCCGCCTTTTGCCACCACCCGGCTTCTGCACTAGGCCCGAGACACCGGCTGGCGTGCCTTGCCCCACCCCCACCCCGTTTCCAGAGGCCCTCCGGGTGAGGGTTGCGGCGCCCTTGCAATGTCCGGGTGGAATCTGCCCGCAGACACCAGTTTCCGCCTTGGGGGAGAACAGGAAAGTCTTTCCTGCAGTTTACCTGTCGGACTCTGTTTCCCCCACCCTTGCACAGGGCCAAAGTGAAGAGCCGACTTGGCTCCTCCGGTCCCTACCAGCTCCGTCTCCAGCCCAGCTGCCTGCCAGCTTCTTTTCGCTTGCTAGCGCCTTTCCTCGCCCGCGCGCGCCCGCGCGACGCTGCTGCACGCGCGCCCCCGCGGCTGTCCCCTGTGCGCGCTCGCGCGCGCCCCCTCACTGACTCTTGGGGTTCAGCAGCAGCAGCAGCGCCAGCGAAGGCTGCGCTGTCCAATCAGCGCGCGCGTGCGCGTCTGCCCGTCGCTGCGCATGGCCTCCCCCCTTCCTTGGGGCACTTACGCGGCCCTTGCGCCTTCGGACGCCCCCTAGCGCTCAGGGCGGCCGCCCCTCCCTTGCCCCACCTATTGCTCCTTGCCCTGGGCTCCTCAGCCTGTTCCAAAGGGCTGGCGTCGCTTTGCCGTCCTGCCCGGCCTGGCCTCGGCCTCCCTCCCTTCCCACTGCACATGGCGCCGCAGCTCCCTTCTCTGCCCGCGCTGGACAAGCGCTGCCTCTCTCGCTGCCAGCGCCCAGCACCATCCTTCCCCTCAGCCTTGCTTCGTACCAAGCCACCCCGGCAGGGCGCCGCCTGCGAGGCCAGGCCTCTGCTAGCTCCCCCGCCAAGCGCTGCAAGCAGAGAGCAGGAGCGAGCAAAGATGGTGGATGTGGAGCTCGCCCACCCACCCGCTGGGCAGCCGCCGCCGCCGCCGCTCTCTTTGCCAGCCCAAAGGAGGGGAGGGGGAGCCCCTCAGACGCCCCGTGACCAGCAGCCAACCGGGCTTAGTCCTGCCTAGGTGTCCTCTCCCAGGCACATGGTGCGCCTGGGGCTAAGCTGCTTTTCACCTCAGGCACGGTGGGGTCCTGGGAGCCTAAGCGACCTCGCAAACCTTGTCCCCCTCTCTAACGGGGGAGAGGGAAACGGGGAGGGTTCCTCGGCCACTGAAGTTGGGAGCCCGAAGGACGAAGCCAGGCCAGCCCCATATTCCCGCCCAAACAACAGGGGAGACTGGACGGGTCAGCTTGTTCCCTTATCTCCAGCCAACAATGGGGGTGACGAAGGAAGAAAAGCTCCGTCCGCTCTTTCTTCCGCCGCCACCCCCGCTCGCACCGCCGATTAAGGGGAGGGGGGCCGAACTCCTAAAACAAACGGCTGGACTGGGAAGGGAGAAATGGCTGCTGTGTGGCCCCCGCAGTGAAAGGGGGCCAGACTCGTGTGTGTGTGTGTGTGTGTGTTAGCGCGTGAGGGGCGACGGCAGGGCCGACCCGCGTCCCGGGCGCAACCGGGGAGGCCGATTCCCCTCGACGCCGAGGGAAACCAGGCCGCTCCCCCGGATCCTGCAAGAGCGGGGAAGGCTGGGGTGCAGCCCCTGGCCACTGAATAGCTCAGCAGCGAGCTTGGAAGGAGCCTCCCACACGCTCCTCTTCCTCCCGCGTCGGGCAGGGTGCAGCTGCTCTCGCCCCGGGAGGGAAGAAGCCCACTGTTCCCTTTCCCCCCGGCACTGCGAGGCCGGCCCTCCACACGCCCCCACCTCCTGGCTCCCTTAGCCGGTCTTCAGGGCCAGCTAGAACGCGGCGTCCGCGCTCTTCCCTAGAGCAAGCTTTGGGCTGCTGCTGCTGCTGCCGCCGCCGCACCGTCTTTTGCGTGGCAACGCGGCCGGGAGCGTAACGAGATCAGCCACAGAAGGCTAGCCGAGCCCGGGGGTCCCGAGCGCCCTAGCTTCCCCCGTGCGCGCCCCGTTGCCAGCTCCTCTACAGGAGGCTCGGTGCCTTGACATCGGTCAGAAGCGGCGGGCCTCAGCCGTGCGGCGCACCCTCCCGCTTCCTGCTGCAGCCCCTGCTCGATTTGTGAGAGCAGAATGCAGTTGTGTCACCCCCCCACCCGCACCCCACCCCCGCGCGCCTCCGTGCAACCTGCCTCGCCAAGCGGCCATTAGACCCGCCAGGCAAAGCGAACCTTTCGCGGGGCAAGCCCCCGCCACGCACCCACCCTCCCCGGTGCAGCGGGAGCCCCCGCCAGAAGGGCTGAAGACGGGAGTGGTTGATTGGTTCATTCATTCTACCTTGCAATCCTCGCCACAGATCTGTCCTCAAGGAGCCTGTGCTGAGGGAACCGAGATCGCCAGTTTATTATTATTTTCTTTTTCTTTCCTTTTTCTAGAAAAAAAACCACGTCCTCGGCTTCAGTAAAACTCTCCTCCGTCAGAATCTAGTCAGGCAGAGGTGGGGGGAGAGAGAAAGGGCGCTGTGGGGCCCAAGGCCATCGCCGTTTTCCGTTTGTTTAGGTTAGCGCTACTAATGTGTAGGATGTTTTGCAGGGAGAAAACTGTCCTGATGAGTCGTGTGTGTGTGTGTGTGTGTGTTGAGAAGTTCGCCATCCAGGAACAGGCAGGCACAGTGGAAATGAGGGGAGGGGGTGTACAGGAAACTGGCCAACTTGCTGCATAGCAACGTCTTGGACCAAGCAGGCTAAAATATTAACAGCAAATCTGCAACTAGGAAAAGGTGCACTTGCAGGCTTCCTTCGCCACAGTCTTTTCGAACAAGCCTGGGCAGGTCACTTAAACATCACTTCTGAAACTACTGTGGGATAGTGTGGTCCAAATCAGAGACAGAAAGTGCTGCATTGAGCCCTTACACAATTAGGTGCTCAAATTTGATCATCACTGAGTGCCCCTAAGTTAAGGGGAACAGCTGCTGGAGTTTTTGAGTCAGAGTATTTTTTATCTATTTATTGAATTTCTATCTTGCCCTTTCAAAAGTGTTCAGGGTGGCAATACTGGGCTGTAATTGGACCAGTGGTCTGGTGCAGTTAGGTAGCTTCTTAGAAGCACAAGCAATTACAATGATTTGCTGGGCAGCATTCCCTGGTGACCTTAGGCAGGGTTAAAATGTGGCTAACCAAAAAAGGTGAAATGGGAGGTGTTGGAAAACTCGGGACAGACAAAAGAAAGCACTTTTTCACACAGCACATAGTTAAACTATGGAATCCACTCCTAGGGGATTTGGTGATGGCCAACAATTTGGACTATGTTCTATCTTCTCAGAGGCATCATGCCTCCGAATGCCAGGTGCCAGGAATCACAGGTGGGCAGAATGGATTTGTGCTGATGTCCAGCTGGCAGGCTTCCCACAGTCAACTACTGAGAACAGGATATTGAACTAGATGAGGGTCATGATCCAGTAGGGCTCTTCTTATGTTCTCAGGAGCTACATGGATCTTATGTCAGTCCTCCTCACCCTGCAATTTTTTTTTGCAGGAAATGAAAATCTGCTCCATTGTTTTCAGGGACAGATAGCAGACACAACAGGAATAAGGAGGAACACTCCTTGTTTTTGAACTGCTGGGTGTGTGTGTGTGTGTGTTTTCACACTGCTTCCTGACACACTGGATAATGATAATCATACATAATATTTTTAGAGTGCTTTTCCATGCTCATACTGCTTCACATCACCACCTCAGTAACACACACACCCTTCCATTGGAAGGAAAAGGGGAAGTAGCAGCTCTCCAGCAACAGCCTATTCATCCCTAAAGAAGTATCTTTGAGAACTTTTGCTGTAAAGCAGAGCAACTCTGCACGGGACCACTCTGCCCACTTCAGTTCATATTAAGTGCTCATGAGAAACACAACCAAGAATGAAGCTGGCTATTTCTAATCAAGGAGCCTGATCAGGCCAAGCGGTGTTGTCTTGTGGCTTCACAAAAAGGAGTTGGGCCTGCTCAGGCTCCCTTGGCCATGGGCCATAGTTTCATAACCACTGCTGAAGCTAATTGGCATTTGTCCTTGCCCAGATGCATACCTACTTCTTTCGTTCTTCATGGAGGATGTCAGGAACATGGCCAATACTTTCCTCCAATTCAGTTTCCCTGCCTCACTTTCAAATTTCTCCGCCTCAGCTCTATGCTTGGAATTTGCACTGCCTCCTTCTCCTTTTGTTGACCTTTTCTTCCCTCAGCTCCGTCCTAACTTAATCCCTTTTTCTTTCTCCCTCATTTGCCCATTCTTCCCTCAGGTCTTTACTCCCTCCTTCAGCCAGCCAGCCTCCTGTCCTCCACTGCCTGGGCCCCACATACATTAGGGTTGCCATATTTCAAAAAGTAAACCAGGACATGTATGGCAGCCCTAACATACATTAATTCTTCCAGTTGGGCCCACTTTTACCTCAGTTTCTCTACCTGCAGCAACTTTTGTCTCTTCATGTTCTTTCCCTATTTAGGCCACATCCAGGCCTCCTGTTTCTGAGCCCTGTGAGGTCTTCCCTTCAGCCCAAAATGCCTTTTCATTTTCCTCACAGAAACTTCCCCTGAATAAGTTTGAATATTTGTAGACATCCATCCCATGAATATCAGGCTCCGCTGAGAGCTGGGAACTGGCAAACACACTGCGATAAATTATAAGGGGAACATAAAACACTTTGTAATTGAGAAACAGTACAGAAATTATTGTTTCTAAAACCTTCAGTAATCCTTAGATAATGAAGTGAGGCAACTGTGCTCAGTAGCAGCTCCCCTGTCTCTGACCTCATTTCCTCTTTGTTTCGGTTTTCTATCTGTAAGATGAGTAAACTAGTTGTGCCTTATTTTGTACAGAGCTTTGGTCAAGGATCCAGGAACTGATCCAGCTGAGCCATCATGCTTCTTGTGCTCAGGCCCAGCCCAGGGCTTATATTAAAATGCCAGGAAAAGGGCAGGGTAAAACCAGCTTTCACCCATGCACCTCTCTCAAGAGCCAGGGCTTCTGAATGATTCGAAACAAACACTTGATATGAGTCTGTCACACGTTCCAGTTCCCAGCTCCTACTAGTTTCTGATGCAGTACTTCAGAGGGATCTATGCACAGCAAAAGCCTGTCATGATTAAGAGAAGGAAGGCTACTATGCCAGAACTGCCACTGCCACCATCCAAAGCAAGGCCATAAGTCTCCATCTCTCTTTGTGCCAGCCTTGTCTCCCAGGCTTCACTGGGGCCAGAGATAGGCCAGGTTGCTGCAAGAGCTCCCATGGTGCCACCAACATGAGCCTTGTGGCCTGGACTTGTGTCTTCTCAGGGAAGATGAGAGTGCCCAGAGCACAGACTATAGCTTTGGTGAGATGGCAGGTTCTTCTTTAGGAATTGAAGGAAACATTAACATGTGTCCCAACTTAGCTGCAGTGAGTTGGGGAAATGTCCAAATCAAAACTGATGTTGAAGTTAGAAGAAATCAGAATATCACCTGCCCATGTTTGTGTCATAGTAAGACTCCTAGAGGCTCTATGCAAAAAATAAAAATAAAATAGATCCAGAGGTATGGCCTTTTTAACAGAATAAGGCCTGTTGAGATTTAAGGTATGATATTTAGAATGACATCGCAAGCTATATGATTTAGAATCAGTCAAAGACATTCCAGTAAAGTTAACTAAGAGAAAGGTTTAGGGATGAGTTGTTGTGAAAGAAAAATATGGTTGATTTAACACATACTAGGATTGTCTTGGAGAGAGTCTGACCTAATGGCAGACTTGAAAAGGTGGAGAAGTTATCCAATATACAAACAGGAAAATGTGAGATGGTCTGGGCAACAAGCTCAGTGTTCTTGTGGACAAGCTGGGCTTTTGTTACAGAGAGCATAGCTACTTTGCAGCAAACACATACAAACAGTAGTTTACAGAATAGGCACTGGCCTGTTTTACCCATAGTGCACCCAGGTCCGTGTGAAAGGCCCAGTCCAGTAAGGGGATGTGCTCAAGCTGTTGGAGTCTGAACGCGAGGCCCAGCAGTTGCACTGAGCTGTAGCCAAGTTGGGTCAAAACTCTCCTGTGTGATGTGCTTGTACGAGCCTGGTCAAAGAGTGATTAACTACCCTCAGTCCTTCCAATAAACTTCCTTTGACCTCCACCACTTAAATAAACAAAAACAACTCGGCCCTCCAGATGTTTTGGGATGACAACTCCCATCATCCCTAGCTAACAGGACCAGTGATCAGGGATGATGGGAGTTGTAGTCCCAAAACATCTGGAGGGCCGAGTTTGCCTATGCATGTATTACATTATGGAGGTACAGTGGTACCTCAGGTTAAGAACTTAACTAATTATGGAAGTCCGTTCTTAACCTGAAACTGTTCTTAACCTGAGGTACCACTTTAGCTAATGGGGCTTCTTGCTGCCGCTGCACAGCCACTGTGCAATTTCTGTTCTCATCCTGAAGCAAAGTTCTTAACCCAAGGTACTATTTCTGGGTTGGTGGAGTCTGTAACCTGAAGCGTCTGTAACCTGAAGTGTCTGTAACCCGAGGTACCACTGTATTTGGATGGGACCTTTCTTTTAGGACTATAGATGTTTTGTTTCCCTAGATGAGGAGAACAAACCTTTAAGAAAAGTAAAATTTATATTTCAGTGTATCCCACAAGAATATGCAAGGAGTATGGCCTTTTAAGTTTCTAGTGCAAACAGTGCAGGCCTAACACACTCTGCTGCCCAAAGTAGCTGCATTATTGTGCCTTCTGGGAGAGGTGCCTCTGGGTGTCTCTGCAATCCCAAATTATGCAATTTTACCCTCTGCAATACTCCAATAAATGCTAGGGTATGCCTCCACATAAGCACCCTGCTTCACTGAAATCCCCCAAAAGCACTGCTGGCTCTAGCAACCAATGGGGTTGCTTGTGCAGTCTGATGTCTATTTATTTGTTTATGATGGCAAGTGCATGGTGTTTTATAGCAGGGGTGACTGACCTTTGGGCGCTCTGGATGTTATTGAACTCCTTGCAGCATGACCAGTGGTCAGGGTTGATGGGAGTTGTAGGCCAGAAATGTCTTGGATGGTCACGGAATATTCACCCTTGATTTATAGAGTGCCAGCAAAAAGACAGGTCCCTGCCCTCAAGAGCCTGCAATCTGAAATTGGACATTGGCAACAGCAGAGGGGAGAAATGTGGAAATGAGGGTAAATTAGGGAACAATGTGAGTCCCATTCTGTCTCATGTATTTAGCCTTAGTTTTAGTAGGTGATGAATAATAAGTGTATTACAGTATTACACTTGCATTGACCAAGATGCCACTGCAAAATAGTTTAATATATAAGTCCTTCTAGGGTTCTGAGGCTTATTAGTCTTTCACAACATAACAGAATGCAGAATAGGGCATTTGTGAGCTCCTGTGCAAATGAAGTTCTCAGTGTTTAAATCTCTTCTTTACAAAATAAGGAACCTGTGAGTTATACTAACTTATATTGCAGATATAAATTTTCTTGGAAGAAAAGCAATGACAAACCTAGACAGCATCTTAAAAAGCAGAGACATCACCTTGCCAACAAAGGTCCTTATAGTTAAAGCTATGGTTTTCCCAGTAGTGATGTATGGAAGTGAGAGCTGGACCATAAAGAAGGCTGATCGCTGAAGAATTGATTCTTTTGAACTATGGTGCTGGAGGAGACTCTTGAGAGTCCCATGGACTGCAAGAAGAACAAACCTATCCATTCTTAAGGAAATCAGCCCTGAGTGCTCACTGGAAGGACGGATCGTGAAGCTGAGGCTCCAATACTTGGGCCACCTCATGAGAAGAGAAGACTCCCTGGAAAAGACCCTGATGTTGGGAAAGATGGAGGGCACAAGGAGAAGGGGACGACAGAGGACGAGATGGTTGGACAGTGTTCTCAAAGCTACCAGCATGAGTTTGACCAAACTGCGGGAGGCAGTGGAAGACAGGAGTGCCTGGCGTGCTCTGGTCCACGGGGTCACGAAGAGTCGGACACGACTAAACAACAACAACAAAATACTGCAGATTCATTATTAAAGGGCACAAACCTAGTGTATGCCCAGGAAATACGTGCCTTCATGATTTAGGGCAGCTTTCTCCAACCTGGTGTGTTCCAGATGTTTTGGACTATAACTTGCTGACCATTACCCATGCTAGCTGTGGCTGATGGGAATTGTAGTCCAAAACAAACTAGGTTGAGGAAGGCTGTCTTAGAAGCAAAGTGATATATTTGGTCTGATAACTCGGGTGGTGGAATTAGGCAGGTTCCTAACTATCCTTGGATTTTTTGCTGCAAAACATGCTCTTGAGCAAGTTGGAAATCTACTAAAAATGGACAAATGGTTCCAGTCTGTGCATGGGTGTGTTCTCTTCATCTCTTCTCATAGCAGGGTACCATCATAAATCAGAGCCTGCAAGGAGCTAAAGGAAGCCTGCATTGCCTCTGAATTGTGTTACATTTAAATGGCCCCAGCTGATTAATAAGAGGTGTATATATTTAACCTTGTGCTGATTAAGTTCATATCAGTCATATGCTAAGCATGTCATTGTAAAGATGTGGCATCACAAATTTCTGTAAGACAGAGATGATTAAATTATACCCTCCTACCCTGGTATTGTGGCAAAGGCTATCCCAGACTTGACCAGAATGCTATTATTAAGCAACAAGAACAAGCTATGCAGCAACAGGTCAAAGATGAGGAATGCAAGGAAGGTGTTGAGACCAAACTGCAAGCCTGTATTACAAGGCCACATATCTGTAATCTGAAATGGTTTATGACACTGGCCTAGAAACCAACTAAGGGGGGGGGGGTGTTTGTGAACAATCATTCAGCTTTGAGCTACTTGTTAACTATATGTGACACTTTTTGGGTTTTGTAACTATGAAACAATAGTGTACATGCTACACAGACACCACCTCCCAACCAATTTATACAATAAATATTTTTCAAATGACACCCTGTCTCCCCAGTGCAGTTTTATTTAAAACATTTACATACTGCCATCCATCCTCTTTGGATAGTAGGATTGTGTGCAAAAAAACAACAACAAAATGTTAATAAGGCATCACATAAAAGCAGAACTGGAAATTACAGCAGATTAGAGTGTCTGGGTAAATGAAAATGCTTTTGTATGGTACTAGAAAAATTATATAATTGGGAATCATTGATGATAAATCCTTCTCCCTTGAAACTGAATAGCATGCTTCTGATACAGGAGGGTTTTGGAGAGGGACCTCCACATAAAATTGTGAAGCATGTGACAAACTTGGATAAATAGGTCAGAACCCTAGGATTTTAGGACAGCCATAAACTCAGTCAGAGTTGGGCACATCTAGTACCACTAGGAATGGCGTCCTCAGAGACAAAAACAGGAAGACCCCATCAGCAGAACTGGAACACATGATGCCAGAATGGAAAATTAAATTTCCCTTGAAAATGGCTTCTTGTGTGACAAATTATATCTGCAAAACCATAAGGAGTCCCATTGTGTTGTGAATCTTTGTTGCAAACAATGTTACCTGTGCAATAACGTTCTTTTTCACACATTATACTTCAGACTGTGACCACTGCATTACATCCAGCAGTAATGAACATGAGAAGCAGTAGAAGTATGAGATGATCAGATCCCCTCCAACCTCAGAGCATGGTGAAGTCTCCCCGAAAAATTTATAATTTGGCATAATATTTGGATTGTTTAATTACTGAATAATTTGTATAATTCGGAATACACAGTATGATGTGATTTGACTGGAATGTTAAAATAAAAATAAAAAGAAGGTACTTTGTATCATATGTGGTGGGAATGTAGAGAAGTTTAAAAAAATTGGGAGATGATATATAACGAATTGAAGAAAATGTTCGAAATGACATTTGTAAAAAAAGAAACAGAAGCATTTTTGTTAGGGATTTTAGGACAAGACCTGCCAAGAAAAACAAATAATTTATTTATGTACGCTACAACAGCGGCAAGAGTCTTGTTGGCACAACGATGGAAGAATGAGGAAGTCCCAACGAAAGAACAATGGCAAGAAAAACTGGTGAGTTATGCAGAGCTGGCAAAGTTGACATGTAATATACATGAGAAGGACAACCATGACTTTAAGGAAGAATGGAAACTTTTTACAAATTACCTAAAAAGACAACAAAATGATTTGGACTCCTTGGCAGGTTTGGAATAAACATTCACAAATTTATTAGTACAGTGGTACCTCGCAAGACGAATGCCTCGCAAGACGAAAAACTCGCAAGACGAAAGAGTTTTTCGTTTTTTGAGTTGCTTCGCAAGACGAATTTCCCTATGGGCTTGCTTCACAAGATGAAAACGTCTTGCAAGTTTGTTTCCTTTTTCTTAAAACCGTTAATACCCAGGGTGCATTGCTTGAAGAGGTACAGTTGCGACTTGACTTCGAGGAGCAACTCATAGCACGCAGTGTGGTAGCCTTTTCTGAGGTTTTTGAGGTTGGATTTTGGGTTGGGGTGTTTGGAATTCAAGGACTTGGTGTTGGGGAGGGGTTTGCAAGAATCTGGAAGCTTGTGTGGTTTTTTCTGCATTTTTATGATTTTTTGTGACCATTGGGGCACTCTGCTGTTGTTAAAAAAATATATATATCTGGGTTTGGATTTCTGTGTGGTGGGTGGCTGGGGAGGGGGTCAGGGAATTGTTGAGAAGGGGTTTGCAAGAATCTGGAAGCTTGTGTGTTTTCTGGGAGGTTTGGTGCTTTTGAATTTTTTGGATGTGAAACACTGATTTTTTTGGGGGGGGGTGCGAAGGTAGGAGTTGTGCTGCCATGGTGCCCAAGAAGACTGCTGCTGCAGAGGCCGGCAAGAGGAAGAAGAAGAAGGTTACGCTGGAAATGAAGAAGGAGATCATCCGGAAGCACGACGGTGGAATGTGTGTGACAGACCTCACCAGGGAGTACGGGAGGAATCCATCGACCATCGGGACCATCCTGAAGATGAGGGAGAAGATCCTTGCGACTGATGTAGCCAAGGGAGTCACCAGGATCGTGAAGAACCGCCCAGCTGTTCTGGAGGAGGTGGAGAAGTTGCTGCTCATCTGGTTAGAAGAGAAGCAGCGTGCAGGGGACACAGTGACTGAGGCCGTCATTTGTGAGAAGGCCAAGGCCTTGCACGCAGACCTCGTCTGGCAACAGCCAGGAACCTCAGGCGAGCCAGAAGTCGTCAGCGAGCTGGTGGAGGAGCACGACCACGAGCTGACCACCCAGGAGCTGGTCGAACTGCAGGCAGAGGCTGCGCAGGAGCAGGCCTCGCTGGAAGAGGAGGAAGCAACTGAGGAACGGCTGTCCTCCAAAGAACTGAGGGACATTTGCCAGAAGTGGAAAGATGTGCAGGCTTTTGCACAGCAGCACCACCCTGACAAGGACCTGACACGTGACCTTGCGAACACTTTTGATATGAGGGTCATGTCGTCTTTCAGGGAGGTGCTGAAAAGGCGGATGAAGCAGCAGACCATGGATAGGTTCTTCAGCAAGAAGCAAAGAGTAGAAGAGGAACCTTCTTCGAGTTGTCCCCCAGAGTCTTAGAAAATGTATGTACAGTACACTTTGGTGATTTTTAAATGCTTTTCTGTCATGTTTAGAAACTTAAATTATTGTTCCTTCAATTTTTGAAATGCTCTTTACAGTATGTGTGACTTTAAAGAGCACTTAATAAACTCTTTTTGTACCAAATTTGGCTTTGTTTGGACTTTTTTTGACCATAGGAACGCATTAATTGATTTTCAATGCATCCCTATGGGAAACCGTGCTTCGCAAGACGAAAAATTCGCAGAACGAATTAATTTCGTCTTGCGAGGCACCACTGTAGAACATATGATAGATAAGGCAATGATATGTACAATGTTATAACATGCAGAGAATACTATGTATAAACAAATCAGAGAAGGGAGCTGAGGGAAGTCTTCGGAGGGTGGGAGAGGGAGAGATGGGAGGGAATAAAAAGGGAAGGAATGTAATTGGTTATATGGATTGATAATTTGTTTTGTTAAAATTGTTCAATAAAAATATATATATTTTTAAAAGGTAAAAAAAGGGAATGTTAAAATGGAAAATTTAATAAATATTACTTTTTAAAAAAGAATACATCCAGCAGTAACTGTAATCATTTATTGTATTTTTTTAAAAAAGGCATTTCTCATCACCAATTTTGCAGTAATGTCAAAAGATACTACTAATAGCTTATTTCAAGTGTCTACATTACTGGATCCTCTGAGCAGCTTCATTCTTTCGTTTGTTATTGGGGAGGGGGAGACCAGTTTTGGAAATGCTAGGAACTTTATCACTCTGAAGATAGGCAGTAGACAAAGAGGTAAGCCAGGGCCCTGTGATAGCTCTGGGAGACCAGTCCTAAATCAGTGGCCCTGCTGAAGGACCCACGTGACTTCAATCTCTCTGCAACTTATTGTTTGCTTTAAAGCAGCGGGGGGAGGGGAGGAGAAGAGATTGGGCCTCCGGTGTAGGAATGAAGGTTTATTTTATTTTTTAACTCTTATTCCCTGCGCAGTTCTAGTAGTTTCTTATTTTTATCTGAAAGCCACCTTATGCCCCTGTTGGACCAAAAGGTGGGGTATAAATAATAATAATAATACAGTGCTACCTCGGGTTACATACGCTTCAGGCTACAGACTCCGCTAACCCAGAAATATTACCTCAGGTTAAGAACTTTGCTTCAGGATGAGAACAGAAATCATGATCCGGCGGCGCAGTGACAGCAGAAGGCCCCATTAGCTAAAGTGGTGCTTCAGGTTAAGAACAGTTTCAGGTTAAGAACGGACCTCCGGAACGAATTAAGTTCTTAACCCGAGATACCACTGTACTTCAAACCCCTGCAACCTGCTGTTAGTCATGGGGCAGAGGGAACAGGTCCCCATTACACCTGCCGTGAATAGTAGCAAATTCAGAAATGGTTTTAAATAGCGCAGGGGAAAGAATTAAAACTGAGTGCTTGGCCTCAATCCAAATTCCTCCCTCATCCCAGAACAGTGGTACCTCAGGTTAAGGACTTAATTCGTTCTGGAGGCCTGTTCTTAACCTGAAACTGTTCTTAACCTGAAGCACCACTTTAGTTAATGGGGCCTCCCGCTGCTGCTGCACCGCCGTGCAATTTCTGTTCTCATCCTGAGGTAAAAGTTCTTAACCCGAGGTACTATTTCTGCATTAGCGGAGTCTGTAACCTGAAGCGTCGGTAACCTGAAGTGTCTGTAACCCGAGGTACCACTGTATGGCTCTTTTCAGCAAAGAAAATGACTCACCCAAGTCACCTCTTTACTGAGCCAAAGAAAGTGTAGGTCTTTTCAGTGCCTAGATCAGTCTGGCACTGATGTGAATTGGAATTCAAAGAATTGGGACAGCACTAGGTTGGGGAAGGCTACCCTAGACGGAAGACCTCTAGGATCCCCATATCACACCACCATGTCACTCCTTTTAAGCTGTAGAATAGAAGCAATCTCTTCAAAGCCACCCCTCCCTTCAATAAAAGGCCATGAAAGACCAATTATTGATCCATTTATGGATCCATTTTTATCCATATATGCAGAAAACAACAGTATTAAATTTGGTGTCTTTAAACAGTGTAGCTCTTTTAAAAATAGTGTTAAATTATATATAAACTAAAAAAAAAATAAATCTGTGTAAATGCCACTTCCCTGCATAGTGATTTTAGAGTAAGTGGTTTAAATATAACATGCTATTTCCCAATACAGACATGACGGAAGAAATCCATGATCAGATCCCCCAGCTTTTTCAATTTTATCTAAAATCAATCCTGCAGACTCCAAAATCTTGACTGGAACGATTTTATTGTAGAGGAGGGAGAGGTTAAACCTTTCCTCAATGTAACTTCCACAAAACACTGTGCCTTGTAACAGAAAACAAATGGAAATATCAAGCAGATAGGATGGAGGGTCTTTAAGATCTTTATGTTCTGGCCTGTGTTGTGGTATTGTATGAAGGTGTAAATGGGTGTAAGCAGCTATGGTTTAAATTGGTGTCCCTGGACAAAGAGGAACTATCTAAATGGCATCAAGTTCACATACCTAAAAGTCCTTTTTTAAAAAAATAAGAAAAGCCTTTTTATGTTTGTGGTATTTTTTTATTTAAAAAACAAACCCTTAACTTTTCCTAACATTTCACTAGCCTCTTGCAAATCCCTTAATTAAGTGTCTCCCTAGTGGGTGGGGTGGAAGAAGTGATTTTTGTGAATAATTTTGAGTGGGGAAACAGAACACAGAGAAAGGTTAAGGCAGGCTTCCTCAACCTTCGGCCCTCCAGATGTTTTGAGACTACAATTCCCATCACCCCTGACCACTGGTCCTGCTAGCTAGGGATCATGGGAGTTGTAGGCCAAAAACATCTGGAGGGCCGAGGTTGAGAGAACCTGAGTTAAGGGCTCCCATCTCACACATGCATCTCCACTCCCAATTGCCCCTCTAGTAGTGGCCTGTCCAGTTTAAAAGAGAACTGTTGCTGTATCCACAGCAGTGACCAGAGCAGGAATGACCACTAGGAGGAGAGTAGAGAGAAGAAACGCCACGGTATACCTGCATCAGCACAACCAGACACCTTCATCTGCCCCAGCTGCAACAGAACATGTCTCTTCTATAATGGTCTCTACAGCCACAGCAGGTACTGCAACTCTCAAGTGGTTTGACTTCACCCCAAAGAACTGTTGGGATAATGCCTTGTTTGGCCATAAACTGCTCAGATGATACCAACAAGAGGAGAAATGGATAACTCCTATAAACAGAGCACCTTAACTAATTTTGTGGTATTGTTATTTTTCTGCCGTGGGGTTGTAGCCAATTGGTATCCCTCTGCTGAGGGAAGGCTCTTTGATCTGGTGGAGCCTTCTGTAACAGGGATCAAGGTGGGGGGCTGTGGTGAGGGGCAGGGGCAGTGAGGAATCACTAAAGATCCCACTAACAGAAGTTTCCAGTGGATCAAAGAGCCTTCCATCTGTGGAGGGAAAGCTACTGGATACAACTCAATATAGTTTATTCTGTATAGATTTAATTCATTCAGATTGTCTGTGTCAGCTGCTGATTTTCCTCAAGTAACCCAAATTACTATTTTATTTAGCTAAGCCGTGCTTTTGCGAATTCATGGAAACCTGGAATGATCCCAGAAGAGAACAAAAATGCCAAAGTAATATACCCGGCTTTGAAAAATGACACATCCAGGAAAATACAGACTAGTTACTTTGACTTCTCTACTTGGGGATGTGGTTGAGTAGACAGGAAGCAGATAATACTGAAACGGCCTAGTAAGATGTGACAGCAGGGCAGCCATGGGTATTTTTTATGCCTATGTCTGTCTAGTTTGTGTATAAAACAGGATATTTTCCCCTCCTTCCTCCCCCCTTTTTTTACAGAAGTGCATGGGTGAGAGAAAGTAATCCCTTTATGCTGTAAACTGCCCTGTGATATTCAGATGATGGGCGGTATATAAATTTAATAAATAATAGTAATACTGTAATAACAACCCTCTGTGCTCCCCGGGTTTATCTTACTGTAAACCATTACCCCGTGTACTTTTCTCCTGGTGCATGCCAGAAGTGAATTGGGCTGTGGAGAAAAAGTATTTGAAGCAAGGGAGAGTGCTCTGAGTATAAGTAGTTGTAGTTCAACAAAAGGGACGCGAGTGGTGCTGTGGGTTAAACCACAGAGCCTAGGACTTGCTGATCAGAAGGTTGGTGGTTCAAATCCCTGCGACGGGGTGAGCTCCTGTTGGGAGGGTAAATGGTGTTTCTGTGCGCTGCTCTGGTTCGCCAGAAGCGGCTTAGTCATGCTGGCCACATGACCCGGAAGCTGTACGCCGGCTCCCTCGGCCAATAAAGCGAGATGAGCACCGCAACCCCAGAGTCAGCCATGACTGGACCTAATGGTCAGGAGGCCCTTTACCTTTTAGTTCAACAAAATATGAAGGGACCCAGGTTGGAAAAAGTCTGTTGTATAGTAGCTTGTCTAAGGGCACAAATGCAGTTGATGCTAAGAGAAGTGAGAACAGACCTGGGGACCTTCCAGTTCACAGCTTACTCTTGTACAGTCCACTGATATTCACAAATACCCAAAAGTAGATCCCACTGATTTCAATACTGTTGAATCCTACAAGCATGTTGTGGCTGAGAGATTAGCAATGAATAGACTCTCTTAATTGCCTTTTTTGTTTTTACTGGGTGGGGTGGGGGAGATCATTTACTGATTTCCTCTCAATTATTAGCAATTATTATTATTAAAAACAATATTAAAAATGCAAGGAAGGGAGCCATTTTCCTTGCATTTTTAAACATAATTTATTTTTTTATTCCTGCTGTGGAAATAGTGTGTGACATTGGGCCATTATGAGAGGCTATTAACTCATCTCTCAACCTTGATCAACAGGAAGCAGTAAAATGAACAGGATTTGTAATTTAATTAACTGCTGATTTTCCAATTAACATTGGAAAGGAATTTCCAGTGGGCTAGCCATGTTTATTTGTTGAAACACATACACACAACCAATTGCTTTTTACTGAAAAGGAAAGGAGCTTCAGTGAGGGAGACATATTAAAAATACAGTGGTACCTCAGGTTAAGTACTTAATTCATTCCAGAGGTCCATTCTTAACCTGAAACTGTTCTTAACCTGAAGCACTAATGGGGCCTCCTGCTGCCGCCGCGCCGCCAGAGCACAATTTCTGTTCTCATCCTGAAGCAAAGTTCTTAACCCAAGGTACTCTTTCTGGGTTATTGGAGTCTGTAACCTGAAGCGTATGTAACCTGAAGCGTATGTAACCCGAGGTACCACTGTATACAGATAACTACAATAAAGACAGCACAGCACAAACCTTTTCATTAAAAGCAGTCCGTTCCCAAAAGCCTGTGGAAACAAAAAAGTTTTCACTTACCAGGGGAAGGACAACAAGGAGGGAGTCAGTTTATCTGCTTGGGAGGGGTGTAGTTCTAGAGTTTGGGAGCAGCCACCAAGAAGGGCCTCCCCTGCGTCCCCACCAAGCATGCCTGTGAGGGTGGCAGGACCGAGAGAAGGGCATCACCCGAAGATCTCAGAACAAGGGCAGGTTCGTATGAGGAATATGCTCTTTCAAATAGTGTGGACCTAAGCCGTAGTCAGGATCCTGACTATGGGAAAAGGCATTGTTGGTTGATATAGTTCTACAACCAACTCTCCAAGTGTCCCTCTTTTCAAGGGGCAGTTCTGGATTTACAGTAGCCATCTTAGTTTCTGATTTGATCCTGGAATGGCCCACTTCTCCTTAGTACATCCCTATTTTCACTGGAGAAATATTGAAGGATATGGAGTTATCTAACCACTAAACCATTTGAAGGCAGCCCTGTATAGGGAAGCTTTTTGATGTTTAATTTTTTTTATTGTTTTATATGTTGGAAGCCACCCAGAGGAGCTGGAGCAAGCAAGTCAGATGGATGGGGTATGATGATGATGATGATGATGATGATGATGGTATAGGATGTCCCTATTTTCATTGGAGAAATGTTGGAGGGTATGCTGAAAGTGCTATATGAAACCTTCATTTTAATTCTGATGCAGCAGCAGGAAATGGAGTGCTGCTTTTGCAGCACTAAAGGGCTCTAATGGATAAGCAACCAAAGACCCATTTTATAAATGCAGCATGTTCAAGTGTGTGATAACAATTTTTCCTGGGTATACCCATAGTTTTTTTTTCGGGGGGGGGTTGAAGGGAGATGCATACCCCTAAACATTTTGTGAATCTTTGTACTTTTGTCCATTTACTGTTTTTATTTTTCCCAATTTGAACTATAAAATGGTGATTTTATTGAGTCAAAATGTTGTTGTTGTTTAGTCATTTAGTTTGTGACCCTATGGACCAGAGCACGCCAGGCACTCCTGTCTTCCACTGCCTCTCGCAGTTTGGTCAAACTCATGCTGGTAGCTTCGAGAACACTGTCCAACCATCTCATCCTCTGTCGTCCCCTTCTCCTTGTGCCCTCCATCTTTCCCAACATCAGGGTCTTTTCCAGGGAGTCTTCTCTTCTCATGAGGTGGCCCAAGTATTGGAGCCTCAGCTTCATGATCTGTCCTTCCAGTGAGCACTCAGGGCTGATTTCCTTCAGAATGGATAGGTTTGATCTTCTTGCAGTCCATGGGACTCTCAAGAGTCTCCTCCAGCACCATAGTTCAAAAGCATCAATTCTTCGGCGATCAGCCTTCTTTATGGTCCAGCTCTCACTTCCATACATCACTACTGGGAAAACCATGGCTTTAACTATATGAACCTTTGTTGGCAAGGTGATGTCTCTGCTTTTTAAGATACTGTCTAGGTTTGCCATTGCCTTTCTCCCAAGGAGCAGGCGTCTTTTAATTTTGTGACTGCTGTCACCATCTGCAGTGATCATGGAGCCCAAGAAAGTAAAATCTCTCACTGCCTCCATTTCTTCCCCTTCTATTTGCCAGGAGGTGATGGGCCCAGTGGCCATGATCTTCGTTTTTTTGATGTTGAGCTTCAGACCATATTTTGCGCTCTCCTCTTTCACCCTCATTAAAAGGTTCTTTAATTCCTCCTCACTTTCTGCCATCAAGGTTGTGTCATCTGCATATCTGAGGTTGTTGATATTTCTTCCAGCAATCTTAATTCTGGCTTGGGATTCATCCAGCCCAGCCTTTCGCATGATGAATTCTGCATATAAGTTAAATAAGCAGGGAGACAATATACAGCCTTGTCGTACTCCTTTCCCAATTTTGAACCAATCAGTTGTTACATATCCAGTTCTAACTGTAGCTTCTTGTCCCACATAGAGATTTCTCAGGAGACAGATGAGGTGATCAGGCACTCCCATTTCTTTAAGAACTTGCCATAGTTTGCTGTGGTTGACACAGTCAAAGGCTTTTGCATAGTCAATGAAGCAGAAGTAATAATAATAATAATAATAATAAATAATAATAAATTTTATTTATATCCTGCCCTCCCCAGCTGAAGCCGGGCTCAGGGCGGCTAACAACCATAAAACAGTACAAAAGTACAACACAACACTCTAAAATCATTCATTATAAAATTAATTCAAATCAAGCCACTGGCAACCATTGGGCCAGAGCTCCGCGAAGATTGCCGAGGGAGGGAGTCAGGCTGTGCCCTGGCCAAAGGCCTGGTGGAACAGCTCTGTCTTGCAGGCCCTGCGGAAAGATGTCAAGTCCCACAGGGCCCTAGTCTCTTGTGACAGAGTGTTCCACCAGATCGGAGCCACAGCCGAAAAAGCCCTGGCTCTAGTTGAGGCCAGCCTAACCTCTCTGTGGCCTGGGACCTTCAAGATGTTTTTATTTGAAGACCGTAAGTTTCTCTGTGGACATACCAGGAGAGGCGGTCCCGTAGGTATGAGGGTCCTAGGCCGTATAGGGCTTTAAAGGTTAAAACCAGCACCTTAAACCTGATCCTGTACTCCACCGGGAGCCAGTGCAGCTGGTATAGCACCGGGTGAATGTGATCTCGCAGCGAAGACCCCGTAAGGAGTCTCGCTGCAACATTCTGCACCCGCTGGAGTTTCTGGGTCAGTCTCAAGGGCAGCCCCATGTAGAGCGAGTTACAATAATCCAGTCTGGAGGTGACCGTCGCGTGGATCACAGTGGTTAGGTCAGGGCGAGAGAGGTAAGGAGCCAACTGCTTAGCTTGGCGGAGATGGAAAAATGCCGCCTTTGTTATAGCTGCTATGTGCGCCTCCATGGAAAGGGAGGTGTCAAAGATTACACCCAAAGTAGATGTCTTTCTGGAACTCTCTAGCTTTCTCCATAATCCAGCGCATGTTTGCAATTTCGTCTCTGGTTCCTCTGCCCCTTTGAAATCCAGCTTGCAAAATGAGTCAAAATGAAAGTACCCCTAAACATTTTTAAAGGGAAAAAAAGCACTGGGTATACCTACACATGTACCCATATTTCAATACTTGTCCCCCCCCACTCCAATCCTCCTTTACATGTGAAAAGTAGTATACTCTACTATCTAAAAATGTAAGCAACAGCCCTTTCTCACACATAAAGTAAAGGTAAAGGGACCCCTGACCGTTACGTCCAGTTGCAGATGACTCAGGGGTTGCGGTGCTCATCTCGCTCTATAGGCCGAGGGAGCCATTATTTGTCCGCAGACAGCTTCCAGGGCATGTGGCCAGCATGACTAAGCCACTTCTGGAGAACCAGAGCAGCGCAAGGAAACACCATTTACCTTCCTACTGGAGCAGTACCTATTTATCTACTTGCACTTTGACATGCTAGGTTGGCAGGAGTAGGGACCAAGCAACAGAAGCTCACCCAGTCATGGGGATTCGAACTGCCGGCCTTCTGATCGGTAAGCCCTAGGCTCTGTGGTTTAGACCACAGCGCCACTTCCATCCCTTTTTCACACATACCTAATTATGATAATTGCCAGAAGTCCTTCTGAAAGTCCCCATGCTCAGAAATCGGGTAAGTAGCTACCAGGAAAATCTTCTTTTCTGTGATGGCACCCAAATTACAGAATGCTTTCCTTAAACGTTCTCATCTTCTGGATGCCAGGCCAACCCCAGTCTGTTCTCATGCTTTTGAGAACTTCCAATGGTTCTTGAGAATATTTTAAATGACCTTAAATCTCTCTTTCACCTCTGTTGCCTAGGAACTCAGCTGATTTAATCCTGATGGCTGATTTGATTAGTTCTTTTATTCGTTTCCTCCTACCCAAATCTTATTCTATATACAGGAATATATCGTTAAAACATCACATCAGATCCAAATATAAAAACAATAAAGCATGAAAAGTAAAATCTGCATTGTTATTATTTACTTACATTCCAAAGGCCTGGACAAATAGAAAACTGTTTATCTGGACAAATAGAAAACTGTTTATCTTGCACCTAAATGTGGTCAGGTGGGGTGGGGTGGGGAACACAATTACACTGCATATATAAATTGGGACTTGCAGCCATGTAAACATGCAGAGGATGAGGCTGCACACTTAGTGCCTTGAAAACAAAAAACAAATTGTGCCTTCTCTAGGCATATACTTTCTGCATGTGCTGGAAGCTCAGGATCATAGGTGCCTGCTGGCTTCTTTCAAAAGGAAGTACAGTACCGGTAACTCCCAAAAACACACCACTACATTGAAGACCCCATTTCATTTAAAGGCAAGTCAAGCCACAAATTACACTCTTACAGATTGTTGTGACCTGACAGTGGTGTGTTCTTTTGGGTAATCTGGCCCAGCATAATTTTGGTATCCTCACAGAATTCAGAGTTTTGAAGATGTCAGCATTTGTTCTTTCAAAAGCAAGTTTCTAGCCCATGAGGTTATAGAGTTAGGCTGTGTACACATTACCATTTACAGTGGTACGTCGAGTTACAAACGCTTCAGGTTGCAAATGCTTCGGGTTACAAATGCTTCAGGTTACAAACTCTGCTAATCTGGAAGTAGTACCTCGGATTGGGGAACTTTGCCCCAGGATGAGAACGGAAATTGTGCAGTGGTGGTGTGGTGGCAGTGGGAGGCCCCACTAGCGAAATTGGTACCTCAGGCTAAGAACGGTTTTGGGTTAAGAATGAACCTCCGGAACGAAGTAAGTTCATAACCCGAGGTACCACTGTACTCTGGCTTCAGCATGTTCCCACAGTTAGTGTTTGAAGCTGAGGACACATGATGTTCACCACAGTCCATTTGTACCCTGTAGTTTCTTGAGAAATACTCTTGCATTGGTACGCTTTCCCTCAAACCGCCTTCCATTCAGTTAGGAGATGGAAGCCGTGGTGAAGCTGAGGTGTGTACATTTCAGATAGCCAATGCACATGCCCAGATGGCACTGCTTGCACAGAGGACAGCTTCGCTGAGCTGGAGTTCAGCAGGGGGGAAATAAATCTGGTATTGGGCACTGGGTGAAAACATCCCTTCCCTCTTTCTGGTGTGTACAGCAAAGGGGGTGGGGGGGTGGGAAGTGACTTGAAATGCAACTGGGGCTGTGGCAAGGAGTCACCTTGCTGTGCTTCAAGCCGCTAATAGCATACACAGCCTTAGACTCAAGCTTGTCTGGGTCATAAACAAGCTAAAAAATATTGTGAGACAGTTGGCTGAAGAATGTAAGAGAACACAATAAGTTATGTACCCGGCACAGTTCACTAGGCAAAGGTTATGATGGGGTAGGCCGTGTAGTTTGCAGCAGAACAAATGGTTTTACCACCTCCTCAAGGGGTTACAGCTTCTAGTCTTGAGTCTGTACACACACTCGCTTAGTGATCCTCAAATTTGAAATGCACCTGCTGATCTTTATCAACAGTGTGGGGGTGATGTGTAGTGCTTAATTTTAAACAGAAGGAGAAATATTTGTACCGCCACAGTTCAGCAACCCTGTTGCCATCTGTCTGCATGCATGCACACCCACTGGAATAGTATCTGTGCCTTTAGAAACTACCTGACTTCAGGGTTGGCCTTACGATGAGGCAGAGTGAGGCCGCTGTCTCAGGCAGCAGAGAGTGGACTTAGCTGGGAGTGCCATGTGGCTTGCCCTGTGCCCCCTGTGCTAGCCTTCAAGTGCAGTGGAAGATGCTGTCCTTTCACTGGTTCTGGAGTAAGATTCTGCTCCAGTGCAATCAGTTTCTGTATGTGCCTTGTGGGGGAGTGTGGCATCTTGTCTCTTTGACATGCGCTTCATTGCTTTTTGTAGCTCCCACTGTATTTCCTTGGAATTCATCTAGCGCTGCTGTCCAGAACAGAAACCATTCCCATATATTACGCTGCTCATATGATGGGGGAAGAATCAATGTTCTGGTCACAGGCAGGAGCTGAGGAAACAGCACATCCTGGATTTTGTGACAGCTTCTTACTGTGTGCAGTTCTTTATAGAGACCAGAACACACCACACAATTTTGCTGCTTTTGCTGTCAGAAGCTGCTGCCCTCTGGTGTCTCAAAGCAGAAGGGCAGCATCTCTGAGGATACGGGTTTGTGTGTGTGTACAGTGGTACCTTGGTTTATAAACTTCATCTGTTCTGGAAGTCTGTTCTTAAACCAAAGTGTTATTAAACCAAGGCGTGCTTTCCCATAGCAGTGGGGGACTCAATTTATAAATGGAACACACTCAACATGTTCTGCTTCCAAAGCAAAGTTCACAAACCAAAACACCTACTTCCGGGTTTGCAGCGTTCTTAATCCAAATTGTTCATAAATTAAGCTGTTCTTAAACCAAGCTACCACTGTATTTGTGTGTACGCATGTGCAAACTTTTGAAAATGTTTAATTCCAACTGTGGCATGATGCTACTTTCCTGACCTTATAAGCAAAAGTATCTTCCTTTTGTGATGGACACAAATTTCCTCTGTATTACACTCCTGGGGTGACAGGCAACAATGTAATCAGAATAAATTATCAAATCAATAAGCTTTCTCTACTGCTCCCATACCTGAGCAGCTATAGCAGAGAGAGGGAGGATATTTCAGAAAGCAAAAGACAGTGTGCCAAAGAGATCTCTGACAAAGCACTCTGGCAATTTCTCTGACATAATGAGATCGACATCACTCACCCCCATATCCTAGGAAACTCTTGAAAACTGGGGTATGTCAGGATATGCAGAGTCAGAATTTTGGCATTACTGGGACACTTCCAGTACCACTTTCTGCTGGAATTCAGTGGAGAAAAATGCGCACTAAGGCAAATGATTGTGGTTCTATTTGCACAATGTTGCAAACATAATATTACTATGCTTGAATATTGCTTGCATTTGTGGTCTGGATATTGGTCTTTTATCTGCTCCCTTACCTGAGCTGAGAAGAGAAGGTGGATTGCTGGAAGGGTGATATTGTTACACAACAGCCCAATCTCCAAGTGGCAAGAGATTCCAGGGGTTTCAGGTGCTTACCCCAGGTTTGGTTTCCTTGGAATGAAGGTCAGCGGAGACTGTGGTGTCTTTAGGATATATGGTTTATTTACACATACAATGGTACCTCGTGTTATGTACTGTCTCCCTTACAAATGCTGCGGGTTACACACTCCGCTAACCCGGAAGTAGATGCCCCTTGTTGCGACCTTTGTCGCGGGATGCGAGCAGAAGTCGCGCTTCAGCAGCACGGCAGCAGCGGGAGGTGCCATTAGCGAAAGCACACCTCATGTTATGAGCGGTTTCCTGTTACAAACGGACCTCCGGAACGGATTAAGTATGTAACATGAGGTACCACTGTATATACAAGCTGAGCCTAAGATGGAGGGGGTTCACAGCATCAACACCACATCATCTTGCTTCTCCCTTAGCCATAGCCTTGAATTCCAGCACAAATCAAGCACACACACTCATTTATGCGCGCACATGCACACACACAGGCTGGGAGCCTCAATGGTGCCCCTCTGGAGGCTTCACCCAGGACAAAAAACCCTGCTAGCTATGGCACTGTCTTATGAACCCACACTTGGGCAAGCCTGGCCTAGCCACGAGGCGACATGAAGCAGCCGCCTTGGGCAGCAAAACAGGACCCGCTGGCCCTGCGCTTGAGTTAAGTTTCCATTGGACACAGTGGGACTTAATTTCTAAGTAAATACACACAATATTCAGTTGTGCCTGTAATATGCAGTGAAACCTAGCAAGATCAGAGAAAAAAGAGATGTGAGGAAATATGATTTAGGAGCCTCAGCTACTAGGGTGTCAGGAATGTTCATCTCAATATGTCAGCCCAGAACCACCTTCCACGGAAAGCCATGCAGAGGAGTCAAGATCTCCATAATGGTTTGTCCAACTCTGTAATAAAAATGCTGCAAGGAGGGCTCTGGGTTGCTGTAGCTGGCAAACTCGAATGTAGCCATAATGGGGGCATAGTCAGAAATTGCTATAGAACCTGTTTTGTAAGGCTTTAAATTTTGTAAGGCCCAAGAAGGAGCTCTGACGTATAAGTGCTAGACAAGTCTTAGTGAGGGGGCTTTACTGCTTGCCACACATCTGCTATACCAAATGTTCAAAGCATATTTTTAAGTCCCTTCCCTTGCTGTCCCATATTTCCCAACTTACTTGCATTCTCTGCTTTCACCCCCATAAATCTTAAATTACTTCATCTTTAAGACGAATCTCCTTTAATATTGTAAGTCTTCTGTAGGGGTTTTTCAAAACCACATTCTCTTCAAATTTCAAGTGATCTTATGTATACCCCTTTGATTTAGGGATAGGCTGCCATTTTCCCCTTCCACATAGAACAGTGGCCTGACCTCTTTTTCTTTTGGAGGGGGTGGGATGCATTTCCTGCTGGAAAATATGGTCATATTGTTTTGTTTAAGGTGAATCCCAAGCTTTCTGTCTTTTAATTGGTGTTCCTTATCCCCTTACATTCCAATAACATATTCACAATCCAGCCATTACTATTTTAAACCGTCATTTTGAGAAATAGTTCCATATTAAAAGTGTAGAGTTACAACATTGTGTGTATGTGTTTGTTGTCCCTACTTCAGATGCAATATTGTTGCATGACACCCCAATCTGCGAGCGGCATGAGATTCCAGGGCTTCCAAGCACTTACGCAGAGTTTGTGTTTCATTTTGGAATGAGCCATAGACTGTGGTGCCTTTATGGTATATTGTTTATATATACAACCTGATCCTACAGTGGAGGGTCTCATAGCATCAACACCCCATGAAAGTCCTCCTTCTCCCATAGCTGCAGCTTTGGATTCAAGCAGAAATCAGCCATGGCTCTCCCCCCGCTTTTCCAGCCTATAGATCCCCCCAGGTCACATCACAACAAACTCTTCCTTCTAACTAAGGCTTTGTCCTTCTAACCAGCTGGAGGAGGGGACATATCCATTTGTCATCTGGCACAGAGCCCCCTTTTCTTTTTTTATCTTAATGACCCATCACCCAAGAGATTACCTCATCAGGAAGCTAGCCTGGGTTGATTAACTTTTACCACTTGTTAGGATTATAGGGGTCTGGCACACAAAAACACTATGCTATGTAAAAGGCCCCATCTCTCAAAGTGTGTCTTATCGCCATTCTAGCCCCCCACTTCCATTTCAATGAAGTAGCCAAACATGAAGCAAGAAAACAGAAACAATAGCCCTTCATCCACAAGTTAGAGAATTCAGGGTATAGGTGATAGTCAAAATGAGTATTGCATGGTGGTAGTTTTTTTGTTTTTTTAAGAGTAAAAGTATTGCATGGTGGTTAGCTCTGTGTCCTTTGCTGCTAAAGTACACCAGATCTCAGCAGTCATACGAGAGCCAGTGTGGTTTGGAGAGTCCATGTGATGTTTGTGGGGGGGGGTGGATAGAGTGCCAGACTAGAATCTGGGAGTCCAGGGTTCAAATTTGCCATGAAAATCACAGAGTAACCAGGGCAGCCAGTCACTCGCTCTGAGCCTGACCTCGCAGGGTTGATGTGTGGATGAAGTATGGGAGAAAGGAATAAGAAGCACTTTAGTCACCCCCATAAATCTTAAGAAAGAAAGAATGTTGCCGATAGCTATTTTCTTATTCTTTGGTAGCACCAGCATCATATGGAAAGCACTGTTGAATTGAACAGACTCCAGCAGAGGGCAGCATTCCATCGCTGTCCCTAGGAACAAAGAAAGCTGCCTTAGGCTGAGCCACTCCATCTAGCCCAGTATCGGCACTGATTGGCAGTGGCTCTTCAGGGTCTCAGGCCAAGGAGGGTTTTCTAGAGAGCCCACTTGGAGATGCCAGGCTTCAGACCTGGGATCTTTTGCATGTTCTCTGTTACTGAACTACGGCCCTTCTCCTTTGGTGCTGGGTATCATCCCCCCGCCAGTTAGTCACACACACATGCTAAAGCAGGGGTCAGCAAACTTTTTCAGCAGGGGGCTGGTCCACTGTCCCTGAGACCTTGTGGGGGCCAGACTATATTTTGAAGGAAAAAAATGAATGAATTCCTATCCCCCACAAATAACCCAAAGATGCATTTTAAATAAAAGGACACATTCTACTCATGTAAAAACACACTGATTCCTGGACCATCTGTGAGCCAGATTTAGAAGGTGATTGGGCCGGATCCGGCCCCTGGGCCTTAGTTTGCCTACCCATGTGCTAAAGACACTAAGAATGCCACTCAGTTCCTAGCTTGGAATTTGCTTTGAATGTTATCTCTCTCCTCCTTAGCATATTTGAGGCTCCAGGAGCTCTGTTTTTTTCTTCCTTGTCCATTTTTTTTGGTGGAGTTTTGTTTTTGCAAGAAAGGCTAAAGCAATTCTTTGTAGAAATGCACCCTAGAGTGCATTGTTTTCAGAAGCGCACTCTTAGCATGGAGAAAGTGGGTAGAGAAAAGCTTTTCTCATGGACATCAAATTAATCTTTCAGTTCTAATCTAATTACACACACTCACACATTTCCCTCCTTATCATGATGAGCTAAACCCTGATCTAATGCCAACAGCTCAGCCTCAACAATGGACACTTTTTCAGTAAAGAATTAAAATTTTTATCCTGTGCACCCCCAGGTAAAACGGTCTGGGGATTGAGAGCAACAAACTGGGTTGCTGATCACTATCTAACAGGCATCAGTGATACAATCCCTTCCCACACACAACTCTTATTGCGAACTATATTCACTGGAGAGAAGAGCATGTCTCATGTGGTTGGGGAAACACGTCAACAGTAAGTGTCTTTGACGTAAGATTGGGAATGGCTACAACTTAGTGGTACTGCTCATGTTTTACACACAAAGGTCCCAGTGCGGGGGCGGGGGGCGGGATTCTGGTATTTCAAATTTCAGTGGTACAAGGACAAAATTTGGTGTCCCTGCCCTGCCTCTCACCTTCTGTTCTGCTCAATTCACTACCATCATAATTGTGATGCCCTGCGGTGCCCCCTAGGCTCAGTGCCCAGTGTGAGGAAACTGGTCGCGCTGCCCTAAATCTGCCTCTGGTCCCAAGTTCAAATCCTGGTGTCTCCGACTTCTGGGTTGGTGCCTCCGGCAATGGCTGAATTCCTCTGATCGGGAGGAATTTGCCCCGTGGGAATTTGGGTCTGTACCACCACGGCGAAGGCGGAGACTCGTAAAAATCACAGGCGGGAGAAGCCTGTGAACGTGGGATTCGGCGGGCACCTTTTGCGCCTCCCCTACTCGCGGGGAAACCCGGTTTCGGGGATCCGGAGCGATGTGGGGTGAGTGGCGCGGTGCTTCGAATCGCCTGCTTCTTCCACAGAGGGAAGCCGCATAGCTGTTGTCGGAGAGCACTGACTTTTTCCTGTGGACAATTTGACTCTAAAGTAATTACCCGTGAGTAGAGCTGAATTGGGAAGAATTGGATTTTTAAACATTTAATCTGGCATCGAAACGGGGAGGTTCAATACAGGAAATCCGCCTCCCCCTTTTGTAGATAAACTGAAGCAAGGAGGCTGCAAGCTAAAGTCTTGGAAAGCCTTTTGTAAAAGACTAAATTTCCATCGGTAAAGAACTAACCCCCCCCCTTTGGAGACAGGAGAAGAGGGGGGGAAGTGGTGGACTGAATATGCCTGTAGGAGAGAGTTAAGAGAGTTAAAATACCGCCGCTCTGACCCTGGAAACGGGCTGCTAGCAGGATTGGTGTTTTTTGGAACGTCCATTGACAGCGTTTAGAACGTTCATTGACAGGTAGCTAAACAAGAGAATACATTGTTTCTACTGTCTCCGGTTGTTTTCAAAAAAAAAAAAAAAGGAGGAAAGTAACTGAAAATTGAAACTAACTTTGGATTATTGAAACTGTGTTTAAAAGAGGACATACTGACCGATACAAATAGAAACTGTTTCCCCCTAGTGGAAGCTTTTGAAATTGGTTACTTTACAGGAGCTGGGCTAGGGGAATTTCCAGCTGCAAGATAAAAAAGTGTGAGACTTTGGAATTGACCTTGAATCTCTTAAGTGTTATGGCAAACGGAAAGGAAAAAACAGACGGGATGTCGACAGAAGAGGCCTTAGTGGCTGCATTATTGAAAATAAATGATTCGCTGGAACAACTTCACAAGAAAACAGACATGATAAATGTGAAAATGGATGCTGCAAATATTGAAATTGACTTAATCGTAAAAAGTTTAAATAACTTGGGACAAAAGGTGAATACCAATTCAGAAATCACCCAGAAACTGACACAGGAATCTACTCTGATACGGCAAACGGCAGATGAAGTCAGGGAAAAAACCCTTGCTGCTGAATCTGAAGCAATACAACTGGAGAGGAGAGTCCCATCCATACAAAGACAACCTGATGAACATAAGCTGACATTCGTTATGATTGAACTTAAAGAAGAACAGATGAATTTGAGGACCAGAGCCCTATCTGAACTGGAAAAGGAAAGCAAAGCTTGACAGAGTTTCAGGATGCGACAGGACTAACATTGGTTGAGAAAGAGAGGTATTTGGGGGTTAGTATGACCGCCAAAAATGTGAATCTGTTTAAGGATAACTGTGAAGGATGTTGGATTGAAGAGAAGGGGGATTTGGAAATATGGACAAATCAGAAGTTGTTACTGTTGGGCCGAGTTACTGCGGTGGGGATGAGGGCTGCTGTGTTGCTGGGGATGTTGCTTTTGTTTCAAACATTGCAAGCTTTGGATGGGATGGATTGTTTCAGGAGGTGGCAGAGGGACGTTTTTAGAGTTGTTTGGCAGGGCAGGAAGCCTCGAGTAAAACTTAAGATATTGATGGATGCCAAAGAAGGAGGTGGATCTGCCCTGCCAGACCTTTAAATTTCATTGTGAACCATCTGCTTTTGCTGGTTGAGAGAATGGCTACTTCTTGAAAACACTGAAGTGTTGGACAATGACAGACGAAGTTGATGGACTATATGGAATTGGCGGAAATGACTGGCAAGATCCGAGACCAGGGAGAAGAGTTGGTGGAAGAAGATTGGAAAAAGTTTAAAGACTATTAATAGAAATATTGTAAAATTAAGGAATGTTAGAAAAATGTTGGAATGAAGTTATATGGCTTTAGTAGAAATGTCATAAGGAATTAAGTATAAATAGATTAATAGAAAATTAAAGGAAAAATAAGGCAAGAATGTGTTAAGATAATTATAGGATAGAAAACAGAGTAAGATGGAAAGGAATTGCTGAAACAATTAATAGAAGTGGAATACAAAAAGGGAGGTGTGAGGAGGTCGCTGGAAATAAGTGAATGAAATATAAGATATTGAAAATGTTTGAGGTGTTTTTAAATTGTTTTTGTTGGTTTTTGCTTTGTTTTGTTAGTCCATGTAGCGTTTTTGTATTGTATTTGTATTGTTTTTTCTCTTTTCTTTTTTGTTTGTAGTGTTGTGTTGAAAATGTTGAAAAAGTAATAAATATCATTAAAAAAAACAAATCCTGGTGTCTCCAAGTAGGCTGAAATCTTGAAAAAAGCCTCTGCCACAGAACACTGATCTAAAAGGCCTATTTCATTTGCCTGGGGGAAAGTCAGTTTCCTATGTTATTGGGTGTGGAGAAACAAAATATTTTTCATGCATCCAATGGTGGAAAGGTTTGGTGTTCCACCAGACGGGCAATGGCAATGCCCAGGAGAGAGATATGAGACTTATTCCCAGAGTCTATGGCACTAATATTTGCAGCAGGAGGGACAAAGGCAGATGTCATTGGTCATTAATCTGTTGGCGAGCACTTTCTCTGACCATGCGCTGGGTGCAGGAAGTTATTATTTGTAGCCCTGACCCCATTGACCCCACGCACCAAGTTCAGTCCTTGTTTTTATTTCTGTTTCCGTTCAGGATGTTACTAGGTGTTGACTTTTGACCCTTTAAATCAACAGATGGAAAAGCCATTGAGAGCTATCACCCTCTCAACAACACCGACACCCCTCCACCTCTGACACTGGGGGGCGGGGGGACAGGAAATGTTTCCAGTTCTATCATGTCAAGCAGGGTGCAAGTTTGGTGGTGAAATAAGGGGACTAAATTCAGCAGGAAGCAACTCTCCTTCAGCGGAATGAACTGGGATGGCCCTGGTAGTATTGGGACTACATTTCTGTTTGTTCTCAGTTTCCCTTAAGATGGCAGATCAAATAAGAACGCCATGATACCTACAGCCCTACCTTCTGTGTTGTAATAAGTAATAGGAGCTAAGACTAATCCCACGGGTTAAGGAGAAATGTCAGGGACTAGTAGCCTGTGTGCGCTTTATTATCACTGAAATTTAGTAGTGAAGAATCATACATAAGGATGTGGTGGATGGAGGAAGAAGTGGAGACCAACATTTAGCAGATCTACGGTACCTTCTTTGCTTCATTTGCTACACCTTAGGCTGGTAGGTAGGGCATGCCCTTGCTTGAAACTTCAGCCAGGTTTACTGAGGACTGAGCAGGAGAAGGGAGACAACCCAGAAGCCGGATGAAGTAATGATAATGAAAGAAACGATATCGGTGTTGATAAGCACCATCTGGGAAGAATGGAGAGTGAGGGCTTTGTTCCGCTTGACTTTTATGTTCTTCAGTTCAGTCTATTTGCCAGCAGATGGCATCATTTCCCAACCATACAAGTAGCATGAAGGTATTGTGGAATTTTGCCACTATGAAACTTGTGCAATATCTGCTTCCATTGCTCAAGGCAGAGGTTCCCAACTTTGTTGGTGTGGTAACCCACAAGCCCAAATTTACTTGGTACGATGACCTATTGCTTTATTGTCACATGAATTTGGGATCATAGGTCTTCTCTGCCCCCAGACAACAGTGCCCCAGGGTCAGAATGTAAGACTCGAGCCTTCTTGACATTCAGTTACAAGTGTTAATGGAACATTACACTATGCTAACGAATCAGAAAGTCATAAGAGGTATAGTTATGGATTACAAGCAATTATTATTTGGAGTTTACTTATAAACCCTGCACCCCACTTTCACAGGCTTTGCCCCACAGGTTGAGAAATGCTGCCTAAAAATAAAAATAAAAAGACATGGAGGGGGATTTATGTGCCCCCCCCCACCTGAGGAAAGCTGCAACAGAACATTGTGTTCCTGACAGATGAACTTGGCATCTGCTTACCTGAAATCCAGGCTCCAATGAGTTTGTCACAGGCTGCTTGTGTCAGTAGCGATACTGCCACAAACTGTTCAGATATACCCACTCTGTGCACAGTGTGTGAGCTCCTGAAAGCAAGTGGAGCACCTGGAGTCCTCTGCATCAACTCTCTGTTGCCTGTGTTGTGAGGATTTGCCTTCACAGTACATTGATCAAGCATGCAGTTGATTTATAATCTGGCTTTACGTATGCAGCCTCTGTAACAGAACACTTAAAAAAGCAATTATGGTAGGTGAGACTGTGTAGGCTGAGATAGATGTTATCGCAGCAAAGGCCTCCATTTGCCAGGATAATGGGAATGTGGTTCTGGGGAGCATTTACAACGGGAGTTGGGAAGTTGTGGCGCTTCAGATCCTGCTGCACTACAGTTTCTATCTTCCCTGATCATCAGCCATGCTGCCTGAGGTTGGTAGGAGTAGGAGTCCAACAAGATTTTGAGTGCCACACCTTGGCCACCCTTGATTTACATAGGAACACAGGAAGCTGCCTTATACTAAGTCAGACCATTGGTCCGTCAAGCTCACTACTGTCTAAAAGGCTTCGGCCTTGTATACCTGAAGAAGAAGCATCACCACCCCATCGTTCAGCCCGGACACTGAGATCTAGCTCTGAGGGCCTTCTGGTGGTTCCCTCTGTGCATTCCCACACCCTCACTGCAAGAAGTGAGGTTTATTTCAACCCAACACACAGGGAACCAGGCAGAGGGCCTTCTCAGTAGTGGCCCCCGCCCTGTGCAACGCCCTCCCGTCAGATGTCAAGGAAATAAACAACTATCTGATTTTTGAAGGAAGCCCTGTATAGTGAGGTTTTTTAATGTCTGAAGTTTTACTGTGACTTTATAATTTGTTGGAAGCCACCCTGAGTGGCTGGGGCAACCTAGGCAGATTGACGGTGTATAAATCATAAATAATCATCACCATCAACGCCGACTGGCAGCAGCCTTCCAGGGTTTCAGAAAGAGGACATTCCCAGCCCTACCTGGAAATGCTGGGACTTGAAACTTCTTCATGCCAGGCAGATGCCCTGCCACTGAGCTGCTTACTTCCCTGTTTTCTAGGGATCTCCCTGATTTAGAGAAGCTGCGTCTATTAAACCCAGTTTTAGTCTGTCCTAAGCACCCATGACTGTCAATGGCTCCGTACTTGTATTCCAGTATTCAACTGCTGTAATCCCCTTTGTAAGCACATAGAGAAGGCACTGGTTTCCTTGTTGGCAGGACCAGCAGTCATGCCATCTCAGGAGCAAACCACTTCTAGGGGACAACCAAACTAGCGTCACATTCTTCCTATGTTACATCAAAACAGGAGGCTTTTTCCCAGGGACCATTGTGACTGACGGATGAGGTTTTTGCTTTAAAGAATTACTTGGTTCGTTCAGCCTGAGTCTAGCGCCCCCTGGTGCAAACTATTAGAAGAACAACAAGGTTGAAATAACCCTTAAAAATGTTTGAATGAGCTATTGAGGAGGTGTGTGCAATAAAACCAGGAACGTGCTCAGAGCATGGGCCACCACCGGATGCTGCTTCCACAGCAATCCCCCCTCCTCCTTATGGTTTCTTTAATGAAGCAGTAGCTCTCAAACCTGGTCCAGCCTGCTTCTTCAGCAGCTCCAGCGAGGCATAAGATTTTTATTTTATTTATTTTATTTTTTTAAAGTAAGAGTTGAAATGAAAACTCAGAAGAGAACATTGGCTCCGTAAAACAGAACTGGGGAAACTGAAGTTCTCTGATAACAATGCACTACTTGTGTTCCTTTGATTTATTATTGCCACTTCATGATTTCAAATGGTATTTATTTGTGTGTGTTCAGATTTAGGGGTCATAATTCATTTGCGTTGTGATTCCTCAGAAGCAAGCCCCGCTTTTTCCAAGGGGTCTTGCTCCCAGAAAGGTACAAACAAGGTTGCTTCCGTAGACTGTGCTTTCTCCTCTCAGCAGATTAATTATTTGCTCAAGGAAGTGCTTCCCTTCCCCCTCTGAAAATTGCATGGCTGCCTCTAGATGAGAGATGCTTTATTAAGTGTTAATTGCTATTGGGATGCAATAATCAGTGTGTCATGTTGCTGGCTTGTCAGAGTGTGTGTTAATTTCATTTAAGTTGCGTTAATTTGGCTCCTTCTGGCAATTTCGCTTTAGCCACCTCTGCTACTGCCAACGTGGCAATGAAGTTTCTGTTGAAAGTACAAGTGGTGAAAGAAGAGATCGGAGGGAAGTTTTTTGTGGCCTGGGCCCAAATAGACCTGCTCTTTCACACACATGTCCATTGACTACAATCATTAACATGCTGGATATTGGAGGATTAATTACACAAGTGTAACTGGAAGAAACAACAACAACCAAGTATGTGAAGTTAGGAGTTGTTATAATTTATTTCCAGGGCTTTTTCTTCAGCTGGAACTCTGTTCCGGCACCTCTCAGGTGGGCACCGTTGCCATTATTATTATTATTATTATTATTATTATTATTATTATTAATTTTATTAAAGATTTTGTTGATTTACAAAAGTGTGTGCAATGTCTCTCTCTCGTATCCCCCCCCCCTATAACATTTTTACAAATCAGTTTCATTTGTTGAGACATTAGGAAGAAAAGGGGGAAGGAGGTAGAGGGGGGGAAAGATGGGTAGGGGTGGAGTCAGGTGGCAATGTTTCTATTTTACTTACTATATGTAGGGGCACCGTTGCCATTATAAGAGTGCAAGGGTGAATTCCAACACCTCTATTTCTAGAAAAATAGCACTGTTTATTCCTCATACTTCTTATACGCCTACCTGAAGAGATGAGAGCGGCTTTTGCACAGCTCCCTGGGCACGTTTCCCATACAGGAGGTAACTTTCAGGGCAAGACCTGCCTTAGTTTCAGCAGGTGACAATGGGAGTTCCACACAACAATGCAATTGCTCAGTTACTATTGGCTCCCAATGACGCGGGAGCAGGAGCTGAACAACGGGCCACACATCTGTGCTCCCTTCTCCTTAAGAAACAGACAGCCTCTTGCTCAAGAGGCTGTGTGTGGAGGATCAACATTGAGTCAAAGACAAAGCTGTGATGCTCCCCACATCCTGTGGCTTAGGAAGTGGGTGCTTGAAGAACCCAGCCTGGGAAGTCATCAGTATTTGTAGACATTCCGGTCGGTTCTCTTGCCGTATCTTGTTGCTAAAGGGCTGGCCCCACACCCTCCCATCGCAGAGCTCTTACTGGGGTGTGAGGGGATGCTGTGATCACAGTGCTGAGTGCTTGCTGAGGATCACAGCTCTGGTGACAGCCTGCATTTGATGGGGTCTGGGTGCTGGCATGAAGCAAACCAGCTGGCCAAGCTTCTGAGGCCACAGCAGGTCTCCTGCTAATGCCTTCCCCCTCCTGGCCTGCCCAGTTCTGACCTGGAGGGCTCCAGCAGTTGGTCTGGAAAGGAAGGAGGCAGAGCTTAAGACCTGTAGATTCCCAGAAGTTTGCCCATCAGCAGCCACGGGGAAGCTGGATGTGGCTGCAAAGTGAGCCTGTCCAAAGAGTGGAGCAAAAATACAAGAAAATATTGAGGAGGGCAGGCTCTTGATGTTAAGAGGAGGCATTGCCCTGCCTCTCAAAAAACAACAGTCAGCTCAATTAATCCACTGAAACACTCTCTGGCTGACTAAAAAGACATTCCCCAATAATGCAAATTAATTTAATATAAGTATCGATCATTAAATGGTAATAACAGCAGGTGCCAATTACCGTCGTAGAAGAGGCAGCCCACTTTTGTCCTTATTTCGGAGGCTTCCTCTAGGATGGCACCCGCCATTTCAGAACACACACAAAAGCCTGGGCTCCATCCCCCCTTGTTGAAATATATTGTTTTATAGTCTCGTGCATATTGATTTGATTAATCAGTTCAGGGGGCTTTAGGTGAAAGACCGCCCTATAGAAACCTGTGTTGTTAAAGTCAGGTAAAAGTGTGTGTCTTCAGTCCAGGGCCCCACTCTAACCTAAATCTGTGTTTGATATCTGTGGACAACGTAGCCATAAATGACAGAAAGGTGACTGCCCCTTTTTCTTTCTTTTAGTCTGCCATCCCCTTGCTAATCAGAGAATCATAGAACTGCTGAGTTGGAAGGGAGCACGAGGGTCATCTAATCCAACCCCCTGCAATGCAAGAACCCTTTTGCCCAACGTGGGGCTCGAACCCGAGACCCTGAGATTGTCTCATGCTCTGCCGATTGACCTATTGCAGGATAAGTTTAAAATATTTATTCTGAGCTGGTGTTTCAAATGGTAGCTTTAGTGGCTGCCATGTACAAAAAGTCCTCCCCTCCTCCAACATGTAACTTGGTAGTTTCACCCAAAGTGGTCTTGGTTCACAGAGAAAGCAAAATTGGACTCGGTTGCTGTTGTCATTTTGCATTTGTGCTCCCACCTCCCCGTGTCTCTAACCAAATATTATATATTAGTCCCCACAGTGCAAAAGTCATGTGGGCTGCGGAATCACCGCTTTTGAAATATGTTGCAGACCAATATGTGTTCATTGTTATAGCAACAAATTAGTATGCATGTTTGCTCAGTGCACTGAAATGGGAAACCTTGGTTGAAATCAATTATTGAAATTGGTCTCATTTAATTTAATGGTGAGTTAGACCAGTGATTTAAAATTGCCTTGACTTAAATGAAGCCATCTTTACAGCCCAACCTTTGGCACACTTATATAAGAGTTAGTTGCCTTTTTGGGAGGCAGTGTTTTTATTGGTTTTTGAAAACATGTAATGCAAGTAAATAGCATGGAAATGTAAATAATAATAAAAAGGAACTGAGAAAACAATTTCCCCCATCAGTGTTTTAATCAATTGGGTTGATTTATATTTAAACATAAATTATTATCTTCACTTGAACCCTGACTCCCATGTTCATTATTATACCAACACTTTATATTGTTTCATTGGTAACATAAGAGGAAAAATGATTATTACTCATACTTAATCTAAGCACAACCACAAGGACTCCTGATTAGGTGTTTGGCTATGTGATATTGAATGCTATCCGTTAACTGTTCTATCCTGTTTCCCCTTTGTTATTGTTATTGTTTAAATCAATTCATGAACCAAAAACTTATACACTGGCCACTAGTAATGTGTTGTAGGTATTACTGCAAATTTACTGTGCTATTTTTGTGATCAGCAAATGGCATGGCACTTGGTCTATTTATTTGTATCATTTAGTATTCCTATTATCTTTGTTTATAAAACCCAATAAAAACTTATTTTTTAAAAAGGAACTGAGAAAAGTAGAGAAAAGTTTCCAGTATATGGTTATCACAAATCAGATAAGAGTCAGGCGGAATGGGATGCAATGAGGGGTGAAACTTAGAAATCACTTTGCTGATATGCATGAGAAATAGGACCCGTGTGTCTAGGAAAATATCCCGTTTCGTTAGGCCTCTTGTGGTCTACTGTTAGTTTTTCCACTAATGGTACCGTATTTGCCAGGTTCTCTTAAATAAGCTCTAACCTGTGCATTCCAGGGGGTTCTTCCAGTGTTTAGCCATTTCCATTCTTGCTGCTACGAGCAGGAATAACATAGGAACATAGGAAGCTGTTTTATACTGAGTCAGACCTATCTGTCCATCTAGCTCAATGTTGTCTACACTGACTGGCAGCGGCTCCTCAGAGTTTCATGCAGGGTTCTTTCCCCACCCTCCTTGTAGATCCTAGGGATTGAACCTGGGACCTTCTGCATGCAAAGCAGTTGCTCTGCCCTTGAGCTACAGCCTTTCCTTATAGCTTCCTCATATGGGAATTGATCGTGAAGGTTCCAAAAGACTGATAACAGTGCCAACATTGGGTCTAGGTGTATCAGTTGCTGCACGGTATCTGAGACAACGCCAAAAACCTATTCTATCATGGAACATTTGAAAGAGAGAGAAACACACACACACACTCATGCTCATTGTACCAACTACAACATATAAGGGAGAAATACTTGCTTACATGATGAGTTTTACTGGAGTAAGGTGCCATCTGTGTACAGCTTTTAGGGATGGTTTACAAGGGGCTGCTGCTGACGTGTTTCTTATAGGCTGGTGAAATAAATGGGGTCCCATTCCAGGTCTGGTTTAGGAACCTGGTCAGCTTTCCACATGGATTCCAGTCCCTCAGTCTGATTGAGGCTAAGCCTTTCATTCAAGGAGTAGGAGTAAAGCTCATTGAATTCAGTGGAACCTACTTCCAAGCAAATACATGAGCTGTTATGCTTTTCTGCACCCTTCAAAGACCCATAATATCCAGATCAAGAGAAGTAATAGCTCAGTACTAGACATAACAACAACAACAACAACAACAACAACAATAATTATTTATTATTTATTATTTATACCCCGCCCATCTGGCTGGGCTTCTCCAGCGACTCTGGGTGGCTTCCAAAAATAAAAAAAATAAAAAAATTAAAACACTGCAATACATCAAACATTAAAAGCTTCCCTAAACAGGGCTGCCTTCAGATGTCTTTTAAAAGTCTGGTAGATGGAACACCCTCCCTTCAGATGTCAAGGAGATCAAGAATTACACAACTTTTAGAAGACATCTGAAAGCAGCCCTGTACTGGGAGGTTTTTAACACTTTATGCTTTATGTTTTTAGATATGCTGCAAGCTGCCCAGAGTGGCTGGGGAAACCCAGCCAGATGGGTGGGGTATTATTATTATTATTATTATTATTATTATTATTATTATTAGGACCAAGGGAATCAATCATTTAGAAAGGTTTTTTTCTTAAAGAGTTCTGCCTTTATTCTGAGTGTCAAGATTTGTGAGACCCCTGATCTCTGAGGGATGGGCACCATGTACAACAGGGCTGGTACAATACATTTGGCTGCCTGAAGCAAAGGACAAGGTGGCACCTGTCTAGATGAATCAACTGGCAGCTGAATCTAAAGGGACAATGTCCTCCATAGGACCTGAGGGCAGCTTAGACAGTTCAAGGCACACACAGCTTTGCCTTTGCCTCACAGCATCTGCTGCTTGAGGCAGCCTCCTCACTTTGGCCAATGGAAGGACTGGCCCTGATGAGCAAGAAGGAGAAAGAGATCTGCCTGCCTTCCCTTAGTAAAAGTGAGAACGGGCCAGGACCTCCTGCTAGCAAAAAGTAATGTGAATCTGCAGCATGGTCCACAAGGGGTGCTATTTTCCAGCTTTCAACCTCAGCCCCATGACCAGTGTGTCATTTAAAACATGAGGAGGAGAGGGGAGTCATTTCCACTTTTCACTCCAGGTGAGGAAATGCCTAGGGCTAATGCCTGAAAGAGTATTTCTGAGCATTTATAAGGTGATCTACTCAATTCTACTTCTGAGTCCAAAATCAGAGGTGGAAATGGAGAAGGACATACAATAAACTGTTGTGGGGAGTATAAACTGCCCCTGGGCTTTATAGCAACAGCAGACCTTGCAAAAATTGACCATCAGCAATGGTCCTTGAGGAAAGGATGCCTTTTTATGCTCCCTGATCGTGGCTGATTGATGGGCCATTCTGGCGGCTCATTATGTGGTGGGGGTGGGAGGGGAGGTTTATTCATATGCCAAAACCACAGCTCTGAGGCCCCCAGGGCAACATGAAGCACCAAGCTCAGTGAAAGGAAGGGCCGCTTTGCTATGCTGCCCTGGATGACAAAGGGCAGCTCTAAACATCTCCCTTATCAAGGCACAGTGAGGAATTGTCACTGAAGCAGACCTGGCAGCTGTGATCCCAATATTGTGAACCTGGATTCGTCTCAAGAAGCCATCACTTCTTTTTCAATGGCAACCGCAGTGCCTGGAGACGGGCAGTCAGGTTGTGCATCCACAGCAGTGACCAGAGGAGAAATGACTGTAACACAGAGTTGCAGCAGCACAACTGGATGTCCTCATCTGCCCCAGCTGCAACAAAACATGTCCCTCCCATATCGGACTCTACAGCCACAGCTGGCGCTGTAACTCTTCAGCGGTTGGACTCTTCAGCAGTTGGACTTCACCCCAAAAGGGGGTGTCTGAGACAGACAGATGCCAACTTTATTTAAAAGTGGTATCTAATTATTTGCAGAGGATCCACTAATCCCTCCTCAGCAAGCCTTCTTTTTTATTTCTTTCTATAGGGTGGGGTGCAGCCTCAAACCACTCAGCTGGAAGGAAGCCAGTCCTTTTGCCACCCTTCTTCCTTCTCTTCTGAGAATCCAAGCTCCTTTTCTAGCCATGGGATGGGATGAGGTGAGTGACTAAGTCCAGGCCTCTCTCTGCCTTTTTTGTCTGATTTCCCCAACCAAGTTTTGCCTCACTTTTGGGGAAGCCTATTGCTACCATGACTCAAAAGGAGGACTTTGCTCCAGTTGGTTGGCTGCTGTGGGAACAGGATGCAGGACTGTATGGGCCTTTGACCTGACCCTGCAGGGCTCTTCTGATGTTCTTAATTGCTTTGTGCCACCAGAGGGACCCTTCTCCCTTTCTCCTGGGGTGGACAAACAGGGTTGGGGAGGAACTGTCCCCTATCCCCCAATTCCATGGTTCCTGCTTTCCCACTGACTCCTCATTCAGCTTGACCCTCCTTGTTTTCCCTACCATTCTGTGGTGGGCTTCACTCTTGCCTGTATTGTGGGGTAGGTCACATCATAGTGTGTTGCCCACATGTACCTGGACATTAAAACGTCAGCCATTTTAACCAACTGATCTGAGAAGTTAAGCATAGAGGTCTGTGGTCTCAATCATTTTTTAAAAAAGCAATATATTGCATTATCTGCTATTCCTGTTCTCTGGTAAGCAATATGTTTATAAGCACACACACACAGATGTGAATGCTTTGAGTCAAAGTCACCACCCAACCCTGGCAATTTGTTACTTTTTAACTTGTTGGTGAGGCAAAGTGAGCAGATTCAGTCCGCTGCTTAAGCTGCATGCCTTATTCTTCTAACTGTTTGTTACAGTTAAAAGGGGCTGGATCTGATGGGACAATGGACCTTGTTTGGGATAGTCCAGACTCAGTTGATGTATATTTTTATGCTGGCACTTCTGTATGCTTCCCAACCCTCTTAACTCCCCACTGTCTCCCTGGGGTTTATCCCTACAGTTCCTTGTGTTTTATCTATATTATTTTGGCAAATAAAATGTCTTTGAAATTATTATTTATTGCGATTTTTAAAATTTCGGAGGATTTTGGAGAACTGTTAAAACCAGGAGCCATTTGGGCACTATTTTCAGGTGGGATTCAACAAAATACCAGAAAAGCCAGCTTGTGCAATTAAAGGAGTTGATGGCGTCCCTCTAGCATAGGGGCAGCCAGATGTTGGTGGACTACAACTCCCATAATCCCTGACCACTGGCCATGCTAACTAAGGCTGATGGGAGCTGGAGTTCCCCAACAGCTGAAGAGTCGCATATTGGCTACCTAGCTGATGTTCTTCTTAAGTTCTTGGTTTTCTGTGGTCATAAATCCTCTGCAGGCCACTTTAGCCGCTGGCCACTGAAAGAGCCTTGAGAACCTATTGAAAGGAGCAGAGAGAGAGAAAGAGAGAGAGAGAGAGAGAAAGAGAGGTCCTTCTGCTTGGTGTAGGCACAGTCGCCCCTCCAGCTATGAAAACAAAAGTGTCAGAAATTGCTGTGTTTTGACTGGGGGGTGAGTCCTGGGAATTGGGCTGGGGTTACCTGCCCAAGAGAGGTCAGCAAGCCCTCACTCGGGTTTCAGGATTTAATTATTTAATAGCCACTCTCTCTCCTCCCTGTTGGGCACTGGAGCAGGATTAACTAACGGCTCTTTTTGCCAAAAAGGAGGGGGTGTGTGCCAGAGGCATAGCTGAAGCAATCAACAGCCTGTTGTCCCAGGTGCTGCCCGAGTTCAAATTTCTGCACTGGGAAAATAAAGAAATATTTCCTCAGATTAATGGCCCTGTTTCACCCTCCCCCGCCCCATTCCCAAAGAGAGCAACACAACTGCATCCTCCCCACCCCCCACTACTCCCAATGCATCCTTGCAACACAGATTCCTTGGGATTCAGCTTAATTCCCCTCCAACAGATGCAGACGTTCCTTTCGGTTTACTGCCCGAGTATCCAGCACAAGGCACCTACTGAAGCTGTGCCAAGAGGTGAAGGACACAGGCATGGCAGGTGGAGGGCAGACGCTTTAGGAGAAAGTTGTTTTTTTGCACAAAGTTAGAGCGCAAGGTGCGGGAGAAGGTGGCTGCCTGGTGTTTGCTGCCTGTCATTCACAGCCGCATTGTGGCTCCCAAAGTCTGATTGGGCATCTCTCGTCTTAACTCTTGGCTCCCATCTGCTGAAGAAGAGCTGTGTGCTTTCTTCAGAGGCCAGCAGCTGTGGTTGTGCCTGAGGCACCGCTGGCACCTTATAAAAGGAGGAATCAAATGGTGAGCGGGGTCGTCCTGAAACTTTGTACAAACAGGCTAATTGCAAGAAAGCCATCTGAGATGACGGCAGGGATATATTTCAGCAACGAGACATGTGAAAACACTACCGGAGCTAAGCGAGGGCAATAGTGCCGGCTGGCAGGCTCACAGGAACATCACTTGCACTGCAGAAAAATGGGGTGCTGATGGAGTAGATGCTATAGATCCAGGGAAGGCAAAGGAAGCCCAGGATACCACTGGCGCAGGAGCTCCCTTTTTATGTCCTCTCCATCACAGCGGGGTAGAACATGAAAAGCACAAGCAAAAGACAGGTTGCCTGCTACCTTAGAATCAAACTGGACCAGATCAGCCTCCACCAACATGCTGCCCTCCAGGTGAATCCACCTTCCATCGTTCCTCACCACTGGCTATTTGGCTGAGGCTGATGGGAGTCAGAGACCACGTTGGTGGTCCTATTGACCTGTACCAGCTAGAGAGGCCATAATGGCACCTGCCCTCAAAGAAGCTGGTTCAAAGCAAGGGTTGCCAGAGAGTTTCATGGACAGGACAGAAATGGTCAATTTCAGGGGAGGGCACCATATCCAAAGATGGTTCTGGAGCTGATGTCTTCTTGGGCCAGGACGACTGGTCTGCGTCTTTAAAAGACTGGCCTAGCCTATAGGCACAACTAGATTTTGCAAGCAGAATTCAATTTTATTACTATATTGACATTAGTAACATTTTCCTGGTGACCAATGCACCAGTCAAGTTGTAGAAGAGAGGCTTGTAAGGGAAAGAGCTGCTAATGTGGACGCAAAGCCTAATGTCATGCCACAAAACCCCAATGCATTTCTCACCTTCCCCAGTTTTATTTTCCTAGCTTCCAGGCCTCCAGAAATAGCCAAAGCGAAGACCTACTAAATAAATCGTCAACAGTGGTGGCATTTTTCTGTGTTGAGGAATAATTTTGTACCTCCTCTAAAATGGCTCCTGATCATGCGGTATGGTGTCAGAACTGGCTGCACACCCTCAATTTAAAAAGACCGTCAGAATGAATGGGGTCAATTTAAAATCAGGAAAGAGCCATTACAGTAGGAAGAAGCTAATCGGACTGGAAAGGGTTAAACCAAAAAGGTGCCAGATGAGTATGTGTGATGTGAATTGTATTTGTATAGCTAGGTAACTGCAAATAGCCCTTTGCTGATATGAGCACCTTTGCCCCAACCTCTGCCCCATTCTGGGGCCAAGCATCTATTCTGAGGCAGCCCTTCACATCTCAGCCGGACATATGTACAGAGCAGGTGCTCGGGACCTCACTTTTTAAATTTTTACCTCAGAAAGTTTCACACCTGGATTGCAGAGAGGAACAGTCTTGTCTGAGAGTTTGTCTTTCTCAGTGTGATTGATGCCTGTCTACAGGTAAGAGGTTTTTCGGGCCAATTGCAGTGCGTGGCATTGTTTGGTTGCTGACTGAGTGGACACAGCTGGGGTGTGGGTGTGGCCCACAGCCTGCCTTGGTGTAAGGACAGGTGTAGTCCCTGAAGGGACTAACACCAAAGGGTCTTTTCTCTTTGGACTGCCACAATTTTGTGGAATTGTGGGCCAGATGCTCTGGGTGTCAGGCCTTACTGGGGAAGAGGGGAAGTTTGGTTTGGGGCTGTTCCCTCTGAGTGGAGAGGCCTACCACAATCATGGTGGAGGCTTAGATGTTCGTTTGGTTGCTGGCCACCCCCTGTTTCAGCCCTCCCATTCCTATGTTTATGAAAGGCAGGTCAGTCCAAATAACAGCATGTCCATCCATGTCTTGATTGTAGTTGAAGGGACTGACTTGGCATGCATTACTGACACTTGGATGGGTGAGCTGGGTGGGCCTGACCTAACTCTGAGTACTTGGTTACTAGGCTAGACTTGGGCAGGCGGGCAAGGGGTGTGTGCTTCTATTGTCCATAGAAGCATCCCCCCTTTACCAGACGGCCTAGAGCTTAGGATAGATCATGGACTTGAAAGGAGACAGATTGGAGATGCTACCAGTCTATCAACCACCCTGAGTGAGCTGGCTGAGGTGATCTCATGGGTGGACCATTGCTTGGTGTGGTTTTAGAGGGCCCCCAGAAGACAACATCCACACAGAGGCAGCTGTTGTGCTGGCACAGGATTTCATCGGTTCCGTGAGAACCATGGGGTTGTCTTAAGTGGTCATTAGTTCAACACAATGGACAGGGCACCTTCTATTATTATTTATCAATGTGTGGATCTGTATTCATCAGTGTAAGTTAAGTTGTCCCACAAGAAAAATGCTATGTATGAAGCAGCCGTTTCCTGTTTTCTGAGTACCGTGTTTCTGCCTCCTTTGCAGTGATTTGGATGGGTGCCTGGGCCCAGCCTCCTGCCAAAAAGCTTGGAAAAGAACTTCCTGCTGCCCAGGGGGTAACCCTGATTGATCGCCCAAAGAGCGGAGTGACCTAGTCTGGGTCAATGCAACCTATTTCTCAGAGAGCCCAAAGTACTTTCCTCCCGCCCGCTTTCGCTACCCCACCGGGTCATCCTTTGGTGAAAGCTTTGAAATCGCAGCTCTGCTGTGTGCATAGGCCGTGCGTTATGTGGATTGAAAATGGCTGCCCTGCCCACTGGCAGCCATTCTCTAGGGAAGCACAGCGTAAAAAAGCACAGCAGTTGCTTCTTGAAAGAACAGATGTGGGAAGAGTCAACTGACATGTTGGCGGGCGTGATGGTGAAGGAAAGAGAGGGAAGCACACATAACAAAGCACTCTGCAGATTACTGTGTGACAAAGAGATATATAAGAAGGCCCAACCCCTTCCACTCCAAGAGTGTCTTGTGAGAAGGAAAAATGCCTGTGGCCCTTACTCTGTGGGGCTAGTGGGCATCCCTGTTCCCTTTGTGGTGGGCAGGACCTGGCAGCTGGGAGAGTGTGTGTGTGGGAACCCCAACTCAGGAAACTAGCTGGATTTACTGGGCTACGCTCTAAATCCCCCCTCACAAAAGATGCCTGTTCAGTGAGAACAGGATGCCGAGGATTCAGCTGCATTTGTTTGGCCAGTAGAGCCTGGTGGATTACGGACAATTGGTTCAGCCCTGACAGAAAATATCAGGAATGTTAAACAATAAAACGGCCTCCAGTTGTTGTGGGCTCGGAGGGGCCTCCCCCCCCCCCCGCTATCCTGGGCAGGCCCCACATGTGCCTCTTGCTTCTGCTTAATCTGTAGCCCTTCCACTAGGAAAGCATGGCAGCATTTGCTCTTTTTGGTTTACTGATTATTTTGCTGAGTAGCAGCATGGGCTACCCTGGCGACAGTCTCCAGCTAATGGGTGTGTAGCCCCTCTGCTGAAGGGTTTGGGAGAGAAAAGTATTGTGAGAGGTACTGCTCAGACAGTGGAGTCTTTCTTGCAGAAGTGGAACCTATGGAAGTGTTATATTGCGCTGAGAGAAAGAGAAGTGATTTTTATCTCTTCTCTTCTTCTTTTTGCTTTCAGAGGAGGAATGTGCACACTTTTTCCAAGTGAACCCACCCAAGAGGAGGGGTGAAATATGTCCCAGTGTTTGGCAGGGGAATATAGGTACATTTATTTTATGACAGGGTTCATTAAGTGGTAATAAGCAAGTCAAATAATGGGGTCAGGTCGCTCTGCTAGTTAATTTTTGAAACGTTAGTTTATAGGTTTTCTTGACAACCCTGAAAGCAAGTATTTGTATTTGGGTGCCATAAATGTGTACATTCTGTAACAAAAGCTATAAAAGAGCCCTATGGCACATTAAAGGCCAACCAATTTATTATGGCATGGATACATGCCCACTTCACTAGATGTATGAAGTGCAATCTTTGCTGGCAGGTTTATAAAGGAGACAGTTGTAAAGTGGGAGTTAAGTGGCAATGAGGTATAAAAATTAGTCGGTGATAACTAGAGCTTGAATATATGTTAAATAGCCACACCTTTCACCCTTTACTGAGCAGCAGTTTGGTGATATTTGCTGAGATTAGTGTATTAAAAGCTGTAGTGGGGCAGGGAACCATTTGCAAAACAGTCATAGATAGCACCACTATCTTGTCATTGGTGTTAGCATGATAAAACAAAACTGAACTTCCTCATCACCTAGAATATGCAAATGTTCAAAGTTTTAAGATGCAGTACATGAGATTCCATTAGTGCTACTCTTTTAAAAAAATAAAAAAATAGTGTAACATTGTGAGAGAAATTCCCAGATAAAGCAGATAGTCAATTGTTAGCCAATTGTTTCTTGAATCTTGGTCATAAATAATTAAACTTACAGCTGTGACTTTTGAGGCTAATTGTATAAAGCATATTAGTATGCTTCACAGTATGTGAAGGTACCATTTGGTTGACCATTGTGTGTTTTTTTATACTAACAGCTTTCTCATAGGAACTGAAACAAAAAACAAAGTTCTCTTATATCAGAGCTTTCTGAAAGACTAATATTCAAAACAAAGGCAGATCAAGAAGATAAGACACCCCTCCCAAGTTGTGAGCAATAGAGGCAAATGCTGGGAGAAGGTTGTGTGCTCCCTAGTAAATTATTTGTAGTAGACTGTAACAAGCCAGGTCTGTTTGGAATCACTCAGTGGTTTCATGGGAAGAAATTCCAGCTGAGGCTAAAGTTTTTTGGGAGTTACTCACACCAACTAGTCATTAATTATCCACAGATTCTGTCTGGTGTCCTATGGCATCACTTTATTTCTGCTCCTTGCTTGCCTAAGGAATTTAGGAATAGCAGAATGGAAGTCAGAGCTATTTCAAGAAGGAGCTGAATAGTCTGGCAAACTTTTCTGCAGTCTTAGATTAACATAGACAACCACAAGCCTTTCACTTTCTGAAAACAAACTTAGGTCAGAGAAATGGTGGCCAAAGATGGCAATTCGAAGAGGCAGAAGTCACATCTTGGCATTCTCATTTTCACGCCATTGGCCAGATTAGTAAACAGGAAGTTTCTTGGATGCCTATGGCAAGTAGGATTTCTTCTCAGAAAATACCGTATTTTTTGCACCATAACACTCACTTTTTTCCTCCTAAAAAGTAAGGGGAAATGTCTGTGCGTGTTATGGAGGGAATGCCTACGGGTGGCATGCCTACGGATTTTCCTCCTCTAAAAACTACGTGCGTGTTATGGTCGGGTGCGTGTTATAGAGCGAAAAATATGGTATTTGCCTTGGGTGGTGTATAAACTCTGATAATAAAATTAATACATTGTAAAGCACCTGTAGGCCTTGATATGCCTTCAGTCAGAAATGGGCTTTACTCTAAATCAGTGGAATTTAGATAGTAGGTTCTCTACTGGCTGATGTGGAGTTGCAGGCCCTTCAGTCATTACGGCATTAAGGCTCCGTTTGAGCTGCCTCAGAAGCAGCCCAGGATTTGATGAAACAGAAACCCAGTCATCTGTTGTCTGTTAAACCTTGACTCAACACAGGTGTTGGTAACTTAACTGATTTATTTACAAGGTTATTGTTACATGAACCCCAGCCTCAGTGTGGTGAGAGATTTCAGAGGTGTTGGTGTATAACATGGGTTTGGTTTTCTCAAAAGGAAGGACGTGGTGTCTTTGTGATATGTGGTGTATATATACAGTATACATGCATACAGGCTGAGATGGAAGGACTTGCAGCAAGAACACCACAAGAGATACTAGCCCTTTGTTAGGTTTCTAGGCATCTGGATTCTGACAGAGAGCAAAATCAGGCCTCTGTGTTTTCCCAGTTCCAGCTGGAATGAGATTGGCTATTCTCCTTTCACTCATCCTGATGGGGAATTAAGCCCGGCCCTGATTCCCAAGTGGCCCTCTCCTTTCAGAATAAGCTCCCCATCTATTGAGAGGCATCTCCTTAACAAAGGAGGGTCAAGGACACACAGGAAGCTGCCTAGCAGTGGTCCATCTAGCTCAGTACAGCCAACACTGGCTTGCAGTTGTTCTTCATGGGTTCCAGATAGATGCTGTGCCCCTGAGCTACACACTACTTTCCCAGGGCCATGGGGTAACCTCCAGCAGCTCTGCTTGTTCCATTCACCCTTTCCTGCCTTACAACTAAGAATCACAGTACTGTGAGCAATGCCTCAGATAACATCTAGACTAATATTCCCTATGCATCACACAGTGGTACCTCTGGTTGCGAATGGGATCCGTTCCGGAGGCCCGCTTGCAACATGAAAAGAGCGCAACCCGCAGTGGTTGAATTCAACTATGGGGTGTGGCGCTCATCTTGCTTCAGGCCAAGGGAGCCGGTGTTTGTCTGCAGACAGCTTTCTGGGTCATGTGGCCAGCATGACTAAACTGCTGCTGGTGCAACGGAACACCGTGACGAGTGTCAGAGCGCACGGAAACACCATTTACCTTCCCACCGCAGCAGTAATTATAAGATTTCAATGATAGGGCTGCTTCCACAGCCCTCTGCCCTCCAGCAAAGTTTCCTCTAGTCTAAGGGCAAGAGAGATGGGGTCCCCAACAACATCTTCAGAGGCTGCAATCAGAGCCGTCGTGTGGGCGTCAGCATGGGAGGCCAAGAGATGGGTCCATTTTTTTAGCGGCTCTGGCTTGGTTCTGGAATGCCCTTCCAACTAAGTTGTGTTTGGCCCCCTCTCCGAGCCCTTTTAGACGGAAGATGAAACCCATTTGTTTTGGCAAGGTTTTAAAGGTTGATTGATTATGTTGCTGCTATGGCCTCGGTTTCTAAGGTTTTTTTCCTTTAACATAACTTCAATGATTGTTTCATTGCATTAAAAAAACACACCACAAATTAGTGTATTTCTGCTTGTTTTGGTATGCCACTCTTGGTGTGAATGCAGAAAGCGGGATGAAAATAAATAAACATTATTATGGCTACTGTGGGGCTGTACTTACGGATCAGTGTACCGTTTCCAGTGTGCCTGACTGCAAGCCACATGCCTTGGAACCATCTGCTAGCATTGATATACAAAGGGCAGCATTTGTACACACACAACTTCCCTCACTCACTGATGAAAGCGGAGCATGTTTCCCACCCACCCCTTCCTGGAACTCCTGTGATGTTTTTCCTGGTATTCTAAGTTCTGTGATTCATTTTGGGTAAAATATTTGTCTGAAACTTCAGAATGCTTTTCTGGTAGTCTGCACCTACCTAATCCTTCCTGCCTACTTTCATCAGATTCTGCAGGCCAAAGTAGACAGCACAAGAAATGTGTGATTGCATTTCACATGTCTTGCAATATAGAAAGAAAGAAAACAGCAGGTGCATAGGTAATCAGGATTTGGATCATGGCTGGCAGGCAGGTTTTTGTTTTTTTGTTTTTAACACCCCTCCCTGCAACGCTGCAATTTTGATTAAAATCACCTCCCTCTGAATCTTGCCCAGGAGGAACGCTGCCATTAGCTACCCACATCCCAAACAGAGTAAGGTCTAACTGCTGGGCATTTGGGCTTGCTATTTAGGCAAGATGGGGCAGATGTGTTGGTGTCACATAAAGCTGCATTTAGGTCAGGCCTATGCAAATGATTATAAACTGGGTACCATTCATGAATGAAGGATGGGGATCATGCCTGCTGGCTTTGCTACTGACCTCCATGGATTGATTAGCTTTTCTGCAAACATGGAAGCTGCACATGCATAGCCTGTCTATGTGTGATTTGTACCCAGCGTATATAAACTAATCTATCTGCCAAACACTGGAAATGAATAAAATATCTCCTGGTCTTTCTGTAGGCAGGTCTTCTAGTCCCAGGCCCCTTTGCCCAACTCTGCTCTTATTCCACACAAATTACTCTTCACACCTCATTAATATTCTACAAAGAAGTAATCAGTGCCTCCGAGCAGAAACAAAGGAGAAAGTGCTTTGAACAAGAAAGCTAATTTGATGTCCAGCTTGGAGCAGCTGGGATTGCCTCCCTCCTGCCCTAACTGTGGCCCAGGGTCAGAGGGATTCAGGGAAAGAACATCTGCTCTCCTTTCTAGGAGCACCGGACCTGCTCTGTTGAGCTCTTATCTCAGAGCTCTACCAACCACAATCCCGCACACTCTCCCAGCTGTACTTGCTTCCTTAGAACAGCGCAGGCGTCTGGAATTTCTACCCAATTCTGGAGCTTACTTGGCCCAAGCCATAATATTTAGAGAGGCACCCAATACCACCTGCCTACCTGGGGAGCTAGATTGGATCATTCTGATGCTGATTCAGAAGCATTTACATACCCTCCAACATATCTCTGATGAAAATAGGGACATAAATAATTATTTTCCTATTTATACCCCACACATCTTACTGGGTTGCCCCAGACACTCTGGGCAGCTTCCAACATATATAAAAATATAATAAAGCATTAAACATTTTTTTTAAAAAAACCTTCCCTATACAGGATTGCCTTCAAGACAGCTGGGGGGTTGGATAACTCCATACTCTCCAACATTTCTCCAATGAAAACAGGGACACCCTAAGGAAAAGGGGGATATTCTAGGATCAAATCTGAAACTGGGACGGCTTCTCTAAATCAGGAGTGCCCCTAGAAAACAGGGACATTTGGAGGGTCTGCATTTAGGATTTTGCAACTGAACATTTTTGGGGGCGAGGGGATGTTAAAAAATTGAGCTGATTTGTAACCCTGAAACATGAGCACATGCTTTATAAACCGGAGGGAGGACCGAAAGTTTAAAATTAGCATTTCAAAATGGTTTTTAATGACCACGGCTTCTCTCTCTTCTAGTATGGAACCCTCTCTTAACGTAGACTATTTGTATTTCTGTCTTTTGCATGTAAAATGCTGGCATATATTTTTTTTACTCCATAGGCTTTGTCACAAGGAAATCTATAAACTGGTCCTTCTGTTCCGCTTTGCTCTTTACAATTGGGACAAGGCAGAGGACCCGTGTTGCCAAAGTCAATACTTCACATCTGTGCGCATGGGGCAAGTTTCATGGCGCCAGTGGGGGCTTTGATAGCATTTCTATTCCTGGGCTGGTGGCAAACTGCCTTCTATTCTGAGTCATGGAGGCACACGGGTCCCATTTCAGTCCTGGCTGCCTCTGGCTTGGGTGGGCAGAGGATGCTGAGCAGCTCCCCAGTCAGTGGCGTCCTTTCTCCAGCATCGCTCCTGAAAGACGAGGTCTGTGTGTGCTTAAAATGGCAGGGACAGGATAGGTCTGAATGGGGAGTGTGTGAGCACAAGCCCCACACTCTTTGGTGGCCTGCAAGCTTCTCCCACACACAATCTCCTCCTTGTCTCCCTCCACCTGGCTCGGAGCTTGCCTTCAATATTAATGAACTCTCCTCCTTGCCTCTGTAATTGACCATGGCGCTGTTTTCCAAGGGGTTTTGGCAAGGTGGAGAAAAAGGGAATAAGGGAAAGAAAATGTAAAAAGAGGGAAAAGAAAGCAATAACACAAACCAACAGGGTGAGCGGAGCGAGCTTCGAAAACCACATCCTTCCCCTGAAATAGAGATCATTTATTCACCTGGGCCCACGCAAAGCTGGGACAAGACACCATTGTTAGGAGCCGCAAAGGGGGCCAAAGATCCAGGCGGGGCTGGAAGAGGTGTGGCAACGAGGAGCTTAGGGACAAGGGCGCGATTTTGCAAAGATGATGCTGAACGAGATGCTATACTGAACCATCTCCTTCCCCAATACCTTCCTCTTCACCTCCACCCTTCAGGGTTTAGTTTATTTATACAGAAATTTATAAAATGGCACAGAAAGCTTTAAGCAAACACCCTCGAGCCCCTCACCCCGCTCCCCTCAATCCTGAGTGCCTGAGGTTGGAGCAAGCTGTTCAGGGCCGGGCAAGAAAGCCCCTACTGGCAGCAATTTCGCCAGCTTTGCTCAATGGACTCATTCACTGGCTGTGATGAATGCATTGGTTCTGGCACATTAGCAGGCAGCTGGGCTTTTTCACTGGGCCACTAAGGCTGCTGGGGCATGGCAGGAGTCACACCTGCTGGTGGTCTGTCTGCTTTACAAGGGGCAGTGGGCGGGGGAGAGAGAAGGGTCTGCAGGCAAAGCAGTTTCCAGTCCCCCAAGGTCCCATAGTATGGGGCCACTCCTAGGCAGAACAGGGCTGCAAATACCAAATACTTGTCTGATCACTAATGATGCTAAGCTGTTGCGAGTAGTTGCTCCCTTCACGCCTCTTCTTCTGCTTCTTGTTGAGTTTCTGCTCTTTTAAGAAGAATCTGCACTATAAACGAGCAGCAAAATTTGCAAGACTTCTTTACATGAAGCATGCAAAAAACACCCCCAGATGCTAAATGATAATGGCAATTTTAAAATGCCTAGCTGCTGTATCTCCTGCCAAAATTACCAAAAGGAAAAGCCTTGAATTTGCTAGTGGATTTGCAGTTGTATAGGTCAAGGAATTAATAGGAATTGGGTAGTTTAATCACAGAGCATCGCCATGTTGCAGACTCTACAGGCTTCCCCACATACATACCATAGCCTCTTGTAGCAATGTGGCACAGCAATACTTTGCATCTAGGCAGAACCTGTCAGGATCTTAAGATGTTTATTGTGGAAAGTGGGCTTATAGAATCTGAAATGGATTCTCTCTCTCTCTCTCTCTCTCTGTGTGTGTGTGTGTAATGGAAGGCTCTGGAGTAAAATCAATCAATCAATCTAGGTTCTTGCAGAAGCTAGAGAGTCCACCATTATCAGTTCTGCCAAAAGCTATCATCTAACATCTTAATAAAGCACATGGTGAAGGATCCAACTCTGCCTGTTTCACTCACTTGCCAGGAAAATTCAGAGGAGGGTAATAATGTGCTTTAGGGACATTACCCCCTCACAGCTGGATGAGGCCCTATGATTGATTGCACAAATATTCTAGTGGAATATTTGTTCAGGGGGCCCATGCCCTCAGCATTTGCACACCTCTGGTGAGAACTATCCAACCAGAAAGGGAAAGATGTGCCATGTGTCTGACCACATGGCACAAATAGCTAACGCTCCATCTTGTGGGGAGCCTCTGAGGAAGCTGAAACTTGCTGACAAACGCCAAGTCTGGAATACCACCCAGGTGCACAGGTTCAAAGTTTTCGGTGGGTGGCATAAACGTGTGAGTTCTAGGAAATCAGCTCTGTTCTGCCCTCAACCCTAGGCAGTTTTTGGCATCCTGTGCCACTCCATTCCAGCTTTTCAAATAACAATTTCTGATTCCCAGTGCCAGTGCTTCCCTTGCTTTTAACTGGGGAAACCCACCAATATATTGTGGTCCTCCTTTGGGACCCAGCTGTCAGTTCCAACCATTGGAACAGGAGCAAAAGCCCCATTAATTCCTTGTGCTGTGCTATCCCAAACACCTACTGCTTCCTGGTGGGTTGGCAGCTGGTTGGTTCCGATTGGCCTTTCTAGTGGCTTCCGTGGTTAAGAGGATTGGCATCGACCAGGGGCTGAATGCTCAACCGGGTCCTCTGAATAGGTTAACATGTCTCTTCTACCACCAAGGGCAAAGAGGACGTCTGCCTTTCAGAAGCCCTGTCAGTTCCATTTCAGATTAGTTACATTGTTTTGGCAGAAAAAGCCATGTAAGAGCTGTCAACATCTCAGGGAAAAGGGCCTCCAAGGACTTGTTAGGAGCTGGTATGATCTGCGCTGGATGAGATGTGAAAAGTCACAGGAAGAGCAACCTTGCCAGTTGGATCATTTGCAGATCCCAGCAGCGAGTCGCCTGTTGCTGGCCCCAGCCTCTCAGGAAAGTGCCAAATCCCTTCCACACTGTAACCAGGCAGATGTTTGATAATTTGCCCCTATTATGGCTTCATTTTAACTACTAGTAGTTAAAGAGTGTGAACATCCTCTGGCATTTGCTGTACTAGTTCTGGTCACCATTCATCCCCAGACCTCTCTGACTCTTGCTGGTTTTGGTCTTGGACATCATCGAGACACACAAGCTGAGCAAACTACTCGCCTACTGCAGCGGACTAGGCATCCAACTGTTTTTGAACCTGCCAGTTCCACAGCATATCTCCTCCTCCAAGGAGCAGCCCTTGACCTACTTTTCTGTCCCATTCAAGGCCAGTCTGTTCACGGGGGTAACCCATACATTTGCCCTGGATGGTGGCAGGCAGCAGCGGTTTGAATAGGGAATAGCAGCCATGTGGTAGGAATCCAGGAAACCACATGGGGGAGACTAGGCAGGATAGAGGAGCATTTGGGCTGCATCCAAGTCAGGATTCAACTTAATTAAACCATTTGCTCATCATAAGTATGAGATGGAAACAACAATTTGCAAGTGTGACCACTTGGACGTGTTATTACTACTGCACTGGATATGCCAAACTCCACAATCGGGAAGTTCAGCAGTATAAAAATTAGAATTTAATAGAAAAAGCAACTTTTTGCACCAATGAATTTTGCTTCTACAATTGTTTGCACCTGCAAAATTTGGCTCAAATGTAACTTAACTCTGATGTTGTACATTCCTCACAGGATCCGTTATCTGCTAAAGGGGATCCAAACATATATTATAATGGAAGTGTTGACTCTTTAAGAGCCCCACCAGAGTACTAGTTTTTTTGCACCGGAGTGTGTAGGATGAAGCACAGTTGCATCTGCACGTATTTCCAGACTCTCTCCCTCCCTTCTCCCTGCAGCTTGTCACCAATTAAGCTCAGCCTCCAATGTCATCCATGTGTCTTGCTTGGAAGATGGCACGGGACAAGCTGAAACATCCATCATGCTGGCTTACAAGAGTGAGCAAAGAAGCAACTGGATTAACATGCCTCTGGAAGCTGTTAGTAGAAGCTCAGGGTTAGATTTCCTCAAGTGCTGCAGTGGCCCATACTGGTGTACGTGCAGGACTGAGTCTGAAGACGGTAACAGAGGATGCTGACGGGATTAGCAAGGACTCATGTCTTTGCACCTGTCGCAGCATCTCCTGTGCCCTTGGGCAAAAGCCTTTGTGCTGCCCTTTGGAGTCTGTGCCCCGAGGCCCATATACATGATCCAGCTGCCCGCACACAATCATGGCGGCAGCAGCAGCATACAGATGCATGCTCCACCTCATTCCAGCACACCCCCTTTGATGGGAACGAAGCGTAGGACGACAGGCAGCTTCTGGCGCTGTGTTTCTCATCCCTTCTCAACCCAGCTGGAGGGGGAACGATGGGCTACAGCTGGGAGAGAGGAAGCAGCGCAGGGGGAAATGGCCCATTGAAACCCTATCCCCACTGGGACAGCAGGGGTTGCAATTCCTTCACAAGGTCTCTTGTGAAACTTTAAACCAAGTGGATGGGGCAGGGTGGGGGAGACAGACAGCTGCAGCTACCTCCTGGGGCTGAGCCCATGCTTTGTGCATAGCTCAGGGGCGGGAGGAAGAGCGGGCAAGCACCGGGGCATCCCGCATGCAAAGGGGGCTGGAGTCGGAAGCAATAAATGGTCAAATGCTTCCCCTAAATATCCTTCTCCAGCTTCCTGGCATGCCAGATCCTCTGCAACTACGACCAGGCAGAAAAGGAGGATTCTGAGGGCTCCCTTTCAGATCATTGTGCTTGGACCAATAGCCGGGAGGGGGAGGAATATTCCCACTGGGCTCTGCTGTATCCAGAGATAGATTCCCAGGCTCTGAAAGAGTGGCCAGTTGCTGGATCAATTTCAGGGAGATGCTGGTAGCAGAGTTCACGGTGGCTTAAACGGAACAGCGGCTAATGCAGAACAGATGGGGGAGTGCTTTGTGCGTGAGCAAGCTGAGCAGGAATGGAAGTGATGCCCCTGCTCCCCCCTTTTTTTTTTGGCCTGCTCCACGCTACGGGAGACGTACACAGGTGCACACTCTGCATGCAAGCAGACAGTACAGGTGCCTGCTTGGGCTCAAATCCACCCAACCTTTGATGACGGACATAGAAGCTGAAGCCCCATAGGCTCAATGTGGCCTAAGTTGTGCCAGCGCTCACTGCTAGGAAGAGCCAGCCACCAGCAAAACAGGCTTGCAAGGACTCTTCCAAGGGTCAAGGGCTTCATTCACCACCACCCCTAGACAGATGTGCTTATATTCCCTCCTCCTTAGTCTTTGGGGTGTTGCAGGCACTGTACTTCCTTGGTTTACAGCTGGCCCAAGATCTGGCCATGATCTTGAGGCTTTGATGGGGGCACCGAGAGAAGGATCCAACTGGCCAATCAACTTCTCTCCAGCAGTTATCACAGAAAGGATAAGAACCACAGGCTGTCCATCAAATAGAGAGCACTTCCACAACATTCACCTAGACAGAAGCCCAGTTAAGTTGCAGTAGTCCCACTTGGCCTTGACATACGACTGCTGCAGCCAGGCCAGTCAAGACCCAAGTGGTCTGAGCTGCCTTCCCAGCCCTATGGGAGAGATGATGGTACTTCAAGATCCACTTCCCTAGCAGATGGGTCCCAGCAGAGGCTAACACTTCCTTGGAAGCAGGCCATACCTTTCCCTGGAGCAAAGAAACGGCCTAGGCAGAAGGCTCTATTCCAAAAAAATAATTTATGGGTGTGGATAATTCATGTGCATTAGAAATGATATGTACATAAATATTTATCTCTAGGGTTATGTACAGGGGACAGCAGGAGCCAGGAGGGAAAGGTCACACCCCGCTCAAAACGTCTGTCCTTGTGGTCATGTGTCCAGGTGCGGATGGGGTGGGCCTGAGAAAGCTGGCTGGCTCCTGCCAAATAATGAGATTTCATAAAAATATTATTAAATTGGGAATAGTATCAAACAAACAAGCAGGGCACCCCATGGCTGGGGGGAATGGTCCCATGGGTTGGGTGAAGGGGGAGCCCAGGCATGTCGAGAGTGCTGCTCTCCCTGGGATTAGGTTCCTCCCTGCTTATCTGGTCCTACTTCTCCCCAGACAGCTGGTAGCATCCAAGGCTCAGCTAGAGCAACGGCTTTGAGGGAACCTGAGATGATAGGGCAAGAAGGCACCAGCACGAGTGCTGGGAGCACCTGCAGAAGTTTACAAGGAAAGCATCCAGTCCTCGCCAGGGAACCTTTAAGTTGCGGGTGTCCAGCAGGCTCCAGGACCTTGAGATGCACTCTCAGCCCCTGCTGATATGGCTCCCAGCATTTTCTTCCACCAGGGACAATGTAAGAACTTCTGCTCCCAAGCTGCGTAATCCTCTAGGAATAGAGAGAGAGGAAATCCTGCCCTGGGGTCCACTGCCTGCTACTCTCCTCATGTCCGCACATTGTGGTAGGGGAAGAGGCAGGGGGTGATGGGCAGAGGGTCATGGGTGAAGACAGAGTCGTCAGAGGAGCAGGTGCTGGTCGTGTCCTCGCAGGATGGAGAATACTGTTCAAAGGGCATTGACAGGTCCAGATACTGAAGGGAAAGAGAGAAAGGACACCCAGTCAGCATTCACAAGGGACAAAGGCTTGGCTCCCTCTACTTCTGCTTCAGGGAACTTAAAAGGGTTTCTGAAACAGCTGCGTTCATGCCTCTTCCTGGTGGTCTGAACCTACCTCTTCAGAGACAGCAACCAAGACCTTATCCAGTCCCTCTACCAGCTGCTTGAAGGTGGGCCGCTGGGAAGGCACAGCGTGCCAGCACTCGCGCATCATCATGTACCTGTTTGGGGAAAGGGGAGGGGACATCTCAGGCTAGAGCATCCCATAATATGGATGCAGGTGCTGTGGTTAAGAGGCACACACACTTACAGTTCATGGGTGCAGTTGGAGGGCTTGTCCATCCGGTGACCTTCTCTCAGGAGCTTGAAGAGTTCTTCCACCGGGATGCCCGGATATGGAGAACCACCCAACGTAAAGATCTCCCACATCAGAATGCCAAAGGACCACCTGAAAGCACAGTTGAGGGTCAGGGCAAATAAAGGGACAAGAAAGCCATAAAGAAATTGGAGGTGGATATGTCCAGGTTAGCCCTACACTACCACCAAGCATCAGAAGGTGGACCTTGCCCCCGTGGAATGTGCACTACTTCAGCAAAATCTCACAAAGATGGATTTGTGACCACAGAGGTGGAATGTATTGAAGTTACATATGCTGGAGACCAGTTACAAAGGTGGACCACTTTACAGGGAGCAAGCAACTCTATGCTTCTTGTCATCTTTATGCAGGCAGGAAGGGACATTGCATCCTGGCTTTTCCATGCCACTTATGGTTCATCTAGTAGGACTGACAAATAGGCCCATTTATTCTCCATACAGCCAGGATGGTTGGGAAAGGGCTGTAGCTTGCATGCAAAACACCCCAAGTTCAATTCTTTGCATCTTTAAATAAAAGTAGGAAAGACCCCAGAGAGCTAGTGTATGTCAGTGTTTCTCAAATGTGGGTCTCCAGATATTGTTAAGAGTACAACCTCCATCATCCCTGACTAATGCTCCTGCTAATTAGGGATGATGGGACTTGTGGTCCAACAACAGTCAGGGACCCAAGTTAGAGCAACACTGGTAGGCAGTACTGAGCAAGATGGATCAATGCTCTGCTTTAGTATAAGGCAACTTCTCCCTTTTAAAAACACAGTAGCTCAGCTGCTCTGCCAGATATAGCTGTGTAGGCTGATGTGATTGTGAGAGCCTTGCAGAGTCAAACTTACACATCACTCTGGTGGGTGTACACCCTGTCAAAAAGAGCCTCTGGTGCCATCCATTTTACAGGTAGACGACCCTGTGGGGAGAAAAAAGAAAAGCTCTCAGTTCATTGACACTTTCCCTGGGCAATGTCTCCTCTTTTGAGTTCTACCCTCTAGCATCCACTGAGCAATAGCCACATATCCACCCCCATAGATGTGCTCATCCTAGTTTCCTACAAGACCCTGGATTCCTTGAAAGTAAACAGTAATAAAATTATCTCTCTTTACCAACAGGGTAATGCAGGAACGTGTGTATGCACACACAAAGGGCTATGAAGGTTTCTCTACTACTTTATACTACATTATTATTTAAAAGGTTGATATGCCATCTGTCAGGGTAGCTACCCTCCCAAGTTGCCTTCCATGCATTGTTAACCATTTATTGTTAAGAAATACAGAGCACAGTAATTGCTCTCCCCCAGTGCCCACGCTCCTTTTTCCCCCAACTGCATTGCGTATTTCCAAAGCCTGTTGACAATTCTGAGTCTTCCCCTCCCGTGCCTCTCAAATACCATCTCACTCACATTGCTGGTTTTCTTGTAGTAGTCAATGTCATGAACTCCCCGGGCCAAGCCAAAATCTGCAATTTTCATGACGTTTTCTTCGGTGACAAGGACGTTGCGAGCAGCCAGGTCCCGGTGAATGCACTGCAGAGAGAGAGAGAGAGAGAGAGAGAGAGAGAGAGAGAGAGAGAGAGAGATATGAATCCTCTCTTGAGGATCCGGAGAGCCCACTGCAGCCCAGACTGCAGTCCAATGGAAGACACATCTGGGCTAGTGGGTTGTTGCTGCATCTACCATGAGAGTCAGGAGTAGCTTCGCTGCCTCTCTGCCTTGCCATTCACTCCTTCATCACATGATGGCTGCCCAGGCCTGGTACATACGGCCCCTCTCCTTTGGTAGACCTAACCCTCATGTAGCTGCCCTCGCGGGCTAGTCAAGAGCCCAGCAAAAGCTTTAGCGTGCCAATGCTTGGCTTAGAGCCTTCACTGTTGGCACTCCAACAGAACCTGCCAACGCTTCAGATGACACTTGCCCATTGGCCACCAGTCATTTCTGCTTAAGTAAGGATCCTGCTAGGGTTGGTGAGGGGGCAAAGCCATTTGGGCCAGGCTGCTCTTACCCGCTTGGACTCCAGGTACTCCATGCCACGTGCCACCTGGTAGACACAGGAGACCAAGTCTTTGAAGGACAGCTGCTCCTCAGGCATCTTGGTGATATCAAAGGTGTAGTCTGGCGTGGGAGGGCGACGGGCGCGCAGGTACTCCCGCAAGTTCCCCTTGGCAGCAAACTCCACAATCACATAGAGAGGCCCTGCAGTCAGGAGTTATATGTGAGCCTGTGCTCTCAGGTGCAGTCTTCATAAATCCCGTACAATGTCTGCTCCTATCCTGGAACATCAGAGCTCCATTGTTCAGTTGCAGCATCTTCCTAATGGCCCCACGAAGTTTCTGGTCTCTCCTGACCTCCCAAACATCCCTGCCTCTTTCCTCACAGCACCTGGTACCCTCTGCTTCCCAGCCCAAAGAGGCAGTCACTTACCATCCTGCGTACAGACTCCTAACAGGTTGATTATATTCTTGTGTTGGTCCATCAGTTTCATCATTTCCATTTCTGAGATGAGGTCAGCCAAGTCTTTGTCAGTGGCATTATCTGGCAAGGCAACAGAAGGAGGTCAGACTGGGGTGTCCCATGATCTAAACTAGAATCCAACAGTGGAAGGACTGAAGTCCTTCCACAATTCAGGCTCTCTTAGCCCTGTATATTGTGGTTACCTTTGAGCATCTTGACAGCCACAGTGATGGGTCGCTCTGGCCGTTCTTGATCAATGCCGTAGGCTTCTGCTCTCACCACTTGCCCAAAGCAGCCCTCACCCAGTGGCTTGCCCAGCACAAGCCTGGGGAAAAAGAAGGGTACAAAGCCTCCTTAAAAGGACAACCTCATGTCGTCATGGGTACAGATGCATTTGGGTGGGTGGGACCTAAACTCAGGGCTGTATCCGAAAGCTGGCAGGTCCCCTGCAGTGGGGCAGAATCAGAGGTTAGCACCAGGTGCATCTGCAGGGCCTCAACCTCAACATAGAAATCTGACCCAATGTTCTCTCCCAGGCCCATGCATGAACTATCCCAAGTTGGGAGGTGAGGCGATACGTACAAGCATCATTGGTGGGCGTTCATCAGAAGAAGAAGAAGAAGAAGAAGAGTTTGGATTTGATATCCCGCCTTTCACTCCCCTTCAGGAGTCTCAAAGCGGCTAACATTCTCCTTTCCCTTCCTCCCCCACAACAAACACTCTGTGAGGTGAGTGGGGCTGAGAGACTTCAAAGAAGTGTGACTGGCCCAAGGTCACCCAGCAGCTGCATGTGGAGGAGCCGAGACGCGAACCCGGTTACCCAGATTACGTGACTACCGCTCTTAACCACTACACCACACTGGCTCATCAATGTCTATACAGTGCATTGACTAACAAATTCCTTTCATTTCCAAGAATTCACTAACAAGTTCATTTCCAAGAGACTGTAGCAGCTGGAGTGGGAAACCTTTTCCAGCACAAGGGCAGCATTCCCTTCTAGGCATTCTTCTGAGGGCCATATGCCAGAGACAGTCCATCTTGTCTTGAGTTCTGGAAGACCTGCTCCCTGCTCTGTCTGCCCTTTCCACCTGACCTGGGAAGGTGGGGCCCGGACTGACTCCAGCTACAAAAGCTCAGGCTGCTGAACAGACTCTTGGCCTGGAGTATTGTTTGGGAGGATGGTTGTTGCCATTAGTTTTTTGTATTTTATTTTAGATTTTGTTGTGTTTTATGTGGAAATTGTTCAGTTTGGTTTTGAGTTTTTTATTGTTTAATTTATTGTTTATGACTACTTTTGTTGTGTTGTAGTTATGTATTTTGTTCCGTGTTGTAAGCCGCCTTGAGCATGGTTTGAACTATGGAAAGGCAGCATACAATCAAATTATGTGTGTGCAAAAGTGAGTGAGGCAATGGATGTAAATTTTGCCATTGTATAATAGCTGACGTACACACACACCTGGCCCCTCAGTTTGAGGTTCCCCACCTTTGTTCTACAGGCAGCAATTCAAGAGACAAACTGCACGGCTTTTGATACCGGACAATTTTTATAGCTAGCCCCTTAGTCACAGAGCTAAGCAGGGTTACAATGGACTCCTCTCCAGTTTTGTTCTTTGAAGAAAGCGGTACTCTCATGCACTCTACTGCCTTCCCTCTTTGTGGTACTTGGCCACTCTACTTGCTGTGCTTGCCCTCGCTTGTGAGGGGGAAATAACATGTGAAACTGAAGCACATGCGTACCAGGTGGTATGTGATGGCTGTGATGCCATTTTTGGAGCCACTGTGCTGGTGGGAACAAGAGTCCTGTGCAGCCAGGCACACGTGAACTTCCAGCTTACCAGCTGCTTCCTCTGCGTGAACACAGGCAAGCATGGGTCTAAGGACACTGACAATCTGGCAGCTGGACCACATGTGGGAACTAGCCCTTTGTGTTAACAAACACACATCTTGATACAAGTTTGGTGAGCAGGCGAAGCTTTGCCATTCTGACACTGGGCTTGTGTGAGTCATGCGAGAGCCTGGCCAGCATCCTCAGCGGCACATGCAGAAGGAAGCTACGTTGCACCTCACAAGACTTACCTGTCTCGTGGGAATTCCCACTTGGAGTCCAGAGGCAGCTCCACTTCCATGACCCCGGCCAGCATGGGTGTGCAGCTTGAGGAGAGGCGGGTGACACGCATCAGGGATGTGGTGGACTTCCCCGAGGAGCTGGATTCCAAGGAGAACTGTGGACATATAAAAGGATGTCACATAGAGGAGGGAGAAAGGTTGTTTTCTGCTGCTCCAGAGAAGCGGACACGGAGCAATGGATCCAAACTACAAGAAAGAAGATTCCACCTAAACATTAGGAAGAACTTCCTGACAGTAAGAGCTGTTGGACAGTGGAATTTGCTGCCTGCCAAGGAGTGTGGTGGAGTCTCCTACTTTGGAGGTCTTTAAGCAGAGGCTTGACAACCATATGTCAGGAGTGCTCTGATGCGCTTGGCAGGGGGTTGGACTCGATGGCCCTTGTGGTCTCTTCCAACTCTATGATTCTATGATTCTGTGGAGACAGACCCAACATTCAAGCAGATTGCCCCATAGACACTGCTTTACTCCAGCGCAAGAACGGACTGGACAAGGGCACAAAGGACACAGTGAAACAAGGGACAGGGCAGAACACACACACCTAACACCAATAAGAGCCATCAACAATGCGAACAAGGTCCATCTAGCCAACCAGATGCTGCCCTGACAGTGAACAGGGAAGGGTGAATTTAGCTGAACATGGGAGAGCTGTTTTCAGAGATCTGCATGGTCCGACTGGGATTTTACTACCCTGAATAATTTGTTGTACTCTGAGGATCTGAGTATCTCACTTTATCCATTGCTGATTCTTGGTCCAAGCAGGCAGACAACATTGTGGGCCCTTGAAAACCACTGCAGTGGTACAATGGATCCTTCTGACCCACTTTAAGGTTAGTTCTGGGTCTCTCGGTACCTACCTGCCGAATGAGCGGGAATTTGGAGAGTTTGTGTACGGCCATGGGCTCCAAGGGCTGCTTGCTCGGCTGGGTCTGCATCCGGCACAAGACAACAATGACAATAGCCATTGCGATGGCCAAAGATCCCGAAGTGTAGATAATTATATCGGTATACTTGATTTCAGGGGCATTTGCCTCTTGCACTTCTTCTTCTTCTGCAATAGCAAATAAATCTGCAGTTAGCATGTTTCAGGGGGGTTAAACCTGCTTTGACCACAGCAGGTAGCCAGCTGGGCTGGAGGGAACATGGCTGTGCTGCACGGTGTGTACATTGGCCTGCAAAAACAGCCTGTCTGTACCTGGCTGCAGAGCCTATCAGTACCATAAACAAAATACATCCCACTGATTTCAATGAGAGAGCCTAACATACCGTATGTTTAGATCACTTTGACTGTCATAAATGGGGCGTAAAAAGATAACTCTGGCTAGATCATGCTCCCATCCTTGAGCTATCATTGAGCCATCACATAGCCATTTTAAGGCAGATGCCTTTCAGTGAAAACCTAGAGTTTTTGCTAAACAGAAATTTCCTAGCTCCTGGAATTTCATGCAGTATCTCTTCCACATTTAATTACATATACAGTACAATGTGCTGTTTTCAAAATCTATCCATTCAAAGCCTAGGCAGAATTCATTTCATTACCAATTCCCCACCCCACCCCTTAAGATGTACGTAGGCCTTTTTGTTTTTAATCAGTGGATTATGTCTAATTTGTGGATATTAAAAAACCACCTAGTCTCCACCCATTTATATTACCTGCATCCTTAATAGCTATGCAGGAGTGTTGCTCTACACAACTATTCAAGCTGCAAGGGCCCTGTCTGATTTTTCACCTGCCTGTCCTAATTCTCCATTCAAATCAAGGGATTTAAAAGTGGCTGGATTCTTCCTTGTACAAAGTGGGTCCAAAATCCAGTCTGTCTTTCCAGGATTTATACACTGAGAAGTGCAGCATCTCTTTTGATGGACTGCAGCTGTCATATTGTGATTGATATATTGACAAAAGACAACAGTAGATTGTTCTGTATAATTCTACAGTGAATAGATCTGTCATGTTGACTGATTGATTGGCAACTTAATGCAAGCGAGGCAGTGTGTCTTGCAATTTGTTTTCAGCCATTTATCTGTCTGTCTGTCTCTCTCTTTACCATATTCATCTCATTGGATATTCTACAGGGGTACGACATGCACAGTATAGTCCCACCCCACCCCCAGCGTCTCTATTAGGAAAGGTAATCTCTGCTTCTAGCTCTGCAAAGGAATACCCTACTACCATTATCCATCTTTTCCCCCATCCACTCATCCACCGTCCTTTCTCACCTGGAAGCACAGTGAGCCAAGCTGACTGGTATGACAGGCCAATGGAATTCCCTGCTAGGCAGGTATATTCCCCAGCATCTTCCATGGAGACATTGCGCAGGTACAGCACTTCCACCTCCGAGCTGTTAATATCTGCCGTCTGCCAAAATAAGTCGCCAGTGGGAGGCCGGGAGAAAAGCATTAGTTCTCGTTGACACAAAAAGGTTATTCAAGCTTCTTATTGGAAGGGGAACATCTTGCTTGCTGCCAATATATCTTTCAAGGGTGCATCTTTATCTTATAAATGGCTGATTGATGGTCATGTACCCCAATCTCTGATGAGGATGCCCTAAATAAGTGCACCACAGCCATTGCTAAGTTTTATTACTTCCAAGCAACTCTTCTACAGAAAATCATGTATGAAGCCTCTGGGCTTGAGACACAACAACTCTGCTGTGAGAATAAGCAACCCAACTGGGACAGTGCTAGACTGATGATGCAGCTCTTTGCGTTTGCTTGTTTTCTGGACATATACTCTAAGCCACAGCTTTCCAAACTGTGTGTCATGACACTCGACTGCAGTGTGTAGGTGTGATGTGCTAACACTCCCCATGCTCCTTCTGGGGCTGGAAAGGGGTTAGTTTAACTTCTGGTTTGTTAGTAAAACTGAATTACTTTGTCACATAATGATGCATGTCTAAAAAGTGTGTCACTAGCATGAAAGGTTTGGAAAGCTATGCTCCAAGCTTACAGAGTTGGCGCTATTGAAAGTAGCATCTCAGCCAGTCTTGGACCTCCTCTCTTTCTTTGCAAATAAACACAGCAATCACTCTTGTTAAAGCCTTCTTTTAAGATAAACTTTTGGTTTGAAACTGTTAGTTTAGGCACATATTGTAAAATGTGCAATTCTTAATATGGGTAATGGGCTATATGTGCCCTTGGCTCCACAGATGAGGGGTCAGCAACTAGGAGCCCCTGGTCTAAATCTAGCCCACTGAAATGTGCCACTTCCTATCCAGCCCCTGCTCCCCCCACTCCGTAACCTCTGTTGTTTGTCTAAAAGTGTGGGGGAAAGTGACCTTTCTGGCAATGGAAATCTCTGCAAAAAAAGGGGGAGCTCTGGTTACCTTAAGCACTTGCACATAGGGGACTCCATCTGGGCCGTAGCTGCTGCCATTCACTTCAATGTGCTTGAGCCACTGTATGTGGGGCTGGGCGTCGCTGTACACCTTGCAGAAGAACTCAACGTCGCTGCCCACCACTGCGGTGGTGTTGGCCGGCAGCCCAGCTTGCAAGATAGGCCTGTGCGGAGATCTCTCTGCCAGGAAGAGAGCAGGGAAAGTTGTTGTCCAGCACAGTTGAAGACTGCCAGGTCCCCCCCAGAGGAGCTAAGGTCATGCTCTACAGCACATAAATCACTGCACACGGAGCTGATAGTGCTATCGCAGCCGTCCGGGAGTGCAGAGGCGCAGCCAACTGTCAGGGAGTTACTCCATCTATCAAAGCGCAGCACTTTCTTCTCAAAGCTCCCTAGTACAGCAGTATATGCAGTCCTGCCTAAAGGCCTGGTGTCTCTCTCCCCCCCCACCCCCCACTGCCCGCCATCTCCTTCCAGCCCAGCAGATCTGATATTACTTAATGCCATGGGCTGAACTCCCACCCATGACTGGCTCCAGAGCCTCTTTCCGGTGATTACAAGTAAGCCCAGAGAAGACAGATAATGAGGGGCTGAGAGATAAGGGAGCAAAAGGCTTAGAGCTAGTCCTATAGATCTAGGCAGGGCTAATTAATTTCATCTGACTTTATGGCCTGGGAGATCTCCAACTCCCTTTGAAGTCAAAAGCGGGTTCGGGGCATTTTCCTTCTCTTTGGGGGTGCCTGAGGTCAGGGTGGCGAGGCTTGTTCCTTCCCACAGGAACCTGGCAGGCTGCCAGGGAACTGGGGTCTGGCATCCCACACAGACTCAAAAGCACTCATCGGCAAAGGAGTAAGGAGCTTTTCAGGCTGGAGGTGGGGGAGTGGGGGGGGCAGCCCACTTTCCTTGTCTTTTTTTCACATGTTGATGTCCACATATCTAGATTTGGAGCAGTATGGCAGGGAGAAGTTCACCTCACCTAGCACATCCAGGAAGTAGCTGTAGCGGATGCTGCCAAACTTGTTCTCCACCAGGCAAGTGTAGTTGCCTCGGTCCGAAGGCACCACACTCTCCATGACCAAGCTCCAGTGTTGATGCCTTAGCTGGGTGGAAAGAGGAAAAGGCAGGAGCCAAGGTTATCGCCTTCTTTTAAAAGAGATGTCCATCTCTCTCAGGGCCATAGCTGTCAACGTTTCCCTTTTTTAAAGGGAAATTCCCTTATTCCGTATAGGATTCCTCGCAAGAAAAGGGAAAAGTTGACAGCTAAGCTCAGGGCACAGCTGCTCACAGGCCAACAAAAGTCCCTTGTTTTAGACACAAATCCTTTGAGCTATATACTAAGGCCGGCAAATATTTCTTCATTTACAAAAATATTTATATACTGGTGTATCACATATCAAAGCTGTTTAGTATCTATATATTAAAAAACATGTAACAATTTAAAAAACAGAGACCATCAGCTAACTGTTGTGAAAAGATGTATAGTCATACCTTGGATTCTGAATGCCTTGGTACTTGGATGTTTTGGCTCCCAAATGAGTGTTCCGGTTTGTGAACGTTCTTTGGAACCCAAATGTCTGACAGGGCTTCTGATTGGCTGCAGGAACTTCCTGCAGCCAATCAGAAGCTGCGCTTTGGTTTCTGGACATTTTGGAAGTCAAACGGACTTTTGGAACTGATTCCGTTTGACTTCTAAGGTACGACTGTATTCTGAATTGCCTGTATAATCATGGCAGAATAGAAGTTTCCCACAGGTGTTTAAAGGCTGAGGCAGAAGCTGCCTGCTGAATCTATTGGCAGAACACTCCACAGGCCTGGGCTGATGACACTAAAGGCTGTATTTCATGTTGGTGTCAAATGAGCCTTGCCAGTGCAAGGAACAACTAACAAAACTCCTGTAGGTTATCTCAGTGATTGTGCTGACATATAAGGGTTTCAGCAGCCCCTAAGGTGCACTGGACGTACGTTCTTCAGGGCTTTGTAGATTAATACCAATCAACCTTGAACCTGGCTCAGTAGCAAATGGGTAGCCAGTGTAGCTATTTTAACAATGGTGTTTGCATTATGTGTTCATGCTCCATTGTTAAGGAATGGGGCACGTCCATAGGCTGACCTTTTTTAACAATGCACTGAATCAAGCTAGGGAGCAGAAAGAGGAGAAAGGCGGGCAAAAGAGGTGGAAATGTCTAGCAGCTGCTCTTTTGATGGAAGCAAACTTTTGCAAATTAATATATTGATCTGGCAAGGCTAGGGCAGCCAGAGCAAAAGGGGATCAGGGGCACAGCAAGTGCTGAAGAGGGTCCTGGAGTCTTTGGACAGCAGGCTGAATTCCCCAAACTCACTGCTGAGTGGCTTGTGCAATATTGTGGATTCCTTAAAGCATGCTCCCCTGTGCCCCCCCCTCTCTCTCTCTCTCTCTCTCTCACACACACACACCCCAAATCCTAACTCATAAAAACCTGGTGGGCAAGGCAGCTGCGGTCCCAGCCAGGTGGAGGAAAAGGGAAAGGAGGGCAAGGGGAGAGATGGCAAACCTGTAAGGGGCTGGGCACTTACCCTGATCCCTCCAATCCGGTGCTCCCCTCGGAATTCCCTCCCATTCTTCAGCCAGCGGATTGTTGGGTTGGGGCTCCCAGAGGCTGGGCAGCGGAACTTGACTGTGTTCCCTGCCGGGACTGCATACAGCTTCTTGTCCATTCGGTGAGGGTGCGTCCAGTAAGGTGCTGAAAAAGGCATCACCCTATTGGCTCCAGCTTTTAATTCAGGCTCAGGGGAGGCTCACACTTTAGGGACAAAGGTCTGTGCTCTAACTGATGGTGGGAGAGTTAAAGGGAACATCATAGGGACCCATGGATGTGCCAAAATGCACGACGGCAACCCTTCCACTGGGGAACCTCAACGTCCCATGAGAAATGAGTGTGCTTTGGGATATGCTCCAAGCTCAAGCAGAGCTCCCTAGTTTGAAGGCAACCATTATCAAACAATTTTGGGACACATCGACAGCAGAGGAGGCTTGGGAAGTAAGAAAGGTAGATGTCTGGCCACCGTGAGTCCAAGTACTTACTAAGCACCCCTTCTCCACCCAGTTCCCTCTCCCAGCATGCATCAGCACCCAGGACGGAGTGAAGCACAGCCAAGTAGGCATACTGACCTCGCCGGGTATGTATGGGCTCCTCAAGGGAATCGGCGTGGGCACTCTCCACACCGCTGTCTTCATCGTCATCACCAGATGCCAATGAATCTGAAAACAAAATGGTAATTCTTTGTGGTCTTGCTTCTTAAATAACCACAGGGCACTGAACAAGAGGCAGTTATCAAGGGAGCACCTGGCTACAGTGGACCAGCATTTTCTTAGCAGGAGTGTAGAGTAGCAGGCAAAATGCTAACTGGAGTATGTTCAAAGGTGACTGGGGGGAGAGGAGGAGAAGCACTGTTGGCTGCTACAGTCCTAGCTCATTTGTTGGCTTATTCTTTATTTAGTACATTTAATTACCTGTCCTTCACCAAAGGTCCCTGGGCAGGTGGACAATGCAATACGAAACAGTAAAATGCAATCAATTAAAGCAGCCACCAAACAATAAAAGCATATACAGAAAGTAATCACACTGCACATTTCCAAAAGCCTGCACAAAACTCCAGTGTTGATATCAGGAATACATCAGGAGGCAGAGAGTTTTGAAGTTTGGGGGCCACCACAAAAAAGGCCTTCTCATGTGACACTGTCCCCTGGACCTCTGAGGGTGTCAGCAGACCACCAGTGGGGCCTCTCCTGCTGATCTTAAATCCCAGGGCAGAGTATAAAGGAGGAGGCAATCTATCGGGGTTTGTTTTTGTTTTGTTTTTTTAAACCAAAGTCATTTGGGGCTTTACATGTTGAAGACAAAACCTTGAACAGGCCCGGAAGTGATTAAGCAGCTCGCGCAACCTTCACAGAAGGGGTGTAATCTGAGATCTACCAGCTGTTCCAGGGAACCGCCTAGTTTCATTGTGAAAACCAAGTCCTTTAGGAGGAGCGCCAAGTTAAATAAATCCTTGTTGCTTTGACCAGGGGACATGCAAGGCGGCAGTGTGGCAAGGTCTGTGTTGACTAGGAGCTGTAGCAGAGCAGATGCTTTGCATGCCAACGGTCCCTGGTTCTCTGGCATCTCCAAGTTAGGTGAGGAAGGACTCTGGAGACCCACTGCCAGTCACTATGAACCAAGGGTGGCTGACCTGTGAGTTGTGGGTCATGTCAAGCCTCAGAAATGTTTCCAAGTGGTCCCCTAAGACTTTTTGCCCTTTTTATCTTATTTTTTAAAACCCACCTCTGTTTGCTGCTTACTTCTCTTATGCACTAGTCTTTGCTAGCTGTTTGGGTTGTTTCTGGGTGTGCCTAACATTTCCGTCCCCTTCTTACTCTTAAAAAGGGACCTCTTCTCCCCCTGGGGGGCTGACATGGCAAGAATGTCATAGAGCTGTTTCCTCAGCTCTTAAGACCTTCTTCCAGTGACACCGCTTCTCATTTTTCCATTCCACATTGGACTAGGAGAAGTGTTTGCCCTGAGGAGCAGAAACATTACTGAGCAAACATGTGCCATGCGGCCTTCCCTCAAACAAAAAAAAAGGAGGGGTTGCCACCGTTCTGAAGAGAGGCTGGAACATCTCTTACCCACAACAGAGATGGTGAAGTTGCGCAGGCTTTCCCCGGTGCTCTGCGCTCGGCAGGAGTACAGGCCTGAATCTTCATAGGTGGCTTCCACAATCTCCAGCATGCTCTGCCGCATGTGGATGCGCCCGCTTGGGAAAAGCTGCTTGGCTTCCTTATACCATATGATCGCAAGGCTGTGGTTGGTGCTGCAGTAGAGCTTCAGCAGACTCCCAGGGTCCAGTAGCAGGTGCTCCTCCTCCGTCTCCACCATGTGGCTGTCAAGCATCTCTGTCCAACGCAAGAAGAGGGTCAGTGCAAATGACAGTGTGAGCTCACTTTAGAAACAGCGCGTGTTTAACACCCGTAACTCAAATGCTCTGGAATATGGGATAAGTAGGGACTCCCTTTACCCCAGGCAGATGCTAGAAGACACCAACATATAACCCCCATTTCCTCGCTGGACCACCAGAAGGCTTGCTTGAAAGTGTTGGAGCATGAGGAGAGTGACCCTCTGGGAGATGGTTGAATGAGTTGGGTCTCACAGGCTTCTGGTTGTCCTGTGCACAAGAAAAACCAGCCACCAACTGTGCCACCCCAAGGGCACCCAAAGGGCAAATGCCAGAGCTCAAGGCTGCCTGAATTCTCCATCCTCTAACCTGGAAGCTTCATCGACCTTTCCCACATGGAACAGGATTGGTTTCTTCATTTGGGAGAGGGAAGTACTCTGCATATACAAGGCATCAACCATTTTACGTGCATCCGATTGATGTGTGACTGTGCGCACACTCATTGCGGCAGACCCGGAAGTGGCCTGGAAATGGGGTGCAATGGGACACAACAGGGTGGGGCAGGCTTATGCTCGCTCTGTTGATGTACGCAGGCACCAGGAATTCAACACACACACACCCCTCCCCGTGGAAACAGAGAGTTGCCAGTATGCCCATAACTTTTGCTGTCTCACTTGTTCTCAGAACACAAGTAGGTCGAGCCCCTTACAGGCGGATCTTCAATGTTCCCATAGTGGGCTAGCACTTGGAAGCTGATCCAATTTGGGAGTGTCTGTGCACTGAGCAGACCTGATCAACAGGAAAGCAGCTTGCTCTGGAGCAGAAATGGGAAGGTCTGGAGTAAGGGGAGGAGGGGAAACTGGACTTTGCCTCAACCCCTGGCCTCAACTAGAAATATTAGTGATTTGGGCAGGGGAGCTCTATGCGGAATATTTTCACCTTCAACATGAAAAGTGAAACACTTCTCAAACTTGTGTTTTAAAATCGTTACACAGGCAAAATTATTAGATCCAAGATTCTAAAGGAGTGGTGCCACTTTCAACTGAATTACTAAAGAAGCAACACTGTAAGTTCAAACTCTCAAATGCTTCACAAAACAGAACGTGATCAGGTATTTAATGCGGGAGGGCAATCTGGGAACCTACGGAGCCCATTGCTTCTGCAACATGGTGGCGAGGCATTTGCACAACTAAGTATCTGACGTTTCCTGCTTCAGATTTCTGTATCTTCTACATTGGGAAATAAACTGCTGCTTGTATGCGGACATACACACAGAACTAGCAGCAAAACTGTTTTGAGCTTTTTGCTTCAATTCCTGCAATTTTTCTGTTTTCTGAATATGACACTCGAAATAAGGTCAGAATAAGAAACTATGGATCTTTCAGACATTGATTCTGCTTAGAGAGGTGAAGTTAAGTTGTCATCAATGATATGTTATGAAGTGGGATGGAAACTAATAAATAAGGACAACTTTTTATCTACAGTGACTATGACTCTTTTAACACAGCCCTGTACATATTTATTCAGTCACAAGCAAGTTCAAAAGGACTTACTCCCAGGTAAATATGCAAACAATTGTGTATGATAATGAAATAACATTAACTTCTTCAGTATTCTGGAAATTGCAGAATGTGTCTGTCCAAATATATTGCTAGTCCTCAAACTTCATGTTACGGGTGTTTGTGATCTCTGGAAATATGAGTTAGTTCTGTTTCTGCATGATAGCATGCATGATATTCTGCATGATAATATTGTTCAAAAGTCCAGATAATAAAATCTATTTTTCATTTGCTCAAATGTTGATGTCATCCATTAACAACTTTTCCTATTTTCCCAACTGACAAAAAGATATACTGTACTTGGTTGCAACAACTGCCAATGAGAGCTGTAACCTATAGAAAATACTATTATTGCCAAGGCATTTCATATATTTACCAAACAGCAGTATTTTACATAGCAAGGTATATACAATATATTTTACATCCTTACATCACAGTCCTATTCATGTCTACTCAGAAGTAAGTCCCAATGAGTTCAATGGGATTTACTCCCAGGTAAGTGTGTACTGGATTGCACTCTTGATCCTTGATGGCTAGGCTCAATATTAAAGTATCACATACCCTTCAATTTCCCCCCAAATTTCAGTTCCTCCCAAAGAAAGATCCAACTCTCCCTCCCCCAAAATATACACATGGCTTCAAGATTTCTGAAAAACTTGCAATTTTATTCGGGAGCCTTTGAAATAACTCTAGAACACCAAGTTTACCAAAAACCATGTTAGAAGTGGGGCAGGGGCTCAGAGGAAGATTCTCCTGTTTCATCCCTGACAACTACTGACTCTGTGGGGAAATACTCCAATTTTAGGGGGATTTTAGCTTGTGCTAGAAACATTTTGTGACTGGTTGAACATAGGATACCAGGTGCACAAAAGCCAGTGACTGTATGCAGATTCTACAAATGTTGATTTGGGCGGAGGAAGCGATATATTTGGGGCTGGTGCTCACAGGGTGTTGGCAGAGAGCGACTGCTTAAGACCGAGACAGAGAAAGAATGAGCGGGATTTCTAAGGACTAGGTAGGAATCGCTAAAAGTATGGACTACAGGTTGAGGGAAAATGCAGTCACAATGCGTGCCACCAGCCCCCCCACTTGCCACCTTCCTGGGGATCCTCTGAGCCCAGCTCACAAACCCTTTTGTCCAGCGCCCCCTCCTTCGCCTCCTGTTCTGTGGAGCAATGATGTCATCAAAGCCCCTCTCCTGCCAGTCCTGGACAGGAGAAAGGATCCTGGCGGACACTGATGCATGACTTCTCTGCTTAGCTCTCCCTCTCTCCCCCCCCCCCCCGGCACCACATCCCACCCCGCCCCTTCTCTCTCTGTGGGGGCCCTCGATTGAGTGGTCACTCTCAGCGCCCAGAGTGACTGTTTTGACAGATTCCAAAATGAACATGTCAGGAAGCCCGTGACCGCTGCCCCTCCCCCCAGAGCCCCTCTCCCCCAATCACCATTGTCCCAGCCATACTGCTCCTTTCCCGTGCTCTCTCTGCCCCGACTTACAATAGGGGCCAGTCCCCCTTTCAGCAGACGGGGCTCTGCCTTTGCAGGATTGGGCGAACGATCATGTGGGGGGGGGGAGAGCCGGAAGGATGGGAATGAGATAAGCAGCCTCCCCTCCACCCTCTTCGCCAACAGGAGACTCATTTCCCCTCTCCCCTTTTCATTTAGCTCCATTCCTCCTGCTCACTTCTCCCATGCTCAACACAAAAGGCCTTCCCTCCCCCCCTCCCCATGGCATGAGTGGGAGTGAGAGGTTTCACACTCAGCTGACTCCACAACTTCCCACCTCCCTGTTTGTCTAACCTGGATTTGAACTATAATTGCTTTGGTGACCCATCCTCCTTCTCCAAAGTTAGCCTGGGCTGCGTGGGAGCCCTGCCAGCTCCCCCTTCTCCCCACCCCTCCCCACAATGCCTCGAACCAGCTCAGTCACAAACCAGACCCGTTCTCCCAAGTTTGACTGATGCTAGGTCTTCCCAGCTGATGAATGCTGGCCTCCCTTCATGATGCTCTGGGACAGAACTCTGGGTGGGAGGTGGGTGGGTGGGGTACCCTGATAGGAAAATGCTGCCAACCAGAAGAGACAGCCGTGAGAATGCTGTTATCATAGAACTGGCTCTTTCTTACTTTACATCCACCATCACTGTCCCTCCAGCAGCATCAGAGGCCTAGGTAACCCTGCAAATCTTGGACAGCAAAGGTTCTTCTTTCCACCCTGAACCTTGTGGCTTCTTCATTTTAAAACAAACGAACAGCCATACCGGGCAGCTTCAGATGGCAGCTGGGTTAGATGCTACTTGGAAACTACTAAGAAAAAAATGGTGTGTGTACGGGGACTCCAGACACATCTATTCGCAATTTAGGGAAACTCTTGCACAACCAAGACTGGAAGGCTTTGAATCAGCAACTAATGCAACCTTGTGAATGTTACTACCTGGAGTGGACATCTCGCTTGCTTGCCTTCATCACTGACCCTGAGAATATGCTCCTGTGCAGAGACGGGGGGGGGATATGTTCCCCACAGCTGTTCTTTACTACCGAAGCACTTAATGTAATTGCCAAGGGTAATTTAAGAGTTTTCTACGAATATGGCTTCAGACCGAGAAAACCATTCTGATTGGAAGGGAAGCAAGCCCCCACCTTTAGGAGAGCTTTAAATAGATACAGAGCCCATTTGATTAGGAGTCTTTTAAGAGACCCATAGAGCAAGCAGAGGCTGTTTCCAGAGTGGCATTTCAGAGGGCGAAGAGTGTTCAAACAACAAAGTTTGCATCCTGAACAAATCTGGAAAAGATTTCCAGCTGGATACCAGTTGGATACCATCCTTTCTCTACCTTTTGTCAAAATCGCACTTGAGAATAGCTCACTTTAATTCACTGAAGGGTCTGCATCCTTCTAAACAGTTTGGTGGGCCTCTTGCCCCCATGAGAAAAACCAGGAACAAATATGAAGCCTCCCAGTTCCGCAGGTATAACTTGCACAAAGGGTGAAGATACGCTAAAGGTATCTTCTAAAGGTTGCATGTTTAGCCCTGCCTCCTATGTGACACAGCTCCTCCTATCCCTGGGGATAAACATCAGAAGTGGGGGGAGCCTGCCCTAGGACCATGGGGTTCTAGGTCACATGGGAAGCCTCGCACACCAAACAGGCTCCCCACTTCAGAAGCTTATGACTCAGCATGGCAGGAGAAACCACAAAACATTAGGGATGAGGCTAAACATGCAACCCTGTAGCCACTTTCACAATGCTTCCTTCCTTCACAGAGTAATATCTGAAGAGCGCTTAAGAGAATCAAATACTGACACCTGGGGAAAACACCCAGCCAAATTGACTTCAAGGAATTTCAAGTGCTAATGCATAGGATAGGCATTTGAAGCCCCTGTTCAAAACAACACCCCCACTTTTCATCGCCCACCTTTTTCTCTTGAGTTTATATGGTGCCCTCTTAAAACAGAATACAGAGAATAGCCTATATGCCAACTGCTACAATAAGCCTAAGCCCACTCCCCAGGTAGCCAGGTAGGTGATGGTAGAGCATTACAATGCTCAAGGTGACAGCAGGAGCAGGGGCACCAAGGCACAAATAACAATATCCCCATCTGTTTGCTGGCAGGGCCAACAGCAGGATAAACGCCTTTTCTCAGGCATGAGGGATGGTGCCAAGTCCCTGGCATGGCATTTTACCCTCACTCTGCCAGGGGATGCTGAAAGTACAAAGCTAGACCGAAGGATCAGCAGTCCTAGCAAATTTGATTACTCGGAAGGGGCCAGTCATAAAAAACGCAGACTACATTGGCCAAATAACAAAACCAAACTACACAAATTCCAAATGTTGCCTTTATTACAGGGTTTATCTGACAAGCGGAATGCCTGCATTGTGTGTCTGGCTCCCTTGCAAGGGCTCCACAAGCAGAACAACTGCAGTTATTTTGACAAAACACCAGATCAGTCAACTTGTACAAGCAACATCAACCCTGCTATATATGTCTAACAACGTATTTGTACTATACTCCCATCATACACAAATCCATACACAGCTGTTCGGCTGCGCTTAGTTCCGTCTTCTGGTTACCTACTTAAAACTGATAAACAGAATAAAGGACTAGACAATCAGGAGGGGGAAAATGAAACTAGACCCAAGGGAGAACTTTTGTAAAGCAGGAAAGCACATGACAGAGACACCCAGGGCAGCCAAGGGGAAATTAGGCCCTATCAAAACCTTGCTCTCACAGGCTGGTTACTATGGCAAAATCTTCCCCTTCCCTGGCACAAAGTGTTCCCAGGGAATTTGGGCTAATCTGGAGGAAATTGGTATTTAGATTGTGCCTTAATGTACAAGTAGTCTCTGTTTGAGGCTGGGATCTCTTATACGCTGGAGCACAAAGCAAACACCTATGTGAGCGCTCTTTGTGCCCCCTCCACCAGCACAAGGACAGCCTTTCAAACTGTACTTTCAACTCTGCAGCCATCACCGCTGCCTGCGCTCTGTGTAAATGCAAGGAAGGGGTGGAGGGAAGGAAGAAGCTAGGAACTCAAAAGCACAGTGAGCCATTCCGATTGATTCCAAGCTGATGCCGCTGCCTACACACACCACACCAGAATAGGGTGGACGTGTTGATCACACAGAGAAGTTAAGGCTAGCAGGTTAGAGGAGAGCAGGCTTGCAACACATAGAGGCACTACACGTATAATATGGCTTAGGCCAGTGTAGATGGTGTATTGGATGTGGAAGGGCTGGTTTCCATCTCTGCCACGGATGGATCTCTCTCTCTCTCTCTCTCTCTCTCTGTATTCCCATGTCACGGCAAACACAGGAGAAGACCATACAAGCCTCAGAAAATGAAAAGTGTCCTATAAACACCAAACAGTCATAGCCCCTGAATAGATGGCCACCCTGACTCTTGCACCCAAACACACCCATATCTTTCTGCTCACCTGGTTCCATCATTCCTTCAGCAGAAGCAGCTGCCCAAGCACATGTTGTTGCCACTGCCAGGAACCTGAGAAGGCCACACAGCAGGGCTGTCATCCTGTTGTCTCTTCTTGTCCCACGGCTCCCACTTGGATCCTCCAAGCCTAGATTGAGAAGGGAAAGGGGTTGTCACGCCATCGAGTTTTCCATTGCAATTCAGAACGATGGTGTATCCTATGTCCACAACCATCTAGAACTCCCAATAATACATTGGGGGAGAGGTACAGTTATTAAGACAGCAGCATCTGTAGCCATTCCAGGCTGCTGGACATTTTCTTTGGAAGGAGGGAGTTGATTTGCCAATCAGCACAGAAGAATCTGATTGCAACAATCCCAGAAGATGCCCAGTCCTGCTCGTGAGTGAGCCATTGTACCTCAGTGGTAAAGCCCAGCGGCACCAAGTAGGGCTAGGAGAGATTTCTGTCTGAAACCCTGAAGAGATGCTGCCAGTCAATACTGAGCTAGAGGAACCAATGGGTCTGACTTAGTAAAAGGCAGCATCCCATGAGATGCTGATGTGAAACAAATTCATTTCCTGGATAGAACACTGCCTGCAGCATTGCACTATAATTCTACAACCCTCATCTTGAGCATTAGGTGGCCTCCCAGGGAGATGCACCACAGAGGCTGGGTGTCACCTAGCCAGCTCTTCATGGCCAAAGTCCACCAGATTATCTTAAGATAGTTCCTGCCTGGAAAAGACAGCCCCCATGGATAAAAAATGTAAATAAATAAATCAGGATTCTTGGCCTTTGGCATGACCCTGCCACCCCAACTTGCTGTCCTGCTCCTATTCCTTTCTTCCCCCCAAATCTCAATGGTACAACCTTCTCATGCACTTTGATAATGACCCAAGGAGCAGAACAAACCATGGGGTGGGGAGGAGAAGAAGAAATACAAAGTGGGGCAGCGAAAGTAATTCTCGTGCAGGACGAAAGCGAGTTTAAGTTTGAACACGTGGTGCTTATTGGTACTAAACTCACGGCCGGAGAGTGCGTGCGTAAAGGCACTTCCACTGCCCAGCCCCAGCTGCACACAGCATACAGTCCAAAGGAAAGTTAAGAAGCCGATTTAAAAGTGCCGCCGAAAGCCACGAGGTTCGAGGGCACGGTTAGGAGCACAAGCCCCGTTCAATTAACGCAAGATTTCCAACTGCGCTTGCGGCCGTGGATTGGCGCGGATGGGCAGGCGCGTCCAGGGTGCGCGTGTCGGTGTGAACGGTGTGAGTGCGCCGCGCCTATGGACTCGTGTCTTGCGCGCAGCCTGCATATCTGGGCGCCTGTTCCCTGGGAAAGGAGCGTACGTGGTGCGAGTGGAGAGAGCAGCGCCCGAGAACAGGCTCCCGGGGGCAGCTTAATCTTTAATCCGAGCGACAAAAGAACCTCTGCGCGCCCGGACAGTTTGGTAACAGATTTACAGACCCTCCCGGTCAAAGTCCACCGCCTCCCCGGGCGCGGGGAGAGCAGCCCTTCGCCCCGCCACACCCCGGGGAGCCTCCGGGGTCGCGGCGGACAAGAGACCCGGATCTCTCTCCCCGGGGGCCATTCCTAGCCCCGCAGCGGTCAACGTAGACGGAGCCCACCTCACCTCTTGCCGCCGCCGCCGCTTCAGCGCTGTCCCGCGGCTCCGTGCTGCGGCGCGCTCCGCCCGGGCTCCATCCCTCGCTGGGCAAGCCGGCTGGGCAAGCGAGGCTCCTCCACTCCCTCCCTTCCTCGCTCGCTCCCCGGTGCCGGCGAGTCGCGCGGAAAGTGGCCGAAGAATAAATCCGACGGCCGAGCGCGGCTGGCTCCACAAAGGTTCTTCGCCGGCTTGGTGGGAACGATCAGCCCGGCCGCGCTCGGCTCTCTCCGCCTGCAGCCCTCGCGCCTTCTGTCGGCTCCAGCAACAGGCGCGGGGACTTTGTAGCGAAAGCTCTCGGGTTACACCCCCGCGCCGCGCACCGCCGGCCCGCTCGGAGCCAACAATGGGCCGCGAAAAGAGCCAGGGCCGAGGGGGAGGGTCGCAGGGGCCCCGCCCCGCCCCTTGTCCCCTCCCCTCCCCCTGCGCCCTCCCCCGCCCGCGCCAGGGCCTTTTCACACTCACATTAGCTAAATTCTCTCCCCCAAAGCTCCGGCAAAGGGGATTAAGCGGAGTTCATTCTCTGCCGGGGCTTTGCTTCCTCTCTGCTGGCAGCGGTAACTGGAGACACCACTCATTAAACTCCTGCTCACAAGGAGCGCGTCGTGGAGAGGTGGGGGGGGGTCCTCTCGGAAGACAGAAACGCTGTGCGGGGATGTGTGTGAAAATAATTAAAACCCCATGGAACCCGACGGGGCTGGGGCGGGGAGAGGCAAAAAAAGAAAAAAGGATTGTGCACTGGTGTACATTCAATAATGCGTTTCTTAACTGGCCGCCAAAAAAGCAAGAGCTTGCATTTGTAGGCAGAATGGAGTTCTACCTGTGGAACTCACGGCTGCATGATTTGTATTAAGCAGGGGAGATAAATTCAATTCTTTTTCTTTAAGAGGGCTGGTAATATCCAGATTCCACCTACCAACTCCATAAAGTTTCTAGGTCTGATGGTAACCAGGATCAGAGTTACACCTGTTATCTGCTGCTTGTGAGAGACATGAGTGTTATCCATATGGAGAGATAGAGGCAACACAGAAAAGAAGCTCCTCAGCTTGATGCCAGGAGGCCAGCATGTCTCTGAACGCTGCATAAAGTTTGGACCCAATTAACTACATCACTTAGCTTAGTGGGAGGATGTGTCAGAGATGACTTGTCGCATGTTAAGCCAAAAATCATTATGGGAACTTGGAAGCAGCTGCAGTTACCGGGAAGCAAATGGTTAATATGTACGCAGACAGCTGCACATGGACACAGCTAACTGATTCTTTCTGCAAGACCCTCTGTAACCCAACCAGGAATTCTAGGCTTTGGCAAGGAAGGGCTGGGAGAGTAAGTTCTGGTGGAGAAAAGATGCATAGAAGTTGTTTTAGTGCAGAGCTCAACACACAAGAGCATTGTGTGTCAGAGCATGTGAAGAATGCTTCCCCATTATTACAGCTACAATATAAGCGACTGTGTCTAGCTGAGCTGGAGTAGAAAGTGTGGTTTTTACTTTCAAGCTTTGGGCCTTCTTTCTTAAAGTGGTGTTGTGAGATATACCTCTAACCGACATCAAGACTCTCAGCAACACTTGCCATTTGGCCATGCTAGCTGGGGCTAATGGGATTTGGAGTCCAACATCATCCAGAGGGCCACAGGTACCCCACCCCTGATCTAAAGGATCACAAATTGAATAATAGATTTGTAGAGTTGGGACCTTAAGAACCATCTAGTGCAACCCCCTGCAATGCAGAAATCTCAGCTAAAGCATCCATGACAGATGGCCATCCAACCTCTGCTTAGAAACCTCCAAGGAAGGAGAGTCCACAACCTCCCGAGGGAGTCGGCTGAATAATACTTCCCTTGATCTGGACACTATACATTGGTTGACAAAGTCTAGAATAGCATTAGCTTTTTTTGTTGCTGCATCACACTGTTATTTAAAATTCATTTATTGATAAGTACATCACATTTCCATACAACCACATCACCAATCTCTTTGTTTCTGGCAGCACACATTATCCCCTCATTCAAAAATCTGGATTGGGCAAAATTTGTTTTGATTCTGATGGGCATGTACTGAGAGGATGATGCTTTAAAACAGAGGTCGGCAAGGTTTACCGGCCATGGGATGGATCACTCCCATGGAGATCGTCCCTGGGCTGGACTGGTGCAGCGTGATGCCGGAAATCACTTCTGCACATGCCCAGACGCAGGAAATTGCACCTGCACAGAAGCGATTTTCGGCATCTGGACATGCGCAGACGCAATTTCTGGTATCTGCGTGTGCGCAGATGCCATTTCCGGTGCCACTCGGCGAGTCCCCGCGCCGCGCTGGTTTAGTGCAGTGCACGGGGGACTTGCTGAGCGGGCAGCTCAGTTTTAGGGCGGCTTGTGGGCCGGTAAAACAGTTCTTCATTGGCCGCATTTGGCCCATTGGCTGCACGTTGCTGACCCCTACTTTAAAAAGAACATAAGAGCCTACTGAATCAGGTCAATGACCCATCCAGTTTAGCATCCTCTTTTTGCAGTGGCCAACCAGATGCCTATGGGAAACCCCAAAGCAGCCCCTGAGCACAACTGTCCTCTTCTCACTTGTGATTTCCAGCACCTGGCATTCAGAAACATAGCGCATTCGACAGTGGAGGCTGAACAGTGCCTGCATGGTTAGCTGCCACCAAAAGCCTTCTTTTTAATGGTTTCCCACCCCACCTTTTGGAGAATATACCCTTCCAAGGCAGATTCAAACAAATCAGTTTAAAAAACATTACTATTCCTGTTATACAAAATAACGGGGGGGGGGATTACAATGTTAAAACAGCAATGGAAAATAGTTCTTTAAGCACAACCACCATTAAATCATCCATGCGTAGACTGGATTTTTTTACATATAAAAAGTATTATGTGTGGTCCTAAAGGACAATGGAGATGTGTGCATATAAATTTTCCTAGAAAGAGAGTTGCAGAGAAACTGGGGCTACCAGAAAGAAGTCCCTGTCCGTGGGACTTCTGGAATAGCTCAGTCAGTAAAGCATGAGACTCAGGGCATGGGTTCAAGCCCCAAGTTGGACAAAAGATTCCTGCATTTCAGGACCCTCATGTTCCCTTCCAACTCTACAATTCTATGATTCTCTAGACTCACCAACCTAACCACTTTCAGCAGTGGACCAGAGAGATACCTACATTAGATGACCCTTATGGTCCCTTCCAACTCTGGGATTCTATGGTACTCACCAAACTAACCACTTTCCGCGGTGGGCCAGAAAGATGGTCTCAGATGCTGAGCTGTAAGAACCATCCTACACTTGGGGTCTATGGCCAGGTGCTAATAATCTGGGATTCAGATGCATGTTTGGAAAGGGAAACAATGGGATGACAGTGAATTATCAGACTCTGCCCTCCCCCACCACACACAATCGTTTCAAAAGAAAAAGAAAAACACTAGCAGAGGCTTTCTCTGATGCTCTATCACACCAGGAAGCCTCCAGAGGAGCCACATTGTCTGTGCTTGTTATCACAATGTGGGGACGGTTATCCACATGAAGGAATTTGCCTCATTGCTCTTCCCAAACAGCTAAGCAATGAACCATCCCTATTTCTCACCCCATGTCTTCCTTGTGTTATAAAAATTTAGGTTGCAGACATATAGCAGATACACACTCCACAGAAAACCAATCCTTCACCTGTCAAAATTTAGGGAATACACCCTGAGAGAAATTACACTTTATTTTAGCACACAGAACAATCCCCAAAAAAGACATATTGGCTCTCCTACTGACTCTAAATATTTCTTCCACAGAAGGAAATACCTTGGAGAAACCTTTCCCAATAGTTCTTTCACCCAACCTTTCCCAATAGTTCTTTCATTCAAATCCTGTCTTAAGAGCATATTTTGTGTATGAATAGGGTGGGCCTGTGACTTGGATTCAAGAATTAAAGTATTTATCATCTCAAAACAATGGCCAGACTGCCCAGGTAATGCAATCATTATCACATATCTTGGCAGGCTGGAGAGAAGCCTAACTCTTAATTTTTTGTGGTTGACCACTTCTTTCTGTGATGCATGTATGATGCTTTTAGGCAAAAGGGTTCTTGGCAAAAGGGTTGGGCAATGTCTAAAACCTTTAAAGGTTCCTGCACACTTTGTTCTTGTTTTCTCACCTCCTTGCAAGGAAGGGGGGAACTCTATTGCAACAGAAAAATAAAAATCTGCTTTGCTTTCACTGGATCCTGCCTCCATCCATTCTTCTCTGACCAATCATGGACCTGGGGGACTCAGAGTCCCTTGATGGGGAGTTGGGCTGTAAAAGCCCACCCCCATTTTTCCTACAACACTCGCACTGCATTGCTTGGCAAGCACAACTTGGATGGATTCACCCAGTTTTGGGATATATATAATCTATCCAACAGCAGCTCCGAAGCTTCCAGGTTGGCTGTAGGAAAACCCTTTGGAGCAACTTGCCAATATGCTCTCTGCTGCTGCCTTTGCCCATTAGCCATTGTCTCTTGGTGGCAAACTGCAGATGGAAGCACTGGTGGGGACAGAGGGAACAGTAAGGCTGGTTAATATAATGAGCCAGGGGCAAGCTGCCCCTCCCCTGCCCTGTTTTGTCATGGAAAAGCTATCACAAGATAGCTAATTAATCAACAGCAGTGGCAGCCTCCCAACTCAGTTTTCCATGCTGAACAGGGGCTATTGAAACTGCTGATTAAATCTCTCCCTTAAAGTGAAGTTGCATCCAAACAAACTCACATTCCAAAGCAACTACTCCCCCCTCCCTCCCCAGCTATTCTTCCTGGGCAGATCTTCATCTGTGGAGCATCCTCCTTTCAGGCAAAGCTTTCCATATCAATAGGCTCCCAGAATGGGGGGATTAGCTATGGCTCCCCAGTCCCCAGGTAACTGTGGCCTTTGGGCTTAGTGGATGAGCTTGCTTGCCGCACAGCCTTCCTTGGGTTTTCTTCCTTTCTTAAAGGGTAAGAGCAACTGGCTCAATAGTTTTACCTGGGGTATAATATGGGGAAGATGCCCTCCACCCCTTTACACCCTCCTGAGACCAGGGAAGGGTTGTATTCAGACAGAGATAGCTCAGTTGGTTAGAGTGTGGTGCTGATAACCACCAAGGTTGCAGGTTTGATCCCCATATGGGACAGCTGCATATTCCTGCTCTGCAGGGGGTTGGACTAGATGAATCTCAGGGTCCCTTCCAACTCTATAGTTCCATGGTTCTATGAAAGAGGGAAAGTGCAAGCGCCTCCATCACATTATGGGTTACAAATTTTAGGTGTGTCTCTCTGTGAATTAGCATAAAACGTTAATGTTGTTGTTGTTGTTTAGTCGTTTAGTTGTGTCGGACTCTTTGTGACCCCATGGACTTGAGCACGCCAGGCACTTCTGTCTTCCACTGCCTCCAGCAGTTTAATCAAACTCATGCTGGTAGCTTCGAGAACACTGTCCAACCATCTCATCCTCTGTCGTCCGCTTCTCCTTGTGCCCTCCATCTTTCCCAACATCAGGGTCTTTTCTAGGGAGTCTTCTCTTCTCATGAGGTGGCCAAAGTATTGGAGCTTCAAGATCTGTCCTTCCAGTGAGCACTCAGGGCTGATTTCCTTAAGAATGGATAGGTTTGATCTTCTTGCAGTCCATGGGACTCTCAAGAGTCTCCTCCAGCACCATAATTCAAAAACGTTAATACTAAAACGTTAATACCGAGTCTCAACTGCATGTGTAGGTTATGGCTGTTGTTGTTTCGCTGTACACACCCTAGGAACGTGAGGTCATTTGTGCCTTTCTGTCACATGTACAGCTTCATCACCATAAACAATGACATCTTGTGTGCTTTTCCAAGGGAATTCCTATAGTACAGTCTGCTTTGACTGGCAGTGACTCTCTGGGACCGCTGGCTAGAGGAAGGTCTTTTCCATCACCTGCTACCTGAGATCCCTTTACCTGGAAATTGAACCTGTGGACATATAAAAGGATGTCACATAGAGGAGGGAGAAAGGTTGTTTTCTGCTGCTCCAGAGAAGCGGACACGGAGCAATGGATCCAAACTACAAGAAAGAAGATTCCACCTAAACATTAGGAAGAACTTCCTGACAGTAAGAGCTGTTCGACAGTGGAATTTGCTGCCAAGGAGTGTGGTGGAGTCTCCTTCTTTGGAGGTCTTTAAGCAGAGGCTTGACAACCATATGTCAGGAGTGCTCTGAAGGTGTTTCCTGCTTGGCAGGGGGTTGGACTCGATGGCCCTTGTGGTCTCTTCCAACTCTATGATTCTATGATTCTAAGGTGGCTAACAATCAGAAACAACAGTCACAAAATATAAAGCAATTCACAATAAAACATGAGCAGAAAACCCAAAACCCAATAATAATTACAAAACAGCCATCTGAACGGAAAGATCCAAATACTGTACCCTAAGGAGGAAATATTCAACCAAAGGCTTTTTTAAACAAACACGTCTTCACCAGCCATCTAAAGGTGGAGCTCACTTGGCAAAGGCTTTCTACAGGATGGGGAAAGGACAGAAAAGGCCCTAACCAAGTAGGCCTCATAGCTGTGAGGGGTGCAGAGCTGGGGCAGGGTATCCCAAACTTGGGTCTCCAGCTGTTTTTGGACTACAGTTCCCATTATCCCTGACCACTGGTCCTGCTAGCTATGGATGATGGAAGTTGTAGTCCAAAAACAGCCAGAGACCCAAGTTTGGGATACTCTGAGCTGCGGAGTGCTTGGAGCAGGAGGAAGAAGGCTGACCTTCAGTGAAACAGGTCCCAAGTGACAGAGGGCTTTGAAGACTAACAGCAGCACCTTGAAATAAGTGCAGAAACATCTCAGCAGCCAATGCAGGTCACAGAAAACTGGTGCAATAGACTCAATGCCTAACACCTGTCAACATCCCACCTGCAGCATTTTTCACTAGTTGCAGTTCCCAAAGGGCAGCCCTATGGAAAGTGTATTGCAGGTCACTAGGGCATGAATGACTCTAGCAAGGTCTGACATTGTCAGGAAAGGTCACAGCAAACTGGCCAAAGCTTGGAAAAGGCACCCCTTACTACTAGCACTACTGGCATGCCTAACAAGAGCGCCAGGCCAAGGAGTATCCCCCAAGCTATGAACCTGATCTTTCAGAGGCAGCAGAACCCCTTTCGAGAGTGTAAACGCAAACCTATGGCAGATGGTTCTTCCGCCAACAGCATTTCAGCTTTGTCTGGATTAAGTTTCAGCTTGCTCAGTCCCATCCAGTCCTTCCTAGCTACCAAGCAGCCATTTGGCTTTTGACTGACTCCCTCAGATCAAATGAAAATGAGAGATAAGAGCTGAATGTCATCAAGTCACATGCACTGAAGAGCCTGCAGGTTCAGCCCTGACATGTTGTGCAATCCACGTGTGGGCTTTAACCTCCTTTCTAAGGAGAATTGCCTTCCATGGTGGAATTATGGAACATATGAAGTGCTTTTATCTGAGAGGAAGCCTGTTGGGGGAGAGGAGAGAAGGAAAATAACTCCCTCCCTTCTTCTAGACCCTCCAGCCTAAATGTGTGATATTGGCCTCCCTGAAGGGGCCAGAGGGCTTAGCCCTGGAATCTGCGGACAGGGCTTAACTCTGGAACATGTGTAAAAATCGTAATAATGCCTATGAGTGCCCACTGTTGTAATGTGCTTCTTTCACCATTGAGTAAATAAGAGCAGTCATCTGGGATTAAGAGGGAAAACACTTCCAGGTGAGACCAAATTGACTTGCAACCTCCAGCACTAAAACTTTTTTTTTTTTTAACCCTCTGTCTGGAGAGTTATCTGTTCCTCATAATCCTTTTGCTAGTAAAAATATGCTGCTAAACATGGGCTATGGAGTTAGTGGCAAAACTGCATTGCATCTTGTGCTGTCCCCATCAACTGCTTCTAACAGGTCTAAGCCCTTGCTGCTGCTGCTGCTGTTTTTAAAAGAGCAAAACATTTCTGGGTCTTCTGGAAGTTAAGCGCTTTCTTGATGCGAGTCCTGAACCGCAGCAGCTGCCTGATGGACATGGATAGGAGGCAGAGGGGATTGTGTAATTAGGCAGAGAAATAACAGAGGCAGAGAAGCGTATAATGTGCTCATATTCATCTCCAGGGCTTGTGTTTGCCGCTGGAAGTTCCATCGCGTCCGGACAGCAAAGCTTGCAGGCCTTGTTCTGAGGCTGCCTTCTGCATTCCAGCGTAGCCCTGTTGCTTGCATGCATTGTCCACTAGCTCTGAGAGCAACCTGGATTTACAATGCAAATTAGCCCACGGGTTATGCAAATCACGTTCTTCATAAAAGCCACATACATTGCCCTGGGGCAATCTGAGCCCATGCTTGGTTTTGCTCTGATCCCACAGGAAGTGCTGCGCTGCCAGTAGGGGTCTGACACACAGAAAGCAATTCAACACAAGCGGCCCTTTATTATTATTAACAAACATTATGGCAGCTCCAAGGGGCCTCCGCTGAGATTGGCACTCAAGTGGCAGGGCACTGCATGCTACAAAGAAAGCCAAACACAATCCCTACCTCAAGGATCACGCCAGCAAAGGACAGAAAGGGGGAAGGGCAAGGGCAAGGGCTGAGCATAAAGTGCGGCTCAGGGAGGGGACACACATGGGTCAGCGGACACAGGAGGTTGGGGATGGGATCCAGAAGCAAATGACAGTGGAAAAGGTGGAGGGAACACCAGCCTGCAGTGTTACTCCTCGGCTTAAGCAACCCGGGTGGAAAAGCTCAAGCTATATAAACTGTTTGACACTGGCACGGCACAATCTCTCAGCAAATGCATGTTCCAAAACAAAAAGTTTATACAGTGCTAAGTGCTATAATTACTTTGAAATTCAGGAACTCTTAGTCGCACGCAGACATCGGGTGCGCACATGCTCTGCCGCTCTCTCCAGAATAGAAGCACTATTTACGGAAATGTCCCAGACCCTGGGTGTTAGATAGGAGAGTGATCTGTGCAATCTCTCCGCTGGGTAGATGGTGCATGGTGGGTTGTTTTTCCTTTCTGTGATCTTTAAAGTGCTGTGGTCTGACACGCCAAAAGCACTGCAGTAAACAGCCCCTGCTTTGTTATTATTATCAGACATTATGACAGCACACAGGGCGCCATCTGGGCTTGATACACTGCATGGGCCTCCAGTGAACTACTCTGAGGCTAAGCACAGAAGGGCAGGAGCACACAAACAGTCAGTGCCAGATGCAGGAATGGAGATATATATCTCCATATATATTCATATATATATCTCCCTGCATATATATATGCGCACATGCATGCCTTTTGGGGCCATAGCTTCAGCATTCCAGCATGCTTTCATCCCTGCAGCACACTGCCCGCTTGCAATTATTGTATCAGTTACAAAACCATTATGAACTATGTTTGTATGTTATCTTACATCACATATTATTGTCATTTCATGCATTTTGTTATATTTTATTGTACTGGCATCATGGTCACTAGCTTCCACTGGGTGGAAAGGTAGGATACAAATTTAGCAAGCAAATACTCAAATGCATGGCTTCAACCGTAGCTCCTGTCCCTGAACAATACCCAGCAGTATCCTGCAAGTGCTGCCCTTTTGGTACCTATCGCAATCCTAATCTCAGACTCAAGGCTATATATATTTCCAACCCTTGGCCTGCTCATGATCATATAGTTCTGCAAGATTGATGTGTGTAATGCATGCTGAGTGCCAAAAGCATATCAGTCCATGGATTGGGGTCATAGTTAAACTATGGAACTCGCTCCCACAAGGAGGCAGTGATGGCTGCCAACTTAGATGGTTTTAAAAGAAAACTAGAACCGTGTATGCTGCCTTCAGCTCACTGGAGTAAAAGCGGGAACATAGATGCAGTCAACCAACCAACCAACCACTCCAAGCGCCATCAGGTAAAGCAGAACACAACCCTGCTCTTTGTCCCCTGAACATCTAGGAGAAAGGCTGTGAACACAGGAGGTTGCTCTTCACCAGATCAGCCTGCCTGTCCAGCTAGGCCAGTATCATCTCCTCCACTCTGACAGGCAAGGTCTTAGGCTGAAGAAGTCTTTCCTCCCACCACCTGATGCCAAGTGCTGAACCTGGGACCTTTTACTTGCAAAACATGGGCTCTGCCAGTGAGCTATTTATTACTTGCAAGGAAATCTCCCTGCCCCAGTTTTGTTATATAGGAGCATTCAGAGTGTGATTCTCCCACTTGCATTCCAAAGTGGTACAGTCTACTGCTATATGACCATGCAGTGTGTAGACCAGGGGATGTCTCCTCCTTTATCTTTCCTTGCTTCCCTTTTCCAGTGGTGGACTTTGGGGTCTCAAATTTCAACAGTGCCCTGTGTGACACCAAAATTCAGCACTCATCCTGCCTCGTGCCTTCCATTCTCCATCATAGTTGTGGTGCTCCCAAGGCTCTGCGCCCAGTGCAAGCAAACCAGTCACACACCCCTAAATCCGCCTCTGCCTTTTCACTTTCTCTGCTCTGCTCTTGGTGTTCTGTTTTGTCCTCTATTGGGCAGGGCAGAGAACCCTATTTGCCTTATTCTCAGTGTAGAACCCATCTGATTCAGCAGCACTAAGGAATTCATGGAATAAATCCATTTTTTCCAGCTCCTCCCAGGACAGCTATCCCTGGATGGAGGGTGGATGGGCTATGGACAGTCCATGCTGATGGGATGAACTCTGCACATGCCTAGGGGTCCTCTCTCCACATATTTCAGGGCTAAGGCCTAGCTTTGAAATTACATTGTGTGTTAGCTGAACTGCAGGTCACCTTTAGCTCTGCTCTAACACGTGAGCATTTCGCTCCACAGCCAATACAGTTTTCTCCAGCCTGGGAAAGAAGCTGCTGCTAGCAGAATAGCAAGAAGGGTGATCTGGGAGGGAAAGCGCGCACTGCTCACATTATATCTGTCTCTTTGCCTTTGCTCTGATTCAAGGTCTTGCGCATGGGGTCTACCTATCCTTCCTGTCCTTTATGGCGTGCCCTGTGGTGGAGGCAGCTTGTTTGCAAATTGCTGTTGTAAGTAGCTGGGTGTTATCACTGCCAACAACACCATAAAGTGGCTGTGACCCTCATTAGAGGGTCTTTAAAGACTGCCATAAAAAACTAGGCAAATGTGGGAGCCTGGGGTTAAACAGCTCTAATCCCCCCACAGTAAACACATCGAGGCGGGTTTCCTGTCATTGCAGTTACAGCTGGGAGCTCTCTGCTTGGGCTAATTGGACGCAGCAACCCCCTGGACACCACCCAGTACCATCAGGCTCGTGCCTCTACTCCCACCACCCAGACCAGGTTTCCCTTCCATCCTGCAGCATCACAACTGCTGCCATGTAAAGCAGGGAGAAGAGCTTGCTACTTATTCTAGCACACATGCAAGGTGGCAAGAAATTTCTGTTTGGGGGTTGCTGGGATTCACATAATCCGATCCCATGAATATTTCCTCGGGGGGGGGGGAACCTCTCTGGTTTTGTTCAAGCTAGCATTCTTGGAAGACACCATCAAAGTGATTGCTTTCTACCGGTTCCTTTTCAGATGCTCAAGACTGGAGATCTCCACACTATCCGTCCCTTCTCAGTCTCCTCTTTTCCACTATACCTTATCAGCAGCTTAAGTTCAGGTCTTTGACATCAGCAGCACCGTGGCCTGCAGGCAAGCTTCACTCAGACTTTTCTAGCTCTGTCCCCTTGGGGGTGGGGGTGGAGGCAGTGGCACAGGAATGTCTGCCCTGAACCAAGAGCCCCGTAAGATGCCTAAGTATTTCTGCCTCCATAGAGTCAGAATTTCGACAGCTGACCAGTTTCCATCCGTACCAGGTAACAACACAACAGTCTGTGTCGAATTTGTGTCAGTCCAGGAAGTACAGTCAGGATATGAAAGACCAGCTGGACAGAATAAGAGGAACATGGAAGAGCTGCACAGGAACAGCTCCCAGGTGGAGGATCCAGTGGAGGATCTGGACGTGCACATGTTACACCTGATTCCAGCCACTTTCTGCACACCATGCATAGTCTTATACACCTTATACACCTTTTTCACTGTCCCCTGTAAACTAAAAAGTCCCACATGTCCTCAGAGGGGAGTTAGTTCCTCCAGTTTGGATATGCTAGGGCATCTCAATCAATCAGTCAATTTATTGTGCATAGCCAAAGGCCTTTACAATGTACTGCAGAGGGCAAGACAAGGTTTTCCTCTGAAATTGCATGACATACTCTATAAAAAAATTACAGCATAAAAAGTTCACAGTATGAAATTTTAAAATTAGAGAGCATTAACATATTCAGAAAGGAGCTTCTTAGCTGCCAGAGCAAATTTGGCTTCCAGGTGTGTAATCTGTAGATCTTTATCAGCTATATGAGCTAGGTGCTTGACTGTCACCTCCTGGGGGGAATTGGCCTGAGAGGCAGTCAAGAACAAGTGATAATTCCCCCCCCCCTCTGGGCATTGAATATAAGGGGCAAAGGAGCAGGTAATGTAGGACATCCTCAACCTTTTTGCATCCATAAATGCACCCATATGGGGAATTCCCAGGTATCTCCCCTCTAAATATGCTGAGGGCATCTGTTGGAACCTTAGTTCAACAAACACCCTACGCAGCTGTGGGAAAGTCTGTGTCTCAAGGCAATGGTGCCTTAAGTGGTGGATCTTGATTTGGGGGTACCAACTAGAATAATGGGCAGCCATAATGTGCTCTATCTTGGTTGGTTGGTGTACTGATCAAAGATCCAATTTCTTAGGTCATGGGGACTGAGGGAAGGGCATCTCAGAAAGGATCCTTTCCAGGAGGTGTGGCTGTTTAAACAGAGATGTCCACGCTCATCTTATGACGGCATGCATGGTGTGGGTTGCCAAATTAAAGGAAAGCAGCAGCCTTGTTTTTCTCCCTGAGAATCCTGTGCATTTTGAATATCTGAAGTCACTGGTTCATGGACTTCTTGGGAATCAAAGAAGCGTAGCTAGCCGCTTGGTCGTGATGCACGCCACGTAGCCTCCAAGGAGTCTGTCCACCGCTTCCCCCTTAGCTGTAGGACGGCTGAGGTGGAGATGGTGGGCTGATGCAAGCCTCACACTATCTCAGGCAGTGCGGAGCCTGCAGGCACCGGAGCCACCGCGTCACTCCCAGGAGAGATGTGTGGCTTGGGTGCACTGCATGACCCATGAGAAGTGCCGCGTCCTAGTGTTCCCACCCCCCCAACCCCTAGCTACGCATCTGGGTATTTCAGCCTCCTAGCAGAGGATGGTTGTCACAGGAGAAAAGCGCTGCGTGAATGCACCCTAGAGACATCCAGCTCCCTCATTCTTTCCTTCCTTGGTAAATTCTTTATCATTATACTCATTCTTTGTGGTGAAGTCTCAAGTAATCAAAACGTTCAAAATCTGAACAGAGTACTGCAGCTGTGGTCTAACCAGTGCTGAGCAGAACGGAACAATCTTATAGGAGGATTATATCCGTGGGGCCAGAAGCAATAATAATAATAAAAAAACAGCCTCAGAGTGGAGAGTACAAGGAATTATAGCAAGGATCTAATGGGATCAAGCTAGCGTTCAAGATGTTTTAGTCCTGGCTAGTGCCTGTGATGTTTGTACAAAGGGGAAATAGGCACATCTTTTTTGCACGTCTGGATATTTCAACTTGAGCTAGTCTCTCTCTGTGTAATGTTCACCTTGAATCATCACCACACCAGTTGTAATTGCATTTATATCCCACTTTTCCTCCAAGGAGTTCAAGGTAGCATACAAGTTTCTCCTCCTCTCCATTTCTGTATGTTGTAGGTTTCACAGCGGCTCCATTCATACTTGTGGGGCTGCGTTCCCAGACTAGCACTGTCAGTTATGTTGTGGGGTGCCTCAGGCCACTATTTTGACTCCAATGCTATTTAACATATACAGTATAAGAAGCTGTTGGGAGCAGCCATTAGGAGATCTGGGGTGTAATGTCACCTATGACACTCAGCTCTATTTCTCAGAGTCAGTAGAGGTTATGCATGACATGAGCTGTTTTCTGGGTACAGCGGTGGGATGGATGTGGTGAAGGGAAGCTGAATCCTGGTAAGGCTAAATGCTTGTGGCTGGGTGGTTCATAGATCTGGAATTTGGGAAGACTGTTCAGGATGCGGTTACGCTCCCTCTGAAAGCGGGTGTCTGAGGGTGCTTCTGGAACTATCACTGTCACTAGAGGAACAAGTAATCTCGGTAGCTGCAAGGGTCTATTACTAGCTTCAGTTGGTGTCAAAACTCTCCTCTTACCTGGACAGGAGTAGCCTAGCTGCTGTGGTTCGTGAACTAGAACTTCCCATGTGGGTTACTGTCACATGCTGTACATGGGATTGCCCTTAAGACTGGTTCTGAAACTGCAGCTAGTGCAGAATGCAGCAGCAACGGTCCTGTGTGTTGTACCTGGCTGTACTTGCATGTTATACTGTGGTGGCTGCCTGTCAGCTCCTGAGCCAATATTCAGAGGAGGCCCTGTTAGCGGTACCGCATTTTACAATATGTTGCTTGGCGACGACACAGAAACAGGCCTTCCTGTAGTGGTGCCCACTCTCTGGAACACGCCCCTCACTCCCACTTTACAGGAGGCACCCACAGAGAACACACTTGTTTACTCAGGCTTTCCCAGACTAGGTTATTGGCCCATTTTACATATAGGCTTGTATCGAATGCTGGCCCTACTCAGAGTAGACGTGCTGAAGTTATCATACATGAGAAATTTAATGTCATTAATTTCAGTAGGTCTACTTGGATCAGATGAGAATAGAAGGCGACTCATTGTGCATCTCCCTGATTGCTGTTGATTTTATGTATATTTCAATACTTGTTTGATTTGATATGCTTTTAACATGTTAATGCTGGAATTTTATTTTGTAAACCATTTCAGGAAGTGGTCTGCCATCGAGCTTAATAAGCAAATATATATATGAAAGATGCAGGCCCCCCCCCCACTGCTTTATGTCTCCGAACTGGCTTCTGTTTCATCCTTGATATACAGAGTAATTTCAAATGGGCATACTTTCAAACTAGTTAATTGGTACAAATGTCCCTATGGCATTTCCCCTATTCTACAACAGTTCAGTTGTTAGAGCAAGAACCTCTCAACCTCAGGGTTGTGAGTTCCAACCCCACGTTGGGCAAAAAGATTCATGCATTGCAGGGGCTTGGACAAGATGGTCCTTGTGGTCCCTTCCAACTCTATGGCAACTCTTTGAGACGGCAAAGAAGGCTGTGGAGAGTGGATGTGTTTCCATGCTCCATTTCAAGTTTCAAATGCAATATTACGGGGGCGGGGGGGAATGCAATATTACGAGGATGTTATGTGGGATGGCTGCAGGAGCAAACATATGTAGGAGGAGAGGTATATACACACGCGTTTCAATAAATAAAATAAACAAGAAGTTCATGACTGGGGGTTGGCTCGTATGCTCTAACAACAGAAGAAGAACTGAATATCAGACCAACTGCTTGCTACTGAGACATCGTAAGACAGGGCTGCCTAATGGAAACCTGCAAGTGGGACATGGGCACAAGAGCCTTCTCCCTACTTGCTCTTTCCAGCAACTGGGATTCAGAGACATGCAGTCTTTGACAGTGGAGACAGAACATAGCTATCCTGGCTAGTAGCCATTGGCAAACTTATGCTCCATGGATTTGTCTAATTCTCTTTTAAAGCCATCCACGTTGGTGGTCATCACTATGTCCTGTGGCGGCAAATCCTACAGCTTAATGCACCCAAGAGGAGGTCATCACTTTTGTTGGGATACTACAAGAAGAGTTGGAGAAGTGAGCACCACACGGACATAGAGACCCATCTCTAAGTTCTTCACTGTCAAGTGCTGTCCACTTTTCAAAGCTTGACCTTGGCAAGCATTTTTCATGGTCCAAATTCATCTTAACAATCCAATAGGTCCTTCACAGGACCTATTTTCTAAAACCTGGTCAGTTCGGTGAAGTCCTGGGAAACTGGGCCCTTCTAGGCGTTCCCAAAGGCCACGCAAAGCTTGCAGGAGGCCTCCCTCCTGAGTGTTTAACAGGCGATGGGCAAGTAAGGCTGGGTGTTTGCTGAGGGGCAGTGGGAGGGGAGTGTCTTAAGCTGGATGGAATTTGTTTGATTCCGACAGCTCAGTGTAAACAACCAGGGAGGGGGACATGGGGGGGATGGGTAGGGAAAGCACACTACTTTAACATCTCTCTCCCTGATCTGTATTTATCTATACCCCATTGGGATGAACATGAGGGGACAGAGTGTGTGAGGGAATGCAGGGCCTAGTGGATAATCCCAGGGTTCAGCTGGTTCTACAGCAAAAAAATAAATAAATCAATGGACCTCCCAAATATCTATGTGGGGCGGGGAAGATAGATAAGATAAAAGGCTTATAGTGAGTCAGACCATTGGTCCACCAACTCCCTACTGTCTTATCTCTCTGAGGTTTCAGGCAGGAATCCTTCACAACTTTACCAAGGTTGGACCTGGGGCCTTTTGCACACAAGGCATCAGCTCCGCCACTGAATCAGTCATTCCCAGCAAAGTTGAGCCAGTTTAGGAAGCTAGCATGCCACTCCCAAATGGGAACAGAAGCCTTCATAGGTATCTGGGATGAGCCACATACATGTTAGATGTAACTAAGTTGGAGGGATATTTTTTTTAAAGCAGCCTCAAGAGATGGAGGAGTACAGGGGAAAGCTACTCATAGAATCATAGAACTAAAGAGCTGGAAGGGACTCTGGGGGTCGTATAGTCCAACCCCTGCAATGCAGGAATCTCAACTAAAGCATCTGTGTACAGTATTATTCAACCTCTGCTTAACATGATTCTGCACCGAATGCTGTCTCTGGATCTCTTTCCCCCACCCCACCCACCATGAGTTACTGGAAACAGTTTTAGGAATATAGAAAGCCGCCTCTCACAAGGTCAGTGGTCCATCTAGCTCAGCAATGTTCACACTGACTGGCAGTGGCTCTCTAGGGTTTCAGACCCGGCGCATTCCCCGCCCTTCCTGGAGATGTCAGGGATTAAACCTGGGAGCTGCTGTGTATGCAGAAGGTCCCAGGTTTAATCTCCACTGAGATGCAGCCATTCCCCAGACAACTAACACCCTTCAGAATGTAAGGGGAAAAGCCCTGCTGGATCAAGTCAAATGCCTGCTTCACCCAGCATCCTGTTCTCACAGCAGCCAGCCAGATGCCCATGTGTTAAAGTCTGCAAGCAGGACCTGGGCACCACGGCACTCGCCCCACTTGTGATCCCAGCAGCTGGTATTCAGAGGCAGTCTGCCACCAACAGTGGAGGTGGAACAAAGGCATTGTGGCCAGTTGCCATTGATAGCTTTTATTCTCCATGAATTTGTCTACTCCTCTTTTTAAGTCAAGTTGGTGGCCACCGCTACTTCTTATGGGAGCAAAATTACGTGCAGCTGTTAAGCAACCTTCCCTTTCATCCCCGCTCTCAAAATGGCAAGTTTCTGAAGCTGCTTTTAAGTCAATACTGTATATAATTTGCCCCTCTTGCTCTCCCCTTTGCATTATAGTCTGTTGTGAGTCCCTTCATCAGCCCATTCTATCCAATGGAGCAAATTGGTCCATCATGGCTCCCCCAAAAGTATAAAGCAGGATAGTATGCACTAAGAAGAGTTAGTGAGCCAGATCCCCACATCATGGGTGTGTTTTAAAACCCAGATTCCCCCCCTTTTTTTTGAGGATAAAGATGTGGTTTCTCTTAACACTCCTTTCTTCCACTGTTCCAAATGTGGGTATCAGTTACAGTATTATTAAATCTTCCTGATTTAATGTGAGGGAGGTGTTGCTCTTTAGTTCAGCACTTACTACAATAAACATGTTTTCTTTTCTTTTTAAAATTCAGCTTAACAGAGCGAGGCTTCTGCTCCGACTTTTTTCCAGCACTCGCTTGATGGGACAGTAGCACTCAGTCCCAGAGAGACTCTGCTACTGTTTTCCTGTTGGCAAAGGTTGGGAAACAGTCAGAAAGTGGTAAGAAGCAGGTTCCCCTCTGTTCGTCCAAAGTTTCCCATCTGCTGATCCTTGTTGAACATAAGTGTTTAACGAGCACTTTGTTCCTGTTGCCAAGCAGCAGATTGAAAGACGATGTTATTTTCATGCACCATGATGTCATCATGGTGCAATACTGGCGTTGCAAACTCTTGTGATATTAGCACACGTCTAGAGTAATTTAATGTTTCTGTCTTTCCTGGTTAGACAAGCTGAACACAAATCAAAGGAGCAGAAGCTCAAAGCCAAAAGCAGCATCACCCTAGTCATTAATTCCCAGTTCTGAATGTGAAAGGTTTTCAACCAGTTTCCCCAAAAGGTTGGGATTGTTCATGCCATGTACATTTTCTGGGGCTGGAACTCTTTTCTTTTTTTTTTTTAATAAAATTTTTATTGGTTTTACAAAAGTTTTTATAACAAACAAACATAAAAGAAAAACAGACAAACAAACAAATATAATTTCAAAATGTCCTTTCATAAACTTCTTTCCTCGGACTTCCCCATACCTCCCCTTTCTGCATCCTCATGTCCAAGTTTTATAGCAACATATAAATGTTTTTTCCCATCCTAATTCATCATAGTCCTTTCTTAATCTAATCTTATATTACTGCAACCCTTTCTCTCTGTAGAATCTCGACATTCTAAACTTCATCAAGTTTATAATAGTTCTTAAGATAAATCTTAAATTTCTTCCAGTCTTCTTCCGCAGTCTCCTTTCCCTGGTCACGAATTCTGCTCGTCATTTCCGCCAATGTCATATAGTCAATCACTTTCATCTGCCATTCTTCCAAGGTGGGTAAATCTTGTGTCTTCCAATACTTTGCGATCAGTATTCTTGCTGCTGTTGTTGCATACATGAAAAAAGTTCTATCCTTTTTTGACACCAGTTGGCCGACAATGCCCAAGAGAAAGGCCTCTGGTTTCTTAAGGAAGGTATATTTAAATACCTTTTTCATTTCATTATATATCATCTCCCAGAAAACCTTAATCTTCGGGCATGTCCACCAAAGATGATAAAAAGTACCCTCAGTTTCCTTACATTTCCAACATTTGTTATCAGGCAAATGGTAAATTTTTGCTAGCTTAACTGGGGTCATGTACCACCTATAGACCATTTTCATCACATTTTCCTTTAAAGCACTACATGCCGTAAATTTAATACCAGTGTTCCACAACCTTTCCCAGTCAGCAGACATAATATTATGACCAATGTCCTGTGCCCACTTAATCATAACTGATTTAACTGTTTCGTCCTGTGTATTCCATTTCAACAGCAAGTTATACATTCTTGACAAATTCTTAATATTGGGTTCTAACAATTCTGTCTCAAGTTTTGATTTTTCCACCTGGAAGCCAATTTTCCTGTCTTGTTTAAAAACCTCCATTATTTGATAGTAGTGGAGCCAATCTTGTACTTTGGGTTTTAATTTTTCATGGCTCTTTAATTTCAGTTTCTCTCCATCCTGTTCTAAGATCTCACAATACTTTGGCCATCCGACCTCCATATTAACTTTCTTGTGGGCCTTAGCCTCTAAGGGTGACAACCATCTAGGGGTTTTTGTTTTCCCCTTTTCTGTCCCACAGATGCTGCTGGGCTACAAAGAGAACTGGGTCCAGTCCAGCTGCAGGACAACAAACACCATCCTCGGTTGCTTCTCCCCCGCTCCTTTTTAAAATAAAAAATAAAATCATTGCTTCACTTTCTTTCGGGCCACGCAGAGAGCAGCAGATGTGGCCATCATCGCCCTAAGCCAGCACTCTGACCTCAGCAGAGCAAAGGGCAGGCAGCTGCTGTGACAAGTGGACGGGATGGGGGTGGGGGGTGGGGATAGTGGGAGGCACTTCAAAGCCCTAAGTTGTTGGCGATCTTCAGAGGCGAGTAGGGCCAAGAGGAGGACAGGCTGCTCAGGGAGGGTCTGGCTCTGCATCCTCTTCTGGGGATTGTGCTCTCAAGCTGCGGCATAAGGGGAAAGGGTTTAGAAAGAGCCTGGCCTGTACTCTGCCCTTATCCCTGCCAGCCAGCATCCATTCAGAGCAACCCAGATCCCTTTGCAACACAACAGCAGCAGCCTTCATGTGCTCAAGAGCTTCCCAAGGCACCTTTGTCCATCAGGGATCCCTGAGAGAAGACCCTCCTTTCCACAAAAATCTTATGGCAAAAGGCAGCCCATACATCAAGCCATGTGAACAGAGAATGAAACGCCACAGAATAAGAGCGAGGGGGGGGGAGAGAGAGAGAGAAAGTCAGTCCTGACCAGGTCAAACCACAATGCCTTTGGAACTGAAACTACACTAGGCTACACCCCTTGGCAAGAGATAATCCAAGGAGCTTTGTTAAACATTAATCAAGACCTGCACATCTAAGCACAACCCCGTTCATTGAGTCTAATGGGTGCACTGGCAGCTCTCAGTCTCTTTGCTCTGAAGCAGGCTTTTAGAAAACAGTAGGCCTGCTCTGGAAGGGTTGGTTTGATGATCACAGCTGGACTGAGGCTCTGCATTTAAAAGGATGTCATGGGGAAGGAGGGGACACTGTTTATCAGGCCAGGAAAGAAAATAATAGGTTTAAACAGCAGGAATGTAGATTTAGCGAGGGGGGACCTCACTAAATAAGGCAGGTTAAGCTGCAGAAAGCTAAGGCAGGTTTAACTGCAGAAAAAGCTACCTAAATGGTGGTTGTGGGATGTCTTTTCTCAGGTCTCGAGAAAATGCTGGACTCGCACTGACATTGGCATTTTACTTAAGAAACAGAGCCAAGCGAGATGACCACTGTAATTGGGCTTGACATCATTAAAGACATCACATGGAGGCTTTCAACTACACCATCCTGAGGCATCAGTTTTCAGAATTAAAATAAAATAGATGCAGCCCGTGTCCTGGTCTCTTGAACGTGTGGCTCTGGATCAAATGACTTACTGGGATAGCTCCCAGCTTTTCACAATTGATCCTAAAGTCACCTTTTAGTCGAAAGTCACCTTTTACCAATGCTGTCATTGTGTGATGGAAAGCTGATTTTTACATGCACATATGTACATTATAGTCAGAAGAGCTGGTGCATTCATCGGATGGCCAAAGTATTGTGAGATTTTAGAACAGGATGGAGAGAAACTGAAATTAAAGAGCCATGAAAAACTAAAACCCAAAGTACAAGATTGGCTCCACTATTATCAAATAATGGAGGTTTTTAAACAAGACAGGAAAATTGGCTTCCAGGTGGAAAAATCAAAACTCGAGACAGAACTGCTAGAACCCAATACTAAGAATTTGTCAAGAATGTATAACTTGCTGTTGAAATGGAACACACAAGATGAAATAGTTAAATCAGCTATGATTAAGTGGGCACAGGACATTGGTCATAATATTATGTCTGCTGACTGGGAAAGGTTGTGGAACACCGGAATTAAATTTACGGCATGTAGTGCCTTAAAGGAAAATGTGATGAAAATGGTATACAGGTGGTACATGACCCCAGTTAAGCTAGCAAAAATTTACCATTTGCCTGACAATAAATGCTGGAAATGTAAGGAAACTGAAGGTACTTTTTATCATCTTTGGTGGACATGCCCGAAGATTAAGGTCTTCTGGGAGATGATATATAATGAAATGAAAAAGGTATTTAAATATACCTTTTTTAAGAAACCAGAGGCCTTTCTCTTGGGCATTGTCGGCCAATTGGTGCAAAAAAAGGATAGAACATTCTTTATGTACGCAACAACAGCAGCAAGAATATTGATCGCAAAGTATTGGAAGACACAAGATCTACCCACCGTGGAAGAATGGCAGATGAAAGTGATTGACTATATGACATTGGCGGAAATGACGAGCAGAATTCGAGACCAGGGAAAGGAGACTGCGGAAGAAGATTGGAAGAAATTCAAGATTTATCTTAAGGACTACTATAAACTTGATGAAGCTTAGAATGTCGAGATTCTATAGAGAGAAAGGGTTGCAGTAACATAAGATTAGAATAAGAAAGGACTATGATGAATTAGAGTTGGAAAAAACATTTATAAGTTGCTATAAAATTTGGACATGAGGATGCAGAAAGGGGAGGTATGGGGAAGTCCGAGGAAAGAAGTTTATGAAATGACATTATGAAATTATATTTGTTTGTTTGTTTGTTTTCTTTTTTGTGTTTGTCTGTTATAAAAACTTTTGTAAAACTAATAAAAAATATTATAAAAAAAAAAAGAAGAGCTGGTGCATTCAAGTTACAGAAGCAGGAAAAAATGCTTGAAGACTACAATCCTTTGTGAACACTTAAGTGGGAGAAAGGCCTGCTTTGGAGTACATGTTCACTGGATCAAGTGGTGCATGCCACTTGTGAAAATGACTTCAGAGTATACTAGGTGGCAAATTTGGCTCTCTGGTTCCAAGAGCAGTGTTACTCATACCTTGAATATGCTGGAGACTTCCACCTGACTCCTACAAAATGCAATCCTGGTTGACACCAGTGGAAGGAAATTTAAACCAGTGGCAGATCGAGCACTTTGCCAGCTACCTGAGCAATGGCAATTTGGCTAGGCATTTCAGCTTATTGAATCCCTGGGCAAAGCTGCTTTGCACCAGGTGTGATTACAGCCCAACTGACATGAGCTGAAGATGACAAGCCTTTCTTTTAGGTAAGCAATGACCCTCTATTCATTACAGAGAGAGCACTCCCTGGCACCAGAGGGTGGTTTAGCCTGCCTGCGGATGTAGCCATGCACTTCTGGATTACAGCAGCTGCTGGGTATGAATGTTATCTGTGCCCCTGGAGACAGCATTGCATCCTGTGATTTGCAAACTGCACAGTTCGCAGAGAGGCATCCGCAGCCAAGCCGTTATGTTCAAACAGATAATTGGGGCCTTTACACGAAGGCTCCCAGTGCAACCGCCAACTCAGGAGAGGAAATTAAGGGAGCACAGCTATTTGCTGGGGAAAGCCAAAACACAAGCCAGCATCTTTTCCATTGCAATTGCCGGCTCAGTCACCCTGTGGCTGGCTCCGACTCTGCCTAGAGGAGGATCAGAGAGTCTTCCTTCTCCTTCGGGAAGCTGCCAGCAGCCCTTGTCTCTCTCCCATCCTGGATCCAAGTGGCTCTCAGCAGGCGAGCCCCTCCTTCTTCCCCCTATCCAATTATAACCAGCTTTCTAATCATTTGTTTGGAGCTGAAGCCAGGCGCCTGTGGCTGAGCTCAGGGGTGGGAGAGAAAGGGGGGCACGCGAGGAGGGGAATGGGGGGGTGGTGCTTTCCCCCATCTCTTCTTTTTCCTGGATTGCTGCTGCTGTTGCCCGCAGAGTGGCTGAGTTTTCTCTTGCCTGTTCCTGCATGGCCTATGCCTGCCCTTGGATGGGTACTGCCACTCTGGCTGGGGAGGAGCAAAGGGTCTGCTCTTTGGGAGTGGGAGACGAAGGCTGCTTGTGGCCCTGGAGTCTTTCCTTGGACCAGCCAGCTCTGGCTACTGCTCACTACCCTTAGGGCCTCACCCCAGTGGGACATGTGGGCTCCCAGCCCAGCTGCTTCCACCCTTACTAATTTTTCACTCTGTGATGGAGAGCCTGTTCTAAGGATTGCTGCTGGCCTCTCACCCTGGCTTTACAGCCAGCTAATGGGCCATAGTCAGAAGCAGTGGGTGATTTTAGACTTTTTTAAATGAAAAAAATAAATGCCTCCAATTTAATAAACACCCATGCTGGTGGGGGTGGTGTAAAATAGGAATGGAAGTCCATATTCCCCACACTGTTTGTCCATGTGACTATTAGGGCTTGTTATTCCCCTTCCTGAGCTGCATAGCCCATCGTGGAGGATACAGTCACTGTAAAAAGCAGACTTAAAAAGAACATCATGACTTTGCAGGGTTGCCAGCTTTTTTATTGGCCTCTGCTCCTGTACCATTAACAGCAGCTTGCCCTGCAAACATTAGCAGGAGGTCATGCTTAGCTCTTCACATTTCTGCAGATCAAACTGCTGCTAGAGTACAGGAGCTGTCTAGGCAAATTATGCATCTGATCAGTTGGCAACCTTAACTGCAAGAAATCTTTTGGGGATGGAAACCAGTCTTCTATATATTGTTAGTAGTAATGAATCCATAAAGAAGTAAAGCAAACTTTCCAGGTGGGGGAAGACTCTTCAAAAGGGTGTGAGACACCACTGGCTTTAGTATGTGTGAACGAAGACTTGCTGTGCCTAATAATGTGGGTGGGTGGAACAAGCTCATAATGTGACTGATACTGAGCTACTGTATGAATGCCATGGGAAAGAGTGTGCAGATCCCATTCCCTGCAGTTCCTGAACTGCCACTTGACTTGCCAACCCCTGGCATATAGGGTTGCCAATTTTTTTGACTGGTCCCTGATCTTGTGACATTAACGGCTGCTTGATCTGCAGACATTAGCAGATTATCATCTTCAACTTTGTCTGCTAGTTTTTGGCAACCCCACCAGCATACTCCCTTTTGGTATAGTGCCAACAGAGTCCCTCTTAATGCCATTTCCTCAGCTCTGCAATGGGTTCTCCCTCAGCTTAGGCATCCCATCTGTCGACAGCACACTGCGTTGCCGAGAACCTCTGCCTCCAGGCCACCCAGCGAGGGTCTAGCAAAGCAAAGGGCCTAGCTCTAGATGCTGCAGGCTCAGGGCTTGGATGTGGTCTCTTCCTCTCTCCTCCCCTGCAAGAGGGGCCAGGGCTGGGGCATTGCTCCTGATTTATAGTACATAACTGCAGTCAAACAAAAAGCCCTTCATGGCAGCGCGGCAAGCTTGCTGCCTCCCTGGTTTCAGCACATACCAGCATCACCACATCCCTCTGACCACAACCCCCTTCCCGTGCACCCCCTGCCGTGTCCCACAGCTCAGCACAACAGGGAATTGTGCACTGAGACCCTCCATCTACTCTCCGCCCTCCCCAGATGCAAACAGCTAACCCCACCTCGCAAACAAAATACTCACTGCCGCTACACAAGCTCCATATCCCACCCAAACATCAGCCCTCAAATACCAAGCACTCTCCTCTGACTATCCAAACACTTTCTAGGTTGTCAGACCTGCTACTTCCCAAGATGCAGCCAATCCTGCACTACAGCCTCACATTTCCTCCTTGAAATACAAACACAAATCTCATATCCTGATCTATCATTCCCTCTCCCCCCCGCCCACCTAAATAACGTTATGGTCCAGCACAAATTCTATGCACCTCTGTCCCCAAACATCTCATAAGTACCTCTGCTCACACACATATTCTTTTCAGTGAGAACTCTCTCGCTGCCATAAAAAACAAACAAACATAAACAAATAAATATTTTCAGATCTGAAAATGCAGAGCCAGGGGGATCATAACTTTATTGGGACTAAGGCTGCAGTTCTATTCCCACTTGTCCTGGTAACTCAATGGAACTTTCTTCTGAGTAGACAAGTACAGAGTTGCCGTAAATAATGTTGACAATACAAGTAAACTTTAAAATAACACAGAATCCTTTGTTTAGCAGGATTTCAAGGAAAAGAAAAAGTTACAAATGAATTTTTATGTGAAAGGATTGTGCTTGGCTTTGCAGGCCAAGGTGAGATCTCTTGTGGGTTCCATAGACCTTAAGTGTCCTGAAATCCAGTACATGATCAATATTTTATTTCCAAAATGAAAATTGCTGGGGCTTAAACCTACCTTGACACCGCTCCTTTGACCTTGGATGTATGGAGGGCAAAGTACTCTGCACAGGCTCAAAGACACTCCTCATAACTACTTCACAGGCTCAAGGACTGATAGGTTCTTCCTTTTCTCTACTAGTTAAAGGTACACCCAATCAGAAATGTGCCCACAAACTGCTTTAGTCACCCTGTTGTTTTACTGGGAAAAGTACAGGGCAAGTGTGACCGTGTACTCTTTGACAATAGCTCGTGAAACCATCAGGCATGCTATTTTTCTGCATAGGTTGTTTGGACTGGACACACAGTCCTACCTGCAAGCCAAATTCTAGAACGTGATGCTAGGTGGTTGCTGTTTGGCTCTGTAGCATCCCACAGGGTTCCATCTTGTCTCCCATGTTTTACAACATCTACATGACAATGCTGAATGAGGTCATCTGGAAATTTGGAATCAGGTACCATGGAGTATGTAGCTGATACCTATTTCTCTTTTACATCTGATTTAAGTGAGGCAGTGGAAGCGCTAAATCAGCATCAGGCATCAGTAATGGGACTGGATGTGGCCTAATAAACTGGCAGAGAGAGCATTATGGGCCATTGTCTCAGAGAATATGCATTCTGGACAGTGTTTGACACATGAGTGTTTGATCAGTGTTTGACAAATCCAGCTGGGTCACTGGAAGCTCATGTGCCTTTCATGGGATGGAATGCCTTCCACCATCTAAAGCTGGTACAGTCCATCCCAGATAGAGAAAACTTAGGCAAGTTAAGCCATGTGCTGCAAACCTCCAGATCAGACTACTGTAATGTGTTGCAAATGCCTTCTTTCCTCCCTAGCTAGAGCTCAAGGTAGATAGTTCTCCATCCTCTTAATTTATATCTGCAACAACCCTGTTGGGTTGAGATCCTGCGACTGGCCTAAGGTCACCCAGTGAACTTCATGACTAGATGGGGATTTGAACCTTGTCTCCCAGATCCTAGTGTGACACCAGGGGTGCCAACCTGAATAAAATATTGGGGGCGGGGAAGCAAGCCCCACTCCACATAAGTGTTCACATGCCACACTGCATGCACACCATTTGAATGGCAATGCCTATAAACTGGGGGGCAACCCCCCAAATATTTTTTGGGGGGACGCGAAGGGACCTCGACTGCTAGGACTTGGCTCCTATGTGTGACTCTCTTAATTACTACTCCTTTTAAGCCTCTTGAAGACGGTATGTTTATTTCTCTCTTTCCCCCCCCCAAACGCTGCTGTTGTACCTGCTGTTTTCACTTCCGACATCGTTTCTTTCTCGGCTTTATTGATTTCATTCGCGATTGCTGCCTGTGGGCCGCCGCTCTGGAAATGCTTGCATTGACTGGAGGCCGACGGGGAGGAAATAAATCTGCAAAATAAATACCTCAGTCAACGAACCATGCCGGCGCGCCTGCCTGCCTGCTCGCTCGCACATCCCGCCCACGCCTCCTCCTTCCCCCTCCAGGCGCCCGGTCCCCGCGCGAAGGACGAGCCCTTGCTTCCCCTCCGTCCCCTCCTCGAAGGCCTCGGCCGGCAGCCGCGCGGGATTCCCCGCGCTAGGGACGCGCTTGGGCCGCGCAGGCGGGAGGCGGGCTGGCAGCGTCTGGCCGAGGCCTAGCTGAGGATGCTGAAACGCTTGTGTCACTAACCGCGAGAGACACGGCGTCTCCGGCACCGGAGGAGTCGCAGCCAGGCGCCTTGTCGTGCGGGATGGGGGTCGCTCGGAGGGGACTGGCTTCGCCTGCCACACATATGGGGAGGAGGAGGAGGAAGGCCCAGTGCGGGAAAAGCGGGGCGCCAAAGCGGAGAGATTTGGCGTGGGGGCTCTTGATGAAACCCAGACCGACGGTTCTGAAGGACAAAGTTGGGGGTGTTGCGGGTAGGTGGGTAAGGCAGATCGGGGCCCTTGCCCACCACCACTCTATTAGGGCTCCGTGTGCATCGCGCAGCGGAATCCTGTGCTCAGTGAGGCTTTTCTTTCTAGGAAGTGTGCTTAGGGTTGCAGCTTCTGCAGTGATTGATCTTCTTGAGGGCGGGAGTGGGAGCGCATTAGGATTTCCACTCGCTCACAGTGGCGTAGCGTGGGTTGTCAGCACCCGGGGCAAGGCAAGTAATTTGCGCCCCCTAACCCCCAGATGTTGCGCCCGGTGCGGCCGGCCCCCCCTGCACCCCCCACGCTACGCCACTGCTCGCTCAGCTCTTCCCTCCCGCTCCAATCCCCAGAAAACAGCTGCAGGCAGAAGTTCAACATATGGTGCAACTCCAGCTTGGGACAACTACACATGACCATTTCCCCCCTGCTTCAGTTTTCGGATGGGGGTGGGTCAGGGAAGGCTGAGTGAGAGGTATCTGACACTGCATGCTTGCAGGGTGAATTGTCACCCCAAAGTAATACAGGGTCCTGGATCTGATCCTCCTCAGGTTAAGCTGTGCTTTTTCTTTGGCAAAGACATTCCAACTCCAAGGGTGTAACTGCAGCTAGGGATTCCTGCAGGCTTCACCTGCAACTACTTTCTGGTACCTTTCCTTGTGAAGCTATTCCGAAAGGGGTGCCTTTGAACATATGATGAGTGCTTCCCTACCACCACTGGGTTCAAAGGGTGCCTTTGAACATGTGATGAGTGCTTCCCTACCACCACTGCTTAAACACAGCCAGCCGGTCCCACATCTGAGATGAAACACTCTCAAGGATGACTTTCTCAGTCTTACCAAGTTACGCCTGTATTGGCTGCCTGCCCATGGTGTTCTGGTTGGGTGCTGGCATAAAAGAGCACAGGGTTTAGCTGTGCATGCCAAAGAGAGCTTGGCAGTGGTGTGTTAAAAGCGCCAGTGTATGGTGGCAGTTACAGACCTGGCTTAACCACATTAGAATTCTCTTTAAACAAAAAACAAAAAAAAAAAAACCCTGGAATTGTTAAAGTAATGAATTTAACTGGATTTTTTCTTTTTAAAAAATCAGTACAGAATAAGGATATGGTCATTATTCCACTTTAACTAAAACATAATTATAAGAACATGACCATGTACATATATGAGTATCGTAAGTTAGATGTGGTTTTATGCTGGTGTTTCTGTATGTATGCATATATCTCTATATAAATGCTCCTGTGTATCATCACGAAAAGGAAGTGTTTTGTGTGCAGTTGCGTGTGTTTGTTCAAGTGTACACATACAGGGTAGGTAAGCACAGCACCCTCTGTGGGGGTGTATAGATGTGTGGTGGTGGCCTAAGTTAGCTTGTATTTGATGGAACGGCAGAGGGGTGTGTGTGTGTGTTTTATTCAGATCAGTATGCAAGGGGAAGGCAGCCTGGAACAGAGTACTGTGTGTGGGGAGGGGGCTAACCACTCAGCCCTGCCCCTGTACAGTAGTGCCTGCCCCCAGCTATGAAAGCCCCCGTGTCTGGCTGCCAAAGTAGCGAGCCTGCCTGGTGCCAACAATATTTCTCTTGGCCAGTGGCCGGGCTTGAGGGAACACAGAGCCCTTGTAGTAGACTCACTCCGGCTGCCTGTGTCCCTGAATCCCACCGGGGTTGCACCTGTAGGTGGAACAGCGGCACTAGAGGGCTCTTTCCTTCTGGAAGTTTCTCTTGGCCTCTTCTGAAACCCATTGTTTTTAGGTGCAGGCTCTCTTTTTTGGTACCCAAGTCAGCCTCCTCATCCCCCATCACCTCATGCCTTTTCATACAGCATGACATAGGGCAGCCACAGCCCTCTGCGTCCCAGAGAAGAGACAGCTAGCTCAAACCCCCTGTTGGAGTGGCCAGCACTTTTTCCTGGCAGAGCTCCTGCCTCTAGGCCCGGGGGGACCACCTTGGTGTGCCCTCCAGATGTTTTGGAGTACAACTCCCACCATCCTTGGCTATTGACCATACTGGCTGGGGCTGATGGAGGTGCAGTCCACAACAGAAGAGGAAAGGGTGCAGGGAGGGAGGAGGAAACAGCTATCCCTGCTCTAGCTATATTTGGAAGTTGTTTGCTTCTGTATTGAATGATGGGGATGGAGAGGAAGAATGTATTTATTAATTTATTACATTTGTATACCACCCTTTATTCGCAGATCTCAGGGCAGTTCACAACATAAAAATACAATATAAAAGCAAAAAATCCTTTACAAAAACAAGGACAAAGCACACAAACAAACCAGTAACCCCTCCCCCTCCCTTCCAACAAACACATTTAAAAGGGGTATAAGATGCCTGGTTGAAGAGGAATGTTTTCACCCAGCACCCAGAGATAAATAATGAAGGCACCAGGTGAACCTCTCTGAGGAGAGCATTCTAGAAATTGGGAGCCACTACAGAAAAGGCCTGTTCTTGTGTTGCCGCCCTCTGGACCTCTTGTGAAGGGGACACATGAAAAAGGATCTCATATGACAATCTCAGGGTCTGGGTAGATTCATATGGAGAGGTGGTCCATGCGGTATTGCTATCCTGAGCCAAATGGGGCCATGCTGAGTAGCCCCTGCTGTGCATGCCTTCCCAAAGTCTGCATGTCTGACGTAAATGGAGGAGGCTCTTGTGCATATAATTGTATGCAAGAAGGCTTCATATTCCAGGGAGGACTTTGAGTGTACACATGCGAAGGGTCCCTGCTTTAGTAGACATTCTTCTTTGGTGACCACTCATAGCCAAGTAAGATTGTCTTCCATGAATATGGTCTTAGCAGTGTGTCCGTAAAAGATTGTGGATGCCAATTCTGGATCCGCACATCCTTCCACAGTGGGGAGACATTAGCACAGTACACACAGGTCTGGGGGACAGGACCGCTTGGCGTGGCCGCACTCCTTGCTCCTGTCTTGTTCAGAATGATAACGCCCCAATAGGGCTTTTATAGCAGCTGCATGACAAGCTGAAACCCAGCAGGTGATGCTTTGCATCTCCCAACTGAATTTCTGTTTACAGAAGAGTCCTACTAGGAAATAAACAAAAAACAGTTGGCAACCATATATGCTGTTCTTCTGGGAACCCAAAATGTTTCTCCACATCCTGTCCTTGAACATTTCCATACTTTCTGTCGCTTTGTTCCTTTGGGTTGCTGTAAAAAGTCAAGCCGTTCCTAGAAGCGGCTGTATTTCCATGCATGGTGGTCAACAGGGCTGCCAACTCCCCCCGCCCCTGTGGCAGGCTTCTTGCGCCATGACGGAAACCCCTGGATATTTTTAATACTGACAGTGCTCCCAGTGACTCCACCTGCACAATTTGAAAGGCTGAAGCTCAGGGGTAGGACATCTGGTTAGTAGGCTGAAAGTCCCAGGTCTCTAGGTTGGATTGGGAATGTTCCCTTGTCTGAAACCCTGGAGAGCGCCTGCCAGTCAGTGTCAACAGTACTGAGCAAGATGGACCATGGTCTGACCTGGAACAAAGCAGCTTCCTAGGTAGGCCCTGCTCTGGGTCCCACCACTGACTGAGATACCATGGCTGGACATTCAAAAGAAGGACCTTCTTGGTGACTGCACCCGTCTTCGTGAACTCTTCACCTCCAAGTATCCATTTGGTTCCTTTCTTATCGGCCAGTTTGGAAGATACATTACTATTTGAACATTCTTTTGACATGTATGGAAGTTGATGGTTGGATTAATTTTATTCTGATTATTTTTACCCCAGCTATCAGGGCCAAGATCTTGGGTTATGCTTGATTTTGCTCCTCCTGCTGCAGAATTGTGATTTCTTAAAATTATTTTTGTTTTTTGCTGATTGGTATTTTTTATATGTAAGTGTCTTGAAAATGTTTTTGTGAGAGGGAAAGAAATATATAGAACATGTTAGTTTGATTCACTGTTAGTAGTCTCGAGAATTCATAGACAAGGTGAAAGTCCAATATGGTGGAGTGGTTAGCGTGTCAGCCCAGGAATGTACTCAGCCATAAAGCTAATTGGGTGACCCTGGACCACTCACTCAGCCTAAACTAGCTCACAGGGTTGTTGTAAGGGTAAGAGTGGAGGGCAGTGGGGGAAGAATCATGCACAGTGCTTTGAAATCCATGGGATGGACATGTAAGTAAATAAAGAAGCGAGCAAGCTGCTCCTTCAAAAACTGTGTGATAGATATTCAACAGCTCAATCTCTTCCTGGTTTGGAGATGCAATGATGGGGAGAGCTTCACCTGTTGAAATCTACAACCACGTGATTGTTCGCTTCATCCTGAGTCTTTTTCACCCAAAAGCAGTTGAATGTGGGTGCAGTCAGTGTGGGCTGAGTTGCAAACTATGATGCAGTCACCCCACTCATTCAGATCTGTTCAAATCATTTCCCCATCAAGCTGGTCTGCACACGTGAACCGGATCTATTCCTTCCAGTTTTCGTGTTGACATTTCCAAGCTGAGGAGGAAGACAAGGTGAACAAAAATTTAGCTATAAATCTGGATCCAGAGTTTGCACCCACTGTTTGAACTGTTCTGCCACAGGGACTGAGGCCAATAAAATTCGGAGTCTGGTCATGCGTCATGAAAAAGGAAAATGAGGGAAATAGATCTGGCATATCCCAGATCCCCTACAGAGATTAGCTGTCCCTACCCACTCGAGCAATCAGGAATGACGCAAAGGACAACTTAATAGAATCAGGACTACGATCTTTTCTTGGGTCTGCACCCGAGAGATGCCCCTTTGTCTGCTGGGGGCTGTGTGCCTTTGGCTGCCCATCTGTGGGACCCCTGCCCCATCTGTTATGGCTGAGGAGACACATTTGCTCCTGGGATGGCCTGGTCCCCCTGGTGGATCCTTCATGGACCCAGCTCCTTATGATCCAGGCAGGGCCCAGCTCGGGCTGCACGGGTGCCTGTAATTAAAGGCTCTAATCACAACCAGGCGCCCTCCCCTGCACACACATCTGCACGCAATTTAATGCTGGCGACGATGAAGCCACAAGGGACAGGAGTGTTTCTGGCACACTGTCCCGTCTGCAGCCCCCGCCTCTCTTTGGGCCCCAGCTTTGTCTGCCAAGAGGGGATAGTGTGGTGGGAGGGCTTGCTGCCATCTCACAGGAGCAGCAGCGGTTGTCAGACAATGAGCCAGAGAGCCCACTCTCCCTGCTGGGGAAGCTTCACAAGGCCGCCTGGGTCCTGGGTGCAGCATGTTTCCTTTCCTTTCTTCTTCCTCAGGAAATTGGCAATAATCTATTCCTGCAGGCCTGAGGAAGGGGAAGGAAGCCAGGATGGGGACCTGGACCAGATTTTATCTGCAGGGAATTTATTGGTTGGCTCAAATTGTTGACTTTGCGAGCTGGGTTTGTCATTTGTAAAGGCGAAGATCCTATTGCTTCGCAAACTAAGCTAACGAGCAGCGTGCCCCTCCCATCTTTTGATTGAGTACTGTAAAACTTTACATTTTTATGGAGCATTTAATGCAAAATACTCTACAAGGTTCACTCTCATGACTCCGCCTCTGACAAAGGTCATCAATATTCCCATTGTGCAGATGAGATGGGAGAAACAAAGGCAGAGAGACAATGACTTGCTCAGACTTGCCTAATGAATTGTGAAATGAGGGAAGAATTGAACCCAGCACTTGTCCCGCCTGGTCCAGGTTCCTACCCATCAGAGTCCACTTGTGCGCTGAAATCTATCTGGCTGTGGACTCCCGCCTAGTGCAACCTGCCTTCCTGCTGCACCCCACAAACCCAGGCCAAAGTAGTGTGGGGTTTTTGCCCCTCTCACAGAGCAAGGCTAGTCATGTTTACTCGGCAGTAAATCCAGCTGTGTTCAGGGACATACCTATGATTACAGCTATAGTCAGTTTTGATATCATATTCAGAGGGAGAGGGAGAGAGAGAGAGAGAGTATTGCATTGTCCTCCACAAAGGAAGCCGTATTTCACCACTGGTCCCAGAGATAATCCTAGGGTCAGTGTCATCAGAAACGGCCCTCCTCTCTTTGATGGATTTAGCTGTCAATAGTCAAAGAGAGTAATTTTCCAGAAGCCACTTCTTCCAAGACGCTTCCCGTACAATATCAGGATCAGCCCCGACCCATCTCCCCCCACACTTTCCCCTCTATTCTTTCCCCACCCACCCCAACCTCCTGACCCATCTCACCCATCTCCAGGTCCAGGCCCCATTAAGCACAAAGGCGCCTCTCCCTATCCAGGCCTGACAAGTGTGTGAATTCCCTGCCCAGACGACCAGCTGAGGGAGTGGGGAGGGGGCTCTAATCCATGACGAATGGCTGCCCCAAGGTACTGAAAAGCTCCGGGGATGGAGGTTGCTGTCTGCTCCCCAAACAAAGCTGGGCGCGGGGAGAGTTGAGGGGGCGGGAGGGGCTCTCTCTCCATCTCCTGCTCATTGAGATGTCAAGCTGAAAAGCCCCCATTGTTCACCCGTCGCTCTCACCGGAGATGGGACCAACATGCCTTGCAACTCAATTTAGCACTGGGGTGAGAGGGGGTGAGAGTGGGAGAACCTATCTCCCCCCCCCCCGGCCCTGCAACCATATATACACGAAGCAAATAGTCTCCCATGGGTCCCAGGCCTGACTTAGGTATTCCTGCATTGCTGAAAGGAGCTTAGCTCCCACAGAAGTGTTAATCCTGCATTTGTGGGATACCCACGAATTGGAGCACGGAATCTGCTATCACAGTGTGCAAGCCTGGCTGCTTGCTGGAAACCAGTTAGCACAGAAGGCTGCAAGCCTTTCAACTTGGGCAACTCACTGGGCACGTATCTCTCATGCCAGTGTTAAAGGGATATTCGTTGGCTGGTAGTTCATATCTGAGCAGGTACTTTGAGGCTGTCAAGCATCTGGTACCAAAAAGAATTGGAACCCTGACTCCCATATCAACCAGCTAATGTTCTCTCTCTCTCTCTTTTTTTTTAAAAAAAGTTTATTTTCCAGTTTTCACAAGATTACAAATACACACTACAAACACATATTTCAAATACAATTACATATTTGACTTTCCTCTGACCTCCTTTTGTGGGGACTTTTCTACTTTAGATTTTTAACACTGCATATTCCACTTTATTCCAAGTTATTCTTCCTTTTGTCTTGGTAATATTTTTAACTGCTTGTTTTAAATTAATCCTACTAATGAACTTATTTGTATGCCAGAACATTCAGATGTTCTACAATTTCCCCCCATTCTTTCATATTCCTCCCCCTCTTGGTTTCTTATTACACCTGTCAGTTTTGCCATTTTGGCATAATCTTTCAATTTAATCAGCTGATCTTCCTTGGTTGGTATAGCATCTTCTTTCCACCTCTGGGCAAACACGATTATGGCTGTTGTTGTGGCATACAATTCACAATTTTTTAAGGTCCTTCGGAATCTCTATGTTCACAATTCCTAAAAGAAAAGCTTCTGGTTGTTGTAAACATTTTCTTCAATTCATTATAAATCATTTCCCATAAGGTTTTTGTTCTTTTACAGGACCACCATATATGAGAGAAAGTGCCTTCCTTTTCTTTACACTTCCAGCATAAATTGTTTTTTATTTGTACATTTTCGCAAGTCTCCTAGGAAATAGACGCGGGTGGCGCTGTGGGTAAAACCTCAGTGCGTCGGACTTGCCAATCGTATGGTTGCCGGTTTGAATCCCTGTGGCGGGGTGAGCTCCCGTCGTTCGGTCCCAGCTCCTGCCCTCCTAGCAGTTCGAAAGCACCTCTAAGTGCAAGTAGATAAATAGGTACCACTTTATAGCGGGAAGGTAAACAACGTTTCCGTGCGCTGCGCTGGTGCTGGTTCGCCAGAGCAGCTTTGTCACGCTGGCCACGTGACCCGGAAGTGTCTTCGGACAGCGCTGGCTCCCGGCCTCTTAAGCGAGATGAGCACGCAACCCCAGAGTCGGTCACAACTGGCCCGTACGGGCAGGGGTACCTTTACCTTTACACATCATTTTCATATAGTTTTCTTTCAGTGTGCAACATGCTGTGAATTTTAAATTGATATTCTACAACTTCTCCCACACAACCATTTCAATATTATAACCAAAGCTGATGTTCTCCTTCAGTTATACCCTCCATCTAAGGAGTAGTGCAGGTGGTGATTAAGGAGGGGGCATTTCCAGCTGGAGTGCCCCATGAGGACTTGCCTGCTGGCCACCTTGATATCCTTTTTGAGTCAGGAAATTTTTTTTATTTCCCCAGGCTGCTGTCTTACTGTTTTCATGGTAATTTTATTTTGCTCAAATTCATTCTGTAAATAGCCCTGCACGAACATTATAAACAGTCCTGCAGATGTTATTTTCCTTCTATTTGAATGCATCCTCTTAACACAGGGAGCCTGTGGTGCTCCCAATATCCCTCCCTGATGGCTAGCCATGAGAGCTGGGGCTGGTAGGTGCTGGAATCCAACATCTGGAGGGCCACACATTCCCCATCCCTGCTCAAACACTTCCTGCAACAAGAATGCTGATTGAAATCAGGCAGCTTATAGCCAATCTTAAAAGAGAGGAGAGTTTGAACTCTGAGACGCTCCCTGTCCCAGTGTAGTAAATGCAGGAAATAAAAAGGAATGCAGTGTCAACTGATCAGAGTCTGCACATCATTTTTCTTTTAGAAAGTGGTGAGGAGAAACTATGCTCAGGATTTGAAGTTCTGTCGCTCATGTGTGCAAAAAAACCACACAAGCGATTGTCCGTATGTCCTCTCCCAGGTATGTATATGCATGGAGATGTGCAAACACACCCCTTTGATAAATCCCTTTTCACAAATAATACACAACAGTGTATGCAGCAGTGTAGCGAACAATGGCAACTATTTTTCTAAGCACTACTTTGTCCCAGCAGGTGAGAGATGGAAGAGAGTTTGGGTTCCTTTACATAAACTAATATACACACTCCACACTTCTTTCATGCTATTCCCAGTGGAATGATACCAGATTTAGGTATTCACAGATGACCTTTCTCCCATAGCCCTCTACGTTTTTCTTCATAATTTTCTTAAGTTGCCCAGGTCCACTGCCTTGAGCGTTCCTTGATTGCTGCTGCTGTTCCTGATTTCCCCCTCTTCTTTCAAGGCTGGCTGAAATAGCACCAAGGTTCTGTGTGACCTTCTTCCCAATCTTCTTCAACGGAGTCATAGAGGTGGAAGTATGCATGCCAAGTGGCGGGGGCTGAGGAGTCTTCAGCCCCTCCAAATTGATCAAGGAAGGCGCTAGGCTTCCCCACAATCCTGTTTCCCTACTCCACCTCCTCCTCCCAGTTGATGTCGTGCAGGGAGGAGGGGCACAGCTCCACGCTCCCCATTCCCCACCTGGGGCGCGAGTGCTGGCATTGTGGTGGCGGGACACCCATACGTCCCAACCCGGCGCATGAGCACTCGCGCACTAGCTGGAGGCAGGACACGTCACGTGACATGCACATTGAAGTGTCATGTGGTGTTCCCCCGCAATGTGTGGGGCAAGTTGGCTCCCTTGGTTGGAAGGGACCTGTGGGTTACTGAGTCCAACTCCCTGCAATGCAGGAATCTCCACACACAGTCCCCCATCCAATTTGAAACCACACCAAACCCTGCTTAGCTCTGCAAATGTGCACAGAAAGGGAGCACAGGGTCCAGACCGACGACTTCCCAGAGGGGAATAATACTTAGTGGAAGGACTGTAGTTCAGTGGTAGAGTGAAAGCAAAAGGCCCCACCTTCAGTCTACGGTTTCTCCAAGTAAGGCTGAAAAAGACTCCTGTTTGAATACCTGGTGAGCTAGATAGACCAACAGTTTTGTTTCCACTTGAGAGTTCTATGAGAGTTATCTAGCAATAACCCTGGGTCCTTGTAACACTGAAGGCTGTCAGTAAGATAGCAAGTAATTTATTGATATTGCTGTACGACGCATTGCACCTGAATGCCTGAAGAATAGAAAAAGCTGTTTAAATTTTAGTCGGAATGCCTATTGCTGTGCTGACTAGCGTACTGGGTAACTGCCTCCCCCCAAAAACTCAGCAGCTAGTAGATAACTGCATGTCACCTGCTGAGGCAGCAACCATAGTTCAGCTTTATTCTAGGGTAGTAGGGTTTGAGCAATCAGCAATTCCACAATATCAGAAATGCTTGCTGAGCTGATCATCAGGCTGATTGAGTGACAGTTACACAATCCTCAGAAGCATAAGCCACAGAATCTAGAAAGGCCCAGTTTCATATGGTGTCTGGCACATTGTAAACATGACCTATTTGTCAAATAGCAGTAACTGTTATCAGAAGGAAGGGCAAGGGGAAGAGCATCAGAGGGAGAAGCAATGTGCAGCACAGTTATAAACTGAGATAGCCAGAAGGCAGGGACATGACCGGACACTTGGGGAAGGTTGTTTGCTTCAGACTGATGTCCATTCCAGTCTACAGTGGGGGTGTACTGAACCAACAGGGGAAATTTCTCAGCTGTTTCACCTACCTTGCAGAGTGAGGTAGAGAAGTGGAACAGCTGCCATTTTGTTTCCCCAGAAATCCCCGTTCTGAAGGGGTTTTTAGGAAAGTCAAAAAAGCCGCACCACAAAAAATGGTTGCCTCTTTTGGGCATATCTCCTAGGCTTGATAGGGAAAGATATACCACAAGTGAAAAAAGAGAATTTTTCTATATGCAACTACAGCAGCCAGGGTAATGATTGCTTCTAAATGGAAATCTCAAATCTTGCCCTCAAAAGAGGACTGGATTTGCAAATTAAATGAATATTTAGAACTGGCAAAGCTAACCTCAATCATAAGATATCAGTCAAATCAAAAATTTAAAAAGGAATGGAAATGTTTCGAAGATTATATGTTAAAATATTGTTCTAAGAAAGATATGCTAATATGCCTAGAATAAAAATGTAAAGTATATCTATGAATTGTAAAAGAAAAGAGATAACAGAAATACAAAGAATGATACATTTGGAGAATGTAAAGATAAAGGTGGAAATAGAGATTCAAAGAAGTCGAATTATGGTGAAGGGAAGCTGGGGGGGGGGAGTATTATAAGTAAGTATGCAATATTTGCTTTCAATGTTTTTGGATTGTCTTCAATCTATTTTTCTTTCTTTTTTCTTTTCTTTTTTTCTATACTACTTACTTAAACAAAGTAAATAAAATTTGGAAAAAATAGAAAAAAATGGTTGCCTCTTTTACCACTCCCCTGGAGGCATCCTTATAAAGATCAGCTGGTGATACAGAAAACCATTTTTACAGAGTGGGTAGATCGTTCCTCTAGCTAGCACTTGCCATTTTTGTTTGAGTGGTGCAGTGTTAAATACCTCTCCAAAAGAAAGGGAAGTGAATGAAGCAGGCTATTTTTCAGCTAAATCACTGTGTGCATGGAATTACACCCATGAGAGCAATGCAATGTCCCCTTTATCTCGCCCCCCTGCACCCCCTACGACTACTCTGGAGGATATGGGACACCCTCTGAGCAAATCTGGGGGACACAGGGAAGGAGACAGAGGTGAAATCCTGCTGCGTTCATGGAAGTTATTCAGCATGCACAATGTTAGTTGGATACAATCCATAGTCACAGAATGCTGCTCCATGCCACACTATTTTTGAAACCTGAAATTGTACGGGGTGGGACAGGACTTATATTGTCTTTGGATTTTGAAAATAAAAGAACTTGCAAAGCCCCAAAGATAACCTTATCTAAAAGCAGATTCCAAGCTTTAAAAGGAGTTCATTGCCCACTTTTGGGATATGTGTGGGAAGGCATTAGCTGCATATCGAATCAGCAGTAAGGCCCATTGCATTCAATGAACTTGGTTCCAAATAAATGTGAGTTGGTGAAATGCTTAGTGAAAGAAAGTTGGGATGATTTCATGAAACAATTGCTCCTCAAATTAAAGGGTCACTGTCATATTTTGGGGGACAGATCACTCTTTCACGCCAGCTCTACTCTACTGTGTAACCCCCCCCCCAATAACTTAATCAGCACCATCAGTGCCTGGAATGCTAGAGAATTAAGCTTAGGCAAGTACAAAAACTTGATGTCTATACAATAGATAGCCTACCAGGAGCCTCAGATACAGCCCTCAAACGTCCCTCATTGCAAGGTACTCTTCCCTAAAGCTCTTTCATTACAATTTAATAGTCTTTCCCTGTGTGTGTTCCTGTATTGCTGGCTTTACAGAGCTACAGTTAATGGTAATGAAGGCCACTTTGGGGCCTGAACCATCAACAAAGTGGCTGATGTCCAGCAGCTCCATTGCTATTTAGAGCAGAAAGCTCAAAGGAAACAGGAGGGATATATTTATTCTATGTGCCTCAAGTTATCCCAGAGGTTTTGGTGTTCCACTCAGCCATAGTTCCCAACTGCTGTCAGGTGCAAGACTCCCTTCTAAGTAGAGAGAAGGAATGCTGAATGCATACCCTCCAACATTTCTCCGATGAAAATAGGGACGTCCCATTCCATAATGGTATTTTTTCTATTTATACCTCCCACATCTTACTGGGTTGCCCCAGTCACGCTGGGCAGCTTCCAACATATATATAAACATAATAAATCATTAAACATTTTAAAAAACTTCTCTATACAGGATTGCCTTCAGATGGCTTGGGAGTCGGATCACTCCATATCCTCCAACATTTTTCCAATGAAAATAGGGACATCCTAAGGAAACATTCTGGAATCAAATCAGAAACTAGGACGGCTTCTCTAAATCATGGATGTTTCTGAAAACTAGGGACAATTGGAGGGTCCCCCCCTCCAAAAAAACCCTCCACTTACTCTGCCGAAGGCCATTTTACATTTGGCTTCCAGTGTGGTATGCCTTGCCTGGCCACAGGATACATACACTTGAAGACCCACTGTCTGCCTTCCTACACTTTCATCAGACATTAGCAGCACAGCCATTAGTCTCAAACAAATGTCATACACACCCAAAATGATATGTTCTTAAATCCCTCCCTCTCCCCCCCTCTCTCTCACAGACACATTATTGTTCTAACATGTGTGTGTGTTGCCCTGGGCTCTTTTGAGAGGAATGGTGGGACAGAAATGTAATTAATTATTTGTGGTGATGCAAGTATGCATCTTTGCGCTTTGTATTTCTATTATTAACTGGAAGAGCGTTTCAGCCTTTTTGATGTATTGTTTTTGAAGAGATTTCTAGTCTGCTTTGTGGGGTGGAGGGAGGAACCTAAGGCCAGGGCTGAACCTGACCCCCCCCTCCATGTGGCCCTTTGGACCCTCTGCAGCCTCCCCCCTCAGCTGTCCTTCTTTGCACCCCCCTTGCATGTTTTTAGTTGGAAGGCACCCCGTTTGCCTGAATGGAAGACAGAGGTGTTGTGTGTGTATAAACTAGCCTATTGCAGAGAGAAAATTAGCATTTGTTGCTCCACCCACATTTGGCTATGGTCCCACCCACCAGTGGCATGTGGCCCTTGGAAGGTTGCCCAGAAGACAATGTGGCCCTCGGAGGTGAAAAGTGTTCCATTTCCCTCCCCAAGCCAGGCTGCACATTCCTCTACGTCCAGCCAACTGCTTTATGCAACCCTTCACGCCAAGACACAGAAGGGAGCTTTATGTTCCACCTTACACCATACACAACCCCATCCTGCGAAAGCCAAAGACTGGCTCCATCTCCCCAGTCACTGCAGCCACAGTCCTGGGCCTCCGCAAAGAGGAACGTTTGAGGCGGAGAAGCCCGGAGTTGGCAGCTGGCAGAGTGACCTGACCTCTCCCCGTTCCTAATGGACTGAGTGACTCAGAGTGACCAGCAGCCAGCGGCACCTCTTGGGCTCCTTATTCCACATGCCTGCGCTGATCTGTGCCTACCCGGGAAATGCTGCAGGTGATTATGCTAATCCCTCTTCCCTCTCCCACTGCAGAAATGGCCAGAAATTAAGAGCTTGTTCCATTCCTTCCAGGAGTAGCTGTCAGGCCTCCCCATTCCTAGTACTGCAAAGCCCAGCCCCTCCCCCTCCCAGCCAAGCCGAAGGAATGTTTAATCCAGGCGGCCTATTCTAGTCACGGACAGGAGCAGGGGTTGTCTGATCCGTCTCTGGGAAGAGGTCAGGCAGGCATGGGATGTGGGGAGTGGGGGGGGGGGGCTTGGGCTCCGGGATGCTTTAGGGTGCTGAAAGGAGGCAACAGGAAGGGTGCGGAAAGTTCCAGAACCAAGACAAAAGCATTATGTGGGCTCAGTAGGCACTTGAAGGGCTAGGGCTTGGGGCAAGCGAAAGACTAAGGAGATAGAAAGAGGCCGAAGCAATTTAAGACTCCATTGCAATAGCACAATGTGAGAGGAACACTAGTGTGGAAAATGGGAATAATGAGGCCCATGACACGATGGAACTCAGCTTGCGGCACAATAAACGTGCATTTACTGTTTATTGGCTGCCCAGGGTTTTACTGATCTTGCCGTGAGGTTCCTACTATTGTGGTGGGAATACGGACTTTTCAGAGCGAAGTGCAGCAGTTCATACCTGGAAGCTCCGCCCTGCCCATCTGTTGCCATTAGCTCTTATCAGTGACATGTGGCTGTGTGAATTATCAATAGGACATAACACTAGACCAGGATCTAGCGAGGAATCATTAGTGAACCATGACTGCAAATTCCACAGTGGGCAAAATGGCAAAAACCTATCACAGGCCAAAGTGAGCAAGTGCTTCATTGCTATTTTGGCTAATATATATGGCCCTCCTGCAGTACATCTGGCCCAGTGGAAGTTTTAAAGCTTCCTATTCACTAGCTAGGTCATGCCCTTGTGAATACAGTGGTACCTCAGGTTAAGAACGGTCCACTTTAAGAACGATTTGGTTTACAAACTCCGCAAAGCAGGAAATTGTGTCTTGGTTTGAGGACTTTACCTTGGTCTAAGAACGGAATCTGAATGGTGGAAGAGCACCGGTGGCGGGAGGCCTTATTAGGGAAAACGCACCTCAGTTTAAGAACGGTTTTGGTTTAAGAACGGACTTCCGGAACGTATTAAGTTCGTAAACTGAGGTACCACTATATATAGCTCCTTTTTCAGGCAGACCCAACCCAAGCCACTTCCACCTCTTGCATCAGCCACTACCAGCTTCATTATTAAGATTTAATTTACCTGTCCTGGCTCTATGCAGGCACTGCTCCCAAGTACAACAGCTCTTGAAACTTATACAGTGGTACCTCAGGTTACATACGCTTCAGGTTACAGACTCTGCTAACCCAGAAATAGTACCTTGGGTTAAGAACTTTGCTTCAGGATGAGAACAGAAATCGTGGAGTTTCAGGTTAAGAACAGTTTTGGGTTAAGAACAGACCTCCGGAACGAATTAAGTACTTAACCCGAAGTACCACTGTAGTCACAAAAATCTAAGAACCCTGTTGGATTGGACCAAAGATCTATCCAGTCCAGTATTCTGTTCTCAGAGGCAGCTACCAGATGCCTCCAGAAATCCTACAAGCAGGGCAGGAGAATGCAACAGCCTTCTCCCCATTCATGATCCTAGGTATTTAGGGAAATTTAGAGTACTGTCTGCCCAACCTGCTAAGAGGTGCTCAGCATACGTAAACCTGACAGTCCAAAGCCTTAGTCAACACCACTTGGGATTTGACACAGGCTGAGCTAGAGAGTTCAGCTCACTCCCACTCAGTTTTTGAGGTTAGCGTATTAAGCAGCTGCATTTCTCACTGGCTCCTGGAAGTTTTCAGAGGCTGGAATTTTGTGAATGAAGCTCAGAAAGTAGGACAAAGAGTGGTATAGTAGTGGCTGAAAGTCACATTGCAGCTGCCTGGCTGAAAAACACAAACAAAAACAGGAAGCGGTCCCAGGCACCAGAAGTGGAAGCATTTAGGTGGAGTAAAATGCAATCTGGAGGGACTGTTTGAGTTAGACAGTTACGGACTCACATGTAAGTCTCTGTTATTTGTTGTAAATAGCCATTTGGAATAGTGTTAGAAACTGAGATATGAAAGCTAGGAGCTAAATGGCACCTTAAACCTAGGTTATGGGCACAACAACAGAATTTTTATAACAAGAATACAAAGCTGAAAATAAACTGCAGCTAAAATATTATGTTCATTTTTCACATGGTCTAGCCCTTCCCCTGCCTACCCCCCTAATATTCTTAAGAGGGTCTCTTCTCCAGTCTGCAGAGAGTAGCTGGAAGTGGGGAGGCAGAAAAAGGTCCTCCTTTCCTTCCACCCTGCAGTTTTAATCTGAAATCTTTGGTGCAGTACTGTACTGTGCCCAGAGCTCAGAAACTGCTCACACTAATGAAATTCACTGCCACAAAATGCGCCTAGAAAAATGGGAGTTTCAAACACTGATTTAGAACCAACAGTATGCTAGGTATTGCATTACCTTCACCAAGTTTACTAACATGGACACAACCAAAATGACAATGGCAGGTGTGAAAATGTTAAGGAAGCAAGAATATGAGATCCCTACTAGATCAGAACTAGGGCCCACCTAGTACAGAGCAGGGGGTGCAGGTAGCAGCCCACTTCTGTTCTTCAGGCTCTTGTTTTTAGATATATACTGTCTCTGGATGTGAAGATTCTCTTTAGCTTAGCTATGATGGCTAAGAGCCATTGGTCGATCTATTAATTTAATAGTTTTTCTATATACGATTAATTTATATTGTTAAAAGCCATTTAAGCTAGTGACCCCCCCTCCTTTTGGAGTGGGTGTCATTAGCTATAGCTATGCTATTATGTGAAATAGGGTTTCATTTTATCTGTTCTGGGCTGGTTGATTTAACTGGGTGATCCTAAGTTCTAGTATTGAGAGAGAAGGCTCTTTAACCACTTTTTCAAAAACATTCCTAATTTTGTAAGCCTCTACTATCATTGATGCCATTTTCTAAACCGGAATGATGCAAAATACTTTCTTTCTTCAGAGGGTGCTGCATTGCGATGATGAGTGTTATTAACTGCTGTTTTCCGTAACTTTCCAGTACAAGATTATTGTTTAGAGGCGGAGTTATCAGAATTGAACACAGTATTCCAAATGTGGCTCCGCCATAGATTTATAAAGGCATTATGATATCAACTAGCAGTTTTAAACCCCTTTCCTAATAATTTCCACATTGAGTTTGACTATTTGACAGCTCTGCACAGCACTGATTTTTTTATTTTTTTGGGTGAACTGTTTATCGTAACTCCAAGATCAGAGAGCTCTTTTTGGAGCTCCTGGCAGTCTGTTGGAATTTTCACCATCCTGATAACTTGGGTATCATCTGCAAACTTGGCTACTTGACTGATCACCCTGGCTCCACAACATTTATGTGTAATTTAAATAGCACTGGTCTGAAGACAGGTCTTTAGGGGAACCCCACTGCTTACTTCCTTGTGCTCTGAAAACTATTTAATGACTGCCCATGTAATAACAGGGGAGGTAAAGGCTTAAGTGAGAGCAAACATTGTAGCTAAGTTGAAAGTGAAGGAGGAAAGGCTTTGTGGAGAAGAGGATGCCAAGAAGCAATTCAGAAGCAGAGAGGGAATTAGTTTCATGGAGAAGAAGAGGAAAGCAGCTCCAGGAAAAGGGAGGGGCACTTGTGACAAAGGCTCAAAAAGAGTGGATGCAGCCCTCAGTCCATGTTGCCTTATAGAAAAATGTACTTATTCCAGATGCATGGTCAGGTGACTTCCTTATTTGATGCAAGAGAACATTGCCAACCAAAGACACTGTGCTTCCTGACCTGGAGCCCAATTCCCCCATCCCCAGATATTTTTAAAAAATGCTGTCCTAGACACAAATCCTCTCTTCATATATCCCACCCACTACTTTTTCAGGTAGCATCTGAAAAGCAAGTTCTTTCACCCTGCTTTATGGAAAACCTTTATGGTAGCACTATGTTTTAACATAACCGCAGTGTGGTACCCTCTCTGCTGGGATGTAGGCCATTTGTTTAGCCATTCTTGGTTCATCAAACTTTTGGGAAATACGTTTCACTACCTTTTTGCGTTTATTTTATAACTCTTGAGTTGCTGTTGTTTTTAGGATGCTAGACCAACATATTATTTTGAATGTAACGACTTCAGATCACATTCTGTGGTAATAAACTGCCTTGTGTGTCCACTGGGTGGGAAAGTGTGGGCAAATAAATAAATTAAACCTTTTGTGAAATCTAGCAGTGGAAAGGTAGGTTTGTTCAGAGCCAGAATGTATGGTAGGGTGGCACTTTTGTCGCAGTACGTGGCTCCAATCACATATGCAGCAAAACTGCACTAGGAAAGTCTTACTAATGTTTGACACAAAAGCAGTGTTATTCACCAACCCTGCATTTCTGCAAGAGACTTCATCCACATGCCCGCTGAGCCAACAAGCACGCCCACCAGATATGCATAGATGTAACTGTTTACCTGCAGTGTCCACAATCTTTAGTGTGTATGTCACTAACAACAGGAAACACAGCTGGAGCTGTGGCAACAGTCGTTATGTGCCAAAGCTAGCAAAAAGCAAGAGGATGGGGCAAGAGCACAGCAGAGGAAGTTGCCTTGTAAGCAGCTCAGACAGTTTGCCCATCTAGTGCAGCGTAGTCTGACAGGCAGCAGCTCTCTAGGCGTTATAACTAGAGATGTCAGGGACGGAACCTGGGACCTTTGGTATGCAAAGCTTCTGCTTTGCCACTGAGCTGTTGTCCCTCCAATGACATTTAAGTCACAATGTCAGATATTTCTAGAAAAAGGTTACCAGATTTTTTTCAAAGAATCCGGGGACACTTTTTTTGAAGAGAGAAAAGTTATTTATTTTAAAAAAAGAAATACTATCTTCTCTTCTGTGGTCTCCTCTGTCTCGTGGCCTTCCTCTGGGCCCCAGCCTGCTCTCTTGGAGTGCTAGCTGCCATGTTTTTTTTTTTTTGTTTTTTAAGTAATTTTTTATTGAGTTTCTTTTATGCACATAAAAAAAATAAACAAAACATTCAAAAAGTTGCAACACTTAAGTGCTAGGAAAAAAAAAAAAAAAAAAAAAGGAAAAGAAAGAGAAAAACCGGAGATCAGACAGGAAAAAAAAAGATAGAAAAACTACAACGTGAAAACATAAAACTGTCGACTTCCTTCCCTACTGATTTCGGGTTGTTACTTTCAGTAGTGACCTTTTTACCGCTGGTATTTGTTTATGATTTGCACATTGGGAGTTTTACAACAGACCTGCTGTATTTGGTAAGTTTTTAAAGTTACCTTCAAAATAAACCATAAATTTACTCCAATCTTCTTTTAGCTTTGTATTATTGTGATTTTTGATTTTTTGTGTCAATCTTGCTAATTCAATAAAATCATGTAGTTTTAATTGCCAGTCCCTCACCGTTGGAGGACTTGTGCTTTTCCAATTTTGAGCGATTAGCATTCTGGCCGCTGCTGTTGAATATTGGAATAGAATTTTATCTTTTTCTTGAATCTCTTTTCCGACCATCCCTAATAGGAAGGCCTCCGGGTTCTTTGGAAATGTATATCTAAGTATTTTTTTTTAACTCATTATATATCTGATCCCAAAATTTTTTGATTTCCTCACATGTCCACCACATGTGTATGAAGTTACCCTCTTTGGTCCTACATTTCCAACAAGCTTTATCTGCAGTCTTATACATTCTATTCAATTTTTCTGGTGTGAGGTACCATCTAAATATCATTTTTTCTAGGTTTTCCCTGATTGCAGCGCTTGCCGTGAATTTTAATCCCTCATTCCATAATTTGGTCCATTTTTCGTATTCTATGTCATGTCCCACATCTTTTTCCCATTTAATCATGACTTGTTTGATTTTTTCATCTTTGGTTTCCCATTCCAGTAGTATGTTGTACATCTTGGATAGTATCTTCGATTTACTTTCAACTACTTCAATCTGAAATTTGGACTTCTTATCATTCATTCCCAATTTTTTATCTTCTGTCCATATCGCATTAACTTGATGATACTGTATCCAACCCGTCAACCTCTCCCTTAGTTCTTCATATGGTCTTAGTTTCCAGCCATCTTGGCATCTCACTAGTAGGTCTTCATATGTCAGTTTTTGTACTTCCATGTTTGTCTTTTTGATTGACAACAGATCTGTTGGGGACAGCCACCAGGGTGTTCTTCTCTCCAGCAATTTCTTATTTTTTCCCCAAACTTCAAACAAAGGTCCTCTTATAATATGGCTCGAAAACCCTCTGTGTACTTTTTCTTTATTTGACCAGAGGTAGGCATGCCAACTAAATCTATTATCGGCTCCTTCCAGATCCAATAAGTCCACATCTTCTAAAGTTATCCAATCTTTGACCCAGCAAAGACAAGCCGCTTCATAATATAGTTTTAGGTCAGGTATTGCCAATCCTCCTCTCTCCTTACGATCTGTTAGCAATTTGAATCTAATCCTTGGCCTTTTTCCCTGCCATATGAATCTTGAAAGTATCTTCTGCCAATCCTTAAATATTTTAGACCCTCTGATAACAGGTATATTTTGAAATAAAAACAGCATCCTAGGGAGAATGTTCATTTTTATTGCTTCCATCCTGCCCAGCCACGAGAGGTTCACCCTGTTCCAAACATCCAAATCCTTTTTCACTTTGTTCCATGTTGGTGTGTAATTATCTTCGATTAAATTTATATTTTTGGGTGTAAGCCAAATCCCTAAATATTTTATTTTCTTAGCCACCTTGATTCCAAATTGTCTCTCTAATCTTTCCGTCGCTTCATTTCCCATGTTCTTTGTTAACATTTTAGTTTTGGTTTTATTCAACTTGAAGCCCGATAATCTACCGTACTCCTCCATAATCTCCAACGCTTCGCCCACGCTTTCCTGCGGCTCCTCTAAGGATAGCATCAAATCATCAGCGTAAGCTTTTAATTTAAACTCTTTAGATCCTATTTTGATCCCTTTTATCTCTGTTTTAACCCTGATTTTGTTCGCCAGAACTTCCAAGACCAAAATAAATAAGAGCGGGGAGAGGGGGCATCCTTGCCTTGTTCCTTTCTCTATTTTGAATTTATTCGTGATATTGTTGTTTATTATCAATTTGGCATGCTGGTTAGAATATATTGCCTGTATACCTTTTAAGAATTCACCTTCAATCCCTGCCTTTTCCATCGATTTTAGTAAAAACCGCCAAGAAACATTATCGAACGCTTTTTCTGCGTCTATGAAAATCAGGGACGCCGGAATATTATTATTAATCTCCAGATATTCAATTAAGTTAATGACATACCTCACATTGTCTTTCATGAATCTATTTGGGAGGAAACCCGCTTGGTCTTTATGAATTATCCTTATTAAGCATTTCTTCAATCTGTTCGCCATAATGTCCGCGTATATTTTGTAGTCGTTATTTAATAGCGATATTGGCCTGTAATTTTTCATGTTCGATTTGTCTGTATCTGGTTTAGGAATTAGTGTTATAAAGGCTTCTCTCCACGTCTCAGGAATTTTCCCTCCTCTTAAGATATTGTTCATGGTGTCGCAGAGTACTTGTGCTAAATGGCTTCCCAACACTTTATAATATTTGGCCGATAACCCATCCGGGCCTGGTGCCTTCCCTAATTTCAATTTTTTTATCGCATTTTCAATCTCCTCTAAGCTTATAGGTCTGTTTAATTGGGTTCTTTCTTCTTCTGTGACCGTTTTTCCTATATAATTCTCTAAATATTTTTCTATTTGAACTGGGTCTTCTTCTCCTTTTTTATATAATTCCTCATAAAATTTAAGGAAATTTTTTTGTATTTTTTTTGGGTCGGTTATTGATTCTTCTTCTACAGTTATTTTATTTATCACATTCTGCTTCTGTCTTTTCCTCAGTTGCCAGGCTAGGAATTTTCCTGTTTTGTTCGCTGATTCGAAGTATCTCTGCTTCATTATCTTGATTTTCCATTCTACTTCTTGGTTCGTTAGTATTGAGTATTGTCTTTGTAATATTTTTATTGATTGTAAACTTTGTTCATCTTTCGGATGTTCTATTAATTTCTTTTCGTGCTCCCTCAGCTGTTTAAGTATTTCATCTGTTTTTTGCTGCCTTATTTTTTTCTTGTGGTTGTTTTGCTGGATAAAAAAACCTCTTAAGACCGCCTTGCTGGCGTCCCAGACTGTTTCTATGTTTATCCCTGTGTTAAGATTCAAGTCCCAATACTCTTTTAACGTGGTTTTGGCTTTTTCGATCACCTCGTCGTTATCCAGCAGGAAGTCATTCAATCTCCATCTAAAACCTCCGTTTGATTTTCCTTTTAGTTCCAAAGTTATTGAGTTATGGTCGGAGAGGGTTTTCGGTTGGATTTCACATTTTATCACTCTTAGGGTAATTTCTCTTGAGGTCCAAATTTGGTCTAATCTTCCCCAGCTTTTATGTACTTCTGAGAAGAAAGTAAATTGTTTTTCTGTTGGATGCTTGTGTCTCCACACATCCGTTAAGTCCATGTTCTCCTTTAGGTCTTGGAATGATTCCGGTAACTTTCCTTGTTTTCGTTTTCTCTTTTCTGTTTGTCTGTCCAGTTCTAATGTGGGCACTGCATTAAAGTCTCCCAATAATATCAGCTTATTGTTTCCTAATTCTACTAACACTTGTTCCAATTTTTTGTAGAACTCAGACCTATTTGAATTTGGAGCGTAAATGTTTACCACATCAATCTTTTCTCCCTGAAAGCTTATTTGCACTCCCAAAATTCTCCCTTCTTCGTCCTTGTAGGACAATTTAGGTTCCCATTTTTCATCGACGTATGTTACCACTCCCCTTTTTTTCTCTCTCCCAGAGTTTATAAATTCTGTTCCCAAGTTCTTGTTTACCAGTACATGCTTATGCTTTTTAGCTACATGAGTTTCTTGTAAACAGATTACATCCAATTTTTTTTTCTTCAACACATTTACAATTTTATTCCTTTTTGTCTTTTCATTCAATCCATTTACATTCCACGTTAAAATTTTAAGATTCATTATTGCTTTTATCTAATTAAGAAGTCAGTAATTTGTCTGTTTAGGTTTTGAGTTTTGACTAATTTAGATTCGGGTGTTTTGATTCTCTGTTTCCTCCTGTTCCTCCCCTTCCTCCTCTTCCTTCGACTCCTCTTCCTCCTCCTCCCCCCCACCCTCCTCTTCTTCACCCCCTCCCTCCGCCCCTCCTCCCACTTCTCCCCTCCCCTCCCTCTCCCCACCTCTCTCCCCATATTTCACCAACATCCCCCCTAATTCCTTTTCATATCTGCGAAGGAATTTACTGACTTCCTGAATCTCTGTTATCTTGAATCTTTTCCCTTTGTAAAAAAAAGAGATCCCTTCAGGGAACTCCCATCTGTGTTGTATACCGTTCTTTCTCAAAGTATTGACTATCTGTTTGTAGCCCTCTCTCTTACGAAGAAGCCTAATTGGTATTTCCTTAAAGATGATAATTGGTTTTCCATCAATCATTAATTTCCTTTGATAGCTTTCTCTCAGAATTATGTTTCTCATCTCTATCGATCTGAAGATCACTAAACAGTCTCCTGGGGTCCTTTTCTGTTTGTTTTGTTTCGGTCTTATTTTTATTCTGAAAGCATTTTCTATGGTTTGTGCAACTTCTTCTTCTTTCAATGCTAGCCACCTCGCCAATTCTTTTGTCATTTTTTCTTTTATATTTTCCTCCCTTGCTTCTCCTATTCCTCTAAATTTCAAATTTAACTGCTTTTGCTTCATTTCCATCATGGCTAAATTGTCTAACACCTGATCCTGGCTTTTATTTAATTCTTCGAAATTCTCCTTAATTTTTTCTACATCTCTTCGTTGGTCTTTCGTTTCTTTCTGGGTTTTTCTATTTGAGTCCTCTAGGGACTTTGTTCGGACCGCTAGATCTTTAATTTTATTTGATAATTCCCCCACCACACCCTCTATTTTTCTATTAAAGGAATCCTGCATCTCTCCTAGCTTTTTTTCCATGTGGGTTTCATTTTGCCTAAATTCTTCTTTTATTTTCAACCATAAGGCATCTAGGTCCCTTATTTCCTCTTGCCTTGACACTTTCCTCTCTATAGGTGTTCCCACCGGCTTTTTCCCGTCTCTTCCCGCCATCCACCCGGTCTGTTTCCCCTCTCCTCCCCAGTCCTAGAAGATTACCAGCCTTGTATCTCTTTCTGCTGATCCCAGAAGGGCGTACAATCTAAAAGGTGGTTCAGTTGGTTCGCTCCTTTGACAGGTTGGAGCACTGAAGTTCACTGAATAGAAAAAGGAAGGGGGAGGGGGGATTACGCAGATAATTAAGGGGATGGGTAGGGGGGGCTGACGAAGGGAAAGAGATAAGGGGCAGGTAAAGGATGAAGAAGGTCCAAAAACAATGTGGTTTGTAATTCTTTCTTCTGAGTTGGTTTCAGCCACTTGTTTGGCCTAATCCAAAGTTCTGGTTCTGGCAGCCGCCCGGTGTTCAAATTTAGTTCAGGTAATGGTTTTGCAAGTTCAAATTAATGACTCCGTGGGGACCACCAAAGCAACAGTTCAGGGGTGGGAAACAGAGAAGGCGGGGCGGGGGGGGGCACACGTGGAAGAAAAGAAAGAAGGGGAAAGGAAAAAGGAGGAAAGAAAAAAAAAAAAAAACCAAAAGAAGAAGAAAAATGAGCAAAGGATGATGCACCACTTAAGGGCCTTTAACTTTCCAGGTCTTTCTGTGGGGTTTAGATGTTCTACAATCAAAGAAAGTGGGTGGGTGGCTAGGTATCAGTTCTTACGTCCAACTGGGGTGAGGTACAGGGCGGCGCTTCTGCCACCTTCCAAAGGGGGGTATTCTTCAAATTAAACAAGACCAAAAAGAGTCATAGTTCTTATGTTTCTATTTAGTGTTAGATCCTGGAATGTAGATAAGTCCAACAAAATCTGGCCAAAAATCGGGGTCGCGCTAATTTTCCAAGTTAGGTTTCCCAGTTTCAACTTGGCTGCAGCCCAATGGAAATAGGGGCTGACGTTTCCACTTGGTTGCAGCGCAGTGGAGATAATGGAGATAGGGACTGGCGTACGTGCTCAAGCTCACATAAAAGTTTCTTCCCGTAGCCACCCCACTGCCAAAGCAGCGGAAGCCTGGGGGAGCTGGAAAAGGTGCGGGGAGAGAACAGAGAGCGGAAAGGATATATAAAATTGGGTAAAAAAAATAAAAAAGGCAAAAAAAAAAAAAGGAAAAAGAGAAGGAGGGGAGACGGGGGTTCAAGATCGACAGAAGTTACTTGTTTATTGCCGCTGTCAAAAACCTGCGTGGCTGTTTAAGATATTGGGGGGGGGGGTAAAGTTCGTCTCTTCTGTCTCTCAGACTTGGCTCTTCTCTCCTCCTCCCGCCCCCTCCGTCTCCTCGTCTCTCCTCGTCTCGCCTTTGCCTCCTTTCGCTCTTCTTAGTGTTCGATTTAGACTCCCTCTCCCCAGCTTATCTGTAGCGGTCTATTTGATACAAAGTCTCGAAAGTCTCTTTTCCATATAAATACTTTCTATCTTGGGTACTTTTGCCCCGTGAAACTCCCAACGGGGACTTTCTCTTCTTTGTTCTACAGCGGGTAGGTAAAAATTTCTTTGTTTCACTCTCCCAATTAGCGCCCCAGCGCCATTTTGACACCGAAATACAGATCGGGCTCCGTTGTTTAATTAAATTATCTCCAACACGCCACGGGCTCTATGCTCCAAATTTTCAAATCCGACATTTGTTAGATAGCCCCAGGGCGGTTGTTCTTAAAGTTGCGGAGATTTGTCGCCAGTTCCAGCTGGTGCTCGAGGCATTACCGCACAGGGTTTGCAGGGCTTACCATTTTGCGCCTCTCGGTCCGTTGCTCCTCGCAGGGGCTTCGGGTCCCTCTGACGCTGCCGGTTGCGTTTCCCTCAAGGGGGCCCCCCTTTGAGGTTTCGGGGGTCGCAGTGCCTATGCGTTGCCCCCTCTGAACCCTATGCAGTTCGGAAAAGGCTGTTCAGCAACTTCTCCGCGCACCCATGCTGCAGGCGATCCAAACCGGAAGTCTAGCTGCCATGGATGGAGTAGTCTCGGGTCGGGCCTGGGCTTGGCCATGTGTCCTTGCCTCTCTTTCTTGGCAGCAGCGGTGGCAGTGGCACAGCAAGGCCGGGGCTCCCCTTTTTTCTCCTTTCTCTTTCTCTCTCTTCCTTCTCCTTCTCCTCTGCTCATTCTCCTTGCGTTGGCTCCGGGGTTTTCCTGGCCCCAGAGTGCTGCTGGGCAGTTAGCCAGGTGGCTGGGTGCACTCACACCCGGCTCGATTTGGGTCGTGGGGTATGTGTGTCCCCATATAATGTGTCTTGTGCCGTTGAACCAATCACGCAACATTCATTCCCTACTAATAAATCTACAACACTTAAAATATAAATCCGGGGACATTAAATGAAATTTGGGGACATTCCGGGGATGGATTTTGTCCGGGGAAAGATTTGTAAATCCGGGGACTCAGTGGCGTAGCGTGGGTTGTCAGCACCCGGGGCAAGGCAAGTAATTTGTGCCCCCTAACCCGTGGATTTGCGCCCACTAACCCGTGGATTTGCGCCCCTAACCCTAACCCCCAGATGTTGCGCCCGGTGCGGCCCACCCCCCTGCACCCCCACGCTACGCCACTGCAGGGACTGTCCCCAGGAAACGGGGATGTCTGGTAACCATATTCTAGAAACAAATCCAGAAACAGCACAGAGGACCAAGCAGCTTTGTAAAATGGAGAACACATAACAAATGCCTAACCTGCAGCACCTTCTCGCTTTCCAGTCCCAGCTTACTCACTTCATTCCAAGAAAGAAAACTGCAGCAATGAAAAGCACAACTACGTTTTATGAATCATGGAGCTAGTCAGTGAGGAGAATGCTCCATGCAACAAAGCCAAGGAAAACAGCCCACATCAGATTAGGAAGCTAGCACAGCAGCGAGTTTGTTTACTCCACAGAGGTACATTGAAATCAATGGTGCTCATTTTCAAGCATGTTTTGGATTGCAGTTTTAAAGCTGTGGGCGACTGAATGCTCCTTCATCACCCCCGTGTGGCCAGAGATGTTAAAAACCCAGAATTCCGCATTTATTCTTCTGTTCAGGCAGCCGGAAAGCAGTTTAACACACTGTATTCTGAACTCAAAACATGGTTTGGGACTAGTGCTTGCCAACAGATGAGGAGGTGGTAAGCCTATGAAGAGACTCATCGGCAAGAAATGGAACTGTTTTCAGATCACAAACATAGCCGTATGGCAGAATGTTCTCTCTCTATACACAGAAACATTCTTTTCTATATGTAGAGAAGTAGTCAATTATATAAGCCCCCCAGCTGCTGCATGAAGTGGAACAATGTAGACGGAGGCGTCCCACCTCATTTGCTTTTTGTGAGTAGGTCCTAATTGGAAACTGTAGTTCTGTTTTCCGAGTTTGTAATAAGGCACAGAAGGACAGAGACACCAAAGGCATTCCCTGCCCCTTAAAACAGAGAGGAGGAAACTGGTGTTCATTCAGATTCCATCAGCTGAAGTGAGCATAGCCAACAGCCAGCAACATCTGGAAGACCCGATTCTCCCACCCCTGCTTTAAAAACACTGTAGTAGGTCAGATATTTCTCTCCTACCTCCCCTTTTCCCCATGTGGTTCTTCGTCTGATAAAATAGCTCTTATGTATCACCAAGCTGATGTTCTGATGTGTTTGTTGCTTGAAGCTTTGGAGGGCCTGAAATAAGCCAATTTCTGGTCTGCCTTATTCACCAGGGAGGCGCATGGAAACCCAGGCATGTCAAGGAAGCAACACTCAACTTTCAAGGGCTGAAAGATCACAGGAAAGAACTTTCAAACTATATTCAGTAAGTGACCCTTACACAGAGCTTATTTCACATATTACACAACAGCAAGACTGTGTTTGCCACCGTATCTACATATTAGAGGGGGCCACAGCCAAACTGGGCTGCCACCAGTGCGTGTAGGATAAACACCTTGTGTTTGCTTTTAGGTGTAAGCTGCCCTCCCTTCATGTACTCCTAAAAACTGTAACAGATGAACAGGAATGACTCCAGCTTTTTACCAGGCTCCAGCAATGGGGATTTTCCCTTGAGAAACCATGTTTGTCCAGTTGAATTTAGACTTTATACACACACCCCTCTGTCTCTCCAGGAGCTCTTTACAAGAAGCCCAAAGACAAGTTGCAAAATTTCTAAAAAGCCTGAGGACCTGTTCATAAGTATCTCATGACTCAGACCCTATTGCATGATCACTGAAAACACATTAGCTTTTCTTTTTTAATTTTGAATTTGCAAATGCCAAGGAAGACCACATTTTCCTAAGTTAACTCACACATTTTACGATCTAGGCCCTAGATTCTAGGCGTAGTCGCAGAAGAGGTGTGATTTGAACAGGACAAAATTGATTTTCACAAGTTTGGAAAGCAATGAAGTTCAACTTTGTTCAGCTAAATTAATAAAAATCTAGTGCTAGCAATAAGTATTCCAGATGTGTACAAGACTTGAATTCAGTGAGCAAGTCTGGTAAATTTAGTGTTTGACATAGGAAGGAACCAGTGTTCCAGTCTTAAGAGGACGTCAGGTAGGCAAACATTATTTCCTCCAGGGAAAGATGTCCAGGGCCTTTGCAATGAGGACCTCTTCCTCCACAGCAAAAGCTGTCACACTGAACTCCTAAGCACAAGGAATGTTGGATGAGAAAACATGGAGGCTCCCTACAAGGATGTAGGTACCATCCTGTTTGCACTCAGATGTACAGGAATAATTGTTATTCTATGCCTAACAACTGATGTCTGTTTATATGCAATAAAACCACAGTCAACTTGTTTTTTGAGGGGCATCCAGCTGTCTTTCCTCAAAGTATGCTTCCCCAGCAGGACCGTCATATTTTCTCAGCACTCACAATTACAGAATTGTGTCGTTCTGAAAATGTATTTTATCTACAAATCTTGCATCCATGTGAAAACTCTCTGGGAATGCCGTGCTACAGCAGGTTCTACAACATGGATGAAATGCTTCTTCACAGTATACAAAGGGCCATGCTGTGCTTCAAAATCATCCTTACACTTCAGTAAGCTTCTGTCATTCCTGCTGTTTCTCAGACAGAAGGGCTGTGTCCTTGAAAGAGAATGATGATATGGCTACTCCACTCTGTGCAACAGCAGCCTTGAAGATAGTAGTATTCATAGCAGACCCACAGCAGTATTCATAGTAGACCCATTGACATCAATTGATGACTTACCGGTAGGTTCATTAATTTTAATGTGTCTACTCTGTGTATCACTTAGCCAAATACAACCAAATGTGGCTGTAATGACTATGAGTTACTCGTGCGTAAACTGGTGCCTCTCTAGGCTAATTTGCCTTGTTAAACCTTTCTGACTGCACAGCCCTTGCTCAGTGCGGCTGCCTCAGTCGCTGGCAGAATCTGTCAGTGGGTGTTTCTTGAACCTCTTCCAACATAAAAGTTGTTTGACACCCAGTCTCCTCCTCCTCTCACTGCGCGGGAGTCTTCTGCGCAGGGGGGGCATGGGCAGCGGAGGACCTGGGCTCTCCTCACTGAGATCCAGTGAAGAGTCCTGGAGCCCTTTCTCCGATTCCCCCATCTGCCCCCCTTTCTCCCTGGTGTTGCGCTGATTAGCTTCCCCCTCCACTGAGCTGTTTCTCCCCCTGGTGCTGGTTCCTTCGCCAGCACAATCTGTGAGCCTCCCCTTAGCCTCTCGCTCTGATGTCAGTTCCCTGACAGTGTCTGTTCAAGCAGTCGAGTTATGCTATGGACAGAAAGCTTCTTTTTTCCTTAAGAGCAACAGAAGCCAGGCAGACCATGGTTTTCAGCTTACAGGTGCCCCGATAGAGACGGATGCAAAATCCTCCCTGATTGCCCCCTGCTCCGACTCTTTCCCCTGTAATCCATCTGGTCTAATTCCTGGGATGCACGTGATCTTTGCTTGTCAATTTCTCTCTAAATTGGGAAGTATTTATAGTTACTTGGGGAGATTCAGCAAAGATCCAAAGATTCCTTCTCCGAGATTAAATATGACACAGAGAGCCATGCATTAGCAAGGCTTTGTGCTGCCACCTGATGGTAAAGCTCCATTCATAATGAGGAAACCTTGCCCCAAGACATAATATATGCAGACACTTTCCTCTAATTTGCAGGCACATGAAATATTCAGGGATCTCAGAATATATATATTTCCACAGCAGTTTCAACGATGAGTGTCTATTGCAGGCAGAGGAAACACCACACTGAAGAACAGCTAGGTTCTTTGGTACAACGGAACAGCGAGTTTAGCAAGCAACAATATAACTGGGGCATCCAATCTAGTGCTTGCTTTTACCAAACTCTTAACCATTTCAGAACATATGCCTTTGCTGTAAAATATGCTGCTTCACACACACTTTGTTTTTTCTTCCTTCCCCATTATCCTGAATCTTCACACTTCTATCATTGCAAGAGCATATATTATCTGATAGTTTTTTTTTTGGGGGGGGGTTTATTTTAAAAAAGGACAAATGATTAGGACAAGTGGTTCAATTATTTCTAAATCATATTAATAATAAAAACCAAAGAGGGAGAGAGGGAGCAAGCAAGTACGAGACTAACCTCAGGCCCCTACATTATTACAAAGTTCATTCACTTGTGTATCACTGGAAAAGTTTAGGAAAGGCACAGCGAACCCTGCAGGAGTTTTACCTGCCATAAGACAAGCTTTTTCACATTTAAGGAACCATTCTGCTAATAATCATAAACTTCTTTGATTTGAATTTGACCACTTGTATCTTTGGTTCTTGTCGAAGAGATTCTTTGAGTCTCTATGCATCAAAATATGAATTTGCACTGTAGTAGCTAGTCTTCTGCTACAGAAGCAACCAAGAAGCAGGACAATGTTCAGGTAGCTCACTGAAGTTTCTTGAAAGCCAGAACTTTAGCAGTGTTTGTAGAGGACATTGTAGTATCCAGACAGATGAGACGTTTCTTGGCATCCTTCAAATATGCCACAAACATATCAACAGGCCTTGCACTGCCACTTCTATACTGTCAATAGTTAATATTGTCAGCAGTTCCGGTTCAGTTCAACTCTATTGCACCTCATCCCAAGCCCTCATAACAAAACCCCAATAGGTATCTACTGTTACTAGATCATGGTAACCTCTTTGCATATTGTGCTGAGAAGTGGATCTTCATGGGCTATAGCACACACTGCCATAGTTTCACTTCTATGCATGCTTTAAAGCAAGATTCAGCTCCAGTGGCTGTGGCTAAAAGTAGTCTCTCTCCCTTCTCCCTGTAATCCACAATGCTGCACCAAGCAAGCTGTTCAAGCACACACAGTGCAATTAACACACATCAAATTATGGTATTTATGCTAATTTCTCATTTTACATAATTTGTTTCAAGTGCAGAATTTGGGTTTTCCTGGAATCATGTTAAGACCAGCCCTGTTTGTTGATACCCAGCTCCTAGGGTAAAAACTTGACACAAACAGAAACAGAACGTCTACTGTTAATATGAACAGAAAAACAAAACTTTAATCTCTAGAATAAGGCGGAGTGTACCTGGCTATTTATATATATATATATAAAAACCCAACCCAAATAACAGGCAAGAGACAAATGGAAATTCATGAATTTATCATGACGCTTCCATATCAGGCTGAGCCAGCATAGTCATCATGTTAATGATGTAACAGAGTACTTACTCAGCTTTGGACTTGCCAAAAATATCTGTTCTTAGCAACTGTAACAGAATGCAATATACAACAGAAATCAAATTATAAGGTTAGATCTTCATGGAGGCAATCATCTTGCTCAAATCTCTACTCTAGGCTGCGAAAGTTCATTGGGCAGGTCAAAGACTAAAATCCAAGTACAGCACAAGACACTGGAGAACGCCAAAACAGAAAAGTCAAATGCAGGAAAAATATGAAGTTTAAAATAAAGGGTTAGGCACACATAGCTACTGTTTAAGTCAGAAGATACATTATTTGTCCCATCAATTATTTACAGAAAAGCTGCATAGCATGTGCATGTATGCAGATAGAGCTTTTCACCACATGTTGTAAGAGCAGAGCCTTATGCACAAGGTTACTTCAATATCTCCCCCCTTAGTCATGGTGTTTGATTGAAGCTAAATAAAGAAATAAAGCAATTTTAGGGACTTACAGGACAAACACTGCTCAGTCTGTTGGAAATGGGAGATGTATATCCAGGACACCTAGCCTCATCACTCCACCCCAGTACATAGTGGCAATATATATATATATATATATAAAATCATCTATGCTTGTCCTGTGTTCTACATGTAGAGAATATCTCATACGCAAAAACCTGTCATTGGTGAAAGGAGAAAGATAAGCTTTTTATTGTAAGAAAGACTGCTTACTTGGAATGTGGTAATGAATTGTCACTGTAGGGAAGACAAGAGGGAATGCAAGAAGATGCACCGCTGGTGTGGTCTGATGTGAACCCTACCCTGACTAATAATACTGCTGGGAAAGCACAGATGAAGACTCTCTTAAGTGTTCTAGGGTGGTACAGACTGAGCACACAGACATATCCAAGAGGAGTTGCATGTTAAGTGTAAATACTGGTAGCAATATTCACTCATTTCTATCGGAGCAATACTGCAGATGGAGGCACAGAGGCTATCAGAAAAGAGAGAAAGAGTGTGTCTCCAGTCAATACCCTGTCCCACTCCTGTAGTCAGAATGCAAAAGGGAGCAAAATCACAATGAAAGCCATCAGATAAGGTAGAGGACAGGATAGTCCATCTCCCATACCTAGGTTCCAAAAATAACTGCCAGCCAGAAGATGAGGTCAGGAATGTAATGAAGAATGAGAGGCCCTACGAGACACAGAATTGAACCGCCTACATAGAATACTGGTTTGCTGCTAATTATGGGGACTCATGGGCTAAACAAACTTATAAGCAGGGACGACTCCAAAGCTGTAGTCAGTCAAGACTCAAGAGTACAAGGTGTCCAATTTTAATGAATGTCCATTTTGATCAATAACACTGAAGCAATTAGGTAGGAAGGGAGAAGCACTAAGGAAAAAAGAGCCACATCCTGTTTTGTACACGAGTAGAAAAGCAGTTTAACGATGGGCTAGGCAAGAGAGGTGTATCTCACATCTCTTGCCTTTATGCTTATGTGAGTGGTTTTTTCTTACAAATAAGATTAGCATTTCAACTGATTGTTTTGGAAACAGGCCATCTGGCAGACTTGAAACAAACTCAGATGTTAGGAGACTTCAAGCTTACCATCTTATATCCATACAAGGGAAAAGGAAATGACCAAAACGCAAACTAATTTTACCTCTGCCCAAACAAAGCATAGTCAGTTTGCCTCAAGCAGCATTCCCAGCTGCTACCTATGTTGTTTTCCGAGTCTCAGGAAGCAATCGGAAAGAATGTCTTGTCTCTGAGAAATGGTTTCACATGGATGGAAACTAGTTCTTGGACTTGCAAAGTTCACAAGTGGAAGGCCCACAATGCTATGCAAAGCACTATTTTTCAGCTTAGAATTGCCTCAAAGTCAGACCGTAGCTGCTTGTTCTTTCGCCCTTGCTAAACCTTTGTACAAATTAATTCAAAAGCTTTAAGGTTCTGAAAAAGGACATTTTTTTCAAACCTTCCATCATACCAAAAAAACATTTCTGATGAACATTTAACACAACAGAAAGCTGTACATAGTGAGGCTCAAAAGCACAAGTTTCCACAAGTATGCCAGGAACCGAGGGAGAAGTGCAGTTTTCTGGAGGCACTCCTTCTGCTTGCTTTTCTGAAGCAGATTATGCATACTACTAACAGAAACAGCTTTTTATTAAACAGATTACCAGATGTTCCAGAACCAACATCTGCAGAACTACAAAAAGGATGCAAATGGCATATTGGTGACCTAAGAAACTCTGCACACAAACCCAGTTAATTCAGAAAGGGGCACGACAAACACAGCGATGCAACACCCCATTTCTAGGCAAGGAGGAGATCATCAGTCTGTCCATTATGCCCATTCCACATCTCACATTTAACAAGCACCCCATAACCAAGAATTAGGAACTTTCTTCCAAAAGTTGCTCTTCTCTGGCTGGTAGTGGGTGTAGAACTCCCGTCTGCTTCTTCCGGGCAGAGGGAAAGGATGGGCTCGAGATAGAACACTGGTAGGTGCCAAGTCTTACTTGTGCCAGACACAACTCCTACTCCTTCCCACCTCACCCATCAGCCGTTACAGCAAGAGATTACACAATGAAAACTATTCTAAAGGTCTTTCCAAATGCCAACTAGTATATCTGTCCCTTCTAGATCCTTTAGCCAATAGTTAGTTCTGAATCAGCTAAACTTGTACACTGCAGGATAGGAGGGTTTCATTCAGCCAGAGGAACAATAAAACCGTAGTGGGTTGAGAAGCGATGTTCACTTTTGGGCTACCGGCAATCCAAAAAGAGTGCAGGAGCTTCCTCTCTAGAGGTCTTGGCTAAAATAGCTGTAGCCATCAGGGCCCGTTGTCTCCTCTCGTGTGTACAGCTGCTTCTGGTACCGTGCTGTAACAGGTATTCCTCCTGGTATACTGTGGATTGAGACAGAGATGGGACAGATTATTGAAACCGCTTCAAAAATTATCACTGCAAAGTGTACAGAAAATGAACATCTGCTTATTGTGGAATCTCAAGCTGGACCAATACTGTGCTAAATCCAGTTGTCTTGAAAAATCCCACTTCCATTCACCACAATAAAACACCCTGCAAGTGAGTGATGGGTGGGGAGAGCAATCCGATAAGATCCGCAGTTTTAGCATACAAAAATGGCCTCACCTGTAGATTTAACTTCATACCAACGGAAAAGAATTATAAATCTTCAGATGATTTCTGCTAAAAGTTAACAGGATTATATGCAACAAGGCAGTACTGTCCACTTTTGGCAGAATGCCTAACCTGCAGCACAGACAGAGCCACAGCCCTAAAACTTGTTTGCCATGTAAAATGCCATGCATTTGGCAAACAGAGTTTCCCCAGCAAGTTGAGTGCATCCACGTGCTTGCACAGACTTGGTAAGACCAATGCCACCACCAGGATATAGCATCACCCAAGTGCTTAACGTATGCCATACAGAAAAGGTAATAAGATTTCTTTGATGCCATACCCTGTGAGTCTTCATGTTTTGCGGCGATTCCATGGTGCTTTGACTGGTCCCATAAAAACAAAATTAATATAATAGAACAATCTGCAGATCTGTGTGTTAAAATGATATAATAGAAAATATTTTTCCTTGCCACCCCCACGGTCCGAAAGACAGGCAACACACCACATGACATGTTCTATGTAAAATATTTTGCTTTATGGAGTTCTCCAAGAAAACCTGTACTCATTTGACAGTGACATATACTGGAAGTTTTTTTTCAAAATTTCTCTACAAACTTTATCAAAATTAAAATGCTTTGGTGAAACAAACAAACAAACAAAAAAAAACCAACAGAACTGTAGTAGATGTTGGGTATGGTACTGTCAGGGAACTGACATCGGAGCCAGAGGCGGAGGGAAGGCTCTCAAGTGATGCTGGAGAGGGACCCAGCAGGGAGAGAGGTAGCTCAGCGGGGGAAGGTAATCAGCGCGACACCAGGGATAAAGGGGGGCAGATGGGGGAATTGACGAGAGGGCTCCAGGACTCTTCGCTGGACACCAGCGGGGAGAGCACGGGTCCTCCACTACCCACACCCTCCCTGCGCAGAAGACTTCCGCGCAGGGAGAGTAGGAGGAGACTTGGCGTCAAACAGCTTTTATGCTGGAAAAGGTTTAAGAAACGCCCACTGACGGATTCTGCTAGTGACTGAGGCAGCCACGAATTGAAGGGCTGTCCAGACAGAAAAGGTTTAACAAGGCAACATAGCCAGGAGTGGTGGCAACTTACGCACGAGCAACCCCTATATTCATTACAGGTACCTAGGAACTTGATGCTAATGACCAGAATAACAAGAGAAGTCAAGAGGGCTGTTGACCTGTACATGTCTGAAGCACATGTATGGAAAGGCTACTAGGACAAGACCCAAACCAAATAAGAGGTTACAGTTGCCAAATTGGCTTCATCAATTTGGTTCTGACCAAGTGGAGGGGCTCCACACCAGACAGCATCATTTGGAAAATCTGCAATGTGTCATTTGACTCATAAACCTCTCTTTCCCCAAAATGCTTATTACCTTTGGTACATAAGTAGCAACATAGACCTTTTAAACATTAGAGCTGCCTGCAGATGAATCTTAATTTTTTTGGGTAAAAATCCAGACTATAAGCCAGATGCGAGACAATGCTTCCTATTCAGTGGCAGATTATACAATGTAGCTACTACAGACAGAAGAATATTTAAACACTTACTGGTTCTTGTGTTTGAAGCCGCTGATGTGAGCTTGGTACTGCTCTATGGAGTTCAGTACTATGTTACAGCTTTCACATGGATATCCCTTCCCAGCTGAAAGACAGGGTTAAACAAGTGTGAGCACCAAATTCACTGAAGCAAACACCCCAATGTCAATTACCAATTCTGAAATGTTGTTCACAGTGACTAAGCCAAAGATGATGCTAGGAGTTCTAAGCCAGGGGAGAGGAACAGGATCCAGCCAAATAGCTGGATCGTGAGTTCCCCCATGTGTCACTTGACAGGTGGAAAGGGCTATCCTATGGCAGGTCATCATGACAGCAGGTGACAAAAATTCAAAGGAAAAATTTGAGGGACTCATGATTTCTCCCGCTAGCCTAGCTTTAACTCAAGCTGGGCTGCAAGGGAAGATTCCTGCCAAAGCAGAGTTTGCAGAGATAGGCTCCACTCAGGAGTTGAGTGGAATCAGCCACAGCATGGCTTGCATTGGGCACCAAATATAAAAGGTGTCAAATACAAGCCCTGCTTATCAACCAGGAGTGCACATCTGTACCTACCCCACAACCGATGCCGTATATGATGTCAAGTGTGGGGCAGGTGGGCTTGATTTGGGGGAACCTTGCTGGGCCTAATTAGGCCCGTATTAAGCTCATGGTTCCAGAGCTTCCCCACCACTGCTCTAAGCATTGCTATCCAGCTCCAAGCTGCCACTTTTAAGTTGCACGGTAAAATGATCTCTCAGCACACAGTGAGCTTAATCAACAGTTTCCAAGAACATTCCTCTGACTCAGGGTCAATTACAGAAGATGTGGGAGGATCCATGATTAGATCTCCAAATATATCTATTTTTGCTGACAACTACTGAAGGGAGTTTCAAAATATGAGTAGAGTAATTCTCCCTCACACCATTTTTATTATCTAAATGTTTCTGCCCCAGCTGCTGTTTGCCCCACTGGGGAAAAATACACAGGTATCTTTCACCCTGCATGGTAAACAGCTGCTGCTGCAATACATGGGGGTGTGTTAGATAAAGAAAATGACATGGAAGGTATTAGGCCTAACCCCCTGCTTTCCTAGGGCCACTGCTCCAATTAAATTTAGGGGGGGCATTTAAAATAAAAATAACCAGAACAGGGTGCAGTGGGAGGGAAGGAGGGAGGGAGAGAGAGGAAGTTATTCCATTTGGCAAGCAATGCTTGCACTGACAAAACGACCGGCACAGTGTGATGCTGAATTCCACTTCAAGCGTCTTGGGGCACCTTAAAGAATAACAAATTTAATACGGCACAAGCACTCTAGTTCTCAAAAGCTTGTGTACTAATAAATGTTACCCTTTAAGGTGTCACAATACATTTTGTTGGTTTTGCTGCAACAGTTTCAAGTACGTGCCCTTCTAGAAAAAGTAAAAACAGAAGATGTGATCACCGATATCCTGTTCTTCACAGGACTCCCACTGCAATTTTATTTTCTATATATGTCCCTTTTGCTCTGATGCTTAAATTGTTACAGAAGAAAAGTGGAATATTTTAAAGCAAAGAAACAGAATGAGACACAATGTGTTTCATAATGCAGTAGTATTCCATTTTGTGATTGAACTGCTTCAGGTCATCTATAGTTACTGGGGCTGCAATCCTAAACCAATTTGCATGGGACTAAGTCCCAAAGAACACACTGACACCCAATTCTGAGTAGATATGCACAGGATTGTACTGTTGAACCACCTTTTGTAAGTATGGTATATAATGTATTCAAGCTATGTTGGTGGATTTTCTTCAGTATAGTTCTCCAGTAAAGACATGTATGTCTGTTTTATCATCTAGGGCAGTGTTTCCCAACCGGTGTTCCGTGGCACACTAGTGTGCCGCGAGACGTTGCCTGGTGTGCCATGGGAGGGAGGCGGGCGAGTCGGGCGGCAAGAGGCGGGGCGGTGGCGAGGAGAGGCCGCCCAGTGCGGGGCTCTCGCCGTCTGTCTGCCTGCCTGGCTGCCTGCGTGGCGCTGACGTCACGGGGCTGTAACGTGCCCCACATAGGCACACGCGGGGCGGCGAGCGAGCTCCCTCCCACATCCCATCGCCGCTCGCTTCGGCTGGCCTACTGGGCTGTCGCAGGTGGAAGGCCTGCGCATGCGCGAGGTTTTTGCACTTTCGGGATTCCCTTCACGCCTTCCTCCTCCCGGGTCCTTGAGAGCACGGGAAGCGGCAGCGCGAGACCGGCTTTGAGCCTGGTAGGTATTGCGCTTGCCAAGGCAGTCATTTGGGAAATGAAAACTTGCAAAGCAAGCAACCAGTTCAATCTGAAGTACGTGTATGCTTAATATCCTGTATCTGAAACCTGTTCTGCCCCCTCCCCCACACTTGGTGCCATTTTCATCTACACATGCAGCAGAGTAAGTTGACCCAGAATAGTACCAATTCAGATGGCAGATGGGAGAATGACAGTGCTGAATGCTTTCCCATGTAGAACAGTCCCTGCAAATAAAAACCTAGCATATTTGGAAGAGGGATGCTAGCCTAACCATTACCTTCTATGCTGTTACTATTTTTTTATTTTTTTTTACATAAGTAAAAAGTGACCTTTCCCCATCTGGCATGGTGGTGTGCCTCGAGATTTTTTTCATGAAACAAGTGTGCCTTTGCCCAAAAAAGGTTGGGAAACACTGATCTAGGGGACTGGTATCAGTGAGAGGAGAATTTAAGAGGCAAGGAATACACCAGTGTCTTCATGCTAATAATGCACAAGTATGGATGCCACATTGTAGGAAAGAATGAAGAATGGGTATTGTCAGGGAACTGACATCGGAGGAAAGGGAAGTGGTAAGGCTCCCAGAGACTGGGAGAGAGTCAACAGCCAAAGCAGGGACCAGCAGGGGGAGCGCGGGGTCTCTGGAGGAGGATCTCAGTAATGCTGAGAGAGACGCAGCAGCCCAGGCAGGAAGCAGCAGGGGAGAGAAAGGGGTGAGAGACACTTCGAGCGAAAATAGCGGGGAGGTGTCAGAAGCAACTGCAGGGAGACCCATGCTTCGCCGGAAGCTGCCACGTCGTGAGTCCAGGAGACGCGTTTCCGTTAAGGAACTTCTTTGCTGGAAGCGCTTCCGCAGACAGCCACTGTCAGACTCTACTAGTGACTAGAGCAGACATGTCTGAGGAGCTCTGTCACACACAGAGGTTTGTGGGGTCGCACAAACTCTGAAGGGGCACAATTTTAAGCACAAGCAGCTAATCATCCCCTGACAGCAGTCTGACAGTCTCTGTACGCTGCCTGTGCAGGAGAAAGCATCATGAGCAACCCAGTCGGAACCGGAGACGCAGGGGTTGGAGCTGGTCCAAGCTTGGAAGAAAGGTATCAAGCTCTGGAGGTCCAACTTGCGCTGCAGACGGCGAGGCTCGAGGAGAGAAGGGCTCAGGATGCTGACAAAAAGGGGAGAACCACTCAGTTCCCCAGAAAGGTACCAGGATTGGTGCAGAAGTTTGGGGGGGACCCCAAGGATTACCATGCCTTTAGGACTGAGATGCAATATGCTCTGAATGTGCAGTTTGATGAGTTCCCTGATGAGGAATCGCGAGTTGCGTTCGTAATTGGGCATCTTGAGAAGGGGGCGCGGGACTGGGTTCGACCCCTGATGGCAACGCACAACGATATCCTAAAGGACACTATGAAATTCTTTCGTGCAATGGATATCATGTTTTCCAGCGATATTGAGGAAGGGGTGGTGCGCAGACAGCTAATGGCTTGCAAGCAGGGAAGCAGATCTGTCCGTGAGTACTGGACTGAATTTACCATGCTGATTCACAGATTGGGGTGGGATTTATCGGCAGCACCCATTCAGATGCTATTTGAAGAAGGTCTTTCTTCAGCTGTGAAAGACGAGCTGGCCAGGAGCCCCAGGGCGGTGTCTATGGATCAGCTGACCAAATCTGCGCTGACCATTGGAGCGCGCCAGGAGGCAAGAGCCTTGGAGAGGCGGGAAGGGAGAGGGGAACGTTGGAAGGAGTTACGCATTCCAGACATTCCTGAGCCAGCTTTCCCGCCGGCAGAGCCGATGGAAATCGGAACAGCCCGCGCGCGCGCAGTTTCAAAGCCCAGTGAGGGGGCGAAGAAGGAGGGAAAGGGAGCCCGGAAATGCTATCTCTGCCAACAGCCAGGCCACTTTGCCAGAGTCTGCCCCCAGAGGAAGGAATGGCAAGGGATGGTGGGAGCTGTTGAGGGGGAAGAGCAGGGAGAAACGGAGCAGGTAAAAGCCAACGCCTGGTTGCCAGCAGGGCACTGCAGCCAGGCCAAAGAGCAGTGAAAGTGCCCCTTCCCCAAGTGCCAGTGCCAGAAGCTCCTCGACCTGCTCTAGTGATTGAAGTGTCGCTAGAGCTGCAAAATGGACACCCCCTAAAAATAAAGGCGCTGTTGGACTCAGGCAGCTCCTGCAATTTCATGAGCAAGGAGTTTGCTGCTGAGCACCAGATACAGACTATCCCTTTAAGCAACCCCCTGCAGGTGACCACGATCGATGGCAGGGAACTGTTGGGAGGAGGCGTCAGCTTGCAGACCGTCCCAATGATAATGAGGGTGGCAAGGCACACAGAACTGATAGCGTTTAATGTGGCCACCTTGGGAGGCGCTCCCATTATTTTGGGAATGAGCTGGCTAGCACTACATGATCCGCTGGTGGGCTGGCATCAAAGAGTGGTTTCCTTCGGTTCCGCACACTGCTTAGAACACTGCAGGGCGGAAAAGGGGTCAGCAGGGGCCCAAGCCACCCTAGCAGGGACGGAAGTAATGGAGAAGGGGAAGGTGCCACCACAGTATGCTGATCTCAGCGACGTGTTCAGCGAGAAGGAAGCGGACCAACTACCCCCGCATAGGCCCTTTGATTGCCAGATCAATTTACTCCCTGGAGCACAGCTTCCTGTAGGCAAGTTGTATGCCATGTCAGACAGGGAGATGCAGGAGTTGCGAGCGTTCATTGACAAGAACCTGAAGAGAGGCTTCATCAGAGAGTCCAAGGCAGCGGGGGGTAGCCCAGTGTTTTTTGTGGATAAAAAAAACACGGACAAGCCGAGGCTGGTATGTGACTTTCGGGCCCTAAATGCAGTGACAGAGCCGGCGGCTTTTCCTATGCCCAGGATTGATGATATTTTGACCAGGGTGCGAAAAGGAAAGATTTTTACAAAGCTGGACCTAAGGGGGGCGTACAACCTGATACGTATAAGGAAAGGGGATGAATGGAAGACCACCATGTTCACCCCTTTGGGGGCATTTGAATACCTCGTTATGCCTTTTGGATTACAAACAGGCTCCGCGTGTTTTCAAGCCTTTATGAACCATGTACTGGGGCCTTTGCTCTACAAGAATTGCGTGGCCTTCTTAGATGACGTGTTGGTGTATTCGGAGAATGAGGAGCAACATGTGAGAGACGTCAGAGAAGTGTTGAGCAGGCTGCAAGCCAACAGACTGTGGGTGAAACTGGAGAAGTGTCAGTTTCATACCAAGGAGGTGGAATTCCTGGGGTACCGCTTGTCAGACAAGGGGCTGGCCATGGACCCCGGCAAGGTTCAAGCGGTGCTGGAATGGAAAACACCCAAGACCAAGAAGGATGTGCAGAGGTTCCTAGGGTTTGGAAACTTTTATCGTAAGTTCATCCGAAACTTCGCCCACCTGACGGCGCCCATCACGGACTGTCTCAGCAGCAAAAAGAAGTTTGTTTGGACGGGGGAGGCGGAGCGAGCGTTTGAGGAACTGAAAAGGGCCTTCGCCTCTGACGAACAACTTCTACATGTGGATTTACAAAAAAAGCTGAGGGTTGAAACAGACGCTTCTGACAGAGCCATAGGGGCGGTGCTTCTTCTGCAGCCGGGGAAGGAGGGGTCAGAGTGGCGACCGTGTGCCTTCTTTTCGCGAAAGCTGAACAAATCTGAGAGAAACTACACGGTGTACGACCGGGAACTTCTTGCTATTTATGAGGCCTTCCGGAGATGGAGGCACCTACTAATTGGTGCACAACAGAAGGTGCAAGTGTGCACGGACCATAAGAATCTAGAGTATTGGAGAACTGCGCGAGTGCTCAACCAAAGGCAGTTGAGATGGGCTCAGGAGTTCTCCAAATTTAACTTTGAGATTTGTTACGTACCAGGCCCGGAGAACGTGAGGGCGGACGCTCTCTCACGCAAACCTGAATATTTGGAGGGAGAGGGTGCACCCGAAGAGACCCATGTCATTCCCGAGGACCGCTGGGTGTGTGGGGCGGCTTTGGTGGGGCAAAGGGAACTGGTAGAGGGAACGGTGCAGGATGAATACGCCCAGGACAAACTCAGGGGTCTCAGGAGGGAGGGAGACAAACCCAGGGGTTTTGAGGAGAGAAACGGGGCGTTGTACTACAAGGGAGCGTTATACATACCTGAAGGGGAATTGAGGGAAAAGGTACTCAAGCAACTGCACGATAGCCCCACAGCAGGGCATTTTGGGCAACACAAAACCATGTGGCTGGTTACCAGGGAATTCTGGTGGCCCAAGGTCAGGGAAGATGTGCGTGAATATGTGAGAGGGTGTGACCGATGTCAACGAGCCAAGGGGGAGAGGCGGGCACCGGCAGGTTTATTAGAACCACTACCCACGCCGGAAAGACCATGGGAGGCAGTGGCAATAGATTTCATGACTGATCTGCCCAGGTCCAAAGGGAAGACAGCCATTATGGTTGTGGTAGACCTGTTAACCAAGATGGCCCACTTTATAGCCTGCTCACATGCGGTCACAGCAGAAGAAACCGCTAAATTGTTTGTGGAAAATGTGTTTAGGTTGCATGGTGCCCCCTTGAGGGTGGTTTCGGACCGAGGGAAACAATTTACTTCCAGGTTCTGGAGGAAGCTCATGAGCTTATTGCATGTAGAGGTGAATTTTTCCACTGCCCGTCATCCAGAAACCAATGGGCAGGCGGAAAGAGCTAATGGTGTCCTCCAGCAATATTTGAGGTGTTATGTGAATGACAGAGAGAATGATTGGGTGGAGAAGCTGGCGTTGGCAGAATTTGCCTATAACAACGCAGAGAACGTGTCCACGGGGATGAGCCCCTTTTTGGCTAATCACGGGTGTCATCCCCGAGCCTTCCCAGGGGGGGAGGGGGAGAACTGGAGCGTTCCTGCTGCAGAACAGTTCGTTGAAGAAATGGAAGCGATCCATCGCCAGCTCCAACTTAATTTAAACAGGGCGAAGGAGGAATATAAGAGGCAGGCAGACAAAACCAGAAGGGAAGGGGAAAGCATTAGGGTGGGGGACCAGGTGTGGCTGTCCACCCAAGGGTTACCATTTAAAGGAGGTTGTAAGAAGTTAAGACCCAAAAGACTGGGCCCATTTGAAGTCACGCAACAGGTCAACCCAGTGGCTTTCAGACTCCGGTTACCGAACCACATGAAGTTGCACCCAGTGTTCCACAGATCATTGCTGTCACCGTATATAGGGGACAGAGAGGGGAGGGTCAATAGGGGACCAGCTATGGAGGAAAAAGAACACAGCTACCATGTAGCGGAGATTCTCGATTCCAGGTGGAGGGGAGAGCAAGTAGAGTATTTGGTAATGTGGGAAGGGGAGCCGGAGTCGGAAAACACCTGGGTCAGGGCAGAGGATGTAGATGACGAGGTTTTGATTGAAACTTTTCATCAGAGATTCCCTAGAAAACCCCAGCCAGTGGCGAGGTTCCGGAGGGAATACTTCGCCACCACCGACGACGAAGAAGAGTTGGAGGGGTTCGCTGATTCCGAGGTGGAGGAGGATTCAGCGAGTCGGAACGAAGACCGATGGAGGGAATTGTTCGAGACGTCTGAAGATGAAGAGGATTCTTTTAGGGGTTTCAGCTCCTCACCGCCCAGAGGAGAGAGTAGGGGCGGGGGAGAGGGGGGCCCTGGAGGGGAGGTGGATGTCAGGGAACTGACATCGGAGGAAAGGGAAGTGGTAAGGCTCCCAGAGACTGGGAGAGAGTCAACAGCCAAAGCAGGGACCAGCAGGGGGAGCGCGGGGTCTCTGGAGGAGGATCTCAGTAATGCTGAGAGAGACGCAGCAGCCCAGGCAGGAAGCAGCAGGGGAGAGAAAGGGGTGAGAGACACTTCGAGCGAAAATAGCGGGGAGGTGTCAGAAGCAACTGCAGGGAGACCCATGCTTCGCCGGAAGCTGCCACGTCGTGAGTCCAGGAGACGCGTTTCCGTTAAGGAACTTCTTTGCTGGAAGCGCTTCCGCAGACAGCCACTGTCAGACTCTACTAGTGACTAGAGCAGACATGTCTGAGGAGCTCTGTCACACACAGAGGTTTGTGGGGTCGCACAAACTCTGAAGGGGCACAATTTTAAGCACAAGCAGCTAACCATCCCCTGACAGGTATATTATAATGGCAACTGTGCACTATGGAGAATTCCAATGCTCAAAGCATCTGCTTAGATGAGAAAAATCGTGTTAAGGCTACATTCCAGAACGGTTCCTAACTGTGAAACTGGATCAGCCACTTGTAGAATCACTTTGGTTGGAAATACAGATTGTAACCATCTGATGCCTCAGAATTCTCACTTGGGAAGCATATTAAAGTGTTCTTGCCTGTAACTACCATCTCCTTTGCTGTAACAGCCCCAACATTCTCTCTCAATGGGCTTTAATTATAGGAAATGCAGTTATGTAAGTAACTTGAACACTGTTGGAATATCTGTTCCCCAATGGTTAGGAAAAGCAACTTTTTACACAGCAGTAGTAAGAAATTTTTGAGTTTGTCTAGGCAAGGGTGGCCAATGTGGTGTCCTCCAGATGGTTCTTGGACTACAGCTCTCCTCAACCCTAAACATTGACCATGCTGGCTGAGGCTAATGGATGGAAGGCATTCACTGGCAAAAGCCTAATCCCCTGCTGTAAACCCACCTCCATAGTACAAGTCTACCATGCTACCCTGTGTGGAATATAGGAGCCAAAATAGGCATCCACATAAAAGGAGGTGCAGCACACACAGAGGCATAGTTGACAAGTGTATGATGTGGCTACTTAATGCTGTATGACTATGAAACAGCAGACATCAGTCTTAGGCATCCTTCCACTTCCCCCAACTTATCTTAGCTGGAAATAGTTTTTAAGCAATTTCTGTGAACAATTTTCTCAGTTCTAATTTGCAAGTGTTGACAGTTTGGGAGTTCCAGATCTTAATAAAGGTAACATTTTTGGGGCCTCTAACTTAACTCCCACCTGTTCCCATTTCAATGAATCAAATAAATCTAAACCGAGAAAATGAATTTTCTGTCTTTTCACTCAAGGATCATGAGAAATGTAAAATAAAGTTCTCTAGTCAGCTAGAAGGGGAGTCAATTTATCATAAACACAACAACGCTAAAGGCTTAATCAAGGCGTATTTACCCAAACATTGTAAACAGCCTGATGAAAACTCTTCTCAAAAGGACTGAATATACTATGGCGAATTCATGACACTGCTTCTGTACACTGGCTCACCAATCACACTGCTAAAGACTCAAGAGGAGCATTCTCAGCAAGGAGGAACAAAATACATTAAAGGTTTCAACAAAAAACAACACACATAAAACTTGAAATATCTCCCACCATTCAATGTTAGATGACCCTGGGAGAAAACGTGTTCCTATCCACTTTCTCTATACCATGCATAAATTATACACCTCTGTTATGCTCATGGGTCTCACACCACCATTTTTCCCAAGCTAAGAAACCTCAAATGTGATCCTTCCTAATAGGGGATTTTCTCCTCCACAGCATCATTCAGGATGCCTCTTTCTGCACCTTTTCCAGATCTACAACATTTTCCCTGACGTGCAGTGACTACTAATGTACACAGTATTTCAAGTGTGATCACACCATAGACTTATATAAAGGCACTTACATTTTTTACTTTTCAATTCCTTTCCTAATGATCCCCCATCACTGAATTATCCCCCCCACCCCAGCAGCCAAACATCAAGAACAAAGGATTCATTCTGTATGTACTGGAAGAGAAGGTGAACTATTAGCCTATGGGGGAAAAATCTACTGATTTCTAAATGAACAAAAAACGGGCATGGGTACAACAATACTGTTGCGGAACTGTGAAACTTCACTGTCTTTCGATGGAGGAAGATTTGGGGTTTTAGTTGAATTTACTGAAATGACACGCAATTCTTATTCCTGCTACGTTGTGCCACAGAAGTGAAGATAATCAGATGATGATGACTGGTTTTATTTTGAAATGCCAAACCCCACTGAGGAGTTGGAAGTCAAAGTACTATGCCTTTCTACATACCTTAAATTAAAAACATTCACACTATTTGTCTGTGGTTACTGTACGGCGATTCTCATCAACAGCCTTCTAGGCCTCCTGAAAACCTACACAAATGGGTTGGGGGACACTCTGAATGCAGTGGGGGAAAGGGGTACTGCCTCTACCCACCCTTTCCTCCTCCAGCTCACCACACCACAGCCTACTGCATTCAGGAGTGCCTACCAACCACTGACAGCGGCTTTTCAGGGGGCTTAAAAGGCTGTCAGAGAGGGAAAGGGCAAGATGATTACCTTCCGACTACACCATTCTGCTGCCATTTCCCTGTAACCAAGCAACTGATACCAAGGTCTGCTTCATTAACACTGAATAGTATTTTCACAGCCTTTATATACAGGATATCTGTTTGCAAGAGGACAGCAGATTTCCCACTTGCACAACAGGACTTCCTCTTTCTTTCTTCTTCCTGCATTCTCCCCCAAAACTGCTCCAAAGGGTTGGGGGACCCCTCCAGAGCAGCTCTGAATAGTGCATGGGGCTTCTGAGGAAGCAAATAAGGGGGAAGCCTGTTCGTATGATCTTGCATTGTAGTCATATTTGTATAACATATATAGTCATGTAGTCCAGCACTGGCTGGTTTGCTGGCTACAGCTCCTTTCAGACAGAGATGAGTTGGCTACTGTACTCCATGCTTCCTAAATTCAAGATGGGGTTATTGCAAAGCACTCTACATGGAGCTGCCCTTGAAGATGACTTGGAGACTTCAAGTGGGGGTGGCGGCCTGGGAGAGGACATTCTCTGTGGTGGCCCATATGTTGTGGAGCTCCTGCTGCACAGAGGGTACCACCATTATACAGCTTTCAGCAAATGCTGAAGATACACCTCTTTACCCTGGCTTTTGAAAATTTAGATGTATATTTTTAGGACCCACATTGTTTTAAACTCTTTTAAATATTGTGGTTAAATGTTGTAACCTGCACTGGGATGCTAGGGTGAGGGGTTGGTAATTAATATCATTCATATCCTCTGCTATTTTTTCTTCTTCAGTAAGGACGTTGTCTGTACTTTACCAATATACTTTAAACTTGACACCAACTGTATACATCTAATACAGCCACATCATACAAATGTTTGTTTCTTCTTGAATTCAGCATTTTTTTTCATTTGTATGTTTCACATTTCTGCCAAGCAAGAGGCCCCTACGTCAGCTAACAAGAGAAAATTGCAATGTAAGATATAATCACAAACAAGTTTCCCTAACATTATCAGTAGTGCTAGCAGTAGTAAGAAGAACTACAGCCCAGAGCACTTTCCTCAAGGGACTTTTCCAGGGAAGATCAGTCTTGGGACCTTTGGAAGGGGAGGGCATACCATTTATGCCTCCTTGGAAAGGGGGTTCTAAGGAAGGCGCGCCACTGAAAAAATCCCTGCCTATAGTAGCCATCCATCTGAAGGTGGAGGCATCTGGAACAGGACCTCTAATGAGCTCAGCTTGAGAAGTTTTGAGGTGGTCTTTAAGTTAGCTTGATCTAAGTCCTTTTAAAACCCTGAAGGTCAAAACCAGGACTCTTAATTCGGGTAGAATCCAGTGGATTTATTTATTTACCATTACTGTTCAACTCCTCTAGTGCTTCTGCTTGTTTCCAAACAAAGCAATTTTGAATTGGAGATCACATATCATTTGCTTTTTATAGCATATTTATTTCTTTTCTCCACTGTCCCTAAGAATTCTCTTTTCTCTTTCACCACTTCTTCCATGCCCTATAACATTGCTGCTATTGTATTATCATTTTAGCTATTTGTTGAAAATAGTATAACCTGTATCAATGTTCTTGTATATCTATTTTCCCCCCTTGATTCTTACCAAGAGTATTTTTGTGCTCTCCTTCCATAGATAAGTTCCCTGGTCCTTGGTAAGATTTTGGTTCTGGGTTTCCCCCTGGGTTTGATCTATATTAAATAAAGGTTATTATTACTTTTCTATTTTTTAAAAAAATATTTAGATCTGCAACTTACCCTCTATGCATACATTGTTTGCATATTATTTGTTCTATATACTCTGCTGACCATGTTTCCCTCTCTCTCTTAAATATGCATTGCTTTATTTCCCCCCTTCTTCAGGATGTGTTTGAGGAGCTTGTTAGTTTGCCTGGACTTTGTAACAGGACATGGGGGATAGTCAACCCTGTGTCTTCTTTTCCCTCCACAGTCCCCTGTACTCCCCAATCTCCTCCAGAGGGTCCCCCTCCCTCTGGAAGAGATTCCCGGGATGTGCAGCGGCTGGAGAGGTAGAAGAAGTCCCATTTGCACAATTGGAAATCTGTTCTGACGCAGCCGGATGTCACCCATTATTATTTTTTTGCTTTTCTTAACAATTTTTTTTTAAAAAAACACCCTCAAAAAGTATCTGAGGATATCAGATATCAGCACAAATGTAGAATTACCAAACCTCTCCACTGTTGCAATACCTCGATAAAGTTATATTATTATAAGTTATATATTATATTTTAAGACAAAAGTTCTTATCTGAGAACACTGCCCCCAAATTACAGGCATCAAGGAGCTAAAGGGGGGCAGGACTGGTGTGTGTGTGGGGGGGGGGGATGTGATGAGCAAAGTTCAAGCTAGGTGGTAAAACTCAGCACTGCTCCTCCTGGTAATGCTAGCTACCTTTCAAAATCCCCAGAGCTGCTAGAATGAAAATATGCAATGATGAAACATCTTTCTGACAGGGGCATCTAAGGACTTGTCATCATTGACTTTTGCCCTCTATCTTCTGAAACATTACCCCACCCACCCTTCTTCTTTATTCTTGGTGATCGCTCGTGGCACAGTAAGATTGCCTTCCATGAACATGGTCTTAACAGTGAGTCCGTATGGTAGCCTGCATATGGAGAGGCTATATTAGTTCAGCCTTTTAGTTTTGACTCACATTAAATTTATATAATCTGCTTGTGTTCATTTGGATACCAAATTCTCCTTCTGCGTTTCAGTTCTCTCTCCCTGCTTCTACCTTTTGCTGAACTGCTCCTCTCTGCACCTGCTATCTGCCAGGCATGTGGAAAGCACATTGGCACATTAAATACCTTGCTCCTAATCATTATGTTCCTATTCAGTCCTACTCTGTGCAAAGTTGTGCATTCCAGTCTATTCTGTGGCATGGAACTTATTCACATCAAACTCTGTACAGAATCATACTACACATTATTAAAGTTGAAAGGCAGAGGCTGTTTTTAATGGAGAATTACTTTTTACTTGGGAATTACTTTCCCAATTAAATGCACTTAAAAATAAATAAGGTTTCTGGCATATATATTCAGTATTCATCTTTAGGTTCTTATTCTGCAATCTTTAAGAGTGAACAATTTTTGTATATGTTCAAAACACACAGTTGAGAGCTCCACTTATTATGCCACTTTGTGTTAATGAACCTTAATACCATCACAATGTCTTTTTTTTCAACAAAATGCATAGCTAAGTCACTACTTTGAAAGAAATTTCTTGGATGCTTTGCACTGCGTATCATTGCTTGATACAAGCTGTAATAAATGTTCCATTTTCTAATCCAGAGAGATACTGCACAAACCTTAACAGGTTCTCATTGTTTTCTGCAGATGTATGTTTTGAATATTCAACTTTTTTTTCAAATCAACCAACTGTGGCTTGACTTAAGTGATGTAATAAAACTTCAGCTACTTCAAATTGCTTTGAATTTGCCAATGCTTGCACTGTCAGACTAATTTGTAGATGGCTCAAGCTTTGGGGTTGGATAGCCCAGACTCATTTATTAAACCATATGTTTCCAAGATGTTACTTATTTAAATTCCATAGTCTTAACTACCTTGCTGAGGCAATTTTGAAAATACATTAATTCCCTCCCATAGGCCAGCTTCATTTGATGGTTGTCAAATCCACAATGTATGCAAACATTTGCCCTAATCAAAAAGGCACTTTGAAAGATATTGTTTCTTCAGTGGCCTTTTCCATATACCCTTTTATATTGCTTCCTTTTAAATGTTCATAGCAGCTGATCTTCATAGCTGATAGAGATAGATCCAGGTTAACAGGTGGATTTTATATTCGCAGAAATGGGGGCTCAGTCATCCTTCTAACTGCTGTAAATGCAACCTCAAACCTGCAAAGCATCTATCATACCTTCATTTACTAGCTCTTCCCACATTCCATCTTAATGCAGACTCCATACATGGAACCAAGACCAATTGTTTTCCCTCTCTCTCTACCACTTTAGAGCTAACCTCTTTAGAGCTAACCACTGAGGCACTCAAAGTGATCAGACCTAAACTAGCATCTTGATAATCAAGCAAGGAGTTAAACCTGGCCTGCATCCAACATCTTACATCTTACATGCTGATGAGGTATTCAACACAGGTGACTATGTTGGAAATGGGTGTAATAACACTGTTTACTGCCATGGTTGATGTCTTCTATATTCTTTGTACTGAATACAATCATGCTGTGAACTACTATGTCACGTTGGGAGCTGGATTTTTATCCAAAGCCAAGGAGAATGTTCTATGCTGGATATGCAGTACTGTATGTCTTCACTATTTTGTTTGACCTATTGATTACAGTGTAACTATCACAGAGCCACCGTGAAGCTTTGTCTCTTTCTCCCACCCAGCCCCCATGCTCATGTAATTCAGAAAGTTTCCTTTTCAAAGTGTTTAGACCAGGCATAGGCAAACTTGGCCCTCCAGATGTTTTGGGACTACAACTCCCATCATCCCTGACCACTGGTCCTGTTAGCAAAGGATGATGGGAGTTATAGTCCCAAAACATCTGGAGGGCCGAGTTTGCCTATGCCTGGTGTAGATAGACTATTAAAAAAAGAAAGAGAGAGAGAGAGAATACACTGTCAATTCTCTGCTCTCCATTCAATCCAACACCTCCAACTACCTGGTAATTTTCAATATAACCTGGACAACTTCTCGTACTTTCTCAGAAGCCCTTATTTCCCCATTCACATGCTTTTTCAACTGGCACTGGCACCACCCACAGGCATAAACTGTTGCTTTTCTTTTCAACTTTTGCCCCCCAAAGTCGGTCTATTTCCAAGTCATCTTGCTTCTCCCTTTCCAACATTACAAAAATATGGGCCCTTCTCTTTGCCCCTTCAGCAGAACTTTTGCCCATAACTTGGTCATGCCTTGCTGTGACTCCTACATTCCTGTCTAGTCTTCCGCTGTCTCACCTTCACTCACATTCATCCAGCACCCTGCATTTTCCTCTCACCCTTCCAAGTTTCAACCACCTCCCTCCTTTCAAGTACACACAGTGGTGTAGCGTGGGTTCTCAGCACCCGGGGCAAGGCAAGTAATTTGCGCCCCCTAACCCGTGGATTTTAGCACTTGAGTCTCTTCCGCGCCCCCCCAGATGTTGCGCCAGGTGCGGCAGGCCCCCACAAGTCTTCAGGACAGCCATCCGAAGGCTGGCGCGGGGAGAAGGTCTCTCCGCCCCACCGCCAGGCTTCGGAGCAGCCTTCCGAAGGCTGGTGCGGGGAGAAGGTCTCTCCGCCCCACCGCCAGCCTTCGGAGGAGGTCCGAGGACAGTGGGGTTCCTGCTTCCTCGAGGAGGGCCGGCCAAACGCGCCCCCCCAAATGTTGCGCCCGGTGCGGCCGGCACCCCTGGCACCCCCCACGCTACGCCACTGAGTACACATGTGTGGCTGGAGGTTCTTCTTCGTGTTCAGGATTTTGTAGGGAGCTGGGAGTCTTTCCCACCCCAAACCAAGATTTTCCCGACTACTTCTGCCTATCCCCAACTGAAGGGATCAATTCAAGCCCATTCCCTCTACAACTGGTATACCTAATGTAGTGAATTATTTGAGAGCTTGCTTTCCATGCAGGGCATTCCCAACAGAAGGCGAGTTGTGGCTTTGCAAACCTTTACAACTCTTCACGCTCTTTATTCTGGAAAGTCTTGCTGTTAAAAACTCACCTGTTGAAGCTGCAGGTTCATCGGGGCTTCTCCCATAGTGTGCCATTAGCTTAAGTTTGGTCTCCTGCTTTTTGTGTTTCTTGCCCACGTAGTGTTGTTTTGCCATCAGGGGATTGTTGAATGTGGCATGACAGAGACTGCAGAATTTGTCTGGGTCAGAAGTGTTTTGGTTCTCTTCATTAGAGGGCACAGTAGTGGGAGGCGGATTAGCTGGTTGTTTCTGAGCAGGTACAGCTGCTGTAAAATCACCCCCCCCCAAAAAAAAAACATATGAAGAAAATCCAATCAGAAAAGTCTAAGGCACAATTTCATGTAATCAGAACAAGCACAATAATCTCAATTGTGCCAAAACATCCCACTTAGAATAATTATTTTCTACATAAAATTTGGATGAGTTTACTGTGGGCATATACATAAATATTAGCTACCAAAACAGTGATCAAAAATAACAAAGAAAGATTTTGGTGTAAGGTTTGTTATGTCTATCTATCTTTGACCACCAGGGTCATCAAGAAAATTAATCACACCAGAATGCAAATTTTCAACTGGAAAACATGTTTTCTTGAACTCCCTCAGTGTCTGCCTCATTATCATATATGTGAAGCAGGGTTCACTCTTCTGTGTTTGTACAATAGAGACCCAGGAGCCTATTCTGACCTGGACTTTTCAGCACAGCACCAGGAGACAATTCCTCTGTACCTTCTGCTTTAGGAGGTTGCTGCTTCAGCTTCAGATTCTTGGCATGGGTCTTGCCTAGGTAATGGGAGTTAGCCACAACAGGCGACGAAAAGGTCATATTACAGATGGGGCAGCATTTGTTCTTGTCTTCTTCACTGCTGCCCTCCTGTTTGTAAGAAGGAATGAAAAAAAAAATTACTGGGGCTGCAGAATGCAAGTTCATCAGCAAAGTGTTCCAAGTTCAGTAACTGGAATTTCTTTTGTTCAGATTCACCCTATCCTTTACGGAACACACTGAAAGAAGCTAGAGAAGACTATTAAAGCTATTCAAGACCTGTTATGCAGCAAGATACAATTGCCATTCAGTTAGTAGTTTCTGTTACTACAAACAGAATTCTCAATAGTGTGCCAAGGCTGAATTCTACTTTTCAAATAAATTTAATATGAAAAGGGCTTATTATAAGTAGAGCATATAACCATTTTATTCCCAATGGTTTTTGAATGAGTTATCTCCTTGCACTCAGCTTCTTCATTTTTCAGTGTACAGGTACATACAATTAGGTGGGCAAAGTTTAAATGTGCATTTGCCCAAGCAGAATAATGCATAGATTGTTCTTGCAAACAGCGCCTGATCTTCAAAATCCTCACTGGTGCATTATTCCACAATCCAAGAAATGCTATTTGCCAAACTTTCTGGTGCATTAAATTCTTTTACTTGTCCTTGGATTTCTGGCCTGACTGGCATTACCTGCTTTGTATCCAGCTTTATTTTCTTGCTTGAGCAGACCTCCTCTTCACCATGGATAGCCATGTATCGACGAACTTTGTTGGCATGTTTCTTACTCTGAAGGAAACAGTATAGAAGAGCAACATAACCATCTCAGGAATCCCACACACTCTGGGCAAATTTCAGTAACTGCCTGTAGATTTAAGCATACCTGATAATGAGCGAGCTTCTGTGACTCGGAGATGAGCACTGCACTACACACTTTACAATGGGCATCTGTGAAGATGTGGCTGTTCTCTTTGATCATACGATCCACTGCAAAAAGCAAGCACACCAATATTCAAAACAAAACAAAACAAAACAAAACAAAACCAGGAAACTTTGCCAAGGGCCCAGCTATCACCTCTTAGGGGTTTTGCCAGCATCACACAAATGTTCGCACCAACTTTGAACACTGGTTAAATAAAGGTCTTGTGGCAGACAATGACAATTCTAATTCCCCAGTCGGGGAGACATAATTTAAAACATGTAAATACATTAAGGCAGAGTTTTTTTTCTTATCCCACATTCAAAGAAGGGTGAAAATGCACATGAGGTGGGAATCATCTAGCAATAACACAGCAAAGAATGAGATGTCTACTGTTTCTTTGATATGCTGCATAGCATACTTTCCATCAGGGATGAAGTATAGGATTGAGTGATTTCCACACTGCTACATAAAGGACAGGCTAACAATGAGGAATCATGCAAAGGTAGAAGTAACTCTACTGTTAAGTGACATGCCAGGAGTCCGCTGCAGAATAAAACCATTTCCAACAACTGCAATTAATGATTTACCATGTAAATAATGTCGTTTAAGTCAGCACAGAACACTACACAGAAAGGCTCGATATTTCTTCCTACCATTGATCCATGCCCAATTTTAAGTACAATGCCAATGCTTTCATTAGTCTTCAGCTGAACAGTCAATTGGCTAATGGGTCTTTCAGTTAGAGACACACAGAATGTCTGGAATTGTTTTCCATTCCCAAAGTTGCAATGCTTAGTGCCTCAACAGTGTCAAGATGATAAGTATCACTTTGTGGTCAGCAGCTTGGTCAGTGTGGTGTGCACGTATGCAGGTCTCTTAGGCAATGATCTTACAAGCAAGAAGTTGCTATTTACACACTGAGTAAGAGACAGAATGGAAATATACAAAAGTGAGGGTAGAAAACCTTCACAGCTGTGATTGATTTGTAATTGTCTTCAAAACACATCCCTTACATTCACTTTACAAACTCCTCAAAATCATTATATTGACATAACAAAGTGCATTTCAAATACTGCCATTAGGCACATCAGGGGAAGGAGATCTATTTTTGTTTTAATGACCCAGTACAGCTTAGTATCATCAGCAAACCTGGCCACCCCACTGCTCACTCTTAATTCTAGATTGTTTATTAACAAGTTAAAAAGCACAAGTCCCAATACTGAACCTTGTAGGACTCCAGTTTCTACATCTATCCATTTGGAGAGCTGTCCATTTATTCCTACTCTTTGCTTCCTGCAACATAACCAATTCCTGATCCACTAGAGGAGCTATCCTCTTATTCCTTGACTTATGCAGGACTCTTTGATGGATTCGAAAATCCAAGTATACTATGTTAACTGGATCACCTCTATCCATATGCTTGCTGACACTCTCAAATAACTCTAATAGGTTTGTGAGACAGGCCTTGCCCTTGCAGAAGCCATGCTGGCTCTGCTTTAGTAAGGCTTGCTCTTCTATATGCTTGGTTATTTAAGCAAGTTCCCCCAGTACAGACATTAAGCTAACTGCTTTGTAATTTCCCAGATTCTCCCCTAACGGGTTCCTTTTTCAAAATTGTTGTTACATTGGCTACTTTCCAGTCCTTGGGTGGGAAGGACAAGCTGCATATTTTTGTTAGAAGATCAGCAACTTCACATATGAGTTCTTTGAGAACTCTCAGGTGGCTGCCATCTGGACCTGGCAATTCGTCAGTTCTTATTTTGTCTATTAGGCCTCTCATCGCTACTATCTGCCTCATCTATACATCCCAGATAAAAACAGTCATATATCCTCAATGATTTCCAGCCCATTCTGCATAATCATAGAGGCTGCAGCAGAGGGAGAGAAGGGAAGAATAACTATTTTACCAACTCTGCTGAGAGATCAGCAGCTCCTTTCGTGTCTTTTAGATTGTAACTCTGAAGGCAAATACATTTTTTTTAAAAAGTACTAATTTAGAAGTTACTTTGGGACTCTGTTTGGCTGAAGTATGTGGTGAAAATGCTTTAAATTACTAAAAAAAAATTTAAAAAAATGAAAGGGAAAACTTGGTATCAAATACCATATTTTTCGCACCATAGGGTGCACCTAGTTTTTAGACGGGGAAATCAATAAAAAAAATCTTCCCCCCCCAGCCCCAAAGAGCAGCGTACAGGCTGCGCACAACCTCTCCCTGCCGGAGGGGTTGCGCGCGGCTATGGAACAAGCCAAGGCAGCGAGCGGGATGGATCCCGCTGGCTGCTTTGGCTTGTTCCATAGCCCCGCGTAATCCCTCCCTGCCGGGAGAGGCTGCGCAGGGCTAAAGAAGCCATAGCCCCATGCAGCCTCTCCATGCCGGAGGGGTTGCGTGCGGCTATGGCACAAGCCTGCATTCGCTCCATAGGACGCACACACATTTCCCCTCAATTTTTGGAGGGGGAAAACTGCGTCCAATGGAGCAAAAAATACGGTAGGCTATCCTTAGGAAGGTTAGTGACAGAAGACTTGTGGCACCTTTGCTGAATCCACAAGTGCATTTAATCTCATTATCATTATTTGCATAGCATATACAGAACTTGAGTAAGTTTATTCCACTACCACCCCATCTCACACAGAAGTATACAACTCTTACGTCTTGAGGAACCAAGTAAAAAAAAAATTACTACTAAATTAAGGTCATTTCGAAAATAACACTCAGTCTAAACTCACATATTTTATATAATCTAGGTTAATATCATTCCAACAAGCAGTTAGTGATGCTTTTATCTTGAATTTACGTTGTAAGAAATACCTTACTTGCAGAGGCAGTCAAAAGTTAGAGTTGATTTAATAAAACAGACAACTTGTAATAGTTGACTTTCAGACACTATCTAGCATTACTTAGATATCCAATATTACTCTCGAAATAAATAAAAAAATTGTCCAGTAGCAACTTAGAGACCAACTAAGTTTGTTCTGGGTACAGTGGTACCTCGGGTTAAGTACTTAATTCATTCCAGAGGTCCGTTCTTAACCTGAAACTGTTCTTAACCTGAAGCACCACTTTAGCTAATGGGGCCTCCCGCTGCCGCCAGAGCACGATTTCTGTTCTCATCCTGAAGCAAAGTTCTTAACCTGAAGCACTATTTCTGGGTTAGCGGAGTATGTAACCTGAAGCATATGTAACCTGAAGCGCATGTAACCTGAGGTACCACTGTATAAGCTTTCATGTGTATGCATACTTCTTCAGATACACTGAAACAGAAGTCACCAGACCCTTATATATAGTGGGAGGGTGGGGTGGGGTTTTTCTCAGAAGGGTTGCAGGAGATGGGTGATTGACTCAATGGGTATGGTAAACCTGTTGACGACTAGTTACAGGTAGGTGTTGGTCTGCCAACTTAGAGGCCAACTAAGTTTGTTATTGGTATGAGCTTTCATGTGCATGCACACTTCTTCAGATACACTGAAACAGGAGTTGACAACTGTTAACGACTGCAATTAGTCCTACAGGAAAAAGCAAGGGATAGTATGCAGATGACCAAAAATAGCTTTAGAATGTGTGATGAGACAAGAATCCAATATCTCTATTCAGACCAGGTCTCTCCATAGTTTTCAGTTTAGTAGTAAGTTGTAATTCAGTTTAGTAATGATTAAATATGACAATTGCTAACAGCACAAAGTATTTTCTGCAGCCTAGTGACATACGGTGGCTTAACAAGAAACACCAAACTTTAAACAGAACCGTACTCACTACACATTTCTACCAAAAGGTTCACAACTGGACATGGTAACAACAGAACAAAGTTAAGGGGGGGGGGAGAGAGCTTTGAGTACATTATAAACAGTAGTTTTCCTGTAACAGCTGGGCAGAGACTCCTGTTTCACCTTTTCTACAGTAAACAAAATGCTTCTAAAAAATTTAGCAATTGTGAATTGTGAGAGTAAGACTGCTGTCCTAAGACCACCATATTGCATTAAATATATATTTGTACAGCTATTTCGAAAGAAGCTGAATGGGGGCAGGGGGAATGCTCCAGTGAGACTTGCATTTAAGGAACTGGGTCTATAAAAATACAAAATCAGCATCGAAAGCAGGGATAGGGAACCTGTGGCCCTCCTGATGTTGTTGGATTCCAGCTCCCATCATACCTGAACATTGGCCAAGTTGACTGGGGCTGATGGAAGTTGGAACATTTGGAAGGCCACAGATTTTTGAGTCCTGTCCAAGGCAGTACAGTATAACATAACAGAATAAAGTTTGCAAGCTGAATATCTGCACTGTCCATAATCTGGCAAACCTACATGTCACTGAATGACAAAGATTCAGAAAGCACAGGGTTAGGATTTCAGTGATTAAGGGATGAGGAAACACACCCAACCCACATGTTTATCACCCCCATTCCATATCCTCCCCCCCCATTCTCATGCCTTCTTGTTATTTCACCAACATTTTTAATTTCTTGCGAATTGTCTAACTTTACTGTGACCACAGAACACGTATTACACAGGTTGCAGACCAGTAGACAGTAATGCTGCAGTAAATCAAGAGTTCTCTGCAGTACTCTCGGTACTCACTCATCCTAGGTTCATCCACCCTCACCCACATCCCAACAAGAACATTTTGCTGCTGTTCATAAATTTTATTGTTCTGAACGGGAACTGCATGCACATCAATAACTGAAATGTATGGCACAGAACTTGGACACTGTAAAGTCTGTTGTTTCTTTAAGACACAACTCTGGAAGTTTAAGGAAGAAAGGAGAGTATGTATTTTCAACCCATTAAGAGGAGGATAGAAATCTAATCCCGTTCGTAAAAAAACAAGCCAAGGGGATTTAGGAAATCACACAGCCACACATTCACAAACCATACATAGTAGGGGGAGAGCTGCATATGTACCACAATCTGTGAATGATACACTGTCCCATAAAGCAGACACGACATTCACTTCCCTCATCACACAGAAGAGCAAGGAACAAATGCCATGTGAGGGGACAGAGAAGCCAGATCTAAAGCCACTCTAACGAGGATTTCACTAGCAGGGGGAGGACGACACATTCTTCTACGCCCGCTCAATAAGCACTGAAGCCTTGAGGCAGCTGAAGTGATGGCTAGACCTGAATGTGTAAGATGCAAGCTTTTGTGGGACCTAGCCTACAAAATCTTACATTTTGTGAGTGTGTGTATATTAAGAACCAGGATCGATGGGAATTGGAAGCTTCAGGCTGCGAAACAAGCAGCGTAGGACTTCTTGGAGGTGGCGGAAAGAACGCAGCGTTAAAGGGACGCTCGCTCCGCCTCCGTGGGTCAAAAGAATCGGTAGCCACTGGCAGCCACACGCGGGTCGAAGTGGGGAGAAGAGAGGCCAACAGGCCCCACCCACCACGCTCCTGATGCAGCGCAGTAAAGCAGAGCCGGGCGGGGCAGAGTAAGGAGGAGGCAAACCCCCGCCTCCCTCAGAAGGAAGATGACAGAAGCGCCCCCGCCTCACCTGCCTCCTTCCCCACCGGTAAGGCTGAAGCGTCCCCGTTGCTATCCGCTTCGTCCGCCATCTTATCCCCGCGTCGCCGCCCCCGAGGTACCCGCCTTCCCCCGGACCTCTCGTGGATCCCGCGAGATGCGCCTCTCTCCAAGACACGTATCGCGAGACCTCTCCCCCCTCCCACCGCGCAGCCCGGGAACCGAAAAGATCGGGAACCGCGAGGAGAATCGAACGCCCTCGCGATATTTGGTTTGCACGTGATCGAAGCCGCCTCTCCCTGGGCGTCCATTTCTCTTGTGGGCACTGGGGGGGCCGAGCGGGAAGCAGTTGCTATGGGGATGGAACCTGGCGGCATGGCCGCTGTCGTGAGGAGGCGCCGACCTGCACGCACCCCCCCCACTCCCAAAAACCCCCAAACGCCTCCAACTGCTCTGTGTGTGTGTGTGTGCCCACTCATTTCTATGATGTCTCATTCACACACCTCATTTCTGTGCACAAGAGAGTAGCAGCTCTGTTAAAACCACACACCCCTCTCTTGGGGAACATGGCAGGCTACTAATAATTACGCTACGGCCTAATTAGGCTGCAGGACATGCGTGTTCTTAAATGGAGAGCCCCCTCGCGGAAAACCCGATTTCAGTCCGGTTGGCGGGAAACAAAAGGCAGAGCCCCCAGAGAGTGACTGGAAAGGCAGCAAACCACAGCTGAGAGTCGAGTGAAGTGACCCCTAGAAGAAGCCGAAAGGGCTTCTGTGTCGGCTGGCAGCGCTGATGCTAGCCAGGACCGGGGAGAAGTAGACAGGGCTGCCCGCCCGCCCGCCTGCTTGTCCAATGCTGAGCCGCCTTCACCCAGGATGACACCGAAGGACCGGGCTGTGGGACGGCGCGAGAAGAACGGCTCCCGTGACCCCCGCAAGCCCCGCCCTTCCCCTCAAGCGAGGCCGCCGACTATTTCCATTTTAGCTCCGGGAAGTGAAGTTGCTGGCGCCAGCTTGAGTGCGGGCAAAATATCCGCTGCCGAGCCGCCGTCACTCCCAGCAAGGGACAGCGGAGCCGCCGACTTGCCTCCGCCGCTGAGCTGGTGGGAGGGGAAGGCGGGGTAGTGGCCCGGTTTGGGGAGGAGCCGGCCCCGGTGAGTAGCCTTGTCCGCCTGCCCGCCTCCGTGGGGCCCGTAGGACCTTTTCCATGCTTCCCCTCTGGGGGGGCTCTTCACTCCCTCTCGCCCCCCCCCCCCATTGCAGGGTCGCCCCATGGGTCTAGCAGCCTCTTCGCAGGGAGTCTTGGTGGTTGGGTGGCGCTTCGTTGCAGCAACCTTAGTGGTCTAAACCCACCCCGTCCGTCTAAAATAGGGGAGGATTCAGTAGGACCTGGGTTGGCCTGTCCTTCCACTTTTTAAACAGCCGTTTAATATGCAGAAATCGCCATGGCCTGGAGATACCGACCAAGCTGGCAGAGCTTCAGGAGCCCTTTCAAAAGTTTGCAACCTTAGAGTGAAATCTGACAAAAAGTTCGTTCTCTCTACAAAGGCCCTGCCTCTCCACAGGAGGCCTGCCTGCTCTCATTATCTTTTGCAAGTTTTTTTAATGTGTCTGTTTTCAGTTTTCTTCTTCTCTGTTTAGCTTATGCACTCCTCTAGAAGTACCTTCTGCCTCAGGTTCTTGATCTTGGAGGATGCAGAACTTTTAAAAATATTTCTTATGCCCGCTGCCTTGCAGATTGGTTGTGTTTGTACTTGATAACTGAGCATTCCTCAGAACAGACTGTATAAAAAGAGCCCACAAACAGGGACAGGAGTGCTTAGCAGGATTTTTACTTTTTATTTTATTTTTGCAATATTTTGGAAGTCACTGTTGATAGTTATCTTTATTCAAGCTACCATATATATTTCATAGAAATAGCATCTTCAGCTCTTGCTACCCCCATCCCTACTTTAGTGTCTCCTACAGTTTTGAGTGTTGTGTGGTCACATGATCACAGTGCCATAATTCTCCTAGGTTGAGTGCTCTCTCAGATGCAGTAAAGTTGAGACAATACTGCTGGTACGCCAGCTGAGACCTGTCTGTGCGTTGTGTGGCCAGGTTGGTACATGCTCGGTTAACTCCCACTTGGACTACTGCAATGCGCTCAGTGTGACTCGGAAACTGCAACTAATCCAGAATGGAGCAGGTAGACTGGTGACTGGGAACAGCTGCCAGGACCATATAACCCCATTCCTAAAAGAAGTGTGTTGGCTCCCAGTATGTTTCTGAGCCAAATTCAAAGTGTTGGTGCTGACCTTTAAATCCCTGTATGGCTTTGGCCCTGTATGCTTGAAAGAGCATATCCACCACCATCTTCCAGCCCGGACACTGAGATCCAGCTCTGAGGGCCTTCTGGTGGTTCTCTCATTGCGAGAGGGCCTTTTCAGTAGTTGTGCCCGCTCTGTGGAATGTCCTCCCAGCAGATGTCAAACAGCTATGTGATTTTTAAAAGACATCTGAAGGCAGCCCTGTTCAGGGAAATTTTTGTGTGTGATGTTGTATTGTGCTTTTACTATTTTTTGTTGGGAGCCACCCACAGTGCCTGGGGCAACCCAGTCAGATGGGCAGCATATAAATTATAAATTAGTATTCTTAATAATAACATTCCCTTTAAAGAAACAATTTCCCAGTGACAAAATACCAATAAAGCATTCTGCGTTTCCTGCCATGCCCCTCCCCTGCAATTCTTTGGTCATAATTATATTCACATTTCCTTAATAGTTTAGATTTGTTTCCATGCTTTGTGTGCTATTAGCATTTCCAGTTCTGTGTTATAAAGCTCTCTTATTTTATTTTTTTAAATGAAAGTCTTGTCTAGTTTGCTCATCTGCTTATGGTATCACATACGAGGTTAGTAAAGCATGTACCACATGTGCAGAAGGGGGAGACACAGAGCAGCATGGCTGTCTTCTAACAGCAAGCAGTATTCTGTAGCAAAGCACATCTATGCAGGTACTTTTACCATGGGAACTGGAAATAGTGCAGAGGAAAAATTAATGGAGTTGGGGCAGCTTTTAGGTTTCCAAGCTGTATTCAAACAAAAGAATGATTGGTTTAGAAGGAATTCTAGCGTAATTTCTCCCTTTTAAACATGGAACATTCTTATTTTGGTCAGGATGAAATATAAGGGATTGGGTGTTCCATATGAAAAGTGTGTTCTAGAAAGCCGTGGATTTCTGGAAAACTGGAAATTGTCAAAATTCTGTTCTGTAGAGCTGTGTATAATTGAATTAGGGTAGCATAAGTATGCCTTGGGATGGGGCTCCTTTATGGACTCTTTTATGGCAATCATTAAACTTGGTCATAGGTTGATTTGTACAGGAATACAATGCGATAACTGATGACTTTCAAGTTGAACCTTATTTTCTGGCAAACAGGAAATGTTTTATTGCTGCTGTATCTAGTCTGCATCAGAACTGTAATAGGGTCAGGTCTGATTTGAACATTATTTACTTGCTCATTGTGGATGAAATGTTTCCATGTGGCATTCAAAGTTCATATTGTACATACCAAATTGGCAGGATCTCATAGAACATCATGCCAATATTAGATGCTCTGTAACACTGATATGGTGACATTCCATGCAATTGGAATGACTAACGTGCTGAGCCTAATACAAACTTTACTTTCTGCTGTGCGGAGTGCTGTCACAGATATATTTTATTAGTCTCCGCTTGTGGCCTTAGTAGATCTGAATCAGCACAGAATAGTTGCAGCCCCCCTAGAGGCGGACTTGATTATTGGTGCATGTGTTTTCAAAGGTAACGGCCTCAAGCCAGAGATATATTTTTTTGTACAAGCAGCCCATCTTAAACCTAAACACATTTTCTCAGAAGCAAGTTCCTTTGATTTCAGTGGTACTTTCAAGGTATGCTTAGACTCTCAGTCGTTGCATAAAAAAGACTTGTCTGATGCATAAGGTATGAATCTGCAACTCTGCTCTTCTGAATCCTTATTCCCACTTTGCTACCACTGTATTTGTTCTTTGAGCCTGTGCTTGCAACCACCGACGTGAACTCTACAGATCTGTTCTACATTTGGGAGACTAGGCTGAATTCATCTTTCCTTGTAACTGCCGAGTGCATCTAAAAATTGATTCATTCGATTTTACCAGATTTGGGTCAACCTTATGGTACACCCTCTGGTTCTTCCTCTTGCCTTTGATGCAGACAAAAGTCACACACACAAAAGGACCTGCAATTGCCTCTTGTAAGAGTCTTATTAATCTTGAGCCATCAGCAGAGATTCAGAGTGCAATAGTGTACATCCATTCTGAAAAAATTGTAACATTATGTATTCCTTTCATCTTGCTACCCAGGTCATAAATTCATAGAATTGTTGAGTTGGAAGGGACTCCAAGGGTAATTTAGTCCAGGCTCCTGCAGTGCAGGTCCCCTTTAGGAGTTTTCTGAACAGTGGGTACAATAAACCCAATCTGTTGGGGCTGTTGTAAATTTGTTAGTTTTCAGAAAACATGGTAAACTGTTGGGAACAAAATTTTTAAAGGAGAGTACTATGTATTGTGTTTAACCTCAAATTTTGAGTCCATAGTGTTGATGCTCATAATTCCCCCCCCCATATCTAAATTTGGGATAGCAGCTTAGAAACAGCCGTCTGTAGCTTGAACCTCTCTAACTCATTTGGGGATGAGAGTCATTCATTTTTGGCCTTATTTTTGAGCATTTTAAGCTGTCACAGCTTGGCAGGTCTAGTGGCTGCAATGTCAAGATTGTGAATTATCCTGCTGGTAATTGTTTTCTGATTCATCAAAGTGATAGATGATGATGAAAGAAAATGGCAAATAATCATAAATGGGGAATTTTCAAGGATGCCCCTGAAAAGTGCAAGTTCTGAATTGAAACACATGTGGGCTTGCTTATTAATGGGTCACTTTTACTGTCTGAGCTTAAAGAAAGAAATGTTCTTAAGCATCCAGAGATGGGGTTGGGAACCCAGATGATTGGAAAACCAGCCTGTGAGCTAACTTGCAGAATTAATTAACAGCAGACTCCCAGGGAGAGAGTAAGATGGAGGCATGAAAGCAAAACAAAATTTTCAATGCTTCCTGACTTGAATTGGTTTCTTTAATTTATGTTTGCAAGGACATCAGCCCTGTTGGCTTCAGAGCACCAGTGACAGTTGTGTGGTTGAGTATGCAATCCTAAACCCTCTTACTCGGAAGTAAGCCACATTTAAGTCTATGGGACTTTTTCTGAGCAGACATGTATAGTGTTGCTTCTATTAAAATGTTAGGGATAAGTGTGTCATCCTACCTGTGTTTTGTGCTTCATAGCAATCCCATATTGAATGTGATCTGTCAGGCAGATGATATACTGCACAATCTGAGCAAGTTGAGTGCTGGTGTGAATGTTGTTTTTTTGGCAGGCTTGCAAATGCTCTTCCCCAATCTGCTTCCATGTATTTCACAGGCATACTAAGATACATGATCTGATTTATTGAATATGAAGCAATAACACAATCAAATCTTTCTGAATTGTCTTTTGTATTGCATTTGCCTATTGCGCCAAAGTGTGTATCTTGTAAATATTTGAGTGTTTTTGCTTCCCTTTCTGTAAGCAGTGGAAATTTCAGAATGGCAGTGGTTGTTTTCCCATCAAAGTGAGAGCATTGGAGTGGGTCTTTGTATTTATAAACAAACATACAGGGCAGGATTAGAAGTCATTCTAACAGAAGCCTGCACAGAGACTTCTGCTAGTGCACCAGATCTTTCCCCTCCTTTCCTTTCTATGCAGAGCCTGATACTGGCTGTGGGGCAGTCTATATCGCTATATATATCTGCAGCACTTTTTAGTTCTTTGTTACTTTGCCGCTGGATCTTTGATTGTCTAGCTTGCTCCTGGATTGTTAGCCCGCTCTGCATAATTAGCTGAGCTCTGAAAGTTTTTGGGGTGAGAGCAGAAAGTTCTGCTGAAAGAGGTGGGGTTTAAAGTTGGCTGCAGCAGAGAGCTTCTATCAGGGAGGGGAGGACAACAAAGCAGGGAGACAGGTGACTGTCCTCTTGCTGAGGAAAGTAGCAAGAAACATAAAGGTGAAGTTGAAAGAGTTTGCTGGTTTATGTGAGGGCTTATCCTCATTTCTTATCAGTTAAGAGGGAGGAGGGAGAGAGCAAACAAAGCCAGCACACTATCTGCAAAGTATCTGTAAAGTATTGGTTCAGCTGAGCTATCCCCTGGGAAGCTGTCAAGTCTCAGCCTTTTGTTCACCAGTATATTGCCTTGTTGAAACACTTATCACAATGTTATTTCAATACTGGTATTCAGCTGCACAGCCCTAGTCTGGAGCCTGTGGGAGAAGGAGAAAGGGAATTGTTTCATCTGGTAAACTGAAAGGCTCTGCTAAATTCCTCTCACAATTTCAGAAAAAAGGATAGAGAGGTGCAGCACCCAGTGCAGACAGCACTGGTTCCGAACCCAGTAGAGTACATGAGTCTGCTCCATTAATCTTCTTTTCCTAATGTCAAATCTCTATCCTATTTCTTTCTGTTAATAACCTGATTGCTAAAGCAATAGCTCAGACAGAACTAGTACAGCTATTCCTTTTTTTCACTGCTGCCTGAAGGTATCTTGTTCTCTCCAACAACTCTGTGTGTTTCTCCTTGCTGTCCCTTGTTCCTGGATTCCCCGCCCCCCAGAACAATCTTCTGGTTCTACCTCTCTCTTCTTCCAAATCCTTCCTCCATATACTTCTTGATTATCTGTCCTGTCATCCTTAAATGTGTGTTACTGCCCTTGCTCAAGTTCAGCTCTTATGGGCCTTGCCCCTCCTATCCATTCTCTTCCATTGTGGAGCTTTAGTTCAGAGGTGGTAGCTACAGAGGTCTATGGACTACAGCTCCCATAATCCTTGACCATTGACCATGCTGGTTGAGACTGATGAGAGGCAGGAGTCCAACAACACCTAGAGGACCACAGGTTAACCACCCCTGCTTTAGAGTGTAGGCTCCTGCCCTGGCTGCTTTTCTTTCTACTTATGCGGTAAAGCACCATTTGCATTATTGCTACATTCTCTCATATAAAAGCAATTTCCAACATTTCATTGCATTGTAGCATGATCAGGAAATGAAAAGCAGAGCTATACAGTTTGGAATTGGTTTAATTCTTAGTGGTTCTCACTGCATTCTATGATATAGAGTTATAGGGATGCATCCTGGAAGATGGTTGAGAAAAGACCAACACTTACCTGTACTGGGGTAGCTGTTTTTATGGGAGGGGACTGTCATGGTAACATCTGCATTAGATATATGGTGAGGTGCACAAAGCCCCCCTCGGCCAGTGCAGTAGGGCGTGTCATTTTAGGGGGTGAAACTTAACTTTCGCAAATTTCTTCAGTGAGGGGTCTTTAAAATATGTTTTTAATGAATTCAATTCTTCTTATTTTTTGATTGAATAACATTTAGCTTGGTAAATTATGTTTGATTAGAAAGCACATAAACTGCTCTTGGAAAGCCAAAGAACTTTAATTTTGCCTTCCGAAAATGTCAGGAAGTGCTATAAAAATTTTTGTTTCTCTGCATAAAACATATCCTTTTAAGCATACAACATTATCTTGTAGTCATAAGACAATGTTAGAAAGTAATGACATCAGACACTCCTGTTTATTCCACATCCAATACACTCCCACCACTGATTTTGGAAGTGGTATACACAAGGTTTGATCTGAACCAGCTTTGAACTTAATTCAGAAAAAGCCCAGGCTGGCCTCCACCGCTGCCAGAGGGAAACCGGGGTGTCCAGTGCGCCTACCGAGGGAGCCACAGCTTCCCTCCCCACCCAACAACCCAGCGGAGCTCCAAGGCCAGAGGGACCAGACCCCATAAACACAGCAACCTCCCTAATCAGAGAACTCAACACATTTGCAATGGTGTCGGGCCTACAAGTAAACTTTGCAAAGTCAGAAGCTACCATATTTTTTGCACCATAACACTCACTTTTTTTCCTCCTAGAAAGTAAGGGGAAATGTCTGTGCGTGTTATGGCGCGAATGCCTGCGGGGGGGGGGGATCTGCTGCAGTCGTGAGCAGAGGATCCATGGTTCCCCTTCCTTCCCTCCTCCGTGGTTACAAAGCATGGATCCTCAGGATTTTTGCATTGGGCTACTCCAAACTCACTGTCAGATCACATGTCTGTGGCCACAGCATGAACCACAAAAATCATATATCCACTATTTCGTTTAGAATATTTTTTTTCTTGTTTTCCTCCTCTAAAAACTATGTGCGTGTTATGGTCTGGTGCGTGTTATAGAGCGAAAAATATGGGTATGTGCTTCAACTCCCCTCCTCACACCCCAAAAGAACTCACTAATGTCACCAAGATAAAACTTTGCCACACCAAGTTCAGATACCTAGGGGTACAAATAACCAGAAACCTCAATAAATTATACCTCCACAACTATAAGCCCCTGTGGCGCCAAATAAACAAAGACCTAAAGAGATGGAACAACATGAATTTCACTCTCTCAGACAAAATAGCCATGATCAAAAAGATCACCCTCCCAAAACCTACCTATTCCAAACCCTCCCAATCTGGATTCCCCAAACCCAACTCCGCATGGTTACATGGAAAAAATGTTACATGGAAAAAATATGAGAGAGAGATATTGCACATACTTTTGTAAATCAAGAAAATCTTTAATAACAATACATTAAAAAAAGAAAAGAAAGTAATGACATCATCAGTTAATAAGAAATGTAAACAGGAAGTTTAATCAAGTCTTGCTTTGATTCGTTCTTGGACATCAGCCGCTAATTTCTTCTTTGCCACTGATGTAGCCCTCACACTTTTCTTGTGTATACACCCTGCTTACTGGCTCTGTGACTTGTTTCACACACCTCTGTATAGACTGAACATGGCAGGCCCACTATGGAACTTGCATGGACTTGTCAGTGGACTTCTTTACTTTGGCTGTAGTAAGTTTACATGTCAAAGGAGGTTCATATGCCCAGTCAGACCAGTCCTATCAGCTCCAACAGGAACAAAGCACAGGGGTTGATGCAATATGTCTTCCTTGGACATACAGAAATGCCTCCCAGTATCTTCGCCCCTTAAGTCAACAATCTTTTGGACACCAGCTCTCCTCTCTTCACTGTCATCTGAGCACAAGAGTGTCTGGATTATCATTTCGCTGAATGCATACCATGCTGAGCACTAAGTGGTTGGCAAAACAGCATCCACTACAGCCGCCTTTTGTAGCTGAAACAAGATGCAGTGTGCGCCTTCCACCCAATAGTGTTTTACTGTGATGTTGAACCAGCAGGGGTAGTATACACAAACAATGTATTCCACTCTCAGTCTTATTTGTATGGGGGGATTTTGCCTTTAAGTCTTTTTTGAAACCCATATGCAACGAAGCCAGTTTGCTGCTGTTACCACCTTGAATAGTTCACTGGACCAATGTCTGTGGGATGTTTTTCTGTCCTTATGGCCTGTGTGATCTGATACTCGTACACTTAATCAGTAGACAGATCCTTAACAACATTGTCACTCAGTGAAATAAGAGGCTCTCCAATTGAGAGTTGGGTGAATGAAGGATCAAATTCAAGTTCTGCAGCAGTGTCTAGCATCTTGCCACTGCTACCTGTCCACTTGCTGTTAGATAAGGTCTTCCCATCAAATGCTGTGATCAAGTGTCAGAGGGGTGTGGACACAAACCAACCAGAGCAGCTTACAACCTGGTTTGACCTCTACCCAGTGCATGGTACCACCCACCCACCCAGTGTTAGCATTTGTTGAATCACCTCCAATGGCCTGCAGGCTCTTATCAATGCCCTTCTTCATGAAATCTACAGTATAATTAGCAATAATGTCAGCTGGTTTCGCCCTATTTGAACCTTTCTCTGGAGTGAAGTGGTAGAGATACCTTCCACCTGGCTCACTGCACACAGAATAATGCTGTTCTGTGATGCTGCTGAAGAACTGCTGATCTGAATTGTCTTCTTTCAGCATATCTTTAGTTGTATCTTCGTGGACGTCTAAAAAGATGTAGTCAGTTTCATCCTTCTGACACAGATAATCAAATTCCTGATCCAGGGATTTTGTTACTTTTTCTTGGTCCCTCTTGACTTTATTGTGATCAATTACAAGTCCTTTGTATTCTTCAGTGATCAAGCCAGCATCCACAAAGGCAGCAGTGGTGATGGCAGCTGTTGCATGTAGGCCAGCACCCTATCTAATGCTATGCATAGCAACATTATATATTTCAAATGTGTTGTATACATTTTTCTAATTAAAATTTTATTTTTTGAAGTATTAGAAGTGGACGGTATACTTGGTTTTCCTAATGTCAATTAATAACTTCCATCATTTCCACCTTGGGCATCAGCTATTTGTTCTTCATTTTAATCAGCAGAGAAAATCATTTAATTTGATGGTATTGAAGCATCCTGCTTACTTCTCTGCTTATATTCAGCAAGACTTATTCTCTCATCTTCTTGCCACTTGCCACTTGCTTTTTGACTTGTCTCTTATACCCTGGCAGATCTGGCAAGCCAGACTGATGTGATCCAATCATTTTTAATGATTTTAATGCAAATTTTAAAAAAACAACAAAACCCATTTTTTTAATATGACAATTTAAAAATTATTGGAAATTCCACAAAAATGTTAAAAGGTCATTATTTTTTATGTAGCTATATACCAAGCAAAACTAAAGTACATTAATTTAACCAAAATATCATTTGAATTCCCAAGTGATGCTACAACCTTTTAGCACCCCTCACTTGGAATTTGAAAGTTGAAAAATTCAACACGCCCTACCAGGGCAGCACTTTGTAAGCCAAACCTAACCAATATGGCCCTTGACCATCATCATACAAATATCTCTGCTGGCTGTAAGATAACCCTGAAAGTTATTCCTACCATGATAGCTTTCATGCTGTGGGACCTTGATTTTTTTCTCTATGCATTCTTTTGGTTTCCTGTTCATGTTGTTATCACTTAGGATGCTGAGCTGATAGCCAGAAAAGCTTTGGAGAACATAGTGCGGGGGTGGGGGTGGGGATGGGGAGGATTTGCGGTGTTGCTGCTTCTCTCAGTTGGCCAAGAGCCCTAATCAGCTTTTCTGGCTGTGCTTTCACTGTTAAAGCTTGTTATGTAGCTCTCTTGCTATGTATAGTGTGGCAATGAAGGACTTTGCCGGAAGCACCAGCTCTAATTGCACTTGCACCTGCCCTCCCCTCTGTTTCTCATGACTCTTAGCATTTCTGGCTTTTCAGCAGTTTCCCCCCTCTAGCTGCAGAATGCCCTTTCTGGAACAGGTAGCCATGGTTTGTCCCAGCAGAGGGCACTATCAGCATGCTGTTCAGTGGGTGACTTGAGCTATAAAAGGAGAGCCAAGTGTCCTTGACTTTTCTCTCTCGTTTTCATTTAGTCTTTTTGCCGTTCTTCTGACCTTTGTCTTATTCCTACAGTACACTTCCAAGCTGTTGCTCTGTGAGCATATTACTTGAAAAATGCAGCTCCTTTCCCGTGCCTAATTGAATATGAAAGCTGGCAACTGCTTCTGATGCTTTGGTTTCCCCCTTCTGTAGTGCTGAGTCTAGCACGATCCGCTGTCCCTTTCTCAGTTTTTTCCTGCATCAGCAGTGGAGCCAGGTTTAGGCTAATAGGGATTTGGGATGGCAGGCTGATGTTTTCTGATGTTGCATGAATAACTTTGGGCAAGCTGGAAATGTGTTTTTGTAGTTGCTCTTCATTGCTTTGGAACCTGCTGTTAGTCTGTGTTTTCTAGCTTCTTCCTGATTTAATCAGCTATATAAGGTAGTCTTAATTGGGTGAGCGGGGATTTATGAATGTGCCTCTGAATAAGTCTCAGGTCTCCACACCTATGAGACAAGAATGGATTGCCTTGGGTGCTCTACCTCCAAGTAATCAATTAGGAGGGGAAACTGAACCAGGATCAGTCGGACAAATAAATATTTCTGTTTGTTCCAGTGGAAAGGATGCCAAAGAAAAAGCGGAAAACTTCAGATGGACCTGATTCCCAGTGCCAGGATCAGGGAGAAGAGTCAAGGGAATTGTCAAATGCCATGGTTGTGGATGCGTGCATTGTCATATCTGACAGTGATGGAGAGGTGAGTAGTCAAGAACAAACAATGCAAATTCTGACTTGAATTCTATTTGTATACCAGTGCATTTTCTTTCCCCTCCCCCATAAAATTTTATTTTGAAATAAAGTTGGAAATACAGGCAACAAAATGAAAGAACACCACAGAATATTATATCATGATCACTAATTAAGAGGAAACGGAAAAAGGAACTCACTGATTACTGGCCTTGGTATATCAGGCGTGGGCTGCTGGGACAATTAGAGTATAACAGCCTGAGGAGAGGGTCACTAACTACTGGATGAGTTTGGATGTCCAAACTACAGTTAGAAAAGAAATATGCATCTGTATTTGATTAGAATGCAGTCAGGTGTTTGATGGGCTTTCACAGGAGATAAGATAAACAAAAACCATGGTGTCAGAATGCCCTGCCCCCCCAATACAATTTCTTCCTTATTGAGCAACTTCATACAATAATCATGGTCCCTCAGATTTAATCAATCTGCTAATTTATTTTTATGGGAGAGTTTATTCTACCTCTCTATCTGGAGTTAGGTAGCTGGACTTTGACACAATAGTCTATTCTGCTTAATGTATTTTTAGGAGAGCTTTGATTTATTTTTCTCTAAGTAATCATATTGTCATACTTGGAAAGAATAGGCATTTGGCATTGGAAATAAACTCTCCACACCCCCAGTTTCCTCTCACTACTGTATTGTCCTGAATATAAGCCGCATCCACAAATAAGCTGCACCTTTAAAATTAGGTGGCTTGGGGGAGACTTGGAAGCCACGGAAGGGATGGGCACCATTGCCCTGTGCTCCCAGGCTGCTCACGGGGTGGGGGGTGGGGGGAGCCACACCACTTTGCCGGTGGCGTAAGGTCACAAATATAAGCCGCACTTTAACGTTTAATGATCGGAATTTGGAAAAAAAAATGTGCGGCTTATATTCGGGCCAATATGGTATATCCTTTTTTTGGTTTGTATTTTTTAATTTTTTTTATCACACACACACACACACACACACACACACACACACGGCTCTTTGCAGTATATTTTAAACACTAAACAAAACACTTTAAACTAAAATAGCTGCATGCTCATAGGGGGAAGAAATCTGTGTCTCATGTAATTTGACAGGACAAATCCTAGTTCTAGCTCAAAATTGCCACTTTGAATTTTGTGCAGAAAGTAGCTGAAAGCTGACTTGAAACACCTCTGTCAGGAGGGTGAATGTGTTCTGCATCAGCTGCAGTCACCCAGCAGTCCTCAATTCTCTGTATACAGTTAATTACAGGAGCCTGCTTTGAATCCAAGAATAGCTTGCTGGAGAAGGCCAGTGGCCCGTCTAGTCCAGCATCATATTCTCACAGTCTAACCAGATGCCTGTGGAAGCTTAGGAAGGGATGAACAAAGGCCAGTAGATATAAATAGGTAAAAAAAAGTTTGTGGCCAGAGGTGGAGAAAAGCTTCCCCATATACCCTGTTCTCCAAGTACAACATTTTATATTTATTTATTTAGAATATTTTAGATGCCACCCTTTAAGGAAACTTCCAGGGTGGTTTAGAAAAACAGAAGTGCACATGACCCCTAAAAATGTTCCCATGTTATGAGAACTTGCCCTGTAAGCTGCTGAAGGAGGATGGTAGGTGTCTGAGGTGTTGGGGATGACACTCCAAAGTTATTCCAGTTGTAGTATCTATTTGTTTAAAATATGCTGTAGTGATGGCTAAGTGTTGTTCAGCTGAACTTTAAGAAGATTAACAAATGACCCTGTTCAGACAGGAGTCTCGTTCTGTCCAGTGTGACATAATTATGTTTAATAGAAACCAAATGTCAAGCTTGGGGGCATTCCACAGAATTCCCTAATGACAACCTTTTACTATTAAATAAGTGCTGATAGCAGCATTATTCACACAGCTTACTGATTCTAGGGAAGGTCCAAATCCTTGTAAGCTAAAGCCAAGTCCAGCAAAACGACCACCAGAGGAACTCATTTGCCATTGTATAGTTGCAGTTTTTATGGTACATCCTCACCCAGTACTTTTAAAATTTCAGGATAGCATTTTACACAATACCAAGGGATCTTGACTTCCCTATTGATTATAGATCTTGTGCCTAGTTCCTTTAGTGGCCAGTATTGATAAGCAGATAGTTATTATGTGCAAAGACTAAAAACAAAACAAAAACCACAAAAACAAAACACAAATACAAAAAATCCCACATAAGCTAAACAGAGGTTGGGAGGGACCTTTACATCAGATGATATTGAAAGTTACATCTGCATCCTTATTAGAGATCTTCCCTGCTGGGAAAATTCTTTAAAGAAATACATCATACAGCAGTGATTATTCCTTTTTGTTAAAGCCCGATCTCGGCAAATATGCTAAGCTAACTTCAGATTTGTGCTGTGTTGCGATCTTCATATTGAAATCTGCAAGGAAAGACAAAACCAATAATGACAAGAGAGCCTACAATGCATGCAAGATCAGGACCTATTGTTGGCCACAATCTCTTATCTCAGTGTGCATATATTTGAAAATAGAGAAACAAAATAACTCTTAAAATGAATCTGTAAAAATAATAGGCACTTTCACTTGACTGTACGTTCAGACCTATAAACAATAAATTCTGGTGGCATAATCTCTCATATTACAGTACAGGATATGCTCAGGGAGGCCATTAAAGAGCCAATTAGGTTCTGTTTAAGTGAAAACAGTTCACAGCCAGTTGAGTAAATGGATTTATTCTGTTTGCTCTGTTTTCAGATCTGAGGCTATAACCCTGCCTTCTCATTTTCTCTCCTGCAAAAAATACCTTTCCTGGGAATTGTGAAAAATGTGTCTGACTCCTGAAACATTTCCTCAGATTTGCCAGGCATGCAATACAAAATTCAAGTCCTGAATTCCATTGTTGCATTAAAGTAAAATGCATGTAATAGTCTGGATAAACGACAGTTTTAGAGAGGAGTAGATTCTCAATTCTTCTGGCAGCTGCTCACATGTGGTTCCCTATGATATACAGATTTATAAGGCAGGCTTGGAAACCAGAAGTTCATTGGGCTCTTTCTTTGGCAACCTCCTGACAGGTATCTTTAGAACAAGCCTCCCATCCTCCTCTTGAGCCAGGATGCTTTGTAGCAGTTGCAGCTGGAAAGTCTCCAGCAACTCGCTTTTGATGATCTCTGGCAGGCTGAGTCTCCCTGGTGTTTCTCAGTCATGCTTTGTTGTCAAACTCCTCTGTGCTATTTTGCAAACTTCTTCTTGCAGTGGGCTTTGCCATAGCATCTGTTAAGGCTAATCTGAAGCAACTTTTCTGCCCAGTGGCCTGTCTAATCAATACTGATTGCCTCATAGGCTCAAGTTCCTTTTGTCTTCAACTTGTGCTATCTGTGCATATGTGATTAGACCCTTTATCAGCCTTTTACTGATATCGACAAAAAATGGTTTCTTTTCTCAGTAGAGTGTATGTAGATTGTGAAGCGATGTTAAGCTGAATTCACTCTAACATATTCGTTATATATTTATCACACCCTCCTTTAGAGAACTCAAGAGTGCTACCCTGTAAAGTAAATTAGACTGAGAGGGAAAGGAAGTTCTGTTTCACGGGCAGAAGTCTCTGTGTTAATGGGATGATTTTGTTGGATACAACCCTTTATACTGACTTTCTTCTGTAGTTTTACATATTTCATTAGGACAACTTGTTGAGCTGAATCTGTGCAGCTTTCAAAGTATAAGAAAGAAGATGTGGAAGCTGGCATTGGGTCAGCCTTTTGGTCCATGTAGCTCAGGACAATCTCCTTCAACTTGCAGTGACGTCCTACTCTGTCGCTGTCATCCTTTCAATTGGAGATGATAGGAATTGTACCTCAACCATTCCACATGGCGACTTTCTATTTATTTTATATACAGTGGTGCCTCGCAAGACGAAAAGAATCTGTTCCATGAGTCTCTTTGTCTTGCGGTTTTTTCATCTTGCGAAGCAAGCCCATTAGCGGATTAGCGCTATTAGCGGCTTAGCGAGCTTAGCGGATCAGCTGATAAGCGGTTTAGCGGCTTAGTGGATCAGCTGATAAGTGGCTTAGCGGATCAGCTGTTAAGCGGCTTAGCGGCTTAGGATCAGCTGATAAGCGGCTTAGCGGCTTGGGAAAGGGGGGGGAGGAAAAAACCCCGCAGGAACTCGCAAGACATTTTCGTCTTGCGAAGCAAGCCCATAGGAAATTCGTTTTGCAAAGCACCTCCAAAACGGAAAACCCTTTCGTCTAGCGGGTTTTCCGTCTTGCGGGGCACCACTGTATATACCCCACTTACATTATAGAATATCAAAGCAGTGCAGAGAAAGCCAGAAATAAGTATAAAGTACACATCAGAAATAATACAATTAAAATATCAGTATAACTCCAGGAGATGATCAGCGGACAATAATTAAAATTCACATTCAGAAACTGGGTAAATAAAAAGGCCTGCATAGGAAACAGCAGATTGTTGGAGCCACAAGAGGTCTGGAGGGTGGCAACACAATAACAGGCCTTTTCTATGGTGGCTCCCCCTTTGTGGAATGCTCTCCCCAGGGACCTTCTTGCCTGGGGCCTTCATCTTTAGGTGCCAGGTGAAAACTGTTTCTCTGTAATCAGGCCTTTGGCTGATTAACATTCTATAGTATTTTAAATGTGTTGATGGCAGAGGGGTTATTGGCTTGTTTTCGTTTTATTATGTATTTTGTGCTCTTGTTTTGTATTTTGTATTTTGAACTGGCCTGTGATCTTCAGATGAAGGGTGGTATACAACTGTAATAAATAAATAAACAATAAATCAATAAAATTAATACATTGAACATGGCCTAGATTGAAGCATACGGTCAGCCAGCGCAGCTGCTTCAACAAAGGTGTCATATATTGATGGCAGTTAACTCCAGACAGCATACTCACAGCAGCATTTTGCACTAACTGCAACTTCTGAACCAGCCTCAGGGACAGTCCCAATGAAGTGCATTGCAGTAATCAAGTGAGCTGTGTATGTGGCACAGTCGTGAGATTATCCCTGTCCAGGACTGTCAATAGCTGGCATACCAAGCTAAGCTGGTAGGAAGCAGCACTCACTACTGAAGCCACTTGAGCCTCTAGTGACACATGAATCAGTGCGTACCCCCAGACTATGAACATGCTATTTTTAAGGGAGTGTCCAGAACAGGCAAATGGCCAGTTTCCTGGATGCCCAAACCACCTACCAGCAGTGCCTTCATCTTGCCAGGATACGATTTCAGTATATTGGCCATATACAGTAGGCTTCTGAATACCAGTTGCTAGGAATCGCAAGCGGGGAGATTATAGTTGCACTTAGGCCCTGCTGGTGGGCTTCCCATAGGCATCTGGTTGGCCACTGTAGGAATAGGATACTGGACTAGGTAGGCCTTTGGCCAGAACCAGCAGGGCTCTTCTTATCTTACATATTATTTGCAAGCCCAAGTGGAGTGCAGGTTTTTGTGACAGAGGAGAGACTATTGAAATCTCTCAGCTACATCCGTGAACTACATGTACTTATTTTACTCTTCTTCAGTGCAGAAGCTATGAACTTCAAAAGTCAAAGTGCTTGAATGAAATATATTGGATGAATCTTGAACAGGTCAAGACTACTGGTCATTCCAGAATATATAGAACACTTTTCACTTTTCTTCCACTAGCATTGGTCCAGCATGTTTACTGCTTGTGGACTTCTCATAAGCATTTAGTTTTATTTATTTTATATTTTATTTATATAATTTATATCCTGAACCCATCATATGTGATCTTGGGCCCACAACAATAAACAGTCAAGTATCTTTGGGTTATATAACGGCTCATTCAGAAGGCCTGAAGCAGGGGAGAGTCTTCAGCTGGTGCAAAAATAATAATAACTAAAGTTGGTACCTGGCAATGCTTGGTGGGCAGGTTGCTGGTCAGTGTGAGGACAGGTTGCTGGGCTAGATGGTCTGTGCTGACAAGACTCCTATGCATTAGAAGGAAGTGTACAATTCATAGCTGCAGGGAGAGGGCTTGACTTATTGGTATTTGCCACTTCTGAAAAAGGGCTACATGAAGATTCCAGTGATTAGAATAGGAGAGTTTTTGGGGGAAAATATCATTTTCTCAATGAGAATATAAAGTTCTTTGGGTGTTGGGAAGATACAATACTGGAAAGACATTTAAATCCCCTGAAATGTGCAAAACAAGTGAGCGAAATAGTGATAGCCTCAATAGACCCTATGTATGATTTGCTCTATTGGATAGCTGCAGTCCAGGGAGCTTCTGCAGTGAATCCAATTAATCCTCGTGGCCTAAACACACACACGCGGTTTTCAGTGACTCAGATTTTTAAAAGCATACTTATTTAATAAAACCAGAAAATGAAAAACACTATTTAATTAGGTCTTAGATCTGCTCATGGGAAGATTTTGTTTCTAGTGGGAGCAAACCCCTTAATCCAGAAGTACTCTATATCTGTGCTGGCGAGAATGGCCTTGAGATACCTTCATTGAATGCAGAGAAGGAAAGAAATCAACAAAGGCAGTGGGGCTGCTCTAATCTGACCCAGCCTTTTAATAATGCTCATCTGCCTACGAGAATATCAACTACTCAAGGGACCATTCAACCAACTGCCTTTTTAATAAGACTGCTAGTCCAAAAATAATCTTAATCAATTAAGTATCTCCAGCACTGCTACAAGGTCATTCCTAATGCAAAACTTACAAGGAAAACTAATAGTTATGCTTGATTTGATCTCTGTGCTGTATTCCTCTGTTCACAGGAAGAATTCTGGATAGAGTTTCCCTTTCTTTGGGTTAAAAAGCTTTCAGAATATCATCATCTGTGTTGCTTTTTTCAAATAGGGATGTGCAGTTTAATTTATGCTTACAAGCAACTGCAGCGTCAGTTTTGTCCAAAGACTGCAGAAAGAGATTTGTTCTTAAAAACTCCATATATTTTCATTCAAAAGGAACTGATTAATTTACCACTGTTTCAAGCTAGATGATTTGAAAACTGTTAATGAATTCTTACAAAACAACCTTATGTGCAGTGACTAGAAAATAAGGACCATTGAAATCATCTTAAATAGCCTACATAACTCAGTTATCTAAAATCTAGATGTGCACAATATTAATACATCCAGTACTGCTGTATAGGACAGAATCTTGGGTAACAATGAAAAAATGAGAAACACACATTGATGATATCTGAAAACAAAATTATCAGGAAAATCTTTGGTCATATCAGGGAAAATGAAACCTGCAGATGAAGGATTAAAGAAGAAATAAGAAGTCTCTATGACAAGCCAAGCATAGTGGGGGAGATTAAGGCAAATTTATTTCAGTAGCTCGGGCGCATCCGAGATACGGATTAGCAGAGAGCCGTGACAAAACCACTTTTGTAGTAACACCATGCCTTATTATTATTTATTAAATTTGTAAGCTGCCCTTCATCTGAAGATGACAGGGTGGTCCACAACATAAAAATACAAAATGAGAACACAAAATACAGAATAAAACAAACCACTAACCTCTTTCCCACAAACACAGAGAAAAGCCAAAGGCCTGGTTATAGATGTTTTTGCCTGTTGCTTAAAGATATGTAATGAAGGTGCCAGGTGAGTCTCCCTGGGGAGAGCATTCCACAAGTTGGGAGCCACCACAGAAAAGGCCCATCCTCGTGTTGTCACCCTCCAGACCTTATGAAGCAGTTCATATGGGAAGAGGCAGTCCTTGAAGTACTGTGGTCCTGAGTCATTTAAGCCTTTATAGGTCAAAACTAACACTTTAAATTGGCCCCCAAAACTAATGGGCAGCTAGTGCAGTCAGGCCAGGATTGATGTAATATGCTCAGACTGTCTTTCTCTGGTGACCTTACTTCATTTTAACTTTTGCAGGATAGTCCTGAACATTCCAATTTGGGGGCAATATGAGGGTGGGGGTAATGTTTGAGCAGGGAGGTAGCTTTGTTGCTGTGTGGGAAGTCAGCCATGCTGCTTCCTTCTCACCACCTACAGTGGTACCTTGGGTTACAAACACTTCGGGTTACAAACTCCGCTAAGCAGAAAGTGGTTGCTCCAGGTTAAGAACGTTGCCCCAGGATAAGAATGGAAATCGTGCGACAGCGGCACAGCGGCAGCAGGAGGCCCCATTAGTGAAAGCATGCCTCAGGTTAAGAACCGTTTCAGGTTAAGAATTGACCTCTGGAATGAAATAAGTTCTTAACTTGAGGTTCCACTGTACAGTGGTACCTCTGGATACGAACGGGATCTGTTCCGGAGCCCCGTTTGCATCCAGAAGCGAATGCGGAGCGCAACCTGAAAGTGCTCAACCTGAAGCAACTTCAACCCGAGGTATGACTGTATTTTTCTTAAGACAGGCCTGTATTCCAGTGCAGCAGAAAAGAATAGGATTGGCATACGTTCCTGTCTGGGCAGAAATCACTAAAATGTATGGAAAAATCCAGACGTATGGCAGCCTATATTGGTAGTGCCGTTTTTGCTGACTCTCTAAAAACTGCTCAAAAACGGCTTTTTGTGATTTTGGGCAGAACTAAAAAAGCTCAACAACTTTTCTGTCCGTATTTTCACTGTTTGAAATATGGCAACCCTAGAAAAGAAGCCACCAGCAAGGACTCATCAGTGAGCTGAAACTGACTTGTTTCACAGGGAGTCTGAAGAAGCCTTTTGTTAATGTCACCTTGGCAGAGAGTTGAGCTAAAGTATCAAGGCAAAATCAGAAGTCTGGCTGCCAGGAGTAAAAGTGTCAAGGGGTTTCTCTGAACTTTGTCACGAGAAGAATAGGTGCAAGCTTAGAGTCCATGCTGGGTAATTGCCTATCCGACCGTAGTTTGTTAAAGAGGACCAGCTTTCCAGTCACAAATATAGGGCACTGACAGGGGCTAGCTCTTCCTTTTTACGCAACTGCAAAATGACGAAGCTTGTAAAAAGAATATTAAGGTGTAAACAGGGGAAACGAGAGGGGAGAGCACAGCAAGGGGGATAAAACAGGATGGCCACCCACACAGCATCAAGCAGCAGCAGCAGCTTTGCTCTGTTTTAGGCATGCTGTAAAGAACCATCTGGGAGTCTCTGGAATGGTTAACACCTGTCATGTTACTACAGCCAATAACAAAACAGTCAGTTTGTGAGCGCCTTGATAAAAATAGATCATCAAAAAGAAGGCTAGATGGATTTGTCTGGAGAGAAAGCACACACATATCTTGGTGAGCTAATGCTGTTTGTTTCTAATAAAGTGGTGGTTTTTCTAGCCAGTGCAATTACTATGCCATGATCATGTTAAGATATTTGGTATATTTCCCACCATATCTTCTCATAAGCAATTAGGAAAATATGGATTGTAAGTGTCTGTTAGGGAGGTCGCTCCCTCCTCCAGATCCAGATCCCCTGGATTCCCAAGGGCTCTCCACTGCTATTTCACCAGATCTACCAGAAATAGTAGACCCTTTCTCTGGTGCTATTCATTTATTTGGAATATTTACTTTGCCCCTCACCTGGAAAAAAATCATGTAGATGCTTATGGTCGTACATCTGATCATGGCTTGGAGGAAATGCAGAATTGCAGAATTCTAAAGGGGCAGGCTGTTAGATGAAGTAGAGCAGAGGTGGCTACCCTGTGGCCCTCCCATTGTGCTGGCTTGGACTGATGGGAGCTGGACTTCAACAATAGCTGGAAGCCCAAAATGTAGATAGATAGTCACTCTTGAAGTATTTTCAGATAATGCAAAGCCAGAATAAATTCCACATGACTATTCACCACCCTGCTTTCTAGTAGAAGTCACCATTGACAGAATTCCCCCATCAAAGTTAAGATTCTACCACTACCTCGACATGCCTTATTTCTTGACAGTCCTCCCTAGCACTCCTCCTGTCATTCTGCATAGCATACTGCCCCTGTTGATCTTCTCTTTGACTCACTTCTTCTTGCATCAGTTCTGTGTCGTCGCTGCCCTTTTTCTCAAAACACCACACTTTCAACTTTCTCAAGTCTATTCCCTATACTCTGTATCATTCTTTCAGTTGCCTTGCCTCTGGGCTCCCTTTGTCTTTGTCCTGGGTCCTCAGCCTACCCAAGTAATTTTTGATTCCAGCAAAACTGACAGCTTTACTTTCCCTCACAGAAGTTAGACTATAGCTGGCTTAGTGTCCTTGGTTTACTATACTAGCTCAGCCAACCACAAGCCCAAAACAATATCCTGGCCCTAAATGTTCTTAACACATTGGGAAATGGAAGAGCAGAAGTCAAAATTCTCCTAAGACAAGCATAATTATATGAACAAGAGAAAAATCAATGTCGTATTAACAAAATTGGTTAGATAATTGCTCCACTTAGAAAAATCTGCATGGTTCTAGGGAACTACTGTATAGCCTAAATAAGTATGCTGCAATGCTGATATGCCCAAAAGGCAACTTGAACTAGCAGAATTTTAAACATTGCTTCCATATGACAGAAAATCATTGTTTCATTCTCTTCCATACTAGTCAGACCTTAGTATGGACTTGGGAGAAAAATCAAGAGCAGAAAAAGGATAAAGCTTTTGAAAATAAGACTTGGTAGAAAAGGCTGATGGTGGAGCCTGGAGATGACAACCACTTTCTAATAGATGTACATTTTTTCTATAGCTGTTCAAGCAGAAATGCAACTGACAGGAAGTAATGGACTTTTGTTGAAGGAGGAAAGATTTTTAACATCACGTTCAAAACTGAGAAAAGCTAAGAACTCAATAAGAGAGGTTTGGGAATACCTCGTCCGTTGGATGTTTTTCAGTAGAGACAAAGATCAGTTAGGGGCAGTGAAAGTAGAAATGATCATACTTAAGGTAGGCATGGGTCTAAATCAGGGATGGGTAACTAAAACCAACTCATCTGCTATCTATTGAGCCATGCTCATTTATTGGTCCACTAGAGTCAAGGATCAATCAACAACAATGAAATGACAGATCATTTCACTGTATATATCCCAGGTAGGTAGGTACATTTTAGGTGTGTCCAATTGCCATGCAATTGCCAACTCATGGGTCCTCTTGGGGCAGAGAAGAATGGAATGGAAGGTGGGGCAGAGGTTGGGAGCAGAATTCCTGTGCGAAATGGTCACTGCCTGTTTATAAATTGCTTCTTAGGTGGTGGGTCAAAGCAAAGAAGTATGCAATTTACAGATTATATGTTGTTGTTATTCCATCACCCAAATAGGTTACATATTCATTTTCTGCTCCAAAATCATCTGATTCTAGGAAAGCATATCTTTATTTTTCTTTCTAGTTCTATGTCATAAAAATATATTTCCCCGTAGATAGAACCAAGGCCCTTGGGCTGCCTGTCCTCTTTAACGCATTAAGCTAAACATGGAAAGCAAACGTACCTCCAGGCGCTCTCTTAATCCTTTTAGCAGGTAGACTCTGAGTGGTCTGCAAGCAAATTTTTTAAAGGGATCAGATGTGCACTATGTGAACATCCAGTCGTTGCATTACATACTTACCAAATTCCAAGTTGCAGGATCAGCAGTCACTACTTGTTCAGTCTGCATGGATTTTCAAATCTGCTTGGTTTTTCAGAGAATCCTTTACCTACTTCCAAACAGGGGTCAATTCAAATATGCAGAAATAGCAAGAATACAGTCCTTCCTTGACTGTTGCACATTAGGACTGCAGGTGGAAGGTGGGGGGGGGCATATGTTTAGATAAGCCCCTGCGTAACTGCCTGGTTCACTGCAGTGCTCTCTATATGGGGCTGGCTTTAGAAATGGCCTGGGAATCCAGAACTGTTTCAGAACACACCTGCCAGGATGTGGTAGCAGCAAGGCAGTTGGGACTTATTACACTGATTCTATACCAACTACATGTGTTGCCATTTTTTCTGGGCTCAGTTTTAAGAGCTGGTATTGATTTTGTTCTAGGTCAGTGGTTCCTAATTGGTGGTCCACATAACCCACTCGGGGTCCGTGGCACATATCCGTCAACTGTCTGGGACATTCTGTTTTGGGAAGCCATGCTCTCGTGTGAGAGCATGGAATGCCAAAACATGCAGGTCATGTGACTCATGTGGGCATGCAGCCCAGTTTTGCACTGGGACATGTTGGAGGGTATAGTAGTATCATTCACATAACAAAAACTACCCCAGATATAAGACTTTCAAAAGTATGGGTTCCATGGCTTGGCTTTTGAAAAACTGGGTTCTGTAGTACTTACCTAGTTGGGAACCACTGTCTAGGCCATTTAAGTATTGAAGGGTTATCTGGTGCAAGAACTGCTTGTACCAATATTAGTTTGCCAGAGCTCAGTATCAGAGGCTATTCTCTCTCATCTTTGATTAGTAAAATCTGAGTGGCAGATACCAGAGATGGAGCCTTTTTGGTGGTAACAGAGCATCTGAGGAATTCCTTCCCTGAAGAGCTCTGAAAAGCCCCTTCTACTGGATTTTTATGCTGATGTGTTTTTACCTCTCCCGTCTCCCGTCCCCCTGTTTTTAACTGTTATGACTTTTCTAAGCTGCTTTGGAGGAAATATTTTAAAGAGTAGAATATAAACAATCAAACAAATAAAATAAAGCAGCAGAAGAAAGTAGTCCCGAAGGCAAGCTTTCTGCGGTTTTATTCAGGTCAAAGCAAATGAATGGCTGGGGAAATATTTCTAGAAACTATAGGAAGAGGAGAGCCAATGGGGGACTAGAGCTTGTGAGTGTGCAGCCTACAAGCAGGTGAAAGCAGGGTGGTGTCACCAGGTCTGGTAGGGAGATTAAGCAGCTCAGCTCAGAGGACAAGGGATGCCGGGTTGAAGACTCCTGGACTAAGCAGGGCATGGAGTGTAAACTGTGTTGGGAGAAGAACCTGTTTTTCAGAGAGTGAATGTACCATATTTTGAATTTGTATATGACAGGGAATAAGGCCTTTTTTAAAAGCATTAGTATTAAAGCTGGAAGGTACTGTGAGAAATAAATGGAAGTGCTATCTCTTAAGTGAGTGGAAAGGGAGTGGTGAATAACTACTTCTGTACTAAATGGCTTTCTTGTTTGATTATTTTAAAAGCAGTGAAAGAAAATGCATATTGGGACTTGGAGAATCATATAATACTATGCCTTGCACTTAGTTTGTGAGGCATGCTCCTGGGATGAAATTTTTTAAAAGCTCAAGACAAAGGGTAGCACAGAACAGCAGTGAATTCAGTTCTGAGTAACAGCACAGAGAGGAAGGGACTGGTGTTGGGTTTGCTTGTGTTTAACGTCTAAATTAATTATCAAAATCTACGCACTAATGAAATCCATAGATGAGATTAAATAGTGAGAAGCTGCAAGCACACACCATAGCAGAATCACATTCCAAAGGGGCCAGGAGTACTTAGAAAACATGAACAGAACTCCACAAAATTAAGCATGATTTGCAAAAATATAGTTTATAGATGTGACCAATGCATTATGCACCAGCAATACATTAAGCACCATTCCCTTCTCTTTGAATATTTCTGACCATAGGATCTCACCCAGTAGTTCAAGCTTTTTGAAACCAGCCTTCTTAAATTCCAGAGTGCATGTCTGACTACACTCAGCTTTCCGTTGTCTCTGTGTAATGAAACCCAAGAGAACAGGATCACTTTCTCAGTACTGAATGTTTGGTAATCTGATCTAGGAAGGTATCATCCAAGCCTTCACTCTGGCTTGGCAGGCAATGTAGTATCCGAAGAATGTAGTGTATCCGAAGAAGTGTGCATGCACACGAAAGCTCATACCAAGAACAAACTTAGTTGGTCTCTAAGGTGCTACTGGACAATTTCTTTTTATTCTTTTTATATATTTCTACCCACAGTCACCAACAGTGTAATCTTCTTTTTTTGAAAAAAAAAATATTTTTATTAAAGTTTTCTTGGTTTACAAAGGTATGCACAATGTCTCTTTTTTCAAGTTAAATTTTCCATAGGTCAGTTTCATTTGTTGAGACATTTGGGTTACATTAGGAAGAAAAAGGGTGGAAGAGGCGGAGGGGGCCATGGTGGGTGGGGGTGGGGTTGGGAGGCGATATTTCTATTTTGCTTAATGTATGTGTATTTCTTGTATGGCTGTTGTCCAGAATAGTTGGATTTTGGGGCATTCCCACCACATGTGGAGGTATATGCCCGTGGAGCTGCACCCTCTCCAGCATTTTGGTGAGGTTCCTGAGCGTATTAGCTCTACAGTGGTGCCCCGCAAGACGAAATTAATTCGTTCCGCAATTTTTGTCGTCTAGCGAATTTTTCGTCTTGCGAAGCACGAAATCCCATAGGAATGCATTGAAAATCAATTAATGCGTTCCTATGGTCAAAAAAAGTCCAAACAAAGCCAAATTTGGTACAACAACAGTTTATTAACTGCTCTTTAAAGTCACACATACTGTAAAGAGCAGTTCAAAAATTTAAGGGAAAATAAATTAACTTTATAAACAAAACATGTCTTTGTTTTTAGTCATTGAAAAAAAGTCGCGAGACGTTTTCGTCTTGCGAAGCAAGCCCATAGGGGAAATTCGTCTTGCGAGGCAAATCACGAACGGAAAAAACTTTCGTCTAGCGAGTTTTTTGTATTGCGAGGCATTCGTCTTGCGGGGCACCACTGTAGTTTCCTTGGTGTTAGGTCCCACCTTTAGGTAAGTTTCAGAGTGAGTTCTTTTCTTTTCGTTGATATGGATTTAAAGGGGGGTTTAGGCTACATTCTGGTCCACTGAGTGGGGTTAATCTCATAGTCTATTTCGTCTTCCCATTGTTTTTTTATTACGTCTAGCGAGTTCGTGGGATTTTGGAGTAGTATTTTGTATATTGCAGATACCATCCCTTTGCCATGTCCCTTTGTTGTTAGGAACCCACAGTGTATCTGAAGTGTGCATGCACACGAAAGCTCGTATCAAGAACAACTTAGTTGGTCTCTAAGGTGCTACTGGACATTTTATTTTATTTTATTTTTTATATTTCTACCCACAGTCAAGTCACTGTTGTTTCCCTCTCCTACAATTTTTACTCATATACTCTCAGTCTGCATTCTGTCATTCAAGTCATAGATCTCTTGATAAGTGTACACATTCTTTATATATAATTTTGCTACCTCTCCTTTCCTGTATGGGCTATTCCTTTTGAATAGGGTATACCTCTCAGTTTGTACATTGCAGTCATGAGTTTCATCCCACCAGGTTTCACTAATGCCTAAAAGATCATATTTGGCAACCTGTATTAAGAGTGAAAATTCTTCTTGCTTGTTTCCTGTACTCTGTGCATTAGTGTAGAGACAAGTGAAACAATGAGTCTTTCCTCTGCACACTGCTGCCTCAGTCACCCTCAGTAGGAAATCATCTGCTGCCAGCACACATCACTTTCTTCTGTGGAGAGCAGCAGGAATTGTTCTGTTCACTGCCACCTCAGTGTGTTTTGGGTTTTCTACTTCTATTCTTGCTGCTCTGGCTGAGAATCGGTGTCCAGGGTGAGGGCATGGAATTGATTTTGCCACTCCAGAGACAAAACATGGCTCCTGACAGTCCTGCTTTCTTTGTGTTATGTTCCTTCAGGGGGTTGCCTCCTGTATTGGGTGATCTTGCTCCTCCCTAGGGTTCCCTTCCTGCATCTCTGCTCCAAGATAGTCCACTCGGGTCTAGTGAGAATTTCCTCATCTTGCCTGATAGCTCAGAGTGTGGTTGGCAGGCCTCATGTTGCTGTATCTTCTCTTCCAGCAAGGTAATCAGCTTGCACTTGCTACATGTGTAGTTTTGCCCGTTCTTAGGCAGGAAGACAAACATGGCACAGATGTTGCTGGTAATTGCAGCAGCTGCATTACCCTCCAGGTCTCTTGGTTCCCCACACACTGTGAGACAGCTCCAGGCTTCCCCCTCAAACTAAACAACCTTGCAAATGCCCCTGTTTACAAGTCCTGGCCATGAGAGCTTCACCTGCTGGATTTCCTCCTGTAGTGCTTGTATTAAAAATACAGCAGCCCTGTCTTGTTGCAGGTGGCGCTGTTGCCATGTTTGAAACCGCCTGTGTTTGAAGCATCTGCTGCGCCAAGATGGTGAGGCCCGTGAGGCCCAGCGCTTGAAGAGGGGGTGGGCAGGGAAGCCACAGAGATGAGTTTTGCCAGATGCTGAGAGGGGAACACGACTGCCTGAGGAGTTCCAGGCAATTTTCATCCCCCCACCTCCCCACTTTTTCTTGCTTGTATTCTTACTTGCCTTAAGACTGCCTTCTCAGCAATGCCACTGCCTCAACCTTTTCAGACAGATAGCCGAGTTAGTCTTTTGCATCAAAAACAACAAAAGAGTCTAGTAGTGCTTTCAAAGACTAACGAAGATATTATGGCATAATCTTTCATAGACCAAGTGGACTGTAGTCCATGAAAGCTTAAGCCATAATAAATGCGTTGGTCTTTAAGGTGCTACAAGACTCTTTGTTGTTTTTCACTACAACAGATGAATACTACTGCTCCTCTGGAAACTCTTCCCTGACATTATTTATGAAGCTAAACAGCCCAGGCCCCAGAACTCACTGCAGACCTCCACTTGCCACCTCTTTTCTCTTTTATGTCAATTCATTATTATCCACTGAGTGCAGTTATTTTTAGACACTTGCATACCCACTTTATGGTTGTTTCATTTAGTTCACATAATTCATCCTTGCCCAAGAGGATGCGATTTGGGGCTGGATCAATATCCTTGTTGATATCTGGGGCTGTGAGGCTGCTTAGTGAACACTAACAGGACTTTCCAATTCCTGGCTGAAGAGTGGGAGGAAACTCCTTGTACGTGTGGTGCTGGCGTTGTGTATTTATGGGCTGTAGATTGCAGCCTAGATAATTTCCACCTGTATACTTAACTGACAAGAGAAGAGAGCTAACAGAGCATTTCTAATCCCCAGGTCTGCTGGCTAGAGATGGTTTAGGATGAGACAGAGGTACCTCTCAGCCAGGGGAGGACCATGCTCAGTGCAGAGGTCCTGCCGTGCTCGTGGTTGTAGATCTGCCAGTGGTGTTTTGGCTAGTGGAAGCCATTATTAGCCCCCAATATTTGGTTCATCACCCCCCCCCCAGCTTTGCCCATCAGTTTGCCATAATTTCTTCTGTAACATCACTACACTTGCTATGAGGAGTTGGCTTTGTTTTTCTCTAAACAATTCTACCAGTATTTTCCTCATTTTGAATCCCTAGCTCTATCTTCTTTAGCCCTTTTAAAAAACCTACCCTGTACAGTGGAACCTTGGTTGACGAATGTAATCCATTCTGGAAGACCATTTGACTTCCAAAACGTTCAACAACCGAGGTGCAATTGCCAGTCGGCAAATTCCATTGAGAAAAATGGAGAAAAACGACTTGGAAGCCGTTCGACTTCCGAGGCGCATTCAAAAACTGAAGCATTCACTTCTGGGTTGTCGGCATTCGATAGCCGAAACGTTCGACTTCTGAAGTGTTCAACAACCGAGGTTCCACTGTAGTAGGCTTTGTGAATCAGATCAATTCTCTGAATTCAAATTTGTGTAGAATGTCCCTTTCACATTGCCCAAATATTATTTTACGTGCTCTTTTCTGCTACTAACTTCATGTTTCTCTTCAATTTTTGTTTCTATTAATATCATTAGTTGTTTCAGTACTTCACCTTTTTTAAAATAGATGTTGCACTCTATTGTATACTCTGTTGGTATCTTTTTCTGAGGTAAACAACACACTTGAGATGCCTTTCTTTGTTTGCAACATAAAAATATCTGTCTCTGGCTGGTTGCAACTCATTGTGTACCTTTCTTTTTCTGACTTTTGTCCAGCCTTACACTCCTGTGCTGGATCAGTATTCTTGACCTTAGCAATCTATCTCTCCTCCTCCTTTTGGTCAGTTTCCATTTTAGACTCTTCAGTCATTAAAAAGATTCCTGCGTCGCCGTTATGTGTCATGTTCAATTTCTCCTGTTCTTTCTCTGCTTGGATATGGCTTGCAATTGTGCTTCCATTGTTGTATCCTTTAAATCTTAACTGTCCCTGACAAATGCTCATACTGTTGACTTTTAAAAATGTACTTAGTTGTCAGTTCAGGGAGGCCATAGCATGATAGCCATTTTGATGGATGTGCCACCCCCCCTTCCTTCAGAGGGAAATAAAAGAAGTTATCAGTCTAAAGTATGATACATAGGAGGGTGACGTCTCATAGTGAACAGCATTAGATTGTGGAGTTCTTCCCCCCCACCCTTATTAACTAAGTGCCCCTTGCCTTTGGGGAATCAACTTTGCTGGATGATACCTTTCCAGCTGTACTAAGAAAGCACCTTGCCCTGTTAGATGTCCCTGCTGGAAGATCTCATCAAGTTTTTCTTTTGCATTTTCACTCTTTATAACTTCCTGAATGTAAAAGCAAACAACTTCTTGTTAAAATCCTATGCAGCTGGTACTCTGCATGGGAGTGACTGACATGAGGTCTATTGTCCTTTGCTGCTAATCTGTTTACACGTTTGCCTGCATCCCTCGTTGCTCATTATACTTACCACACAGCTCCTTTAATAGCTACAGAATACTCTTTTATTTGTGTCTGAAAGTCACATTTCTCACCAGTCGAGGAGTCTGCCTCTGTGCCAGCTTTTCCTTTTCTTTCCCCCCTCTTCCCTGGGCTTGGAGATTTGGATGAAGGTTGAGGCAGGAGGGATGGGGGAAGGGTGGCAAATGGTAGCATCTTCTGTAGTTTATGTATTTACCATATTTCTTCTCTTGCAGCAAGAGTCCAAGGAGGAACATGGTCTGCAGAAGAAAAGAACAAAGCAGCAGCTGGATAGACTGAAGTTTGCCGCAAAAAGGAAAATAGCACGTAGGTCTCATCTGCGCAGGGGAATGTGGGAGCTGGAGAATGAGAGTACACTGGTTTTTTTTGTATGGAGTTTCTTACATATGCCTTTGCACGACACATATGCCAGGGCCTACTAACTCAAAAGTAGCCGCTTTGTATGAGGTCTGACATTGTATGCGGATAAACAATGTCACCACAGATACATATAGATATGATACAGCTAAGTGTCATTGTGCATATCTATTGGCATAAAGGAGAAGAGCCTTGTAAGGTTGCCAAGGTTGTCACTGTTTATGCAAAGTACAACATTACTATCCATTTCCTCTATGAAGACAATGGAACAAGGGCTATGTTATATGGCAGCCGTGAGATGAGAAAAAGGATAAGAAGACCTTGAATCTAAGCTCTATCCAGAGACAACTGTAGTTGGTGTGTAGAGTTACAGTGAGCGTCTCACGGACAGAATATTCTTGCTTGTTGCTTGATTGGTTATTAGGGCAAGAGTAAAGGTAAAAAGGTAAAGGTACCCCTGCCCGAACGGGCCAGTCTTGACAGACTCTGGGGTTTGTGCGCCCATCTCACATCTATAGGCCGGGGGCCAGCGCTGTCCGGAGACACTTCCGGGTCACGTGGCCAGCGTGACAAGCTGCATCTGGCGAGCCAGCACAGCACACGGAACGCCGTTTACCTTCCCGCTGGTAAGCGGTACCTATTTATCTACTTGCACCCGGGGGTGCTTTCGAACTGCTAGGTTGGCAGGCGCTGGGACCGAGCAGCGGGAGCGCACCCCGCCGCGGGGATTCGAACCGCCGACCTTTCGATCGGCAAGCCCTAGGCGCTGAGGCTTTAACCCACAGTGCCACCCGCGTCCCTTTAGGGCAAGAGTACATGCGGTTTATTCAGTAATTAGCCTTCTGGGTGACTCTGTAACTTAATTTATTTGTGAAATGAAATTCTTTGCTGTGATTCTAGGATCTTGTACTTCTAGAAACATGCTGTTTCACAGAGGTAGTCTTGGTTAGATCAGTGTTTCCCAACCGGTGTTCCGCGGCACACTACTGTGCCGTGAGACGTTGGCTGGTGTGCCGTGGGAGGGAGGCGGGCGAGTCGGGCGGTGAGAGGCGGCGGCAGCGAGGATCCGCGTCGAGCCGGGGGCGGCTCCGCGGTGGTGGTGCCGAGCGGCGGGGCAGCGCGTGCAAAAGGGAGGAGCGCGAGACAGCGGAGGAGGAGGAGGCCGGCATGTCCGGGCAGCAGCAGCAACAACAGCAGCAGCAACTCCCGGCGACGGCTCCTCAAGCCCCGCCGCCGCCCCCTCCTCCGCCCGCTATTGCCGCCACCACCACAACAGCCGCCGCCGCCTCAGTTGCCGCCGTCCCTCAGTCCCTCGCTCTGCTGCCTCCTCCCACCCCCAAAGCTTGGAGGTTCCCCGGCAAGGGGGAGGGGAAAAACTTTCACTTTCGTGCGTCCCTCCCGGCGTGACGCTGCGCGCTGACGTCACGGGGCTGTGCCGCGGTTGTGTGCCGCGAGATTTTTTTCCTTAAACAGGTGTGCCGTTGCCCAAAAAAGTTTGGGAAACACTGGGTTAGATCTCCTCATCTGAGCCCATTGCTGTAAGTTTGCAGCAGCAGTTTATAAGTATGCTCCAACTCACAAGATTTATTGTGAGTGGTGCTGGTTTTACAAGGAGCATCTGATTTGGAAATATAACGGAATACATTTCTGAATGGACTCCAAGCAGTGGTTGTAACCTGATAAACTCCAAATGGAGGAGATGGGAAGTAGGTTGCAAATAGCCCTCTTTGCAAATCCCTTTGTAGGAAGAAGTGCATATTCAGTACTCCAAACAAGCTAAAGGCCCACAGATGTGAGCAAGAAGGCATGAAATCCTCTGTGTGTACAGAATACCTAGGAGAGAGATTAACATGAAGCCATCCATGTTTTGTGTTGAAACTGTAATGTGTAGAATCCATTTGCCGCTGGCAGCACAAGACTAGATCCTCCGTCCAGCATCCAGCAGAATGTGGTCTTAGAACTGCGCTTGATAATTGGCATGAGCAAAGGTAGTGAGTCTCCTCATCAGTTCGCTCCTTTGGATGCAGGTCTCATACCTACTACATTAGAGCAGTCAATTAGCAATAATTAATTAGGCACATCCACTTACATGTCTGCTCTTTTATTTATTAGAACTATAATTAGCCTTTTAGTGTTTATTTTTAGGCAAATTAAGGTTCATTTCTTTGAAATATAAACCACTGTCAGTGTTTTAAAGGGTTGCTTGGGTTTTATGACAAATTGGCCTCTTGGAGATGTGGCTGCCTAGGGAGGGTGGGATTGTTTGGCCCCTCCTATCTAGGCCAATTGAGACTTATTCAAGCAATTAATAACTGTGTATAGTGGTAGTGATGTTTTTATTCAAGAAAAGGCTGTTTTCCTCCCAATGCAAACAGCAATCACCGGGGGCAGGGGCTGGAACTGGGGTATGGGCAAAGGGTTAAAGTCCCCCTCCCTGCAGTTGGCATTTCCCCATGACCACTATTTACTTAAAACAAACATTCACCCAACTACTAATCCGTGAATAATGTCTCGTCTGGTTTCATCCTAAGTGGAGAAATAAGGCCCGCATGTGCTGCCAATTTCCAAAGCTGGAACATTTCTCATATTGTTAGTGTTTAAGGCACATTGTTCTTTTCTGACTTTGTAATTTTTAATCATTTTTAACATTGAGCTATAATTCAAATACACCCGTGACGTTATATTCTCAACAAGCTAAGATTAAAACATACAAACCTACATAAATCCTTTTCTTTGGAATGTTTCTGATGTATGTCTTCTAGAACAGTAAATCTCTTTTCACTGTACATTAATTTCACTATGATTGTGAGTGTAATACAGCCAACATTTTTGGGGGTGGGGGTGGGGAATCTGTTAGCAAGAGAACTCGGAACTGGTGGTGCTTTGCATCTAATTCGTTTTCAAACGTCCAACTGAAACATGAATTGTGTAGTAAATTGGCATATTAGCATGTAAAAAGGCTCAGAACTAGTTTAATTTGTTTAAGGCTGTAATGTCTTTAAAAACAGTGTATGTACACCCCCTCCTCATGTTTTCTTGGCGGGATTGATCATATGACACTGACATTTCTACTTATCAATGGAACTAGGAGTGTAGTGGGAGCCTAGCTTTGGAACAATGAAACTATGCTGACTTTACCACACAAACAAAAAACCCCTCAAGTTTGATAATGGAGCTATTCAGAATTCGTGGGCACATATGTGCAAGCACATAATTTGTGTCCGAAAGGGCATGCAAATGGTTTTCTGTCTGCTAGACGTTGGTTGTATAGACTACCTGCCAAACCATTCAGACAGTCCTTGCTTCTGAGAGCTCAGCTTCTATTTTTGTGTCTTGGAGCTCTTAAATAGTCTGTTTGCCCACACCAGTAGGAGGCTAACGCAATACTTAGAATTTCTAATCATCATAAATTATGACCAATGTAATCAACATCAAGCGCACACAAATTGTGAGCGTTTGCAGACAGCGTTTAGAAATGATCAGATGTTAAGCAGAATAATACATGATAGCCAGAGATACGCAGCATGGCTTTGACAGAACAGATGCCCTGCTTCTCTCAGGGAGATGGCTTGCTCCTTTCACTGTCGTGCAAGTTGGATGTATTTCATGGTGGGTGGGGGGCAAAGATTTATCCTTTTCAATGCACCCGTGAATTTGGAAAGTAGAATAAATGTTTATTTTCTCTCTCTGATATGCCAGAAGGATTCTTGTCTAGAGTTCTTCCGTGTTCCATTTTACTGTGCCCTTTTTTTCACTCCTTGGCAGCGTGATACACCATATTGCTTCTTAGATGGAATTTCATTTGCATTGTGTTTTATAGTTGTTGACAGTCTGGTTATGCAGTCATGGGTTTGTTTTTTTTTAAGTGAGAGATTGAGAACAGGTAACTGATGATTGTGATCCTATGTCCATTAATTTCTGCTTAGATCCCTTGTAATCAGATAATGCAGTTTTGCTGCCAGTATCTTAATTATATGAATTCCAGTTATTATAAAATATTCTGCAGGTTCTTGAGGATGTCCAGGCCCTTGTACTGTATATGTACAAGAATACACATTCCAGTGGTAAAGCTATAATATGGCTGCTCAAAGCACTGTTGCTTTTAAGAGGGGGGGGGGGGATAACTCAGCAGCTTATTTCTGCATACAGCTGTTAAAGGCACAAGAACCCTGTTTCCTTAGTGCCAAACTTAAACCAAAGCCTACGCTGTCATCCTGTAGACACATACCTGGGAATAAGCCCCATTAATCCCAAAGAGACTTACTTTTCAGTAGACATGTATAGCATTGTACTGAAAGTTAACATAATGAGTGTCTGGGCTTTAGGCCCTGCACAGCAGGAGACACACCTAAGCATATTTGAAAAATTTACACGTTTTGCATTTGCTATTCAGGAAAGGGATTCTTTAACAACCAGTTGCACTTACTGTGTAGTAGTATTTGCAGATCATCACCTCTAAGGAATACCTGATCTCATATGAACCCACCATAGGTGCATCCTATTTACCAGGAAAAAAGGAAGGGCCAGCTCTGGAAATCTCAAGGACTACTATAGAATAAGACAGAAGCAGGAAAGTGCACTAAAGAACCCCAGGGATTCCTGCTGCCTGGTGACCAAACAACTCGCATATCAATCGCAGCTCTGACATCACTCATTGGGAGCTGGGAGCAGTCAGGCTGGCTCACTTCACAGAAATTGCTTAGAAGGATACCTGCATCTTTTGCTTCATAGGTTTCTTTCTAGGAGGGCTAGAGATTTTCTTAAGAAAATAATAAATAAACTTAGGCTATTGTGCCCTGATACTGTACCCATGGGTGGGGCATTGCCCCCACCCCCCTGACTTAAACTCAGCTCCAGGAAAGCTAATGCCTATTAAGCAGGGCAAAATGAAACGGCATTGTGTCACATAGTTGCTTATTCATAGTTGTGACCATATCCAAGGGGTGTTGCAAAGTCCATGTTTCAGTTTCGACCTGCTGCTTTTCTCTTGGGAAGAGGGGGTGATGAGGTTCAGTAATCCACAAATGAGGTTTCCTCTGGAGGCATTTCTCATGTGTTGAGAAGATGCTCCTGAGGAGGCTGTGATGGCGTCCTAATTGCTTTGGTGTCCAAACACTTTACAGTAAAGGAATCTGAGGTAGTCACCGTGTCTGGAAGGTGATCTGTTTCTTCAAAGCTCTTCTCTTTAGTTTCTTCTATGGTGTTTTGTGCTCAGGTGCACTTGTTGGGTTAAGAGTTGTTATGTGTGAGAGAGGATTTCTCAGAAAGTGCTGCTCAGAATCAACTTACAGTGCTTTGACTGAAGAGTATTTCAATGTGCTCTTCAAATTCTCAGAAAGCAGGGGAGTTGCTGGAGTTTCTTTTTCATTCTGGTTTTCAGGCTTGGATATTTTTAGCTAAGTGAAAGTGATGGGTCAGAAATCTAAAAAAACCAACACCCTGGTGTTTTCCAGAACAGCTTTGGTTTTTTGTTTTTGCAACGCTTGTGATTTTTAGTATGTCCCAGAAAATCATTTAGGGAACAACTTTGTATAGGTAGGGAGAGAGTGGTCTCATCCCGGGTAGGAAAGCGTGCAGATCTGAAGATCATTCTCTGCCTTTTCCAGGTTGTTCTTCTCATTTTTATATTTTTTTATTTTTTGCACTAGTCCAGGCGAATGTGGCTCGTGACCTTTGCCCGTTTGCATTTCAGGAGGCTTGGCAGTATACACCACAGAGCACTATGACTTTTAAAGTTAATAATAATGTTGAGTGGAAAGGAACTAACCTCATTGTGCTCTACCAGCAGACTGTGCCTTTTAGAAAAAGTCTGTTCATGCACAGTTCAGTGTTCAAAGTCTACCGCTTTTCCTTTGCGCCCTTTGATGATAGTATTGCATGTGGAAGTACAAAACAGGGTCGCTGCCAGATGATTATGTGATAAAATATTTCATTGTGATGAATTCACCAAAGAGTCAAAGCTGAGATCACTATGGGAACCTTAACTAAATGCCCTGACTTGGTTCAGTGATTTGATATTGCACAAAATGCATTACTCTGCATTTAGCACTGTCTGTTCCAGTTTTGAAGGCACACGGCAAGGTAAGCTGAGATGTAACAGCTTTGATCCAATTTAGTTGGCCTTTTTTCCCTGTGAAGGTGAAAGTCCCCAGGCACCTTCTTCAGGGCATAAGGAATGAGAGCCTGCTGCATTGTATTGTGTTACGCTTTTCTTTTTCACTTTTTTTCAGAGATGACGGAAGATGAACAGTTTGCCCTGGCTCTGAAAATGAGCGAGCAAGAAGCCAGGCAGTTGAACTCGCAAGAGGAGGAAGAGGAAGAGCTTCTGAGAAAGGCCATTGCTGAGAGCCTTGGTGTAAGTGAAGCAGAAATACTTGGGCTACAGAATTGCCCGTTCACATCTTTCCCTGCCCTGTACTCCTCCTCTGCAGTTCAAATGAGGTGTTTGTTATGGGACAGGCTTCCATCTGGAATTCTAGCCAGTCTTCTGTAACGCATAAATGCATCTGACAAGGTGAGCTCACAATACATTTGTTAATCTTCACCATGTTAACAGCCCCAAACACGGCTAATGAATGATTTCACCTTTAGCTATCATTTTGTAGATTAACATGGAAGTGTCCATTTATATATTTTACTCAGTGGAGCAGCAGTCAGTTTGATTTAATAATTAGGAATGTACATTTTCAAAGGCAAATAATTTGTGTGCATTTTTCACCCTCCTTTCTAGAGCTGCCAGCCTTCTGAGTCTTCTGCTGCAGCTGCCGTGCCCCATCCTTCCAAGGCACCAGTGTCTTCAGCACCAAGCTACCCAGCTGGGCAAGAGGATCCTCAGCTCCTTGCAGCTCTACTGCCTTGCCCTGAGTCTCCTTGCTCCGAGTACAGCTCCCTCTCACACAGTGACAAAACTGATAAGAATGGACAGACAGATGTCGCCAAGAGGCCCCTAGTAGTACTGACGAGGTTAAGCCAGGCAACAGTTGAGAGCTCACTAGTCTCTAGCATAATTGTATCTCCAGGGAAGAGCCAACCTTCTGCAAGGTCAAATGAAAACCCTTCCCCATCAGCAAGGAGCAGTTCCAGCGATACACCACCCAGTCTAGAAGAAGGGACATCAGTTGCCTTAAGTCCCACCTTTCCCCAAAGGCCTCGGGGCACTTTGTCACTGGCACCTCAGAGACTTTTTGCAGGAAGGTTTAGCCCTTCAAAGCCACCAGGCAAGGAAACTGAAAAGCATTCCCAAAATTACATGGAAGGAGATTCCCTTCCTGGTTGCTCAGAAGCTCTGGAGAAAGTGGCCCTGGAGCACAGCATGTTGGACTACTCCAGCAGACCAGGGTCTGAACTTGGACATCGGTTGGAGCCCATCAAGAAGGCATGTCTTTCTCCTGGGCTGGTGGAAAGGACTGAATTGCCCAGAAATGCTCCTCCACTGTGCGCACTTCATAGGGGTGATGAGGAGTGCCAAGAAGGTGAAGAGAGAGACATAGTGCACTATTACTGGGGTGTTCCCTTCTGCCCTAAAGGCGTGGATCCCAACAAATATACCCAAGTCATCCTGTGTCAGCTTGAGGTTTACCAGAAAAGCCTGAAACAGGCTCAGCGACAGCTTCTACACAAGAAACCATTTGGGGAGCCCATTGTCCCCAATTTGTGTCCCTTGAGGCGAAGTGACCGTGGCAAAGCAGCAAAGGAAGCATCTAAGAGAGATGAAGGTACAGATGAGCAGGAAGGAGAAGAAATGAATGAGAAAAAGGAGCCTGAGAGCATAGCCTGGCTTCTGTCCCCAATAAATGGAGAGCAGAACATAGCAGGGGGAAGAAACCCTGAGCGTGATGATGAGCCAGCAAGCAGCTCATTTCAGGTAAATTTGCTGCGCTTTCTTTGTCGGTCTGGTGACTTCTGAATGAAGGAGGGGGAGTGGCTAGTTATCTTTGCTTGATGTTGTGATCTATACAACAGACTAGACCCCAAAGAATGTTGGTGCGTATTTAGGGGTACATTGGTTCACTACGACTTGCCACACTTCTAAGGTCAAAGAGATTTGGTGAACTTTGCAACTTTTTAAAAGAATAGTGGACAACTCAGAAATTTATAGGATCTAGCATTATAGTGAACTGAATCTCTAGTAGGTGGCTGTTCAAGCAAGGGGGGAGAAACTTTTCAGCCCCAAGCTAACCTTGTGGCTTAACCTTCTAGGGGCCACATGCTAGCTGTGTGCAGGGCCAAAGCAAAAAGTGGGTATACACACACTCCTTTACATGAACACAAACACTTCCATGTGCTCTCCCTAGCTTCAGTCTCCAGGAACTTGCCCTCTCCTCCCAGAGTGGCAATCAGACTTGAAAAAAAGCATTGGAGCTAATGGAAGTCATTTTTTCAAGCCTAATTGTCACTTGGGGAATATTGGGGGCATGGGGCATGTTGCAGTCAGATGAGGAGGACTCATGGGCTGCGTCTGAGCCGGTGGGCTTGAGGTTCCCCATCACTGAGATAGCTTGTTTCTGCCAAGAGATTAAATAATAGACTTGAAACCCAGTTTGTCCTCTCTGGTTTCTAAATTGTAACAAATGTGACTTTCCTTTGCAAGATCAATCTTAGAAAGCATATACCAATGTATCTTACCGCCAAAATGTTCAGCTCTTGATGGTTATGTTAATAGCTATGAAGGCAACCATATGACTGAAAATTGTGGCTTATACACAAAGAGTTCTAGTATAGCAAGTCATCTATCGCTGGCATGAGCATTGCTGTATTTTTTTTTTTAAATTGTTTGTTTTGCTTGGCCTGTTCTCTGCCTTACTAGGTAAATCCATATGCTACCAGAGATAGTAAAATGCCATGTGACCTAGTTCTAAAATACATTTTCAGCAGGAAAACATTTGCTATTTTGCACTGAGTTTTTTACGTTATTTTGCTCTTTGGGAGATGTACCATTCATAAGACTATGCAGTCTCTTAGGATTTCTCTGTGTTTCTTAGCCAGTTGCACAACTTAGGTTTTAAGGGCGCCTAAGCAGCAGTGATTGATTTTAATGGGCAAGCTTTCCTATGTGTTTATCATGTCACTGAACAGAGGATGAGATGTGACAGGGAGAATGTTATAATCCTTCCTCATTGGTGTGGCATGCGCAGCCAAGCCAAACATTAACCTGTTCCTCTTGCTTTAATTGTTGTCTCTGTGTGCCATTTTTTCAAGCTGCCGGACAGCCACTAGGTGTCAGTGTTTGTTTCATTTCAAGAGCTGGAAGCAGCTTTCGGTCATTGCTGCTGTTTAAACAGATTGCTAGTCAGATGAAGTATTTATTGCTGCTGTATTTTAGGTTTGTGTCAGCCTTTTCCAACCCTCATTTTTCATAATGACTTCGCTGCTAGATCATTGTATAACTTTATCTTCGCTCTGACTGAAGCTCAACCTTGTTGTTACTATTTTCAAGTGTATTTGATTGTTTACCCCAGTGATGGAAAGATACTTAACTTGTTTTGTGATATTTATATTCTGTCTTGTAATATTGAACGCGCTCAGGAAAAACTGTCATGTCTGCATTTTCTTTCAGAAGCAAAAGTGCAGTGCAGCCTTGCTTCTGGTTTCACAGTTTTGGATCCAGAGTGGCTATATTTAAACACACCTTAAAGGTGACCTGCGAAGGAGAAAATGTTGGACTTGTGCCCTATTTTTGCTCGTTTATGATAGATGGAGATGACCGAGATGACCGAGTGTTTTTGTGTCAAAGCTGTTTTTATCTCTCTGCCTCAGTTGTTGGAAATCCAGGCCTTATTTAGCCTGGATTTATGTGTGTGTGTGGCATGTGAAGTTCTGATGAAAATCTAGGAAAACCCCAAAGGCCTGATAGCACTGGTAGCCAAGAAAGGGAATTAATAATATAGGAAGCTGTCAAATGGGAGACTGTGATGAGCTGATACATCTAAGCACAGAAGTTAGATATTCCCCAGCTTCTTCAAAGCCATTCTTAGGAACACGGGGAGACTCTTTATACAGAGTCACACCATTGGTCCGTCTAGCTCAGCATTGTCTACATCAGATGTGGGGAACCGTTGACCCTCTAGGGGTTGCTGAACTACAACTCCCAACCTTGTGCTTGCGACAGCTGGTGGGAATTGTAGTTCAACTACATCTGGAGGACCAACGTTCCTCATTGCTGCTCTACACTGTGATGTAGCAGCTCCCCAGAGTTTCCCCAGAGTTTCAGAGCGCTGTCTGGAGATGCCAAGGACTGAGCCCAGGGCCTTCTGTACACAAAGCAGCTGGGGAAGAGTCACCACCCAGTGGTAGAGCATCTGCTCTGCTTTCAAAAAATCCCAGGTTCAGCTCCCAGCATCTCCAGGTAGAGCTAGGAGAGAACACTGTCTGAAATCCTGGAAATCTGTTGTCAGTCAGTGTGGACGATGCTGAGCTACATGGACCACGGAGCCACAGCCTTTCTATTTTTAAGCCCTAAACGAGTTCCTGGAAGAAGGCGCACCATAACGCAAGATTCAGTGTCCCTTTCGACTACATCCTCAAGGAATGCAGGCGTTGAGTGCACAAGTCTTAAGCAGTCTTCCAGCAAAAACGGAGAGTAATAGATTTGACATTTAAAATGGCTCTAGGGCCGTGAGAAACAAATGGGGTTGTTGGGGCAACCTGAAAACACAATTAAAATGTAAAAAGCTCAAGTTCCAACTCATAAATATACACTAAAGCACCTTAAGGTATAGCAGAGAAGCCAAGGCAGGGCTTCAGCCGAGTATGACAATATGCTTTGCGGCAGGTGATTCTTAACACCCCTTTTCTTTCTTCCGCCATGTAATGGAACATGGAGCTGATGGCAGGTAATTCAAAGACCACTTTTCCATGTTTTAAGCCTCATTTGAGCACTACATTTTTCTCCGCCATAATTACCCACCGGCGTTCTTTGTCACTGTTTCAGCACCCTTTGTGTTGACAGTAGTGTAAGTCCTAATGTATTTAAGGTGCCAAAGTGTCTCCTTAGCTGTTGAGTCCGGGCGGCTGCTACCTCTCCCCTCCCCCCCCCACTTCTGACTTGTTGCTATTCCAGTACAGCTGAATCCGTTTTAGTCTGGGATGTTAAATCTGCATCGTGCTTTTCCTGGCGGTTTGAGCTGCTGGCAAGCCTGTTTGACTATGCCCCCTGCATATGCCGAATTGCAAAGCTGTTAATCAAGACAGTAACTACCGTTGCCTTCAAGTCTTCCCTAGTGGTTCCTCGCTCCATCCTGCTACGGTGAAATGCTGCTAAAATGGACAGTGTGCTTGAGCTACCCCTTCAGACTCTGCTTCCCGCTGTTCTTTGGGAAACGATATATACCTCTGTTGTCTCTTTAGATGAACGGCTTTCATGATTCATTGCCTAGAATAGATTGAAACTAGATGTTATGGCAGATGTGGGCCTCTACTGAAAACAACAACCCCATGTCTCTGTCTCTTCCTTTCTTGTTGTTCGTAAATTCTAGGGATACTGCACGCCTGATATAACATCATTACCTTGCAAGTTCCCACCATCACCACTTCATTGACCGCTTCTTGTTCTTCCCGTAAATAACAAACAATCCTGAATACAATTTTGGGTAAAGTCAACACCCCCAAAGTTGGAAACAAGTAGGAGATGTATAGCAATCACATAGCTCTGTGTATGATCACAATTTATATACATCTTATCTAGAGCAAGCCCTGCCATGCAGCGAGGCGATGCTATCTGCTTAAGCCATTCCCATGCCAGGGTGGAACACAAGACCCAGAGTTCTTTGTCTGATTACCCACACCTTCCGTGCAGTGTCTTTATGGTTGCCACAGCATCACTTCCAGCTTCCAGTGCTTCATTTGGGTCTAGCACAGTGCTCCAATAATATCTGGTGAATGTAGAAAGGAATGAAAATATTGGAATGTGCACCACGCAATAAACTCTGGAACAACCCAAATCATACACCCCATATACCATACACTGGATGGGAGGGTCTTCCAACACATAAGACCAGATGTTCTCAGGACAAAATAAACATAAACATAGACCGTTACAGGTTTCTTGTGAGATAGCTGTAAATGCAGTCAACATATACTTGCGTGGATGGTAGCTGGGATGTTTAGAACAATTATTTAAAGCAATGCATAGAATATTGCATTCTTGTCTTAATTCATATTTGATCTATAGGTCAATATTTCCTGCAGGTGACTATTGAAGAACAATATGCACCTACTTTTTAACAGATGAAGAGTAGGAGTAATAAGATTGCTCAGGGTAACCTTTTTTCTATAAATGACTATTGACTCATGGGGAAAATCTATTGGGGTCCAGAGCCAAAAGTGGGAGAGCCATCAATAAGATAGAAAAATCTGTAGAGGAAAGCTGTAGAAGATCAGGTATTTCCAACCTTTTCACACCCAGGCCCACTTTTAACCCAAGCATGCATTTGGGGACCCATTTCTTAATCTTGTACTATATAAGCCCACAAGGTGGCTTGATAGCTTAGACAGACATGAGACTCCTAATGCCAGTGTTGTGAGTTTGAGCTCCATGTTGGGCAAGAGATTGCAGGGGGTTGGACTAGATGACCCTTGTGGTCCCTTCCAATCTATGGTTCTGGTAGTACAGTGGTACCTCGCAAGACGAATGCCTCGCAAGACGAAAAACGCGCAAGACGAAAGAGTTTTCCGTTTTTTTAGTCGTTCCACAAGACGAATTTCCCTATGGGCTTGCTTCGCAAGACGAAACGTCTTGCGAGTTTGTTTCCTTTTTCTTAAAGCCACTAAGCCTTTAATAGCCGCTAAGCCGCTAAGCCATTAATAGCCACTAAGCCGCTAATAGCCGTGCTTCGCAAGACGAAAAAACCGCAAGACGAAGAGACTCGCGGAACGGATTAATTTCATCTTGCGAGGCACCACTGTAGTACTGCTGTTGCGACCCACCTTCGATCAAGCCATGAGCAACTAGTGGGTCCTGACCCACCTGTTGAAGACCAGTGAGGCTAGATGCTCTTGATGTGTCTGAAAATATTTATTTGTGCATGATGTATGAGAGATGAAGTTAGTTTAATATGGAATGAGCAGGAGTAGAATGCAAACCCCCATGACAACTGCATTTGGAGTCTAACACAGGAAATAGGAAGTTCAGTGATGGATGGCTCAGTGACGGATGGCTTGATATAAGAATAGGGCAAAATATAAGAATGAAAAAATTAGAGGAGTCTACCAGCATCTCCTTTCTTTCATTTCTTGACCCCCTTTCCTGTGGCAACTTATCTGAGTTCTTATTTGGGGAAGGACTGTAGCTCAGTTGTAGAGCATCTGCTTTTAAGGCAGAAGCTCCTTGGTTTAATCTCCAGCATCTCCAGACAGGGCTGGCAGGGATTTTTGTCTGAAACCCTGAAGAGCTGCTGCCTGTCAATGTAGACCAGGCATAGGCAAACTTGGCCCTCCAGATGTTTTGGGACTACAACTCCCATCATCCCTGACCATTGGTCCTGTTAGCTAGGGATGATGGGAGTTGTAGTCCCGGACATCTGGAGAGCCGAGTTTGCCTATGCCTGATGTAGACCATACTGAGCTAACTAGCAGTGGTATAAGTATGAGGTATAAGGCAACTTCCTGCACGCCTACAATGCCGCTGGCTATTTAAAAACCTTGGTGCATATTGGGAAGGAGACCAAGTGGTGGCAAAAGCATTAAACTTCAGTTGTGGTTTGTGCCTGATCCAAGAGTAGGCAAGGGAAAAGGAAAAAGATGGGATGTAGAGAAAGTTAGAGGAAGAGTGAAAGAGAAAAGTAGAAAGAAAAGAGGAAAACTATAGTACAGTCAAAAATTAAAAGTTGGTTTTGTATTGCTGGATGAGGTTAAAGATGGTCTTAAAAGGTTGAACATTACTATGCCGAAGAACCTTACAGATTCCACCTACAGATTCCCCCCCCCCTTTCCCCTTTATATCAAGAAAGTGGCATGTGAGAGAGCATGGACAGGTGTGATTCAATTTTTTATTTACCTAAGGAAGATACAACACCTGGATCTCTTTGCAGGAAGATGGGTAGGATTCTGAAATTCAAAGAGCCATTTAATGCACAGCTTTTTAGAGTAAAATACATTTGCACACGGTTTATACAGTTAGAGTGCTACTTAATTAATTGTTTCAGTGGCTTCCATTGACATGTAATGGCAATGCATTTCCCAGTAATGTAATTACTTGGCTAATTCTGGCATAGGACTAGTTTACAGTTAGTTCTGAGCTACGAGTTCTCAGAACATCTTGCGAGATAGTTCTTTCTGTTTATGTTCCAGCTAAGGACAATGTTGCAACCAACATCTTTGCTTTTCAGTGTGTTCCTGACAGCTTCTGTCTCAGCTGTGAATTTTGCAAGTGTTTTGCTTCTGAAGTTAACCCTTCGAGCTTAATGCTTTCAGAGGGCCAAACGTCTTTGCCTTTGTCTCCTGGTTCATGCAGCATAATGTGCCTTTTTTGATGCAACTCTTTGCTTGTGGCAGTCTGTCTGGATATGGGTTGGTATGTGGATCCTACCTTACAGTGACAGGTTGGTCATGGTAGCTATCTGGTTTCTTCCAAGTTTTATGATTCTATGACCAAATGACCTTCAAACCCTTTTAAATGCACGTTTACACGGTTAGCTGATTCTTATTACACAGATATATTTCTGGTCTCTGAAGGACTTTATGTTGCTGCTGCCCTACTTTTTTCTTACATTGGATGTTCTAGCTTAGAAGTATTGAGCTGCCATTGAAAGATTGTCTGGTTTGATTATTTTCTTTCTCCTTAGGCCACCCAGGTGCTGTTTGCAGAAGATGTGCTTGAAGAAAGGGAGCCCATGCAGATTACCCAAAGGTAAGTAGGTGTATATCAGAGTAGTTCATTATGGGAGATAATAAGCCTGCTGGAATGACCTGGTCTTACTGGGATCTTCTTCAGAAGTTGTTGCACAGAAATTTAGTTTTTTGATGCCTGTGGCTGTTGTATATTTCAGGTTGTAACTATACTGTGCTGGAATGTGATAAGCGGGCAAAGAAACCTAATTTCTGTTTGTATAGTGTCAAATGTATGCGACTCAGAGCCTTGAACGGATATTCTGCCCGAAATCTCAGCATGCGTTATCATTCTTGCAGTATATTTGTGTCTAATGTCAAACAGAGAAGTATGACCCTCAACAGTACCTGTGTCTTAAAAATGTAAAGCAAGAAGTAGCCATTGCAGTAAAGATAATAAAGTTCAATCCTTGGCCTAAGGAGCTAATTTAATTTGATTTGACACCACAAAGCAATAAATTGTGGCTGGTTGAAAGATGAGTTTCAGCAAGAGTCTCAGCGGGTATGCAAACAGCATGGCGGAGCAGTATTTAAATATATATAATATGTAATATATATATGCAGTTCTTTGAAGAGGCAAGAACAGAAGACAAGACCAAGAAAGCATATCGTAATAGTGGCAGCACATTTATCTCCTTGAGACAGCAAGCCATGTTCCGGGAGAACAACCAATTCAAGTATGAGCAAGTAGCATGTGTGGTTGGGGAGGGTCCAAACCCTGTTTGCTTCAGATGATTAAATAACAAGTTGGGGAGGCTGCTGCCTGTGTCTCGCATTTGGGCCCCTGCTGCTGCTGCTGCTTTTTCTGGCAGGGCACAGCATGGTGGCCATTTCTGGAATACCTCCTGGGAGGACTGCCGCCTTAAAGGTTCCCAGAGCCCAGGAGTAAAGCATCCTGGCTGGGATGGCTTGCAGTAGAGATCAGGAAATGAAGGAAACGGTAAGAGATGGTGCAGATAAGGGAAGATTCATGAAGTAATTTGCTAGGAAGATTTCAATATTTGCTGCTCAGCCACAAGTCTAGCTGTGAGAAGTTCCTTGATTCTTGGGTTAGTTTCCCCAGGTTTTATAATTAAAATGCTCTTGGCATGAGGCCACTGGTTTTACTCTGCCTGATATCCTCTCTTCTCATTGATCCAACAGCATTTTGGCTGAATGTTCAATGAGGGGAGCAGACTGACTAATGTGATAGCTCTTCCCACCCTGCAGTGGGGTAAGCTCTCCTATGTACATAGTCTAATGAGGACGATGGCAGTTTCACCCTTATGGTGATCATACTTGGGAGGAGAGATTCAAGTGTGGATGCCTTTCTTTGCCATCACAGCTGTCAGGAGAGTCTGGGACTGCGTGGGGAAAGAGAGAGAGATATAATGCTCCTGTTTCCTCACTAGGGCGTAATATTTCAAGTACTCATTAGCCAGAGCTTGATTGGAAAAAATCCCCCTAGCTCCATCCAGGGACAGCACTCATATAAACAAGTGGCACTGGTGTGAGGCTTCTACCCTTAAGGCTTGTTCCATTTCCCCCTCAGACTGTAGGTAATAGGATTAGTCTCCTCTGTTTACATTGGGCGCCTTGCACATTTTTCAAGCCGCAAGCAGGGATCTCAAAGTACATCCCACTTGCCACGCTGTGACCCCGGGAACTTTGCAATGCAGCCGGCGGCTGCCCTCATCAGGCTGCTGGGATCAAGATTGACCATTACGTGCTGCGACATCTAATTTGATCAGACGGCACATCTGCATTAAGATGACAGTGGCCGCAGTATTCTCAGTTTTGTGCACATTAAGTGTGGCCATCTGGCACCTGGCAGTTTGCCAGCAGAGCCCTGCACTGGGCAGAGCACAGGCAAACTGGTCAGAGGGCTTCAGATGCTCTTTGGTTCTTATGCTGCTGGAGTAATTTTGAAAGCAGCTTTAGCCAACGGCATCTTCCTCCCCCATTTTCCATTGGCCACTCAGCTTTGTTGTTTCCTGTGTTGTGCAAAGTATGCTAGATTGAGATTTTAATAAATGATTATATGCTTTGTTACTGGGAGATAGTTGGTGTAGCAAGCAATGTGGGTTGACTTCAAATTGATTAGCGCATTTTATAAATGTCATAGCAAATTGTTTAGTGTGAGGCCTTTTGAAGTGAGTCTTGATGGTTTACACAGCATAAGCTGTCCTCAGCTTGGGCTCATAACAAATGCTTTGAGATGGTTTATTTAGCGAGAGAGCGAGAGAAGTCACTTGTGGTTTCCCATCAGGATTTTCTTATTTATCATAAATCTGTGGTGGCTGTTCCCTACTCTCCGAGGCTCATAGCTGAGTTTAATAAATCTTTCCTTTCGTCAGTGTGGGGATTCGTGTTTTTCAAATGTGCACTTGCATACTTGATCAATCCAATAGGAAAGCCACATAGAACTCTAAGGTTGACAGGGTGGCAGTGTCACAGTGGCTCAGCCTGTGTCTTCCCGTGACGTGGAGCGACTGTGCTTTGCAGAGAAAATGGCGGCACTGGAAGGTCAAAATGAGAGGAGCCAGGCACAGTTAAATGCTGCATAAAAGAGCTGCTTGGTTCGTGTTGGCAGAACTTTGCTGTAGGGAAGCTTTGAGTTGTGTCAGATTCCTGCTGCTTTAGAGAGCTGTGTGCAGTGATGAAATGGGGGGGGGGGAGAATAGCAGTAAAGGATGGGAGAGAGAAGAGTTCAGTGTCAAACAGATCTCCACCTCTTCCCACTCCTCGCTAAGGATTAGGCTGCTCTGCTACCTGCAGTACTCCTGTGACCAAAAGCAGAAAGCATCAAAGAAGCCTTTGCAGTTCTGAGTAGATATTCTTACTTCTCTTGCATGACACAATGACCCTTTCTTTTGCTTTAGAAAGTGTCTCTAGGGAAGAAGGGCTTCTCCACAGTCGTCTTGTTTGGGATGCTTCTTTCAAGCCTGTAACTTTCTGCATTCTCTCCTGCTGCCTTTCTTGGATAATCAGAGCTCCCAAGGCTGCAGCTGACTTTCACAGGCCTGCATGTTGTGACGCTGGTTTATTCTGTGTTTGCATTTCAATAGCATTTCTGCCTTGACCCCGTTGGACAGTAGGAGAAGCCCAGACATGGCCGCAGAGAATCAAGCTGAGGAAGAAATCACTCTTTGCCCTGGTATGAGCCCTCTAACAATCCATTTGTGGTTTTGAGCCAAGAAAATCAACATCCTTTAGTTGCAGACAAATCTGTGCTGCTTGGCAGTTTGTAAATCATGAGGTCAAATTGGTAGGTTTGGTAGGTGGATCCCTTGAAAAAGGCCTGATCAGTTCCTTGGGAAAACGCAAAATCCTGCTGGTCCCTTGCCATTCCAGCCCTAGTGTGTCCAGATGCAGGCAGGAGGAGGGTGGCTGACTCAACTCCCTTTCTGCTCTTTCATTTGGGTGGTTGCATCAATGGTACCCTGGAGAGGGGCTTCATGCTGTTTCCTGTGGACTTCTTGCTTCACTGGAATGCCTCCCTTGGAGCACCATGACGGATGAAGAAGAAGAAGAGGAAGAGTTTGGATTTGATATCCCGCCTTTCACTCCCCTTCAGGAGTCTCAAAGCGGCTAACATTCTCCTTTCCCTTCCTCCCCCACAACAAACACTCTGTGAGGTGAGTAGGGCTGAGAGACTTCAGAGAAGTGTGACTAGCCCAAGGTCACCCAGCAGCTGCATGTGGAGGAGCGGAGACGCGAACCCGGTTTCCCAGATTACGTGACTACCGCTCTTAACCACTACACCACACTGGATGCTGCTAGTATGCTGGCACTGTCATCATTTATTTGCTTGGCCGCAGAACAAGGGTGACACTGAGCACCACCTGCTGAGCCTCTTAGTTTTGTCCTAGAACCACTTATGTAAGTGTTTATGTTAGTTTATATTCCCTGGTTAAACATACTGGGAGAAGGACTCCTGAGCTTATCTTTTAGAAACTGAATGAAATATGTCTTCCTCTCAGGATGAGCAAATGAACTTCCTCCTCTGCCTTTTGCAGTCCTGTGTTTAATGAAGCTGCAATTGCTAATCATTGTTTGGACATTCAAAGCCAGGGGTGTCAACTACTACGGCTTTAACAGGAGGGTTACCTCCTGTTAGAAGAGCCAGCGGTCCCCACCTGCTGGGTTTGTCAGTGACATCCTGAATGATGTATTTTCCCCGCCCCCCCCCCCAGTTCAGAGCAAATCAGTCATACAGCAATGCTTACAAATCCATCTGCCCTGAGCATACATTTTCAAAATCACGCTAGGGGAAAGGAATTTTCTTATATTCAGTAAGCAAGAAAATTGTTCAAGGTTAAATTGTTCTCTTCAAGACCCAATCTGATTTCGAAATTATTTTTCTAAAGCAAACCTTTTTTCAGTGTCACATCTCATACAGGAACAGGTTTAATTGTGAGGTTCTCTGCAGGAGACTGGATGAGGTTTTCATTGTTGGTAATAACTGAGGGGTGGTGTTCTAACAAAGAGGCAGAGCGGGTACAAAGGAAAGGCAAGCTGTACAGCAAAGCAATAGGTGTGTTGCCTTTCTCCCCAGTTGAAGCGCTTGCTCCTGCATTGTGCTGCTCGCCAGCAAAACCTACCCTGGCGCACAACCTACATGCCCTATTGATTCCTGCTCCCTGTTAAGCTGCAGCGTGGCAGTAGCCTTATCCACACACTGCTGCACTATAGCTTTAAACTTCTACTCCAGTTATGTTGTTGCACGTTGTCTGCTAACATTTGTGACAAGTCTAAAAAATGTTTAGAAACTGTGAAGACACTGTAAAGCAAATGGGATAAGTTTTATCAGCTAGTGTGGAATGTGCTGGGGGGTTGGAGGGGGGCTTGCGGAGAATAATAGGGAGGGGCTGAGCTGCTGCTAACATGGGAGGCTTCTGTTACAGAGACCCAGCCGAGTCCATTGCAAGCTATCGAGCCTGAGAGCGGAGAAATCCATTCATCCAGCAAAGATGTCTCTCTGCAGGTAAGCAAATCCCTAAGGGATAACAGCCAGTGAAGCGTCTGGAATGCAGAGTCTCGTTTCCTGCCTGTCTCCCAAAATGAGCTGCTTTGCAAACTATGCAACCTGCTAGGAAATGTTTGTGTAGGAGTGTGTGTGTGTGTGTGTGTGTGTGTGTGTGTGTGTGTGTCTCAGGCCTCCTGTTGTTCTCCCTCCCTTTGTCAGCAACTCCTCCCATTTGTTTCTTTTCCTCCATCTATGTGGCCATGGACTACAAGCCTAGCACCTTTGTTAGCGGAAGGGATTGCTGTTGACTTTCTCACGTTTGTCATCTTGCGGGCGACACCTATTCAATGTGCTACATGGGTTGCGATGTGCCAAAGGACACCACTGGGCCCAACGAGGGAAAGGGAGCTAGTTGCTTGTCCCCGAGCTGCACGTGTCTGACTGAACAAAGAGGTTGCAAGCATGTTGGCAAAACTGTGACTCTGCAGTGTGATTAAGCTGTTGCTATTGGCTCTTTACAGCTTTGAGGCTTTGACAGTAGAGCATGTGTACACAAGAGGGGAGTGGGCAGAGGGCTTTAAGATTTGGCACTGGTCTGAATGCTGCTGTTGCTTAATTTTGGGGTGCTCACTGTGCTCGTGTGGGCCTTCTGACTATTACCTTAAACAAAGTCTTCACAGTCATGATTTATCTTGGATGTGCCTCTAGATTAATCCAGAGAAAGGCCTTTCTTGCTTGTCTCATTGCCAAATGAATTCTGTTGTCTTTGCTCTGCTTTCCTGAATCACCACACCTGTGCTGCAGTCACCATGCTGCTGTCACAACAGTGACATCTGACTTCAATGGCTGTTTCTGGTAATATAAAAATAATGCCTATTTAGGTTGCTGCTGGTGGGAATATAAAAGGGATTTTCAAATACTATTCTGGCAGGATACATAAATCTAGGTGAATTGGAGAGCACTTGACAAGATGATTCATATGTAAAAGGCTAATTCTTGGAGTCTTCAGCCTGTACAGGGTTGTCTGTCTCCATGATGACGACTGTTAACATGTAGAAGCAGCATCACATTGTAACAGGTACCTTAATGAACTTCATAATAGCTCAGGTTTTTTACGTTGTGTGCCATTCATCAGTTAGGCAGTGTCACTGAGTGGGATAGTGCACCCAGTGAGTATCTGAACTCTCACAGCCTATGCTATGTTTGCATAGTGATTATGAAACTTAGGGACCTCTAGGGAAACCAGAACTAGTGAGTTGTTTCTTGTGTTATGGGACTAGTTCCTGGGTGGGATTTGTGCCTTAAAAAACCTATCCAGGCAGAAAGACAGCAAGTGCTCCGAAAGGCCCTAAGGATAGGTCAGTAGCCCATTTTAGGCCTCCCGGTGTTAACTTGGGTGATCAGAAGGACTTGAACGCTGTGGCAGGATTTGAACCTTGTATTATATGGCTCAGTGGATAATGGGAGCTGAGCCATACACCAGCCAGCCAGATCTCCTGCCTCTGCTGCTGGCCCATAGGCACGAGCCCTGCTTGAACGGAGGCAGCCTCAGTTGCTCAGGGCATCTCTTCTTGTAAGCGACGGCGTGGGATGGTTCTGCTTTCCCCTTTGCTGGGTGGGCAGCCAGTCATGCGGTTAAGGCTTCTCTCAGCCGTCCTCCCAGGGCTTGTCAAAAGTCATTCTCAGGGAGGGGGGTGGGAGAGGGGGCTGATGTGTTGCTACACAATGCCGCATTTACATTTACAATTGAGTTATTTACTGTGGGAGTGTAAGCAGTTTATTTGGACACCTGGTATTTGCAAAGGATGTGATCTGCAAGGCTGTGTAAAGTGGAAATGGGAAGGAGCGGAGAGCTCTTCACATCTGTATATGTGTCATCTTATTAGATTAACACCGATTTGATCAGAACTCCTTATCGTTGGCATGTCTTGTTTTGTGTTTGGCATGTCTTCACGACACACCACAGCCTCAAAGCACTTAGCAAGATGTAGCAACGCCGAGATGCAAAATACTAGGAATGTATGGCGTAGCAGTAGTAGCTGTAGTGTAGCTTACTAAGTGCAGAATGCACAGAGCAATTTCCCCCCACTTTGGAGTCAGGTCTCTTTAGAAAAGGATTTTTAAAAAATGACTTTTGCCTGAAACAATTGTTGACGGTCCCTGCAGTTTGGTACTGATCACCTGTCAGCAGGGAATTTGGCACATTTGAGATTGGGCTTTAAGAAAACACCAGCCAATCATACACACCCCCACATATACAAAGCAGTCTTCAATAAGTCAATGAAATTCCTCACATAGAATTAGGCTCTTGCTTGACAATGTAGATTCTGCAATGAAGCTGCTAAGCAACAGGCCTACATAATGGGGACCACTCATAAAACAAAACATGAAGCATGCCTAAGCAGTCAGTCAGGCTCACGTCTAGTGATGGTTTCCTTGGAACTGTGCAGTTATAAGGACACAGATGACAGTTTCTGTGTATGTGTAAGAGAGAGAGTGTGTCTGCTTGTCTCACCCCAATAAAAAAATCACCAATCCTAGAATATTTCCCACAGGTTCCATCTATCTGGTTTAATATTTAAACAGACGTTTTAATGGTTCTGGCAAATCTTCTTTGCTTTTGAATGTTTAGGAACCTTTGAGATAGGGTGACATTATGTAGAAGTCTTCCAGTATTAAGAAATAAGATGGCAGTAGTCAGCCTTCTGCCTCTTTCAGACATGAATAGTTCAAGGCAGAGGCTGTGCGTTTCAGAGGGAGAAATGCACTGTGGCTCTGAGACTCTGTTGGGGATAGTAAAAAAATGTGTGTATTTAATGACATGCAGATAATAGTACTTAACTTTATCCTACAAAAAAGCCAAGAAAGAACTCCCATGTGTTTTCTTGCTCCCATCCTGTCTCCCTGCCACAAAACTAGGGGCTGATCTGGTTGGACCAGCAGGCTTCTCACTCACTAACCCAAGGCCCAGTGAGGATTTGGGAGTTAATTCAAAGTAACTGCTGTAACTCTTCCACATATTTGTCACTAGAAAGTCGGTGGGGTGGATAGTGCTGGACCTGGACTAGGGAGAGTTGAGTCAAATCTGCTGCAGAGCTCACAGCATGGCCTTGGGCAAGCTGAACCTCTGCTCCGTGTACTCAGCCCTAAATTGCTTGGGATAAAGGTTGGGATGCAAGGTTGAAAAGTATACACCCAGATAGGCTAACAGGCATACCTGGAACAGTCATGAAAACTATGCTTCCCTTACTTACTGACCTCAGGATTGTTCCAAACATTTGCAACTCCAGTTAGACACAATTGTAGATGATATCCAGAGCCAGTTCATTATGACTACCAGCTGTTAAGAGCAAGCAGCAGTAGCTGTCTCAGTCTTGTCTGGTTTGGCTTTAACAGAGACCATCCGGACGCCCATGGGAAGCTCAGGCTGCTGAGCTAGTTGGACAGTTACTAAGAATGTGAGAGAAGCTCTGCTGATCAGACTAAGTTCCCATCTAATCCAGCCTTCTACTTTCAGCAGTGACTTTCCAGATGTTTCTAGGAAACCTACCAACAGGGCAGGAGGCGGCAACAGCACATGGCCTGATCCTGCACGACAATTTTTACATTTTTGTGCTCCAAGCCCTCATAGTTCTCTGCCTTGAGAATATCCAAGTAGCACAGTCCCAAGATGATACCTAGCTCTCTCTCTCTAGTGGCAGCTATGTTTTATTGAATAGCAACAAAAAGATCATATTAAAACAGGGTTTATTGAGAGAAAATCCTCAACTGTAAAATGTAACAAAATAAGTGTAAAAATAGCACATGCAATTCTTAGGTACCAGAGTTCTTTAAATTATCAGTCCCTTGGTAGTGATCTCCATCAGAGGGCCAAATGAGCCACTTGTTCACCACATTCGGTAAGCTGCATTTCAAGCCCATGTGTTGTTTTCCCAGGGACAAAGCCACACTCTCCTTTTGTGGGCTGGTTGGGGAATCTCCCATATTAGATACAGCTTGGTTTTCTGGGTCAAGCTGCTTTGAGAAAGCATTTTAGCAACATTTCAAAAATTGTACATATAATTTGAACCTAGCTGGGAGTCAATAAAGGGAAAATTTACAGGTTGAAGCCACAAGATACCCAGAGTCTCTTTTCCTCCAAGAAACATCACTGAATGGAATTGTGATCAAAGGACTAGCCAGTAATTTCAAGTGTATGTTCCATTGCAACAATCTCAGTCTTGTAGCTTAACCTTTGGATTTAGAAAACCTGACATCGTATAAGATGGCTGTACTTTGGTAAAAATAAATAAAATGCCCAAGCTTGTGTCTAGAACAGCAAAATGCCTCCACCTCACGAATACACATGCAACTTCTGCTATGCAGACCATGATCTAACTCGGTGAACATTTCTCACTGACTCAAGCTAGCCATGAGTGTGAAGTTGGCGGTTTCTTTTCATCCTGGACGGGTCCATACTCTGAAGGCAGTACTGCCAACAAGGGACTGACTGACTCTGAATTGGGTGCTTTAATTTTCTGTCAGTTGTGTGTTTTTTTCTCGCTGGCACTCAGACTTTCTCAATTTAAGAGTGTTTTATGCTTTCCCAAGAGAGCCACAGTGGCGATGCAGGTGATCTATGCTTTAAATAGAACATGCGGCTCTCCAGAGGGAGCGTCATAGTGATTTGGGAGGGCACGGTGCCTTTTGAAGTAAGCATAAGATATTAGGTCTGTTGAGTGTGCTCATCACTGCAGGGTTCTTAGATCTGACCTGTTCAGTAGGAATGAAAACTGGTGAGGGAAGCCCAGAATATGGAGAGATTCAGAAACTGCAGATCAAGGGAACTAGGATGGTTGTTGAAACTGCAACTAGATCAACTTGCCCCTTCTCTTCCTCTCTTTCTCAGGATGATGCAGCTGAAGATGCTGGGGAAACAGTGTCTGCGGGAAGCTTTCTTGGTGACGAACCTATTCCATGTCCACTGTGTGATCGCACATTCCCAGTTTCGGAAATTGAGGTGCACGCCATGTATTGTAATGGCACCAGAGAGGACCCAGCTGAAGATGCTCCAGGTTTGCTAAGCACCTGTTCTTATGTGCTGTTTGTTCATGCTGGTCATTTGGAGATCTTGCCCCACACGTCTGTATTTGTTTGTCAGTTGTGGAATTAGCTAGAGTAGTCCATTTGGGACTAGTCTTGGGCAAATTCTTAAAATCAGAGAGTCAAAAGGCACCTAGTGTGCCACCCAGTCTGATGGCTTGTCCTAGCGCAGCATATTCTGTACTTAAAGAAACACAAATCCTGACCAATCATGAGTGTGTGTGTGTGTCATGCGTTCAGTTCTGAAGGGTATGCAAGTACCCCAGAGGTAGGCAGGATGAAGACAAGGGCCATAGTCTGGGCATGCAGAGGAAGGACTGAGCAGCCTCCCTCAGATACAAGCTGCCCACACAGAGGGAAGTCAGAATCTTTCATAAATGCCAGTGGCAGCAGATTTGCTGTCCAGTGCTGCCTGGCTTCCTGTGCAGTGAACCTCTCAGCCTGCAGTTCCCTCCTCTGACCAGGAGCCCTGGTGGTGTAGGGAGCCAGTGCCCTGTGGCACCTGACAGTTTGCATGCCCACATCCATGCATCCTGCTCTGGGCCTCCGAGGCCCAGCATCTCAGTCAACCCTTCAGGCCCTGTGATTTGTTCAACACAGCTCTATCACATCCTCTCCTATCATTTCTGCTGTGCCTGTTAGTGAGCCCTGGCGCTTCATTCTTGGCTGGCTGTTGTTTCTCATTCACAGCTCACGTCTGGCTCCAGGCCCACTGCACCTCTTGCCAGTCACTTCCTCCTGTCATGAGAAATGTTGCCTGTGGTTCTGGCAGAAATCCCCAGTGTCTGCTGGTGGGGTAAAAGAGCTACCCCCTGTGAAAAGTTTCTCTAGGCAGCGGGTAGTAGTACGGCACACAGGTTCTGCCTCTTGCAAAGAGCACCCTCAATACTTCCAGTGCCGTCCTGGGCATATCTATTCAGAACCTCTTACTCCTTTGCAAGTGTTCTTAGGATTGCAACTTTAGACTCCTTCACTTCCTTTGTGCCCTTTGGAAACAGACAACTTCCTTTATGGCTCTTGTAATCTTTCAGCCTGTAGAATGCTGGGAAAGGCTTTCGGATACCCCAGCAAATATAGCTTTGAGCAGATTGAATGTGAATGCGTACACAGAAAGACTGTTCACTATTAATTATCTACCTCAAATGGGGTAACACTTTTTGTGTTTTAATTAACGAGGATATCAATCCCGTTTTCCCACAGACATGGCGATTTTATGTTGAGCTATTAGTCACTATATGAAATCTGCTAATGCAGTGCCTGGCTTTCCTTTCGTTAAGGTAGGGGAAACCTGAGGACCACATTAGAAATACATCATAAGCCAAAGGCCTGTTGCCAGTTTGCATGTTTAATAGCAAGTGATTAACATAATTGGCAAAGCTTTTTTTTTTTGTTTGTTAAATTTGTCGAGCCAAGCTGAAATCAATTATTAGTAGGCATGATTCCTATTCCGAAATTGTTGACCTCAAATGTGAAAAACTTGACTTCACCTTTAAACACCTTGGTGTGCAAAATTAGACATCGCGAATGTTAAATGCAGTGAATTGGGGCTGCTTTTTATACTTTCCTTTCTGCCATTAAACTCATTTGCCATTAATTATTCAGATATCTCTCTGCAGCAATAAGGAGTAGGAATTTTCTAATAAAAGCAATATTATTATTATTATTTATAAAAAGGAATCCTAACAAGTGTTGGTGGGCTCTAAGGAGGTGGCTTTGGGTCACATTGCCTCCCTGTTGCCTTCCTGCTGTTGAGGCATCTTGTGTACTTTTGTATACCTTTATGCCCTGCATACAACACAGGCTCACTGATATTCATGCCACCCTGGGATCTTTGGATAAAGGATAGTATATAAATTGAATAATAATACAGGGGAAAAATTCTTAGTTCTGTAGCATTATCATTTCTAAGACCTTAAGCACAGATTGTGATGCAGGTAGAGATCCCAACTGCAACACAAAGCAAGTCTTCACTTTCACCATGCCTGGGGAAGCTGTGCAGCATCTAAGCAGGTCTTCGTTGGAACCATTAATACAACATTTATTTATTCAGTTCCACTCTGTTCCACTCTTCACCAGAAATGGTCACAGGGCGGTTCGCAACAAAATAAGACAATATGCTACATAATAAGCAAGAACATTAAATATAATTCTTATAAAATATATAAGGAACATAATTAGCAGTATCATAATTACAAAATGACCTAATGCATCAGCCTCTAAAAGGCTGCAAAAAAGGTGAGTTTTGCCTGGTGTATAAAGTTCCACAGATGCGGAGCTGCCACCAAAAAGGCTCTCCCATGGACCTAATTTAAGGCAAGGACCACAAGGAAAGCCTCACTCACTGATCTGAATGCAGAAGCAGCTTGATCCAGGGCAGGGCATTCTTTCAAATAGTTGGGGATCAGGTCATTCAGGGCTTAAATGTCAACAGAAAAACCTTGAAATAAGTCTGGCAGACAAGTGGCAACCAGTGCAGCTGTTTAGGAATATAAGCTATATGCAGCTACTCTCACCCTGGCCTCTGCATTCTGCATTAGTGGCAACTTCTGGGTCATCTTCCGGGGCAGCTCAACTTAAAGCACATTACAGTAGTCCACCCTGGAGGTTACCAGATCATAGAAAACTATAGCTAGGCTATCTTTGTCCAGACAAGGTTGTAGTTGATGTACCAACAAAAGCAAGTTGTAGGCAGTTGTAGTCACTGAAGTCACCTAGGAATGATCATTCTAGCATAGCACCCACCCACAATGAGCTTGCTCCTTGGAGGACAGTGCAACCTCACCCACAATAGGCTGTCACACAAAACCCCACCCATAGGACCTTCATCTCCTCTGGGTTCAGTTTCAGTGTGCTTGCCCACATCCTACCCACTACTACTTCCAGGCACCAGCTCAGCACCTTCCCTGCCTCTCCTGATACTGATAGACTTGAGAGAGGGAGAGCTGGGTGTCATCAGCATATTGATGGTTCCTAAAACAATGTGCTATAACAGTAATGAGAACAAATCACATGCAGAGAATGAAATTTAATGCATGGGTTTGGGATCTTGGAAATCGGAGAAATTAGGCAAATGCAATATTAAGAAATTATCTCCCAAACCAAAATAGAATCCAATCTACTTCTCACTCCTTTTCATACAAACCCTGCCCCCCATTTCCTCTTCCCTCCTGGAGCCTTTGCCTTCTCTCCACCTAATACCATCCCTTTCCCTTCGTTGAAGAGGCTAAAGCTACTGTGCCTCTTAACCCTTCCCATGACCTCCCTAGTTCCTGACTACTTATTCCCTTAAGGCTGAAAGCAAAGATATTCTCCTGGTCCTCCACACGATACCGGCATGTTCACACATACTGGTGCGCAGCCGTGTCTGTCCACAGTGCCTGGAAATAATTAAATAATTCAATTCATACCAGGAAATGAAGGGAGAGAGCTGGGGAGTTCTTGTGGCTCATGAGGAGAACCCCCTGGAGCTCAGAGAGGACATCGGTGAGGGTGGGGGAAGCCCCTAAGAGACCAGAGGCGCAGTGGGGCTTTGTTTAGGTTGCTCAGCCTCCCCGCCTAACTGCTGATGTGCGTGGCAGTACACCAGCAGCAGCTGCTTTCCTGTGCATCCTCCAGCCAGCCCCGGAGCTTCAATTCCTGTTGTGGATATTTTTGGTACAGTATTTCAGGGGTGCTTCCTCACTTATGCCATTTCCACTTATGCATGTGGGGCACTGGAACATAACCCACGCCTAAGTGGGGAGTCACCTGTATCTGTAACCTGGTAAATCGGAATCTTCATGTAATAGCTGAGGATGCGGGGGGCTGGGATTCCTCCATCCCAGTAAGCTTACATCTATGAAGTTACTTGGGGCGCCTTCATAGAGCCATAGCTCAGTGGTAGAGCATCTGCCTTGCAAGCAAAAGGTCCCAAGTTCAATCCCCTGCATCTCCAAGTCGGGTTGGGAGAGGCTCCCTGCCTGAACCTCTGGAGAGCAGCTGCTTGTCAGGGTAGACAATATTGATCAAGATGGACCAATGATCTGACTCTGTACAAGGCAGCTTCCTGAAAAGCTGGCACAGCCTTGCCTGAAGCTTGCTGAACTGAGCTTGACTGGTATTCTTTGTTTTGCACCCCCACCACTTGATTAGTTCCTTCAGAATTACATGCTCATATTTGGCTGCCCTGTGATCAGGCCAGTAGCACAGTGTGGGAGAAAATCAAAGCTCTGTGCACCATCCTCCCTCTTGATTTGCTTCAAGAGGGCTGCTGTAGTTCTTCCGTTCTGTTGGCTTAAGGGTCAGCGATCCACTTTCAGGACCTCTTAATTGGATTTACTCCAGAGATCTCTGGTACTATATAAACTCTTATCATCTTTCAGTGTTTTCTATTATAAAGGAACCTCGGTGGCTATCCGTCTACAGTTCTGTTACTTCTTAGGGTAAATTTGCTGGCTCTTGTTTAAAGCTTGTAACCTAAAGAAGCTGTTTCAGCTTGGATGATACTTAGAGCCATTTGTTCACTAGTTGCAGCTGTCTGTCTTTTGTCTGCACACTGTTGCTGTGGCTCAGAGCACAGGCACGGTTGCCCATTTAAGTTGTTTGGAGATGTTGTCCTAAGCTGACCCATTTATTCTATGGCAAGTCTATCTGGAATCTATATTTAGGAAACATGCAGAGCACCTTCATAGGCACTATTGCAATTCATCAAGCCTGCAGGCAAGCTGGGAAGCAGAGAGCAAAGCAGGTGTACCAGAATAGGCCACCTGACAGCATAGTCTGTGCTTGGGAAAAAGAAGTGCTCAGACTGAGCAGCCAGGCTGGAGTCAGCAGCCTTACAGGACCAGGTGGGGCTCAGTTAGCCCCTTGTGCCACTTGGCCTCTTCTGATCAGGTAGCTGCAGTTCCACCCTTGGACATGAATGGCCCTTCCATTTAGAAGGGCAAAACACCTATCATGTGGAAATAGATGAGGGCAGGCAGGAACTGATGTTCTGGATCCAACTCTGCCACTCAGGAAGCCTCAGTGGCTAGAAGCATTATTTCCCAACTGTAACTTGTTTGATATCTATGGCTGATCCTGGACTAGGAAAGCCTTGCCACACTAGTTCATGCATTGATTACTTCTAGACTGGATTACTGCAGTGCATTCTATGTGGGGCTTCCATTATGCTTGATTTGGAAGCTGCAGTTAGTGCAGAATGCTGCAGCACAATTGCTGACTGGAGTGATGCCTTGTCAGCATACAACACCTGTGCTCAGAGATTGGCGCTGGTTGCCAATTTGCTACCGAGCCAAGTTCAAGGTGTTACTATTAGTATATAAAACCCTGAACAATTTGGGACCAGTTTACTTACACAATTGCCTTACCTTATATGTGCCCACTTGACTGCTTCAATTGGTGGAACATACAGGTGCCACTTAATATCTGCTCTACATTCGTAAGAACTCAATCATTTAGTGTGGCAGCGTATGCACTTTGGAACTCGCTGCGTATTGACATCAAACAAGTTTCTTCACTGTGTTTGCTTTGACACCTACTAAAAACATTCTTATTTAGACAAGCCTGTTGTAGATTCATTCCCCGTGTCTGCAGTCATGGGATTGTTGTCTATCACATGACGGTGTATGTTTTCATTCCACAGTGTGAGAAGTGACGGAGACAGGATGTTTTGGTATTACTGTGTTCTGTAAAGTGGGACTATTGTCTTTTGTTCTTTCTCTCTTTGCTGTCTGATGAGAAAGAGGAAGGAGCTAAGTCAGAATGCTCCAAGTGTATTATATGTAAATAAAGTAGATTAGCCAAAATGCTGAGCTATTGGTTCTGTTACGCAAACTGCGAAGACTCTGCGGATCCCTAAGTGTGCTGATGTCTCCAAGCCATCAGTCGCTGTGATGTTCGGGTTGGAGAAAGCTCTTGAAGCTCCCGACCGACCAGGAGGGAGAAAACATGCCAGTCAGGCATGTGTCTCTGCCAGGGTTCTACATGAGAGTAGGACACTCCTAACAAAGCCTACCCAGGTACTTAGAAAAAATGACGTAATTTTTATCTATTTTAGTATTATAACTTTTGCATATTTTAAAGTAGGATTGTAATTTTTTTCTTGATTTTCTTGCTTTATCTTTTTTAAACGGCTTTGAAGGTATTTTTTTAAAAGAAACAATCCTATGTATACATTTTATGAAATAAAATACAGTGGAACCTTGGTTCTCAAACGTCTTAGTTGACGAACAAATCGGCTCCTGAATGTGAAAAACCCGGAAGTAAGTGTTCTGGTTTTTGAACATTTTTTGGAAGCTGAACATCCGATGCGGCTGTCGGCTACTGATTCTGGGGCGCCTGCGCCAATTGAAAGCTGCACCTTGTTTTTTTAACCTTTTGGAAGTCAAAGAGACTTCCAAAACAGATTACGTTTGAGAACCAAGGTACCACTGTAAATATCTGAACGGTGCAGTAAGTCCTCTTAAAGTGTTTGCCTGGTAAGGCACCATTTGGTCTCCATTAGGGGCAGCAAGTGTGCTAGTCTTGCTCTTCTCTCTGAGCATTTGTAGTGATGCTGAAGTGCAGCAAAATGCAGGCCAGCAGCTCCCCCTTGGGCAAGCTCCCCCTTGGGGCAGAGAGCAAGACACTTGGGTCTCACAGCTGCAGTTTTCCCTTTCAGACCCCCTGATGCCTTGCCCCCAGCCTCGGTATAAAACAGAAAGAAGCCTTTCATTTCCCTTCCAATCTGCAGACAAGAACATTGCAACAGACTGGCTGTTACCTTCCCCAAGCCTTTTTGTTCTCAACATGCCCTCCAGCTTTATTCCTCCGCCGCAGTGACCACAAAGCTAAAGCTGTCCAGCTCCATAATAGGTCAAGGCAGGGTACCATTCTTTTCCTTCCTGCAGCCACATCTCAGGTGCACAGAATGACACAGTCTTCAGTTTTCTGAGCTGCAGCCATGCTGGTGCTGGTGCTGTTTTTCTTAATAAAGCTTCAACACCGAGAGAAGTGGCACTGATGCAGCATAAAAAAGTAACAGAACTGGCGCAGGGAAAAGCTTCATCACTTCTTGGAAGGGCCAACGTACAATAAATTATTTCCATTAATAGGATCCTTCACACAAAAAATAGCATGGCTGGTAAACAAGAATAGATATTTAACGGGGTGGGGAGGAAGCCCTAGATAAAGGCAATAGGAAGTCTGCTGCAAAATGTAAGCAGTATACCTAGACACTTGATATAATCTGTTTTGTTTATGGTTCCCCAATAGTTGTAAAGGATGTGAGCTATACTCGGTTTTGATGCTAGGAAAATATGCTGAACCAAAAGGATCTACTTCTCGGCCAAAGGGTATCTTCTGAGGGATTTCTTGCACTCTTGGCTGTAGTGCTTTATCATAGAAATAGTCATGCAGAGAGGAATCTCAGAGAAAGTATTATTTATAGATTATTATATAACATTTATACACCAGTGGATTGTAAAAAACCAAAAAAAACTCAAAAGATAAAACGGTAAGAAAAATTTACAACCCTGCTTTAAAACATACAGAAGTCACAATACTAAAGCAGATTAAAATTACCGTATTTTTTGCTCTATAAGACTCACTTTTCCCCTCCTAAAAAGTAAGAGGAAACGTGTGTGCGTCTTATGGAGCGAATGCAGGCTGCGCAGTTATCCCAGAAGCCAGAACAGCAAGAGGGATTGCTGCTTTCACTGCACAGCGATCCCTCTTGCTGTTCTGACTTCTGAGATTCAGAATATTTTTTTTCTTGTTTTCCTCCTCCAAAAACTAGGTGCGTCTTGTGGTCTGGTGCGTCTTATAGAGCGAAAAATATGGTACCTCAACTTTCTAAGCATCTGGTGGGCTTGTCTAGAGAGGAATATTTTAAGCAACTGCCAAAAAACGGAGTACAGTGAAGCCAACTGCTTGATCTCAATAGGCAGGGAGTTTCAGAGTGCAGGTGATGGCACACTTAACAATTGAGTTCTTACGAATGTTTTATGTGGCGCCTGTAGTAGTGCCAATTCCTCTGGCCGAAGTGGTTGAGTGGAAACATGTAGGGTAAGGCGATCTCATGTGTAAACTGGTTGTTAAGAAAGTAGGAATGGAAAGTTGCTCTGCATTTCTTGGGTGGTGTGGGTTGCATCAGTTAAGTTAGCTCCCTGACCATTCTTCCTGCACTGTGGATAGGCAGGTGACTAGCACAGACTGCATGCAGCCACAGTGTGGATTACAGGAGTCCTGTTGTCTGTTTGCTGTGCCCCTGACTGCTGCTTCCCTCAAAATCGCCATGCAGACCCTGAGACAATATTTAGTTCTCTGCTTGTGGTTTCTTGTTTCCTCAAATCTGAAGGTGATTTCCAAGAGATCACCTGTAACTCTTAAGTAATAAGATGATGTACTTTCAAGGAGGTAAGGTCATGGGAAATCATTGCAGTTATATGATTTGCCCAAGGCTATATTGGAAGATCTATCTTTTTCTATAACTCAGCAAGCAGTTTGAGCTGTCAAGTTTCATAGCAACCAAAAGAGCTCAAAATGTACACAATTTTTTAAAGAAAAGAATGCTGGAATCCTCAGAAACCCATCAAGTTATGCAAATCGCTGCAGGGGAGCTGCGTATCGACTCCTCAAGGTGTATTCTTACTGTGATGTGCTGCCTTGAGCTCCTGGACCATCTCAGTATGGACAGAAAAGCCTAGGCAATGTGGAATGCACAAAAAAAATGGTTTAGATGATATCTAGAGAAGTCAGGAGGATGCCAAGGTTCTTTTGTACTGACAAGAAGAAATCTGAAGCTGATAAAGTTTTAATTTGACTACAATGAGCATTGCGAACATGTCTGACTTAGCTCAGCATGTTTTGAGGGGAGATGCTGTGCTCATTTTGTATAGATGGCTGAGAGGCATCCTTGCCCACTCCTTTTCTTGCTCTAAGAGGAGATTTATCTTGTAGCTTCTGTTAAGATTTCCCCCCACTAAGCTTCCTCCTTGGGAACCTTGTTCTAGGCTTGCTATCTCTGCTGGAGTTGAGCTCTGCTGGCGCAATCCGGCAATAGCACTCTTGGGTTGAGCGTTTGGAACGGGAGCAGGCCAGCTCACCTGTGACGGGTTGAGCCAACCGGTGATGCCACCCCTGCACTTTCTCTTGCTGCTCTTGGCAGCACAGCTGTCACACCAGGTCTTTTCTGGTGTTTCTGTAGCGCCAGTCCCAAAGGTTTCTAGCAGGATTGCTGTGCCAGATGTGTTCCTTTCTCTTGGAAAAAAATAGCACTGATTAACACCTGAGCTGTGCACAAGGCACTCTGAGAAAGACTGTTACAGGAATATTAACAACTGTGCACTGGCTTAGAGATCTCTGCTTTTGCTGCAAACGAGCTTGTGAAAAAGCCTTTGGGAGCGTCAGGTGACTCGGGGATTAACAGCAGGGCATGGAAGCCTCATGCACCCAGGTCACTGATTCATATCTAGGCCAGGCTGGCGGAAACAAGGGTGCCCTCTTTTGATAACTGACTGGTCAGCATTTGAAAAAGAGAGAGAGAGCGCGCAGATCCACTCTGTCTTACACACAGTGGGCACCCCAGAATCCTCTGCAAGCACAAGCTTCAACCCAGGGAGTGCACAGACCACACACTGGTCATTGTAGTAGATACATTGGGGCAAATCCACTCATGAAAAGTAGCAGATGAACCAGTCAATTATAGCAACCAGCAAGGGAACAGGGACAAGAGAACTGTGGAGCAAAAATGTATGTTTCAAGGCCCCAGACTGCTCTGGCACCAATAAGGCATCTTTCTAGTCTGAACTCTGTGGGCACCCACTTTACAGCAGATGTTGAGCAAACAGTAACAGTTTTATAGTGCCTATAACACTGATTCAGACCTTTCTCCTAATGAGAATATTGAGCACAGGAAGATCTGATACAAGGCTGTAAAAGTGTTCTAATACACTGTCCCCTCCACTAAATTGCCCAAGAGTGCTTAAAGCAACATCTGTTTCTGCATTAGAAACTCCAGCACCCTGGTGGAAATGGCTGAGGATATCTGATATGTTCCCCAAGTAGCATAGCTGGTGGCCTGTCAACAGGAATATGTTGAAAGGAATTCAACTGTATGGAACAGCACTTTTAAGTTCCTCCCTACATATATTTGGTCAGAAAAGCTGGAGCATTTGGCTGGGCTTGCTGACAAACACATAGCACTGATTTGATTTTTTTGGGGTCACCCTCATCACCGGTTCTGACTGAAAAAAAGAAGTCAACCATTCTTTGAGGGTACTTAAGTGTACTTAAGTGCAGTGTAAAATTTGGCTTAATTAGCACCTGCCTTTTGTTTTGTTGTTGCTCCTGGTCCTCGTGGGTGCTAAGAACATAGGAATAGCCTGCTGGATCAGACCAATGGCCCATCTAGTCCAGCAGCCCGTTCTCCTAGGGGCCAATCAGTTGCCTGTGGGAAACCAGGGAGCAGAAACTGGAAACCATGGTTTCAGCAACTGGTGCTCAGAAGCCTTGCTGTCTCCAGCTGTAGAGCTAGAGCATAGCCATCATGACTACTAGCCATCAGTAGTCCTCTGCTCCGTGAATTTGTCTAAGTTCTCTTTTAAAGCCATCCAAGTTGGTGGCCATCCTGGGGGAGCGAGCTCCATACTTTATGTACTGCAAGAAGGAGCACTTTATTTTATCCATCCTGAATTCTAGAGGTTCAAAGTACACGGTTAGTTCAGCTGGAAGTGTGGAATCTACATGGGACAGAGCAAAATGAGCAGAATGCCTAGTGACCAGTGATAGGCAAAGGATTTATGCCATTTGTTAATGCCTACTTGTCGTCCCCTCTGCCCCCATGGATCTTCATCCTTATTCTCAATCTTCTTCCACTACTGAATCTTTGCCAAAGGATTCCAAAGTCTGCCAAAAACAACAACCAGGATCTCAATCAAAATAGACGATACACCTTAAGTCAGTGCAAGTAAATGTGCCTGGCTTTTTCTGAATATAGAAATAGGATATTTTTGGATTACACACTGAATAAACAAATCCTGCCCACAGTTCAAGCCTTCCTCCTTTCCTACCAGACTTTTAATGCTTAGCTATGCAGTGTATAGAAAGCCTCTGTAATAGTGTTCACCTTTACTCATTGAGGTTATCCAGCCAAGCCTTGACTGAGCCCAAGGGTCTTGCACTTCCTCAGATTGAATCACAGTTCTGGAAGAGATGGAGAGCCTGAAACCTACATACAGGAATCCTGTGTTTTGTGGTTTTCCATATAGGTTCTGGCCTGTGTAGTGCAGCCAAGTAAGCAAACCTAATCTTTATTTCAGGCATTGAAACAGCTCTTTAGCTTAATTTTTTAGGCTGCCAACAGAGGCCATGTGAATGTTGAAACTGAGCTATACATTATTTGCTCAAAAAGTGTTTATGTCAGCTGAGGCAAGTAACATCTAAATGCTGCTGTCATTATCTTTTTATGTTATATTATGTCAGGAGGACAAAGAAGTTAGCAAATATTCTTTCTGGGCGGAAGCTTTACAGCTGCAGCTTTCACAGTAGGAAAGACTAGGCCATTAAAAAAAGAGTCCTCTTTTTTACTTTTCCCACTGTGATGTCCCCAAACGAACTGGTGCTGCCTGGGTAGGAGAGCTTTGAAAATGCTTTCCAAATGCACACTGTGTATTTTGTTGGGACTCTTGACAAGCCTCCTCAGGTTCTTAAGAAGTGAGGTGGAACAACTGTTCTGTTCTTGTTTTGAAGTGTTAACCCGACGACAGAGAGCAGCCAAGACTAAAGTCACCAGTTGCAAAGAGTCGTTAGAACCTGCTGACACTGACAGGTAAGTAGGTATGCTGCCATGTTACAGCACTTTTCCCTCTTTCCTTTGAAGACCCTGTTTGGGGCCATTTGTGGGTCCCTTTGCTGCACCAGTCCATGGAGCTTTGGCACTGTCTCTCTCTGCTTGAAGGTGATTGCATTACTGCCTGCCTCCACCATCCTTCAGTCTGGCATCTGAGAGACTCCTGTGAAAGGAAAGCCCAGCTGATTCTTACCTGTTTTTGCCTTTGGCTTCCCTTTCACTTATTTTTGACTGGCTCTGTGTTCTGTTTGTATTCTGTCAAGTTTTGCTGATGCGCTTTTGATATGCTACTCTCTGTTTTACTGCTTTGCTCTCCCCAGCTCTCCCACCCTTCCATTCATCTCCAAAGCCATTGCCACACATGGAACAATACTTTCCCCCATAAAACTCAGTGGGTGATATGAAGGTTGGTTCTGAACTTTCAAATCCCTGCCCTTGGTTCTTTGTCCTTGTCACATTCGATCTCTTGGGCAGGGAGGAAGAGGAGGAGGAGAGAGGAAAGGGGGTAACTGACAATCTGACTTGGTGTCTTCAGCTCTGCACACAAACACCCACCCACCCACCACACACACACATTACCCCTGAGAGCGTGCAGCCCTAGACAGAAAAAAGGTTGACCATTTCAGCACTACAGGGATCATGAAATGCTAGGATTGGCATCTAAGTTTTATAAATGTTTGGCAGATCATGGCTGAGTTCATTTTGATTCAACCAGCTGGTCATCTGCAGTACACTATACAGTGAAATCATCTGGAAATCAGACAGTGCCACTGGGGATTGCATTTGCATGGTTCAAGTCAAACCATTATGAATGAGTCAACATTTCTAACCATTTTCATTATGCAAAAAGCCACATAGAGCTGCTACTCAAGTGCTAACACTGTACTTGCCTGTTGTGATTGCCATGTTTCATCTGAGCTTGCATTTCCTTGCGCCCTGCTTTGCCTCTCCCTCCATTCCATGTCTCAAAGAAAGATCATACAACAAGTATGCCCATTTTCTACCAAGGTGTTGGAGGGGATTGCTTGTACAACTGCACAAATCTGTAATGATGGTGTTTCATTGTGGTGGAAATGAGCAGGTTCCAATTGCTCTGAGGTTTGCTTTTGTGTGTTGTTGTTGTTTTCAAAGTAATCTATAACAGTGGCTGACAAGCAAAATCCTATAGTGGTAGAAAATTGCCCCCACAAAGCTTGAGCATCATTTTTTTTGTTTGTTTGTTTGCCCTGGGACAAAACATGCAATTTAGTTATAATTCATTGGCTACAGTTGCTAAAGTGAGCATATATCAAATCCCTGCAAGCAGCAGAACCTTGGGCTGTTGACAAGCTCTAAGAGCAGGTAGCTGTTGAAAGAGTGAGTTAGCTTTGAGTGGCAGATCTGCATGTCAGAGAGATGCTTGATGAAGAAGGCTGGCAAGGATGGTACCTGCAGTGATATCCTTAATGAAATTAGACTTTGTTCAGATGGAGATGGTTTAGTTTAATCTTTCTTGCTGCCACCCCTCCTCCCCCTCCCACCCACACAGCATCATAAGAAAGGATCTGACAGTAAAAATCCCTGCCATGGAAGTAATTTTGCTGTTACAAACACTGGATGGCAACATCACTAATGGAATTAGGCTAATTATAGAGAGGACAGCTTCTGTTTAGACACATTATCTTGGTAATCAGCAACGACTGGAAAGAAAATATGGAAAAGTACTGCAGAATTTAGCATGGAGGGGGCTCTTCAGAGGCTTGTTGAGCTGTTCCAGTTCAGGACCCCACAGTTCAGCAGCTGCACCCTGCTCAAGTTCTGCACTTGCATTCATGTTGTTCTTGTGATCTAGCTTCCTGCTTGGTGGGCACAGTCAGTTTCACAGCACGGAAACATGTGCACACAGTTTAGGAGGTTGCAGTGAAAGGAGTTGGAAGAGGATGGCATTTCTGCCCAATTTTCTGGAAATTGGCCGACGCTCAGTTCTCCCTTGCAAGGTCTAAAATGGAGTCGGTGCCCTGGAAGTCTTGATGTGCAAGTTTAGATGAGTTCATTCAAACTCAGGAAAACATATCTCTGATTTAATGCACATAGTATGCTTCATAGGCAAAATGTAACTCCCTTTTCCAAAAGCATAACACTTCATTTCAGCTGTGTTGACAGGGTGTTTTATGTCTGAAGGGAAACGGGCATTGTTTGAGATAGTTAGAGGAGCTGATTTCATTACCATCCCACTGCTGCAGCAGCAGGACACAGAAAAGCAGTTGGGGGAAAACCACTAATCACTCCATCCTTTTGATTGGCATCAGGCCAGTTTTATTGGTCATCCTGCTGTGCACATCCAGCTCCATTGACAAGCCTTCACCACAGAATGGCTTGGAGAAGCAAAAAGCACTCAAGGCAGAGTGAATCCTAATGTGATTCTTTCTCTTCTGGCCTGGTAGGTATGAGAAGTGTTACCTCTGTAAGACTCTGGTGCCATGGAAAGAGTATCACAGGCATGTGGACGACTGTCTTTGGAGTCGGACTGCTAATGGAACCCAGGGTGACAGTAGGCCAAGGCGCACAAAGGTGAGAATAGACTCTTTCATGAAGCAGTTTTATTTTCTCATGCTTGCATATCTGTTCCAGCAGGTCTATGCATTATTGCATATCTGTCCCGTTACTGCATACATTATTGCTTATCTGTTCCAGCAGGTCATATGCATTAGTGCATATGATTTTCTAAAGGGAGGCTGTGCATTAAAGTAAGACTTACCCCGGCTGCTTAAAAGCTGCTCTTAGGAACCTAAGAGACTGCCTTATACCAAGTCAGACTGTTAGTCTATCTAGCTCAGCATTGTCCACAGCGACTGACAGTGTCTCTCCTGGATTCCAGAGAGGGGTCTCTCCTAGCCCTATCTGAAGATACCAGAAATTGAATCTGGGCTCTTCTGCATGCAGGGTAGTTTTTCTGTCACTCAGCTAGGACTGTCTTCCTTGAGTTTACCCCACACAGCGAAGAAGAAGAAGAAGAAGAAGAAGAAGAAGAAGAAGAGATTAAATTTATATACTACCCTTCATCTCAGGGCGTTTCACAAGAGAAAAATACAGGATAGAAGCACAAAATAAATAGTTAAAACAAAAACGGTAACCGCCCCACTCCCACAAACACATTTTAGAGTCTGTAGAATATTAATTGGCCAAAGACGTGCTTGAAGAGGAACATTTTCACCTGGCACATGAAGATGTCTAGTGAAAGTGCTAGGTGAGCCTCCCTGGGGAAGAGCATTCCACAAATGGGGAGCCAATGTAGAAAAGGCCCATTCTTGTATTGCCACCCTCTGGACTTCAAATGGAGGAGGCACATCAAAAAGGGCCTTGGATTATGATTGCAGTGTCTGGGACGGTTTATATGGGGAGAGTTGGTCCTTGAGATATTGCTGTTCTGAGCCACTTAAGGCTTTATAGGTCAAATCCAGCACTTTGAATTGGTTTTTATTATTTGTTAATTACCTGCCCTTTGCCCTAAAGTCCCAACCTTATAGCATAATTGATGTAACTGTGCAGATGCCATGCTCTCATGGGCCTTTTGCATGGAACCTGGCACCCCAGGAGGGTGGATATTCTAGAGGTTTGACCCAAAACTTTTTTTTTTTTATATAATATTTTTTATTAGTTTTACAAAAGTTTTTATAACAAACAAGCACAAAAAAAACAAACAAACAAACAAACAAAGAAGTGTGGTTTCATAGTGTCATTTCGTAGATTTCTTTCCTCGGACTTCCCCATACCTCCCCTTTCTGCATCCTCATGTCCAAATTTTACAGCAACTTATACATATTTTTCCAACTCTAATTTATTATAGTCCTTTCTTATTCTAATCTTATATTGCTGCAACCCTTTATCTCTGTCGAATCTCGACATTCTAAACTTCCTCAAGTTTATAATGGTCCTTAAGATAAATCTTGAATTTCTTCCAATCTTCTTCCGCAGTCTCCTTCCCCTGGTCTCGAATTCTGCTCGTCATTTCCGCCAAAGTCATGTAGTCAATCACTTTCATCTGCCATTCTTCCACGGTGGGTAGATCTTGTGTCTTCCAATACTTTGCTATCAATATTCTTGCTGCTGTTGTTGCATACATAAAGAAAGTTCTATCTTTTTTTTGCACCAATTGGCCGACAATGCCCAAGAGAAAGGCCTCTGGTTTCTTAAGAAAGGTATATTTAAATACCTTTTTCATTTCATTGTATATCATCTCCCAAAAGACCTTAATCTTCGGGCACGTCCACCAAAGATGATAAAAAGTACCTTCAGTTTCTTTACATTTCCAACATTTATTGTCGGGCAAATGATAAATTTTTGCCAGCTTGACTGGGGTCATGTACCACCTGTAAACCATTTTCATTACATTTTCCTTTAAGGCACTACATGCCGTAAATTTAATTCCGGTGTTCCACAACCTTTCCCAGTCAGCTGACATTATATTATGACCAATGTCCTGTGCCCATTTAATCATGGCTGATTTAACTACTTCATCTTGTGTATTCCATTTTAACAGCAAGTTATACATTCTTGACAAATTCTTAGTATTGGGTTCTAACAATTCTGTCTCAAGTTTTGATTTTTCCACCTGGAAGCCAATTTTCCTGTCTTGTTTAAAAACCTCCGTTATTTGGTAATAGTGGAGCCAATCTTGTACTTTGGGTTTTAGGTTTTCATGGCTCTTTAGTTTCAGTCTCTCTCCATCTTGTTCTAGAATCTCACAATACTTTGGCCATCCGACCTCCATATTGAGTTTCTTGTGGGCCTTCGCCTCTAAAGGTGACAACCATCTAGGGGTTTTATTTTCCAGCAAGTCTTTATATCTCATCCAAACATTGAACAGCGCTTTCCTTACAATGTGATTTTTAAAGGCACTATGCACTTTAATTTTATCATACCATAAATATGCATGCCAACCAAATGCATTATTAAAACCTTCTAAGTCCAAGATATCTGTATTCTCGAGGAGCATCCACTCTTTCAACCAGCAGAATGCTGCTGCTTCATAATACAATTTTAAGTCCGGCAGGGCAAATCCCCCTCTTTCTTTTGCATCTGTTAATATTTTATATTTTATCCTGGGCTTTTTGCCCTGCCAGACAAATTTCGCGATATCTTTCTGCCACCTCTTGAAACAGTCCATCTTGTCAAGTATTTGCAAAGTTTGAAACAAAAATAACATTCTAGGCAATACATTCATCTTAATTGCTGCAATTCGGCCTAACATTGATAATCTCAAGTTTGACCATATTTCTAGATCTTTTTTGATTTCTGTCCAACATTTTTCATAGTTGTCCTTATACAAATTCAAATTTTTAGATGTTAGGTTAACCCCTAGGTATTTCACCTTCTTAGTCACCGTCAAACCCGTCTCTTCTTGAAACTTATTCTTTTCTATATCTGTCAAATTTTTCCCTAGGACTTTAGTTTTTTGTTTATTCAACTTAAATCCGGCTACCTGGCCAAATTGTTGGATTATCTCCAACACCTTTTTCGTACTAGTGTATGGCTCTTGTAAAGTCAGGACTAAATCATCTGCGAAAGCCCTTAACTTGTAATGTTTTGCTCCGACCTGTACCCCTTTAACCTGCTGGTCATTTCTAATCATATTCAGCAAAACCTCCAGGACAGAAATAAAAAGCAATGGGGAAATTGGGCATCCCTGTCGTGTTCCTTTTTCTATCTTAAGTTCCTCCGTTATCACATTATTTACAATCAACTTAGCTTTTTGTTCAGAGTATATTGCACCCACACCATTCTCAAAACCTTGTCCTACCCCCATCCCATGAAGATTCTTTTTCATAAAACTCCAAGAAATGTTGTCAAAGGCTTTCTCCGCGTCCACAAATATCAAAACTGCTTTGGTGTTTATATTCACCTCTAACTTTTCCAAAATGTCTATTATAATCCTAACATTGTCTGAGAGGTGTCTCTTTGGGAGAAAGCCTGCTTGGTCTCTGTGGATCTTTTCCATCAATACTCTTTTAAATCTTTTTGCTAAAATGTCTGCAAAAATTTTGTAATCCACATTGAGTAACGAGATTGGGCGGTAGTTCTTCAATTGAGTCTTTTCAGTCTCTGTCTTTGGTATGAGTGAAATATATGCTTCCTTCCACGATTCGGGTGCCTTTTTTCCCTCTAAGATCTCATTACAGACGTCCTTTAACGGTTGAATCAACCATTCCTTTAGCGATTTGTAATATCTGGAAGTCAAGCCATCTGGTCCTGGAGATTTGCCCAATTGCATGTCCTGAATGGCACCCTCTATCTCGTGTTCTGATATTCTCTGGTTTAAGTCCACCTTACTTTGAGGGGAGATTTTTTGTAATCCATATTTGTTAAGGAATTTATCTATATCTTCTTCATTTTGTGCTCCTTGAGAGTAGAGTTTTTTAAAATAACTCACAAAACAGTTTCTTATTTCATTTGGTTTAGATATAGTCCTTCCATCCACTTCTAAACTTGTAACTGTATTTAATTTCTGTCTTTTCTTAAGTTGCCATGCCAAAAGCTTGCCACATTTGTCTGCCGACTCAAATGACTTTTGTCTCATTTGCTTTATTTTCCACTCTATCTCTTGGTTCATCAATTCCATATATTGTGTTTGATATAATTTAATCTCCCTCAAAATCTCCTGGGACTTTGGTTTTGACCTTAATTTTCTCTCTCCTTCTTTTATCTTTTCCAAAATTTTTTCTCTTTTCTCATTCTGCCTTCTCCTCTTTATTGAGTTTTGTTGAATCAAAAACCCTCGCATCACAGCTTTGCTTGCATCCCAGACCACTCTTTTTTCCACATTGCCCCTTAGATTGATTTCGAAATAGTCCTTTAAAGTTTTTTGGGCCTTCAAGTGGAATTCTCTATCTCGAAACAGGGTGTCATTCATTCTCCACCTAAACTGACCAGTTGTTGTAAGTTTCATTTCCATCTTCACGGCGTTATGGTCGGAGCAGGTTTTTGGGCAGATCTCTACCGTCTTAAGCCTCAATCAGATGCAGCACCTATCTACTATACCTATCATGACTTACTACAGTGCACCAAAAAAATGAAGCACTGTGCTCAGCATCATAGTGTAACTGTGGGGAGCAGCGGGTGAGGATTAAATGGTCAGCAGGGACAGGAAGTAACTTTCTGTGGGGCAGCTGAATCTGATATTTCTAACAACAAAAGTAAGCTTGGCTATGATGCTATTCAGACTTACTACCTGCTGCTTGAGAGCTGCTCTTCCACGACATGATCCCATGTAGAGAGGTTCAAATCCCTGCTCAGCCACCAGCCTCTGTGAATGCCCTTTAGCAAGTAATCTCTTCAGCCTAATCTTTCTTGCAGGATTGTGCACCTGAGATTAGAATGTGTTATAATTCACCCTGAATTCTTGGAATGGGATGAGAAGTCTCGATTCTCCTGGCCCCCTCCTGTTTTTGACTTGGCACTGCATGCTAAGTACCGTATTTTTTGCCCTATAGGATGCACTTTTCCCCCTCCAAAAATGAAGGTGAAATGTGTGTGCGTCCTATGGGGCGAATGCAGGCTTTCGCCGAAGCCTGGAGAGCGAGAGGGGTCGGTACGCACTGACCCCTCTCGCTCTCCAGGCTTCAGGAAGCTCTGCGCAACCCTCGGGAGACTGGCTCCGAGGGTTGCGCAGAGCTGCCTGCAGTCCCGGGCTCAGCACAGCTCTGCGCGGCCATCGGGAGCCGGGCGCGAAGTCCCGCCCGGCTCCCGATGGCCACGTAGAGCTGCTTGCAGTCCCGGGCTCAGCGCAACTCTGCACGGCTATCGGGAGCGGGGCGCGAAGTCCCGCCCGGCTCCCGATGGCGGCGCAGAGCTGCTTGCAGTCCCGGGCTCAGCACAGCTCTGCGCGGCCATCGGGAGCCGGGCGCGAAGTCCCGCCCGGCTCCCAATGGCTGTGCAGAGCTGCCTGCAGTCCCGGGCTCAGCGCAGCTCTGCGCGGCCATCGGGAGCCGGGCGCGAAGTCCCGCTCGGCTCCCGATGGCGGCGCAGAGCTGCTTGCAGTCCCGGGCTCAGCGCAACTCTGCGCGGCCATCGGGAGCCGGGCGCGAAGTCCCGCCCGGCTCCTGGTGGCCGCGCAGAGCTGCCTGCAGTCCCGGGCTCAGCGCAACTCTGCACGGCTATCGGGAGCGGGGCGCAAAGTACCGCTCGGCTCCCGATGGCGGCGCAGAGCTGCCTGCAGTCCCGGGCTCAGCGCACTTCTCCCCATCGCCAGCCCCACAAGCTCAGGGGACAGCGGGGAGGTGGAGCGCGCCTTCCTGCTGTTCCCCGACCTGGTTCTTCCAGCCCCGCACCTGGGGCTATGGGCCGGTGCATCCTATGGGGCGCAAAATATGGTATCCTTCTAGTCCTTGTGGATGTGGAAAATGGGTAAAATCTGTGACTCTCAGATAACTACTTTCCCCTGAGATGATGATGATTTGCTTACAAAGTATATACACTGTTCTTTGTAGTACAGGGGCTCTGAAACTTTCTTCCCCCTGAGCCCACTTGAGAAGGTTAACATTTACTGACTCCCGCCAGTCACAAAGTGGCAGTGTGTGGGCAAAGCCAGTGATGAAATGACAGTGGTGATTGGCATAATCAGCCAACAGTAAACTGGGACAATTTTCTATTGACGTCCCCTCTTCTCTAAATCGTTGGATTCATTATCACAACAATTTCCTTGTGCAAGGAGTTCCATAGGTCAGGTTTCCTCAAGCTAAATACAGGGTTGGCTCTGGAGGCGTCTGGACTCAGCCCTGCCATCCAGTTTTAGAAAGAATTTCTTCCTACAGTTCCATAAGTGTATTTTTATTTCATAGTTCCCTTTTCCTCCACCTCCCCCAGTCTCTCCAAATATTTTTTATTAATCTCTGTCATGTCTTCTACCCTTCTCCTTCCACAGTTAGCTTGTACCCTGTTCCCACCCCCATACTGCCAGCTTTCAGCAATCCTCCTTCTCCACCACCTGTAACAGCTTCCCTCTCTTTAGTCACATATTATTACTTGGAAAACATTTTATATCTTTCTAGTTTCCTTCCTGCTCTTGCCCTTTCCCTTCTGAGGAGGGAGGAGAGGCTTCCTGGCTCAGCTGGTGACTAGTTGGGAAGGGAGATTGCAGCTTGTCTGTGAAGTAGATGAAGGGCCACGCTAGAGGCATCCCCTCTCCCAGTCCCTTGGCCCATCTCTCCCTGTCCTCACCCTCCTTTCCATTCTTTCTCTTCCTGGTCCATTTCTCCTCTTTCCATTCTTCCCTTCCAGTTCTCCATGTTCCAGCCTCGTTCTCTGACCAGTTCCTATGCACCACACATATGCGGAGCTGCTGCTGTCCTGCCAACCGAAAGGTCACTGCATGACCAAGGGCCAAGCTGAAGAGCTGAGGCCCAATATTGGTCCCCAGCCCACAACCCTTCTCTAGTAGTTTTGCAGAAGTTGATAAGGGAGGGCCTCAAGGACCCCTGCTTGTCTCTCAGGAGCAGGAAGTCTTTATCTCCTTTCCTAGCACCAAAATTCTTCCATTTCTCAGTGGTGCGTGCTGGGATTTGCACTGCTAAGCTAGAACAAAACAATGTCTGTTTCAGGAATAAGTTTCCATCTCCGCCTTTGCATCTCCCACAACCCATGCTCCACTTCTGAAGTTGTGTGCCACACCAGCAAGTTGAATGCTGGAGCAGCATATTTGTCTCATCCCAAAAGAAGTGTTACATTCACAGGGATGCCTTTTGCTAAGTCAAAATTGATTCCAAATCCCTGAATATCCATGAGAGGCATGCCTTGCTGTCCTTCAGTCCCCAAATAGACAGCTCTCTCTTTTTGAGTTCTTGTTATATGTTTCTCTACCTGCATGTTCCTCTGCAATTTGTATATTTTGTTGTTTCAGCTGCACCATAGCTACATTGTGAAAATGCATGCTGTTATCATTTCTGTGCTCATCTCATAATATTATTTGTCTGTTATGAACATTTATGGCCTGTCCTTTTGTAGACGGCACAATAGAAGAATACATTGTTTCCTGCAGTGCCGCAGACAGCAAATACAAATATGTTTTGATCTAGCCCAAAGTTGGGACCTTGAGGAGAAAGGACAGGCTTTCCCCCAGATTGCAGAACCTATCAATTGAGAATTGGGGGAGCATCTTTCATAATGCTTCCATATCATGCCATGCCATGCACACCAAAGGCCATGAAGGGGCAGTTGCAAAAATAGTTTATCATCATCATTACCACCATCGTTTTTTAAATTTGTTACACCTACTTGTCTCACTTTGTCTTGCCCAGGGCAAACCAAAGTGACTTACAAATTTGCTTTCAGGGACATTTGTACATTTAAAAGTACTACATTGCAGTATTCAGACATGACACATTTAAAACCAAATTCCCAGGCAAAAACATAGAATAAAGGTATTGACATTGGCAAGCTCTTATTCACATTATGCCTGCTCATTCACATTATGCCTATGTCTGGAGGCATCATGAAAGAGTCTGAGTTGACACTCTTTGGAAGAGTGTGCTTTAGAGTGCCATATTCTTTTAAAGAGGGAGAGAGAGAGAGAGAGATGCAAATACATGGTTCCAAACTCTTTATACTTCTCCCTTGGCAAAAAGAGACACTGGTCTATACTACACACCTGTACCTCTTAGAGCTTGTTTCTCAGGAGTGTCCTGTTCTTTCAAAAGGTAACTGTGCTCCCCCCCCCTCCCGAGCGCAGAGTATGTGTTGCAGAGAACCCCTTTGCCACAAAGCCTACATTACATAGATGCAAACCATAGTTAACTAAAATTTATGGGTGTTCCCAGTATTAACTGGAATGCAGATATTCAGATATTTTTGACAGGCCACTTTTCCTGAATCATTCACTGGGCCCCAGTTTGCTGCAGCCCTTAGTTTTCTATTATACTATCATCTTTAAGTAATGACAAACTGGGTATATAATTATTTTGTCAAAACACTATTAATCCTGGTCTGTTTACCATATGATAATTTAGCTGGCCCTCTTCCTTCGCATTGGTCACTGATGCTCCTCCAGCTAATGCCTTGTGAGCATTTAACCTCCGGCATATGAAATAAGGATCAGCATCCTGGTGCCCTGGCGCCCTCTGAGGCACTTGCCTGCTACCTTGTGTGCACTGCCCATCTTGTTTGCGGTAGAGGTCTGCGTGCAGCCTCCTTGCTGATTTATTTCTGACAGGGAGGTTGTAATCCATGGCAGCAGCACGAGTGCTAAGGCAATGTGATTTCTCAGCAGGAAGATGCAACATGATGTCTCAGTTTTGTCTAATCCCTTAAATCCATCACATACCCCAGGCCCTCGGGGATTCGCATGCAAATGACAAGATTGCCTGTTGATGAGTTTGGCTGGGACACAGCCAAGCATTATGCAGTTTCCAGCACTGTGGGAGGCCTCCGTTAATGCCACTGACTTCAAATCTCTTTTTTCGGGTGTGGACAGAGCCTGTCTTAAACAGCAGGCATTACACGCCCCTTTGGCGTTCCCGGTCTAGGTCCTCTCCCTTGTTCCTCAGTACCTGCACAAAGGAGCTTCCACATGCTCTCACGTGACCTGGGCATTGCATGTTCTGAACTGAAAGTGTGCTTCTCCTGAGGCTCTCTCTCTCTCCCTCCCCCCCCCTCTCTCTCCCTCCCCGCCCTGTCTGTATTCCTTGGGGAACTGGAGGAATGCCTGCCCAGAATTTTTTGATGTACATAAGATTTTTCTGAGGTTTTTTTTTTAAAGAAAGGATCATAATCTCTAAAGAATCTGGAACCTTCAAAGCTGACAAATTTACTTTAGTATTCTACCTGATTACCACATAGAACTTGATGAGCAATTAAAATAAACTAAAAGAGTTTGATTAATGGTGGGTTGTATTTGGTTAGCCAACAGATGCACAGCATAACAGAATCAGAATGCAGTTTCTGGTCTCCATTTGATTCCTAGACTGAAACTAGATGTCCTACAGCTACCACCAAAAGCAGCAATCCTACAACCCCTCTGCCTTCTTACTCCCCCAGCACAGCTAATAACCTAAAATGCAGGATTCAACATCACTACACTTAGCATTTCTTTACCGTCATTCCCTTTGCTGGGTCTGGGGATTTTTATTTTTTTGACAGCCAAGGACCTCTCATAACATCTCATCCCAGTTCTAACATAACAACACAGTTCTTGTTTGTTACCTCCTGGTATACCATCATGGGATGTCTCTTTCATGTTAATTATGTTTGCCATAGCATGTAATCCAGATGATAAATCCCCAAATTCTTTCTAATCTTTAGTGACTTTTTTGTGAACCTCTCACCAAATCTGTTTTACTAAGGCCTTCTTTTGTTACAGCCAAATATACATTTTTGGCCACTGCTAGATGCTCCCATCCGTCTTTGGCTTTTGATTTGTATGCTGCTGCTGGGATGGGCAGACAGGGGATTTCGTGGGTAGAGAGGAAAAGGGACAGATAAACTGGGATGACTTCCATGGCAATTAACATTTTGATGTGACAGAGACATTTAGGGAAGTTTCATCTGCATAGCAAAGGGTGTCACAGGAGGCCAGTGGGTCCAAAACAGATTGCAGCTCCTTTCAGCAACCTGATCATGTTCTCTTCCATCCCTTTAGAATTAGTAGTGTCTAAGGTTGGTGCAGGGATTTTACATAGAGGTCTCACCTTGATTGTGGAGCCCTGCTAAACTTAATAAGTAGTTTGCATCTAGAGTGTTAAAGCCCAGAAGATGTCATCTCTCACCCCACAAGCTGTTAAAAACTTGGAAGATCTGGGCAAATAATCATTTCTCTGTTTTTCCTTTCATCTCGGCTCATGGAACTTCTTTACCTGGCTTGATTTGTGCATATTTTAGACATCTTCAGTGAGAATATGTCAAAATAGTGCTTCCTTCAGACAAGAGGCTGAGGTTATCCTCAGTCTACAGAATGAAATACAAAAGTTGATAAAACAAGGGACAAGATTATTTGCAGAGGCTAGACTTGGAGCCTTTGCCTGTCGATCCTTATGGCACACCTCCAGTAGAGCATTCTCTGCTTATCCGATTTAGTGCACCTACAAACAGGATGTCTAGGAATCTTGTTTACATAGATGACCCATGGGGAGAAGTGGATTATGGCTTTCAAAGCCAGTTGTGCCGATCTCCAATACAGTGGTGCCCCGCAAGACGAATGCCTCGCAAGGCGGAAAACCCGCTAGACGAAAGGGTTTTCCATTTTTGAGCTGCTTCGCAAGACGAATTTCCCTATGGGCTTGCTTCGCAAGACGAAAACGTCTTGCAAGTGTTCCGATTTTTTTTCGCTCCCCCCCTTTTCTAAGCCGCTAAGCCGCTAATAGCCTTTTAGCCGCTAAGCCTTTAATAGCCGCTAATCCGCTAAACCGCTAATAGCGCTAATCCGCTAAGCCGCTAATAGGGTTGCTTCGTAAGACGAAAAAACCGCTAGATGAAGAGACTCGCGGAACGGATTATTTTCGTCTTGCGAGGCACCACTGTAATCATAGTTGTCTTAAAAACAACAACACATGTTCCTGAAGATTAGGGTTGCAAAGAAGTGCCTGAAAACACTGTGCTACTAAAGAAAATAGAAGATAAATTGGGAAAGGGATGGCCTTCTTTGCTCATCTCACTTGCAAATTGTTCATTGCTCCTCTCCCCCCCCCCCCTACTTTTACACACCACTTTTCTATGAGACCCAAACCTTTTTCCCCATGCTCTGGCAAAGCTTTTGACCACAGTTCCTGAGCCACAGGAGATGTGCAAGTTTTGAAATAAGGTACAGTTTCCAAAATGTTTTGTGTTCCAGAATGTCATAATTTTGAAACCAGTGTTACATTGCCAAGTGCCTTCTACTCAGGTAGTCGTCTTCTCTGTGACATTCTCCCAATGCCTTTTTGCCTTTGTCCAGAATACATAGCAGGAAATGTTCTGCCTTAGGAGCTCTGTTCGTGCAGGACCTAATGAGGATGTTTTCTTACTTTGCCACAGGAGAAGGGAAGAATGGAAGGCCACCTCTTGAGCATGCTGGAGCAATCCGAACACAAGGCTTCAGGTAGGAGAGCCAGCACACTTCATTGCATGGGTGGGAGACCTTGTTCAGCTGGAGGGCTACATGCCTTCATGGGTGCCTCACATGCTAGTGGTGAACAGGACTAGAGGCAAAAATGGGTAGAGCATTAGATTCTTTCTACAGTAGGCTACATTCCAGCCACACCAGAGGTTTCTAACCCGCCACCCATGCACTTCTCTCCATCTACCATTCAAGCAAAGAAGAGCAGCCATTGCAATTCATTCCTGGGCACATTCCAGCCAGGCAAAAGCACTTAAGGAGGGCATGGAGCAGGGCTGTCGAGAGATATGGGCCAGATAGATATGTCTGGAGGTCTGCATTTGGCCCTCGGGCCTGAGATTCACTAGACCTTTGCCTTATTGCTGATATATTGATTCTACTATTGCTCTCTAACATAGCATAAGCACATGATTGCCTTCTATCTATAGAGCATAGCTCAGCCTTGGTTGCTGCTATTCTCTCCCACATGCATGTTTTTTTCTGAAGAAAGACCCAGGCTTTTGCGCACCACAATTTTGTTGCTCTTAGCAGAGCTGTTTGGCCATAATGAGGGCAAAGGTCATTACTGGGTGTCTTGATTCTTGAAGGAACATCCCCAGAAGCTTTGTGAGAGGTCTCTTTTGAAACAAGGCAGCAGAAACGCATCTGCCTCCTTTTCCCTCCATAGTAATTATTCAGCTATATTTTAAAAAATCTTTTCATTACCAGTTTTTCTGCTAACATTTGGTTTTAGTTTGTCTCTGTAAAAGGCATAGTTTCAGGTGATAGAAGTCTAAAACAAAATAATTTTAAAAGCTCCATCTGTTGCCATGGGGCTCCTTCCAAGATTGCAACACCAGAAAAGGTATAGTTCCCCCTCCTCTGCCAAATCCAGTTTGGCTGAGCAGTGTTTTTCCAAGGGATGCAGCTTCTCATTGAAACGAACGTTGTCTTGAAAGAGTGGCCAGCCATGATCACAGAGCTGTAGGTTTTGAGGGGTTTTCTATGCCTTCCAGTCCACCCCCCTGCTCAGTGCACATGATACAGAACTGGAGCATCATCAATAGGTGGACATTTTAGACCTCTGAAGACCTCTAGCAAGGGGAAGAGCCCACCACCCCTCTAGGTAATCTGTCCCACTGTCGAGCTGCTCTTGCTGCCAGGAGGCTTCCCCAAACATTCAACTGAGTTCTACCCTCCTTAATCTTAAACCTATTAGATCTTGTCTTGCCCAATGGGGAAACAGCGAACAAGGCTTTGCCCTCTTCTGTGGACAACCCTTTGGGTATTTGAAGGGTGCTATTGTGTCTCTCCTCAACCTTCTCCAGTCTAAATATACCTGTTTCCTTTTAAGGTCATGTCTGTATATTTGCCCCTTTTTAATTTGACCAGTTGTCTTTGAGGAGCGGTAGAAAGGCCTCCAGGGAAGACACAATGATTGTTTAAGCAAGAACACACACACACACACACACACACACCAGTCACCTTGCAACATTATGAACCCTTAAGGCACCCTTCCTCAATATTGTGCCCACTACCATTCCCATCATCCCTGACCATTGTCCGTGCTGGCTGGGGCCAAGGGTCAAGGACGATGGGAATACTAGTCCAAAACATGTGGAGGATACCAGATTGAGGAAGGCTACTTCATGGTAAAAGACAACCCCCACCCTCCCAACAAAACTGAAGTTCTTCTCCCCTCCCTCCCCCACCAAGCAACGTGTTCACAGAAAAATGACTACTTCTTTCACAATGGGGTTCTAAACAGGAGTACAGGGGTCAGGACAGCATTCGTTTCTTCAACATTTCCTCACAGGCCTTGTTTCCGCACCACTGACCATCTTTGTTGATCTCCTCTGAACCTGTTCTCATTTGTCTACAAAATCCTTCTCAAAGAGTAATGCTCAGACTGGACAACTAATACTCCAGATGAGGTTTTATGTATTTCTGTATTTAAGCTTCATACTTGCCATAATGGCTTCTAAGCAGTCACTAGTTTAAAATAAAATGGAACTTGCACTTCCTAGGACTTGGAATTTTGGACCACTGCTGGTGGGATTAAGATCCTGTGATGCACTCTCATTTCAGATGCAGAGGAGTCTGCCACACTATCTGGAGAAGATGACTCAAGGTGAGCTAGTGCCACAGGGTCTTTCACCTGCCATAGCAAAAGTATGACCACCCTAGTGCAGGTTTTGAGCACCGTGCTATCAGCAAAGCCCAAAGGAAAGGCTTTAGTAAGGTGGAAAGTTGACTGTATGTAATAACATTAGTTTCTGCCGTTGATGGACAAGGAACTCAGCCACTTCTGAATAAGAAGCAAATAACTCTGAGTGCAGGCAGGAAGGAAATAACTCTGAGTGCAACACTAGGAGGTGTTGACTACATTAGACAGTAGAGTTCTCATTTTATATCTTCTTCATTGGTTGTATAGGTTCATATGTATAGGGGCACAGGTTATGGTGCTACTGATTGCCTAAAAAGCCCTAAACAGTACTAGAATATTTGAAGAATCACCTTCTCTTACATGACCTGGCCCTTCTTGCTGCATTAATAATGGGAAGGCTTGCTCTGCACCCTGTTGTCATTGTAGGTCAAATTGACGGAGACAGGGCCTTCTCTGCACTGGTGCCCAGAGTCTGAGGCTTCCTCCTCCAGTGTGTCCCACTAGGCTTTCATTATTGGTGATTAGACAGGTTGCTGAGACCTTTTTGTTCAACTGTGCCTTTAGTACAATTCCTCCTCCTCCCCATTGTTTTATATGTTTGCTCTATTTTGTGCAATATACTTTCTCTTCTCTTTTTATCTTTATTACTGCATGTGTTTTGTAGGACGTTTTAACTTAGGTTGTGAGCCACCTTGAAGGGGACCAAAAGGCTGTGTAAAATGCATTAAATAAATAAAGAGGAAGAAGTTGGAAGAGTTGCATTTTGTAAGACTATGGCTTACAGACTCATGTTGTAAGACGAGCTGTCTGGTTTTACATTTTGTTTTCTTTTGTATTTCCCTCCTATCAGGTGCAGCTTGACAGAGGCGGGCAAGAAAGCAGAGTGCAGTCACAGTGTCCAGAGCACCTTTCCCCAAGCAGGTTGTAGTGACTCTCCAATTAAATCTTTCACCTCCATTTCTGAAGCCAAAGACTGCCTAGTGGACTTCAAAAAACAGCTCGCCATTGGCTCTGGCAGTCAGAAACAAGCCAAAGCCAGCCTCAGGAGCAGGAAGAAATACTGAGCATTGCACAAGAAAAAAGGGGCCTGGAAACAGAATAGGAAGCAAGCTCTTCCATTCCACTGACTTTGTCTGGCAGGAAGAGTGCAACTTCTCTACCAGCTTCAGACATCCCTCTTCTGTACATATTGTATGAATCATACAGGATTTGTCATGTATTGAATTGGTTGTGTACTTTATAGATGCCTCTTCAACCTTGCTTTTCAATTATAAAAGAAAATGAAATATATTTATTATGTTTTTATAATCTGCAATCCTCTGCTGTTTGGGAATCCTTTTTATTATTGTTTTATTTTATTACTTCACAACTTATGTGTCCATAAAAAAGCCCGCTGGTCAGTATGGGGCATCTTATTGCTTACGTCAAAAACTTGGTGAGTAGTCCAGCCAAAGCTGAGCATTTTTAAGACCTGTTATATGAGTGAGAGAGACATAAAAGTGTGCTTCTGCCATTAAAAACAATGGTTCTTTAGAGGTGTGTATAGCTTTGGTTATAGCCTGCCCTGTTTTGCACTAACTTCACACCGCTGATGGAATATGAGTGTGATGGACAAGATTAGCCAGTCTTCAGCTTACGTTCTACACGGGCAAGTACCATGACTTGAGCACAGATCAATAAATACAAAAGAGGAGAGAAAAAAAGGACAAAAACTGGGTTTTTGTCCTAATATATTAGATTAAATTAAATCAGAAATGGCCAACTTCTTAAATCTGGCAGCCTGGATTATCCCTGGCCAAAGTGCTTTGGGGTAGATTTCCAATCTGGCATAGGAAAGGAAAAATCAAGGCAGGTATCAAATGGGGTCTGTAGGCTGCCAATTGCTACCCTGAGTTACACGCACACATAGCAGATCTGTGAGGCTGTGGTATCAATGGTGTGGCTCCCCTGCTTGTCCTAGGATCAATCCCCTCTCGGCTGCTGTTTTAATTTTAATTGAAGGCCACATTTAGCCTGAGCTCTGTTGTGCTGGGTACTGTACCGTAATATAATTCATTCAGTCCCTGCCTGAAAGAGCTTCGAATCTAAAAATTAGGCCCAAGGGGTATCTAACATGGCCTGTGGCACAGCAAAAGCGAGCAGCCCACACCTTGATGTTCTGTTATTACCTAATTGTTCCATGTTCCTACAAAATACTGTACATTCTTGGGACTTTATTTTATTTTGATGCAGAGCCTGCGCTATTGCAAGAGCTCAAGGGCAGGTTACAGGTAACAGCAATTACACATAAAACAAAGAAATCCCTGTCTCTAAATTGCTTACAGAGGCCAGGGAGAACTAAAGGAAGGATGACATGCTATCTTAATGGGACATTGTTTTATCTACTGTGAAAAGGCTGGTGTCGACTCCTGCTAAAGACAGAAGGATTTTAGTGGCCTAGAGGTGTCCTGCAAAGGCGTATGTGCATTCTGTGTGTGCAGAAGAGAAAGGAAGAGGTAGAAGGGGTTTCCTTTTCAGAAAAAAAACATGACACAGGATGGATTTTCCTTTATCTGGGCTTCAGGCATCTTGAGTTCCAACCCTACCTGGCTGGAAGAATGGGGGGGGGGGGCTTTATTAAGAGCTTGCTGGCTTTGTCCATTCCATGGACAAAACAGTGGTAGTGTTACCCTTCACCTTCACCCAGTACCATAGGGAGCCTTGTTGCTCCCCGACTCCCTTGGGCTCCTCAAAGTTTTGTTTGAACCCATTTCATACATTCAGTGAGAAAGCTTTACTTGAACTGGGCACTTTTGGCTCTCTATGGAACAGTGAGGAGGTTGCATGTCCAATGCAATTCTTTCCTCTGTAAAAAAGAGATGTTTTGTTTTTGTGAGGAACCACCTCTCTTTACAGAGGAAAAAATGCATTGGGGGGCAGAAAGGCTCAATAAACCCTTCTTGACATTGTTGTTTCCTACAATTGATTAGATGTGTAGGATTCAGATATGATTCGCCACCTGTTGTCTGAGGTGGGGCGGTATAGGAAAAGCTTCACCTCTTGATTCTGTGCAGTGCATAAATGGGCCCTGAGCCAGCGGCTGTAATCCAAGCAGCCTCAGCTAGGGAGTGATGCCCATTAAATTCTGTGGAACTTAACTGCTTAGAATCACTCTGCTTGCTGCTTGAAGCTGATGGCAAGGCAAGGCAAAAAATGAATAAAAAAGCAATAGGGGGTATTTGGTGCTGCCACGTCTTCAGCTGCCATGTCCTCCACTGCCTTGGCACACACTCCTTCCCTTGTTAACTTGCCAAATTTCAGTGCACCTGAGATCTTTCTCCAATTTCACTGCATAAAAGATGTCTGCATAAAAGAAACCCTCCTGGTTTCTTCCTCGTTAACTGTCAATCCACTGCAGGCCTGCCGCTGGAAGCAAAACCCCTTGTTTATCTTTTCAATTGGTGATAAGGAAAGTGCAGAATGACTTTCCCAAGCTCAGCTGTCACCAATGCTCAGGGTCGGCTCAAGGAGACACCAACGAAAGCAGCCACGGCAGGCTGGGGATCCCACCAGCAGCCGCTCCCACAAGCCTCCTTCCAGGCAAAGCTGACACAGTCCCAGGGCGTGCGGCGGACGGTGTCACCTTGGGACAGAGCCGCTCGTCTCTCTGCACGGTGTCTAGCGGACGTCTCACGGAAATTGTCAGCCTGTACCGCCGCTCGATTGGAGCACTTTCACTCAGGGTACTTGATAGCAGTGAGCAAACAAAGGAAAGCTTGGCTCGGTAGCCTGGGCAGCAATAATCTCTGCTTTGCAAGCCTGGCTGCACCTTTTTCTGCAGCCGTGTCTCTCTCCTTTTGTGTGGCAGACTGGCTTCAAAGAAGCTAAGAGGGAGAGGATGTTCTGAGCATCCTGATCCCAGGAGTCGCAGAACTAGGGTGACCACACTCTGGCATGGTACTGAGCACATACTTTATACAAAACCAGCATTGGGCGAAGTTCCCTGGTGTCAACACTGGGATCTCCGCACAGGAGCTACAAAGGTGCACCCAGCCATCACTTCTATTTCATTTTCCATTCCAAGCCAATAGAGAAATCGCCAAGTAGGAGTAGTATAGGGCTTATGTGGTGGTTTACACATCACTTTTATTTCTTAGCTGGGTACTTTTCTGGACTCATCAGACACAAATTCCTTAAGGAATATTTTAGAGCATGATAGTGTTAGGCAAAATCAGGGAATATGAGGCAATAGCAGTAGAGGAACTGGGATCTGAGAGCAGATCACTGACATAATATGCCATTTAAGCAATCAAATGAAGAAAAGGCAGACCACCTAAAGGATCACCTCCCATGTATACTTAGACCTCAAGATTATTCCCAGAGACCATTCCCCAAATCACTCCCAGGTCCGTCCGCTCAGTGCACTTGGGGGAGGAAAGCCCAGACATTCCACGTTACAGATACTGCTTTGCTTTTGTGAAGGTGTAAAACATGAGTGAGCAATTTAACATTGCCTTAAGGTTCTTGTGAACTACCCTCAGGTCTTTTGATGCAGGGCAGTATATAAATAGTTAGAGCAGTAATAAAATAACAGTAATAGTAACAATGGTTATGTTTGTTAAACTTTAAATGTTAACTTCCAGAATGAAATTGATGTTTTGAAATCCCCAAAGTTCAAATTCACATTTTCAGTTGTTTGGTCACTTTTCTCAACACTTGCTGTCAGTCTCATGTTGGACTGCCAACGCTGTCCAGCCTGGTGTTATGAACTGGCAAGAGGAAGAAGAGGATCCTGACAAAGGGTGTCTAGCTACAAAAGAGCAAACTGTCTCCCTGAATATGGAGGGCTCTGAAGCACAGGGAGCAGGGGAGGGGTGGCTGAGGCAGGCAAGGACCCACAGCCCAGCTCCCTAGCTAGCCAGGTGCAGCTCGCTAGCTCTGGGAGGAGAGGTGTGATTCCTCAGCTGGAGCAGGCTCAGGACAGGTGAGGGTCACATGCCTCATCAAGCCAGATCCTGCAATAAGCATGCAAAGGACAAAGGGGAAGCAGAGCTGAGGGGCTGTGTCTGCTCAACTGCCCATGTTGAGGGACCTTGACTTGGAGGCTCCTGGACCTCCATGGTTTGGGTTTGACTCTGGACTGTATCCTGACTGCTGGACTTCGGACGTGGCTGCTTGGATTGACCCTGAATAGTTTCCTGACCTTTGGACTTTGGATTTTGGACTTCACTTGTATGGATCGACCCTTGGACTTTGAACTTTGGACTTGGCACACTGACTTGCTGCCAGGTAGGCCAGGGGTTCAAGACAACTGGAAGTAGCGGAGGGCCACTCTCCTGCAGGTGGGAGGAGGGCAGGGCTAGATCCAATGGTGGGCAGGGCTGTGGGGTGTGAGATATAAAAACGCCAGTCCCGAGACTCTGGGTCCCGAGACCCTTGAAATAAAGTCTGAGCAAAATTGGTGAAGCAGCAAAGAGTTTTATTGATTACACGTTTCTTACAAGAAGCGGGGTGTCCCAAAAGCAGGCACACCCAAGTTCAGTAAAACACAAGCATATACAGTGGTACCTCAGGTTACAGACGCTTCAGGTTACAGACTCCGCTAACCCAGAAATAGTACCTCGGGTTAAGAACTTTGCTTCAGGATGAGAACAGAAATCGCGTGGCGGCGGCATGGCAGCAGCAGGAGGCCCCATTAGCTAAAGTGGTACCTCAGGTTAAGAACAGTTTCAGGTTAAGAACGGACCTCCGGAATGAATTAAGTTCTTAACCCGAGGTACCACTGTACAGTCAAACCTTGGTTGTTGAACATAATCTGTTCTGGAAGACTGTTTGACTTCCGAACTGTTTGACAACCAAGGCTTCTGATTGGTTGCACTCAAGTGGAAACCGCACCAGATGTTCAGGTTCCAAAAAACGTTAGGAAACCGAAGCATTTACTTCCAGGTTTTGGCGTTTGGGTTCCTTAGCTGTTGCAATCTGCTCAGATGGTGCAACTTGTCTGAGGCCTTTGGCCTTTTATAAAAAAGTGACATTTTCCATTTCTTACAGGGGCAAGGGCCCAAAGTATCTGGAACCAGAGCCAAAAGTAAGCAGGACTCCCCTCTTTTTCTACCACCCCCTTTCCCCCCAGCTTCCACCCCCAACTCCTTACCCACCTGCATGCAAGACCAAAGACTATGTAGGCCTCAGGTCTGCCCACCCTTGGCTGCTGAATCTGCAAGGAGATGACAGGGTAGAAGAAAGTGTCTTTCCTGGGGCTGGCAGGACAGGGAGGGAGATGGCAGAGCCTCAACCTTTCACTCACCAGCTCTGTTCGAAACAGAGGCTGAAAGCAAGTGCGTTTTCCAGAAAAGCTGCTGTCAGGTCCTGTGCTCACCCTTGTTGGTCACCGAGAGGCTGCTGCCCAAAGACAGCTTGTGGCGGTCTCTGCTGTTGAACCTCTGCCCAGCTGTCACAGAGGCCTCAAATATGTTTTATTATTCATTAAACTATCTCCCTTTCCCCATTCTCCAGCACACAGCACATTTGCACAGACAGGCTGTCCTCCCCCAGCCCTCAGCCCTCTGGCAGGGTTGTCCTTCGCAGAAAGGGAGCTCGCAATAAGGGAAGGCATCCGTATGAGGGAGCAGCGATGAGGCTGACCTCTCCTCAGCCTGCTCATGTGTGAAAAATCCCCTTTCTCAGCAAAGGATGTACCTAGGTCCTCCTATGATCTGAACCTGGTCGAAATAGGAATCTGGGAGCTGCCTGATTCCCATCTGTTGCTGCACAGGAAGCCATAGGCATTTCCTACTAGGCGCTGTCTCCCCATCGGCAGGAATAACTGCTTAGCATAGCCATCTTCCCTTGCCTGGATGCTCTCTGCAGTAGCAGGGTGGTAATGAGAGAAACCGATCTTGAGAACTGGTAGCTGCTGATCCCCAGAAGACGAGAGCGGAGAAGCACATGCTAATCTGAAATGCATTGACTTCAGTCTCAGTCGAGAGGCTCTTATCAAATGTTTCTGCTGACAGGAACAGCGCCCAGTAGGAAATGGCTGCAGATTTCTTGGGCAGCAACAGATGAGCATCAGGCAGTTATCAGTTATCTCCCTGTCTTTACCTTACTTGCTACAGGTCAACCGTGGACCAAGCTGCATCCTCCCACAGCCTTTCCGTCCAAGAGGGAGAGAAAAATATCTGTTCCCATGGAGGCTGCACACACACCATCCATTTAAACTGCACTCCCCACACACACAAAAACTGGGAATTCTAGTTTAGCCCTCGCAGAGCTACAATTCCCAGCATGGTTAACAAGTTACACTTCCCAGAATTCCTCTTTTTTAAGGGGGGGTATGCATTAAACTGTGTACTCTTCATAGAGTTACTGGGATAGCTCTGTTGGTAGAGCATGACTCTTAATCTCAGGGTCATGTGTTCGAATCTCGTGTTGGGCAAAATAATTCTGCATTGCAGGGGGTTGAACTAGATGACTCTTGCGGTCCCTTCCAACTCTGATTCCCAGTCACCACTGTCACCACAAAATTCCTCCCCTGTTGCCCATTAGAATCCATTAAGTCTGTTGAGGGAAACCCTCTTAATATTACTATCTTAGCGTTATGGCACAAGGAGAAAGGGCCATGGCTCAGTGGCAGAGCAAAGGTTTGCATGCAGAAGGCCTCAAGTTCAATCCCTGGCATCCATTTTGGTTCTCTCCCTTTCTCTCCTCCCCCCCCCCCCAGTCTTTCGGTTGCAAGTCATTTTTGGAAAGGGTGGCTTGGATAGATGTGCCTTTAAAATGCAAAGTGAATCGAGTTTCTCTGCTGCCTGAAACCCTAGGCGGCAGCTGGCAGGCAAAGTGGACAATGGTGAGCTACAGGGGACATTGGTCCAACTCAGTATTAGATGATTTCCTATGTTCCACTGCATCCAGAAAGCAGCAAACCTTTTGGAGATTCACTGACGTACAAACCTGAGCGTCTTGTAAGGACAGTCATTATAAGGTACTTTGTCATCTCTGTGTTGTACTCTCAAAGCCCACTTCTTTAGCAAAGCCCTTCTCTGAACATCTTCGTTTTTCCTACTCCAATTTATGCCTACTGCTCCATGCGTGTGCACCTGTGAGTGCACTGCTATATAGATCCACTTCCCCTTCTCCCTCCTGCCTCTTTGCCCCGTTTTCGCTTGTAAGCGCTTTTCAACAGGGGAGCCCCTCTTACTTTGTTCCGTAAAGCACATTGAGGGCGCTGTATAAAAGATAAATAGTAGTTGTTTTACTAGAGTGTGATTTCCAGGGGGATGAATGTGGAGTGGCTGAGCTGTGCTCTGTTTTGCAAAGGCACACATGCCTCCCATCTACCACAGTACGTGCAGCGGAGAGAGATGTCGTCTGGGGCTGAGTGCAAGTGCATTTAATTATCTGCAGAGTGAGAAGAAGGTTCAGTAAAACTCTGCTAAATTCTTTACAAGTAGCCTTGAGGGGGAAATGCACAGGACAGGGGGAAAGTGAGGAGCACCAGGAAAAACAAAACCTGGGATGTCCAATGATTCCAAAAGCAACAAAGAATCTTGCGGTACCATATAGATTCCTAGAACTGTAGAGTTGGAAGGGACCACAAGGGTCATCTAGTCCAACTCCCTGCAATGCAGGTCTCTTGTCCAATATGGAAATCGAATTCACAACCCTGAGATTAAGAAGCTCATGCTCTACCAAGTGAGTCTAAAGACTTACATTTTTAATGGCACAAGCTTTTGTGGACAGGTGGCTAGATGTGGGAAATGTTTGGATAGATTTTCAAATCTGTGTAAGGAAAAACAACAGTCTTGTGGAACCTTAAGATGCCAATGCCCTTTCCCTTGCTTAATCGTGATCTTATCGGGGCAGTCCTATGCGATGCCATCTTCAATAATATTTGCAAAAGTTTGGGGTGGTCATACTGCTTCATTTCTAATCAGTGCATATCCTATACCTGCTGAAATCCAGTCACTTTTCATACCCCAATATTAGGAGGGGGGTGTTGTCCAGCTTTTGTTGCACTATAGCCCCTCCGGACAGCAATAATATGGTAGCGTTGGGGAAGCATCACAGAGCAACTAATAAAGCAAAATGAACCTGCCGTTGATGCACTGCTGTTGTGGCAAAAACATGTTGCAGGATATGCCCACAATAAAACATCAGTCTGGAAGGGCTCTACCATTTCTTAATGCATAAAGATTGGATGATCCCAGTTATTTGATTAAGTGTGGGGTTTGAAAACTGTGGCTTCCCATCTCGTTTGCGGTGGAGATGCCTCTTGTCCTAACCCCTGCGACAAACGTGGATCTCTTGCTCTCTAGGAAGGGAAACCGAGGACGGCGGTTCTCCTCTCCCTTGGACAGCTGCTTGTTGGCAGATGGCCCGAAAGAGGGTGGAGCATAGGGAAGCCTTACATTATCAATTGACTGTGAGCTGCTTTCATTTTTAGTGTCCCATCTGTGTGGGCTCCCCAACAGTCTTCTCTCCAGCAACCAGTGAAGTTAGGAAAACAGGACACACCTGCCCAGCTCAGCCAGGAGCAGCCACACCTTAGTGCCCACCTGGTCCCTGGTAAGTGGCATTTCCCTGGTTGTATCAGCTTCTGTGCTGTCAGATAAGCCTCTCTGCCAGATTGCAACCATGCCAGGGAGTATGGGACTGTGGCCAAGACACTGCTTATATCGCTAACACTCAGCCCAACCCACGGCACCTGTTCAGGGCAATGTGTGCGGCTGTTGGTGGCAACAGCATCTAGTGCTGCTGATGTCAAGAGAGAAAGCCTCCCAGGGTCCTTTTCTGCATCTCCCAGGGTCTGGTGGGTGGATGAGGCATGGAACAACTGTAGTCCAGTGGTAGAGCTGCTGCTTCATATGCAGAAGATCCTGGGTTCAGTTCCCAGCATCTCAAGGTAGGGCCAGGAGATAAGCCTGCCTGAATCCCTGGAGAGCTGCTGTCAGTTGAGAGCTACGTGGACCAGACTCGGTATGGGGCAGCTTCCTATGTTTCAGTGGGGGCAACAGAGCCCTTCCTTCATTGAACGTTAAGCTGAAGCAGAGGAGGGAGGCAAGGCAGAGTTGGCCTATGAATCTCATCTCCTATCATGGGGCTTTTCTGACTTTTTCAAGGGATGCAGGGGGCGGAGGGGAGTGAGGAGGAAGGGAAGATTCCTTGAACATGTGCGATTTCTTTCTTTTTTAAAAATTATATTAAGTTTCAACATTTTTAACATATGCAGTCATAACATAGTTTTGTCTTTTATTTTTTACTTCCCATCCCCTTTTCCATGGAGTTTTTTAACCCCTTCTGCTCCATTTTCTATCAAATCATAACCACTAATTACTTCTGTTGCTCATAGCTCAAATCCATACTATAATATATTTTAAAATAGTTCAAAAAAGGCATTCCCTCTTCCATAAAACAAGAGAATGTGCTATTTCATGGAAGAGTGCAGACAAGGAGTTGGGTCAGAGTGTTTTCAGAGAGCTGAGAACTGACCCTGTGTAACTCTGGGCACAAGTCCTCCAAACCTTCGGCCATCTGAAGTGTGTCTAGTCTTGCTGGCAAAAATTGTTAGAAGTGGAACAGGGTTGTGATAAATGAGAAAACTCTTGTGCCCAAATACTAGATTTTTAAAGCCCCCTGCTCCGGATGTCGAGATAATCCAAGTGCCTTGTCCAGTTGAATAATGGAACCACCACCATTATACCAAGTCAGACCATTGGTCAATCTAGCTCAATGTTGTCTACACTGACTGGCAGCAGCTCTCCAGGATTTCAGACAGGCATCTCCTACCTGGAGATGCCAAGGATGGAACCTGGGACCTTCTGCACTCGAAGCAGATGCTCTACCACAGAGCCACAGCCCTTCTTCTCATTGTGGATTAGGGTTTTGGCTGGACGATGCCCAGAGATGCTAGATGCCTTTAAGGTAAAGGTAAAGGGACCCCTGACCATTAGGTCCAGTCATGACCGACTCTGGGTTGCAGCGCTCATCTCGCTCTATAGGCTGAGGGAGCTGGCGTTTGTCCGCAGACAGCTTCCGGTTCATGTGGCCAGCATGACTAAGCCGCTTCTGGCAAACCAGAGCAGTGCACGGAAACGCCATTTACCTTCCCGCCGGAGTGGTAGATATACTTGCACTGTGACGTGCTTTTGAACTGCTAGGTTGGCAGGAGCAGGGACCGAGCAACGGGAGCTCACTCCATCGTGGGGATTTGAACCGCCGACCTTCTGATCGGCAAGTCCTAGGCTCTGTGGTTTAACCCACAGCGCCACCCGCGTCCCTAGATGCCTTTAGGTTTCTTTTTTAAAAAATGAAACTAATAAGGCCAGGGGGAAGTGGTGGTAGATGGGGAAAGCTAAAACTCTCCTCCTTTCCCCACTCTGAAGCTGGGTGAGGGGGGTCAGTATGGGGCTTCTATGGGTAGGGCCCTCTTTTCATAATTTAGCTTGCTGTTCTGCACCTTAGAGGAGCATCGGATCAGCTGCCAGAATGCATTCCTGCGCAGTGGTTGCACAGCACTTGCAACATTTTTCTCTCCAGTCCCAAACACAGACACAGAGCAACACATTCAAATGCTGGACTTCAGTTTATTTGACCTCACGGAAACCAGTACAAACCCAGAGACATCAGGGCACATTCCAGGGGATGTCCCATGTGGCCTATTGTGTTTGACGGATTCATTTTTCCTAGGGACTCCCTGCAGTCTTTTGATGTCCATTATACAACAAGCGAGTATCAATCACCACAGAGGGCTTGCTGTCAGCTATAAAAAAGCAGAGCAAAAGCAAGAGCCAGGGCTTGGTGAGACTCTGGGAAGCAGTAAATATGCTGGAGAGGGGAGGGTGAGCTCCACCCTACTCTACCTCCTTGAATATGCCAGCTCCGTGCTGGATGAGAGACGGGTGCAGTCATGGGGCTCACAAGAGAATTAATCTTGAATAGTTGGCCTCATGTCCCTGCAGTTCTTTTATAGAAATAACTTCATTTCCATTGGAATGTTCCTTCCTTGCACTGAAGCTATGGGCCACATTTCAAATGTTCTCCAGCAAACCACCAGCCACAAGGAACCGCTATGAGCCAACTCACACATTAGATGATGGTTGTTGAGTATAGCTGTATCTGAAAGCATTATTATTATTATTACAGCTGATTTATTAATTGCCTTCTAAACCACCACCTCCAGTCAATTTACACATACAGTAACATATTTTTTCATAGTTGCACGTTTAATTCTTTGGTATTCCCTTATCACATCTTCGGTGTATACCTAACATGTAAAATACAATGGAACAGAGATTTGGATATGGGACGAGGTAGCACACATCCGCTCCAGGTTTTGTGGGACTTTGGGACAAATGCCTTGAGCATTTACCTCCTTGCCACTGTCACCAACGTCCATTTGCTTGCAGCAGTGCCAAAGAAGAGAAACAGGGTCAGCGATTTCTGGGAGTCAGTCCTGGGGCCCCCATGGGTTTTTTGTTGCTGGCAAGTATCTCACGACGTTGACCCCAAAACAGACCCCAAGCAGCAAGCAAAGAACATGGCTGGCTTGGAGAGAAACAAGCCATGAACCTGGGGTGGGGAGGGCAGACAGCACAAGCCAAACTCTGGCTTATGTCACCCATGGTACAGTGGCAGCAGCAGCACCTTTGAAACTTTTAAGCAGCATTTGCCAGCCCGTTAAACCATAGGGTTTAATCCTCCCCAGTGGCACAGGTTATCAGCTAAACTTCTGTTAACCAGAAGCTGCAGAGGGTTGAACTAGATGGCCCTTGGGGTTCCTTCCAACACTATAATTCTATGTGACATGCAGACTGATCCAGGATGTTGCCATATTCTGAAGAGAGCAAACTTCTTATTTTTTTACTGTTTCAAAAGAAGATTTTATTACATGAGTTATTGGAAGATAACAATGTTCATTTATTCTTTATATAGAAAAATATTTGTATACCACTATTCATAAAAAAGGAAAATTAAACTGTTTGGAAAAAACCATGCATGTAACAGAGGGGTATATCAGTAAGGCTCTAATAGAATGGTACTCAATACAGAAGCCAGTCTGGAGAAAAAGAGATTCTAACACAGCAGCTTTGTAGACAAAGTTTTCAGTGGTACAGTTTTCCTGACTGTTGATCCAAAGGCTTTCTTCATGCCTTCATACATTTTGTGAGTGTTGCGGGTGTCAACAGTGAGCTGAATGTTCTGACACAGCTTTCGTTAGTAGTCATTGGCCATCTGCTGAACATCGCTCCTTGCCTTTCTCAGTGTAGCAAGAGTCTTTTTGCAAGGTGCATGCTTGTAGTTCGCAAGAGCCTTGTGCTTTGCAGCGATAAAAGGCTCTATGTCCTTTATGCCAGTCTCAAACCAGACAGGGATCTGTTACTCTCTTTTGCCAAAGGAGGACATAGCTGTGTTGCAGCTTGCCTCTTTGATGTAGTTTCCTGCTTGCTTTGTTGCTATCCCTGGGGCAGTTCAGTTGAGATTGTTTGGCAGTGTTCAGACTCTGCCTGTCTTGGAAGAGCTGGATGTCCCTCCCTCTCTTGACGAGCTGGTGAACATCAACTCTCAGGCATGTGGTAAAGCCCCAGGACAGGATAGAATCCCTCACGACACAACTCTACGGCCTTCTCTTGCAGTGTTGGGAACAAGGATCTGTGCCACAAGACATGCGTAACTCCAGCATTGCAGCCCTCTACAAGAACAAAGGTGACTGCAATGACTGTAAGAATTTCCATGCAATCTCCCTATTGAATACTGTGGGGCAAGCCTTTGTAATCAACAGATTACAGTGACTCGCTGACAGCATCTATCCTGTGTAACAGTGCAGCTTTAGAACTCAGAGGTCAACAATTGACATGATTTTTCTCATTGCCTCAGCTGCAGAGGAAACACTGAGCGCAGAGATACTATATTGCCTTCATATACCAGATGAAGGCCTTTTTGCTTGTCAAGTGAAAAAGCCTCTTTACCCTGCTCAGCTAGATAGGATGCCCACCTAAGCTTCCCAAGATGATTATGTCCTTCCAAGAGAACATGCACAGCACCTCCCAGTATGACGCCTTATCTTCAAATGTCTTGCCCATAAAGAGTGGTGCAAAACAGTGCTGTGTTCTCGCCCCTACTCTCCTAGGCACATTCTTCTTCCTGGTTCTCTCATATGCCTTCAGCTTGACTGAAGACAATGTGTACTTTCATTCAAGGAGCAACAGGGGTCTGTTCAACCTAGCACATCTCCATGCCAAGGCAGAAGTGTGTTGTTTGCAGAAGATGCAGCCTTAACAAGGCACACCAAGGAAGCTCTGCAGAGATAAATGCGGTGCCAACAACCGATACCGAGATGAAGGTCTGCCAGGCTTGCGTGATGAGCATGCTGCTTTGTGGTAGTGAGAGGTGGGCAGCTTGCACCCGCAAGGAGCGATGCCTGGGTGCCTTCCACATGTGCTGCATGAAGATTGGGGGCATCACATTGCAGGACAGAGTCTCACGCAAAGTTGTGCTGCCCCAAGCCCACATTCCCAGCAAGTCTGCTCTCCTGTGTCAGTGACACCTGTGCCAGCTTGGTCATTTCCACTGAATGGAAGATGGCAGGACCCCCAAAGATGTGCTCTAAGGGGAGCTGACTTCAGGCATCAGGCCTGTTGGCAGACTCTGTGTTACAAATACAGATAGGTAGCCGTGTTGGTCTGCCATAGTCAAAATAAAAAATTCCTTCCAGTAGCACCTTAAAGACCAACTAAGTTAGTTCTTGGTATGAGCTTTCGTGTGCATGCACACTTCTTCAGATACACTGAAACAGAAGTTGCCAGACCCTTCTATATAGTGAGAAGGTGGGGAGGGGTATTACTCAGAAGGGTAATTCTCCCATTCCCACCACCCTTCTGAGTAATACCCCTCCCCACCTTCTCACTATATAGAAGGGTCTGGCAACTTCTGTTTCAGTGTATCTGAAGAAGTGTGCATGCACACGAAAGCTCATACCAAGAACTAACTTAGTTGGTCTTTAAGGTGCTACTGGAAGGAATTTTTTATTTTGTCTGTGTTACAAAGATGTCTGCAGATGAGACTTGAAGGCTGGCAGCATCAACCCCGCTGTGTGGGAATCCCTTGCAAATGACCACAGTGCCTGGAGGCAGACAGTTAGGTCATGTATCCACAGCAATGACCAGAGGAGGAATGACCACCGGGAGGAACACAGAGAGAAGAAACGGCCTGGTGAATCTGCAGCAGCGCAACCAACACCTTCATCTGTCCCAGCTGCAACAAAACATGTCTCTCCCATATCGGTCTCTATAGCCACAGCAGATGCTGTAACTCTCCAATGATTTGACTCCACCCCCCAAAGGTGCACTCCTCCATTGTCTCCCAACAACAACACAGAATTATTTGTTTTCTTGTTTAGTGCTAGACGGAAGTTACAAACAAATTAGGACTTACTTTTCAAGTGTGCTATGTTTTGTTGTACTTTGCTCTGTGTAAGTAAGAAAAGCTTTGAATTTGCACTTTTGAGTCTGTGTTCTTAAATCATGAGGAATTTTTATCCTCAGGCTGGTAAGAGAGCCGTAGAGTGGCTGGAGGAAAAAGCATCCTTGGGCAAGTTTCACTCACAATGTGTGAGACAGACAGCTAACTTAGGAAGAGTAACAGCCTCTCTCTCACACACAAGGGCTCTATTCTCATCTCTGTGCTAAGCCTTCTCTGACTATAGTTCTGGATCTTCCTTAGCACCAAACCTGCCCATGTGACCTCAGTGACTTTGAGCTGTATCATGTGACTGTGGTCAGCTCAGAGAATCCGTACCTTCCCTCCTCGCCATAGCAACATTCAGGGGAGCATCAGCCCCACTATCTCTGTGGTGCCAAAACTCCTCCTAAGGAGGTAGAAGGGCTTATTAATGCGGGTGCCTAATTAATGGCACATGCTGTCTCTGAACTAATTAAAACCTACATGTGCTAATTGGGAGAGAGAAAGATAAATGCAAATTGGTCGGAGAGAGTGCTGGATCTGGGATGCGCCCATCTGGCTTAGCCAGATCCTCTCATGCAAGAGCTGAAGGATTTGCTGGCATTTCACACAAGCGCATCAGGCTCAATTTTTTAAAAGGGGGGGGGGGGCAGGGAGAAGAGATTTTGGGTCTGCACGAAAAACTTACCTATGCTGTGTTTCCACAAGCCTGGCTCCATATTTAACCCGGGCCGTCAGTCAGTTTGTTTATGTTAGCATGTCCGCAGGGTGCCCACTACTGCCACAGATTTCTGGCACGCAGGAATGGTATATGCAGGTGATGCAGTCTCGTTAAATGTGACACTGGGAGCATGGAACGCCATATGGGCATAGTATTTTTTCACACTCAGATTCATGTTTGTTTTTATTTTTAAGCGTTTATAGAAGTTAATCTCATCAAGGCAGGGAAACATACAACTATAAATGACAGAATATGAGCTGAAGAGTACTTTACAATACACTTATTGTCTGTCTAACTTACTGCAACAAAAGAAATGTGTGGCTGCTGTTTTAGAGCCCTACTTGTTCTGTTGCCAGTAAGCAATTAAATTATTCCAGTTTTGAGCAAAGTAATTCCTGAGCTGCCTCCCTTCCTTCACCCAAATATAATTTGTACATTTTGACGTGAGGGCATATCAATGTAACTTATTTTTCTAATTGTACCCGAGAGGTCAGATTCTCCAGTGCCTTGCATTGCATATCCTACCTGCAACTTACTTTATAGTATAAAAATATGTTTACAGAAATGAACGGGTTTCTCTGGTAAAAATTGGTGATCTGATGGTAGCCTTATGTCTTTATTTGTCTAATTCAAACATTTCCTAACCACCAAACATGTCCACCATTAATGGAAACAGTTTTCCTCTTTCTTTTTTAGATTTTCAACAAATTAATGCCTATTATCATATAGAGGGTTGTGGGGTTGTTGTTTAGATAATATATTGTATGTTGTGCCAGATTTAAAACCATCTCCTCTCATGTTGGCACATAACAAGAAGTTATTTCCATATTTACAAATATAATCCCATATACCAATCTGTATAGACGTTCCAAAACCCTGTCCCTAATTGCTTATATACGGTAGTTTACCCACTTCGCAGCAGTAGTCTAAAAGGACTTCTTACTTTTGGGAAATACAATTCTTTTTATCATTATCTTCAGATGCTGCAGCACTTTCAAATGTAGTTAGATGTCTTACATGTTAGCCTCCTCATTTAATTTCTTAATACATTCCCTATGTTGTAAATATTGAAACCATGGAAGTGATTGATTATTTATGTGATGCTTGATATCATCCTATCTCTGTAACTGAATTTGGCTGAACGAATTATATTTCCTCTGCAGATTAAAAGAGGCCCAAATTTCCATTTCTGATAAAATAAATATAGTATGGTAGGCTGTATGTGAGCTCCTTCTAACCCTTGGATCCAGCAAGTGTTAAAACATAAGCCGAGATAGCTTCCTGTGCTGAGGTGATTGCCTGGGTGATGGGCCATTAAGGGAAACAAAGGAAAGGGGCTCTGTGTGAGATGGCAAATGGGTGCCCCCAGCAGCTTGTTGTTAGAAGGGTGAAGTCAGAGTTTAGACCTGAGTTGCAGTGATGTGAGCTAGAGAGTAAAGCAGCAAGCTGGGGGAAGACAGAGAGACAGAGCAAAGTTGGATGTTTGTTGGACTCCAAGGCTGTGTCTCCGGGAGAAACAAGACGCTTGTTTCTCCTGTAGCCACAGGGGTATTAATGCTGTGAACCCCTCCTTTGTAGGCTCAGGTTGTAAATAAACTGTATAGCATAAAGACACCACAGTTTCCACTGTGCCTCATTCCCCAAAGGAAACACGAACCCTGGGTAAGTGCCTGGAACCCCTGGAATCTCGCAGCTCTCAGAGATCGGGGTGGCGTGCAACAATATAGAATGGTGGCTACGGGAAGCCTAGCTGAACTAATTATCTAATTGAATATGTCCTAGTTTCTTAACAAATTAGGAATTGTATGAGTCTGTTAACAGCATTTTATCATTATCTATTATTAGTCTGTTACACAACTTGCAAATTGACAGAGCAATGTGTTTGCTCCACTCTACCTTCAGCTTTCCGTGGTTCATACAACCTTTCTGAATATCACGGTAAACTATGTGCATGATGGTGTAATTCAGGTCCACGTACCCCCAAGCTTTCCTTTCCTTTTATCAACCTTTTATTTTATTTTAGCAAAATGTAATCTCTCTTTTTTTGTTCATAAAAAATATTATAGTAACTGCTGTGAAGCTCTTAAATTGACTTTTCTAACCTAATTTGTTAAACATTTGCAGCAGGAGGTTTAGGGCGCAAACCTAAAATCACCCAAAGGGTGGCTGAGGGACCATTCAGTGTGGCATGTGTACCACTCTGCCAGGATGGAGGGAAGCCTGCTTGGTTTAGGCAGTACTTAGGATGCTGGAAGTCCCTTAGAACACCCATGGAAAACCTTCTGGTTGTGAATGTCCCACCAACAGTGTTCCACCAGAGGTGAGGAGGAAAACAGGATGATGATGATGATGATGATAAAAAATTTATACCCCTCCCATCTGGCTAGGTTTCCCCAGTCACTCTGAGTGGCTCCCAACAGAATATTAAAAACATGGTAAAACATCAGACATTAAAAACTTCCCTAAACAGGGTTGCCTTCAGATGTCTTCTAACAGTCAGATAATTGTTTATTTCCTTGACATCTGATGGGAGGGTGTTCCACAGGGCAGGTGCCACTACCGAGAAGGCTTCTTCCTGATTCACATCTTGCAGGGAGGGAACCGCCAGAATGCTGGACCTCAGTGTCCGGGCTGGACGATGGGGGTGGAGACGCTCCTTCAGGTATACAGGACCAAGGCCATTTAGGGTTTTAAAGGTCAGCACCAACACTTTGAATTGTGCTTGGAAATGTACTGGGAGCCAATATTACGTGGCAGGGAGTGGGGGCTGAGGATTCACAGGATCCTATACAGTGGTACCTTGGGTTACATATGCTTCAGGTAACATACGCTTCAGGTTACACACTCCGCTAACCCAGAAATAGTGCTTCACTTTAAGAACTTTGCTTCAGGATAAGAACAGAAATTGGGCTCCGACGGCACGGCAGCAGCAGGAGGCCCCATTAGCTAAAGTGGTGCTTCAGGTTAAGAACAGTTTCAGATTAAGAACAGACCTCTGGAACGAATTAAGTACTTAACCCGGGGTACCACTGTACTCCTTTGTCCTCACCTCCCAACACTAAAGAAGCCTTCAACTGTGACAGCCCTGGAGAAGGGGTCAAAAATGTTCAAAGAAGTTAGGAAACAGCTTCCCCCTTATCTTACCCTGGAAGGGCTTAGGAAATGAGTTTCGCTGTCCCTCAGTAGGATTATTCTGCTTGTGGTGGCAGCAGCAGAATTCTAACCATCGAAGCCATATATTAAAAGCTATATTTTCTTATTAATATTTTAATATTATTTTATATAAACCACTTACAGATTTGTTTTAAAGCGGTCTATACATCTGGCCAAATAAATACTAGTTGAAAATTAAAACCTTTGGCCAAAATCAAAAGCTACTGAAAGTCTCAAAAAAAGCCATCGAGACATTCTCAAAGGTCTTTTTTCAATACCTAAAGGCATTACTAATGAAACTGGATTACATTCTTTCGCAAAATTAATGATACAATCCTTCTTTAATTTTTCTTTTACTATTTTTTTCAGGTAGTCCTCTGAAAATCAGATTCAGATAATGTTGTCCATTCTTTCATATTGATCACAATCTCTGTTTTTTCCTGCACACAAGTTGTGAACGTCAACATGTTTGATTAACAGTTTTATTAAATCTAAATCATGTTCGCATTGTATAATCTTCTGTAATTTTCTCCCCCCTCCCCCCATCCTTGCCTAAATGCATGGACATTTCATTCTTGAAAATCACTTACTGTTTTTACAAATAGATTTATTCAGGAGTACCGGTAATCTTTTTGCTATGTTTTCGTTGCTTTGTTTCCTGGAAGTTCTTGCTTTCATTCTAAAACACTAGACTTTCTTGCTCACTACTCATCGGGTGCAATATATTAGGTTAGCCCCAAACAACTAGACTTTCTCATCAAACACGTGCCTAAATCCAATCATACAGTCATTCCAGTTGATACAAAAAGTATTAATTAGTACACTTGTTGTGCTCCTAAATTCACTGAAATTATCTATTATATAAATTATAACTTGAACTGCGTATGAAGTGCAATTTTTAGAAATTCTACCATGGATCATATGCTGAATTTCATTCAGGATGTCATCTAAAATTGCTGATTACTCAATGATTATTTTTTTCATAAAGTGAAGTCTGTGCACATAAATTAATTCAAATTGACTTGAATAATAAATCCCATGAAACTCAACACTCAAGTTAATTTCAGTAGTTCCATAAATTGTGAATGACTTAAAAGGCTTCGCAAATTATGCTACTGTATATAGTTAATAATAGTGTATAATTAGATAACTAATATAGTTAATAATTAATTTGAAATCTACCATAAGCCATGTACTTATCCTCACAGTTCATAAACATAAATGTGTTTTACAAGTCATAGGATTATATCCAACTAAGTTAAATTCTGAGCATGACTAACTGGATATCGCCCACAAGAACTATTTTATTCACTCTGGGTTGTATCCAGAGTAGCACCAACACCGTTTTTCTGGCACAGCAGCACTTCTGTTTTCTCTCCTCTCTGTGCACACGCCCAAGATTTTCTCCAGATGCTCCCCCAACCCTCCACAGCTGATTTTGAAGGGGGCACAGGGGGCTGCAGAGGAGACAGGGGGAAATCTCCATTCTGATAGTGCAACATCCCTTGCGCTAGTTGGATGGGGGTGTTGCGTACCACACACTGTGTAATTGTTCCTTTTCTGAACCAACCTTCTTACTCATGTCACTGACTGCCTCAGAAATACGAAGAAAAGGTCTTACTTCTAATGTTGCATTCAACTGATAGTTGACTGGCATTCTGCAGCCTTGCCTCTGTTCTCATCAAAGAGACTCACCCAATAGTTGTGTTGATCTAGCAAAATGGCATTTGTGATGTACTTGCCCAGTGCAGCTGAGCCATTTTTCAAAAATATCTGTGTGGATAGCGTCTTTGCAGCTTAGTCGTTAGGCAGCACTGGACATAATTGTTTTAAAAAACATTTTTATTAAAAATTTTCTCTTCTTTCGGTTCATAGAGATCAGTTCTACAGATCAGTTATATTTGCTGTGAGACACTAATGTTATAGGCAGTATAAGGTTGGGGAAGAAGGGAGGGGAGAGAAAGCAGGGGAGAGTAGTATACTTTCATCCCTTTACATATTTCAAGAAATATTTCAAGAAATAGACTTGAAAGGGAAGTTGCTGAATTACAGCTTATTACTAAATTGAAAACTATGGAGATATATGATCTGAATAGAGATATTGGATTCTTGTCTCATCACATATGCTAAAGCCATTTTTGGTCATCTGCATACTATCCCTTGTTTTTTCCTGTAGGACTAATTGCAGTCGTTAACAGTCGTCCACAGGTTTGCCATACCCATTGAGCCAATCACCCATCTCCTACTACCCTTCTGAGAAATACCCCACCCCACCCTCCCACTATATATAAGGGTCTGGTGACTTCTGTTTCAGTGTATCTGAAGAAGTGTGCATGCACACAAAAGCTTATATCCAGAACAAACTTAGTTGGTCTCTAAGGTGCTACTGGACAGTTTTACATTCTTTTACATAGTGTATGCGTGGGGTTTTCATGTCAGCATCACATGGTTAGATTTTCTTTCTATTCATTTATTAGTTTTCATTGGGCATGGGACTTAATTGTACCTGGGTGGAACCAAAAACTCTCCATTGCTACTCTGTACTTTTAAAAGAGAGACAATAAAGTTCTTGTCCAGCTTTCTGACCAACGTGGCCACTAAGGAGTAAAGAATCTGTGGGCCTTCGCATGTGGTTGGTCTCTGTAACCAAGGTCAGGAACAATGGGGGGTCAGGAGCAGCCAGGGCAGTGGGTTGGCAGCATGAACTGGGCCACCCAGTTGTGGCATTGCTTCCTGGGATGGTATGGAGGGCAGAGCAGGGTAGTGGAGCCAATCTGGTGATCCTGGTAGTGTCCCCATGCTGTGCCAACCTCACCACTGCTCTGCCAGGAGGCTGGTTCTGTGGCAGTGCCGCTCCACGTGGGTCACTCTTGATGGGAGTTGGAAGCCAATAATTTCTGGAGGGTCCCTATCCCGGCTCTTCCATAAAAATGCCAGTGATCCTCCCCTGAAATTGACGTTTGCAAGGCTCCCTGTTTCCCAAGGCCAGGCTATGCCACATTACTGCATGGGGGGGCGGGCGGGATAGGACAGCCACAGAAGGGGTCTGCAAAAGTATTAGTAAGCAGAACCAGCATGACATTTCAATCTCTTGGGAGGGCAAGAAAAGAGGAAATTCACTACACTTGAATTACATTTAAATGGCATGACAAGTATATAGCTCTTGCTAAAGAATACAGGTAGCTACGAAGCTACCAGCATGAGTTTGACCAAACTGTGGGAGGCAGTGGAAGACAGGAGTGCCTGGCGTGCTCTGGTCCATGGGGTCACGAAGAGTCAGACACGACTAAACGACTAAACAACAACAACAAAGAATACAGGAAGGATGGGTAGTTAAAGTATCTGTGAGGCCATGGAAACTCGGGGAGCAGGGAGTGGCAGTCCATAGTGGCCTGGATCACATGGTTGGGATGAGACTTTTCTTTACATGATTCATCACGGTTCATTTATAACCCAGTGGCAGGTGGTGGCTCTGTAGGAGAATGACTCTTGCTGTGTTCTTTTTCAGCATCAGTGATGGAGAATCACGCATGGTCACAAATACGTTGCACTCCTTGATATTGGGTACATTGGAACAGACGATGCTTTTTAAACTCAACATGTAGCTTATCATCTGATACATCCTTGAGCTTGGGGCATTCGACTTTCAGCACCAAGAATGTCATGACGGAGTCCGTTTGAATTTTGCACATTTCATTCTTTTCAGGTGATCAGCTTGCTACAGTAGGATTGCCTGTAGCAATTCTTCTTGCTTTTGACTTTGATCTTCCTGTCCAGGGTATTCTGGGCTGGGTGAACTTCCTTTGGCTTTCTTCACTGTTGGTCATGGGGGAATTTAGCCCGCCACAACCCTGCCAACTTTGACTGGTCTACCTTGGTTTTTCCTGCACAGATATGCACAGGCTCCACTTGCTTAGATATTTTAGAGGATCATACTGGCAAGGCTTCTTGCAGCTTTGGTGCTCCAGTGGCAAGGACTGGACATCAAAGTAGGCAGGTAGGCTCAGTAGCCTTGAAAATGGCTTTGTTCTGAGTCTGGGGGGTCTCAGATGAGCTGTTCCAATCTAAAGTTAAAAGAGGGTACTAGTGCATATTTGCAGATGTGGAGAAAAGGTTGGTTACATCTGCAGTCCTTGAATGTTGACTTTGATCTCAGGTTCAAATCCCAGCCCAGCCTTGAACTCAATGGGGAAACTAGAACAAATCTTGTTCTCTCAGTCTCTCGTCAATATAGTAGAACAGCGCTGTCTTGGCCTACCTTGCAGGATGGTTGTGGGGGCAAACAAGATGAAAGCTGTAAAGATAAAAGCATGTTTGAAACACACATATGCTTTTGTTTCTAAAGAACTTTAATTAAAAAAAAAGGATGCTATGACATTTCTGTTATAATTTCTGTTGTAATGAAAGGGATGTGTAGGCAGGGCCTATGCCCACCTTCTTTGTCTCTGTATAAATGCTAGTTGTGTGTGTGTGTGTGTGTGTGTGTGTGAATGTTTAATTGTATAGTACCCCTGCTAGGAGCTTCCCCTCTTTGAGAGAGATGCTCTGTGCAGTCACTTCCAAAAGCTGTTGCTTAGTTATTTTTAGGCACAGAATGAACTCTAATGGGAGAAATTATTTTGATTTCACACACACACGCACATACACCCTAATAAATTTCTCTCTTTTTGAACAAATGATTTCAGCTGAAAAGGAGCTTAATAACACAGCAGAAGCCTACATTTCAGCTTCGGCTTGGCCAGGCCACAAAACATGAAAACTATGTGGTCATCAAGACTGGTTAGGAGTACAGGTCCCACCTACTAGCTAGAGCGGGGCTGAAAGCAGTGTTCTGCCTGGGAAGTTGTGTGCCAAGAGAGGGGGAAATTGAATTTGGGCAGTCCAGTCTGGACCAGATCCACAGAAGATCCATCAGAAGTCTGCTCATGCAATGGGGGGTTTTCTGGCTCCTGCTTCCCTTGGCCCAACTTCAGCCCTCTGTGCTTCCCCCAAGCTGCTCCTCAGGGTTGGCGACCAACCAGGCCTCCCCATTTTGCCCACAAAGTGGATTTGGCCAAGCCACGCCCACCTCCTCTTTGCCTGACATCAGGTGAGGAGCAGGTGAAGGCAGAGCTTGAGTGAAAAGGGCTTTTGCAGGCACCACTGATCAGCCAAGCCCCCTGCACAGTGCTTCTCAAGTGCCCTGCCACCGGTGGAATCTAACCCCTTAAAAAGCCAACAGGCGCAGCACCATATCTCATTGGAGTGGGCTGAATAAGTCAGTGTGAAACACTCCTTTCTTGTCAGCTGATTTCAAAGGATCCAGCAGAGCAGCCCTACCAGCTTCCTTTGGTTTCCCTATATTGCTGCCGCCATCTTGATTCAAAATGGCGCATGGCATCCCAATGTGTATGAAGACCACTATCCCCCCCTTGGGAAGCCTTGTGCCATTTGGTGGCGATGTAGAGAATGAACGGACAAAGCACTTTCCTAAATACAGAGCAGATTACACTCTGATGGTGTTTCCTGCTTGGCAGGGGGTTGGACTCGATGGCCCTTGTGGTCTATTCCAACTCTATGATTCTATGATTCAGATTCACTATGCCATTATGATTAATGTATATATTATGAAAACTGATCCTGGAAAATCTTTTGAAAAGCTGTTTGTAATCATACAGACTTTGTTTTATTTGATGATGATAATAGAAAATGGCTCAGAGATTTCTTTGAAATACGGAGAAGTACGGTATATAAATTATGTGAACCAACTAACTAGCTAACTAATTAACTAGCACATTGTCCCCTTAAAGACACAATCACACACTTAACTAAATCCAATTCTTGTAATGTAGCTTATCACCTTCTTCCATTTCCAGCACTCAAATCCAATTTTGAAATAACTGAGGAACATGCAGAATATTTCCATATTTCCCAGCAGCCTGCTGAATATAAGAAACCCGAGTCAAGAAGCTGTGCCAACTGAGCATCAGCTACAGAAACAACACTGCTGGGCTACAAAGGAAGTGGAGACCATTTCTCAAAGCTTCACCGCAACCATTTTTATCTGGCTCTGTCCCATACCCAGGAAAATTTTCTTCTGAGAGCCAGGTGAAAATCTAAAGCCTCATGATGAGTCGAGGATGCCCAAGTTGTTTCCCAAAGCTGTTTGCCTGTTAGAAAAGACCCCACAGAAAGGATGGGAAGCGAGTGGGATGGGTGGGTGGAGGAGGTAGTCCTAAGGCATAGGTCAAACAGTGGGGAAGAGCCATTGCCTTCATGTCCTTCTGAGCTTCCTGGAGTATGTGGCTGGTCACAGCTGGAAGCTGGTTTATGGACTATGTTGCTGGACTACAGCTCCCATCATCCCTGACCTGCTGGCTAGGGCTGATAAGAATTGTAGTCCAACAAGATCCAGAGGCACCAAGCTCCTAGCTTTCCTGAGGTAGGAAAGTATAAGCAGAAGTGTCTTCCTGTTTGAGAGTTATTGTTATAGGAGAGCCACCTGCTGCCTAGCGATGTCTGGGAAATAGAATCAGCTACAGCCCTTCTAAAATGGCTGCCTGTGGTCTGTGCCCTCTGTATTTAAATGTCCACAATAACAGCAATTCCGGTTCTACATGCCTGGCTAATATAATTATGTTCCCAACTTCCCAGTATACTATAGCCAGGCATGAAGAACTGGAATTGCTGTTGTTGTGGATTCGATGATGATGGTGGTGGTGATGGGAACATCCCTAAAAGGATAATATAGCACTTGCATTCTTAATGGACCAACAATGATATCATTATTGTGCTTGGTGATTTTTAGCAGAGTGCACATTGTGATTGTCAGATGAATCCTTCATATAAGGAGATATTTTCTTGGCAAACACTCACTTGATGAGAAGCGTTGAAGTGGATTGTGAAGGACAATCATGATGAATCTGATGTAGTAGGCCCTTACCTATGAAAGCTCGCACAGCAATGGTTAGAATAATTTTTGTACAATAAAAGAAAGCGGTTTACTAAGGCCTGACCTCTTTGGAAGTGAAAGAGAAGTCTTCTGCAGAGGCACTGAAATCAGTGCTATTTTTCTAGAAAAAGAGGTGCCAGAGCTGAACTTGTCCCTTGTTCTCTTAGAATGACAATGGCACCCACCCAAGAGGTGCTGGATCTGACCTCTGGCAAATATATATACACACACACACACACACACATATATATATATATATATATATATATGCTTTCGTAGATTTTCACGGGTATAGGAATGCAGGTTTTGGTGTCTTCGGGTGTCTTCCCGTGTAAGAGTCGGGGTGTCTGTGCGACGTTTCGACGAGGTCTCACTCGTCATCTTCAGGCTGGTGCTTTCGGCTTCTTGTTACTGGAACAGAGCAGAGTCTGGTGTTTGAGTTCCTATAAATACTGTTGAGGGGTGTGGTGTATAGCCTCCAACGTTCTGGGTAGAGAGGAAGTTCCTAGATTAGTGTGCCTTTTCTTCTTTTGTTCCTTAATTACTTGAGGGATATCTTGGGTGATTTCATGAGTGATATTCTGAATATCACTGGGTGGGTCATTAATTACTTGAGGGATATCTTGGGTGATTTCATGAGTGATATTCTGAATATCACTGGGTGGGTCATTAAGTGTAGATTAGTTGCTAAAGCTCTCGTGTCTTGACCTCTTGAGCTTGTGAAGAGTTTTTCTGAGAAGATGGCTGTGTTGCATTTAGTTGTGCTCTGGCTTGGCTTCGTGTATAGGGGCGAGCTATGGTTTTGTGCCTTGTGCCAGCCAGATCTGTGTAGGGATTGCAGGGGGGTGCAGCATCCGGAGGTGCCACTATAGTTTGGTTGCTGGATGGAGTCTGTAGTATGTCTGTGGAGAGGGTCTGGGTTTGGGTCTGGTGTGGTTGATTGGTGACGGTGTTCTGTGTGCCTCTGGTTCTGGTGTCGGTTTTTGTGGGGAGGGCTAATTTCCAGATGTCTGGCAGGCGGGACGTGTCGTCACGCTTGTTCATGTTGTGAGGGTGTTTCTCTATCTCGATGGCTTCCATGATTATTCTCTTGTGGTGATGTTCCATGTTAAAGAGCAATTTGGAATCTGCAAAATTAATTTCGTGTCCTGTTTCTTTCATGTGTTGGAAAAGAGAGGAAGTTTTTTCTTCTTTTTTGACGGCATTCTTGTGTTCTGCGATACGTGCATTTATTCGTCTGTTTGTTTGTCCAATGTACGTGGCTGGGCAGACTTTGCAGGGTATTTCATAGACCCCTTGGTTTTCCAGCTGGATTTTGTCTTTTGGGTTTCTGAGGATATTGGCTATTTTTTGGTTGGTGCAGAAGGCTGTTTTGATATTGTGTTTATGGAGGATTTTGCTGATTTTGTCTGTAGTGCCCTTGATATAAGGAAGGAGGGCCATGCCATTGTTTTCTTCTGTGTCTTGGTTTTTGGGGGGTGTTTCTTTTTGGATTAGCTTCGTAACCCTGTTTTTCTGGTATCCATTGGCGATTAACACATTTGAGAGATTCTGTAACTCAGTTGTCAAGTGGTCTTTGTCAGCCAGGCGTTTGGTTCTGGAGATGAGAGTCTTGGCTACGGAGTTTATTTGTGCAGGGTGGTGGTGTGATTGTGCATGTAAGTAGCGGTAGGTGTGTGTTTTTTTCCGGTAGATAGTGTGTCCTAGGGAGCCATCAGGTTTTTTGTAGATTAGGACGTCAAGAAAGGGGAGTTGGTTGTTGTCTTCTATTTCCATAGTGAATTGTATTTTGGGGTGTAGGCTGTTGAGATGTGTGAGGAAGCTATCTAGTTTTTCTTTCCCGTGTGGCCAAATTACAAAGGTGTCGTCAACATATCTGAGCCAAAGTTTGGGTTTGTGTTCTGACTTGTCTAAAGCATTGGTTTCAAAGTGTTCCATGTACAGATTTGCGATGACCGGTGAGAGGGGTGATCCCATGGGTGCTCCTTCTATCTGTTTGTATCTTTGTCCATTGTGGATGAAGTACGTGTTGGTTAGGCAGTGGTTGGTCAGGTCCAGGATGTATTTGGGGGGGTTGTATTTGTTTTGAATGGCTGTCAAGGCTTCATTAATGGGCACTTGAGTGAAGAGAGATACAACATCGAAGCTCACAAGTAGGTCATCGGGATGTAGGTATTGTTTCTTTATTGTTTCTATGAACTGGAAGGAGTTAGTAACGTGTGAAGCGATGGATTCTGCATAGGGCTGGAGTTGCTTAGCGAGAAATTTAGCGAGATTTTGTAGAGGTGAGCCTATGGAGCTGACTATTGGTCTGAGTGGTGTTCCTTCTTTGTGTATCTTGGGGAGACCGTAGAGTTTGGGGCATCTGGATGATTTTTCTCTGGGGATGATTCTTAGCTGGATTTCTTCACTGATAGGAGAGGCTTTTATTTTGGATTTGGTGGTTTTTTCCAGATAGGTGGTGGGATCTGTTTTTATAGGTTGGTAGGTAGGGTCTTGGAGTAGATTTGATAGTTTTGCTTGGTAGTCCGATGTGTTCATCACAACAGTGGCGTTGCCTTTGTCTGCTGGGAGAATGATTATGTTGTTGTCTTTCCTCAGGTTGGTGAGTGCTTTCTGTTCTTCTTTGTGTAAATTGCTTCTGGGTGGTTTGCTGGAGCAGAGGATGTTGGTGACTTCAAGTCTGATTTTATTGGCTTCATCTGGGTCGATTTTGGTCAGGCTAGCTTCGACTCCGCATATGATGTTTTCCGTGGGGATGCGTCTCGGGGCGACTGCAAAGTTGAAACCTTTGGAGAGTACTTTGGTTTCAGTTGGGGTGAGGATCCTGTTAGATATGTTATGTACTGTTTGTTTCATGGGTTGTTGTGGAGGGTGGCTAAGCAACTCCAGCCCTATGCAGAATCCATCGCTTCACACGTTACTAACTCCTTCCAGTTCATAGAAACAATAAAGAAACAATACCTACATCCCGATGACCTACTTGTGAGCTTCGATGTTGTATCTCTCTTCACTCAAGTGCCCATTAATGAAGCCTTGACAGCCATTCAAAACAAATACAACCCCCCCAAATACATCCTGGACCTGACCAACCACTGCCTAACCAACACGTACTTCATCCACAATGGACAAAGATACAAACAGATAGAAGGAGCACCCATGGGATCACCCCTCTCACCGGTCATCGCAAATCTGTACATGGAACACTTTGAAACCAATGCTTTAGACAAGTCAGAACACAAACCCAAACTTTGGCTCAGATATGTTGACGACACCTTTGTAATTTGGCCACACGGGAAAGAAAAACTAGATAGCTTCCTCACACATCTCAACAGCCTACACCCCAAAATACAATTCACTATGGAAATAGAAGACAACAACCAACTCCCCTTTCTTGACGTCCTAATCTACAAAAAACCTGATGGCTCCCTAGGACACACTATCTACCGGAAAAAAACACACACCTACCGCTACTTACATGCACAATCACACCACCACCCTGCACAAATAAACTCCGTAGCCAAGACTCTCATCTCCAGAACCAAACGCCTGGCTGACAAAGACCACTTGACAACTGAGTTACAGAATCTCTCAAATGTGTTAATCGCCAATGGATACCAGAAAAACAGGGTTACGAAGCTAATCCAAAAAGAAACACCCCCCAAAAACCAAGACACAGAAGAAAACAATGGCATGGCCCTCCTTCCTTATATCAAGGGCACTACAGACAAAATCAGCAAAATCCTCCATAAACACAATATCAAAACAGCCTTCTGCACCAACCAAAAAATAGCCAATATCCTCAGAAACCCAAAAGACAAAATCCAGCTGGAAAACCAAGGGGTCTATGAAATACCCTGCAAAGTCTGCCCAGCCACGTACATTGGACAAACAAACAGACGAATAAATGCACGTATCGCAGAACACAAGAATGCCGTCAAAAAAGAAGAAAAAACTTCCTCTCTTTTCCAACACATGAAAGAAACAGGACACGAAATTAATTTTGCAGATTCCAAATTGCTCTTTAACATGGAACATCACCACAAGAGAATAATCATGGAAGCCATCGAGATAGAGAAACACCCTCACAACATGAACAAGCGTGACGACACGTCCCGCCTGCCAGACATCTGGAAATTAGCCCTCCCCACAAAAACCGACACCAGAACCAGAGGCACACAGAACACCGTCACCAATCAACCACACCAGACCCAAACCCAGACCCTCTCCACAGACATACTACAGACTCCATCCAGCAACCAAACTATAGTGGCACCTCCGGATGCTGCACCCCCCTGCAATCCCTACACAGATCTGGCTGGCACAAGGCACAAAACCATAGCTCGCCCCTATACACGAAGCCAAGCCAGAGCACAACTAAATGCAACACAGCCATCTTCTCAGAAAAACTCTTCACAAGCTCAAGAGGTCAAGACACGAGAGCTTTAGCAACTAATCTACACTTAATGACCCACCCAGTGATATTCAGAATATCACTCATGAAATCACCCAAGATATCCCTCAAGTAATTAATGACCCACCCAGTGATATTCAGAATATCACTCATGAAATCACCCAAGATATCCCTCAAGTAATTAAGGAACAAAAGAAGAAAAGGCACACTAATCTAGGAACTTCCTCTCTACCCAGAACGTTGGAGGCTATACACCACACCCCTCAACAGTATTTATAGGAACTCAAACACCAGACTCTGCTCTGTTCCAGTAACAAGAAGCCGAAAGCACCAGCCTGAAGATGACGAGTGAGACCTCGTCGAAACGTCGCACAGACACCCCGACTCTTACACGGGAAGACACCCGAAGACACCAAAACCTGCATATATATATATATATATATATATATATATGCTTTCGTAGATTTTCACGGGTACAGGAATGCAGGTTTTGGTGTCTTCGGGTGTCTTCCCGTGTAAGAGTCGGGGTGTCTGTGCGACGTTTCGACGAGATCTCACTCGTCGAGTGAGATCTCGTCGAAACGTCGCACAGACACCCCGACTCTTACACGGGAAGACACCCGAAGACACCAAAACCTGCATTCCTGTACCCGTGAAAATCTACGAAAGCAAATATCTCACCTCTACGGGGAGGAAACCTTCCAGCTATGAAGATGACGAGTGAGATCTCGTCGAAACGTCGCACAGACACCCCGACTCTTACACGGGAAGACACCCGAAGACACCAAAACCTGCATATATATATATATATATATATATATATATATATATATATATATATATATATATTGTCAGGGGATGATTAGCTGCTTGTGCTTAAAATTGTGCCCCTTCAGAGTTTGTGCGGCCCCACAAACCTCTGTGTGTGACAGAGCTCCTCAGACATGTCTGCTCTAGTCACTAGTAGAGTCTGACAGTGGCTGCCTGCGGAAGCGCTTCCAGCAAAGAAGTTCCTTAACGGAAACGCGTCTCCTGGACTCACGACGTGGCAGCTTCCGGCGAAGCATGGGTCTCCCTGCAGTTGCTTCTGACACCTCCCCGCTATTTTCGCTGGAAGTGTCTCTCACCCCTTTCTCTCCCCTGCTGTTTCCTGCCTGGGCTGCTGCGTCTCTCTCAGCATTACTGAGATCCTCCTCCAGAGACCCCTCGCTCCCCCTCCTTGTCCCTGCTTTAGCTGCTGACTCTCTCCCAGTCTCTGGGAGCCCTACCACCTCCCTTTCCTCTGATGTCAGTTCCCTGACATCCACCTCCCCTCCAGGGCCCCCTTCTCCCCCGCCCCTACTCTCTCCTCTGGGCGGTGAGGAGCTGAAACCCCGAAAAGAATCCTCTTCATCTTCAGACGTCTCGAACATTTCCCTCCATCGGTCTTCGTTCCGACTCGCTGAATCCTCCTCCACCTCGGAATCAGAGAACCCCTCCAACTCTTCTTCTTCGTCGGTGGTGGCGAAGTATTCCCTCCGGAACCTCGCCACTGGCTGGGGTTTACGAGGGAATCTCTGATGAAAAGTTTCAATCAAAACCTCGTCATCTACATCCTCTGCCCTGACCCAGGTGTTTTCCGACTCCGGCTCCCCTTCCCACATTACCAAATACTCTACTTGCTCTCCCTTCCACCTGGAATCGAGAATCTCCGCTACATGGTAGCTGTGTTCTTTTTCCTCCATAGCTGGTCCCCTATTGACCCTCCCCTCTCTGTCCCCTATATACGGTGACAGCAACGACCTGTGGAACACTGGGTGCAACTTCATGTGGTTTGGTAACCGGAGTCTGAAAGCCACTGGGTTGACCTGTTGCGTGACTTCAAATGGGCCCAGTCTTTTGGGTCTTAACTTCTTACAACCTCCTTTAAATGGTAACCCTTGGGTGGACAGCCACACCTGGTCCCCCACCCTAATGCTTTCCCCTTCCCTTCTAGTTTTGTCTGCCTGCCTCTTATATTCCTCCTTCGCCCTGTTTAAATTAAGTTGGAGCTGGCGATGGATCGCTTCCATTTCTTCAACGAACTGTTCTGCGGCTGGAACGCTCCAGTTCTCCCCTTCCCCCCCTGGGAAGGCTCGGGGATGACACCCGTGATTAGCCAAAAAAGGGCTCATCCCCGTGGACACGTTCTCTGCATTGTTGTAGGCAAATTCTGCCAACGCCAGCTTCTCCACCCAATCATTCTCTCTGTCATTCACATAACACCTCAAATATTGCTGGAGGACACCATTAGCTCTTTCCGCCTGCCCGTTGGTTTCTGGATGACGGGCAGTAGAGAAATTCACCTCTACATGCAATAAGCTCATGAGCTTCCTCCAGAACCTGGAAGTAAATTGTTTCCCTCGGTCAGAAACCACCCTCAAGGGGGCGCCATGCAGCCTAAACACATTTTCCACAAACAATTTAGCGGTTTCTTCCGCTGTGACCGCATGTGAGCAGGCTATAAAGTGGGCCATCTTGGTTAACAGGTCTACCACAACCATGATGGCTGTTTTCCCTTTGGACCTGGGCAGATCAGTCATGAAATCTATTGCCACTGCCTCCCATGGCCTTTCCGGCGTGGGTAGTGGTTCTAATAAACCTGCCGGTGCCCGCCTCTCCCCCTTGGCTCGTTGGCATCGGTCACACCCTCTCACATATTCCCGCACATCTTCCCTGACCTTGGGCCACCAGAATTCCCTGGTAACCAGCCACATGGTTTTGTGTTGCCCAAAATGCCCTGCTGTGGGGCTATCGTGCAGTTGCTTGAGTACCTTTTCCCTCAATTCCCCTTCAGGTATGTATAACGCTCCCTTGTAGTACAACGCCCCATCTCTCTCCTCAAAACCCCCGGGTTTGTCTCCCTCCCTCCTGAGACCCCTGAGTTTGTCCTGGGCGTATTCATCCTGCACCGTTCCCTCTACCAGTTCCCTTTGCCCCACCAATGCCGCCCCACACACCCAGCGGTCCTCGGGAATGACATGGGTCTCTTCGGGTGCACCCTCTCCCTCCAAATATTCAGGTTTGCGTGAGAGAGCGTCCGCCCTAACGTTCTCCGGGCCTGGTACGTAACAAATCTCAAAGTTAAATTTGGAGAACTCCTGGGCCCATCTCAACTGCCGTTGGTTGAGCACTCGCGCAGTTCTCCAATACTCTAGATTCTTATGGTCCGTGCACACTTGCACCTTCTGTTGTGCACCAATTAGCAGGTGCCTCCATCTCCGGAAGGCCTCATGAATCGCAAGAAGTTCCCGGTCGTACACCGTGTAGTTCCTCTCAGATTTGTTCAGCTTTCGCGAAAAGAAGGCACACGGTCGCCACTCTGACCCCTCCTTCCCCGGCTGCAGAAGAAGCACCGCCCCTATGGCTCTGTCAGAAGCGTCTGTTTCGACCCTCAGCTTTTTTTGTAAATCCACATGTAGAAGTTGTTCATCAGAGGCGAAGGCCCTTTTCAGTTCCTCAAACGCTCGCTCCGCCTCCCCCGTCCAAACAAACTTCTTTTTACTGCTGAGACAGTCCGTGATGGGCGCCGTCAGGTGGGCGAAGTTTCGGATGAACTTACGATAAAAGTTTCCAAACCCTAGGAACCTCTGCACATCCTTCTTGGTCTTGGGTGTTTTCCATTCCAGCACCGCTTGAACCTTGCCGGGGTCCATGGCCAACCCCTTGTCTGACAAGCGGTACCCCAGGAATTCCACCTCCTTGGTATGAAACTGACACTTCTCCAGTTTCACCCACAGTCTGTTGGCTTGCAGCCTGCTCAACACTTCTCTGACGTCTCTCACATGTTGCTCCTCATTCTCCGAATACACCAACACGTCATCTAAGAAGGCCACGCAATTCTTGTAGAGCAAAGGCCCCAGTACGTGGTTCATGAAGGCTTGAAAACACGCGGAGCCTGTTTGTAATCCAAAAGGCATAACGAGGTATTCAAATGCCCCCAAAGGGGTGAACATGGTGGTCTTCCATTCATCCCCTTTCCTTATACGTATCAGGTTGTACGCCCCCCTTAGGTCCAGCTTTGTAAAAATCTTTCCTTTTCGCACCCTGGTCAAAATATCATCAATCCTGGGCATAGGAAAAGCCACCGGCTCTGTCACTGCATTTAGGCGCCGAAAGTCACATACCAGCCTCGGCTTGTCCGTGTTTTTTTTATCCACAAAAAACACTGGGCTACCCCCCGCTGCCTTGGACTCTCTGATGAAGCCTCTCTTCAGGTTCTTGTCAATGAACGCTCGCAACTCCTGCATTTCCCTGTCTGACATGGCATACAACTTGCCTACAGGAAGCTGTGCTCCAGGGAGTAAATTGATCTGGCAATCAAAGGGCCTATGCGGGGGTAGTTGGTCAGCTTCCTTCTCGCTGAACACGTCGCTGAGATCAGCATACTGTGGTGGCACCTTCTCCTTCCCCATTGCTTCAGTCCCTGCTAGGGTGGCTTGGGCCCCTGCTGACCCCTTTTCCCCCCTGCAGTGTTCTAAGCAATGTGCTGAACCGAAGGAAACCACTCTTTGATGCCAGCCCACCAGCGGATCATGTAAGGCTAGCCAGCTCATTCCCAAAATAATGGGAGCGCCTCCCAAGGTGGCCACATTAAACGCTATCAGTTCTGTGTGCCTTGCCACCCTCATTATCATTGGGACGGTCTGCAAGCTAACTCCTCCTCCCAACAGTTCCCTGCCATCGATCGTGGTCACCTGCAGGGGGTTGCTTAAAGGGATAGTCTGTATCTGATGTTCAGCAGCAAACTCCTTGCTCATAAAATTGCAGGAGCTGCCTGAGTCCAACAGCGCCTTTATTTTTAGGGGGTGTCCATTTTGCAGCTCTAGCGACACTTCAATCACTAGAGCAGGTCGAGGAGCTTCTGGCACGGGCACTTTCACTGCTCTTTGGCCTGGCTGCAGTGCCCTGACGTTGGCAACCAGGCGTTGGCTTTTACCTGCTCCGTTTCTCCCTGCTCTTCCCCCTCAACTGCTCCCACCATCCCTTGCCATTCCTTCCTCTGGGGGCAGACTCTGGCAAAGTGGCCTGGCTGTTGGCAGAGATAGCATTTCCGGGCTCCCTTTCCCTCCTCCTTCGCCCCCTCACTGGGCTTTGAAACTGCGCGCGCGCGGGCTGTTCCGATTTCCATCGGCTCTGCCGGCGGGAAAGCTGGCTCAGGAATGTCTGGAATGCGTAACTCCTTCCCACGTTCCCCTCTCCCTTCCCGCCTCTCCAAGGCTCTTGCCTCCTGGCGCGCTCCAATGGTCAGCGCAGATTTGGTCAGCTGATCCATAGACACCGCCCTGGGGCTCCTGGCCAGCTCGTCTTTCACAGCTGAAGCAAGACCTTCTTCAAATAGCATCTGAATGGGTGCTGCCGATAAATCCCACCCCAATCTGTGAATCAGCATGGTAAATTCAGTCCAGTACTCACGGACAGATCTGCTTCCCTGCTTGCAAGCCATTAGCTGTCTGCGCACCACCCCTTCCTCAATATCGCTGGAAAACATGATATCCATTGCACGAAAGAATTTCATAGTGTCCTTTAGGATATCGTTGTGCCATCAGGGGTCGAACCCAGTCCCGCGCCCCCTTCTCAAGATGCCCAATTACGAAAGCAACTCGCGATTCCTCATCAGGGAACTCATCAAACTGCACATTCAGGGCATATTGCATCTCAGTCCTAAAGGCATGGTAATCCTTGGGGTCCCCCCCAAACGTCTGCACCAATCCTGGTACCTTTCTGGGGAACTGAGTGGTTCTCCCCTTTTTGTCAGCATCCTGAGCCCTTCTCTCCTCGAGCCTCGCCGTCTGCAGCGCAAGTTGGACCTCCAGAGCTTGATACCTTTCTTCCAAGCTCGGACCAGCTACAACCCCTGCCTCTCCGGTTCCGGCTGGGTTGCTCATGATGCTTTCTCCTGCACAGGCAGCGTACAGAGACTGTCAGACTGCTGTCAGGGGATGATTAGCTGCTTGTGCTTAAAATTGTGCCCCTTCAGAGTTTGTGCGGCCCCACAAACCTCTGTGTGTGACAGAGCTCCTCAGACATGTCTGCTCTAGTCACTAGTAGAGTCTGACAGTGGCTGCCTGCGGAAGCGCTTCCAGCAAAGAAGTTCCTTAACGGAAACGCGTCTCCTGGACTCACGACGTGGCAGCTTCCGGCGAAGCATGGGTCTCCCTGCAGTTGCTTCTGACACCTCCCCGCTATTTTCGCTGGAAGTGTCTCTCACCCCTTTCTCTCCCCTGCTGTTTCCTGCCTGGGCTGCTGCGTCTCTCTCAGCATTACTGAGATCCTCCTCCAGAGACCCCTCGCTCCCCCTCCTTGTCCCTGCTTTAGCTGCTGACTCTCTCCCAGTCTCTGGGAGCCCTACCACCTCCCTTTCCTCTGATGTCAGTTCCCTGACATATATATATATATATATATATATATATATATATGCTTTCGTAGATTTTCACGGGTACAGGAATGCAGGTTTTGGTGTCTTCGGGTGTCTTCCCGTGTAAGAGTCGGGGTGTCTGTGCGACGTTTCGACGAGGTCTCACTCGTCATCTTCAGGCTGGTGCTTTCGGCTTCTTGTTACTGGAACAGAGCAGAATCTGGTGTTTGAGTTCCTATAAATACTGTTGAGGGGTGTGGTGTATAGCCTCCAACGTTCTGGGCACTTCCTAGGAACTTCCTCTCTGCCCAGAACGTTGGAGGCTATACACCACACCCCTCAACAGTATTTATAGGAACTCAAACACCAGATTCTGCTCTGTTCCAGTAACAAGAAGCCGAAAGCACCAGCCTGAAGATGACGAGTGAGACCTCGTCGAAACGTCGCACAGACACCCCGACTCTTACACGGGAAGACACCCGAAGACACCAAAACCTGCGCATATATATATATATATATATATATATATGCTTTCGTAGATTTTCACGGGTACAGGAATGCAGGTTTTGGTGTCTTCGGGTGTCTTCCCGTGTAAGAGTCGGGGTGTCTCTTTTCCAACACATGAAAGAAACAGGACACGAAATTAATTTTGCAGATTCCAAATTGCTCTTTAACATGGAACATCACCACAAGAGAATAATCATGGAAGCCATCGAGATAGAGAAACACCCTCACAACATGAACAAGCGTGACGACACGTCCCGCCTGCCAGACATCTGGAAATTAGCCCTCCCCACAAAAACCGACACCAGAACCAGAGGCACACAGAACGCCGTCACCAATCAACCACACCAGACCCAAACCCAGACCCTCTCCACAGACATATTACAGACTCCATCCAGTAGCCAAACTATAGTGGCACCTCCGGATGCTGCACCCCCCTGCAATCCCTACACAGATCTGGCTGGCACAAGGCACAAAACCACAGCTCGCCCCTATACACGAAGCCAAGCCAGAGCACAACTAAATGCAGCACAGCCATCTTCTCAGAAAAACTCTTCACAAGCTCAAGAGGTCAAGACACGAAAGCTTTAGCAACTAATCTACACTTAATGACCCACCCAGTGGTATTCAGAATATCACTCATGAAATCACTCAAGATATCCCTCAAGTAATTAAGGAACAAAAGAAGAAAAGGCACACTAATCTAGGAACTTCCTCTCTGCCCAGAACGTTGGAGGCTATACACCACACCCCTCAACAGTATTTATAGGAACTCAAACACCAGATTCTGCTCTGTTCCAGTAACAAGAAGCCGAAAGCACCAGCCTGAAGATGACGAGTGAGACCTCGTCGAAACGTCGCACAGACACCCCGACTCTTACACGGGAAGACACCCGAAGACACCAAAACCTGCATATATATATATATATATATATAACCTGGAACTTGCTCCCCCTGGAGGCAGTGAAGGTTGGATGGCTTCAAAAGAGGATTGGACAAATTCATGGATGAGAAAGCTATTGATGGCTATGTTCTACCTCCACAGTTGGAGGCAGCAATCCTTTCGAATGCCAATTGCTGGAAGCCACAGGAGGGGAAAGTGCTGTTGCACTCAAGTCCTTCTTTGGGGATTCTCTGGTTGGCCACTGTGAGAACAGGATGCCGGACTAGATAGGCCATTGGCCTGATCCAGCAGGCTGTTCTTATGTTCTTAGGCATGCATAGACTTGCATAGTAAGTGCTCAAGTGAGAGGTACAAGGGTTCTCAAATGCACTCTTCCGCTGCAGAGATGTTAAGGTTTTCTGGGCTGATTTTGCCAATGGGAAAGGCATGTTTATGACATCCGATATCTATGTGAGGAAAAGAAGAACTGGCTCTGAGATGAAGCTAATTAAGATAAGAGTCTAAGTCAAATTACGGTAGCATATGATTCCTGTAGGAAGATATCAAAAGTCTAAGGAAGAAACATGTAAGATGTTTTTCTGTGTTTAACATCTTCATTTTCTGTAATATCAAGTCAGTAGGTTGCACTGTCCATCTCTGCAAACTGGACTTTATGGAGTCATAATTTGTTTCCACAAGCTATGCAACTGTAGGGCCAGCCCTAAATTTTAGACTCTGCTTTGAATTTTACACCCTGGATTCACTGGGTGGGGTGGGGCTTTTAAGATGGAAATGTGCATTAGTCTTATGGGTTATCCCCTCTTTCATTTTATAGGGGATCCCCTTTTGATGGTAATGTGCATCACTTACTTGTCTTGGAGGCTGTATACACACCATATATTTAAAGCACACTTAAAGCACATAATGTAGAATCCTAGAATTGTAGCGTTGGAAGGGACCCTGAGGATCATCTAGTCCAACCCCCTGCAATGCTGGAATGTGCAGCTGCCCCATATGGAGATCGATCAGCACCATACTCTAACCAGTTGAGCCAAAGAATCCTGGGGACTATAATTTACCACTCACAGAGTTACGATTTCCAGCATACTTAACAAATTATAATTTTCGGGTGGGGGGTGTGGAGACACTCATGTGCTTTAAATGTATAATATGTGCACAGCTAAAATGTGACAAGCCAGCTCTTCTGTGTTTGGGAGCCCTGTGGCTCATTCTGCAGAGTGATGCCTTGGACCTCTGCCCCAACATCCTGCCCTCATTGCACCAAAGTATTATGGCATTTGTCTCCTTTCCGGAGGAAGGGGGACCATTGCTTCACCTGTGCTTCTGACTAGTGATATCTGGAGCAACTATATCAGTAGTTATTATGAGGTATAAAAAGTAGCCAAACAAATGTTCTCTAAATACATTGCTTTTCTTGCACTTTAATCTTGCACTTTAATCGTAAAGGGACCCCTGACCATTAGGTCCAGTCGCGGACGACTCTGGGGTTGCGGTGCTCATCTCGCTCTATAGGCCGAGGGAGCCAGTGTTTGTCTGCAGACAGCTTCCGGGTCATGTGATCAGCATGACTAAGCCGCTTCTGGCAAAACCAGAGCAGCGCACAGAAATGCCATTTACCTTCCCGCCGGAGCGGTATCTATTTATCTACTTGCACTTTGACGTGCTTTCGAACTGCTAGATTGGCAGAAGCAGGGACCGAGCGACGGTGGCTCACCCCATCACGGGGATTTGAACCGCCGACCTTCTGATGGGCAAGCCCTAGGCTCTGTGGTTTAACCCACAGTGCCACCCAGGTCTTTAATCTTACATCTATTCAAAAGCAGGCATGACACCTACATCATAATTCTTTCTTATAACTGGGAACTGGATCACTTCTCAGCCTTTTGGTTAAAATCATGTGTACTATCTTATAAATGGGATCTGGCCCTAAATTCTCATGGTTCCCACACTCTGGGTAGTAACAGGGAGGTTTTTTGTATTCTGCCCTCCAGAGCCAAATCTATGCAAATGGAGATGCAGCAGCTGTCTCCCACCTTGCCTTCTGCATGTCAGAAAGGAAATTAGGTTGTCTAGAATGCAAAGTTCTACCTGAAAGAACAACCTGCGCTATCTGCAATCTCCAACGGTGTGAAGCAGCACGAGAGGTAACTTACCTGACCCCAGAAGTACTGTGACATTTTCTCATCCCTCCGTATTACCAGTAGGTTGCTGGTAAGTTAGCCTAGTGCACTGTGGGAGCTAAGCAAATTGTTAAAAATCGCAGCGTGTAGCAGAGACTGGGAAAGTTATGTACGTGTCCAGAGGCAGGTGTGCCAACAGCAAGGGGCAGCAAGGACAGAGCTGGCCCATTCCAGTTAACTGCTGTTCTGAGTTTTGCATGAGGTTGGATTAAGTGCCTGTGACATGAGGAATAGCGGCATTAAGAAGCAGTTTGGTCTCCTGAAGCAGAAAGGCCAAATAAACAAGAGAAGGCTCCTGTGTTCCTAAAGTCTGGATCACGTTTCCTAGAAAGTTAAACAACTTACCGTAAGTCAACTGGGCAGGCAATGCTGAAGGTGGAAGTCAGAAGCAGCGTCTCAGTTTGCAACTTCCTTGAAAAGAGCAGGAGACTGTCTGAGGTTGGGCTCCCACAATTGTTTTTAAGAGAGCTGGAAACAGTCCAACAGAGGCAGCGGTGGCTGGTGCCCCTTCGCAGCAGGTAGGGTGGAAGGCAGGAGGCCAATAGTAGGTGGCGCCAGAGTAAGTGAAAGCCAACTAATTATAGTTTTGTCTCCCTCCTCCTCCCTGCTGAGTTCTAGAAGTGCAGCACTGAGGCTACGGAGCAGGAAAATGACAGGCTGTGCCGCCACCTGGACTGTTTGTAAATAAGGAGGCAAGCAAGTGGGGGCTGGCTGAGAGCAGGCTGAGGTCAGTGGGGGCAGTGCTTCATTCACCCTAATAGACCACCTTCCACTGGATAGAGGTGGATATCATTGTGCGCGCTAAAAACAGGAGAGTGTTTGAGGGTGAATGTGCACAGGTAGGGGTATGTGTGTGTTTAAAAGACAGCTGAAAAATAGTATTATAGAGAGGTACATTTTTCTCCTAAGTGTACATACATGCTTTTGTCTTGTGTGGGGTGTGTGGCTAAAACCTAAACCAGTTCCCACAAGCTTCAAGGAACAGTTGGGTTTTTTTTTTTAGCCTCCTCTCATATGAAGTCTTTAGCAATGGTGCAGCAATGAGCCATGCCTGGCTTGCTTATGTGCCATTTAAATCAGTGGACTTTAAGTCCACATAACTCTGCACCAATCTGAGATCTTTGCCTTTCTACAATTGTCCTGTTCCAGATAAACCAAGAATTGGTGGTTTACCACCCATGATTTGTCTCGGGAGGGACAAACCATGAGCCTGGGTTTGGCCATAATACTAAGCCAACCTATTATTGCCTTAATCTAAGTAGCGTGGCAAAGGCAGGACCATTCTCACAGTGTTATGAAATCTCCAATTTTGATTTGACACTGTGGCATCATATGCGCCTACCTATTTTACCACACCTTCACTCCCTTTGCCAGGTCAGGAATGAATATGTTGGAAGGAGTAGAGCCCAATACAGATAACTAGAACACCCAGCTGTTTACCTGTCTCCTCAGAGAGAAATCATCAACACCTTATTTCAGCCATACACCTTAATCCCTTTTGATTTTGCACATTTATTCATATTTATATTGGTGCCTCTGATCCAGTGTTTTTAAATAGCACCAGAGTGTTCTTTGCGTTATTAAAGCCTCTAATTCCTGCTTAGTTCCCCGTTCTTTCATTTTGCAGAGGCATTTCTCTCCCCCCCCCACCAAGTTGTTGAATTTGACAATGTTATGATTGCTGTTTCCTAGCAGCCCAGCTATATTTATTTATTGATCCAATCTCTGTGCTTCACATAAGACTAAATCAAGAACTAATGTTCATTGCATGTGTCCCAGAACTAGGACTTCTGGGAATCTTTTTTTTTTTACAAGTTCGGGAAGTTTTCTCTCTCTAGCATCACCTGCCTAATCCATATGAGGACAATTGAACTCATCATTGTGGTTGTGTTGGGCGGGGGGCGGGGATTGTGTTTTAACTTTTACTACCTTGGGACTTATTTGCAATATGATTACAACCCTACTGTGGATCTTTGCTGATTTAAAGTCAGTCTGAAGCCACCTTATAAAGTGATTCAGACTACTGGTCCACTGAGCCTCTCAAGTTCTGGAGCAGGGGTTTTGTGATTTAAGCAGGGCCTCAGCATAGTACAAACTTTTAACATGCACCCCTTCCTACACGCATGCCATGATACCATAAATATAGTCTCATAAATAATGAAAGAAAAAATTCTATTTTAATTCTGAAATTACTTTCTTTACATTTCTGACACAGCTACTTCTTTGGACCAGGATGGTTGGCTGCTGTGGCAGCAAGCTGCACAAGCACTGGGTGAGCAGCGGCAGTGTGCAATGCTTTTCTGCTGTCGCCACCACCCTGCCCCATCGCATCCCATTCCTAGTCAGCATCAGTACTGCTGCCACTGGGACAGTGGCGCAGCTGCAGCAGCACACTTCCTCATGCACCACTACTGGTCGCTCTCTCCCACCAGGTGTCCCTCGCTCCTGCCAATGCACAAAGAAATCCATCACTTGTAGCTCTTTTTTCTGTTTAATCCCCCTCCCCAATCTTATTTCAGAAAACAAGTACCTTTCAAGGCAAAACACACTTCATTCCTGAGTTCCTGAGAGTGTGTGTCACTCAGGGAACATTCTGTTACAGAAAGGGACCTGCGCCATCAAGTCATTGTGAAGAACGTTGCTTCTTCTGTCCCAGCCCTGCTTCAGCTTGGCTCCAGCAAATCTCATAAGATATGGATGATAGGTACACAGGAAAATAAAGTTTCCATAAATATCCTCAAGTATGAGCTTAAGCTTGTAGTTCAGCCTCAGTTGTTTTGCTCCTGGTAATAGGGTTGTAGCCTGGGCTGGGATCCCTTAGATCATCAGGCTTTGGTGAAGTTTACCCTTAAGAACAGAAGAAAAGTCCTGCTGCATCTGTCCAAAGGTCCATCTAGTGCAGCATCCTGTTCTCACAGTGGCCAACCAGATGCCTAAGGAAAGCCTTCAAGCAGGACCCAAGCTATGCAGCACCTCCCTGACTTGGGATTCTCAGCAACTGGCGTACAGAGGCTTATTTCCTCTGACAGTTGAGGTAGAACATTGTGACTATCAATAGCCTTATTAGAATCCAATAGAGGTCAGACAAGCTTCTTTGTAAGACAATGACTTCAGCTGGCCGCTTAAGTGCCCTCATCAACATCCCAAAAGATTTGAGCTAGGTTGTAGAGCTACAACTAAGTGATTGTGGCCCTCCAGGCTGCTGGGTGGGCCTTTCCTCCACCCCCTTCAGCTAGTTGCTAGGTAGGACAACAATAGTCAGTGTGAGAGCTAAGCTGGAAGCAGGCTGGAAGCTGGAGGCACATAGACATGTTTGCTCTGTGCTGGATTCAAAGCTGTGACTAATGGAGAAGCAATATCTGTTGGGGAATTAATGATGTGAGCCGCTCCGCCTTATGCTCAGGTTGTAAATATGGGTAAATAAAAACATATATCCTAAAGCATGGGAAGGCAAACTAAAGCCCAGGGGCCGGATCTGGCCCAATCGTCTTCTCAATCCGGCCTGCGGACAGTCTGGGAATTAGCATGTTTTTACATGAGTAGAATGTGTCCTTTTATTTAAAATGCATCTCTGGATTATTTGTGGGGCATATGAATTCATTCATTTTTTCCTCCAAAATATAGTCCGCCCCCCCCACAAGGTCTGAGGGACGGTGGACCGGCCCCTTGCTGAAAAAGTTTGCTGACCCCTGTCCTAAAGACACCATAGTTTCTCCATCATTCCAAGGAAACAGACCCCTGGGAAAGTGCCTGGAATCCCTGGATTTTCTCACCACTCAGAGATTGGTGTGGCATGTAACAGTTCAAACTACACTTTGGCAAAAGGGCAAATGCCTCGTTAAAAGTTATTGTTCTTTCCCAGGTACAAAAGTGTGTGGAAGTGGACTCCATGGTACTTGACCATCAATCAAGCTTTTCATGTGTTGTCAGTCTTCCCTTCTTTTTCTCTTCTGCTGTCTTTGTTTACTCCACCAAGCATTCCAGACAATACTTGTTTCCATCTGGTGGGTGTTTTTGTTGTTCGCTTGGGTTTTTCAGCAGAAGGTGATTTCTGCAATTGCATGTCAGATTTATCCATGTTTTTATTTTGTTTTGGTTTTTTTGTAAGTGCGCGCTTCTCCATTAGATTATTTTTTTTAAAAAATGTAAAAGTGATGCTCTACAGAGGTGATAACAAGTCAAACCATTTCCGACTGGATGAAGGAAGAAAATTACCCTGCCAAAGCTGGGAACAGCTCTCTTGACGCAGGATAGTCTAATGCTGTCTAAACAGGGCTCAGTTGTAATCCAGATGCAGTTAAAAGAATAGTCAGATATAAAGGTAGCATTCATAAAGTCCTCATCTAATTGTTACGTTGCTTGCTATTTTCTGGTCAAGCACTTTCAATGACCTGACAACAGACTACAACAGGAGGCCTCACTGTGGCAAACAGGGGCACCACCCTCTCCTCAAACACCACCTTGGCACCCATCAGGACCCTCTGCTCCTGACTGAATCATAGGAGGGGAAGGGACCCCTCTGGAGTCTGGAGTCTCTTCCAGGAATTGAACCTGGGGCAAAGCATAGGCTCTGTTACTGAGGTGCAGCCCCTCCTCTGATCTTCACTTTGCCCTTTAGCGCAAAGATATAATTTCAGTTGTAAACTAAGATTTCTGAACCTTGCAATCAGAGCTTTTTTGTGATAGTACTCACTGGTGCAGAGTGCTGTCACCTTTCTTTTTGCTTCCCATGGCAACTATTTTGTGCTGGCTCCCACTGCACTTTTATCAAGATTTGAGCACTGACACTTCTTTTAAAAAACCACACAAAATAGCACTGGTTCCAGTACTTTGGAGCAAATAAAACAAATGCTTAATGATGCCAATACCCAGTTTAAAAAACATGACTAAATCAAATATCGTTCATTATAGCCTATTCTCAGTTTTTGGAAAAACATAGAGCTGCAAAATTTGTTTACCAGAGGCAAAGATAGGATGAGTATACACAATCTCTCTTATAAATTATCTCCCATCCTCTGAAAAAAGTTTCCTATCTCCAGCTGGAGGTGCCCACCCTGTATCTTGTCCCCATCTCAGTCGCACATTTCCTCCATCCGGATGCCTTTTGCTAATGTCTCTCTTAGGAACCTTCCTTTCTTATAGATTTTAGAGGCCTTCATTTTTGGTCATTCATTGCTGGCTGGTTCTTTCTTCTTCTTCATGGAGAGAATATAAAATAACCTTTAAAGTGCAACATGACTACAACAATATATTTCAATGTTGATAGTATTTCACATACAGTATCTTGGTAATCATTGCAACAGCATATAAAGGAGGCCAAATGTTATTTCCCCCCATAATGCAGTTGTTTGCCTAGTGATGATGTAGCTCATCTGAGGACTAAACAAACCATTAACTTACCAACTCAGGGTTCACTCAGTCACTAGCCTAAATTGTGGGACATTATTACAGTCAAATCAACAATTCATGCTTTGCTAGATAAGCACATGAAGGGGCTGAGGCACAGACCTTTCATTTAAAATTTGATAGAGAGAACTCTGTGAGATCACTTCCTTTGTCTGCCTTGTCAGGGAGCTGTAACACTACATACTTCCTGTCTGGGCAGCCTTCACTTTCTTCGTTATGCTTCCAAGCTGACCATAGGTGCATGTCTGAGCTCTGCATCTCAGACACTATTTTTGAATTTACATTGTGTACTTTTGTTACTTAGATAGTAGTTACAAACCTGCCTTCATTTTGCTACTGTTATTGCTGCTTCAAGACTTAGATTATGTAAGTAAATAATACTTTTATTTATTCACAAAACAATGTATGTTTGATTGTTGTTTCTTAAGAGGAAGAAAAGGTGTAACATCAGGGAAAATTCAGTCTGCCTTAAAACAGCTGGGATTATTGTTTCTAGAAGGTTAAATCAACGTTGTCTTAGCTTCTAAGTTTAAAGCTGCAAAGGATGGTACTCTCAGTCATGAGCAAGGAAGGATAATAACTAAACAATATACAGTGGTACCTCGGGTTACAGATGCTTCAGGTTACAGACGCTTCAGGTTACAGACTCTGCTAACCCAGAAATAGTACCTTGGGTTAAGAACTTTGCTTCAGGATGAGAACAGAAATTGTGTGGTGGCGGTGGCAGCGGCAGCAGCAGCGGGAGGCCTCATTAGCTAAAGTGGTACCTCAGATTAAGAACAGTTTCAGGTTAAGAACGGACCTCCAGAATGAGACGTTCTTAACCCAAGGTACCACTGTATCCTTTCCTAGTGTCCATTCCCATATAAATGAGCTCTCACATTTCTGGTTGGTATGCAACTGTTTGGTTATACAAATCAATGGTGCAACCGCATTTGGAGTATTGTATACAGTTCTGGTCGCTTCACCGCAAAAAGAATATTGTAGTATTGGAAAATGCACCCAAAAGGGTTACCAAAATGACCAAGGGGATGGAACAACTCCCCTATGAAGTTTACAGCATTTGGGACCTTCTAGTTTAGAGAAAATTTAAGTAAGAGGTGACACGATGAAAGATTATAAAATTATTCATGGCAGAGGAAAAGTGGAAAGAGATAAGTTTTCTCCCTCTTCCATAACACTAGAACTCAGGGACATCCAAGGAAGTGGAATGTTGGAAGATTCAGGACAGATTTGTTTTTTTAAAAAGCACTTCTTCTTGTAGTGTGTAGTTGAATTATTGAACTCCCTCCCACAGGAGGCAGTGATGGGCACCAACTTGGATGGCTTTAAATGAGGACCGGACAAATTTGTGGAGGGCGAGGCTACTAGCCACAATAGCTATGCTCTCCCTCCATGGTAGGAGGCACTAATGCTTCTGAATACCAGTTGCTGTAAACCACAGGAGGGGAGAGTGCTCTTGTATGTGGCTCTTGCTTTTGGGTTTCCCATGGGCATCTGGTTGGCCGAGAACAGGATGTTGGACTAGATGGGCCCTTCGCCTGACCCAGCAAGCTATTCTTATGTTATTAAGCTGGCACAGTGACCTTTAGCTGCAGAATGGAACTTCCCTACTGTCTCCAGAAATATGCTCCTGAGGGTTGTGGGACTCCCCAGAAAAGATTTAGGGTTTGAGTGGGGAGAAGAAAGTTCCATTATACACCTGAAAGTCCTTGCACTCATGAAACGGTTTGGCTGGATACTGGCCACTGTTTGTGAGTTTCTCAGTCTTCACGATAGCCGCATTGGCAACCAATGATACGCTCAAATTTCTGGATTATTGTGGTCCATCAGGAAAGAACAGTGTTGCCTGATGGGTCCCACCTCAGCAATCTTTGCTTGGGAAACGTTTGTGCATTCATGCTTAGCCATGGTTTCGCTTAACATTATGTGTGAACTGGGTCACGGAGAGACTCACGTCCTTGCAGCTCGTTTTACATCTCATCCCTTCTAATAATTGGCCGGTTATGGTAGAAAGCCACCTCATAACTGTCTCTAATGAGCCAGATCACCCAGCAATAGTGTGGCCAGATAATTCTGCCTCACTGTGCATTATCTATATCCTAAGGTATGCATAGCAGTGTGATTCTGTCTAGCTGTGTTTTGCATTTGCTTCTAATTGCAGTGTGTTGGTGGAGCAGCGGATAATTGCAACTACCATGTGCTTCATTCAGGTGTGAAGTTTTGCACTCCTGCTGAGTGCAAGTCATAGGGATGAGATCTTGGCTGACACCAGTGGCCATCCTTGAAAATGATCTCAGCTAGGGTACTATTGGCTACCATCAGGCATCCTATACGGATAAGGGTGAACATATTTCAAAATGGCACAGCTCCACACAGACCTGCCATGGCTCTGTTGTGACCAGAACTTGGACAATTAGCCTTAACTTGTATCTCTAAAGATTAAAAATGTTACTAATGCAACCAGCCCCTTGACTCAAGGAACTGGAATACCTTCCTGAGGTAGTCCAATTGCAGCAAAACCAACACAGAGTCTTATGAGTGGGATATGATGCAATCACTCATGTACAAGGCTCTTGTCGAGCTGTTCGAAATGGATACCAGCATCTAGAATTGGTAGGATGACTAGGAAGCACAGAAGAATCTGTCATCTGCTGGGTTAATCAGACATTGGTCCATCTAGCAGTATCATCTACTACATTGGCAATAAGGTGGTCCACACACAACATTAAACCGTGGTTTCTTTAAAGCACATTTTGCTCATCCCCCATGGGAGAGGAAACAAACTTGAAAAAAATCAGAGTCTGGCTGGTCATGACAGGCGAACCTGGACTCATGGACAGATGAACCACAAGCAGGAAGCCAAGAACAGGTCTAGACCACGCGAGGCTTCAACCTTTCCCATTCCTACCTGGAGACTGAATCTGAGATTGTCTGCATGCAAAACATATGCTGAATTCATCCCAGTCCATTGTCTCCTTACAGAGTATTTTGCCAAGTGCTCAGTTCTAATGAACTCTGAGCAGAAAAAGCTCCTGGAAACAGCTCTTATGCGAAGCCAGTGCAATGAGTCTAAGGTAAGAGCACTTCTCTTTAGCTGCCAATCAATTGCTAATAAAAGCATGGACCTTTTTGGTCAGCTGTTCTGTCATTGTTCTCAAAGCTTGCCATAAATTTGGGCTTGTTGCTTTGGGCAGCGTTCAACTAAGTGGTTGCGTGCTCTGGTACAAGGTCTTCTTGTGCAACATGACTCCCCCCCCCATTCCTCCTCCCTATGCCTCCTAAATCTGTTCTGGTGGGTTTGAAGAACACCCCAGGGCAGGTTTAGGCATAGCTGTCAACGTTTTCCCTTTTTTAAGAGCATTTCCCTTATTCCAAATAGGATTCCTCACAAGAAAAGAGAAAAGTTGACAGCTGTGAGTTTAGGGCGTGTGCAGAGAGAGGAGAGGAGGTGAGAATCTTGTTGCACAACCAGACCTCATTCAGTAAGCACATTCCCCATTTGATACTAAGTCGCATTTCACCTGAGGGATGGGAAGCTCTGCTTATAGGCCTCCAGTGGTGAAAAGCGCACTGCCTCCTGAAGTAGAGTGTTTCACGCTCAGTAAGGTCTGCACTTAGGATGTTACTACTGTAATGGTAGAGCGGCCTGCACTAAGGGGAAACAGGGATTGTTAAAAGTGGTCTGTTACGGAAATATTTAATCTGCTTTAATACTGCAAGCCAAAATTTTGGAATGCACTGGAACAAAATGGTGACAGTCTGGAAGCAGGCTTAGTCTCAGTCTTGATCCTCAACCTGTGATATCCAAAGTGAACCTCAATGAAAGGCTGACATAGTTTGGCACGGAAGAATCTGTCAATTTTGGTTCTCTCTGTTTCTTGTTTTTCAAATCATAAACGCCAATCTCCACATTACAGCATCAGTTTGTGAAGGTTTTTTTGTTGTTGTTGTTTTAAAGGAAAAACCCTCATGAAAATTCTTCAGCATTCTAGTGTGAATTTCTCCTAACAAATACATTTCTATATGCATTTTTGACAGGTGTACACATTTTAACTAGGATTTCCCCCTAATGGAATCTATTTGTGTGTGTTATTTTTGTATATAAATTCCTTTTTATACCACTTTCCCCTAACATATGAATTTTTGTGAACGTTTTTGACTGGAGAACTGCATCACAAAATTCAGATGAGTGTGAAGCTTGAAGGATAGCTATGTTTCAGTCCTCATATTGCTTTGGAAAGCGCGACTTTGATAAATCTGGCTTTAAATGCAAACTGAAAATTGCTCCTCTGTCCCTAGTCATAGGCCACTCTGCCCCACCAACCAATTGGGACAAAAGTCTGCACTCACATTGGAATTTCCATTGGCAAGGCTATATTTTCAAAGGTGGGGAAAACAAATGAAAGAAAGAAACGTCTTTCTTCAAGATAAGACCTGAATTAGAAAGTGTGTGAACTCCACAGCTATCTTTTATTTGGAGGTGGGGACTGCTGGGGTCTAGTCACAGCAAGGTTAAAATCCCCTCAGGGGACTCTCCTCCCCAGCCCTCAACTCCAGAGGCTATTTAAAAAAACGGCTTTTCAGTATGAACCATGAAACGGCCCATGCAGACAATTATATGGTCTCCTCTGACCTTTTTATAACTCTGTGGCCCCACATTCCACTCCACCCCCCCCCCCCCGCTTCCATTCCACTCTCTCGCTTGAGGAATCTTCCAACTGCCTCCTGCTCCAAGCCTTCCTCTCCTTTCTCTCTCTCTCCTTTCCTCCTCTGCCACCCTCCCTCCCTCCCACTCTGCTTTCTTACTACTTCACCTCTCCCTCCTGCACCCTGCCCCGTGTGTCTGTTCATGCCTCGCTCGCGCTGCTTCAAAACTGGCCCACTCACATTCGGCCTCACTCTGCGCCCCACCCTGAGCCGGACTCAACTCCCAGCCCCACATGCTGGCTTGCCTCGCCCCCGCTCTCCCCTTGCGCTTTCCGCCCTTTGCTGACTTGACAGACGAGGGCTTTTTGTGACCGATGACACCATGTCAGACCACGGCCGAGCCAGTCGGAGAGACAGTGACGACGATCTGTGTTCTAAAGTTTCGTTTCTGCTAAATTCCATGTCAGGTCCCAATCCAGCTTCTGAGGACCGTCATAGGTTTTCCTTAGTGGTAAATTCCTCGCTGGAATCCACCTCAGCCTCCAACACATTTTTTGCTCTTAATTCAGGACCTAGTTCCTTCGACTCCAGGCGTAATTCAGGCTTTCCCTCTCTTCCCAAGCAGCGGGACTCTGATGCCAGCGAGTCCTCTTTTTTAGCTGTCAGCTTTTCACAGTCACGTGCATCTACACCTACAGCTTCACCTTCACCACAAAGCTCCAGGGAGATGAATTTTGTTCCCAGGTTAAAGAGAAGTTCGTTTGTGGGCACGTCCAGTACTGAGGTCAGGGAAGATCACAAACTGCTTCCCCACCGTGCTCCCTCTAAAAACGCTCCTGTTTCTGACCAGATCCAGAAACATGTACAGGCCTTTCATCTACCCAAGGAGCAGCTTGAACATGTGAGGGATTCTTTGTATTCAGCCATACAGAATGGCCTCAAGGAGAAGGTTAAAGATGGCCTCCCTTTACCCATGCTGCCTTCTTACGTTTGTACCTTGACTGATGGCACTGGTAAGTGTGCTTTCTTTTTGGCAGTTTGCCTGAACTGTTGTCTAGACCAGTGTTTCCCAAACTCGGGTCTCCAGTTGTTTTAGGAATACAATTCCCACCATCCAGCTAGCTAGGGATGATGGGAGTTGGAGTCCAAAAACAGCTGGAGACCTAGTCTAGACCCATAGTCTTCAACAGTTTCAGACCTAGGACTTACTTTTAACCCAAGCATGCATTTGAGGAGCCCATTTCTTAATTTCCGCCCAATATATCACCCACTGGTGATAGTGCTGCTGTTGTGGTCCACCTTGGATTAGGGGTTCTGAGTGGGTCCTGAGTTGACCCACCAGTTGAAAACCAATGGCTGACTCCAGACTCCTTTACAGCTTGCACTGGGCTGCCAATTTTTTAAGCAGCCCATGTAGCTGTACTTTGAATACAATTCCTTTCCACACTTTTGTTCCTGCTCCACATTATTTTCCACAACACTCTGGCTTCCCGATTGCCACATTTGGCTTCAAAACTTCCAAGTACTGGCTTGTGACTCTCTGAGAGTACACAGGGATGCACATTTTTGGGAGGGGGGGGGACAAAGAGAAAGATGAAATGCTATTATATCATGCACAGAGCCTTGCGAAGGAGCGATTTCCTGGTTTGTCTAGCATGTGCAAGAATGACCCAGAATCTGGTAATCCGCATATGTCCACAGTTTGCCTGTGTATCTTGGTGGTAACAATGCTGGTGTTGGCTGAGAGGTGGCCTGCAGAATGATACAGCAGGCAGTCATCTGAGTGAGAATGAAGGGCTTGGGCTCTGCTTTAGGGTTGTGAGGCTTGGCAGGCTAACACATACAACTGCGGTCTTGTTGAGCACAGATTGCCAAACAGCACCTGCCACCTTTGTACATTTCTTGGACCACTGAGTCAGACCCATTGGTCCATCTAGCTCAGTATTGTCTACATTTTCTGGCAGCAGCTGTCCAGGGCTTCAGACAAGGAACCTACTCTCCCAACCCTACCTCCAAATACCGGGAATTGAACCTGAGACCCCCCTGCATGCAACACAGGTGCTTTTCCACTAAGCTATGACCCTTCTTGTTCAGGGGCAGAACTGTGTTGTAGTAGAAGCTCAGTAGAATCCTTAAAAACACATAGATACCCTCTAAAGAACAGCGCTACTACCAGCTCTTTGGGAGGAAAGGTGAGATATAAATAGTAATAATAATCGTAATAATAATGTGTTATGCAGTGACAGCTCCTGCCTTTGCATCAACAGCAGAAACAGCTAGGTTGAAATCACTTCCACAAACTAGCCAAGAATTATAGAATCATAATTCAACAGAATTATAGTATCATAGAACTGCAGAGTTGGAAGGGACCCTGAGATTCATCTAGTCCAGCCCCCTGCAATGCAGGAATGTGCAGCTGTCCCATACAGGGATCGAACCTGCAACCTTGGTGTTATTAGCACCAGTAACACCGCACTCTAACCAACTGAGCTGGTTTTAGTTTCTAAACCTATGAATGGAGCCTGGTGACTCTGAATTACTATCACCATTCAGCACCTAGTCACATATGATGATCATGAACCCAAGTGATGATTGGCCTACTGCATTTTGTATTTGTTAATGTGTGCCACTGAAACCCTGGGCAGTTGCTTCCTCTCCCTCGTGGAAAATAATCTATCAGTGTTTATTGACTATATAATAATTCACATTCTAATTTAAGATTGTCCATTGATTAGCAGCAAAGCTGGGCTAAACAAACAAACAAACAAACAGTCCTGGTGACAGACACCCCCCACCTCAGTTCCAGCTCCCCCCCCCATAGCAATTTAAAAAGAATTTATATGGCAGCCATATGAATGAGACATGGGCAGTCTTGATCACTATATATCCTAATGTTCACATCTATTTTTCAGAGATGGGGGATTTTTTGGGTTTAGAAATGAAGAAGGATCAAGTGAAGATCATGCTCTTGCAACTATCAGATCGCAAGGATGAGCCTGCGGTGATGAAGAAAAAGGACTTTCCCATTACTGAGAATATTGTCAACGGCAGTGGGGAGCAGGTATCATTCCTCCATCTTGAGTTCTTCAGCTTACTTAATTCATTTTGCTTGTTATTATGGGTTGGGTTGGGTTGCTGATGTCTTCTGCAGTATGTCTTTGATGGAATAGCAATGCATTAGTGCTGGATTGAAACTGGACAGTCTGCACACCATACCCCTTTGCTAGTTGCTCTGCAGTGCTTCTGCACTGTTACTGCATTATTGCCACCTGGGAGGGCACTTTCTTGAGCTATAACATAACAAAAGCAAGACAAACCAAAACTGAAACATTTGTGATATGACGAATTACAGGATGACAACGGAAAGCTATGGGACATGCGCTGATTGGAAATGAAGCAGTATATCCAACCAGTTACCATCATGAGCACAAATAATCATGAATGCACCTTCTGCTCTCTTCACAAGCTTCTTCGTTTTCTTGAATTTAAAATTATTGTATTGATTTTCAGATGTTTTCTTTCTCATACTCCCACTTAACTGCTCTTTCATCTCACCCTGTCCCTCCTTGATCATTTTACTCTTCTGGCACTCTTCTCTGCCCAATGCCCTGAGAGCCCCTTTCCTCCCTGTAGCCTATCAGCTGTTTGGCTCCTTGAAATTGACTTACTCATCCTGGGGCCCTTCAGCTGCCATCTTACACACACACAGGAATCAGCCCCACTGAATACAGTGAGAGGCTAACATGTATTCTGATTCCTCTCCTCTATTTTTCCTCCTGCTCTTTCTTATTCTTCCTGCTCTACATCCTTTACCTTATTAATTTCCCCTACAATTTCCCTAACCTTGGCAGTTAACAGTATCTCCTGCATTTAAATGCGGAAAGTAGCTACAAACTGCCCCCCCATCATATTATGACTGTGATACTGGGTAATGGGCAGATTAACCCTTCTCCCCGCAAATAATTTTTTTCTGAATTAAATTCCCTACCCAAAACAGATATTTGTCCCCATAGGAAAAAGACAGATTTTGCCACGTACATCGGAACCTGCCTTATACTGAGATTCTGGGTGTATCTAGCAAAACCTGTCTTGATGCTGGTTTCAGTTATACTGCTTAAGCATCGTCAGAGCCATTCCCTTCTAAAAATATTTGTTTCTATCTTGTGTACCGGTACATTTGTTTTTTAAATAATAATAATAATATAATAATAATAATAATAATAATAATAATAATACAGTGGTAAGAGGTTGATAGAAAACCCTACTGGGTGATTTTGTGAGATCACACTACTGGTGAAATTTTAGGTTCTACACTGCTAGCAAATATTTTTTTTTAAAAAATAATATTTATTAAAGTTTCAGAAAAGATTACAAAAAGAAAAAGAAAAGAAAAAAAGAAAAAAGAAAATACAAAATACAGAAAAGTAAAAACAGTTAAAAACAAATCAATCTTTCCATGTCTTGTCTTTCATTTACTTGTTTCCCTGACCTCCTCACACCTCCCTTTTTTGTATTCCAGTTCAGTTAGTTAATTCAGCAAATCCTTTCCCTCTTTGTTTTTATCTTAATCCTTTATCTTAATATATTATACCTTTAGATTCTCACCTGTTAACAATCCATTTTTACATACTCCTTTGTAACATTGCTGCTAAAACCACTTAACTTCATTCCGACATCATTCTAACATTCATTAATTTTACAGTATTTCTGTAAATAGTCTTTAAATTTCTTCCAATCTTCTTCCACCGACTCTTCTCCCTGGTCTCGGATTCTGCCAGTCATTTCCGCCAATTCCATATACTCCATCACCTTCATCTGCCATTCTTCCAGAGTGGGTAGATCTTGTGTCTTCCAGTACTTTGCAATAAGTATTCTTGCTGCTGTTGTAGCATACACTGCTAGCAAATATTTGCTGTCGTCATTTGTTGGCATCGTGCCCTGAGGCGAGTGGAATGTACTCATAATACCGTGCTTTCTTTTCCAGCTTTTTGAATTCTTTGCAAAATGTGTGGCCACGTTTTTGGACGGACTTAGCCTCAACACCAAAAATTTGCCGCTGTGCTTCTGTTTTCCCTTTTCTTGTGAACATATTGCGCTGAACCAGGTGACTACTTTGTTGGCCCAGCAGCAGGCAGTACGGGAGACTGGAGATAGGAAGGAAATCCAAAGGGAACTTTAAAGCTATGACCTCGTACCCACTTTCCTGACCCACTTCACTCGGCTGGCTGGCATTGAGAACAAGCTTTGTTTGCCAAGGAATGGTCAGGAGTGCCCTTTAAGACTCCCCATTTCCCCTTTGCAGTCATGTCTTTATGTGCCCCACACCTGACAGAACATGATGTCAAGGGTGCAGCATCTGGGCGTGGTTTGGGCAGGGCCGGATTTAGGTTTGATGTGGCCCTAAGCTACTGAAGGTAATGGGGCCCTTTATATGTGATATTTTAGGGAGCAGGCTAGCAGGCGGGGTCCATTACTTACATGATAGGAGCCAAAATACTGTTGCTGTATGTAGCTTTTATTTTATTTGCTTTTTATCTCATATTTTGGAAATGTGTATCTTTTTTCCCCCTTTATTTTTTTTTGGGGGGGGCCCTAAGCTATAGCGGGACGCGGGTGGCGCTGTGGGTTAAAGCCTCAGCGCCTAGGGCTTGCCGATCATAAGGTCGGCGGTTCGAATCCCCGCGGCGGGGTGCGCTCCCGCTGCTCGGTCCCAGCGCCTGCCAACCTAGCAGTTTGAAAGCACCTCCGGGTGCAAGTAGATAAATAGGTACCGCTTACCAGCGGGAAGGTAAACGGCGTTCCGTGTGCTGCGCTGGCTCGCCAGATGCAGCTTTGTCACGCTGGCCACGTGACCCGGAAGTGTCTCCGGACAGCGCTGGCCCCCGGCCTCTAGAGTGAGATGGGCGCACAAACCCCAGAGTCTGTCAAGACTGGCCCGTTCGGGCAGGGGTACCTTTACCTTTAAGCTATAGCTTATTTAATTTATACTTCATTCCGGCACTGGGTTTGGGGAAAACTGACTCATGGGCCAGATTGAGTTCCTCACTGCTGTTGTACAGTATCTGGGTGAAGGGTGCACATTCTTAAAGCCTAGGAGCTGCCACTGAAAAGGTCCTTCTGCTCACCACTTATTCTCAAACCACATTCCATAACAGCAGCATGACTAGAGTCTCCCCTGCAAATATTAATGCTCATGCAGATTGACATTGGAAGAAGCACTCCATCAGATATCTGGGCCCCAAGTAATTTAGGGTTTTCTGTGTTAACAGAAGCACATTGAATTGAGCCTGGAAGCACACTGGCTATCACTGCAGATCTTTCAAAACAGATAAAATGTGCATCTGGCCAGTGATACCTGTCAGTAGCAAGGCCGCCACATTCTCCAGCAGTTTCAGCTTCTGGGCCACCTTCAGGGGAAGCCACATGCACAGTACATCGCAGTAGTCCACCTGGGTGGGTGGAAATTACCGGAACACACATTTTCCTTGTCTAGGAAGGACTAGCTGGCAAACAAGCCAGAGCTGAAAATAGGTGCTTCTTGCCACTGAAGCCACCTGGTCCTCCTTTGGTGGTGCTGAGTCCAGGAGCACCTCCAGGCAAGGTACCAGCTCCTTTAGGGAGAGTGCATCCCCATCCAGAACAGGCTGTGTTCCCACATCCAGATCTCAATAACCTGGAAGAAACAGCACCTTGGTCTTGTCTGGATTCATTTTCAATTTATTGGCCCACATCCAGTTCGCTGCCAACTCCAAACTGGCCCAGCACCTGTCCTGCCTCTCCAAATTCAAATGGAACAGAGAGATAGAGCTGGGTGTCATCAGCATACTGATTTTGCGCTATTTGTTTTATTCATTTATTTCAGAACTTGCACGCTGCCTCGGAGGGAAAATCCTCCCAAGGCAGCCCACATAAAAAGAATAAAACATAACACAGCTCTTTAGAAAATACACAAACCCATTATCCAAATACAAAACTGGTGGCAGCTGATTAAACCAATATAGAGCTTGTTACTGAATGAATATATAGAGTAAATGAATTGTCAAAGTCATTCTCAGATTTGGATTCTTCTACTTTTCAAAGATCACAGGACATGTTTTCATGAATAACCCTGTTGGTCCTCTTGCTTGAATACTTTGTTTGTAGGAAGCAGGGCTGGGTTTCTCAGTGGTTTGTTGAAGTTTCTCAGTGGCCTTCCTGCTTGGTTTCCCCTTAGTGTAAGCTGATCAGATGGAGCAAGGATTGCCGGTGGCCAGGTGTGGAGGGGCATGATGTGGCACAACTGCTCCAAACAGCTCTTAACCAGACTTGCAAGGTGAGGACAGCGGCTGCGTCAGCTGTGACTGAAGCATGCATGGGGGGGGGGGTGTGTGCTTCTGGTGAGAAAACGAGAGAGTCGCTTTAATCTTTTTCTCTCCAGAACTACCAGATTGAGGTCATTGCTGTAATAAACGACTCTGTGGGAACCTTGTTGAGCTGCCATTCTGAGAAACAGCCATGTGAGGTTGGGCTGGTGATAGGTAAGCAAAACCTTGCATGGGGCTGGCGACTTGCTAGCAAGCTGTTGAGCTGGAAGGCTTGCGTATGCCTTATAGTAGATGTGGGGGGCAGGGGTGCCAAGAAACTGGCTATTCTTCCTAGATTGGAAGAATCTCAGCATAGTATGTAGCCACATCACAGGGCTAGAAACCAATTCCCTGGTGATTAAGAATTAGGGAGCTGGATTCTAAGCACACATTCTAGGAAGATGTTGCATTTCATCAAAATGGCAGGCCCTAACTATTGTGAGAGTTAGGATACTGGCATATAGATGGACAGTTGCAGGACAGTTGCACTTTCTCATTGCTGTGCGGCTGGAGGCTTTATTAAAATGCTGTTTCTCCTGTTTTGAGCTTCTCTCCCTGTGTCCTGCCTTCCTGCATATGGTAGATGCTGGCACTAACTGCGGTTATGTGGAGGAGTTGCAACTTATAGCAGGCTTGGAGCATGGTGCTGGATGCATGTGTATCAACACCGAATGGAGCTCTTTTGGGAATCTGGGCGAGTTGAATGATATAACGACAGAGTTTGACCTGCAAATGGATAAGCAGTCCATGGACCGAGGCAAAAACAAGTGAGTCACAGTAAAGGAAGTAACAATCTGTTTAAAAAATGAGTCATTGGTTACTGGTGCCCGGGATTCACTGGAATAATTAAGGTTAGTCGTGCTCCGTGTCCAAAAACATCAGGAACTCACAAGACACTTTCGTCTTGTGAAGCAAGCCCATAGGAGATTCATTTTGCGAAGCACCTCCAAAACGGAAAACTCTTTCGTCTAGCGAGTTTTCCGTCTTGCGAGGCATTTGTCTTGCGGGGCACCACTGTAAGTCCTGAATGAATGATGACATTGTGTAACCTTATGTGAATTTTGGGCAGTCAGCATGAATACCTTATAGAACAGGTGGTCTACAAACAAGCAACCTATGATATTGTCTGTCTTAGCAGCAAATGTTGTAAGAAATGGCCAAGACTTCTCCTATAGACAGGGTGACTTGACCAGTTATCTGCCAACCACCCTTTCACTTCAATTCCTTCTCTTTCTGCACTGATTTTTTTCTTTCTTCTCACTGGCAGGTTTGAGAAGTTGGTCAGTAGCATATATCTGTGTGATACTATCCGTGTTACTTTGGCTACTTTGGCTGAGAAAGGTGATATCTTCAGCGGTGTCCTAACTCCCACCCTGCTTACCAAGGGAAAAATGGAGCTCCAAGATGTTGTGGACATCATAGAGTAAGTGAGTTCCTCAAACGCATCTTGGGAGACCTGGTCAACCTGATATCCTCAGCAGCAGCAGAGTGAGTCTTGGCATGCCTTGTTAGCCTAGCCCTAGAAAAACAGCCAAGAGGAATGGACCCACATAAATAATTACATCTGTAGCCCATAAAAAACAACACTGAAGCAGGTGAATGAATGAATGAATGATTGAATCAACTTGCACATTTAAATATACCGTAGGATGACCCAGAGATACACTGCCAGAGATATTTGTTCAAGTAAGATGTCTTAAAAGAAGGTTTTAAAGAAAAGTGTCTATAGTGGGCCATTCATTAAGTATATCTCTCATCAGGTAGGAAGAGGGAATAGCAAAGGTGTCACAAGGCTAAGAATCAGAACTGGTAAATGTGACATGTCACTGTTTGTTCCCCCAGTACAATCATTTAATACTCTGCGTTATTCAGCAGCAACAGATGCATTCCCATGCTGCCTGCCCCCTTCTGCATACAAAACAAGGGCTATACTACTGAGCTATGGCCCTTGTGGTATTATTTTATTTGTAAACAATTTTTATAATGCTTTCTGGCTGTAAGAAGGGCTTGTACAGCAGTGCAGATAAAAGAAGAAAACAAAACAAAGCATAATCAAGTAACAGACGTTAAAAACAAAACCTTAAATATCAACGAGATGTTAACAACGTCCACTTTCTGAAATATTTATCTTGTTACAGTTCTTGTGTCCGTCTCTAAAAAGTCAGCATGGGTAGAAACAAAACTAAACACACACACACACACACACACACACACACACGTGCTAGTTCATTATAGATGGAGAGTTCAGTGATTTCAATTTGGAATCAATATTATTCTTTGCTGAGATCAATTAACAGTTAACCAGAGTCTCCCTCATGCCTCTTGCTGCTGCCACCCTGCTTTAACTCATGTATGCTTTAACTGCAGTGAAAAAGTTGGCCTGGCCAATACCAAGAACTTCCTTGTCCGCCTGGGAATGGTGGCAAGCAACCAAGACTGTTTCAACGTGCAGCAAATATGCCAAGCGGTCTATGTCCGTTCTGCCAAGATCTGTGCTGCTGGACTGGCTGGCGTTCTTACTCATATCCGGATCAGTCAAGGGCTGCCACACCTGAAAATCACTGTGGCTGTGGACGGGGACATGTACAAGAGCCGACCACAGTAAGGAGTTGTACCAGGCATATAAATATTTGTTCGTGTCGTGAGTAGCCAGTGCGATAACCTCCAGATATGGTTGGACTATAATGGCCATCAGCATGGTCGATGATCAAGGATGATGGGAACTGTAGCCCAGCTACATCTGTAGAGCATCATATTGGCTGCCCCTCATCTAAATCAAAACCAAGAAACCCACCAATCCCACTTTCCTATGGACCACTGGACTAACCATCATATTTTCCCTGGCTTCCTTTCATGAGCAGGTTATTGGAACAAGCTTTCTCCTGGACTGAAATCACTGGCCAAGAAAGCATTTCTTCCAGTGTCTTCTTCCAGATATACAAATATTTTCCTTCAGAGAACCATTAAGTCAGCTTAGCTATTCATTGTTCCAGAAACTCAGTAGGCAGCATACTTTATCCCCTCTCTTCCCATAACAGCTCCTTCCAGGACAGTAACCCATCTATACTACTCAGATAAATGGATCCATCCATCCATCTGAATCTCTCAAAATGGTTACTGGGGTTTCCCAGGCTAGGGGGTCTGTTACATGTCCAAAGTTAGGAGGCTGTTAACTTCAGGGAGTTCAGCCATTTTAGAAAATGTGGATAATGTAAACAGACCCAAAGACTCATTCATCCAGCAAATTTTCACATTCCTTTTGGAGCAAAAGCATAGTAAGCTAGGGGACAGGTGCAGAAAGGCCAGAAAGGTTACTTCCAGTCACCCTGCTTCAAGGTCTCTGACATTTCCTCTCCCTCCAGGTATGGTCAGATATTGCAAGAAACATTGAAATCACTGGCTCCTGATTGCACTGTCACCTTTGCCACATCAGAACATGGCGGTGTTTTTGGGGCTGCCAGGGTAGCAGCTGCGACATTGAGGCTCAAACACCAACAGGAAGGAGTAGCCCAGGTCCTGGCGCCTTTCCGACTTTCTATGTCCGACATGGACACACTGCGGACCATGATGAGACAGGAAATGGAGAAGGGTCTGTCAAAGGAGACACACAGTACAGCCACCGTCCGCATGTTGCCCACTTACGTCCGCCATTTGCCTGACGGCAGCGGTGAGAGCCAGAGAACAACCTCTTGGGAATGGCCTTTATCTTGGGAGGGAAGAGCTCTGAAGAGCTCAAGGGGGCTTTTAAAAAAAGTCTCAGGGAAGTTGTGTTTGGTCCAGAGAAAACCTTCCGAGTTTGGGGGCCCCCCAAATCTTTTAATTGATATGGGGCTGTTGTTATTGTTACTTACGTTCATCTCACTGAGAAGGGTGCAGCATAACCACTGCTAGTAACAACAGGAGTCTCCAACCTTTTCAGATCCTGCACCCGCCTATAGCACAAATCTGCATTTTCTTTTATTAGCAAATATTGGTATGGTGCCAGTGGGTCTCGACCCCTCAGTTGACAACCAATATTCTAGAGGGCTGGTGAG